>NC_140586.1:290599555-291857212 GCF_964204655.1 Triturus cristatus | reverse complement strand
CCATGCCTACTACCCTGGCATAGATCAGTCACCCATCTAGCTGGGTGCCCTATACTAGTGGTGAGGGTACAGATGCCTGAGCCCTGTACCTCTATAGTGTCTTAGTCCATTCTTACACATTGGAAGTGAGTGCCGCCATTAAAAGTATATGGTGCTGGGAACTTGTCATTACGAAATCCACAGCACCACAATGGCTACACTATCAAACTTCTCAACACATTAAACCCCACTGATGCCAGTGTGGATTTTAATGAAAAATGCACACAGAGGGCATCTTGGAGATGCCCCCTGAAAAATGACCAGCCAGTGGGTTCCCTGACTGGTACACACCAGCCTGCCACCACCAGTCATGTTTCAGGACCCCTAGGGTGGAAGCCTTTGCTCCCTGAGCCCAGAAACAAGGCCTTTCCTGGGCGGAGGTGTTCACACCTCCCCCAGGCCAGGAAGAACCATCTGTGGCGGGGGAACTTCAAAGGCCTGGCTGCCTTTGTAATGCGACACCCAGCCTCTCCTGCTGGCAGGAGCAGGCTCCCTTCCTGTCTCCCCGCCATTTCGACAGGAAGACAGGCGGGAAAAACTAGCCAGCCCAGAAGGTGTGCCCACCTGTGCCAACTCCACCTCTCAGGTGGGGGAGGCGAGGTGAAGCCCTCTCTTCAGTGCTCGCCATCTTGCAGATGTCAGGCACTCCCCACAATCAGGATTAGGGATTGTGCTTACTCCCCCACGTGGGGTGAGCACACCAAGGGTGTAGTCACCTTAAGGTCAGTAGCCCATTGGCTATTGACCTCAAGACCCCTAAAACGCCCCCTAAAGGGGCAGCCCTGAACCAAGATAGCAGATTCCCGCAACCTAAGAAGAAAAAGGACGAAAGAAGACACCCAGCAGAGGAGACTACGGAGAACAACTGACTTGGCCCAGCCCTACCGGCCTGTCTGCAGTTTCCGGAGATCCTGTGCCAAAAATCGTCTTGTCCTGCAGCCAGCGACCTCCAGAACCCCGGGAAGGACTGCCTTTAACAAAGACCGAATCTCCTGTGAACAAGCAGCCTCTGTTCAAAAGAAACACCAAACAAAGACTCCGAGCCCGCTGAGGATAAAGAAACCCGACGCCTGGAACCACCACTGCACCGGTCCCCCAGCTCTCTAAAGTACGAGTCCACCGGGGGTTGACCCCTCCAGGTCTCCCCAACGTCGCCTGCATCCTCTGCACGGAGACCCCCCCCCCCCCCCGCCCCCCCCCAACCGCGAGTGGCCCGGTAAGGTGAAATCTGACCTCAAAGACAACCCTGCATCCAGCCACCCTGCACCTAGAGAAAGGAACCAGAGGTGCAACTTCATCCCCGAGCTCTCCAATGTACTTGCCCAACTGTTGGTTCCTTCCGGAAGTCTGCCTGGACCGAGCCTGCAGCTAAAAACCAAAACCGAAAATCCCCTTTGAAAACAACAGGGCACCCAACGCCAAAACAGCACCTGGCACCCAGCCTCCACTGCGGGTGCACTTTGTGTGCTAAACCGTATCCCCTTTGCCCTGAACCTAACACTAGGAGCTTGGCTCCCACAACCTTGTGGCCTGCTCGCCAGCAGCCAACAACCGGAGGCCCCCTATCCCTCATTGGATAACATTTGGCCTCCGCACCCTGCACCCAGCCGCCCTAGTGCAGCTGAGGGTTTAATGAGTGAATCCTTGACCCTGGGGAAACTCTTGTTCCAACTCCAGGAGCTCAACTCCAAAGACCGATTACTTACCTGGTAACCGTTAACTGCATTTCTCGCCATAGGAACCTATTGGCTGTTTTTCTCTGAAAAATGTTTTAAGTGTCGAGTTGATTTGTATGGAAACCTGTAAAAAAACTATTGTGCAAAACTGATTTTACTTACCTTTTCTCTAGGAAATGTCCCAGTGTGATATCTAGGCATATCACACGGAGTAGAAAAAGTAATCTAAAAACTAATCTCAAAAGTAACATAAAAATAACTTACCTGTAATTTTCATTGCAAAGTCGATACAAAGTATATGTACAGCTTTTGACAGTATTGTATTATCAGTAATTCAAACTGTAACCATTTCAAAGTACATTTGCAATTGCATTTCAAACTGTATATTTACTGCAAAGTATTTATCAACTTACCTGTGCCAGGCTTGCTTGGTTCTAGAAAATAAAATAACTAAAAGGATATTTTTATACAAAACCAACTGGTCTGAAGTTCAGTCTTTGAGTGTGGAAAATCATTTTCTGATTGAGTGCGTACAACAAATGCTTAACACTGTCCTCTGATACTGCCTTACTGCTCGCCCACACTAAAACAAATAGAGAGTAAGGTTGTATCTAACTTTTCCTCTGTCTACCTTTGGGGTTCCACTGGACTCTGTGCACACTATACCTCACTTTGGTATAGTATGTACAGAGCCAGCTTCCTACAAAGGTCTAGTATACCGGTGCACCCGGAAGTATCCTGAAACTCTGTAGAGTAGAAAGTGATTATAGATTCAAGTGTGGGTGAGACAGGATAATGGGAAACAAATGTATCATCCTAACTGTGGTGCTTAATACAGAGTGCTAGGTATAGAGAAATAAGATGAGATGTAAATCAGATGAAGGAGAATAGAAAATGTTGACTATACACTGTCTGATATATTGGGCTATTACTGAGTCACACCATTTTTACATAAATATTTAATCAAAATATTAAACAAAAACTATACATTATGAAAGAAAAGAAGATAGCATGCTGATATTACTCCACCCGCCAATTTAAGAAATGACTGCCAAGCTGGGGGTTATTTTGAAAACCTTGGCAGGAGCTGCAGTCACTGCGGTTCCTGTCATTGCCTTTTTGCGGTTCACGTACAGCTCCAGCATGACGGAGCCGCCCAGCAATTTATTTTCTCTCTAAAACATAATCCTGAACCCAGATTTTCTCTTTTCATTTTCTTTATAAAAAAGCCTCTCTCCGCCATGTGAGTTACGCCCCAGGGCGAGGGTGGCATCACTGCCCCTTCCCACCTTGGTTTTCCAAGTGGTGGGCAGTGGAAACTGACATGTATGTTCACCCATCTAAATTAGGTGGATGGATATAGAGGTCAACCTTAGATGCCCTTACTTACTCAGTCGAGCCATAACCATGCCAGAGACAGAGTAGTCTTTGCTATTGTGCATCCAAACCATTATCTTGGTGATAAGGATACTCTGTTGCCGTTGCGATGGTGTATCCTTACCGCCACAGATATAAATCTGGCTCTAATTTTTTAACGATAATCCAACATTTACACTGGTTGATTTTAGCACCTCCGAGTGCTAGCTTCAAAGGACAACTACTTATCATAGCATCGGCATATTGAAACCAAGCCTCCTGAAGGTGAGCGATTAAACCTGCATTAAGGCACCAACTTTTTTTTTTCCGTCCATTCACACGCTATTTGCGCATCACACACAAGACTTTAATGTTGCCAGCCACTGGCCCAGTCCCAACAGATCAGTGCACTCACATCAACACATAGCTGCCATTCCAGGGCTCATCGCATTCATATGCTACAGGGTGTTATTCTCATTTAAAACAAACTATCAACCATTCATCAACCAATTTGCGTGCAAGCGCACCACAAAGAAATCTCGATAAACACAGAAGATGTCCATACATGTTGACGGTTGGTGCCTCCGCAACCTTCACACATGAATAAATTGCTTGACCACGTTTTTACTACCGTCGGGTATCCGCCGCCGTCGAAATTCTGAATGTTACTGAAAGCGTGCTTAGTGAACCTTTACTAACTGCTTCCATGACAACCACATAAGGCTCAGGCAGACGTGTCTTTCATGCGCCTTGTGGATGATAGTTGGGGGTGTCAATAAGCATATCTACCTTTGAAACTAAGGGAAAACTGTTGCAGAAGACGTGCTAAACTACTAAATACGTTTGTTTTTAACGTACAGAGTGTAGTCGGTGAGAACGTGACATGGGTTCCGTCCTTTGTTAAGTGCAGTACTATTACTGTAATGTACTTGTCAAACAGCTTACTGGACATCTATGTTCTGACGGAGGATAAACATGGCAAGTAGGGCATATATGTCACCCCTATGTGTAGCGTTTGCTGCAAAGTTCTCTGTAATGTATTGTCCATCGATTTAAAGTGTGGTATCAACGGGTAGGGTGTCGCTGGCCCAGGAGCAGTCGGGGCTGATCCATGGATTCACCTAATTGAAGTGGCAAGTGTTCAGCTCCATGCGCAATACAATAAGTTTAGAGACGGTTGAGATGTGTAGGTAACTGTCATTCCAGCCTTTCTGAAGCAATTTTGGAAAAGTCACTTCTCCCTGTTCTGGTTCTGCATATGCATGGGATGTGTACTAGTACGAGTCCGTGTGAGCAAAGGTGTCTAGAAGGTTTCTGAAATCTGAGGTGGTTTTGAGGTATGCTGGGCCAGTGCTGTGTAAGACTTTTAATGTTTGTCAGAAGATTGAAAAGAGCTGTCTATAGGGAGCCATTTGAAGCTGTTTGAGGTGCAGGGTGTGTGCGTGGTGGGAGGTTGAGGGAAAAGGTTACTTGCTGTGTTGTGTATGGTTTATAGTCACCTGCTTAGTTCAGTGAGGGAGTCATTCCGTATCTGGGTGAGTGCAGAGCCAATGAGCTTGAGTCAGTTTGTGAAGATTGAGTGACGGTATTTATATCTGTTCTACCATGACTATCTGCCTTTTACCTACGTGATAACCCTGTGAAAGCACACTTAGCCTAAGATTTTCCTACCTGTTCATGTCTCTGTCACCAAAGTCCTGTTTAATCCTGTATACTTGCCAAGTGAGCCTTTATGAACGCTTCCTTTACAAACTAGTTGAAGCTAATGAAATCGTTTCAGTCTGCCATGTAAGGCACACAGTCCTCAAACTGAGTGAGCATATCCACATTTTAAACTAATGCAAATGCTGCATAAGTTACGTAAAGAGCACTTCAAAAACTAGTCAAGACTTCGTTTTTGCTTCCCAGGGGACTCAATGATGATGTGGCATTTTGTTCAGTCCACCATTATGAGCAGTGTGGCATATATAATGCACTTATTTGGTGAACAGAACACCTACCATGTTCTGACACTGGATAAAGGTGTCGAGCAGGCTATAAGCCAGTCTGTAATTTCCCTCAGTAGAGGAAAACAATATATATGGCTGAATACCTAGTGAAGTAGTGGCCCATGGAAGGTAGGTATCCATGCACAGCCATTGAAAGGTATATGTTACGGCAGCTCTGTTTCCTAATACTTCACCTTTGTATGGTACAACATAAAGCAAGTAGAAACTGTAGGAAGCTGGCTCTGTACATACTATACCAAAGTAAGGTATAATGTGCACAGTCCAGTGAAACCCAAAGGTAGGCAGAGGTAAAAGTAGATAATAACTTACTCTACGTTTGTGGTAGTGTGGGCGAGCAGTAAGGCTTTATCAGAGGGTGGTGTTAAGCATTTATTGTGCACACTCAGGCAAGCAATGATGTCACACACTTGAAGACTGAACTCAGACCAATTTGTTTGTATAAATATATAAATTATTTGTTTTATTTCTAGAGCCAAGCCTGGTGCAGGTAAGTGAAATGATACTTTTGCAAGAATAATGCAGTTCAATACAATTGGAATGCAGTTGGATGCAATTGATTTCGTTTACAGACAAGTACACAGTCAAAATAACTTTACAGTTTCTTTTGAGATTACTTTGTATGTTATTTAGCAGATTACTTTGTAAGTTAAGTTGTCTACTCTGTGTGATATGCCTAGATATCAAACTGGGACATTTCCTAGAGAAACAGTAAGTAGTCCAGTTTTTGTATATTTGCAGTTTTTCAAGGTTTCATACAAACCAACTCCACTCTTTGGGCCAGATGTGCGACCAATTTTAGCATGCACAAACTGGTTAGTAACCAGTTTACCCATTCTAAAATGTATTATGGCCATGTACTAACACAATTTTGCGAGTCGCAAATGAATTGCGACTCGCAAAAAAGTGTTGAGACTCGCTATTTGGAATGGGCGTTCCCTTCCAAATAGTGATTCTCTATCTCGTGTACTAAAGTTTTGCGACCACAGTTGCGGTTGCAAAACACTCGCAATTACCATTTACTTCAAGTAGGTGGTAATGCATTTGCAAATGGGAAGGGGTCCCCTTTGCAAATGCATGCAAAAATATATTTTAAGGGAAGGCAGTGCTCCCAAGGACCACTGCCTGCCCTTCAAAAATGAAATAAACGTTTAATTTTAATTTTTTTAAATGCATCCCATTTTCCTTTAAGGAAAAAAGGACTGCATTTAAGAAAAAAAAAGCTGCTTTATTTAAAAGCAGTTCCAGACATTGTGGTCTGCTGAGCCCAGCAGGCCACCATCCCAGGGAGTGCCAGCCATTTCTAATGGGGTCGCAAAATGCGAGTGCCTCATTAATATTAATGAGCCTCACATTTTGCAACCCCATTGGGAATCACAATCCTTGTGTCTGACACTGTTGTACATAGTAAATTGCGACTTGCAATCAAGCACAAATTCTGATTCGCAATTTACTAGGGTCGTACATCTGGCCCTTATACTTTTCGAAGAAAAGCAGTCAATGAAATCCTATGGGAGGAAATTAAGTAATCAATTTACAGGTAAGTACTTGGTTGTGGGAGTTGGGCTTCTGGGGTTAGAACCAGGGTTCCTCCAGGGTCGAGGATACACTCTCAAAGCACCCTCAGCACCACTCAGGCGGCCAGTTGCAGAGTGCTGAGGCCCAATGTTATCCATTGGGGGTAGGGGGGCTCCGGTTTTTGGCTGCTCACGGGCACGCCAATTGGATGTGGCAGCAAAGCTCTTGGGGTTTAGCTCAGGTCAAAGGGAGATCCGAGTTAGCACACAGGGTGCACCCACATCGGCACAGGGGTGGTGGGATGCAGAGTGCTGATTTGGCGTTGGGTGCCCTGGTTTTCAATGGGAGTTGCTGGTTTTGAATTTTGGCTACAGACTCTGTCCTGGAACTCTTCCGGGTGGGGCCAACAGCTGGGCAGGTAAGTTGGAGGGCTCGGGGACGTAGGCGCACATCGGGTTCTTTTCTCCAGGGTGCACAGTGGCTGGATGAAGGGGTTGTCTCTTCATGTCGGGTTTCACCTTACCGGGACACCCACTGAGCAGAGGCTGCAGGCAACGTCTGGGAGTCCTGAAGGGGTGTACTCACGGTGGACTCTGGAGCGCTGTGGGACCTTGCTGGATCTGGTGGGCTACCTGGATTTCTTATAAAGTCTTTTTATGTACACAGTACATGCAAAATATCATGTTGCATGTACTATAACTGCTTCATCTTCCATGAGGTTTCACAGGTGTTGCGCTTTATTCTGTTAAGGTTAAACAATCAAGAATACTGTGAGGGCAATAGCACATTGTGTCACCATTCACTAAGTACCCTAATAAGTTGGTATAATCTACTTTTGTGTCTATGATACGGTTTCGTTTTTATTGGTGCCCTTATTAGATTCGCGTTTTCTTACAGTACTGTATCTCATTGTTATTGGACGTCACTTTTTGTATTAGTATCCTCGACCTTCCATCTTCCTCCTTTCACTTTTGTTCACTTCCAGGTAGAGAGCACTCAAGTCCTTTTATTTTCCTGGCACTAGAGTAGCTTTTAACCTTTTTTTTTAATTTCCTTGTCTGTGTGCAACTTTATTATTTTATTCACACTGTATGCACCCGGATTTGGTTTGTTTGACGTTCTTTGTTTCATATTTTCACCTCATCACACTATTTCAGTTCACCTATGTTCTAGGCTTTTCTTTGGATTACATTTTTATTTCCTTGTCTGTGTGCAACTTTATTATTTTATTCACACTGTATGCACCCGGATTTGGTTTGTTTGACGTTCTTTGTTTCATATTTTCACCTCATCACACTATTTCAGTTCACCTATGTTCTAGGCTTTTCTTTGGATTACATTTTTATTTCCTTGTCTGTGTGGAACTTTATTATTTTATTCACACTGTATGCACCCGGATTTGGTTTGTTTGACGTTCTTTGTTTCATATTTTCACCTCCTCACACTATTTCAGTTCACCTATGTTCTAGGCTTTTCTTTGGATTACATTCCTGTACGTCATTCTGAATCTGCTTAGGTTGGGCAAGGGTAAGATGGTGCCTGTTGGTCATTTTGAACTATTTTCCAGCAGAGTCAGTCCTGTTACTATGTTTAGTTCCCAAGAATGCTATTTTTTCGAGTAACTGCCTCGGTAATCGCATGCCATGATTGACTTTGCCAGGTGATGGGGTTTCAGGATGGTAAGACCTTCTATGGGGACTCTTGCAGTCCGTATTTCCATTTTAAGTGCAGATATTTTTGTTTTTTTTCCAGTTTTTTGTGGAGCAACACCGTAGCAATAATTGGCTTGTGTATTAGAATATCTTCAGTTTCGTTTGAGGAAACACCAAAGGTATTTTTGTCTCGCACCTTGTCAGCGTTTTTTCTTTGTGACGATATAGTTGGTTAGAGGGGTTAGTGAAGTTTTATGTATTCGTTATTTCACAGGTCGAGCATCTTGAATCGGGCATTCATGAAACTTTCAATGAAGTTTTGTCTTTCTCAGTAAGTTTGCTGTCCCGTTCTCATCCTTGTTTCGGGTTGTCACTCAGCTATCTATTTTTTCAGCAAGTTGGAAGGTTACTATTACTCAACTGCACCATGATTCTTTGGGTTTTCACTGTTTGTACTCCATTTTCACTACTGCATGTATTATCATTCTTACGTTTTTACAGTGTGGTCAAATTCAGTTTATTTTCCTTTCTTTATTGTCCTTGTATCCTTTTTTCAGAAAAATGTGACACGTTCTTCTTTCAGAGCGGTGTTGGGGATCTTCTTTCATTTCTTTATGGCGGTCGAAGGAACGTTGATATTTGTTTTTTATATAGGAATCACTACAGTTTTACTTTTTTCATTGCACTCTGTCTATTCAATATTTTTGCATTTATTTCAGCATTTTCTCCCTTATGTTGTTGGACAATATGTATAAGAATATTCGTTGACTATTTCTTTACAGTTGCCCCTGAAGAAGGGATCTTTTTCCCAAAATGCATTGGGCTTGTACTACAACTTCACAAAAAGCGTTGTTTTCTTCTGTTAGAGAAAAAGTCATCAAATTGTTTGTTCACCGTGTTATTTTGAATATTGAAGGTTGAATCTTGGTAAAAGAATTTTTGTTTTCACGATTAAATCAACTTGTAAGCATGGGAAATTACCCATCACAATAAACAAGTGTATTTAACTTGATACATTTTTAAAAGTATTTCTACACCCGTGTAAGATTTATGATTACGAAAGTCAAATTTATTTTTTGCTGTGCGCCAAGTCAAGTGGCAGTGTACACTTGTTCTATCAACTACACAGATGTGTGCCATGTCGACTCTTAACTTTTCTCTGCACCAAAGCACGCAGCCTGCAATGGGTGTGTTAGGGTGTGTGTTAGGGTGTGTGTGTGTTAGGGTGTGTTAGACCTGTCAGCCCTTTGGGTGGTCCCTCCTCATCATTATTTATTTTGTTCCACTTCTGCCTCAAACCCTATTATAATTTTTCCTTTTTGGGAACCACCAGACTTTTTAGTGTTGATGCAGGGTCAGGGAGCCATTTTCCCTACCCCTGGAACTTCCGTCTGAGGGCCTGAGACACAAAATGGTGGCCACCCATTGTCACCTGTGACATCACCAGAACCCACTGGAGGTTTCTAGAACCTTCTGTAACATTCTAGAACCCTGTGACAGTGGGAGGCAGTTTAGAATGTTGGGAGGCCATCTCAGTGTGGCAGTTGGCAACTGACTGGAGAAGAGAGAGCACAGAGATAGAAGGAGGTCGGAGTAAGGCAGCAGGGGTGGAAACCAGTGCTTGGAGTGGGGTCCAGAAACCCACCCTTGATGCTAGTCCCTACTGACCAAGCCCAGCCTAAAGCCCTGTGTGGGACCAAGACCAGAAGAACCATCTTAAGGAACTGAACATTTGAAACAGGCCTTAAAGAGGAAGAACAGCAAGTTCCTGACCTGCTCATTGGTGTCCTCCTGGAGTCCTGACGTCGAGAAGCCTGGAGACCTGGGGCCTGAGGTAGAGAAGCGGCGCTGACAGAAAGCAGACGTCGTACCCGGAGCCGCCAGAGGTCGAGTGAGGGCGCCGACGGAGGTCGTGGAGAGGCGCCGGAGGTCGAGTGGAGATTCACCTGAGGTCGAGGTGAGGGCGCCGACGGGGGAGTGAAGTCCGCCCACCGGAGCCGCCGGAAACTGAGGTGAAGCGCGCCGGAGGTCGGTAGTGGAGATCGCACTCCGGAGACACCCGGAAGCGGGGAGGCCGTGTCCCTGCGACGCCGGAAGGCGACATCGAGACGAGGCCGCCCAGCGACATCGAGTCGAGACCGCCCAGCGACATCGAGACGAGGCCGCCCAGCGACGTCGATCGGCCAGCGACATCGAGTCGAGACCGCCCAGCGACATCGAGACGAGGCCGCCCAGCGACATCGAGCCGGAGCCGCCTCACGACGTCGACACGGCGCCGAGCGGAGCCGATCATCGCGAAAAGGCAAGTAAGTGGTAGAGGGGGCGTCTGAGGCCCCGTGGAGCCCTTAAAGACCATTCTAGGGGCTAGAGGGGTGCTAGAACGAGCCTGGGAGTACCAGGGGTGAACTAAGACTGGTGCAGTGACATCTGTGAGGGGCTGTGTACTTTGGAGGGCCAGATCTTTAGGTTACCCTTGTTCTGCCTCAGCTTAGGCCCCAGCCTTGACCAATCTAGGTGGGACACCCCCATGCCATCCAAATGACCATAAGCTGTGTTTGGGCAAAGTAAGACCAAGTGACCTCATGAAAATGATCTGATCTGTAATTGTCATTGATTGTTTTACCTTATTTATTGAGGGTGCTTTATTTATTGTTTTCCACTAATTTATTCTTGAACTGTATTTATTGTCTGACTGTATTTATTTGCCGTCTGTATTTATTGCACATCTATTTATTCTTTGCTTAATGAGGACCTGAACCTATTTATTGAAATTCCAAAGTAGCATTGTTTATTTGACCTGCTCTTTTAAAGGAAAATCCTATTGTATTGTATTTATGTTATGAAACCTGCAACTAAGAGAAAATAAGATAAAGACATATATATTTTCATCTTGTCTTCCATAATTTTTACGGTGTAGTGTCGTTTTTGGAACGGATGAACGCATGGTTATTGTGAGGGTGTGACGTACGCTTAACACGGTGCCTGACCCCCAACCGCTCGAGCCAAGCTACCACTGTGCTGGGAACCTGGTGACTGCTAACCCGGTTGCCCGGTTTCCAACAGGGTGTGTTAGTGTTAGTTAAGGTACAGGACCTCCAAGGGTGGCACAATATGTGCTGCAGCCCTCAGAGGCATACCCTGGTCACTGCCCTTGGTATCCAAGGTACGTTTTATAAGGGGCTTATATGGGCCCAGAGAGGTGCCAATTGGGCGTACAAAGGTACAGTTTTGGGAAAGAACACAGGGCCTGGGAACCTGAACGGCAGGAACCCAGAGCACATCAAGTCAAAGTGCATCAGAAATCTGGCAAAAAGTGTGTGTGTGGGGGGGGTTACTGCAACAGAAACCTAGCTTCCTATAGGAACACGCAGGGCTGTCTGAGAAGGGCACCGGGGACATTAGCATGGAGTTTTCTGCCTCGTTCCTTGCCTAGAGCAGGTTTTGCTGCAACAGCATGGTTGAGTCTTTTTAGCTGTTGCAGGAATGTGGTCCGCAAAGTGTCGATCAGGCATCCTTGCCACGTCCTCCAGAGCATATTAAGTGGAGGCTGCTGCTACTGTAGCAGTAAGACTGTCAATGACTGTCAACTGAAAGTCAAGGAAAGAAAACGAGTCTTCCTGTGGTGATCTGACAACTAACAACATACGCATTGTATGTTGCTATCTGGATCAGATGGGTAATCCGCCTCTTACAACACGTGTGAGTTTTACTACTCGCTTTGTTTGGCTGAAGATTCTGGTCATTCTTAGCCACTCTGCCCATGTACTTGTAATCAAGTATATTGGTGGGTTTGTAAACTTAGACTGTCTGACCCCAAACAGTGATGGGGGAAGTACTCTGATCATTAAACTGTAGTGAGCACGTGCACATCCCACCTGCAAGAGAACTTGACTGCGAGCAGTTCACTGGATCTCAACGCAACTCTGTGCTCTGGGAGTTTTGGAGGTTCTTACAAGGAAGCTCCTGCGGGAATCCTTTTCGATGACAACGAACCATGCCACAGGCAATAGTGCCAGCTATGTACCGCTCACTGAACTGCTCTTGTATAGAAGATGTCCACATAAAGCTTATAACCTTTGCGAAGGAGTGGCTGAAGAAGCTCTCCTAAATCTTTCCCATTACTCTTCACATGGGAGGGCAACCTACAGGGTTTAGAGTGGAGTCCTTCCATGTATACACTTTCGAGCTGTATACATACACAGAGATTTCTCGCATCATGTACAAGTAGAGGCCATAGCGAGCTTTTGCACGCAGAGTGCTGTGTGAACAGCAGCCACCCTTTGTACTGGATCATGGACTCCTCAATGGCTGTATCCTTTCCTGGTAAATAAGTGTCTGGAAACATGGCAGACAAATGTTCCATGACCGGTTTAATTTTGAACAATCATTCATGGTGTGGATGGTCCCAGGGCAATGCAGCAGAATTATCTTAAAATTTCTGCATATGCTGCAATATCAAAATCACGATCTCTGCTCACGTACAGTGCGAAGATAGCAGTTGCCTAAATCGTGACTAAACACGCAGTACTGCAAGCGTGGTTTGTGCACCAACCCCATTTTGAGCGTAAGACCCAAAAATGTCTAACTCCTCAAGTGAAGTGGGAGTCCACTGGTGTGCCGTAGAATGAGGCCCTACAGTGCCTCCATGCTCCCTCAGAAATGTGTCTACATGCAAATTTGTTTGCTGCTCAGGTTGTTCAAAGAAGTAAACATCCAAATAGAGATGTACCTAGGCAATTGGCAAAAAAGTGGCTGTATAGACTTTACATCCAGTGTCGCCAGTGAACGGCGGAAATTTGGGTTGCACTAAATTAGGGGGCTGCTGCGAGAGCACTCAGTCTATGCTTGCCGCTGCACCTGCCTATTCGCTTGGTCTACCCTGCTATAGGTTGCGCTGCAGCTCAGGCTTTGTGAAAGGACAGCACTACTGCCATCATGTTCCTCAAAATCGCTGGAAGACGAGTCATCGGATGAAACTCCACTGACTTAAAAACAATCGCTTCCAGATTTTACTCCATTTTCCTCTCCCTCAAATTCTGCCTTGGTATCTGATCCTGCCTCCATAACTAAAGTTAGGGCCTGAGCAGCAGTCATCCACGAGACGCCATCTCTGCCGACTAGCTAAGACCTTCCTTCTAAAACACTTTTCGATGTTAAAGGCAGAAGTATTGTTCTAAATCAGTCTGTGAATGTGTCTGAGATGTGTGCAACAGTGAATAAATAAATAATCTTTGTTGATGAATCTGCAGGTTCTTCAAAGACACAAAAAAAGACCCAGCATGTTTCCACCTTGCTTCATAACTAATTCTACAGCATACGTTTGTATGGCTTATGCCCAACTTTGTTGGTGCATATGGTGGGCCATTGCCAGTATTAAAGTAATTTCCCAAATCTTTTTGCACAGACTGGCTCCTTGTGAAATGCAGTTTTATCACTAGGGTCGCAGGAATTATGCAGTAAGAGAGAGCCAAATTATGCAACACGGTTAAGTACATTATGTGGCAAAAGAAGTCCAATTATGTGGCATAATGGAGCACTTGTTGTTTTATAGTATTTCATTGTTATGATTTGTAAACTTGGTAATACTGTCTGGGAACACACATGTGGGAAAAACAAAATATGGTCCCCAATCAACACCCCTACCTACATTTCCACCTTGTTTTATAGAAATGTGTGGTTCCACTTGAGGCTGCTATCTCGCTCGGCCTCACCCCCTCTGGCCCCCCAGGAAAATGCACATTTCCAAAATACATTAGCAACCCACATGGGGTATGCAAGGAGGGCCGAATCTGACAATTGTAATTTGAGCCCACATCTTTTTGTCCGTTGCAAGAAAAAGGAGCTCCAGTGGTCTTCTGAGGTTGCGGACAACAGTTTCAGCCCTCTTCTGATCTTCCTCTATACCAGGAGTATTCTGAAATGGGTGCTTGGAGATGCCAAATTTATGCCTGCATGAGCTAGTGGGTGGGAATGACTCCTGGGCATGCCCTAACAAATGGCATAAAAGTTTTCAGGCCTGACCATACCACCTGTCGGTGTTTTCAAGATGGACAAGTCTTCAGCTGCGCTGTATTTGGGCTGTAAGGGCTGTGTGTGTGGAGAGTTTACTCTGGTAATCCTAATGTTCTCCCAGATCTAACACAGAAATCCAGTTTGGTGCAGTCATTGTGCCCCCCCCCCCCCCCCCCCCCCCCAAACTGAATTGAATTTGAAGAAGCATTTGTATAGCGCCTGGTTACCTGTAGGCATCCCCGCGCTAATGGACAGACTGTTCCTCAAGTACTTCAGGGAAAAAGTAGTGTTTTTAGCTGTTTGCGAAAAATGGCATGATTATTTTGTGATCGGATATGGATGGGGACGGAGTTCCAGAGCTTTGCACCACAGTAGCATCGAGTTAAATATTTCTCGGCAATTTTGCAGTCACCAGGGAGTAAAGATATGGGTCGATAGTTTGACAAGTCTTCCATATCTAGGTTGGGCTTTTTCAACAAAGCCTTAACCATTGCCCTTTTCCATAAAGGAGGAACAATCCCTGTTTGAAACGACGCGTTGATTAATCCAACCAGCGCTGATAAGATTGTTTTTTTAATCTTAAGGAGGGGCAGGGTCAGACGGGGAGCCAGATTTAAGTTGGGTAATTATTCCCTCTATCTCCAGTTCATTTACCAGTGGAATTTCTACCAAGAGAGGTTGTTCTGTCTCTACCTCTGATTGATCTGACAAACCAATGTCTTCCTGCACGGGGAAGGATTTATAAATGGTTTGAATTTTATCAGCAAAAAATGTTGCCATTTGGTTACACCAGGATTGGCTGACACCTCCAGATGGAGGTGTCAGCAGAGACTTTGCAATCCGAAAGATTTCCTTCAGAGAGTTAGCTGCAGATGTTATTTTTTCCTGGAAAAAGGAACTTAGTGCAGATTTAATCTCGCTTTTATACATTCTTATGGCGTTTCTATATAAGGTTCTATCATTCAATAGCCTTTCCTCCATTTCCTTTCACATCTTTTACACTCTTGTTTGAGTATCCTAAGTTCTGGAGAGTACCACGGGTTTTTCTTAGGATCTGGTTTCACCTGAATCCTTTTTTTGGGCAAAATTTTGTCTGAGACCTCCAGCCAGCTATTGAAAATATCATTAGCCATTATAGGATTAAGGTGTAATGGGGGGCGGGTGGCTTCCAAATCGCTTTCCCACTCATCCCACGTAAGTGTTGTCCAAGATCGAATGGACTTCATTATATTTGGTAATGTCACTTTGGCTTCCTGCCTGATCCATATAAAAGGGATCAGAAAATGGTCAGTCCACGTGAGGGGGGTGGGTTGACTGGCAGTCAAGGACTGGATATTGGAAAAAATGGGATCCAGAAGGTGATTTTTATTATGTGTAGAGCCCACAACTTTTTGAGAGAACTGAAAGGTTTCTAGTCCCTCAACAAACTCTAAAATTTGAGGATGTTCCATTGTGTCAAAAGGAATGTTAAAATCTCCCAGCACCGTAAAATTGGATACAGTGCTGGCGAACTTAACTACATTATCTGCAAAAGCTTGGCAGAAAGGCGCATATGGGCCAGGCGGGCGGTATAAAAGTATACCTGAGAAAGTGGCAGTGGGGGATAGTTGGATTGGGAACAGAATGCTCTCACACTCCGGTATGGGACTATTTGAAAAGCGGGGGGGGGGGGGGGGGACGGGGGGGGTGGGGGGGTGTGTGTGTAAGGCCGGGTATGCAAGTCATGTTGGGGGTGGGGGGAGGGGGCCGGAATGACGTCACGGTGTCTACTTGCACGCCGCCCCTGCACTCTGACATCAGTTCTTTCTTTTTCTGCGCCAGCCAGCACAGATCTGGAGAGAGCACTCCCCTTAGTCATTTTTTGACTAACCCTTTTTCGACTTTTGTCTACGTCTTTTTTGAGTCTTCGACTCCTGGTAGCTAGAGGGATGTCCCATTGTTGGACCGGCTTCAAGCCTTGTGATTCCTGTCCAAACCCAGCACAGAGGCTTCTGTGGACAGGATGATTGCCCGACACCACCGCCCGGCCCCAGGCGACCCACTTTTCCTCACCCACCACCACATCCCCAGAGATTGGTGGTCCAAGCCTTGTCCTCTAAGGGCTCATTTCCTACTGCTTCCCCAGATAGGGAATCCAAGAAGCTGGGCCACCTTGGGAAGATGTTTTCTTCCGCCAGCTTAGCGCTGGGGTCGGTGAACACCGCATGCCTCTTGTGCTGTTATTCCCCCCTTAACTACATTCACAGATGCCCCTTTGGCTGACACCATCCCTTCCATTATTAACACTCACGCCACCTCAACCTTGTTGAACACCGACACTACTAGCATGCACATCCACCATTCTAGACCACCATCCCCACTACAGGTGCTAGGACACAATAGGACACCCCATTACCACATAGAAGACATGCTGCCCTCCATTAACACTTTGGACCCAAGTACACTTCCTACACCCACATCCCAACCATCCGCCCCCGCAGCCCACCCACCCATCCATATCTACAACACGCCCACCCACACCTGCAACACCCCTCCCAACTCCACCCACACCTGCCCCAGACCACAAACCCGACCAGACCACATCGCAGGCATCCACACCCATAACACAGCCCCATACCCAACTCGTATCCGCACCAAACCCCAGACTTGATGAGATCATGATCTCATTAAATCAAATCAAAGAAGAACTCCAAGCACACAATTATCGGATATCGAGAAATCCGTGGTACACTAGAGCTACAAGACAGTCCAAACCTAGCTGGCCTCTGAACCATCTAACAGTCACTTCAAAACTCCATCCTCCCAGCTGGAATTCAGTCCCCTCCTTTAATAATTCAACCCGACCAATCAGAAGCACCAATCCGCTTTCGGAGAGCGATTTACTCTTTCTGTTACACTCGTATGAACCCGCCCCCATGAACAAGCTCACTCCAGCCTAAATGATGATCCCTACTATTTCCCCCCCCCCCCCCCCCACCCTCATAGGACCACTAAACTCAACACCAGAAGCATTATCGACAACAACCTAAGAAGAGTCCCTCTCACTCAGGAACATACTTCATCCCTCATCACGCCCGGCTTAAATGCATACTCTTAAACTGTAGATCGGCCTCTAGACACGCAGCTGGCATAGCTGACCTCATTCTTAAACAAGAACTGGACCTGTTAATGTTAACTGAAACCTTGCTAAAGGAATCCTCCACAACAATCATTGACATATTAGTACCCCAAAACTACGACATTAGATTGGACAGAACTGATAAAACAGGGGGAGGTATCGCCTGTATACACCGTAGCAATATTTCAGTAAACCAAGCCATATCCCCTGTATTCCCTTCTTGCGAATACATATGCCTCGACATCACCAGCAAACCATTATGCTCTTTACACACCATCTATCATCCACCAGGTGAGAACCTCACCTTCACCGAACACTTCATGGATATGGTATCAACGAACACGGGCGCCAAAATACCCAAATATTCCTTAGAGACTTCAATCTCCTATGGGACGATCACAATGATACAGTGGTCAATAGTCTCACAATCTTCCTAGATGACCTAGATCTAACCCAAATCTGTAACAGCCCTACACACGATTAAAGGTTCAATCCTGGATTTAATAATTTCTAAAAGAGATTCCATTCAGCTCGAGTTGATCCAACCTTGTGACTGGTCAGACCATCATATTATTACCTTCTTCATCGGGGGAATTGTGAAACTTAACTCTTTTCAATCCACAAGACCAAAAATATGGAAAAGAGACCTGAAAAAAACCAACCCTAACATTTTGCCATCCTCCAGTTACAACCTACTTCGGCCCCCTGCAGGGTCTTCCGAAGTACATGATCTCACCAAACATTACCTCTATGTCATGACCTCGATAATAAATGAGGTTGCACCTCTTCAACTAACGAGTCTCCATAAAAGACTCTAATCCCTGGTACAATGGAATACTCCACGAGGACAGACGTTCGCTCAGATCATCTGAACGCACCTGGAGATCTGTTCCATCCGCCAATCACCTCAAGATCCTTAGGACAAAGAGAAATGCATATTACCAAACGATCAAGCGCACCAAGGCCGACTTCTTCAGCCTCCAACTAGACCAAGCAAGAAATCGCCCCAAAAAACTTTTTGAATTAATCAGAACCCAATCCAAGGATGCACAACAACATCCACCAGACATATCGTGCCCGCAACCAAACTGTGAAGAATTTTCCGCCTTCTTCACTGGGAAGAATGACACCACTTAAAGGACCTCTTAATTGATTTAACCCTACATGCGGGACCGCATACAAAACCCCCCCCCCCCCAGCATTTCCAACTGCGCCATACCAAATCCCATCAAAGCTTGATCTAAAATATGACGCAGCCTGGTCTTCCTTTACCATTTATTCTGAAGAAACCATAGGCAAAATACTCAGTGCCCTGAACCCTGCCAATCACTTCACCGATCCTCTCCCCGCTAATGTTGTCAAAGACCTAACTCCTCTGCTTCTGCCTCTCTGGACCAAGATCATAAACAGCTCACTTCAACAAGGTTGCTTCCCGGACACCCTCAAAGTTGGTCAGGTATCACCCATTCTAAAGAAGCCCACGGCCAACCCTACGGACCTAAACAACTATCGCCCTATTTCCAATATTCCTACCTTGGCCAAACTATTGGAAAAATGTGTTCACCCACAACTGACGAGGCATATTGATCACTTTGACCTCCTTAACAAACATCAATCAGGCTTCTGAGCAGCTCATAGCACTGAATCAGCCATGACACACAATTGATGATGCGCTACAAATCCTTGATCAAAATGGATCCTGCTTACTCATCCTGCTAGACCTCTCCTCAGCCTTTGATACGGTCAAACATGAGAACCTGATAGACGTCCTGGAACATAGAATGGGATTATCAGGAGCAGTGCTAAACTGGTTTACCTCATTTCTCCAAAATCGAACACAACAATTTAAGGTCAATAACTCCTTGTCCAAACCCGTCCCAGTAACTCTGGGAGTCCCACAAGGGTCTTCACTATCCCCAACATTGTTTAATCCCTTCATGGAACCACTCACCGAAATTCTACACGCATCTAACGTGCAATATCACATGTACGCCGACGACACACAACTATACCTTAAATCCACACCTTAGAAGACATCAAATTGCTGAATACAACGCTTAGGAACACCCAAACTTGGCTAGCAGAAAACCATCTCAAATTGAATGCCCTAAAAACCGAATTCCTTCGAATAGCTCCACCCGCCCAAGTCCCCATAATGCAAGATTGGATTAAACATCTTGCGGCATTCAAAGTTCAACCTACCATCGTGGACTCCGCGAAATCACTAGGAATAACTCTTGACAGTAACCTCAATATGCAATAACACAGCAATGCTTCAAAGGGAGCAAACTTCCAGATAAACACACTGAGGAAACTTAAACCCTTTCTACCATTCAACGACTTAAAGCAGGCAGTACAAGCTATAGTTATACCTAGAGTGGAATACAGTAGTATCTCTCTTTGTGGCCCACCCAAAGCATCAACGGCACCGTTAAGAGCTTCAATCAATGCTGCAGCGAGACTCATCACTGGCTCTAAAAGAAGTTCCCACATCTCCCCGGATCTACAATCCTTGAACTGGCTACCTCTGGAAGCCAGAATTCATCTGAAAATAGCGTGTATGATGCACAAAGCCATGCCTCACAATGCACCCAGCTATCTGGCACAGAAACTGACGATCTCTGGTGGGATCAGATCTTCAAGAAGTGCGGAAAACCTACTACTGAAACCACAAAGATTCCATAAGAAGAAAACATAGAACCGAACCTTCTCTGGGATGGCGCCCAGAATTTGGAATGCCTTACCTCCAGAAACCAGACTTACTTTTAAATGCCATGCACCCTCCCTTGAGGTCTGCATATGGGTAATTTATTTATACTTAAAAGGGTGGTTTTGACCTGCCTAATGAGCTTATTTTGACAGATCGAACTGCAGAAGGCTAACTTCCTACCCATCTTGTCCAATCCTCCAGACATGCCGCCCACTACACAACTTCTCCTGGATGACCACTTATCTAAACCCTACAAAGATGTTCTAACTCTTGGCCACGGGAGCATGGGAGAGGGTGCCAGCATCTGAAATCGTGACTAGTTACTATGACTTTTATTTTCTGGTATCTAAAAGATGAAAGCCCACCTTATCCTAGATTTTCGACCTCCGAACTTCTTCATAAGGAAAGCCAAGGTCAGGATACTCACCCTAACCCAACTTCTATTTGCCGTTGATTTAGGAGACTGCATTATAGTGCTGGATCTGCGAGATGCATATTTCCACATACCCAACCTAAAATTCCCACACCAGTTACCTGCAGGTTCAGTTCACCGTGCTCCCCTTTGGCCTACCCAGTGCACCTCGTGTTTTTACAATATTGATGGTGGTGGTTGCAGCTCATTTGCGGAGGTTGGGAAGGCCAGTCTTCCCGAATCTCAACAGCTGGCTACTGAAGGAGGACTAGCCTCAAACAGTGGTGAACTATTTCGAGATTACAACAGGGCTGTGCATTATTCCGCGATCTGGTGGTTGGCTCCGGATTCGTAGTCTTTCTTTTTTTTTTTTTTGTAGCCCAGGTGGGCGTCGACGTCCCACCATTTGGTGCACCTCTCGTGACGTCGTCCCACCTTTGGGGCGCCATCTTCAGATTCTTTTTTCCGCCGTTGGGTCTGGATCGTCATCGAGAAGCTCCAGAGTTTTAGACTAAGGAAGAAGGAAAATACGCAAGTTTCATGGAAGGAGAACCTTTAGAAGACTACAGAGAGAAAGGTATTACAGCCGGGACGACGAAGAAGGAGGGGATCCTCGAATTCTTCGACGCACAGAGGAAAATGCGCACTCGGAGGCTCTGAGCGCAATGGACAAGATACCATTTAAGTTCTGCCCTAACTGCCTCCACAAGTTCGCGCAGAAGGACCAACACCCGGTCTGCAACCTTTGCCTGCCGTTCGACCACGAGAGGAAGGACTGCAACGCCTGTTCCGCCTTCGCGCCGAAGACTCTCCGGGTGAGAGAACGTCGGAGGAGAGCCAACTTCAGCATGGAAGGCAAGAGTAAGGCCCCGTTGCTGTACGATCTGGGCCTATCAACCGACGATGAAGACAACATCGCCGAGGGACCTGATGTCTTCACGGGCGCAGAGACCGATAAGAAAACGACTGACGAGGTAAGAGACACGTAGAGTACAAAACCACCGAAAGGGCCCCGAAAATCGGATGGTGACTCGAAAAAATGAGTCAAAGTCCTCAAAGGAAACACCGGCGCCGAAGATTTCGACGTCCGCCAGTGGTTCAAAAGACAAAAGGCCGAGCGGATCCTTCGAGAAGGACTCCCAGGTGCCGAAGACCGCCGAGAGGCAGAGTTCGTCGAAACAGACCCACGAGGTGGGACGTTCGGCGACGAAAGACAAGACCGCGTTGACGCAGGCTCCGTCGAAGAGACCTGTGGTCGACGCTGAGCACATCCCAAGCATGGAGAAGAGAAAGAGAAGGCTCGAGGCGGAGATGGAGAGCATCCTTCAGAGGAAGGAGTTCGACGAACGAATGAAGCAATTCAAAATCCCAACGGTCCCGTCTACGAAGGTCGTGGAGATCGAGGAAGAAGGGGATTTCGACACGGAAGAGTAGTCGAGAAGTCCTGAAGAGGAGGAGGAAGGCACCTACTATGAGGGAGAAGGTGATGATTAGGATCAGCAGTCGTTCTACGGCTTGGCGTCGTCGACGAGTCAGGAGCTGGAATGGCAGGACATCGACACTGAAAACCCCGAAGAGCCCGTGGACTCGTATCCTTCGAGGCCTTCGCCGCCTGACGACATCGGGGTGTACAACATGGTCGTCAAGAGTGCTGCAGCAGCCTTTGGTGTGAAATTGGACGAGGAGAAGCCGAAAGCAGACTTTCTACTCGAAACTCTGCTCCCCATCCAGACAAGGAGCCAGTTCCTCCCTATGCTCCAAAGCATGATGAACCAAGGGAAGGAGGCGTTTAAGGACCCGGGAAGATGCCGGTCCATCACACCCAGAACGGAAAAAAAAGTACAAGCACTCCTCGCAGGATCCTCCTTACATCAAGGGATCGGTCACGGCAGATTCCATCATTGCTTCCACGGCCAGGAAAAGAACCAATGTGCCGGCGACCTCGGGGCCACCTCCTGATAAGGAGAGCAGAAGGATGGACCTTACTGGAAGAAAGGTAGAAAGAAACGCCGCAATGCACTGGCGCATGGCTAACTCAAATGCACTACTGAACAGGCACCAGTACCAGCACTGGGATGAGCTGGGGGAACTAGTCAAGCATCTCCCAGAAGAGTACCGTCAAAGAGCTTCCCATCTAGTGGAGGAAGGGAAGAATATCGCCAACTCCTGCATCAAGACTGCATTGGACGGGGTGGAAACTTCAAGCAGACTGATGGCCATAGGGATCACGGAAAGGAGGCAGGCTTGGCTCAGAATTTCTGGATTCAAGCAGGAAGTCCAGAATAACATACTGAACACCCCTTTCAACGGTGAAACGCTGTTCGGGGAAACTGTGGACGAGAAGCTCACCCAGCTGGAAAAGGAAAATGAGACGGCAAGATCCATGGGAGCCCTGCAATTCAGAGGAATGCGAAGAGGCACCCCAAATCGGAGACCCTACGGAAGGGGAGGAAGCCAGCAGGGTACGTCGCACCAGACATTCCAGCACGGGCAGCAGGGTGACAGTCACAGCCAGCAGGGACAGCAGAAGCAGAACTGGCAGTACCAGCCTCGAGGCCAGTCCTTTCGAGGGAGAGGAAACAGACGTGGCCAAAGGAGGAGAGGGGGAGACCAACCCTCATCTAAGTGACTACACACACAAAAGGACGCTCACCCACAGCATACCCCGAAGAGTGAAGCGCACTGTAAGAACACCAAGGGGGTTACACAAAACAAGCGCCTACGAGCATGCAACACCGGTAGGCGGAAGACTGGGCCTCTACCTTCAACAATAGCAAGAAATAACCTCAGACAAATGGGTTCTCAACGTCATACAGCACGGATACTGCATAGAGTTAGAGAAAAGACCTCCAAACAAGAAACCAAAGAGAAGACAGCGCTCGGGTCAGGAGCTCGCTCAACTCAGGGAGGAGACACTTCAACTACTGGAAAAGAAGGCCATAGAACTAGTGCCACGCAGAGAAAGGAACAAGGGAGTGTACTCAAACTACTTCCTTGTACCAAAGGTGGACGAATCCCTTAGACCCATCCTGGACCTTAGGTTCCTAAACAAATTCATAAAGACGCAAACATTCAAAATGACATAACTACAAGAAGTGCTACCCCAAATACGAGGCGGAGACTTCATGTCCACCGTGGACCTCAAGGACGCCTACCTACACATCCCAATGAACAGGCGACACAAAAACCTGCTAAGGTTCAGCATCAACCAGGATCATTATCAGTTTACAACCCTGACATTCGGCCTAAAGTCAGCCCCAAGGGTCTTCACAAAATGCCTTGCAGCAGTAGCAGCGTACCTACGAAGGGAGGGGATTCATGTATACCCTTACCTAGACGACTGGCTAGTCAAAGCAAGCACTCGCGAAAAGTGCGAGGAGCACGCAGAACGGGTGACAAGAACACTAACAAACCTGGGGTTCTCGATACACTGGGCGAAGTCATCCATAGAACCAGAGCAGGTGAAGATCTTCCTGGGGGCGAAGATCAACTCTATAGACGAAACGGTGATGCCCAGCGACAGAAGAACAATAGCCCTGCTGAACGAGACGCGTCTCTACCAGAAGGGGCGAGTTCTGACAGTGAGAACAGTGAGCAAGATCATGGGGATGATGGCGTCATGCATCCACCTAGTCCCCAATGCACGGCTTCACATGAGACCATTCCAAGAATGGCTGCAACAGCAATGGTCACAAGCAAACGGAAGTTGGGAGGATCTAGTGGTTGTTACACACGCGGTGCAAGAGGAGATAACATGGTGGAACAGGGAGAACTTAACGACAGGAAAGACCTTGAAACCACCAAACCCAACTGTGACCATTACCACGGACGCATCACAAATAGGATGGGGAGCACACATGAACAAACTCGGGGTGAGGGGTCTGTGGACTCCGGCAGATGCGGTCAGACACATCAATTACCTGGAATTGAAGACGGTCCTGCTAGCCCTGACGGCCTTCCAGAAACAGATATACAACCAGAAAGTGTTGATACAGACGGACAATACCACTACCATGTTCTATATCAACAAGCAGGGAGGGACACAATCGTTCCCCCTTTCCACTCTGGCACAGGAGATTTGGAGATGGGCCATCCCACTCAAGATAGACCTGCTGGCCATACACCTACCAGGGAAGGACAATGTGGAGGCAGACTGGCTCAGCAGACAGACATCGGTATCCCATGAGTGGGAGCTCAATGGACAGGAAACAGAGGCTATTCCAAAGGTGGGGAACACCGACAATAGTCCTGTTTGCAACACGCCTGAATGCAAAATGCCAAAACTTCGCATCCAGACAACCAGAACAGCAATCGCAAGGGAATGCCCTATGGATAAGTTGGTCAAAGACATTTGCCTACGCTTTTCCACCGATACCGCTGTTACACAGGGTGCTCGACAAGTGCAGGACCAGCAACATGACACTGATCCTAGTGGCACCACAGTGGGCAAGGCAAACTTGGTTCTCTCAAATAGTGGAAATGGCACAAGTCACTCCTCACAAATTCACAAGAAGAAAGGACCTGCTCTCCATGCAGAACGGAGAGGTCCTGCACCCAGAACCAGAGAGCCTCAGCCTGGCGGCATGGCTCCTGAAGACTTAGAGTTTGCGCACCTGAACCTACCTCAAAGCACTATGCAAGTGCTACGGGAGGCAAGGAGACCTACAACACGAAAATGCTATGGGGAGAAATGGAAAAGGTTCACAATATGGTGCAGCAGAAATAAACTACTGAATAAAATGACAACTGAGTCAACGGTGCTTAGGTATCTCACATACCTACTAAAAAGTAATCTATGCTCATCCTCCCTAAGGGTACACCTGGCGGCAATCGTAGCTTACACACGAGGGGAGAGAGGAGCTGCAAGCACGGATACTGCAAGAGCCCTACATCCAGATACACAAGGACAGGGTGTTTCTAAGAACGGACCCACACTTTATGCCTAAGGTGGTGTCGGCATTCCATATGAACCAGACAATTCAGATGCCGAGTTTCTTTCAAAACCCCACGACAAGCGCAGAAAGGGCACTGCACACTCTGGACGCTAGAAGGGCAGTGATGCACTACATTGAGAGGAACCAAAGAGCACAGGAAGACCAAGCAGCTCTTTGTCTCCTTTGCAACTAGTTTTCTGGGTAGACCCGTGACAAAAGCCACCATTGCACGATGGATTGCACTGACAATACAATTCTGCCACAAACAAGCAGGGCAGGAGCTATCGGAGGGGCCACAAGCCCACTCAACAAGGAAGAAGGGAGCAACTATTGCCTTTCTGGCAAATACTCCCATTCAGGACATATGCCTGGCGGCAACATGGGCTTCAGTGCACACGTTCACTAAGCACTATTGCGTGGACGTTCAGATGAACAAGGAAGCATAAGTAGGACAGAAGGTGCTTTAGCACATATTCAACAGCCAACACTCATCTACCACCCAGCCGCCGCAAAGATAACAAATCGCTACAAAGTCTATGCACAGCATAGTGAATCCAGAAAGATTCACGCTGCAAAACGAATAGTTTCTTACCTGTCGGTGTAGTTTTGCAGCTTGAAGATCTTTCTGGATTCACTAGCGAACCCACCCACCTCCGTCAGGAAGATGAGGATGGAGGAAGAGGTGGAAGGACATGGAAGAACAGAATAATTGGAATACTAAAAGAAATTGGAAAAGGAAAGTTAAGAGAACACCTAGGGTTAAAAAAAAAAATTAAAAAAAATAAGGGGAAAAAAGAACCCAAAGATGGCGCCCCAAAGGTGGGACTTCCGCAGGAAGCACGACGACGTCACGAGAGGTGCGTCAAATGGTGGGACGTCGACGCCCACCTGGGCTACAAAAAAAAACAAAAAACAAAAGAAAGACTACGAATCCGGACCCAACCATCAGATCGCGGAATAATGCACAGCATAGTGAATCCAGAAAGATCTTCAAGCTGCAAAACTACACCGACAGGTAAGAAACTATTCGTTTCTGTCAAAATGCATAAGTCACACCTGACTCATTCACAATGGCTCCTCATCCTCTGAGCCATCATTTTATACCAGTGATACTCCAAGTACGGTCTGGGGGCCGCCTGAGGCCCTCCTGATCTTTACATGCGGCGGCTGGTTAAACAGCAGCAATAGGCTGCTGCTTACTTTACAAAGCACTAATACTCTTAAATATATAAAATAAATGGCAGACCTTTATTTGAAGTCTGCCTGAAGTAAAAAAAAAAAAAAATGCACAGTAGCTGTCGTGCACCACTTAATTTGAAGAACACCTTAAATTTAAAAGACCTCTTGCAACAAATGTGTAAAAATATGATAGTCCTTTCAAAATTCAAAAAATGTATTTAATTAACCTGCAGAAGCTTTCACCTTAGTACATCAGATTATAAAAGTGCACTGTGACTTCTTTTAAAGCGGCAGTTTTCAAACATGAATTTAGAAAAATTCTTGCCCCCACCACACTGACAACAATGCCAATAGGGAAAGTGAAATAAGTCAATTGCCTAGGATAACACCGTTTGATCAAGTGTGGAAGCTGTGATTGAACTCCGATGCAATTCAACCACTGCGTTGCTTCCCCTACACCTACCTTACACCTCCCACGCCCCGACCAGCACCATGCTGGTATCTATGCCGCCCTCGGTCACATCACAGATGAACATTTTAGCTCATTGCAAATTGTTTGCGAATACCCAGGTTATATACTGTGCTCTTTTAGGCCCTCACTCCAGCTTAGCGAGCCCAGGATACTTTGGTTATGAAACAGATGTTTCAAACTACTGCCTGACCCTCAGTGAGGGTGACTGAGGCTTCAGGGTCTCTTGGCCTCGTACAACCTGCTTATTGACGACACCAAGATTCGGATTTTAGGTCCCAGTGGGCTCCCCACCAAGTAAATATGTCAGATTGCATCCAGGTGCCTGAGGAGACTGCAAAAGACCAGCACTGGTGGCTGGTTGTCCATAATTGGACATGCGGTAGACTCTTCACCCTAGTGCATTCAGCAAGTGGACTCAACCTTGCTGCAGCTAGTCTCCACATGGAATTGTTGGAGTTGCGAGTGATTCGTTTGCCACTGAAGGCGTTCCTTCCAACAATCAAGGGGTAATGGGTAGAGGTTCTTGCAACACAATTGCCATGTGATGCTACAACAAACAGGGCGGAGTGGGGTTGTGCCAGAAAGCTCTGTGCCTTTGGAAGTGTCTGAAAGCTCAAGGCATTTCCCTAATTGCCCAGCGTCTGGCAGTATCTTTAAACCCCAGTGCAGACATACTCCGCTGATGGTGCCCAGCAGAGCTTTATGGTTGTTACACAAGGTGGCATAGTACATCTTTCAGCAATGATGTGAACCCTAGTTCGATCTATGCGCCACCACACAGAATGTGCAGCAACTAGATTTCACAAGGCAATCGTCTTTAGGAGATTCCTCTCGCCTGTATCGGGGCCTGGCACTCCTGCACCCCCCCCCCCCCCCCCCCCCCCCCCCCTTCTACCTCTCCTGCCCAGAGTGCTCCAGAAAATGAAAGAGTACAGCGAAAGAGCAGTAGAGACCGAGCCCAAGTCATCTTAGTCTTCCCAGGCTGGGCAAGGAGAGTGTGGTACCCTGAAGTTCCAGCTATTAGCACATGTCGTTTGATTTGGGTGCCCTTTTGGGAGAATCTGCTGTCACAGCAGCAGTGCAGAGTCTTGCACTTGAGCCTCCGGCACCGGAATGCATGGAGATTATGTGGTGACAATTGATTTCGTTTGACCTTCATCCTGGTGTTATTCTGGCAGCCAGGCATCCCTCGACGAAGTCTATCCATGTAGGACGTTGAGAGAAGTTTGTTGTGTAGTGTTCTTCTGGTCACAGCCAACCCTGACAAATTTCTTTATCTGGCATTTTGTTTACTTTATCATTGGTGAAGGAAGTCCTTGTTGAGGCCTTAGTTAAAAGGTTACTTATCAGCCTTTTTATGTTTACCAGATAAGCTACTTTTTTTTCAGACCACCTGTTTTGATGCCTTTTTTTAAAGGGGCTGATTCCTATGTTACCACTTACTCCTTTTATAATGTCTTCTTGGGATTTAAGTCTTGTCTTGACCTACCTTATGTTCATGCCTTTTGCACATTAGTCTTTTATGCCTACTTATGCTTAAAACTGTGTTCCTCATCACCATAAAATCTGCCAGGCGAGTGAGAACTTCAGGCCTTGTCCTTTTTCCACCATTTGTCTACTTTTTATCAAACAAATGAGTCCTTTGAACAGAAGCAGCATTCCTGCCTGAAGTACATGCCTTTTCATGTATGGAAATCCATCTCCTTGTCAACCTTTTATGCACTGCCTCCTCCTTCGAAGGAGGAAGAGGAACCACATCTCTTTGATCCTAAGAGGGCCCTTAGATTTTACATTGAGTGAATCAGGGGATTTTGACAGAATAACCAACTGTCAGTTTTTTGGGGTCAAAGTGGTACAGAAAAGAATCCTTTCTTGATGGATTATCTTATGTATTAAGATCTGCTTTGGGCTAGCCAAAAAGCTGCCCCAGAATGTTTGCACACTCCACCAGAGCAAAAGCTGTTACCACTGCGCTGGCGTGCGGTGTGCCTGTCTTGAACATCTGCCAGGCTGCTATGTGGGTGACTATAGGAAGCTGGCTCTTTGTGATCTATCAAAAATTTGATATACTGTTTAAAGTGTCCAGGGGTTCCCTTATGAGTGGACAGGGGCTAGCTATGCAATCCAAAAGTGCTCCATTAGGGGGGTAGTGTGGTCGAGCAGTCTTAGGCCTAACACAGAGGAGGGCAACCAGTTTGCAAATACACACAATGATTAATAAGTGACACACATGACCGGAGATGCCAAGTACCTTTTATATATGATTTGGCATCCGTGAAAAATTGTTAGTTTAATTACGTTTTTAAATATACATTCTTTTCACTTTAAGAAGTGGTAACAGTGCAATTTCTGGGTTCTGATGCGTTATTCTATGGAAGGAAGAACAAGTTCTGCACACTGGTACAGTACAGCGAATTACTAGACCAATCTCCAGTAGTTAAGGGTGAGTGGTTGGCAAGGTCCAAGGCAGCACCAACAGTACACCACGAGGGCGGCAGGGTGCAAATCGTCGTCTGGAGCCTAATTTGTTTCAGTAGGGATCGGCCACTGTTAAAGAGGCTGCAGACTCTGACTAGGAAACCAGTCGGGATGAACCAGCAAGTGGACTCAGGCTTTGCAATGCTCTGGGATGGGGGACCCCTTTGGTCCTCTTCACCAAAGCCCACGGGCGATGGCTGCATGGGTGTCCTTAAGAGTCCTTTTTTTCCTTACTGGAGACGTCGCGGTCAAGGAGGACTGAGTGCAGAAGCTGCATTCGACGTTGGGGCGTATTGGGAGATGGGGGAAACCACGATGGACTCGAGGTCTGGAGGGCAAGGGTACCTTGTTGGCACTGGTAGTGCACTTCAACTCGGGTTGGATGCGACCGGTGCAGTGGTGGTTTCAGGTGTTGGGTTCTGGCAGTTCGGGAGGCCTCAGTCTTCTATTTTGGAGATTCTTTAGAACAGGTCTGCTGTTCACTGGAGATCTTGAGTCTTCCCAAGTTTCTGGAGTCACAGATGTAGGACAAGTTAACTTTGGTGCCGTTTTTGAAAAGGGATGCAAACTGGCAGAGTTGGTGCCAGGTCAGCTGCTTCTTCTCTCTTCTCAGCTTTTATGTCTCTTCGGCGTCCTCTCTTCTCTGGTCGTTATGATCTGCTTCTCTGGTGCCAGGGTCTCCCATAAATACTGAATTTAGGGGTGTTAGGGGAGTTTAGGGTGGTAGCCAATGGGTTACTAACCCTTGGGGTCACTATGCCCCCTTTGTATGACCACTTCCTGGGGTAAGTGGGCATAAGCATGTCCCAGAATTCCCAAGTATGCCACCACAAAGATGGCTACTTCTGAAAAATCATGTCCACCTCACAGTGGTCCACCTTAGGGGTGGTACAAGCTTGGAGGTGGCACGCCTACCGAACTATCTAATTTTTCCGCCTGTCCAAGTGCTAATGGGGCTCTGGCCGGGGGGAGGGGGTGGGGTGGCTTCCTCTCCTGTGAGGGGAGCCAGATTTGCATTCCAAATGCTGTAGCTTCTTTGAAGCTTGCCTGCCCAAGGAGGCTAATCAGCAAGTCATCCTGTGGGAGGAGATATTACACCCTCTTCCCGGACAGGCTTTTTTTCGGAGTCTCCTGAGAGCAAAGTCTCTCACCCTAGAAGGTCAGAACAGCATCTTGGGTGGCAGGCTGGCAGAAACCAGTCGGCAAGGACACCAGGGGCGGTTAGGTTTTGAGGGGATATCTCTAAGTTTCACTATGGGTGTATGTATTGTTAAATCCAACACTGACAGAAAAGTGGGTTTACCAGTACGAGATTTATGATGCCAAACATCCCTATTTTCAGTGAAGCCATTATGTAGCTGGGAAACTAATTTTCACCAGTGTCCAGCACATGTTTTAAAATGTCTTCCTTGCTCACTTGTACTACTTAGGAATAGTAAAGAAAATCTGAAGATGGGAAATAAAGCCACTTGTAACACCAGTTTTCCATCATAGATATCTTTATTAAATTTAGCAAGTTTTCTTTCCTCAATAGATCCAGTGCACAGAACCAAATCTTTATTTTAGATTCCCTTTTAGATGCCAAAATAAACTTGGAGGCCAACTGTTTTTCTTGAGATCATGCCCTTTGCATTATTTTTCGTTAAGCATTTTTCTCTCTGCTAAAAATGGACTTTGAGTGTAAAGGTATTTTGGGGTCCTGCACATTTTGGTGCTTTGTGTGTATGAATTTAAAGAAAATATTCATGATGGAGAACTATTATCAACAGTAAAAAATTATCGCTACTGGTTTTTAGACTACGATTAAGCCTCCACTCTTTACAGATGGCACCTTCTACAATTATCAAAGGTTCCTCTTCTGAACATTTGTAGAGCTTTAATTTGTACTTCACAAAATGTTGCGTTAATATGGGAACAAAGAAATTGTAAGTTGAATGAACAGTACGTAAGAGAATATTCAGACCTATTTTAATTGAACACACTTCACCCACAACCACCAAAGTAAGAATGCTAATCAGTGTACTGTGTACCTGGAATGAACTTGGCTGCAAAAGAAAACCTGTACTTGCCTGTAAAAAATTTTTGGGAGCTTAGTCAGTCACCCAGCTTCCCCAGAGTTTGTGAAGTTCTGCATCTAAGCAAGCTTGTGCACACATCCCTCTATTTTTCTCTTGTTTTTCCCCCCAGCTCCACCTCCTAAAAAGATGGCACATAGTTGATAGAAACAATCTCAAGCCTTTAGACAAAACAAGTACATTTTTCCAAACAAATCCGTAGATGCATAATTAACCCAGAATATAAAACCCACTGTTAAGTCTGAGAACAAGATATGTGTTTGTTTTGTGGTATTTTAGATGTTCATTGTAGTGTTTCTTATTTGTTTTATAGGTGTTGGTGTGAACAGCAGCACTCAGAGCGTGCTTAGCCGTCCAATGCAACGGAAGCTAGTGACTCTGGTGCACTGTCAGCTGGTGGAGGAGGAAGGGCGGATCCGGGCCATGCGGGCTGCACGCTCGCTGGGCGAGAGAACTGTCACAGAACTCATCCTCCAGCACCAGAATCCTCAACAGCTCTCCTCCAATCTTTGGGCTGCTGTCCGTGCCCGGGGGTGCCAGTTCCTTGGACCAGGTATGCAGCATGAAGAGCTTTGGGTGACCTTTCAATAGAGCTATACAAGATATAACTATCATTACATGCAGTTTGGAATCTGATAATTCATCTAGGTTAAATTATTAGTTCGGGTTCAAGAGGATTTCTTGACCAATAGGTTGCAATATTTCATTCTGTACTGGGTTGTTAGTTTTCCAAGTAAACCACCTTCTCACCTTCTCACTTTAGATTGAAGGCTGGGTCTGCCCTCTGACGCAACTTCCGCCCTATGTTTATCAGCGGGGGCCACCTGGGGTGTTGTTTAGAGGAAGGCACCGGGCCGCCTGAGTTTTAAAGTATCATTTGGAAGCTGTTTCTGTATTTAATAATGTATTCACTTTTTGTTGTGTCACACCGCTTTGTTACCTGGCGTCAACTTTGCAACATTACTGGGTTAATTGTTAGGGGATTGCATGAGGGGCCACCTGTTCAATGTAATGGAAGAATAAGGTTATGGCAGAGAAGTATTCTTTCTTAGCCTTTGTTTGATGTCTTAGGCAGTGTCCTGCATATCCTTGTTTGGGTGTGTCCCATTTCCTTGGTGTTTGGGGGCTGGGCTCAGTTCTGGTAAAGTCTTTCTGCAACCACCTCATTGAAGGGGCTTCTCTTTGAGACTGTACCGTAGTTCGTTTTGGGTTGTTTGTCAGGCTAGTACTTAATGCATTCTAGAGTTCGGACACCAGTGATTATTCTGACTCCATTCTTTTTCTGATTAAATATGCCTCTTTAGTCTTATCTGACTTGAATAATGGGTATTGTTTATGAAGGTATTTTGTACCCTGAGCTTTAAACTCTGCAAATATGATGCAATTAATTCAAAATCTAATCCTTTGCATCACTGGGAGTTTGTGCAGCTCTGAAGACTGAGTGAAGTGGGTTTATATTTCTTAATATTTTCTTAAGTTCAGAATCTACCTGGCTCCTTGGCTGCGAGATTCGATGTTGAGGCCTCCTATTCCACATCAGAGCCTCCTCCTCTCTTTTGAATTCCTCAAGAAGATGAAGAACTGGAATTTCAATTAACCAACATACCATAGAAAGGGCTTGGCGTGCACACCTGATAGTGTGGTTTACAAATATACACAACATAATCTCGTTTGAGGCAATATAGTTCGCACTGAGGCTTTGATTTGCTCAATGTGGTCGCTCTTCTGAAAGACAATTCTCAGAAGCATAAGTAGTAGTTGGTGCTGAGATTGGATGTGCAAATAGAACTCATAGTTCTGTAGCTCCCTGCAGGCGAATTGTTATTCAAACCTTTGTGACTCGAGTGAAGATCCTATGAAGCAGCATTAGGACTGTAAGTTTCATACTAAATGTCTGCCTGTGATGCTAGCTCATATGTAGTTCAGCTAGATTCACGTGTATAGGGTACATGGATGATTGGCAGGTGAAGGGGTGACTCAAGAAAAATGCCTTGCCCTCAATTCCATGAAATTGCTCTTCTTTCTTAAACCAACTCAATGCTTTTTGGGAGCCGCACTGAGTGCCGTCACAGGGAAAGCATACCCCAGCACAGGTTGAGTGACCTACATGAGCAACCTTACCGTTCAGGTGTCCCCACAGGAATGTCTTCTCTTCATGAGCGTGTTGGAGCTTTTGGTGGTACAATTGGCTCTATGAGCATTCCAAAGCAGACTTCACAACAAGATAGGAATGATTTGGACAGCTGATATGACCACCAAGTACTACATAGAAAAATGGTGGCATACATTTGCCACAATTATCTAAAATGGCTCAAGCAGTATCGTCGTCATTCACACTTGTTGTTAGAGCACATTCCTGGGTGGGCAGTGACATTGCTTATCTTCCCAGCCGGCTCACAACCAAAACCTTCACTCCTAGAGTTCTCCAACCTGTTTCTAACTGCACACAAATCATAATGCCTATATTTTGCCTCTCCATGTACACACTGCAATGCCCTATGGGTAAAGTGATCAAATATGTTTGCTTGTGCCTACACTTCCATAATTGTTCTAGTTGCAATAGCTGCATATATGCAAAAGAGCAAACCTAATTTGTCCTTATGGTAATGAATGGGTTAAAACAATATTTGAGCTGCTGGTTTCTTCTTGGGACCTCCATATTGTCCTCGCAAAGCCTATGCAGGCGTCTTTTGACATATTCCACTCGTATCCTATACAGGTCATCTACGGGACTCTTCAAAGAGTGAGCAAACAGTCAGTTGAAGAAGCATTCATGCTAGTATACAGAAGCAGCCGTGTATTCTTTGTCACTCACCACCTCTGTCTCTCTCATTTTTCTCCGATTAGTGTTGCTAGTCCAGGTTAATCAATCTATTGATTTGCCATCCTTTTTCCCGAACTATGCAGTCAGTCAATTTACCCGCTTTAGATTTGTAAGAACTGTTATAGCGTATGTTAACCATTCTCTGTCATTCAGAAAGACGAAACGGTTGTGTGTAGCATTTGCCCAACCATATCCTGACTACGCAATTTGAAAAGCAGGCCTTGCTGGATGAATGGTTAGGAGTATTCAACCAAGTTATATCAAAGCTAAAGGCACACATTATGCGATACCTAGAGCACCTTCCACGTGCAAAAAAAAAATAGGAGCTGGCAGTATACAACTAGCATAGCTTGCATTCCTTGCCGCCAAGAAGCTCAGTTCAAGTAGACTGTACTTAAAACCTTGTTCCAGACGCCATCCACTTCAGCTCGCAAGCTACTGCATTAGGGATCTCCACCAGCACATTCAGAAGGAAACATAATGTACCTGTAGCACTCTATTTGCAGTTTACCATGATGTAGAGTCCTATTGTAATTTCATTTACATAGCTAACTCAACATTTTAACTTTATTTCAGCATACATGCCATAAGTGTCCTCATGCAAACATTTAAGACTCTGGCGAATCACCATAAAAATACATTCTTTTGGATAAATGATAAAAATTAGTAACAAACGTGGCTGTACCATTCAACAATTCCATCAAAATTAAAATTTGCTACATTGTAAGAGGTTCGTATTTACAGAGGATGAAAATGGCCATAAATTACACTGCTACTATGTACACGGTAAAATAATCATTACCCAGTAGCAGATGTATAAAGATCCGCTTTCCTGCAATCATTCCAGTACTTGAGTAGGATCTCTAAAATACATTGCATCTAAAACATTAATAGTCTTATTACCATGGCCAAAAACGTCTTGGGAACAGGAACCAGTTAGATGCTAATAACTGGCCCACTTCGTTCTAGGTTTCTTTCTTGCATATTTCTCCTTATGCCCCACATGTGACCTAGGAACTTGCCAACTGCACATGCAAAGACCGGTCTAGTGCCTGATTTTAGAATTCGCAAGGCATCCCAGTAGTTCTTTGTGTTCATTTGTTGACAGATCTTTGATATCCATTTTGATCTAGGGCTCTCGTAAGCTGGACAAGCTAACAACACAAAGCTTTGCTATATCACTGATGGGGTATCAGCCCATGTCTAACATTAAGGGATACAGTGGGGTGCTTTGTAGCAGCATCACTAGATTCCTTAGAAATTTGTGCTCCTATCTGGCAAGATCAGTTATCTTGTCAAAGCCCCAGAGCTCTGACCCATACAAGGCAGAGGTAACCGCTTTTAAATCGTAGACCTGCATGGCAGCGGAAACTGGTTTGCTGTAAGAGGAACGATGTTCTTTCCCCAAAGCCCCTGTTATACGCTTGTTGTTCAGTACCATTTTCGTTATATAGGGGTTCCAGGTCATATTCTCCGAAAGGTTGACACCTAAGTAATCCAAGGTGCTTACTCTTTCCAGGGGGGTCCCTCCTAATGTTGGCCTACCTTTATATGATTTATGGGGTTTAAAATCCTAAATTTGTTTTTTGAAGTATTTATTTCTAGACCCAGAGTGTCGCAGAAAAGTTTGAATCTATTTAATAATATCTGTAACCCCGCCGGGATTTTTGACACCAACAAGGTGTCATCTGCAAACAAGAAGGTCACTACCTTTTTCCTGCGTAAAGATGGAGCATTGGCGGGCTCTTGTGATAGAAAGCTAACCAACTCATTCATATAAAGGGAAGAGAGTAGGTGCCAGGACGCAACCCCGGAGGATTCCCCTATTAACCGGGTTGCGGTCTAGAAGTTGCCCCCGCATGCCCTATCTTATCCGAGCAAAATTATTTTCATGTAATCGAATGACTAAGTTAAGTATTGGAGGTGGGATTCCCATGTCTTTAGGCACTTGCCATAGCTTCTGTCTAGGAACTAGATGGAAGGCAGTCTTCAGGTCAATGAAAGCTAGGTACAGACTACCCTGGCCAATAGTTAATGTATGTATTGGCATTTGTAAGGCGCGTATATTAGCCCAAAGGTTTCATAGCGCCAGCAGATACTCAGATGATGGGCGTGCGGTCAAGCAGTATTAGAATAGCCAGATTTTCAGGAGTTTACGAAATTTCTGATGGCTGGGTTCTAGCCTAATGTACAAAGGAAGAGCATTCCAGCTCTCAGGGGCAATTTTGGAGAAGGATCTGTCTCCGTTTCTGACGGTTCGTACTTTGGGGACGGTAAGAAGGTGCATGCTGGAGGATCTGAGTGTTCTAGTCGGGCGATAGTCTGTGAGTTTATTGGCTAGATAAGTTGGACCTTTGCCGTTCAGAGATTTGTGAACCAGGCAGCACATTTTAAACTTAATACGCTTTTTTATAGGAAGCCAATGGAGCGACCTCAAACAGGGGGCGGAAGAGGTGCGAGAAGGGAGATCAAGAGCCATCCTGGCTGCAGTATTTTGAAGGACCTGGAGTTTATTCAGGAGATTCTCGTTTATAGAGGTGAAAAGAGCATTGCCATAGTCCAGGCGGCTAAAAATTAGTCCCTGGATTAAAGGCAGACGAGAGGAAAGAGCGATCCACTTGAAGATTTTCTTTAGGTTACGCATGAGCACAAAGCTGGTGTGGGTGATGTTAATATGGTCAGCCATGGTGAGTTTGTTGTCTAGCATTATCCCTAAGTTACGGGCTGTTGCCTTGGGAGGGGGGACAAGGTCCCAACGATGATGGCCACCAATCATCTGTCCAGTGACTATGAGTATTTCCAAAGAGCAAATTTCTCTTTTGGCAGCATTGAGTAAAAGGTAGTTGTTTGACATCCAGTCTTTTACCGCGAGCATGCATTTTTGGAATCTCAATTTGGCATTAGTAGGATTGGTTCCCAGGGTGATGAGGATTTGTGTGTCGTCTGCATAGGACACGGTTTCAAATCCGTGAACTTTGATTAATCTTGCTAGAGGAGACACATAAAGATTAAAAAGCGTGGGGCTCAATATGGAGCCTTGTGGTACACCTTTATCTACTTCCTGATCTATGGAGGAAAATTTGCCAATCTGGACCTTGGAGCTCCGTCCAGTCAGATAGCTTTTGATCCATAATAGAGCTGAGCCTTCGACACCAACCTCCGCCAGCCGTTCTACTAGAATGCTGTGTGAGATGGTGTCGAAAGCAGCGGATATGTCTAGTAGTATCAGGATGGCGGACTGTTTAGCATCCAGAGCTAGCCTGATATTGTCCACCATTTCAAGTAGGGCTGTTTCGGTGCTGTGAAACGCCCTAAATCCTGACTGAGATGGATCTAATAATTTATTAGACTCAAGGTGTTTAGTGAGTTGGGTGTTAATTAGGGATTCTAAGACCTTGCCGAACATCGGAAGGAGAGAGATGGGCCGATAATTCAAAGGTTGTGATGGGTCAGCAGAAGGCTTTTTCAAAATGGGTCTGATGACGGCTTCTTTCCAGTGTGAGGGAACCGTCGAGTGAGAGAGTGAGATTAAAAATTTTGGTCAGGTGTGGGGTAAAAATGGGGACAACTTTGGACAAAATTAGAGAAGAAGCCGGATCAGCTGGGGAGCCCAACTTAATTCTATTCATTGTGAAGGTTACTTCATCTTCCGTGAATGAGTGAAATTCCTTTAAGATGGCGATGGGAGCGGGAGGGGCTATATTAGTAGTCTGCTTGAGAGATGGAACAATAACGGTGAGATTGGTGAATGTCTTGTAGATATCATTGATTTTGTTATAAAAAAAAAAAGAGGAAAGGGTATCAACCCATTCGTGGGACGCAGTTGTGGCGGGCTGGCAGGGCGGGGGGTTAGAGAACTCCTTAACTATTTTATAGAGTTCTCTGTGCGAGTTCGCGGCCTGGTCTATCCTGTGCCCCAGGTAGACTTTTTTAGCTAGGGCAATGCCGCTCATGTATTGACGGTGGGATTTTGTGTATTGTAATCTGTCATTAGGATTTTTTGTATGCCGCCATTTACGTTTGCGTGCCCTAACGACCAGTTTCGTTGTTTTGAGTTCTGTGGTAAACCATGGAGACAGTTTGTTAGGACATCTGTTTAGTTTACTAGGGGCGATGATATCTAGGGTTGCAGTAATAGCTTGGTCTAGGTTAATCGCGGCCAGGTTGGGATCCTTGAGCAATTCGATGGGTGCGGTGGAAAAGTGTGAAGAAAAGACTTCAGGACTAATCTTGTTCCATGGTCTGCTCATGTTAGGATCCATCCTTGGTTGAGGTGGAAATGAGTTAAGGTGAATGTAAAAATTGATCATGAAATGATCGGACCAGAGGACGGGTAAAGGACGGTCGATAGTAATTTTGTTAGAGTTTGTAAATAGTAGATCAAGGGTATGACCGGCAGAATGAGTGGGGCCGATCACTAGCTGATTTAGGCCTAGCGCATTCATACTAGTGATAAGTTCACTGGTGTGTGGGTCCTGTAAAAGCTCGACATGATAGTTAAAATCCCCTAATAAGAAGAAATTCTCCGAGGATAGAGCATGCGAAGCGATGGTTTCGGTGAGTTTGTTTACAAAGTTCGTTTTAATTCCTGGAGGCCTATATAGGAGGGTGCCTTTCCAAGACTCTTTATTCCCCAAGGTTACTGTGAAGGTGCAAATTTCACCCCAGTCTGCAAGAAGTGAGTTGACAAGATGAAGCTTGATGTTGGACCTGTAAACGATGGCAATTCCTCCACCTCTTCTATCTGTCCTGTCCAGTCTCGTGATTTTATAATCCTGGGGGAGGGCAACTGCGATGTCTGGTAGTGAGGATTCTGAGAGCCAGGTTTCAGTGATAAAGAATAGGTCGGGCTTGTCAGAATCTAAGAGTGACCAGATTTCTAATGAATGTTTGGGAAGGGACCGAGCATTGCAGTATAGGCAAGTAAGGTGCTTAGGTATAAGGAGTGAGTTGGGGGTTGGTCTGGTGCTGGTTGGAGCTCTTGCTTGGTATCTGCTTAGAAAGGGGGACCGGACTGGTGAGTTATTACTGGAGGGGAGGGATATGTTATCCAGTATGCTGGTGACTGAGTTCCTGGTGTTCATGGCATGAAGCTCCTGGCTTGAATATTTGATAAAAGCCATGGGGGATGGAGTAAGGGAGGAATGTAGATGCGAACGAACAGCGGGCATGGCGGCTGGCGGCGGTCAGGCGCGGACGGGCGCAGACGGGCTTACCGTTGGCGCGCCGCTGGCGCGCCCGCTGCACGCGTCCGCTCTGCGCACTCGTTTTTATGTGGGGAGTGGGCGGGACCGCGCCAGCCGTGTGTGGAGCGCTGACCTTCCTCTCTCACAGGAAGTGAGGATTTGGAAACTAGGTGTCTACCCCTCCGCACAATCGGCACAAGCCGTGACGGACCAGGGGGACACCGGCGGAATAGGTGAGAGGCAGGAGACAGTACAAGCAGTGATATTTAAAAACACATCTAAAATTTTAAAATATTCGCGCAATGTCCAATCTGCAATTAACCTACGCGATCTGAGGAGGTCTGTGTGGATACAATCTGCTGCGCGCGTCTGCTCTGCGCACTCGTTTTTATGTTGGGAGTGGGCGGGACCGCGCCAGCCGTGCGTGGAGCGCTGACCTTCCCCTCTCACAGGAAGTGAGGATTTGGAAACTAGGTGTCTACCCCTCCGCACAGTCGGCACAAGCACAAGCCGAAGCCGAAGTTAAGACTTTCCAATAGAGAAGCAAGTGCCGAAATACCTTGTCAATAGTCCCTGTCTTTTCTCTAAAGCCTTTGATAAGATGGCATTCACATCAGCCCATATGTGGATCCTATTTAAAAGGGCTCGACTGAACTTTTTGCAGCACATCAATTAGGCTAATAGGCCTATAGTTGCAAGGCTGACCTCTGTTCCCCTTTTTATATATTGGGACCACTACTGCCCCCTGACAGGACCCTGGGACTGGAGCACCACTTGCTGTAGCATTTAAAAGTAGTAGTATGTAGCGAGCCCAGGTGGAAATGTCAGATAAAAAAGATCCCCCGGAATGCCATCTGTGCCTGGGGCTTTAGCCTGTACTATTCGTCCAATTGAATCCTCGATCTCGCTGAAATCATTACCCAAAGACTGGGCAGGGCGAGGATCATCCCCCATACAGGGTGTTGGAAATGGCCCTTTTTGCAGGGTTATCCCTAAACTTTTTGCTTCTTCCTCCTATTTTTTCCTGACTTGTTTGTGTTGGTTTTTGGACTCTGGGTACTTTATCACTGCTAATCAGTGCTAAAGCGCATATGCTCTGTGTAAATTGTGTTATGGATTGGTGTTTCCATGATTGGGTATTTGATTTACTTGTTAGTCCCCAGTAAAGTGCACGGAGTGTGCCAGGGCCTGTAAACCAAATGCTACTAGTGGGCTTGCAGCACTGATTGTGCCAACCACGCGAGTAGTCCTAAAAAGGTAAACTCAGACCTGCCATTGCAGAGTCTGCGCGCAGTGTGTAACTGCCATGTCGACTTGGCCAGTGCACACACTTGCCAGTTCCTAACCTTACCTTTTCTACATGTTAGTCACCCCTAAGGTAGGTCCAAGGTACCCCTGTGGGCAGGGTGCAGTGTGTGTGAACATTAGGACATGCCCTGGTGTGTGTGGCATGTCCTGATAGTGAATTACAGCCTATTTTGTTTTTGACTATTGCAAGGCTTCCTGTTTCCTATAGGACAGAATGGTAAGTTTGTTTATAACATCTTATAAACATAACTGGCCCTGGGAACTAGGTAGGAGAATAAAGTTTAGTATGCCTGAACTCAGAATCTAAAGATGCATCTTTATCTTTTAGTGAAGGTGATTTTTACATTCTGTGTTTGGAAATACCACTCTTAGAAAGTAGGTATTTTTTTGCTCATTCGTCCCGTGTGCCTCTGCTGGAATGTGGATTGCCTGTCCGGGTTTTGGATGACAGAAGGCTTGGGAGCAGGAGTGGCTCCAGATAGTCTAGGTAGTGTCAGGAAAGGGCTGAATAGACCTGGGCTGCAATGGGGGAAGGGGAGTAGATTTCCTTGCACCTCAAAGGGCCTGGTCTGCCTCTGACAATACCGTCTCCACCTCCTGGCAGGAAACCACGCCAGAGAAGGCAGAACTGGTTCTGGCTGGGCACAGACACTCTCTGCCTAAGAGACCAAAGTATTTTGGGATATAAATATTGGGGCCCAGACCCCTGAACTTTAGAACTCTTTTGGACCAAGAAAACTGCCAAGAAGAAGAGCTGTAGAAGCTGTGAGGAGGAACTACCACATTGCTGTGTGCTTTGCTTTGTTGGCCTGCAGTGGCTGCTTCTGTCTTGGGCAGTGAAAGGACTAGACTGAACGTTCTGCAATCTGCTTTGTGAGTTTCTCCAAGGGCTTGAGGTAGAGCTTGCCCCCTGTTCAAGAAATCTCAGGAACAACCTAGACTTCAAGCTCTTCTGCCCGCAGCACTGGGGACTGTATGTTTTGTGCTGCAACAGCAGAAAAGCAACCCGACAACGTCTACGACGCCACTGCCGACTCCGTGTCCTGAAGGCACCGCAGAGGGCAACGCCGCACCGCAACCTTGGTCTCACAGACGCCGCCTGCTGACGCCGCCAACGAGCCGCTGCTCGCACCGCGACTTCTGGGCACCGCCCTGCTTCACGACGATTTCTTGTTATCCCCGCCGCTGCTCCACGCCCGTGTTTTCGGCAACTCAACCAGAGGCCGCCGACGCCCTGCATTTCTAAAAGGTACTGTTTGCGGGTCTTTCCAACACTGTAGCTGGCCCGCGACGCTGCTGTTAGCCAGAACTGTTTGGATTTGTTTGTTCACGATGCCGTGATAGCCCCGGACGGAGCTATCGAAATCAAGGAACTGTTTTTAAAGAGTATTTTGATAACTGTAGATTTTTAAGTACTGTATTGTGTATTCATATCGTTTTTAGGTCTCGCCTAGCGATGCAGTGCCATGTTCCTTTGTGTGTGGTTGTGTGGTTGTGTGTCTGGTTGTGTGTGTGTGGTTGTGTGGTTGTGTGTGGTTGTGTGTGTGTGTGGTTGTGTGTGTGGGGGTGTGGTTGTGTGTGTGGGGGTGTGGTTGTGTGTGTGTGTGTCTCTCGCTCTCTCTCGCTCTCGCTCGCTCTCTCTCTCTCGCTCTCTCTCGCTCTCTCCCTTCCCGGAGCCTCTTTGTGGTCCATTTAGTTAGCTGACTTGTGATACGTTCCCGCCAGGCCTGGGGATTGAGTGGGTGCACAGTGACTGACAGGAGCCGGTGCTCGAGTAGGTTACTTTTTTCCTGCAAACCCTAGTAAATCCAGTCATAGGGCCTACTCCTACTAGAGCGATCATCCGATATGGGGGTCGAAGTCCTCAGCCGCACTTCTGTGCTCTTACTTCCTGTCCCTGCCCCCACCATGAAAGTCCAGTCGCCAATATGCTAGAATACTGACTCACCCTGCAGTGTACCTAGCTTCGGGTGACGTTTACATCTGGCATCCTTCCACCACTTCCATTTAGAGGACTCAGTATTTATGTTTTGTTTTTTGTCAACACTTCACAAGTGTGTATGCATTTTCAAGCTCTCTCCATCGTGTGCTGAACCACCTCCCTCAAATCCACACCTCTCCCTGTGCTGTCTTGCTTCCCACCCCTCCAAACTTGTCTTAGAAAGCACAGCATCAGTGATATTCTTTCTGCTGTCTGGCTCAAGAGCAGACTTTAAAGTTTGTTGTTTGTTTTGTTACCTGCATTCCACACATTGTTTGAAAACTCCAGCTTTGGCACACAAAGCCTTTAAAGGTGCTGGGGGGAAGAACCGGCCATGTACTGCACACACTCAGCTGTTGCCTGAAGAAAGTGTACTCAGAATTACACTTCTCCTGGAGGGCCACAAATCTGGGCTATTGCAGAGGACTTGCTGGTTGAATCCTGTGAATAGTAGATTGGCCTTGACAAGCATTTCCCTATACATTCTGACACTTCCGGTTTATTTTTCAATTCTGTTTAGAGTTTCCAGAGTGAAACGTATTTGAAAAGTAGACCATGCCACTTATTAAAATTGGATTCTATGTACAGTTTTGAGCTACTATAGTATATGCTTGCTTTTTCTCCAGGATTTACTTTTTTTTTTTTAAACGGTACTTTTCTGTCAAACATTGGGACAGCCAAAAGATCTGCACTCATTATAAAGGCGACACCTGTTTGCTTTGCCTACATTTGCTTTCCACTGCAGTAGACTGCTTATAAATGTTCTCCTCAGGATTCTGAGTGCAAGTCAAACCTATTGGTGTTGCCAATGCTTTTTTTTTTTTTTTTGATTTTGAAAACCTTTATTTAAACATTTCGGTACACAGCAGAGAGCCTACAACCCTGCGGGCCGGCCGCGAAAAACCCATTTGGATGCATGTCGGATCACACAGCCCTGTGCCGTCAACCCGGAGGTACGGCGGCGTTGAGGAGTGCAAACGTACCGAGAGGTGGAGAAAAATATTGCATGTCTCAGTATTAAATAAACAATCACAAATTAGGGGCAAGCTGCCCTAGGAGGCATAAGGTGCCGCAACTTCCAACTCCCCCCCCCCCTCCCTCCCGAAACATCGGTCAACACTGCGCTTTCATGTGTGCCCTTGGCTAGCCAGCACCCTCCCCTCCCCTTTCCCAGCTCCCCGAGCCGCGATAGCAAGTGTCTACACATCTCCGGGTTCTTCCTGCACAATGGAAGGGGGCTCGCAGATCCCCCCCCTAAAATCATTCCACTTGGACCACACCTCAACCCACTTGCGCGGGCACCCTCTCGCCACATATACTGTCTTTTCCTGCAGCATGCACCAGTCCATGTCGCTGGCCCAGTCTGAAGGTTTCGGTGGGACAGCGCTGCCCCAGAGCCTGGCAATGTTCCTTTTTGCTATCATTTTCCCGAGTGTCACCCAGAGCCTCCCCTTTGGCGGCAGGTCAGTTGGTTCCCATATGTTGAGGAGGCATCTCTTGGCTTCCGGGCGAATCTCCACCTCCCACACCTCTTCCATATCCCGCACCACCCTTCTCCAGTACCTCTGAATCTTCGGGCAGCCCCACAGCACGTGAAAAAAGGTTCCATCGCCTCCACACCCCCTTCTACATAGCGTTGTGTCCGCCCTACCCATCATATGTAGTCGTGTGCAAGAGATATAAACTCTGTGTAGGATCTTCAATTGGATAAGCCGCAATCGGGCCGATATCGCGACCTCACGTGGAGAAGCCAAAGCGTGCAGCCACTCCTCGTCATCTATTTCCAGCCCTTCAGCGACCCACTTTTCTCTAAGGGGAAGAAGCAAATCTGGGGGGTTATTAATAAGTTTTTTGTAGGTAAGGGATATGGCGTGTTCCGCGAGGAGTCCATCAAGCAACCTATCTTCGAGCGGGGAGGCTGGCGGCAGCTTGACCTCCGGTGGGATGTTCGCCTGCAAGGAGTGGCGCACCTGCAAGTATCTGAAATATTCGGCGTCAGCCAGTTCGTACGCGTCCTGCATTTGGGCGAATGAGCGGACCCCGGCAGGTCCCCAAATGTCTTTGATTTGAGAGATGCCGATAAGATCCAATTGCGGAATCCTTTTGTGCGTCGCAGATTTCCCAACGCTTCTGAGGCCCATAGTGGCGTGGCCATCGTGAGGACTCCGGACCACCCGAGCTTCTTCTGTGCGATGTGCCACAGCTTCACCGAATGAAGTGTCGGGCCGGTGAGTCTGCTCACACCCCGTCTAGAGTAGAGTGCTATTTCGTAGTTCCCTCCGGGAAGCAGCCATCTATCCATGCCGTAAGCCGGGTCATTCCCGTCCCCGTATGTCCCTTGGTTGATCGCGGATAGGTGGGCCGCCCAGTAGTACTTACGAATATCGGGGAGAGCGATTCCACCATCGTACCACCCCAGTGTGAGTTTGGCCAGTGAGATTCGGGGCTGCCCGGCCCAGAGGAGGTCGCGCAGCGCAGCTTCGATCGCTAGGAAGTAACTGTTCGGGACCAGGTGCGGGTAATTTTGGAGTGCGTATAGAAACCGCGGGAGCGAGAGCATCTTAAATAAGGCTGCCCTGCCCAGCAATGACAGGGGCAGATGCTGCCAGGACTTCGCCTCCCGTTGAAGCCGAAGCAGCGGCGGCTTGAGATTGTGCTCGTACAGCAGAGCCTTGTTAACAGTAATATACACTCCGAGATACTTAAACCCGTCCTCTGCCACCCGAATAGGGCAAGAGTCAGGGAGTCTGGGAGGGTCCCCACGGAGGACGTATAGATGCGATTTGGCCCAGTTGACTCGGAAGCCAGAGTTGCGACCGAAACTGTCCAGTATATTCAGCGCCGCGATCAGTGACCCACGCGGCTTCGAGAGGTAAAGAAGTATGTCATCGGCATAGAGAGATATCTTATCCTCCCACCCCTCCGCCCATGTTATGCCCTGCACGGTGGCAACCTGTCTTATCCAGGCCGCAAGCGGTTCGAGGGAGAGGGCGAATAGAAGGGGGGACAGGGGACAGCCCTGTCGAGTTCCTCTGGCCAGCGTGAAGACTTCAGACACCTTATTGTTTACCAGCACCTGCGCCAGGGGTTCCGCATACAGTAAGCGCACCCAAGCGATAAACTGGGGTCCAAAGCCCAGCTTACGCAGGACTGCGAACATGTAAGGCCACTCTAAGGTGTCGAAGGCCATGGTGGCATCCAACGAGACCACCACCGCGTCCTCTTGAAGACTGTGGCACTGCCCTAGCACCCCATGCAATCTCCTAATATTGAGGGCCGTATTTCGGTGGGGCATGAATCCCGATTGGTCAGGGTGGATTAGCGACGAGAGCACCGGCTTAAGCCGATTGGCCAGCGTCTTGGCAAGTATTTTAGGTTCCGCGTTTAGAAGCGAAATGGGTCTGTACGATGCACAAGAGTCTTTGGGTTTACCGTCTTTCGGAATCGCCACTATGGTCGCCAACCGCTGGTCCCGGGGCAGCAGCCCTACTGCTTTACTGCAGTCGAACATGAGTTTGAGGTGCTTACTAGTGACGTCTGGCTGGAGTTTGTAGATCTCTATGGGTATGCCGTTCGGACCGAGCGCTTTACCAGGACGGAGGTCTCCTATCGCCCGCTGGAGCTCAGCCTCGGTGAGCGGGCTGTCAAGAGCCTCCCGATCTGTGTCCGAGAGAGTGGGCAAGCGTATGTCCGCGAGGAGGTCCATGGAGTCCTCCTCCGGCCGGTCCGACTCTCGCTTGTAAACCTGCCGGTAATAGTCGGCGAACTGTTGTACTATTTCCCGGGGTTCCGTGAGCACTCTCCCCAGTTCAGTGTGCAACTCCGGCACCACCCTGCTGGCCTGTTGTTTCCGCTCGAGCCAGGCAATAAGTTTCCCGGCTTTGTCACCTTGATCATATATTCTACCAATTCTATGCCGAGCCACCGTCTGGGCCTCCTGGGATACCAGCGCTCTATACTCCGCCGCCTTTAGCTGCATCGCGTGCCTGAGCTCCCGGTCGCCGCTGGTCGTTGCCTCCCTTTCTAGTTCCCCAAGTTGCTCCTCTAGCGCTACGGTCTGGTGGCTGCGTTCCCGTCGCCGAGCCGCGATAGCCGATAGCGCCTCGCCCCGCACCACTGTTTTAAACGCCTCCCAGAGGGTGGCAGGGGAGGCGACCGACCCATCATTTTCTGTGAAGTAGCGCGAGATGGAAGTGGATATGTGTTTCCTAGTGACCTCGTGTTTCAAGTGCCAGGGATTAATTGGCGCAGTGCAGCCCTCCCGTCGACTTCCGAATATAATCTGTGCAAGGACCGGTGAATGGTCGGAGATGCCCCTGGGGAGGAATTCGGCCTCCAGTACCGCCATGTCGTGTTGGAGCAGGGTGAGGATGTAGTCCAGCCGTGAGAAGGAGTGGTGCGCCCCGGAGAAGAAACTAAAGCTACTTTCAGTGGGGTGGAGTAGGCGCCAAACGTCCGTCAGCCCGAAGGACTCGAGGAAGTCCGGCAGCCACCGTTGCCCCTGGGGCAGGTCTCTAGGTGGCAGTCTGTCTTGGGCTCCCGATGCCACTGCGTTCAAGTCCCCTCCCAGAACGAGCCGACCCTCGGGTAACGATAGGAGGAATGAGCCCAGGTCTGCGAAGGCCCGGGCCTGTAGGCCTGGGGGGACATAGACTGAGAGAAGATTAAGCGCCCGGCCTTCCCAACGCCCCGACACAGCCGTGAAGCGGCCCTGCGGGTCGGTCTTGGTGATATCTACATGAAGGGGCAGCGAGCGTCGCAGGAGTATACCCACTCCTCTCGATCCAGTGGTGAAACCTGAGTGTGCTGCTAGAATGTACCCATATCTGTTCAGGGCGTGGCAGACATTCCCCAATAAGTGTGTTTCTTGCAGAAGCACCACATCTGGCTGGTGCCGTTTGAGGAACTGCAAAACTATAGTACGCTTGAGTCTGTCCCCCATACCGTTGACGTTCCAGCTGAGAATCTTCAGGCTTTTTTCCCACCTTCTAGCCATGTCTGTGTCGTAAGAGGGTGTCTTGTCCCATCACCCGGGCATCAAGTGTGTGAACATAGTGTGTGTGACCGTAAAGGATCCCCAACTCCCACCCCTCCCTGAACCCCACCCCACAATAACAAACCATACAAAATACAACAAACCCATCGAGCCGGACACTCAACTCCCTCCCTCCCGGAGCTGGCCCTGACCTCCCTGCCCCCCATCCCAAAACAACACCCCCCACCCTGCTCCGTGGGTCTTGAACTGCCCACCACCCCAATTAGCAGAGCGCCTGTCGCCCCACCCCACCCCGGTGAACCCACCGAGGAACTCAACTTGGGAAGTTCGTGGGCTAGTCCCCTTTGGTCGCCCGTCCGTGGTGTCCCAGTTCGTTCAGCCCCTCTGTCCCGGAGTCACCCATAGAGGGAAGCCACCCGTAGAGGCAGTGAGGCGGCCAGGGTACCCCAGAGTCAACTAGTCTCAAAAGAAAGGCACATGTGGTATACGTTACTGTCTGATGTCTTCTCAGCGCTATCTCTCGTGGTCTCAGCGCGGCGTCCCTTCTCTGGACGAGCCCCAGCGGGGACTGTTGGACCTGGAACGCCAGGACTGCTGACTCGGCGCACCACCCGCAGGGTGTCCCGGCGCCGACTCCGTGGCGGGCAGGCCCGCGTCTCGCCGCTGTACTTCTTCACGCCTGGAATCCTGCGTCGCCTCTCCCGCATCCAGCCACTCCTGCACCGCCTCCGGCGTGGTGAAGAAGAGGGATCGCCCCCCGGCGATGATTTTCAATTTGGCGGGGAAAAACATCATATATCTGATCCCACGCTCGCGGAGCTCCGCCTTGACCCCTTGGAAGGAGCGCCTTTCCCGTTGGACCTGGAGCGTGAAGTCGGGAAAGAACCGGATCGTGGCCCCTTCATACTGTAGGTCACCGTGCTGTCGTGCCGCCTGAAGAATTGCGTCCCGGTCCCGGAAATTCAGAATTTTGGCTATGATCGTCCGTGGCATGGCCCCAGGCTTGGGTCGTGGGATAGGGGCCCTGTGCGCCCGCTCAATGGTGAAGAGCTTCGAGAGACGCTTGGGTTTAAGGTGTCGTAGGATCAGGTCCTCCAGGAAGAGCTCCACACTTTCTCCTTCAAGTCCTTCCGCCACACCCACGACGCGGATATTACTTCTCCGAGCCCTCCCTTCTTGATCATCGAGCCGCAGGGCCATCAGGCGGTGCTGGTGTACTAGCTCATTCACCCTACCCTCAAGCCGCTTCTCCGAGTCCTGTAGGGCCTTAATATCGACTTCATTAGCCTTGGAGCGGTCAGTGGTTTTCCCCAGGTCAGCTCGGAGCAGGGCCACTTCAATGGTGATCTTATCCATTTTGGTTTCCAAGTTCGTGCCCAGGGTTTGAATCGCAGCCATGATGGACTTCAATGAAGGGTCCGCTGGGTCCGCGTCATCCTTCGGAGCCCTTTCCGCCGGAGGCGGCGCCTTGGCTACTGTGTACTGGTCAAGCTTGTTGGCCTGCGTTGCGGCTCCACTCTTGGGTCGCATGGCGGTCCGGGCACCCCGCGGGCCGTATGCGACACCGCCCGCCGCAACACCGAGGTGTCCTGTGGTCCGACCGGTGTTCGCGGATGTAGCCTTGGGCCCACCGCTGTTGCTCAGGGATCGATAGGGGGAGGAAGACCTCCGCCGGCACACGAGAGGCCCAAAGTCAGTTCCCGCACACCGTCCCACTCCCAGTCAGCCAGGCGGTGCGCAGTCCCCAGTCGCGCTTGTAGGCCTCACCGGATGAGTGGGCCGGGCGCTCCTACGCAACAGGCCATGCTCTTCTGTGGCCACAAAATGGCGTGCCCTTCTAGGCCAGGGAATCAGTCTGCCGCAGCCCCAGTCGCGATCTTGCACCTTCCCAAGGACGGCTGGTGGTTCCCGCCGCAGCACCCAGGCGCCCCTTTCGATCCGGCTGGGTTTGACGGACGTAGCCTTGAGCCCACAGTTCTCTGTCAGGGATCGGTAGGGGGAAGAAGGTCTCCTCCGCCAACAGCCAGGCCCGATAGCAAGCAGGGCACTCCGTCTCACCCCCGGCAGCCCGGTGGTTCGCAGTCCCAGTCGCGCTCTGGAGTCTCACCGGAGGGTAGGGCAGGGCGTCCCTCAGCAACAGGCCTTCCTCTGGTCTCTCGTGGCCGCAAAATGGCGCCCTCTTTTCGGCTAGGGAATCAGTTCGCTGCAGCCCCAGTCGCGATCTCGCACCCGCTCCGCAGACATCCGATGGTCTCCGGCCCCGAGCCGCGATATCAGCCGCGTTTTCCTACGACGGCGTCACTCTGAGCGCGGCGGTGGGCAGGCCCTCGCCGGGGCCTCAGGTAGCGCCGGGAGCCGCAGCAGAGCTCCGGAGCCGAGGCGTCCGTCCGCCGTCTTCCGCCGCGGCCACCCTCCTGGGCCGTGCGAGTGTCGCCTGGGGTCGCCGAGCCGCCCCCGTGTGCACCGGGTCAGGGGGAGCCGGGGGAGCTCCGAGGGCACTCCCCGCAGCGCGGATTAAGTCCGGATTTTGCTGGAACACCAACGGTCCCGGCGGAGCTCCGGGATCAGGCGGCCATTCACCTCGGCGCCTAGCCACGCCCCCCTCTGCTTTTTTTTTTTTTTTTTTTTAAGTTGTGGGAAAATATGTTCAGAAATCTTATATTGGTAGTTTTCGGACAGATGAATGGAGAAGAGATGTGGAGCCATGAGCCAAAGTGCCCCACTGAGCCACTCCAGTTGAACATGTCTACATGTTGCCTATTGTTGTGCATCCATACTGCGCTGAAAGGAACTTTGCAGATGGTGCTCTAGATATTTTTAGGTCGAGCCTAGGGTCAGCGCGCATGCGCTGCTCTACGAGACGATGTATTGGAGTATGGAATTGAAGCCCCGCCCACTCTCCGCTCATATTTGTCATTGGCTTGTGTCATTGCCCTTCGTAAATACAGGCTTCGGATTCGTTAATAGGCTTGTTAGTCCCTCCTTAGTACAGCCTGGTCTTCATTTGTAACCTCCCATGAGGACTGGCCCTTTTGCTTCGGTTGTTACACAGTGAGTCTTTTTTTGTCTCTAAGCACTATTTTCTTGAATGAGTTTCTCCTACTGCAGGCATGATATGCTTTCCTGCAACATTCAGTGCGCCATGCGTGCTTTCATTTTCCAAGCAGCTGGGACAATGGCGGCCGCGTCTTTGAATAGGTCTCGCATTTACAAGAGTTTGAGCTATTGGCATTGTAAATGACAATGCCTTTTATGTGTTAATTATCAAATAAATAAAAGGCGGTCATTTACAATGCCAATAGTTTAAACTCTCGCAAATGCGAGACCTATTGCATTGCAAATGCTTGTTGGTCTTGTATATAAAAATATTGGATATTTGTCTAAACTGGTGTGTTGTCCTTTTGTAGTGCTCACACGGTATTACTGTTGATTCTGTGCAAATGCTTTACACACTGCCTCTAAGATAAGCCTGACTGCTCGTGCCAAGCTACCAAGGGGGTGAGCAGGGGTTATTTTAGGAGTGTAATTCCCTTATCCTGACTAGAGTGGTGGTTTCTGCCTGGCTTTGGCAAATGCCCTAGCCTGGCCAAAAATCCCATTTCTAACACTGGGCAAAGCATCAGTGTCTGAATAGAGCTTTTTAAAATGGTCCTAACAAGCTTGAGCTGCAATATGGTTTGGGAGAGGATGTGCCCCTACTTTGCTACCCCTGACAAACAAGGACCAGAATGTTTGTCTTTGGCGGCACAGGCTTCTTTAAGTAGCTGCTAACAAGATTCGTCCCACTCATTCTTTGCATTTTTGAGGACTGCCTTATAGCTCCTTCTGGAAGCCCAGATTTGGGCACTTTCTCTGGATTTTATAGCCATGGCTAGTTTGGATCGATGGGTTCTTATTATACCAAGATTCTGGGCCCCCTTTTAGTTCTCTAGCCCTTGGACTATACCCTGGTGCGATGAAGTAAGAGCCTATTTGCTCAAGGAAACCAGAGTAGACCGTATCAACTTCGGCCAGCCCTCCTGGGCTTCTGATCAAGGTCTGTAGTTCTTGGGTGCCTACCATCAAATCATGATGCATGCCTAGGCGCTTGTCTTCACGTAGAATTACCTTCTGCCATTTTAATCTGCGTTTTATCATTGGATTGAAGAACTTGAGTCAGTATATTCTGAATTGGGGGCTCTTTAGTGAAACCAACCCACACTGGTATCATTCTTAAACACAGCAGTTTGTGGTCCCTATCCGTTGTCACCTACAGACACTCCTCCAGAGCCTCAAATTTAATAATATATAGTTGATACGAGATGGACTATTTACCCTATTGAGAGTGTTTGCACCAAGTCTATCAGATTTTGTTGTTTCGATCACTGCACTTGGCCAGTACTCTAGATTTAGGACATTTACTTGGAGCACCAATTGCGACCAATTCTTAACTGGGGGGAGGTCTAAAACAGGAACCAACCATTTTCGATCTACTTCACTCGTTTCCATTACATCAACTTTGTCTATGGGTTCGAATGTGATCTTCAAATCGCCTGCTATTATTAGTCTAGATTGTTGTGGCCTCATGCCCAAAAGCTCCTCCAATTGTGAAAGTGTAACAGGATAATTTATATAGTGCAAACTACACCTGATGACGTGTTGAAGTGCTTAGTCTAGGGAAATATGAAATTAATTTGAGTGGTGGACATGTCATGTTATTGTAAAAGGATAGTGAAGGGATAGAAGAGGGAATGGTTTGCATTTATAAAGTGCTTGCTCCTCTGATAAGGTGTTGAAGTGCTTTTTGGCAGGTAGCACTCTGCTCTGTAACCCAAATGGGATTAGTTGGGCGTGTAAGGAAATATGTAAATTAATTCTAGCGGTTGCCATGCTAGTCTGTTATTTGGATTGAAAAGGAAGATTGGAGGGATAGTAGAGGGAAGTGTCTAAACATTTTTGTGGGGTGACTTCTTAGCAGTCGGAGGGGGTTTGGAGTGAGTAAAGGTGGGGAAGAGACTGAGGGAAGGGATTCAAAAGGCTTGTTTGGGAGATCTGAATAATAAGAGGTATGAGAATGCAAGGAGGGTCTCTCAAAAGGGTTATTTTGGGGATCATAGTGGTATTGGTTTTGGGATGGATGAGAGTGGAGGTAGAGGATATATTGGGAGTGGTATAGGGTGAAAATAGGGTAGTGCATTGGCAAGTGCAGTTTGAGGTGAGTCAGAGGACACACTGTGAGAAATTGGGTAGTACATTGGATATGCTGAATTAGAAGCAAAGTAACAAATAAAAAGATACAGAAGTACAAGGAGGGTAATATATGTAGGTTAAAGTTGTATTCAATAATCTCAGACCTTCAAGTGTTTCTGTACTTTAAATTTATTTTTATTTTTTGGTCAATAGTGAAGCAATAGGTAAATAATTATAAAGATTTACTTATTTATGCAGTCACTTACATATATGTTAAACAAAGAATAATGTAAGTACAAGTAATATGTAGATTTGTTAAGCAGAACCAACGAATATCTATATCTTTAAAAATAAAATTAGTACACACGGTTATTCAAAGAAATACACATATGTAGGTACACATGTATAGTCCAAATAAATGCTTAGATACAGAGGGACATGGTGTATATGTATGTTTTAGTACGGTGGTTATGTGGGGAAGATCCAATTCTTGAGTAGTCTTCAGAAGAAAAGGTGGTTATCTGTGGATCTTATGTTTGGGGGTAAAGAGTTCCATAGTTTGACTGCTTGAACAGAGAAGGATATGCCCCCCCCCCCCACTAGTTTTTTTCTTGTATGGTGGGATATTGAGGCGTGGTGCTGAAGGAAGTGACCCGATTAGGGCCACCGGGTCACTCGCGACCACCTCAGCCTTCCGTACAAATGAAGAGTCGGTCAGACAGAGAATACAAACCAAGTTTTTATTCAGGTACGCTCGAGCGGAGCCCTATGTGCCCAGTCTCTTAGAATTTCTGTGGAGGGACTGACATCAGAAAACATGGTGATACATTGTTTCGATCCTGAGACCGGGCACACACTATCTCTGTGCCAAGGTCGTTCTGCCTGTGCCCATTGCTGGACTAGTGGGAACAGGCCTCTATCTAGTGGTAAAGGTGTGCGCTAATAAGAACAGTGTATTCATTAGTACAGCAGGGCCTAACCTTGGAGAAAAGGAAAATTACCAAAACTGCTTCTCGCAGAGGCAGAGAGATTAGTTTCGCTCTTGGGGCAAAATGACGGCTAAACATAAAATGCTAACTTATGCAGAACAATATATAAACAACACGGCTAAGACCTTTTTATTCCAACAGTGCCATAAGTATACGGGTAAAAGCATAATCATAAGTATAGAGTCCATGTGCTGATGCGTTGTTAGTTTCAGGGGAGATATCGCCAATCACCTCACAACTAAAAGCACTTCTTTGAAGAAGAAGAAAAGAATGGAAATCAATCTACAGCACTACAGATTGCAAACTGACTGTCAGAAGTAAGTAATGTTTTCTTTCCACCCAATGCTTTTTCAACCTTCTATGAAGAAATGCATTTTAGCTTCCAATGGAGGCAATCTGTAGTTCCGCACCTGGTAATACATTGACGCTCCACAGAAGTCATAGCCACCTGCAAGCTTTCGGGGAGAAAGATCGTCCACACCTTTTGTTTTCAGTTAACCTGAGTTATATGCTGATATCACCTGTTCTCTGGTCCACCTACCTAGTGATTGATGGTCTGGAACCTATTGTCTATTTGGGTTTAGTCGTATTAATAATGTTATCTAGCATTGTCCCTTTTTGTGGCGATCTTTATTTGAAGCATCTGTTTAGCTATAAGAACCATGCTGGAGAGCGGTTGTTACAGGTATGTAGCGTTTTATATGATCAGATACCGATTAACCAAAAAGTCACACAACCTTACAACTAGATAATTCCAGAGCAATATAATGTTTCTTGATGCCTCGGGTCAGAAGACTTTTCTAAAATATGTCTGACTGTGCTGTTTGCTGTCTGTTCTCAGCGATGCAGGAGGAGGCCCTGAAGCTGGTCCTATTAGCCCTGGAAGATGGCTCTGCACTATCCCGGAAAGTCTTGGTTCTCTTTGTTGTCCAGCGACTTGAACCGCGTTTTCCTCAAGCCTCTAAAACAAGCATTGGGCATGTTGTCCAACTACTTTACAGAGCATCCTGCTTCAAGGTGAGATTGGGGTTGCTGGGGCAACAAGAGGATTTGATTGAGTCTGACCTTAGGTGTCCCAAAGTGCTGCACTTGCTGGCAAAGTCGTCTCTGGGGTACTAATATGGGGATGAGTATGTAGTGAAACAAACAGGTAAACTTGTCTCTCTGTCCATTTAATGGTGTTTGAGGAGGTGTCATTACTGTGCGCTTCTAAAATCCAGGCTATCAGATTGTCATTCACTGTTATTTTCCCAGGTCTGTTGGAGATAAATGGAGATAAAATTCACCTATAATATGCTTTGTGAATTTGTTGGTGTTTATGAAATTAGCTAGCTGAACACACCTCGAGGTAATACTAACGTAACCCTTGGTCCTTCTTGAGACTGTACCTCTAATCACCTTTGGAGTATGGCACTTGCTTGTTTTTAGTTATGTTGCTATTGTGTAAAGGTGGTGTGAGCCTGTTTCAGATGTTCCCTAAGCCTTTTGAAACGTATATGCCATCATAACATCCCATGTGTAAATACACGCTTGTTGTCCAACTCTTTTACAAGGGCGATTAACACATCTCTCCTTCATTTGTATCCTACAGTAATTGTTCTAGCATTTATATGACATCAAGTGCTTCACATCTTATGTTTCTGACCTCCTCTCACCAATGCTGTAGGGCTTTAGTGGATATAAATACACTCCTTCTACTCTTATTGATCCTAGAGTCCCCACATGTCCTTATAAGGGTTCAAGTTCTTTATTCTTTCTGTCGGGTGTTTCGTTCACTGTATTTACAATGGTGGACTGTAATTTTCATTTCTCACGTCTGTCATGTCGCCCATTTTCTGCTCTCACTGTGTAATAATACCTGGTCATCTCTTGTCTGTGGTCTTAGTGCCTGTGTGTTAGTGGTCTGTTTTGTTCATTTTTTTTCTCCGTAGGTTACTAAGCGTGATGAAGACTCCTCCCTTATGCAACTGAAGGAGGAGTTCCGGACCTATGAAGCCTTACGGCGGGAGCATGACTCACAGATTGTGCAAATCGCTATGGAGGCGGGTTTACGCATTGCTCCAGATCAGTGGTCCTCGCTCTTGTATGGGGACCAGTCTCATAAATCCCACATGCAGTCTATAATAGACAAGGTAGGAGGACCCCTCGTTCCTGTTCTTCTATTATCTTGCAGGGAAATAGGTTGGATTGAGGCACAGCAACAACAGATTTAAGTGCTTATTTAATTTTTATGCAGTCAGAGGTGCACTTCTTCAGAACTACTGAATTTTAGAAATCTCTTATGAAGCTAGAGGTACTATATACTTTGATGAAGCAGTAAGGTATTGTGAGCTCAGTATTGCAGTATTTTCTGTGCAGGTCACAGATGTAGCTCAGGTCAGCATTTCCAACATCTCTGTGAGGTGTAGTAGAGGTTTAGAGTTCAGGTTTACTTAATTGTGTGGTGGGTCAGAGGCTTAATAAAGGTCTGGATTACTGGTTTTCATGGAAAGTCACAGATTTAATCAGAGGCTAGGATTACTTAAATCAGTTTGTCTTTCAGACCAGGATTTTGAAGCATCCATTTGTGATCTTGCTTTCCCAGTGCGCATTCTTGGACCATGTAGAACTTTGCACATGCATGTTGAAATTCTGCCCCAAATGAGGTACACTACAAGAGGTTAAGTAACCAACTTCCTGCAGTAATACAAGTTCAAGAAATCTTACCTGGACACCTGGGAAAGATAGATATTTGTGTTTTCTTTACACTTCAAGACGCTTAGGAGCTTATAAATATTCCTTTATGCATTTTGGAAATAATCTGTTTCACTTTGCTGGTAAATGTTCACATGTGTGGCAGTGGACCACAGCAGAAGTCTTTGGAGTATGGTGTTGGCTGCTCCAGTGAGGGTACGACTAGCTGGGAGCAAAAGCAATGAAATGCAAGGCTTGTGGCTTATAGATTATGGCTGAGGAATTTAGCAAAGTGTGTTTTTTTTTTTTAAAGATGAGTTTGTTATGTGGGTGTAGGTGTCTCCCCATACTGAGAAGATATATTGGAGGTTCATTGGAGCTCTATATATTTGGAAACGGAGCACCTCAAAGGCCCACCTCCATTCTGGGGATGGAGGGTCCTAATGGGAACAGGAGATGTATTTAACTATGGAAAGGCTAATGGCTTTGCTGTCAGGAAGGAGGAGGTCTGGATTGGGCACTGGAGCAATGATCTCACAGATTGTTTGCCCCATTTGGTTTACTGAAAATCTTAAGTTCATGAATTCCTTTAGAACAGTATTAGGCTGTACTAAGCGACACCAAATTTGGTGGCTCCTAGCTTGCCGTGAGCACAGTATAAAACTGTGTATTCCATAGTGCTGCTGTGCCTTGAGGCTCTTGTGTCCTCATTGGACAGTAGCTTGTTAGGAGCAACCTATGACTGGATGTTGAAGGTAAGGAGTGCGCTTTCATTAAAAAGAATGTTTTGCACAAGTAAGCCTTGTTGTCTGCACTTTGGTAGTGAATTGCCGTTGTGAGTGTGTCTTTTTTACCTACTTTCCCTGCCTACACCTACAAGTCTACTTTTTGAATAGCTTTCGGTTAGAAGTGCATGATCTGCCACCCCTGTTCTTACCTATGATTCTCGTATCTGCCCTTAATTTGTGATTTTCTTTTCTGTTGCATACACCACTGTGGCGGCCATCTTTTTGTAGTCGATTGCAGCAACTAATTTTAGACTAGGTATTTTTAACACCAGGGCCTCCACTCAGTTTTTTTTTTAAGACTGCATGACTGTTTGGAAATGTAACCAGTGAAGACACGGGCTTGTCTGATTCAGTGCAGTTTTGTAGATTGATTATTACAATTAACTTTTTTAAGTTGCAGACCCCGGCCTCATTCGCACAGAGTGTTCAGGAACTTACCATCGCCCTTCAGAGGACTGGAGACCCAGCCAATCTCAACCGTTTGAGGCCACACCTGGAACTTTTGGCAAACATCGACCCGAGTCCAGGTACCAAAATTGCTGCAGGCTGAGTTATTAGGACATGCTTTGTAATGGGTGTTATGTAATGCAAGACTGGTTGTGCACTAGATGGTATTGTACATCCTTATATATTTTTTATTAGGGGCTGTCCTGCAAATCGCCTTGTTCAAACTCTTCCTGCACTATTATTTCCTGGTTGAAGCATGTCACTAGACTGGCACCCTTGCATCTTTTGCCTCAAGATTGGTCATATTGAAGAAACAGCAGTCTTCTGAAGTAGAGGATCACTCTAGCCTTTCTTTTCTTTCCTAATCACGGTTTACTACTTTAGTGTCCATATAGTCGTCAACTATATGGCAAATGAGTGACCAATGAGGGAACACACTAGGACATCCCCTTTTTACCGCTCTGGTGGGGGAGAGGTAACTCTACATCAAAAAGAGTCTTATCACAAAAGACAAGAGTGTGCTAAACAGTATGCACCATGGATCCTATTTACGTTTCAAGGTCAAAATACCACCAGTGCCTCCAAAACCAGCTTTGAATCACCAGTTGACCATCTTCAGAAGCTAAATGTCTGTCCTACTAGAGAAATGTGGAAGAAAGCTGGGACCATCTCAACAAAAAGACAAGGATCTTATTCCAAGCACTTCCTGATTCAAAAGAAAGGTTCAAAACAGGAATACAGACCTGTACTAGATCTATGGCTTACCAATAGATACCTCAAGAGAAGTTTTGGCTGCTTGTACCACACCAAATCTATCCACGGTATGCTTACTTCCACATCCCCAGAGCAAGACATTATAGGAAGTGTCTGAGATGTGTGGTAGTGAACTCACATTTTCAATCCACAGACCTACCATTCAACCTAAAAGCAGTGCCATGTTTACTCTCCAAATGTATGGAAGTAGCAGCAGCTCACAGAGTAAGGGAATCTTCATCTATTGTACCTGGATGATTGACTAATTAAAGCTTACACCTGGTCCAAGATGGAGCTGGATTTCAAGAAAACACTGGTGTTTTCAAACCTAGGTCTCCAAATCAGCTTTCCAAAGTGTCTCCATGCCAATGCAATGTTTGTCCTACGTGGGGGCCACAATAGATACCGTAAAATGAAAAGTGGATAATTCAGAGGAGTGTCATCTCTCCGAGAAAAGTGTCCGTGTCCTCCTATTTGGAATACCAACAGTCTGACAGATTGGCCAATCTCCTATCTTTTTGGTTCTTTTGCATCCAGTATCTACATTGCCCTGAAAGCAAGAGTTCATACGAGACCTCTTTATCTGTGCCTAGAAGATGAATAGTCTGAAAGACTGAACAATTTGGAAGACAAATTGCATTCAAATCTTTCAATAAAATAATCCCTCTCATGGTGGTGTAAGCGACCAAATCTTCTCAAATGAGTTCCATTTCAACAGGAACACTAGCATCTGCATTGGAATGGAAAGCTCCTCTTGTCCATCTGGCAGTAAAGGCCATTGGACAGATAAGGGGAGATTGCATTTCTTCAACTATCTTTAGCTGATCGCGACCCATCTTGGTCTCTAGGCATTCGTTCGGTTTCTTGATGAAGAACATATTGATGCAAACCGACACCATCACAACCATGCACTACCTAAACAAACAGGGAAGCAAGAGTTTAAGACCACTTTTACTGGTGGTGCAGAACATCACACACTAAATGCAGGGTGCGTTCCAGGCAGTTTAAACCAACAGGCGGACTTAATCGTTTGAAACAAGGAGGAAACTATGAGTGGGTCTTGGAAGACTGAGTTGTTTAGCCCTCTTCGAAGAGTAGGTTACTCCATCATTGTATCTCTTCACAGCAGCGCAAAACAAAAAATGCTGATACTTAGCTTCCAGAATGCTAGAACAAAATTCATTGGGCAATGCCCTGTTCATCAAGGACCTTTCTTTATGCTTTTCCACCAATGCCATTGATCCTGACGATAGTGGTGAAACTGTGCAAGACTCTAGCAATGATTCTCGTAGCCCCACAGTGGCTGAGAAAATGGTAGTATGCAGATGTGCTTCAGATGTGCATGAGGCTGCATTAGAGATTTCCTTACAGGTTGAATCTTGTAACCCGACTTCATGAGCAAATCCAACTTCTGAAATTAATATTGTTGAATTTGACAGCATGGCTTTTGAAATCAGACAGTTTGTACATTAGAACGTTCCACCACAATGTATGGACGTTTTAAGAGTAAAAATATCCTTCAGTAAGGGAATGTTAGGCCTTGGTTTAGAAAAGGTTCAGAATGTCATGCCAAAATTAATGACAGAGTGTTCATTCTGATGAGAAGACTTGCTCGATGGAAACTTAACCCTGGTCATTCAAGTGCAGTGAACCCTGGTCAATTCAAACTTACATTGCAGCATCTCTTGGAAACTGCTTTTTTGATTGCTTTAATATCTGTTCGAAGAGTGAGGTAATTACAAGCCCAGTCTGATGTATAGTAAAAAATATAGTAGAAATTAGTACGCATCCATCTTTCTTCACAAAGTTGTTTCGAATTTTCACAGTGACCAAGCGTCTTTTCCTTGTCTGTCACTTTAGTAGAACAAACACTTCATTAGATATTGCTCCTTTTTAGACCAAATGCAAGTTCTGAGAAAAATCCAAGCTGTTATTCATCAGTTATTGCAATATTAGAGCAGGTCTAGCAACATCCTAACAACCAGTCACTAGGTGGATTGTGGCATGCATTTCTTTATTCTCAATTGGCAATTAAACCTCTCCCAGGAAAACCAAAAGCTAACTCTAATGGAGGTAAAGGAGCCACCACAGCCGTGCTTAGAACTGTCCTAATGGGAGATATTTGCAAAGCTGCCACATGGAGGTTAGTGCAGAAGTTCACAGGACATCGTCTGGATTCAGACACACAAGCTGAGGTTCGTCAGCAGGAAACCGTGAAAAACCATTTCAGGTATTCACAGTTCACAATCTAGAAGAACCACTAACTTATCTGTTTTATCCATTGTCGAAGAGCTGCAGTAAGGTTGTCTGCTTTTTCTCTGTTCTAGTGTTTATCAGTGAAGATCCTACAGTGCAGAAGAAAAGGTTACTTGTGGTCCTAGTTCTTCCTCCCATATTGGGTTATCTTGAGCATTAGAAACAACAACTAACTTCTTGTCATCGCAAAAAAAGAACTGAGTCAACTCCCATGTATATGGCTAGGAGGAAACTCTTGGAACCTTAGCGATAAGAGTCTATTTTCACATATTTAAATGAAAGCCTATCAGGCTGCACTTTTCCCTCTACTTGAGACCGGTTTTATGTTTTGTTTACATCTGAGAGGCTGCAGTGCAGTCTTACTTAAAATAGTTCTTCTGGCAGTCTACATTTCATAAACATTGAACCATGGTTAGACTTACGAAGGGTGCTGCTTATCATATGAGCATTAAACCCCCTCTGTATACAACTCTGGGGATATGCCTTAAAATTATGTGTTTGGGTTTTCACGCATGCATCATGGAATTATATTAACATTTGACTTTACTTATTTGGCATTTATATTGCATACATCACCAGTACTATCTGGGTGCATGAGGGAAGAATGCTCAACCATGTGACAGGAAAGGTTGAACATACATCGAGAGTTTAAGGCCAGGTATGAACTTCATCAAGGCGGGTTCAGGCTACAGTTAATAAAGGAATAGAGTCCATAGCTTAGGGGTGTAAGAAAGTGCCCTCTTTTTGCATGGTGCCCCCACTTTGTTCTAAACTGCTGATGTACTGTGACCGAGTGTGCCCTGGGTTCCTGCCAAACAGGTACCCAGGGCCTATGTTCTTTCCCTGAACTGCATTAAAAACAAAACCCAACTGGCACTCTTTGGCCACAGGTCAGTCCCTTTTAAATGGTACCACAGGTACCCAGGGTACTGTGACCAGGGAAGGCCTCTAAGGGCTTCAGCACTTATTGTGCCACCCTTAAATGCCCTATACCTTTACACTCTACACCTTTGCAGGCTGCGTGTTTTGGTGCAGAACAAAGTGAAGATTAAACATGGCACACATCCCTGTGTGCCATGCCTACAACCCACTGCCCTGGCATAGATCAGCCACCCCTCTAGCTGAGTGCGCATACCAGTGGTGAGGGTACAGGTGCATGAGCCCTGTACCCCTACAGTGTCCAAGCCAATTCTTAGACATTGTAAGTGCAGTGCTGCCATTAAGAGTATATGGTGCTCCGAGTTTGTCATTACGAACTCCACAATACCATAATGGCTTTACTGAAAACTGAGAAGTTTGTTATCAAACTTCTCAGCACATTAAATCCACACTGATGCCAGTGTGGGATTTAATGAAAAATGCACACAGAGGGCATCTTAGAGATGCCCCCTGAAAAATGACCTAACACTAGTGTCCAGGCTGAGGGGCTGCGATGCAGCTGCCAGCACCAGACATGTTTCTGGACCCCTGGGTCGAGAGCCTGCCTCTCTGGGGGGTTCTGAAGCAATGCACGTTCTGGGACGAGGTGGTCCCCACCGGATCTGACCCCCACTTTGGGTGGAAGAACCAGCTGGAAAAAAAGTGAGGAAGGGAGGTGTGCCCACCTTTGCCAACACTACCCCTCAGGCAACGACAAAAAAAGAAGGACCGAACAGCCGTGCCAAAGCTAATAAGAGGAGGATGTCCACTGACTTTGCCCCAGCTCTACCGGCCTGTTCCCACCTGGAAACTGCAGAAGCGAAATGTCATGCAGCCAGCAACCTCAAGAAACCCGAGGACCTGTCCTTACTTCTAAAGAAAAGACTTTGTCTCCCGTGAACACCGGATTTGTTAACTCACAGACTCCAGCTCTGGCCAAATCCACGAGTCTGCACCCGTCGCCCAAGGCCCGACTTTGAGTGGCCCAACACCACGAGGAGGTCTCTCCTGCGATTCTGACCCGAGATCTGGTGATCTCTGACCTTCCTGGAATCTCCAAGCGAAGCCTGCATCCTATTTCTGGAGTATCCCCCTGACCACGACCGGAGCTGGTAAGAGAAATCCGATGCCTAAAGACAAACCTGCACCCAAAGCCCCATGGCCTTGGGTGGCCAAACCGATGGTGTGCCAGCATCCCCAGGCATCCCAACTTACCTCTCCAACCTGTGGTCACCTCCAGAAGATCTTTGTCCCCGAGCCTGCAGTCTTTGTTTAAACTGGAGAATTCCCATTTCAATCAACAGGGCACTCGACGCCAAACCAGCTCACTGCACCCAGCCGCCCCTGCGGGTGTACATTTTGTGCTAAACAGGATCCCCCTTTGCCGGGAGCCTAACACCTGGAGCTTTGCCCTCACAACCCAGTGGCCTGCTTGTAAGAAGCCACCAACTGGAGGCCCCATATCCCCCATTGGATAATATTGGGCCTCAGCACTCGGCTGCCCTAGTGCCGCTGAGGTGTAACAAGAGTGAATCCTTGACCCTGGGGGAACCCTTGTTCTAACCCCAAAAACTCAACCCCAAAGACCAAGTACTTACCTGGTAACAGTTAACTACATTTCTCTCCATAGGAACCTATTGACTGCTTTTCTCTGAAAAATGTTCGAAGTGTGAAGTTGATTTGTATGGAAACCTGAAAAATTACACTTGTGCAAAACTGATTTTATTTACCTTTTCACTAGGAGATGTCCCAGTGTGATATCTAGGCATATCATACTGAGTACAAAAGGTAACTTAAAAAGTAATCTAAAAAGTAACCAAAAAGTAATCTGTACAGTAATTACAATACCTTGACCTACCTGTATTTCAAACAACTGCATTTAAACTTGCATGCACCTGTAAACACTGCATACTATTTTGCAAAGTATTTATTTCACTTACCTGTGCCAGGCTTGGCTCTAGAAATAAAATAACGACAATATTTGTATACAAACAAAATTAGTCTTAGTTGAGTCTTTGTGTGTGACATCATTTGCTGATTGAGTATATACAACAAATGCTTAACACTACCCTCTGATACAGCCTTACTGCTCACCCACACTACCACACAGAGAGAGTAAGGTTCTATCTACTTTTACCTCTGCCTACTTTTGGGATTGCACCTGGACTCTGTGCACACTATCCCTCATTTTGGTATAGTTTATACAGAGCCATCTTCTTACATTTGTGACGCACCTCCACCCAGAGCAGGCTTCCTACATCTCTATTGACATCACTGATGACATAGTCCACAGAATCTCTCAGGCACCCACTCACACCCCCATATAACCTTTCATACACCCACTCCCAACTACTACACCACCATTCTCAAACCTATTCACACACATACTAGTACTTACACAGTCACTCACTGGTTCATAGATCAGCACACACATCCACACCCACTCACTCATACAGCCACTCATATACCCACTCAGTCTCTAATACAGCCACTAACCTATCCAATCATATACCCATAGAGCTACTCACACACTGAGCCAGTCACCTATAGAGCTACTCACACACCCACTCGCTCACCCATACAGTCAATCTCACAGCCATTTACTCACCCATAGTTACCTACCTACTCATACAGATACTAATATGTACTCACTTGCCGAAACAGTCACTGACACAAGTATGCTCTCATTCATAAAGCCACTCTTACATTCACTTACTCACACATACAGTCTCTCACATACCCCATGTAAGAAAGTGCCCTCTTTTTGCATGGTTGTCCCCACTTTTTGCTAAACTGATGTACTTTGACTTGGTGTGCCCTGGGTTCCTGCCAAACAGGTACCCATGGCCTATGTTCTTTCCCTAAAACTGCATTGAGACAAAGCCAATTGGCACTCTTTGGCCACAGGTCAGTCCCTTGTAAAGGGTACCACGGGTACCAAGGGCACTGTGGCCAGGGAAGAATAAGGGCTGCAGCTCTTACTGTGCCACCCTTGGAGGCCCTTTACATACCTACCTGCACACCTGCGCACACGCACACCCCTGCGTGTTTTGGTGCAGAACAAAGTGAAGAGTCGACATGGCACACATCCCTGTGTGCCATGCCTCCAACCCACTTCCCTGCCATGGGTCAGCCAACCCTCTAGCTGGGTGTACTATACCAGTGGTTAGGGTACAGGTGCATGAGCCCTGTACCCCTACAGTGTCTAAGTCCATTCTTAGATAATGTAAGGCCATTAAGAGTATGCGGTGCTCGGAGTTTTTTGTCATTGCGAGCTCCACAGCCCCATAATGGCTTTACTGAAAACTGGGAAGTCTGGTAATAAACTAATTAGCACATTAAACTCACACTGATGCGAATGTGAGATTTAATAAAAAATGCTCTGATGCCATCTTAGAGCTGCCGCTCCAGACATGTTTCTGGACCCCTGGGTTGAGAGCCTGCTGCTTTCGGGGATCTGAAACAATATACATCCTGGGACGAGGTGCCAAGCATCCTCCCCAGTATGGGCAGGGTCCACGAAGGGTAAGCTTCAAAGGCTTGCCACCTTTGCGAGCTACCCCAGGCCTTTGCCGCTTCCAGCAACTGGCCCCCATCGGTTCTGACCCCCACTTTGGTCAGGAAAATCAGTGGGAAAACCAAGTGAGGAAGGGACGTGTGCCCACCTTTGCCTATCCCACCCCTCATGTGGGGGAGGCAAGTTGAAGTATAAGTCTGTCCCCACCATCTTGCAGATGGGGGGGACCCAGCCAACCAGAGAGCCATATGCCTACATCCCACTAGAGGGTGGCATACCGGGGGGTGTACCCACCCCAAGGAAGGGACCTATTGGTGTTGGAAAAGTGGGTTATTGGTGGGGGTAAATGTAGGTCTGCCACTGGCAATAAGGCCACTAACACATGGTAGGACTCCGCATAGGTCTTACAAAATTATTCCGATGCTCAACCCTTGGTAGCTTGGCTGCGAGCAGGCAGGTTTAACTTCAAAGACAGGTATGTAAAGCATTTAAACACACCAATTCAGTAAATAATTAAGACACAACACATAATAAAAATCCAACACCAATTTTAAAAAAATAGGAAATATTTTTATCTTTAAAGTGACGCCAAACGACAAAAATCCAATGTAGGGAAGCGGAGATGGGAGTTTTCAAAGATTTAATAAATAGCATTTAGAAGTTTATAGCACCATATTGGGATACCTGCTCGCGATAGACCAGGGCAAAGTCAAAGTTTCAGGCCAACCGTGATGGAGCCCTCGGCAGCTACAGCTTGCGGTAGGTCCCAGTCTCAGTTTCCACCTTCACACTTAGAAACTTTTCTGGAGCTTTTCTCCTCGAGGCCCCTTGAAGCTCCCAGCCAGTCCGGATTCGGTGAGGGTTCGCCGGATTGACTTGTGACGAGGTCCCGGTCAACTTCACTGTAATGGACGTAGAACATTTTTCAAGATCACTTCAGCAGGGCAACCCAGGAATCCAGGCCGACACACAATGGAAGGCAAGCGGCTTGACGTTCGCGGTTGCTCCCGGTCACCTTTTCTACGAGCGAACTTAGGATCTTTTCTGGAGCTTTTTCTCGTGGGGTCTCAATGCTCTTCATGTAGCCGGATCCGGTGAAGGTTTGCCGGCTTCAGTTGTTCTTCTAGTCCTGTTCAAACTCTCGAAGTTGGACCGATGGAGTTTTTAGTGGGACAAACCTGGATGGCTTGGCAGGCGGCCCGGCTGGCCAGGTTTAGTCGGTCCCTCTATGGAGCTTTTCTTCCAAAGTTACTCCAAAGTTCTGCAAACTGCTTGAACTTCTTCCTGAAGTTCCTCAAAGGGCCCCACAGTGTCTCAAACTTACTCCAAGGGTCTGGAAGCTCCAAGATGGTCCTTGAAAGTTGAGGACTTCAGTTCCCACAATCCACTGGTACAAAACCCTTACAAATCCACTGGTAGTTCTCCAAGGTGTAGATTTTAGTTGATGTTCCAGATGAGGTCTTTTAACCTGTAGCTTTCAGGGAGTCCACTCTTTAGTTCTTTTTCAGCAAGATAATCCACAGGGCTGTAGTTTCAGATGGTGCAGTCTTCAGAGGTCAGGCCTTAGAAATCTTTGCACAGCAAAACTTCTCAGCAGGGCACTTCTTGCTTCAGTAAGGTTCAAGCAGCAGATCTGGAGCGCTCTGCCCCTCTCAGATAATTATTCCAAATTCTTTGGGTCATGCAGGAGGTCACTTCTGACCAATGGGAGCAGGGTAACTCCTCAAATATATGACCACATCCTGTAGAGTGTGGCATTATTTTGTCCCAGAGTGCATCAAATCTTCCAAATCCATAATGGCTGATTTTCCAGCAAGGAGGTAAGAGCTGGCTAAAAACACCTCTAGGATAGCTAATTTACTTAGACTCTTCCCCCTGCATCTGCTCATACCTTCCTTAATCCTACCATCTGCCTAAGGTGGGGGTTGTAAATGACACTGTTCTCTGCTCTCCTGTTTGAAGAACATTGTTTACGACTCCCCCGGCCTGGCATTCCTATGGAACAGCACACTGCCCTGCCAGCAGAGCTGGTTGACCCCAGGTGCTCTTTATCACCTCTTTGGCATTTCTATCCCTCTCCTATCAAGAGTTATTAATCAATAACTTCCTGCCATGTTAACCTATGTAACGGGGGATTTGCAATGGGAAAAATGACTTGGGCCATTTTTCCAGCACCAGGACTTACAAAAACATATTTTATAGGTACGTCTCTTATATCTACAGGAATACCACCCCATGTGCTACTCAGGGAGGCTTTAGGGGTTCTGAATCTGTAGAAATATTGCAGATCCTTCCTCCACAGTGCTCCTAGCATCAAAGTCGAATTTGAGCAGCACTGTACCCACATGTGGGGAGTGAAATGTGAAATTTCACTTAACCCAGGTGTGAGAAAGTGGCTCTGTATATACTGTTCCCAAATAGGTACAGGGTGTACAGAGTCCACTGTCCCCAGAGGTTTGGCAGAGGCTAAAGTTAGATATAACCTTACTCTCTAAAGTGGTTGCTTGGTCGAGCAGTAAGGCAGTATCGGAGGACAGTGTAAAGCATTTGTTGTACCCACTCAGCCAGCAAATGGTCTCACACCCTCAATAACTGAACTCTAGGTCAATGGTTTATATATGAAAAATATATGCTTGTTTTATTTTAGAACCAACAATAGGTATTAAAATATACTTTCTCAGAATGAGATGCTTTTTTAAATACTTTTGCAATATGCAATTGACTTTTGTAGAAAGTTATAAGTGGTTGCAATAGGCAACTCAATTCTAAACACAATAATGCATTGAGTTCAATGGAAGTTTCAAGTTTTTTGCAACAGATTACTTTTAGGATTACTTTTGGAATTCCAGGACTGGATCCTAGATTCAGTACTTAGAATCAAGTGATAAAAGTCGACTTAATTACTGTGATGATTTTTAGACAATATTTTGCTATTTTAAAAGGTGACACTTATTTATAGAAAACATAGACTCCTAGAAAACAGTCAATGATTCCCTATGGCCGAAAATTCAAGTTGCAGCTATAGTATGTTATTGTTACTTTTGTAATCCAGTACTGGGTACCTAGACTCAGTACTGGGACCTTTATCCAAAACAGGTAAGTAATTGCGTTTTCAGATATGATTCGATTTTTAAAGAATATTTAAAGATTGCAGAAATTGACACTTAGAAGAAATTTCACAGAAAAACAGTCAATGATTTCCTTACGGGAGAACATTGGGTTACTGGTAAGTACAGTTGTAAGTATTTTTCAGAGTCATTGCTGGGCACCAAGATCCAGCACTGGGAGCTCACCTAAGAGCAGGTGAGTATTTTCGTTTTCGTTACTCGGCTAATTTTTGGTGAATATTTTAAGTTTTGTAAAGTCCACACTTAGAAGAAATTTCAGGAAAAGCCAGTCATTGTTACCCTATGGAGAAAATTGAGTTATCGGTTTAAAGGTAAGTACTCGACTGGCAGAGTTAAGGTTCTGGGCATAGACTTGGGGGTCTCCTAGGGTCAGGTAGGTACAGTTGGTTCACCCTCAGCGTCACTAGGGCGGCCGGGTGCAGAGAGAGTTAGGCCCAATGTTATCCTATGAGAGGTAGGGGGGCCTTGGTTGGTGGCTGCTGACTAGCAGGCCACGCGGCTGTGGGAGCTGGGCTCCTGGTCACTTACTCAGGACAAGTGGGGAAGTAGGTAGGTGTAGAGATTGCACTGCCAGGGCCACTCGGGCGGCTGGGTGCAGGGTGCTTTTGAGCCTTCGGGCGCTCAATAGATTTCAATGGGAAATATCCGGTTTAGAAAAAGACTGCAAGCTCGGGGACGAAGATTCTTCAGGTGCCACCACCACTTCGAGAAGTAAGTTGGGTAGTTGGAGGATAGGTAGGTACCCCAGGATTGGGCACGGGCCGCGGGGCGCCGGCTGCAGGGGTGCCTTTTGGTGTCCGGAAATGTTACCCTCAGTTGATCGCGGTTGGGGGGGGGGGGGGCACCTTGTTCTGAGGCTGCAGGCTTCTACAGGAGTGTCGAGGGAGGTCCTTGGGTGCCGGACTCGGGGTCACAGTCGCCGTGGGGTCGTCCTCGGGGTCTTTGTTCACTCCGGCACAGGCCAGGCTTGGCTGGTGCAGAGTGTGCTGGGTTCGAGGTTCCGGGCTGCTGCCAGGGTTTAGAAGTAGATTTTGAGTAGAGCCTCTACTCATGGGAGTCCCAGGGGCTTGGAGTGAAAAGGTAGCCAGGTCCTCCGGGGTTTGTGAGGTTGCTGGCCACAAGAGATGCCGGGTTGGAGCAGGAGCAGGTTCGAGGGTCAACAGGCTGGTAGGGCTGGGGCCAAAGCAGTTTGTGTCTTCCTCTTCTTAGCAGCTGCAGGGCAGGTCTTCTTTCTTCTAGCTCTTCTTCGGATTTTGGAATCTGGGGAAGGAAGTTTCAGGGTGCCCCTAAATACTAGATTTAGGGGCTTTACAGGTAGGTGAAGGGCAGGGACCAATGGGTCCCTGTCCTGGGGTGGGTACACCCCCTATCCTGCCTCTCTCCTGTCGGAGGGGGGCAGTAGCCTAATCCTGATTGGTCAGGGCTCCCCATCTTCAAGATGGCGAGAGCCCGGGGATGTGCTTCACCTCGCCTCCCCCACCTGAGTGGTGGGGTTGGCAGGCTGGCACATCCCCTGTCCTTATTTGGGGTTTCCGGCCAAGCTTCCCGCCAGAGTGGGTTGTTGCAGTGGCCTGGGGAAGCTCACAGAGGCGGCATGCCTTTGAAGCTTTCCCCTGCCCATCCTGGGGGAGGAGATTTGTCACCTCGCCCAGGATGTGCATTGTTGCAGACCCAGGAGAGCATGGGCTCTCCTACCCAGGGGTCCAGCAATATGTCTGCTGTGTGGCAGCCTAGGCAGCCTCAGAACAGTGGATTGTAGGTTAGGTTTGAGGGGGCCTCTCTACGATGCCCTCTGTGGTGCTTGGTACATTAAATCCCACACTGGCATCAGTGTGGATTTAATGTGCTGAGCAGTTTGATACCAAACTTCTCAGTCTTCAGGGCTGCCAATATGGTGCGGTGGAGTTCATGCTTGACAAACTCCCAGCACCATGTACTCTTAAATGGCAGCACTGCACTTACAGGGTCCAGGAATGACCTTGGGTTCTGTAGGGGCACAGGGCTCCTACCTCTGTGCCTACACCACTGGCATAGGTTACCCAGCTAGAGGGGTGGCTGATGTATGCCAGGGCAGTGTAGGTTGTGGGCATGGCACACAGGAATGTGTGCCATGTCTTCTCTCTCTTTTGTCTTGTACCCAGACACTCAGCCTGCCAGTACAGTGTGTGTGTTAGGGTACAGGGCCTCTAAGGGTGGCACAATGAGTGCTGCAGCCCTTAGAGGCCTTCCCTGGTCACAAGGCTCTGGGTACCTAGGGTACCACTTACCAGGGGCTGACATGTGGCCAGGGCTTGCCAAGGTTTTTGTTTAGGGAAGGAACATAGGCCCTGGGCACCTGATTGGCAGGAGTCCAGGGCACACTCAGTCAAAGTACATTCAGCAATTCAGCAAAACGTGGGGGCATACCATGCAAGAAAGATGGCACTTTCTCACACCAGGGCATATCAAATTCATTTTATAAGGGTGTACTTTATACATATCTGACCCCCCACCCCTGAGACGCCTATGGGAGACCCTGCTGGTTCCTAATATGACAAAACATTGTAGGGTATCCATTTTTAAGTGCCCCAAACCCCAAAGTCGAATTTGGGCACAATTTACTTTTTAAAAGCAGTCCTGGCACCTAGGGCTGCTTTTAAACTGACCTCTGGCTTCAGCAGTGCACACATGCAAGTGCAAAAAGAGCTGCTGACCTCTTAACTGCCATACCCTAGGGTACTAGGGACTACTAGGTAGTTTCAATCCCCCTGCCCTATTATATACTAGGGGCTTGGAGGGTAGGTCATGCCAGTCACAGGGGTACCCCACCGTACCATTGTGTACCCTAGTGTATGTAGGTGTTTTAACTGTGTTCTAATGTGTCTATTTCAGCATAGCACTGGCCCTGGGCCGGGTTAGGGTTAGGGTCAGTCCGAGTCAGTTACCACCAGTATCATTAAGCAAAAGGTTGGGGGGTGCCCATGACTTTGCAGCACCCCCCCCCCCCCCCCCCCAACTGAAAGGTGATGGGTTACTAACCTACACCCTGGTAGTCCTCATCAGCTAAGTGGGAAAAACCTGGAAAGTCCGTCTGCATTTGCATGGACAACCCCAGGTCTGTGATCCACTGTAAAGTAAATTCCCTGTAGGGAAATGGACCACCTTAACAGCTTGCGACTCTTCCCTCTCATCTGCATGAGCCATCTGAGAGGTCTGTGGTCCGTTTGAACACGAAAGTGAGTCCCAAACAAATATGGTCTCAACTTTTTCAGGGATCACACCACAGGAAAAGCCTCTCTCTCAATGGCACTCCACTTCTGCTCTCTGGGAAGAAGTCTCCTGCTAATAAAGGCAACTGGCTGATCAAGGCCCTCTTCATTTAGCTGTGACAACACTGCCCCAATCCCTTGCTCTGAAGCATCTGTCTGAACCACAAATTCCTTTGTGTAGTCAGCTGCTAGTAGCATTGGTGCTCATCACATGGCAGCTTTCAGAATGTCAAAAGACTTCTGACACTCTGGGGTCCAAATCACCTTCTTGGGCCTCTTTTTAGAAGTGAGTTCTGTTAGGGGGCCCCACAGTGGTCCCATAATTTTGAACAAACCTTCTATAGTGCCCTGTCAGTCCAAGGAATGCCCTGACCCGAGTCTGGGTAACAGGAGCTGTCCAATCAAAAATAGTTTGGGTTTTAGCTTGGAGAGGCTGTACATTGACCCCACCTACCAGGTGGCCCAGGTACACCACAGAACTCTGCCCTATTTGGCACTTGCTTGCCTTAATAGTCAGGCCTGCTTGCTGCATGGCCTGAAGCACTTCCCTTAGCTGGTTTAAGTGATCCCCCCCAGGTAGAACTGTATACAGCTATATCATCCAGATAAGCTGCACTGAACTGTTCCAAACCAGACAATACCCTGTTCACCAACCTTTGGAAGGTGGCAGGTGCATTCTTTAATCCAAAGGGCATAACCATAAACTGATAATGTCCCTCTGGTGTGGAGAATGCTGACCTCTCCTTTGCTCCATCAGTGAGGGCAATCTACCAGTAGCGTGAAGTCAAATCAAAAGTACTCATGTACTTAGCAGCCCCTAACCTATCAATGAGCTCATCAGCTCTAGGTATAGGGTGAGCGTCAGTCTTTGTGACAGTATTCAATCCTCTGTAGTCCACACAGAACCTTAACTGCTTGGGTCCCCCCTGAGGATTAGGTTTGGGTACCAGCACCACTGGACTGGCCCATGGACTCTCAGACGGTTCAATTACCCCCAATGCCAGCATCTTAGCAACCTCTGCTTTAATGCTGGTTCTGACATGTCAGACAACCTGTACAGCTTATTTTTGATAGGTAGGCTGTCACCAGTGTCAATGTGGTGCACACACCACTCAGTGATGCCTGGGGTCAAAGAGAACAGGCCAGCAAACTGCTCCAGCACTTGCTTATATTCTCTGTGCTGCTGGTCTGTCAACGTGGGAGATATAGTGGAGAGGAGGTGGGGCCCAGGCTCAGTTTCCTCCTCCACACCCTCATCAGTGACCAGTAACATTGTCATGTATGCCGTGTCATGGTCGGGTTTCAATATATTCACATGCAGGACTCTGAGGGTTCCTGGGGGTGCCAAGGTCAACCAAATGGGAACCTCACCCTTCTTTTCCTTAGATTTGATTGGGCCCACTCCACTTGTCATGGAGGGCCCTGGTAGCTGCAGGCTCCAATACCCACACCAATTGTCCTGGAGTATACTCTGGCATAGTAGCCTTTTGATCATACCAGTGCTTCGTGAGCTCCTGGCTGGCCTCCAGTTTCCTGTTTGCCTTGTACATGCACTCTGCCATTCTAGATCTCGGGCCTAGCACATAGTCAAGCACATTGTCCTTAACTTCTTTAAGAGGCTTCTCTAAAGACTCTCTTAGACTCAATGGCCCCCTCACAGGGTGTCCACACACCAACTGAAAAGGACTGAAACCAACTCCTTTCTGTGGCACCTCCCTGTAGGCTAACAGTAAGCATGGGAGGAGAACATCCCATCTCCTCCTGAGTTTCTCTGACAACCCATTTATCATGCCCTTGAGGGTTTTGTTGAATATCTCAACAAGACCATTTGCTTGTGGGTGATGGGGGGTGGTGAACTTGTAGTTAACACCACACTCATCCCACATAGCAGTCAGATAGCTGGACAAGAAGTTTGTGCCCCTATCTGACACCACCTCTTTTGGAAAACCCATTGTGGTGAACACACCAAGCAGTGCTCCAGCCACCGCAGGAGTATCAATGGTTCTAAGAGGTATGGCTTCAGAGTACCTAGTGGCATGGTCAACTACCACTAAGATATACCTATTCCGATATTGTAGGTGGATCCAGGGGACCAACAATGTCCATCCCCACCCTTTCAAATGGAACCCCAACCACTGGCAGTGGTAATAGGTGAGCCTTTGTCTTGCCCCCTGCCTTGCCACTTGCCTGACAGGTGACACAGGAGCTGCAAAACTTCTTTACCTTTTCAGACATATGGGTTCACCATATGGTGAAATGGTTCACCAATCGGTTCCATGTCTTTGTCTGTCCCAAATGTCCTGCCAAGGGGATATCATGACCCAAAGTCAGGATGAACTCTCTTTACTCCTGGGGCACCACCAACCTCCTGGTGGCCCCCTCCTTGAGGTTTCTGGCCTCAGTATAAAGCAGCCCATCTTCCCAGTAGTGTTTGTGAAACCCACTGTCATCCCCCTCCTCTTGCTTAGAAGCAATCTGCCTCAAGCTCTCAAGGGTGGGACAGTCACTTACTGAACTCCTCTCTGGAGGGTCCACCTGCTCCTTTCAGTTCTGCCAAATCTGACAGCTCTGGCAGGGATGGAGTCCCTCCCACAGAGGCCAGATCCTCCCCATCAGGGTTAGATTCTTCCTGCACCTCTAGAGTTCCCTGGGCTGGCTCGCCAGGCCCAGTACCCTTGTCCTTGGATGCTTGGCCCTTTGTTCCAGGGTCCAAGTGTCCAGCCCCACCCTTCTGGCTAGTCTCTGACCTAGTCACAGCACATACCCACTCAGGGAGCTCCAATATCTTCATTTGGAGTCCTCTCTCCACCTCTGACCACACAGAGGCTTCAAGATCATTGCCCAGTAAACACTGGCCCGGGAGCACCTTTGACACAGCTAACTGCATAGGGCCTGTCACACCTCCGTATTCCAAAACCAACACAGCCATAGGATCGAGTTTGGTAGTGCTGTCTGCATAAGTCACCTGGTGAAACTCACCAGGTAACAACCTCTCTGGAGGCACCAGTTCATCCAGGACCATAGTTACACTAGCCCCAGTGTCTCTGATAGCCTCAACCTCAGTCCCATTCCCTTTAGGCCTCTGCCTATACTTGTCCATGTTTGGAGGTAAGGCAGCAAGGGTTGCAATATTCACCCCACCCAGGGACACTAAGGTTGCTTCCACCACCTGACTACACCTCTCTGGGGTACCACTCTCCACCCCTACACTGACACTGGCAGTCCCTGTGGATGGCCCCTTAGGGGGGAGCTTCTTGGCTCAGACAGCTTCTCCCTGCTTATGCCCTGGCTGGTTACAGTCAAAGCACTTATCCACCTTTGAGGGGCCAAAGAACCTACCAGGCTTTCCCTGAAACCCCCTTCCTTTGTATTTGGGTTGGCTCTGGCCCCCTCTCCTTGTGTAGGTTTTTGTGGGTCTTTGGAGGACTCCTTAGGTTTTTGACCTTCATTTCCCTGGGCTTTCCCTTGGGAAGGGGCCTGTCCTCCTTTCTTCTGATCACCCCCTTAGTGCTGAATAGAAACTTGGGTTCTCACCCACTCATCAGCTGATTCCCCCAACTCTCTAGAGTCCACTAGATACAGGCGTAACTTCTCTTCTGCACAATGAGTCCAAATATGTTCCTCCAAAAACAAATTATACAATCCCTCATATGTGTTAACTTTGTTACCAACAATCCAGCCTTCCAGTGCCTTCACTGAAATGTCCACAAAGTCTACCCAAGACTTTGAACTCAATTTCTGGGTGCCTCTAAACTTCACCCTGTACTGTTCTTGAGTCAGACCAAATCTCTTGACTAAGCATGCCTTCATCTGCTGGTATGATTCTGCATCCTCTTCCTTCAGGGTCAGGAGCCTATCCCTCCCAGCTACTGGAATCCACTCCCACAGGAGTGTACCCCAATACCTAGAGTGGACCCTACTCATTTGAAGGGCCCTCTCAAAAGCTGCTAGCCACCTGTCAATGTCATCCCCCTCTGTGTACTTGGGCACTATGCCCTTGGGAAGTTTAGGTTCAAATCTACCACCCCAGGACATCTCAACATCTTTTTCACTCTCGCTGCCACCATTCCTCTTCTCCTCCTCCCTCTACCATCTTCTCTTAGCCAGTTCAAATTTCTCCTTTTCCAAGGCAATCAACTGTAATTGAGCCTGAAGCTGTCTCTCTGCAATGGACGATAGTGGTTCCTGAGTAAGGGACCCTTCCCCACTCCCACAAAAGAAGAGGTCTCATCCTCACCCCCTCTTGGGTGAGGTTGGGGGGGAATATCCCCCCCCCCCCCCCCCCCGGTTCTCCTCAAGCCTCTAGAGACTCAAGCAACCCTGCCTTCCTCGTCTTCTTGGCAGCAAGCAGCCCCCTAAGCCTGCACTGTTCCCTAAGATCAGCAAGCTTGAACTGGGACAGTTGAGCCAGGTCCAGCTCCATGGTTCCCTAGTTGTGGGTCACAATAACTAGGCACAACAGACTTGGAACAATTTAGAAAAATCAAAACAATGGATTAAAAACAGTTTAGTCCAAATTTCAAACTCAAAAGTTTTCTTCTAAAGCAATTTAGAGGATTTTTATAATCTTAAATCATTCACTGAAAGGTGTACTTTTTAAACACAAGTCCTCATCCACACCGCTGAGCACCAAATGTTGGAAAGTGGGTTATTGGTAGGGGCAAATGCAGGTCTGCCATTGGCAATAAGGCCACTAACGCATAGTAGGACTCAGCATAGGTCTTAGAAAATTATTCCTATGCTCAACCCTTTGTAGCTTGGCTGCGAGCAGGCAGGCTTAACTTCAAAGACCGGTATGTAAAGCATTTAAAAACACCAATTCCGTAAATAATTAAGACACAACACATAATAAAAATCCAACACCAATGTATAAAAGTAGGAAATATTTTTATCTTTAAAATGACACCAAAACGACAAAAATCCAATGTAGGGAACTGGAGATAGGAATTTTCAAAGATTCAATAAAATATAGCACTTGGAAGATTATAGCACCATATTGGGATACCTGCTCGCGATAGACCGGGGCAAAGTCAAAGTTTCAGGCCGCCCGCGATGTAGCCCTCTGCATCTACAGCTTGTGGTAGGTCCCGGTCTCAGTTTCTACCTTCACGCTTTGAAACTTTTCTGGAGCTTTTCTCCTCGAGGCCCCTCGAAGCTCCAAGTCAATCCAGCGAACCCTCACCGAATCCGGACTGAATGGGAGCTGACATTTCACTGTTTGACTTGGATGATGAGTCAGATGATGGAGAACACGATTCGCAAATATTCAACTTATACTTAGTAATACCTTTGGTCCACAGTATCGGTGGGTGCTAAAAACAATGAAATGCTGTGCACAGTTATCACCAGTGATCTGAAAGAAACACGTTAGTTAGATTCCTCACCTTAGAATATCCCCAGGCGTCAGACTGGATCCGGAAGATTTTTCGTCAGCAATACCCCTTGCGCGTCGTTAGGCGTCGTCTGCGGCTCCGCGTCCGTCGTCGGCGTCGTGCGCCGGGATGACGTCGTCGGAGTACTTAGACGCCGCCCTCGCGCGCTGACGTCAGTTCTTCTTTTTTCCGCGCCAGTAAGCGCAGATCCGGGAGAGCTACCCCTTTTAGTCAATTTTTGGCTAACTTTTTTGATCCTTTTTGATCGTGTCTCGACACCGGTGCCGGTAGGATGCCTGGGTTTAAAGCCTGTACGGACTGTAACCGATTGATGTCGGTTACGGACCATCACCGCCGGTGCCTTTACTGCTTGGGCCTCGATCACGACGCGGAGTCGTGTTCGGACTGCAAGGCCCTGACCTCGAAGGCTAGACGGGAGCGGTCCCGTAAGCTTCTCGAGATTCGCCACTCTGCTCCGCGCGCCTCTCGATCCCGGTCCAGGAGGAGGTCCAAGGAACGGTCGCGGAGCCGCAGCCGACGTCACCATCGGTCGTCGGGATCCAAGTCTTCGGGTAAGTCGAAGCATTCCAAGAAGTCCAAGAGGCGACATCGCTCTTCGGACTCCCCTCGCCGGTCGCGCGACTCGGCCGAGGGTCAGGGTGGTTCCACCCCCGCGGCTCCGGTCCCGTCCCCATACCCTCCGGTCCCTGGGACTAACGCGACGCCGGCGGAAGTCAGTGCCTTCCTCTCGGCCATGAGGAACCTGGCTCCGCCGTCGGCGCCCGCTGGTGCGCCTTCGGGCCCCGCGGACCTGACTGGGCTGCCTTGCCTGCCGGTGGCTCCGGCCCCGGCGCCGTTGACGGCTCCGGCCTCGACGCCGCAAGCGCCCGAGGGACCCGTTCACGAGTCCCCGTCGACGCCGGTCAACCTCGTCACGCCTCCTCCGCCGGCGTCGACACCGGTACCACCCCCGACGCAGACGTCGACTCCGCTCGACGTCGTACCCCAGTTCAGTCCCACTCCGGGCCCGGCGCCGGTCCGGCGTCGATGGACGCCGAGATCGGCGCCGCTAGAGACACATTATGTCTACCGCCTGGCTCCGTTACTTTCTCCTCTATACCAGGAGTCGGATGATGGGGACAACTGGGAGGGCTCCGAGGATCCTATGGCCGCTCAGGCTCAACTGTCCCAGGACTGGGCAGATGAACTGGGGGAGGCCAGTAGCCTGGATACCTCTCCAGACACTGGATTTGTCTCTCCTCCGACTGTGGCTTCGGAGGAGGGCGCTGCTTTCTCTGTGGTGCTGCGCAAGGCGGCCGCAGCCCTTGGGCTCGAGCTGCCTGCCGTGGCTGTGAGGACTAACGTCCTTACTGAGGTGCTTCAGTCTGCAGCAAGCTCCACTGAGCCTCTGCTGCAATTCAATGAGGCCCTCATTGACGTTCTGCAGGGCACCTGGTCCAAGCCCTCCACAGTTCCCCCTGTGGACAGGAACGTCGCCAGGCGCCACCGCCCTGCTCCGGGCGACCCCAGTTTTCTGTCCCAACACCCTACCCCTGAGAGCCTGGTTATCCAGGCCTCCACCTCCCAATCCTCTTTCCCGACTGCCCCGCTGGACCGGGATTCCAAGAGACTAGAACAGTTTGGCAAGAAGCTGTTCTCTTCCCTTAGTTTGGGCCTGCGGTCTTTGAACACCGCTTGTCTCTTGGACCGTTATTCCCACTCTCTGTGGGATGCGGTGGAGGACGCGCTGCCCCTGTGTCCGGATGAGGTCCGGACACGACTCACCCAGGCTCTGGCCGATGGGAGGGATGCCGCGCAACATGCTATACGTTGTGGGCTTGACACCACGGACTCGCTGGGTAGGGCCATTTCTACCACAGTGGCGCTTAGACGTCACGCCTGGCTGCGGTCCACGTCATTTTCGGGCGATGTCCAGAGACATGCCGTTTGATGGCACTCGCCTATTTGGCGAGAAAGCGGACAGTGCGCTGAACCGCTTTAAGGACTCCCGGGCTACGGCCAAGTCCTTGGGCCTCTCGGCCCCGCGGTCGCAATCTTCCGCCTTTCGCCCCTTTCGTGGCCAAGGAAGGGGTGCCTCCTCACGTGCGCCTAGCCACCAGCCGCAGAACCAACCTGCGCGCGGTCGCGGACGTGGTTTCCGCCGAGGCGGTTCTGGAGGACGACTAGGTCAGCCCACATCCACCCCGGCAGCATCCGCCTCAAAGCCTTCCTAGTCCGAGCTTTCAGGCCCATTCCACGCCAGTGGGTGGCAGAGTTCGCCATCACCTGCTCCACTGGCGGTCCATCACATCGGACAGGTGGGTGCTGCAAATCGTCCGAAGGGGCTACTCCCTCCCCTTCGAGACGACCCCTCCAGCCATGCCACCGCAGCACCACCGTATCTCGGGGGATCATTTGAATCTTCTCCACGAGGAAGTTTCGGCCCTCTTGGCCAAGGGGGCCGTCGAGCGCGTTCCGAGCCCAGAAGTAGGTCGTGGTTGTTATTCCCACTACTTTCTGGTTCCCAAGAAGGGCAAAGGGGGCCTACGCCCTATCTTGGACCTCCGGAACGTCAATGCCTTCCTCCGGAATGAAAGGTTCAAGATGTTGACTTTGGCTCAGGTTCTAGCTGCCCTAGACCCCGGAGACTGGATGGTAGCGTTGGACTTGCAGGACACATATTTCCACATCCCCGTCCTGCCGGCCCACTGGCGTTACCTGCGGTTCACGGTGGGCCAAGAGCACTTTCAGTTTACCGTGCTCCCCTTCGGCCTCACCAGTGCCCCTCGGGAGTTCACGAAAGTGATGGCGGTGGTCGCAGCTCATCTGCGCAGATCAGGGGTTCCAGTCTTCCCCTATCTCGACGACTGGTTGTTGAAGGCGGGCTCGCCCCAGGCAGTCGTCTCCCACCTCCAGACTACGGCGGATCTCCTGCATTTGCTGGGGTTTTCCATCAACGTGCCGAAGTCACACCTGAGTCCCTCTTAGAAGCTCCTTTTCATCGGAGCGGTTCTCGATTCGGCGCAGTTCCGGGTCTATCCACCGGAACAGCGGGTCCGGGATATTCAGGCCCTGATTCCCATCTTTCGGCCTCTATCCTGGGTTTCGGTCAGGCTAGTGTTGCGGCTTCTGGGGCTGATGGCCTCCTGCATCCTACTAGTGCATCACGCCAGGCGGCGCATGCGGGCTCTGCAGTGGGACCTGAAGTTTCAGTGGGCCCAGCATCACGGCAACCTGTCCGACCATGTCTTGATCTCGGAGGGCACTGCACAGCAGTTGCAGTGGTGGCTCACGGACCGCGATTGGGTCATGGGCAGAAGCCTCTCCCTTCCCCAACCGGAGCATGTCGTAGTGACGGATGCGTCCCTCCTGGGATGGGGTGGCCATATGGGAGAGGCGGAGATCAGAGGCCTCTGGTCTCCGTCGGAGTCTCGTCTCCACATCAACCTGTTGGAGTTGAGAGCGATCCGACTTGCACTGAAAGCCTTCCTTCCCTCTGTCAGGGGAAGTGTCGTGCAGGTGTTCACGGACAACACCACCGCCATGTGGTATTGCAACAAACAGGGCGGGGTGGGGTCGTGGACCCTTTGTCAGGAGGCCCTGCGCCTCTGGACGTGGCTGGAACACCAGGGCGTCACCCTAGTGGTTCAACATCTGGCGGGCTCTCTGAACGCCAGAGCAGACGAACTCAGCCGCCGGTGCATGATGGATCACGAATGGCGTCTGAACTCCGAAGTGGCGCAAGGTCTCTTTCAGCAGTGGGGAGAGCCTTGGTTAGATCTATTCGCCACCGAAGAGAACGCGCAATGTCAGCAGTTCTGCGCGTTGGAATTTCCAAGGCGGCACTCGCTCGGCGACGCTTTTCGTCACGAGTGGAGTTGCGGTCTGTTGTACGCCTTTCCGCCTATACCACTTCTGCCCAGAGTGCTGAAGATCAGGCGCGACCGGGCCCAAGCCATCTTGGTGGCTCCGGATTGGGCACGAAGGTACTGGTATCCCGAGCTACTCAGTATGCTGACCGATCCTCCGATACGTCTGCCCCTTCGGGAGGATCTTCTGTCGCAGCAGCAGGGGACGGTCCTCCACCCGAACCTGTCCAGCCTCCACCTCCATGCGTGGAGATTGAGCGGCGGCAGTTGATGCCATTTGACTTGCCTCCATAAATCTGTGATATCATTCTGGCAGCCAGGCGTCCCTCCACAAAGACGGTATACGCCTGCCGGTGGAACAAATTTGTGGCATGGTGCACAGCAAAGGCTGTGGATCCCCTTTCCGCCCCTCTTTCTGAGGTTCTCCTCTTTCTTCTTTCTTTGGCCCGGCAGGGCTCTGCCCTGGGCACTCTGAAAGGTTATCTTGCTGCCATCTCTGCCTTCTTGCGGCTTCCTGATCAGCCTTCTCTTTTCAAGTCCCCTGTAGTTACACGCTTTCTAAAAGGTATTACTCACACGTTTCCTCCTGTTCCTTTTGTAATGCCTCAGTGGGACTTGAATCTTGTCTTGACATTCCTGATGTGCGCTCCCTTTGAGCCTCTTCACAATTGTCCTCTTCGTCTGCTGACGCTTAAGACTGCTTTTCTGGTAGCCATCACCTCGGCTAGACGGGTGAGTGAGCTCCAGGCTTTATCTTCAAAGCCTCCTTTTCGGTCTGTTCATCCGGACAAGGTTGTCCTTCGGCCTCGTCCCTCCTTTCTTCTGAAAGTGGTGACTCCATTTCATCTTGGGCAGTCTGTCACCTTGCCCACCTTCTTTCCGCCTCCGCATCCTTCCAAAGAGGAAGAGAGACTCCACCGTCTGGACCCAAAACGTGCACTCTCCTTTTATTTGGACCGTACAAAGCAGTTCCGGGTGGACGACCAACTTTTCGTTGGATACGTGGGTGCTAAGAAGGGGAAAGCTGTGCACAAACGGACCATCTCTCGGTGGGTCGTTTTGTGCATCAAAATTTGTTACTCCTTGGCAAAAAAGGACCCTCCTGTTGGGCTGCGCGCCCATTCTACTCGGGCCACGGCGGTTACTACTGCTTTGGGACGGGGTGTCCCTTTGCAGGACATCTGTCAGGCGGCAACGTGGGCTTCGCTACACACGTTTGCCAGGCATTATTGCCTTGACAGCCAAGTCCGGAGGGATGGCTTCTTTGGCCGTTCTGTCCTCCAGGACTTTCTGGTGTGATCTTGGTTCGCAGACCCACCACCGGGGATGGTATTGCTTGGGTATCTATTCTAAGGTGAGGAATCTAACTAACGTGTTTCTTTCAGATGAACAAGTTACTTACCTTCGGTAACGATGTATCGGTAAGAAACATTAGTTAGTTAGATTCCTCACCGACCCACCCATCCTCCCCGTTCTGCGAACTGACATCTAGGTTTAAGGTTATCCTTTTCAGGCCCCTAGATTTTATTTTTGGCACCAGTGTCGGTCTTTGCATTGCTCTGCGTTCCTGGCGCGGAAAGCTATGTACAAGAACTGACGTCAGCGCGCGAGGGCGGCGTCTAAGTACTCCGACGTCATCCTGACGCCGACGACGGACGCGGAGCCGCAGACGACGCCTAGCGACGCGCAAGGGGTATTGCTGACGAAAAATCTTCCGGATCCAGTCTGACGCCTGGGGATATTCTAAGGTGAGGAATCTAACTAACTAATGTATCTGTAAGAAACATCGTTACCGAAGGTAAGTAACTTGTTCGTTAAGAGAAGTGTCTGTTCGAGGCATATGAGCTGCAAAGCTGGAAAGTCTTTGGAAGTCACGAGGTATGTGACTCCTCCTTTGGATCGTATTGCGCATGGGCTTCGGCTCCATCCTCAGATTGTTTTTTTTTTCCGCCATCGGGCTCTGATGTGAGCTTCGCGCTCCGGTTCCGAACAGTTTCCAGTTCTCCAATTGACGCGCAATCCTCACCCCTTTTCGCGGTATTGTTTTCGATCGCGATCTCCACACTCGACGCGGCTCTAATTGATCAAGACCTTCGATTCCAGTCGTCAACGGCGGCCTTCGGGGCCACCCTAGCTCCGGTCCTGGCTAATGGAAAGGACTCCCTTCAATAAGTGCCCTCAATGTGGATCCAAATTCCCCCACACCGATCTTCACGAAGTATGCAACCTCTGCCTCTCCCCTGAACACGAGGCTCGAGACTGTCCAGCGAGCAAATCCTTCCGGTCCAAGAAAACCATTCGAGGCCGAAGGGCACGAAGAACTATGGCACACTCGTCGACGGCGATCCCAGATGACATCTTCGGCATCGAAAAAGGCTTCGGTCACGCATTCGCCTCCGAGCCTAGGCACGACCAAGAACACTGCTTCCCACACCGCACCTTCGGGACCGGTAAAGAAGCTTATTAAGCCTTCTGGCGGCTCGGGCTCGAGATAGCCCACCGTCGGTGCCAAGATACACTCCTCCGCACCGACGCCGAAAAAGAAAATGGCCTCCTCAGCACCAAGCTCCTTACCGAAGCACTCGGCGCCGAAAACCAGCACAAGCTCCTCGGTCAAGACACCGTCCCCGGAACCAAGCAAAAAACACAAGGCCACCGACACCCATATATCGAAGCCGAAAACCATCTCGAAGCAGAGTAACCAACCAGCCCTTTCCAAGCCGCATAGTTCAAAACCGCAAACTAGTGCAGACTCTAAAACCAAAAAACCTATGGCCTAATGCCTTCGGCGCCGACGGACAGGCCACTTTCTGAAGAACTTTTTAAGCCTGATCCATTGCAAAAAACACTTGTCAAGGATCCTAAGACTGGACATTTGATGCTCAGCATCAAAAAGAGACAGCTGTACAAGCCTGCCCCAGCTCCACCTCCAAAGAGGACAGACTTTGCTACTTCCCCTCTGAGAATACCTTCATCCCCACCCTCCACCTCCTCCCCCCCCCCCCCCCCCCCCCCTCCCCTCATCATTCCCTCACACCCCATCCGGATGATGACAATGATGATGTCTATGATGACATAGGGGACGAGCCCCATGACCAACCTACAGGGGACTCCACTCCGACAGGCTCCCCAGACCCATGGGACGACTATACCATTCCTGACTTTCCTAACATCCCGCAGGATGATCTCTACCCTTCGAGACTATCCCCACCAGAAGACTCATTGGGGTTCAACCACCTACTCCAGAGGGCTGCACACTACCACGGTCTGGATCTCCATACCGACTCCGTGGAGGAGGACTTCCTCCTTGATACCTTCGACACGACACACAGGGCCACCTCCATCCTGCCCATGCTCAAAGGAGTTATCAAGCACGCGCCGGAGGTCTTTAAAGATCCAGTCAAAGCCAGGGTTATCAACCCTCGCATAGACAAAAAATATAAGGCCTCCCCTACAGATCCCGCCTACATCAGAGGGCCAGCACCACTGGATTCCCTAGTAGGGTCTACAGCACGAAAGCGAGCAATCTCCTAAGCATCAGGCGAAGCACCACCACCTGATAAAGAGTCAAAACTCTTGGACGCATCGGGCAAGCGCACTGCATCCCAGGCTGCCAACATATGGCGCATCGCAAATACACTAGCGCTTCTGGCAAGATATGACGGGGCCCATTATGACGAACTAGAAGCCATAATGCAACATCTCCCTGACAAATATAAAAATAGAGCCAATGAGCTAATTCAGGAGGGCAAAACAATCGCCAATACCTCCATCCGCTGTGCCCTAGATGCAGCTGACACCGCCTCTAGGGCAATTGACACCAGCATCCTCCTCCGTCGCCATGCCTGGCTAAGGATTTCAGGTTTCAAACCAGAGGTGCAAGCTTCCATCCTGAACCACCCTTTTGACCAGGAACATCTGTTCGGCCCAAAAGTAGATGAGGCCCTGGAACAAATGAAAACAAGCATTTGCAATGCAATAGGTCTCGCATTTGCGAGAGTTTAAGCTATGGGCATTGTAAATGGCAATGTCTTTTATTTATCTGTTTTGATAATTAACACTTAAACAAAAGGCAGTTTCATTTACAATGCCAATAGCTCAAACTCTATTTCTAAGAAGCAGCCACCATTGTCCTGGGCTGCTTGGAACGTGAAAGCGCGCATGGCACACTGAATAATGCAGGCACGACATGCTTTCCTGCAACAATCTCATTAAAGAAAATAGTGCTTACAGACTAAATAAGACATACCGTGTAACAAAAAAGTAAAAGGGCCAGTCCTCATGGGAGGTTACAAATGAAGAAAAGGCAGTACTAAGGAGGGACTAACAATCCTAGTTACGAATCAGAAGCCAGCATTCATAAAGGACAATGACGCACGCCTATAAAAAAATATGAGCGGAGAGTGGGCGGAGCTTCAAGTAAATACTCTAATCCAGCATGCCTCTCAGAGCAGCGCATGCGCAGCCCAGGATCGACCTAAAAATGCATGATGATAGATGCGGAGCTGTGAGCTGCCCTTTTGCTGACAGGTCCAGATCAGCCATTGTAGATTTTAAAGGACAGAAAGGGAAACAGTACATTGCAGGTTGTTTTCATCACAGAAGCTCTCTGCAGTGATTATGAATGCGTTATAATACTGACTGGTGTTTTGATGAGGGACAGAAGAAGTAGTTAAGTAAAAGGTAGAAAATTTCAATAAAGTTTAAAATATAAATTAAATATATTATTTTATCGGCATATTATAGTTAATAATTTTAGAAGATGCTTGGTGAGGCCCTTAATGATTATGAAAGGTACAATGAAAAATCTACCATGGGACATTTCAGCTTCCTCTCGCACAGCCAGTGGGGAATTTGTCTTACTTGTTATCTAATATAATAGCCTCACTTGTACTTGAGAGCACCGAGGCCTCTCGGTGCTCAGTGGAACAGGCTGTATGATGTACATGGACAAAGCAATTAGCGGATCAAAGGATGCCAAGGAAAGGCTGGAATAAAAGAAGTGATAATGTAATCAGAAGGGGTGTGGATCAATGAAGAGAGGCGTTAATACCATGCAGCCCCAGGGACCGAAGGATGAATAGATCCGAATTGACAATGAGGGAAACTAAGTGTGAAAGTGAGAAGGAATCACACTTGGGCGGGAAAAGTGAGAACCAAAAGATGCTGATTGAAAGAAAAACACAAAAGAGAAGAGGTGAGCCTTGGACACATGATGCCTTCCGGCTTCACAGGCAAATAATGTATTTGTTCAGTTATACTGTATGACGCACACAAGGTTCAACAGATATGCTTGGTGCCTGGATATAAAAATACTGAAATACTAACTGCCGCCTCTCAAAAAGTAGTCTGTATTAACATAATATGGGGTTTCCCTCCTTGGAATTAACATTTTCGTCAAATTCATTACACAAAGCACTATAGCATCCTTTGGTGAAAAGGTAAACAAGACAAGCCCGGCGGAGCGTGGCGCGCGCACGCTTGGTGGGGGCGCGCATTCCAGGCGGGGGAGCGGACCCTTTGAAGTGCGATGCCAAACGGATTGCATGGCGGCACGATGCGCGTGATTGTGCGCATGCTCGCCATGCAATCCGCTTTTCGGAGCACTTTTAAACGCCCCTTACAATAGTCTCGCTTTGCGATCGCTTACGCGATAGCAAGGCGAGACCTAAAAAGACACGGATACGGCGAAATCTATGGGAGCCTTACAATCACACCCTCCCAGGCGTTTTTTTCGCCGCTCTTCCTTTCGAAGCACATCCAGAGGCTACTCCTCAGACACCGCTTCCACTTCCTATAAAGCCCCTACCCAATCCACCTTTACAAGGGATTACGAAAGAGGCGGCTACAGAGGCAACAATAATAAAGGCAGAGGCAAGACAAACACCTCCCGCTCTGCCTCCACTCCAATGACTTCCCTCCACTCCCCCTAGACCATCCCACTCCGATCGGGGGCAGACTCCACAATTTCCTTACTGTCTGGACTACCATCACCTCAGACAAATGGGTAACACAAATAATTCAGTCAGGCTATTGCCTCGAACTAACATCTACCCCCCAAACATTCCACCCAAACAACGCCCAATGTCACAGGAACATTTAACACTGCTAAAGCAGGAGGTAATCTCCCTCCTACAAAAGGGGGCAATAGAACTAGTTCCTATCAACCAACAAAATATAGGGGTTTACTCCCTATATTTTCTCATACCAAAAAGGGACGACACGCTAAGGCCCATCCTAGACCTCAGGCCCCTGAACCAATGTATCCACTCAGACCATTTTCACATGGTAACACTCCAGCAGGTACTTCCCCCCTGCTCTCCCAAAACGATTTCCTGGCCACTTTAGACCTCAAAGACACCTATTTCCACATTCCTGTTCACAATGCTCACAGGAAGTTCCTCAGATTTGTGGTGGACGGCGAACACTATCAATTCAAAGTGCTCCCATTCGGATTCACCACAGCACCAAGAGTATTTACCAAGTGCCTAGCAGTAGTGGCCGCACACCTGCGAAGACAACACATCCATGTCTTGTCATACCTAGACGACTGGCTAATAAAAGCCAGCTCATACAACCAGTGTGTACAACACACGCACGCCACTATCCAGCTACTTCACGAACTGGGCTTCACAGTAAACCACGCAAAGTCCCATCTACAACCATCCCACGTAAAACAATAACTCAGTCCCACCATAGCCACCTCAAGAGCGCTAGCCTACCCCAGTCCTGCCAGGATAACAAGCAATCAGGCTCTACGCGCCAAATTTCTGCTCAACACACTTTTCCAGATCGAGTGTTCATGCAGCTAATAGGAATGATGGCTTCTTGCATATTCATAGTACCTCACGCAAGACTCCAAATGCGTCCTCTCCAAGAGTGCTTAGCGCGCCAATGGAACCAGGCCCAGGGTCAACTGACAGATCTGGTGTTGGTAGACGGTCGTACCCATCACTCTCTGCAGTGGTGGACCACCAAAAATCTTTCCAAAGGGCGACCGTTCCTGGACCCGGTTCCTCAGATAGTACTAACAGCGGCCGCATCGCTCTCCGGCTGGGGAGCTCACCTATTACATCACACCATGCAGGGCAGGTGGACACCGCAACAAAAGTTACTCCACATCAACCATCTTTTAGCCCTAAAATCTTTTCAAACACAAATCTCAGGCAAGGCAGTCCTAGTCGCACAGACATGACAGCCATGTACTATATACAAAAGCAAGGAGGCACACACTCTCCGCAGCCCTCTCAGCTAGCACAGAGCATATGGAGATGGGCCATTCCCCGAAAAATCTTTCTCCTAGCCCAACATGTCCCAGGAGTCCAAAACACTATAGCAGATCTCCTGAGCAGACAAACTCAACAGATCCACGAGTGGGAACTCCATCCACAAGTTCTTCACCCGTACTTTAAAATGTGGGGGCATCCACAGATAGACCTCTTCGCCACCCAAGAAAACACCAAATGCCCAAGCTTCGCTGCCAGGTATCCACACCCATTGTCCAAAGGCAATGCGATATGGATGAACTGGTCAGGCAGATTTGCGTACGCTTTTTCGCCTCTCCCACTCATTCCATTAGTGGTGCGCAAACTACAGCAACATTCCCTCACACTAATCCTAGTAGCTCCGACTTGGTCCAGACAACCGTGGTACACCACACTGCTGGAACTATCCGTAGTACCACCCCAAAAGCTACACCTCGCTCCACACCTCTTAACCCAGAACCATGGAGAGATCAGACACCCGGACCCAGCTCAGCTCAACCTTGCGATCTGGCTCCTGAAATCCTAGAATTCGGTTATCTAAATCTCCCCCCAGACTGTATGAACGTCAACATATCATATGCTATTTACTACACTTACAGAGATGCAATCTAGCCTACACGTCTATTCGACTGCACCTTGCAGCCATAGCAGCCTACCTAAAAAACAGGCAGCACCTATCACTCTTTAAAGTACATGCCATTAAAGCCTTCATGGAAGGCCTCAAAAGAATAATTCCCCCCAGAGTGCCACCCTCACCTGTGTGGAACCTAAACATCGTTCTCACCAGACTAATGGGGCCTCCCTTTGAACCTCTACACAAATGTGAACTTAAATTCCTAACATGGAAAACTGCTTTTCTTGTAGCCATCACTTCCCTCAGAAGAGTCAGTGAGATACAAGCACTCACCATTCAAGAACCTTTTCTGCAAGTGCACCATAATAAGGTTGTTCTACGTACTAATCCAAAATTCCTCCCTAAAGTCATTTCTCCCTTTCACCTAAACCAATCTGTGGAACTACCCGTATTCTTCTCGCAACCACAGACCGTTGCAGAAAGAGCTCTCCACACACTAGATGTAAACGAGCCTTACTCTACTACATCGAGAGAACACAACCTTTTCGTAAAACCAAACAACTGTTCGTTTCCTTCTCACCACCACATAAAGGCAACCCCATCTCCAAATCTGGGATTGCTAGGTGGATTGTCAAATGCATTCAGATTTGCTACCACAAAGCAAAACGAACGCTATCCGTTCCCCCTAAAGCCCACTCTACACGTACGATAGGGGCTTCCATGGCATTCTTAGGGAACATCCCCTTAGATGATATCTGCAAAGCAGCTACATGGTCAACACCGCACACTTTCACTAAACACTATTGTGTAGATGTGCAAACTAAGCAACCATCTAGTGTGGGCCAGGCTGTACTCAAGACATTGTTTCAAACCACTGCAACAGATACTGGTGGTCGCCGCTAAGGATGGGTACTGCTATATAATCTATGCACAGTGTGTAATCTGCAGCTCATATGCCTTGAACGGCAAATGCTACTTACCAGCATGCATCTGTTCTTGGCATGTAGAGCTGCAGATCTACACACGCCCACCCGCCTCCCCGGCTACCTTAATCTGTTCCAGTTTATCTTGTGTTCGAGGCATATGAGCTGCAGATTATACACTGCATAGATCGCCAACTGGTGTTGGGCCCGGATGTTTGCAGTTTGTTTTTCCTCTTGGAAAGTCTTTGGAAGTCACGAGGTCTGTGACTCCTCCTTTGGTTCGTATTGCGCATGGGCTTCGGCTCCATCCTCAGATTGTTTTTTTCCACCATCAGGCTCGGATGTAATACTTCGCGCTCCGGTTCCGAACTTTTCCAGTTCAACGATCGACGCAAAATCCTCGCTCATCGAGATTCTTCAGATCACAAATCAGCTTAATCACCTTCTCTTCGACACTTCTTCGATTCCAGTCGTCGACGGCGGCCTTCGGGCCTATCCCGGCTCCGGTCTCGGCTGATGGAAAGAACTCCCTTCAAGAAGTGCCCTCGATGTGGGTCCAAATTCCCCCACACCGATCTTCATGAGGTGTGCAACCTCTGCCTCTCCCCTGAACACGAGGCTCGAGACTGTCCCGCCTGCAAGTCTTTTAGATCGAAAAACACTATTCGAGATCGAAGGGCCAGATGCAACATGGCGCACTCCTCGACCTCCGCTCCAGTCGACATCTTCGGGGACGACGTCGAAGCTCTGGGACAGCAGCACATCGAAGAAGACGACGACGACCTAGTCAGTGCTTCCGAGGCCGACGACTCAGATGTGGAGGACATCACCCCGGCGCAGAGGGTCGTGAGTACTATACCCCCTCCCACACCCGCGCCGATACCCAAAAAGGCTTCGGTCACGCCTTTGCCTTCGAGCCTAGGCAAGACCAAGGACATTGCTTCTAACACCCCACCTTCGGGCCCGGTAAAGAAGCCTATTAAGCCTTCCGGCAGCTTGGGCTCGAGCCAGCCTACCAGCGGTGCTGAAAAACACCCTTCGGCACCGAAGAAAAAATCGGCCTCGACCTCCACACCGAGCTCAGCTCCAAAACCCTCGGTGTCGAAACCCGCCCCCTCGGTGCCGAACAAACATCATAAGACCCTCGGCGCCGACACTCCCGTGCCGAAGCCTCTCTGCACCGAACAAAAAATCGGAGGTACCAAAAAAGCACGGCACAGACAAGCCTAAAAAGCCATCGGCCCCGAAAACCTCGGCACCGAACACCCAGTGCCGCAAGAACTATTCACACCGGATCCTCTGCAAAAGACACTTACCAAGGATCCAAAAACGGGACATTTGACACGGTCTTCAAAAAAGAGACATTTGGACAAACCAGCTCCACCTCCACCTCCAAAGAGGAAGGACACTGCTACCTTCCCTTTCAGAGTGCCTTCACCACCCCCTCCACCCTCCCCACCTCCACCTTCTCCACCCCTGCATTATTGCTCTCCGACCCTGTCTCCAGACCATGATGATCAAGGGGACCCTTACTACGATCCAGCAGATGTGCCACAAGACCCCACCCCTTCTGGATCCCCAAACCCATGGGATGACTATAACAATCCGGACATCCCAGATGTCCCACAGGATGACCTTTATCCATCCAGGCCATCCCCACCAAAAGACTCGTTAGGCTTTCACCACCTACTACAGAGGGCGGCACATTATCACAGGGTAGAGCTACATACTGACCCAGTGGAGGAAGATTTTCTCCTAGACACCTTCGATACAGCACATAGGTCTACTGCTATACTACCTATGCTAAAAGGAGTAATCAAACATGCACCAGAGGTTTTTAAAGACCCAGTCAGGGCTAAGGTCCTAAACCCACGTATAGAGAAAAAATATAAAGCCGCCCCCACAGATCCTGCATACATTAAAGGCCCTGCACCACTGGATTCCTTAGTGGTATCTACAGCTAGGAAAAGATCAAACTCTCAGGCGTCAGGCGAAGCACCACCACCTGACAAAGAGTCCAAGCTCCTAGACGCGTCAGGGAAGCGCACTGCGACACAAGCCGCCAATATATGGCGTATCGCCAACACTCAAGCGTTATTGGCCAGATACGACAGAGCGCATTATGATGAGCTAGAAACCATCATGCACCATCTCCCTGAAAAATACAGGAATAGGGCTAATGAATTGATCCAAGAGGGAAAAACTATATCTAATACCTCTATACGCTGTGCCCTAGATGCGGCAGATTCAGCCTCCAGGGCCATAAACACCAGTGTCCTCCTCCGTCGCCACGCCTGGCTTAGAGTTTCAGGCTTTAAACCTGAGGTGCAAGCCTCCATATTGAACCACCCATTTGATCAACATCCTTTATTTGGTCCAAAAGTTGATGAAGCCCTCGAAGATGAAGAAAGACACTGATACGGCGAAATCCATGGGAGCCTTACAGTCACACACTCCTAGGCGCTCCTTTCGCCGCTCTTCCTTTCGGGGCACAGGTAGAGGCTACTCCTCAGATAGTGCATCCACGTCCTACAAATCCCCTCCTCAGTCTTCCTTCACAAGGGGTTATCAAAGAGGCGGCTACAGAGGCAATAATAATAAAGGCAGAGGCAAAACAAATACCGCCCGCTCTGCCACACCGCCTACCCAATGACTTTCCCCCGCTCCCTCCAGACCATCCCACTCCGGTCGGGGGCAGAATACAAAATTTCCTTCACGTCTGGGAGACCATCACCTCAGATAGATGGGTGACCCAAATTATTCATTCAGGGTACTGCCTAGAATTAACATCTACCCCCCCCCCCAAACATTCCACCCAGGCAACGCCCAATGTCACAAGAACATGCCACGTTATTAAAACAGGAGGTAATCTCCCTCCTGCAAAAACAAGCCATAGAGAAAGTCCCCATCAATCGGCAAAATTTAGGGGTCTACTCCCTGTACTTTCTGATTCCAAAAAGAGACGAGACTCTACGACCTAGATCTCAGACCTCTAAACACTTGCATACATTCAGACCATTTTCACATGGTAACCCTTCAACAGGTTCTTCCGCTCCTCTCCCAGAACGACTTTCTCACCACACTGGACTCGAAAGACGCATACTTTCACATCCCAGTACACCATGCTCACAGAAAGTACCTCAGATTTGTAGTGGACGGGCAACACTATCAGTTCAAGGTGCTACCGTTCGGGGTCACAACAGCACCAAGGGTATTCACCAAATGCCTAGCAGTAGTGGCGGCACACCTCAGAAGACAGCACATTCACGTCTTCCCATATTTGGACGGCTGGCTAATAAAAGCCACATCCTACGACCAATGTGTGCACCACACCGCCGCTACAATCCAACTACTTTACCAGCTAGGTTTCACGGTGAACCACCAAAAGTCCCACCTGATACCATCACACACAAAACAATACCTCGGTGCCACCATAGACACCTCAAAAGCCATAGCCTATCCCAATCCAGCCAGGATTGCAAACATACAGGCTCTGCGTCAAAAATTCATACTTTAACACTCTCTCCCAGCAAGAGTGTTTATGCAACTGATAGGGATGATGGCCTCTTGCATTTTCATAGTGCCTCATGCAAGACTCCACATGCGTCCACTCCAAGAGTGCTTAGCGCGCCAGTGGAACCAAGCCCAGGGGCAACTGACAGATCTGGTGTTGGTGGACGGTCGCACCCATCGCACTCTGCAGTTGTGGAACACCACAAACCTTTCCAAAGGTTGACCGTTCCTGGACCCGGTTCCACAAATAATCCTAACAGACGCATCGCTCTCCGGCTGGGGAGCTCATCTGTTACATCTCACAGTGCAGGGCACATGGACGCCGCAACAGAAGTTACTCCACAACAACCATTTGGAGTTACTGGCAATCTTTCTAGCCCTAAAATCCTTTCAGACGCAAATTTCAGGCAAGGCAGTCCTCATTCGCACAGACAACATGACTGCCATGTACTATATTCAAAAACAGGGGGGCACACACTCTCCACAGCTCTCTCAATTAGCACAGAGCATATGGAGATGGGCAATTCGACAGAATTTTTTTCTCCTGGCCCAACACGTCCCAGGAGTCCAAAACACCGTGGCAGATCTGCTTAGCAGACAAACTCAACAGATCCACGAGTGGGAACTTCACCCACAGGTTTTCACCCGTTCTTTCAGATGTGGGGGCATCCTCAGATAGACCTCTTCGCCACCCACGAAAACAAAAAATGCCCAATCTTCGCCGCCAGATATCCACACCCATTGTCCAAAGGCAATGCGATATGGATGAACTGGTCAAACAAATTTGCATATGCTTTTCCACCTCTCCCACTAATTCCATTAGTGGTGCGAAAGCTACAACAGCATTCCCTCACGCTCATCCTGGTAGCTCCAACATGGGCCAGACAACCGTGGTGCACCATACTACTGGAACTCTCGGTAGTACCACACCAAAAGTTACACCTCTCACCATGCCTCCTGACCCAGAACCATGGAGAGATCAGGCACCCGGTCCCAGCTCAGCTCAACCTTGCGATCTGGCTCCTGAGGTCCTAGAATTCTGATACCTTAACCTTCCCCCTGATTGCATGAATATTATCAGAGAAGCTAGATGCCCTACTACTAGGGCATGCTATGCTGCAAAGTGGAAAAGATTTGTTGTTTACTGCCATAACAACACAATCAACCCTCTAAATGTGTCCATACAGCACATCATATGCTACTTGCTCCATCTACAAAGGTGTAACCTAGCATTTACATCCATTCGGTTACACCTTGCAGCAATTGCTGCTTACTTTCAGAACAGGCAGCACCTATCACTTTTCAGGGTGCCTGCCATCAAAGCCTTTATGGAAGGCCTCAAAAGAGTAATTCCACCCAGAGTACCACCCTCACCTGTCTGGAACTTAAATATAGTTCTCACAAGGCTAATGGGACTGCCTTTTGAACCACTACATAAATGCGAGCTGCAATTTCTCACATGGAAAACAGCTTTTCTAGTGGCCATCACTTCCCTTAGAAGGGTTAGTGAAATACAAGCACTCACTATACAGGAACCTTTTCTCCAAATGCATCAGAACAAGGTTGTACTCCGCACCAACCCAAAATTCCTACCCAAAGTCATTTCTCCCTTCCATCTAAACCAGTCGGTAGAATTACCAGTCTTTTTCTCACAACCTCAAACCGTTGCGGAAAGGGCTTTACACACACTGGATGTTAAAAGGGCCTTACTTTGCTACATCCAAAGAACACAACCTTTCAGAAAAACCAAACAAATATTTGTCTTTTTCTCTCCACCACATAAAGGCAACCCTATTTCTAAATCAGGGATAGCTAGGTGGATTGTAAAATGCATACAGATTTGCTACCACAAAACAAAACGAACGCTATCTGTTCCCCCTAAAGCCCACTCTACAAGGAAGAAGGGGGCTTCTATGGCTTTTCTAGGGAACATACCATTCGATGACATCTGCAAAGCAGCGACATGGTCTACACCGCACATTTTCACAAAACATTACTGTGTAGATGTGCAAACCAATCAACAAGCTAGTGTGGGCCAGGCTGTACTAAAAACACTGTTCCAAACAACTGCAACGGATGCCGGTGGTCGCCGCTAGGGTTGGGTACTGCTATATAGTCTATGCACAGTGTATAATCTGCAGCTCATATGCCTCGAATGGAATATGCTACTTACCAGTATGCATCTGTTCTTGGTATGTAGAGCTGCAGATCTATACACGCCCACCTGCCTCCCCGGCTACCTGTATCCGTTCCAGCCTTATCTTATTTAGATACAATACACATGGGTTTCTTTACTGTTATTACTACGCTCCATCTTTCCCTGCTGGCGAAAAACAATCTGAGGATGGAGCCGAAGCCCATGCGCAATACGATCCAAAGGAGGAGTCACCGACCTCGTGACTTCCAAAGACTTTCCAAGAGGAAAAACAAACTGCAAACATCCGGGCCCAACACCAGATGGCGATCTATGCACAGTGTATCGATCTGCAGCTCTACATGCCAAGAACAGATGCATACTGGTAAGTAGCATTTGCCTTTCTTTGCTAGGGTAGTAATTTTCTTTAAGTGACCATGGGTTTGACTTCAAGATCTAGAATGTCTCCCTGACCTAAATATATAGAACAATAATGTTAGATCCACATCATTCCACACACCTCAGCAACGATATTTTTCATTTAGATATTTAATTTACTTTATTTCCATTGCTCATAATATGCTGCCAGCTAGAGCTTGTTCGTAAAAATGCTTTAAGAATCTATCTGATCAAGTTTAAAATCTCCTAAAAAATCTGCGTGTTGATATTTGAAATGGATCCTGTCTAACAGTGCTTGCCTGTCCTGTTTCCAATAGATGCCCCTCCACCGACCTGGGAGCAGCTGGAGAATGGATTGGTGGCTGTGAAGACTGTGGTACATGGGCTTGTAGATTATATCCAAAACCACAGCAAGAAAGGAACGGACCAGCAGCAGGTAAAGTGAAGGGGCTTACTCTTCATGCATCTGTCCCCGTGACCAGATACCTCATCCTTTCCAGGATCTCTGCTTCCAAGAGATTTGTTTTTCTTTTACCTCGGCCATAGGCTTTTCTTTCATAAAGTATGCATTATTATGAATGCTATTTGGACATTCATGAAGTTTTTGGAAGAATGCACCAGTGTTCGGTGCACTCCTTACTGTTCTTTAGTGCCTAGCTTTTTTAAATTACTTTATTGTACATAGTGGATGCTGGGTGGCAGTTGGCAACATCTAGCTCATAAAGCTTTTTTTAACAGTGGGTTCAAAGAAGACCTGAACAGCCTCTTATAAAGAGGTGGAGGAGGAAAGGTTTTGCCATTTACATTTGGTATAACATACCACCAAATCATTGTCTGGTTTTTATCTGCCATCCTGTTTCCCCTTTTCCAGCCTCCTCAGCACAGCAAATACAAAACTTATATGTGCCGTGATATGAAGCAGCGAGGAGGATGCCCCCGTGGGGCCAGCTGCACCTTTGCACACTCCCAGGAGGAGCTGGAGAAGTAAGTGATTCTGTCTACCTTGGACTCTGAACAACCAATAGGTTCGCAGCAGCTTTTGTGGTATGATGGGGATGGAGTCTTAGGAGCTTATCATACTTTATAGGTATAAAGTTGAAAGATAATTTCTTAGTTTTCTCTAGTAAAATTTGTATGTATAATTTGCTTCAAGTTTAATGAAATTATAAATTAAATTGGGACATATGGGTCCTTAGTCCTTATTAGATATATTAGGCAGTGGTGGTCACAAATGGCTAGTTAAAGTTAGGGCTGCATTTCCATAGGAACAGCACTTTTTGGTTTGCTAATAACTTTGGCTCCGTTTGATAAACCTTCATGAAACTTTCTAAACAAGTGATTTTTTTTTTTGTTGCTTAGTTTCACTATGTTTAGTTTTGGGGTGATCGGTCAAGTAGGGGTCGGGAAAATGGTGGGGTGTCTTAGAGCTCCTGTTCTTAGTGTATGATGATAGAATATTGTGTAAATGGATAAGGATGCTGAGATTTCCTAATTATTTGAAAACATGGGTGAGGTACATTTCAGTTTCATTATAGTTTCCCCTTCCGTTGTGAGAGCAAACTCTGGTTCACAAAACAGCTTTTGTTATTCGAAAACCTGTTCTTCATCTAGTATATAAATATTCTTTTACAACTGAAAATATTTCATGGTCACCATGGTAAACAGTTATGACTCTATTGATTGATTGATTGATGGGAAACTTATATAGCGCAGCTATCGCCCTACGGGCATCTTGGCGCTTTAGACTGAAGAACCATACCAAGAGGACAGAAGAGGAGCAGGGGGAGCGAACCGGGTTAGATTTTGGGATAGAGCCAGGTTTTAAGTCCCTTACGAAATTCAGTTAGAGAGTTACATTGTCTCAGATTCAGAGGAAGCTTGTTCCACATACCGGCAGCTACTACACTGAAGGCCCTTCCACCTACCCTGGAACGTTTGAATCTCGGGACTGTCAGCAGGCCTGCAGTAGAGGAACGAAGCTGTCTGATTGGCAGATGACGGACAAACTTGTCCTGCATCGGGGCTGGGCCCAGTCCGTGCACTGCTCGGAAGGTCAAACACAGAGACTTAAAAGAGACCCTCTCCTTGACAGGGAGCCAGTGTAGGTCCCTCAGTGCTCCAGTGGCCGACGAACTGCGACGCCGATCGAGCACTAATTTAGCTGCTGCTGACTGTATCCTCTGCAGTCCCTGGAAGATGTACTGCGGAGCCCCCAAATAGAGGGAATTGCAGTAATCAAGCCTGCTTAAAACCGTACTGCGTACTACCATAGCTCGTGACTCCCTGGGGAGTAGGGGTAGAATACTTCGAAGTAGTCGCAGCAGAGCGAAGCAGACTGAGGTGGTCTTACTAGCCTGGGATCCCATTTGAAGGTCATCATCAAGGATCACCCCAAGATTGCGTACCTTACTGACCGGTTTTAGGGGATCTTCCTCTGGAGAGAGTCTAAATTCAGAAGGTAGATGTTTTGGAGTCCTAGTGGGAGAGCAGAAAACCACCTCAGTTTTACCACTATTGAACTGGAGAGAATTCCTTCTGAGCCAGTCCGTGGTCTGCTTCATGCATTGTAGGAACTGCTCCATAGGTAGTGCATCATCCCCTTCCAAGGAGAAGGCCAGCTGCGTGTCGTCAGCGTAGTTCACCAAGCTGACGCCAAAAGATTTAATTAGAGGGAACAGGGGCCGTAAGTAGATGTTAAAAAGGATGGGACTAATGGCAGATCCCTGCGGCACCCCGTGTGCAACTGGAAACAGACTAGAGGAAAAAGGGGTCATGGTGACTACCTGCTGTCTGCCTTCTAGGTAGGATTGCAGCCATTGCAGCGCTCTTCCTTTAACACCTATCTGCCTTAGTCTCTCCACCAGGACTGGATGGCTCACCGTATCGAATGCTGCCGACATATCGAGGAGCACTAAAATCATGGCATTCCCGTTGTCGGCACGCATTCGAAGATTATCTAACATGGTGACCAGAGCTGTTTCAGTCCCGTGGCCAGGACGAAAGCCGAACTGATCCCTATCAAGCAGGAAATTCTCCTCCAGGAAGCAAGACAGTGTCTTGCTTACCGATTTTTCGAGAATTTTCACCGGGTAGGGCAGGAGTGAAATAGGCCTAAAGTTAGCAGGTACCAAAGGGTCCAGGTTAGGTTTCTTAATCAGTGGGGTTACCACTGCTAATTTCCAGCAGTCTGGAACCGATCCATCCATCAGGGACTGATTGCAAATCATTCTCATCCAAGGGAAGGTGTTACGCCCATGTAGTTTCCAGACTTTATGGGGGAGAGGGTCTAGAGGAGAGCCAGAAGACACGCTTTCTATAAGACTATCAAAAGCCTCTTGAGAGAGTGGTTGGAAGCTGTCTAGAGCCGCGGTTAGCGAAGGGTCTGCGTCGGCCAGGCTGGTTATTTCCTCAGAGCCTTCCTGAGTAAAGTCATGTAATGTGTTGACAATGTTAGCAATTTTCTCCTGGAAGAAGGAGGCGATTTCATTGCACAGGGCTTGTGAGGGAGCTACTCTATTGTTCATACAGTCCGGAGAAGAGAGATCACGGACTATCTTAAAAAGGGCTTTTGTCCCGTTGGAAGCCTGGGTAATGGAGCTCGCATAGAAATCTGCCTTAGACCTTAGGATCAGAGCTTTGTATTGTAAGAACAATGAGGTGAAAAATATGATCCTCTTCTTTAATTCTACTTAGTAGTTAATAACCACTGTCAACCTCATCCAAGAGGCAGTTATTAAGAAACATTAGATGGCCCATAACAAATTAACAATCCTATATGTAACCAGTTCAAGAGCGCAGATACTTCAGCACTTTCCTTTTCTAAATGCAGAATCTGAATCATTTAAATTTGAACAATGATTAAGTAAAATATTTTGCATACGAATTAAGCATATACAAACATTCCAAATTAGTACAGAAACAACCGAAGTCATAATAAAAAAAGAGGAGCATCTCTTATGTGTGAACTGACATACGACCATATAGAAGTAAACAGCATAAAATACTAGCCCATATTCGTTCTTTGGATGGGACAATACCCATTTCAATCAACCTGCATTTGTGAGGGTTAATCTTACCGATCATTTTGTTATTATCATCTTAACTTTCCATCACAGGAACTAGAACAGTTTTCATTCTTTCTTGTCCCGGAGATGAGGATAATTGTTCTTTAAAGCTTGCTAACCATCAAGGAGGTGACATCAACCACTGGCTTAAAATAAAAGTATTTTACTCCAGTATTGTAAGTTTCATAGATTCACAAGCTTGAATCATTCCCCGTCGTCGAGATGAGAGTCTCCGGTACATCAAAAAAGCAATGCTAAACCAATACAATGCAGAAACTAGGCCTAGTCCCATTTCCGTTTTGTAACCCATATCTCTCGTTTTGTAAAAGAGACCAAAAGTAATTCTTGAACCAATCAGGACCCTACACCCTTTAGAACACTCTTGAGAGAACCTTAGAACTTCAGATTTTCTACTGCACGTTGTGCTAGGGAGTCTCCTCTGAGCTCTGCTCAGTTTTCTCTTATTCTTGGGCATTTTAGGAAGAGTTCTTGGCCTCATTTCAACATTCTACATCTACAGGATCCATCTTCAGTGCTGGTTTGTTAACATTCTAGCATAATTATGTCAGAAAAGGAGAAAAAGGGTACTTTTAGAGCCTGTGCTACCTGCTCGAAGAAAAGGCTTTATACAGGTGACCCTCATGGAGACTGTATTTGTTACCTATATCTCAACCATAAGGCAAAGGAATACAAGGTATGTCGTACCTTTTCTAATAAAACCTTAAGAGATGGTGAGGGGTGCCTTCTTGTATGGCTTCGGAAACTCAAAGCCAGAAAAGAGGTGATTTCAAGTGAGGACCGTGATGAGGCATCCTCTTCTTCATCCAGTAGGTCTCATAAGAGGATATCACCACCTCACGTCCATTCATCTGGTGAGCGTCCAGGAAAGGCCCTTAAAAAGACCTCTCATGGGTCGCTTGGGTGCAGTCCCTCAAAATCGCCTCACAAACATGAAAAAGAGAGGAAGGGACATTCTTTCAGGGATAAACAACCAAAAAAGGTGAGCTCTGAGCTGCCCAAAACACCCCCTCAAATTAGGCACTCCTTCAAAAAGCCTTAAGTGCCTCCTGAAGGAAAGTCGTCGACTGTACCATCGGCGCAGAAACCATCTGTCATCGACAAAGGTTGAAGTTCGCCTGTCGTCAAAGCAAGTGTCCAGGTCGACGGCGGGGGCTCCGTCTAAGGTTTTTTCACATTCGACACCGGCGGAGATACCATCACCGATGGTTTCCAAATCACAGTCAGCGGCTGTTTCTCCGACGATGGTATCGTCTGCGATTTCGTCGATGGAGGGAAAAAACACCGGATAAAACAGAAAAAACTAGAGCAAAAAAGATCACACCGGAAATTACCTCACCTAGCAAGCTTACACCTCTTTTACCTTCTCAGCTGTTGGAAGAGCAGGATTCTGAGGAAGTAGATGATGGGCCCTTTGGCTACGTGAGTAGCCCGTCCCAGCTGCACGTTAAGTGTCAGGAGGATGATTTTGAGGAGGAGTATGGATATTATCAAGGCTATACTCCTTAGCAACAATCCCATCAGGACTATCGGGAGGAAGTAGTTTGCATGCTGTCTTCTTTATTACCGGACTTGCAATTCATGTTGGCTGACTACAGGAAGAGATTCTCCCCAACTCCTGTACCTCAGGAAATACCATCAGTAGCTCCTCGTCCACATTCTATTCCGTCTACTCCAAAGTTGGTTCAAACTATGCTGGTGGAACCTCTACAGAAATCACCTCCATCAGTCCCTCAACAGGATCCGGGTACTACGGATGATGATCAGGAAGAGGGAGAGCTTAGAGATTCACATAGTGGGACGACTACCTCATTCCCACACCACCTTCTCCTTCTCCGGTGCCCGTTGACTCACCACCAGAGGATATTGGTGGGTCTCATAACTTGTTATAGAGAGCTGCAAAGAGATTTGATCTACCTATGCCAGCTACCCAAATGGACTGTTTTTATGATTTTAAATAGCCCTTTAAGAAATCAGTGAGGACTATTACCATTATAGGTCAAGTACGGGAGGACACCAGCGAGGCGTAACACCTACATCTCATACGTATTAAAATTCTTCCAATGCTCTGAAAATAAGCAGTAGAACCGGTGCCAAACTTCTAGAGAGGACAGGGATTCTATTCCCGTTTCTTTCTGGTACGCAAGAACTTAAGTCAATGGTGTCCGATTCTGGACTTGAGAACTCTAAACATTTATCTCAAAAAGCAGTCCTTCCGCATGGTTTCTTTTCAGGACATTCTATTACTTCTAAACCCAGGGGTTCATATGACCACCTTAGACTTACAAGATGCATATTTTCACATCCCCATTCATCCTTCTCACAGGCACAACCTTAAATTTGCCGAAGCCGGAAGCCATTACCAGTTCAAGGTACTGCCATTTGGCCCCAAGTCGGCTCCAAGAATTTTCACCAAATGTCTAGGTCCAGTAGCAGTTTTTCGGAGGAAGCAAAGGCATCCGGGGTTTCCTTACCTGGACGATTGGCTAATCAAAGCACCGTCACACGCAGCTGTTCAGTTGTCCACGGTGGCATGTACAAGACTGTTTGACGAGTTGGGCCTGACTCTGAACGAGAAAAAGTCATCTCTGCACCCCTCCACAAACATCACCTTCTTAGGAGCTATTTTGGACTCCATAATAAACAGGTGTCTCTCTCCCCCTCTCTCTCCCCCCCTCTCGCTCTCCCCTCCCCCCCTCCCCCCCCCCCCCAACAAACCTAATTTCACTGGCCCGATCATTCGCAAAAAAAGTGTCACTTTCAGTTCGCTGATACAAGTCACTCCTGGGAACAATGTCATCTTGCATCCCTCTCATCCTCTTCTGCCGGTTGAGGATCCTTCCATTGCAGGAGGAGCTGGATTGGCAAAGGCGTCAAGCAGTAGGTTCCTTCGAGGATGCCATAACAGTCATGCCTGGTATGATCCACGCCGTGTCTTGGTGGACACGGCGTCAAAACAGTTCCGTTGGTCTTATCTTGCTCACCATGCCGGCTCCTCATGTGATCAACACCGATGCTTCCCAGGAAGGTTGGGGAGCCTTCCTTCAAGACCTCCAGGTCAGTGGGCTTTGGCAGTGTCAGGACCAGCAGCTTCACATCAGTTTGCTGGAGCTCAGAGCAGTGAGATTAGCATTGCAGGCATTTCTGCCGAAGATAAAGTACTGGACTGTGCTGATCAGGACAGACACCATAACGGCAATGCATTATCTCAACAAGCAAGGCAGCACAAGATCTTTTACCCTATCTCTAGAGGCCCAGTGCATCTGGAGATGGGCTTTGCAGAACAGAATTTCGCTGAAGGCAGAACACCGTCCGGGCAATCAAAATGTCACGGCGGACACCTTAAGCAGACTCAAGTGTACCTGCCATGAGTGGGAAATCCATCAGAAAACCCTAGAAAGCATTTTTCCAAAATGGGGCAGGCCAACAATGGACCTCTTTGTCACAGCTCAGAACAAGAAATGCCTGTACTTCGCAAGTTGGTGTCGCCAACCAGGATCCTGGGGAAATGCATTTTAGATGGCATCGTCGGGCATCTTTGCCTACGCTTTTCCGCCGATTCCTCTCCTACCATGACTGCTCATGAAGATCAAGACTGAGCTGTGCAGGATGACCCTAATAGCCCCGTCGTGGCCCGACAACATTGGTCCACAGAACTTCCCCTTCTTTAGGAGACACAACCTATTCTCCTTCATCCCATTCCATTTCTTCGGACGATGTCGCAAAGACATGTGCTACGTCCAGATCCAAAATCGCTTAGCTGCATGGCTCTTGAACAGGATGAAATGGAAGAGATTCTGTATATGGTGTCGGGATTCTAATGTTCATTCTCTAAGATCCTCATCTCATGAGATCCTTCCTTACATTCTGCTATTGGCAAAATCTGGACAAGCACATGCGTCAATTAAAGTCCATCTAGTTGCTATATCTCGCTTTAGGAGGACATCCTCAGGACCATTGTTATGGTCGGAAAGACTCATAAAGCAGTTCATGAGAGGCCTATTCTATACCTTTCCTCTGGTTAAGCCTCCGCCACCTCTCTGGCATCTTAATGTAGTATTATCACAACTCATGAAATATCCTTCTGAACCCATTCATCAGGTGGACCTTAAGTTCCTTTCTTGGAAGGTGGCTCTTCTTCTGGTGCTGACATCGTCCAGGAGAGTTGGAGAAATTCAGGCCCTGACCATACAGGAACCGTTTCTACAGTTTAGGGATGATAGAGTAGTACTTCATACTAATCCCAAGTTTATCCTCAAAGTGCCATCAGACTTTCATTTGAATGAACCTCTTATCCTCCTTAAGACTACCTTCCCTCTACCAACTACTGCAGCGGAAAGAGCTCTTCATTCGCTGGATATTCAGCGTTGTCTGAAATTTTATCTACAAAGAACAAAAGCTTTTCGCAAACAGTCACAGGTTTTTGTATCCTTCAGCGCGCCCAGAAAGGGCTATCCTCTTTCCAAGAGGGGGGATTGCTCGATGGATCTCTAATGCAATCCAGTATTGCCATCAAGCAGCTGGAAAAGCTCTGCGAGCATGGGTGCGTGCTCACGCTACAAGAGCAATCTCGACATCCACTGCTTTGTTTGCTGCAGTACCTATCCAGGATATATGCAGGGCTGCTACCTAGAAGAGTACTCGCACCTTCACCAGACATTACTGCTTGAATGCAGCCGCTAACAATGATTTGGCAGTAGGACCGGCGGTGCTGAGGAACCTTTTCCAGTGACTGTGAGCTCTCCTCTTCACCCCTCCCTCCTTCCTTTCTACTGTAAGACTACACACATTTTATATTATATGAATGTCTCTTTGTGTAGATGTTTATAATATTATGTTTACGCTGATAAGGGTTTGTTTTTATGGTGTTTTAAATTTGTAGATGTTAAGCCAAGAGTATGTCAGTTTGGGTTCTATGGTTTTCCAATGAAAACTTTCTTCCCTACAGATTGACAAGTTAAAGCACAGTCTTGCATTTATTTAAGTGGAGAAAAAAAATTGCTACTGACTGCTAGCTACTCTGATTCAAGCATGTGAATCTATGAAAGTTCCAATACATGAGTAAGAAAATAAGTTACTTACCTGTAACTGTAGTTCCTCAGCATTGATGTACCGGGGGCTCCCATCTCGACGACGGGGAATGATGCATGCATTGGAATCTATGAAAGCTTCCAATACTTGAGAACTGCAGTTAAAGGTAAGTAACTTATTTTCTTAAAGGTAGAATGGTTTGCCAACATCATCAAAGAAAATCTTTAATATAGCATCCATCACTTAATGCTCCCCAAAGCAGATAATGACCACCTACTGCACAACGGAAGGGGACAAAATTGGGCTCAAGTCTTTTCTGCTTAAAATCGCACGTTGTCTTCACATCTGCCAGATGAACCCCTCTCCATGTTTTAGTTTAATTTGAGACTCTTCGCTACTCATAGTTTAGGGTTTTGCAGCGTGAATCCTTTTCTGTATTCACATGCTGTGCATCATTCCGCCATCTAGCAGTTGGGTCTGGAATTGTCTTTTTGTTTTTTTTCTTGTTTTGGTCGCTGTCGACCACCATTTGGTGCCAGGTACGTCTTCTGTGTGACGTCAGATGGTAACCTGGAGGTCGACGTGCGTGGTGGCCAACTTCATATGCTTTTTTCTGCCGTTGGGTCTGGAAGCAAGACGGGCAGCTCCGAAAAAAGTTTGTGTTTTCCTGAAAAACTTCGAAACAAAGGAAGATCGTCATCGAAATATCAACGAAGAAACATCGAGCAACAACGCCGTAATCGTAGACCGAAGCAGAGCAGCCTTTTCAACACCAGAGGACAACTCCGGGCCACAAATGGGGAGGTAGGGGCCATATAGAAGACCCCTTTCAAATTCTGCCCAAAGCACCACCACAAGTACGCACAACGCGATCCACACGTGTGCAACCTCTGCCTGCCGAAAGATCACCAGGACAAAGACTGCGAGGCCTGTGCAGCGTTCCTGCCGAAGACTCTCAGGACGCGTCGAAACCAGAGGCAGGTCCACTACACCACGATGTTGCTGTCTTCGAAAAAACCTTCCATGAGGGACATGGGTTTCTCTAGCAATGAAGAGGAGCAGGCAGCTCCAGCAGAACGACACACAAAGGACCGGACGTCTAAATTCTAGAAAAAGACGCCGAAAAGAGCCGCACCGTAAAGAAGGCTAAGAAGTCGAAAAAGAAGACAGAAGGTAAGACCTAAAGATCTGTCGGAACCGAATGGCCGCATACCAAAAACGACCAAGGCAGCCCTGACGCCGAACAAGAAGGCGATCGAAGGTCAGCTGCAATCAAAAGAACCCCACGGTACCCATCCAAAGGTTACCGAAGAGGGAAAATCGCAGAAGGCTTCAAAGCCAAGGGTCGACGACGAACCCACAAAAAAGAGCGTGACGCCGAAAACGAAGTCCCTGGCATCTGACGCCGAAAGGGCCCTCTTAGTGAAAGAGAAGACTCGAGGATGAGATGACTGCGCTATTACAAAAAATAAAGCAATTTGACGAATCAATAAAAGATTTTCGAATCCCTAAGACAGCGGAGGTTGTACTGGAAAACATCGACGCCGAAGAGGCTGAAGACGCCGAGGAAGAAGGTATCCTCGAATCCCCACAGACGCCAAAACCCCGAGGTGAAGACCCCGAGGAATATGTAAACATACCAGAGAAAAAGGAAATCTGCAACTATCCTTCAAAAGCATCACCCCCAGATGACATTCCTTTCTACAATCAAATTGTTAAGAGGGCAGCAAACCAGTTGGGGGTAGCCCTAGAGGAAGAAAAGTGGGATACATGTTTCCTGCTGGAAACCCTGGAACCTGCAACGAAGAGGACACAATATCTACCCATGTTGCCAAGTATGCTGGACCAAGACAAGGAAACCTTTAAAGAACTAGCTTCTAACCGAGGGGTCACTCCTAGAGTGGAGAAAAAATATAAGCCCTCTTCAAAGGACCCAAAATACATACAGGAAAATGCTATACCTGACTCTATCATCGTAACAACAGCCAGGAGGCGAGAAAATGCAGTCTCCAACTCAGGACCTCCACCTGAAAAGGAGAGCAAGAGGATGGACTTGGTGGGCAGAAGGATGGAGAAAGAAGCCGCAACGCAGTGTCGCATTGCCAACTCAATTCCCTGTTAAACAGATATGGCCACCAACAGTGGGATGAAATAGAGGTGTTGATGAACAAACTCCCATAGGAGGATAAGAAAAGAGCAAGAGCAGTTATCCAAGAGGGAAAAATGTGGCTAACACCTGCCTAAAATCTGTACTACATGCAGCAGATACCACAAGCAGGCAAATGTGCACGGGAACCATACTCCGAAGACATTCCTGGCTCAGGATTTCTGGATTCAAACAAGAAGTTCAGACATCGATCATCAACAGGCCTTTAAACGGGGAAGCTCTATTTAGAAAAGAAGTGGATCAATCCCTCCAACAAATTAAAAAGGACAATGAAACAGCAAGGGGCAATGGGGGCCCTGCAACAAAGAGGATCTTTCAGAAGTAGGGGTTTTTCAAACCGAAAGACCACAGGGAGAGGCAGCTTCAGCCAATGCCAGCAGATGCCGCAACCGTCTCGGGGACAGAACCCAAACCAACAAATGGGTCAACGATCTACTTGCCAGGACTGGCAGCAACAGAAGCAATCCTTTTCGAGGGAGAGGTAAAGGCAGAGGAAGAGGCCAATCCTCTAGAGGGAGAGTAAATATCTCGAACTGACCAATACAGAAAAGGACCCACACAGAACACCAGTGGTGGGGGGGAGAGAATGTCCTTTTTCCACAGCCAATGGAAAAGGATCACAACTGACAAATGGATATTAAATTTGGTACAACACGAATATTACATAGAGTTGACAAAAACGCCACGTGCAAATCCCCTGAAAATAAGAAAATCATCCAAATCAGAACAAACACTGCTAAACGCAGAGATCAAAGAACTGTATCTAAAACCGGCAATAGAAATCACACAGGAAACTACTCACCATACTTCCTTGTACCAAAACAAGATCTAACCCTAAGGCCAATCATTTACTTGCGATTCATAAACAAGTTTATACTGACACACTTCAAAATGTGTACCCTTCAAGAAATAATCCCACATATCCAAAAGGGGGATTTTCTAGCAGCAATAGACCTCAGACACCTATTTACATATCCCAATGAACCAAAGACACAAAGTACCTAATATTCCTACACAACGGAACACCCTACCAATTCAAGGTATTCCCGTTAGGGATAAAATCAGCTCCACGGGTGTTCACAAAGTGTTCGGGTGCAGTGGCGGCACACCTAAGAAAAGAAAAAATCCATGTATACCCCTACCTGGACGATTGGCTAATAAGGGGACGCACAAAACAAATATGCTACTATCATGTTAAAAAAACAATACAAACGCTACAAAACCTGGGTTTCTCAATCAACCACAAAAAATAGTCAACAACCTCCTAAAAAAGAAAAGACCTTCCTGGGAGCATCACTGAATACAAAAGACGCAAAGGCTTATCCCACACAGAACAGGATACACGCTATCCACAACGAAACAGCCCTCTACCAGAGGGAACAGTCTGACAGTGAGGAAGGTAATGAAACTAATGGGCATGATGGCATCATGTATCCCACTCATCCCTCAAGCTCGCCTACACATGCGCCCATTCCAAGAATGGCTCACCAACAGCTGGTCACAAGCCACAGGGAGTTGGGAAGATCTAGTGGTTGTTACGCAAAAGGTGCAAGCGGAGACCCAATGATGGGCATCCAACAACATAGCACAGAGGATAACTTTCAGGAACACAACTCCATCTGTGGCAGTCACCATGGATGCATCCTTCAACCGTTGGGGAGCACATCTCAATCAGCTGAAGGTTCATGGCCAATGGAGTGTACAAGACTGCACGAAACACATCAATTTCTTAGAGAGGAAAACTGCTCTATTGCCTGTCAAAGCATTCCAGAAACAGATTCAGGGGAAAACAATTCTAAGACAGACAACACAACTACAATGTTCTACCTGAACAAACTGGGTGGAACGAAGTCCTTTCCCCTGAGCAAACTTGCGCAGGAAATCTGGCAATGGGCAATACTACAGCAAATCAATCTGCAGACAGTACAACTACCAGGGGTAGACAACATCACAGCAGTCCAACTAAGCAGAAAAAACAGTTGCTCACACGAATGGGAGCTAAAGCAAACAGTACAATACCTATTCAACATCTGGGGAACACTAGTGTTGCACCTCTTTGCAACAATGGAGAACAAGAAATGCCAAGACTTTGCGTCCAGGTTTCCACACCATCTGTCAAGGGAAAATGCACTTTTACTCAATTAGTCTCAGACATTTGTCTACGCCATTCCACCAGTTCCCCTGATGCAAATAGTACTACAAAAAGCAAAAGAACCAGGAACAAATATGATTCTCATTGCCCCTCGTTGGCCAAGACAAACATGGTACTCAGCTCTCCTAGAACTCTCCAAGGGAGAAATCATCTGGCTGAAAGCAGAAAAAGATGTGCACCTGCGCGCCATGAGAGGTACTTGACCTGTTTTTAATTACATTTTGGCAGTCCACACTGCGCCCCTTTACACTGTCCTACTCCCTGCTGACGAGAGGCAACTACCTCGAAACACGTGTCCAGGGATGGCTAAATGCAACACATACTGTTCTCTTTACACATCGTGGCATAGGCGTACCAGCCGTTGCCACTTCATTTACCACAGTCCTTTGGGGCAACTTGCTGGTGTGACGAGCAGTGTGCGATTTGTGTATAGAAAAAGATGTGCTCACAACGCAACAGGGCCAAATCTTTCACCCGGAACCAGTGACTCTACAACTAGCGGCCTGGCACCTGAATGCATAGAATTTGGACACCTCAATCTGCTGCACAGAACCATGCAAATTCTAAAAGAATCAAAACAGTCAACAAGAAAATGCTATACAGCAAAATGGAAGCAATATACCACATGGTGCACCGCTAACAACAATACTAATTCAATAAATACACAGGAGACATTAGTTACATACCTTACCTACCTCTTAGACCGAAACATCAATTTTTCCACGCTATAAGTGCACCTCGCTGCCATAGTGGCATACACAAGATGAAAAACATGCAAAAGTATTTTTTACAAGTTCAGTCATAAAAAGGTTTTTAGAAGGAGGAAAAAGATTAGCTCCATCAAGAACTGCTCCTGTACCAACATGGGGTTTAAATACAGTGCTGTCACAACTAATGACTAAACCTTTAGAGCCCATGCATACAGCTGACCTCAAACATATTACTCTCAAAACAGCCTTTCTCATTGCTATAACGTCACTATGGTGAGTAAGTGAATTACAAGCATTGACTATACAAGATCCATACTTGCAAATCCACAAGGAAAAGGTAATCTTAAAGACTAACCCGCAGTTTTTACCAAAGGTGGTAACTAAATATCACTTAAATCAAAACATCATCTTACCAGTTTTCTTCAAAGATCCAAAGACTAAAGCAGAAAAAGCCTCCATACCCTGGACGTAAGGAGAGCACTACTGTCCTATCGGCAAAAGACAGAACAAATCAGGAAAGCAAAGCAGTTGTTTGTTGCTTACTCACATATCAACACAGGATTAGCTGTCACAAAAGCAACTACTGCAAGATGGATGGTACAAGCTATCCAATTAAGCTATACCAATGCCAAAAAGGAACTAACAATACAATCAACAGCTCACTCCACTAGTAAGAAAGGAGCAATGCTAGCTTTATGGCCAACATACCCATCGATGCCATCTGCGCAGCAGCAACATGGGCATCACCACACACCTTTACAAAGCATTATTGTGTGGATATACAAATGAATGTGGAAGCTCAAATTGGACAAAGGGTGCTTCAAAACCTGTTTGCGAAGTCTTTCTTCCACCTCAGCCTCCCAAACACAGGAGAAATCGCTACATAATCTGATGCACAGCATGTGATTCCAGAAATAGATTTGCGCTGCAAAATAAAATGGTTACTTACCAGTAGGAGTAGTTTTGCAGCTTGAAGAGTTTTCTGGATTCACGTGCGACCTGCCCGGCCTTCACCTAGAAAGGACACAAACAGGTGGGGAAGCAAGGAACAACATCAGAAATTCAGAAAAATGACCATCACAAGGATTAAAGAACATAAAATAGAAAAAAGAATCCTAAGATGGCCACCACGCACGTCGACCTGCAGGATACCGTCTGAAATCACACAGGGGACGTACCTGGCACCAAATGGTGGTCGACAGCGACCAAAACAAGAAGAAAAAAAGACCATTCCAGACCCAACCACTAGATGGCGGAGTGATGCACAGCATGTGAATCCAGAAAACTCTTCTAGCTGCATAACTACTCCTACTGATAAGTAACCATTTTGTTACCCAGCATCAAGTGCGACCAGATGAGATGAATACTGGAGTTATTGTTTCTGTGGTAAAAGTTTCCTGTCTGGCCTTAACGTCCTGCCTGACCGGTACAATCCCTGCTCAGCCATTGCACCCTCTTCCACACCATTAGTATTTGACACACTCTGCTACTTGCCCTCTGTCTATCCACCCTATTGGATGTTTGCCTTTAAATACATATCTGAAGGATAAGAAGGGGGGAGGGGTACTTCTGATGGATCCTTCTACCTGCAGATTCCTTATCATTGGAATCTTTCTAGTTCTCTTCCAGGGGATCCTCATCAATAGTCATACGCATTAGAATATTCCCGCCCATGTGCAGGACCCTGGAAACACTATATTATATGTGCCCCACGTGTGTGTGTGTGTGTGTGTGTGTGTGTGTGTGTGTGTGTGTGTGTGTGTGTGTGATTGCAGCCCATTAAACACCAGAGCTGAACCATGCTGTAAGGAATTTCCACCATACATGAGAAGCATGCATTAGAAACAGGAGAAACAACAACAAAAATTTGTTTAGAAACTGTTTTAATGCTCAGCAAACAGTAGAAATTCTCATAAATCACTGAAAGCATAGGAAGCTCCCAGGCTGCATTGCAAATACCCAGTCTAAAAAGACTGAAGAGCTAACCTGTAGCTGCATAGCAATAAACTGACACCCAGCTTCCCATCATGCCTCAGGGGTGACAGTTAGGTCAGTAGTTCTTTACGGCTCCTTCAGGAAGGATCCTGGCAACACAGCTCCACTCTTTTCTGCTTTTTGTCAGAAAATCTTTCACTTTTCACAACTCTTATTCCTCTACTACGACGTTTTTCATCTTTTGAAGTAAGAATCTGTCTTTTCTGACCGGTTTGGGCATTTTTTAACAACTTAAAATGCAATCTCTTTTTGACTCTTGCCTTTCTTGTGGTAAAAAGAAGGCCAAAACAGATTCTCATGAGGTCTGTATCCTTTGTCTACCTGAGGATCATGATCCTAAGACCTGCCTTCACTGCCAGAACCTGTCCAGAAGAACCTTAAAGGACAGGGAAAGAATTCGCCTGTATGGCCTGGCAGATAAATCATCTAGAGGAAGATCTCCGGTAAGGAAGGGCTCCAAGAGGTCTAGAACGCCTTCTAGAAGCAAGTCCTCGCGTCCTTCTGCTTCAGCGTCAGGCTCGGCGCTGAGACAAGATCTTCCGGTGGGTCATTTATCCAAAAAAAGACCTTCGACATCGGGTTCGCCGTCAAAGGTACGACGTCGAAGATTCGGGATCCTCCGCCGGCGTCAACCCGGCGATGATCGGCGTCTAGAGACAAGACCCCTCCGCCGTCGTCAACCCGGCGACGATCGGCGTCGAGGAGCAGAGACCCTCTGCCGTCGTCAACCCGGTGACGATCGGCGTCGAGGAGCAGAGACCCTCCGCCGTCGTCAACTCGGCGACGATCGGCGTCTAGGAGTGAAGACCCCCTGCCGTCGTCGGCTCAACGTTCGGCGTCGAGGGCAGGCTCACTTCTGTCATTGCAGTCCCATCAGCGATCGACGTCGAGAGTGAAGACTCCTCCGCTGTCGTTAACTCGGCGACAATCGGCATCGAGGATGAGGTCTCCGTCTTTGCCTCGACGGCGTTCGGCATCGAGGGCGAAAAATACCCCTCCGCCGTTGTCTCGCAGACCTTCGACGTCGAGATTGGACACATCTCCGCCGTTGTCCAGACGACGCTCGGCGTCGAGAGAGAGAGTCCCTCCGTCGTCTGCTTCTCATCGCCGTTCGACGTCGAGACAGCATTCTTCACCTGCTTCTCATCGGCACCGGTCGCCGGCGAGACGGCGTCGAGCAGACGGGAGGTCCAGCTAGCGAGAAGTCAGGAGCCAAGATAGACGTCTGGAATGCGTGCAGGTTCGACGTCGAGACAGGCCTCGTTGAGGTCTAGGGATGGATCGGTGATCCTGGTGACGGAGTCAGCCTCGCGCCATTCGTCCTCTCACTCTTCCAGGAGGACTTCAAGGTCAGCCACTCCGGAAGCTGCTAGCCATGTCCGCAAATCTCCTTCAAGTCAAAAGGAGGCCCCTTCGACTATTCAGTTGTCCCCAAGATGGCAGCTGCCCTTATGTCACTGGCAGGACTCAGGGGCGACAAGGCGAATGCAGGAGTATGCCGGTCTGGTTCATACATCTCCTCTTCAGAGATTGGTGGACGAAGTGGACAGAGTGAGTCCTCCCAGACACGTGAGGTCCCCTGAGAGACGGCACTATAGATCGCGTTCCCCCAGGCGAGAGGAACGCGCAGTCAGATCAAGAGAAAGGCGGCGCCGTGCTCATCGGCGAAGTAGAAGAACACCATCTACTTCCTCGACTTCCTCTACCCGGTCCTCCAAGAGGGATTATTCCCCCACACTATCGGACAGCCCGGTTTCCAGGGTCTCTCCCATAGATGACATTAATACATACCACGAGGTTCTGCAGAGGGGTGCTCAGAAGCTCAACATTGAGATGTCTGTCCCGCAAGTCACGACGACAGTGATTTTCGAAACTCTTCATCAGAAGGCTGCCTCTCGGCCATTGCTTCCATTGGTTCCTGGGATCCTTGACCCGGTCATGGACACTTTTTTAACTCCAGCAACCATCAAAGCGGTGCCGGCTCGCATCCTAAAGAAATATAAACCGGCTACCTCGGATCCGGTCTTCGTTAAGACGGTTCCCCCTGCAGACTCAGTCATCGTGACGGCAGCAAAGAAGACGCATGCTGTAACGGCCACCTCTTCTGTTCCACCGGATAAAGAGAGCAGGTCTCAGAACTCGTGAGGTGGCAAAGCCTGCACTTCTGCGGCTGCATCCCTTAAGGTCTCCAGCGCGTCTGCGTTGCTTGGTCGTTATGACGGAGCTCTCTGGGACTCTTTGGAGCGGTTCAAAACCAAGCTCCCAAAGGAAGACCAAAAGGATTTCGACGAGATAGTCACTGAGGGATCTTTGGTGGCAAATCAAGTGATTAGCACAGCGGCAGATGGTGCGGTGCTATCAGCGCACTCTTACGCGCATGGAATATGCGCCAGGAGATCGTCCTGGTTAAGATTGACAGGTCTAAAACCAGATGCGCAGCGGAGGATCTTGAACCTACCATTCTCTGGCTCTTCTCTCTTCGGCACACGCGCAGATGAAGAGATGAATAGAATGAAGACCGAGTTGGACACCCTCAAGGCGGTTGGGTTGGAGAAAAAGAAGGAATTTAGACGCCGCTACAGATCCAACCAGCGCAAGGGGCCTCAATAGAGGGTTCAAGCCCCTCAGTGGTCCCAGAACAAGAGCCAGGGGAAGTCCCAGTTTCAGGGAGGAAAGTCCAACAGAGGTAGAGGGGTTCACCAGCAGCAGTCCTCTACCACGGTGAGAGCGGGAGGGAAGCCATGAGCAGTGGCTTCCTCTGCCACCCCTGCCCACTCCAGTGGGAGGAAGTGCTTCACAACATCTGGCAGAGTGGGACAGCATCACTAAAGATCGCTGGGTGCTGAATATACTGCGCAATGGATACGCGCTACGTTTCCGGGCGCTTCCAAAGGACATACCTCCGAAAAAATCTCGTCCTCACCAGTTACAGCTGCTTCGAAAGGAGGTGAGGGCTCTTCAAAAGCAGGCTATAGAAGAGGTTCCGCCCTCTCAAAGGGGAAAAGGAGTTTACTCCAGATACTTTCTTGTCCCCAAAAAAGATCAGGAGCACAAGTTTCGACCGATCCTGGACCTTCGACTTCTGAACAAAGTCATAGTGAAGGAGAAGCTTCGCATGTTGGCCCTTCACCAAATATGTCCACATCTGCAAGTGGGGGATTGGATGTGTTCGGTGGACCTCCAAGATGCGTACTTCCACATTTCCATTGCAAAACGTCATCGCAAGTACCTACGGTTTGTGGTCGGCCACAAGCATTATCAATACAAGGTCCTGCCCTTTGGACTCAAGTCGGCCCCGCGAGTCTTCACCAAATGCATGGCAGTGGCTGCAGCTTTTCTTCACAGAAAAGGTCTCTTCGTCTATCCATACTTAGACGACTTGCTGCTGAAAGGTCCATCCCCGCTGCAGGTGAGGCACGACTTCCGGATCTGTCTACAACAGTTGCACGATCTCGGCCTTCATGTCAACATGGAGAAGACAGTGCAGCAGCCCACCCAGACCATCCACTATCTCGGCTCCGTTCTGGACACAAGCGTGGAAAGAGCGTATCCTTCGGAAGAGAGACTGTCTTCGATGAGACAGAAGTGCAGGCTTCTGCTCCAGGTGCAGAATCCGACAGTCCGGCAGGTGGCATCCCTACTAGGATCCATGGAGTCCTGCATCTTTCTCATTCCCAACGCCAGGCTGAGGATGCGGCCTTTGCAGCAGACTCTGGAGGACCAGTGGGATCAGTCAACCGGTCGCTGGGAGGATCAGATATGTCTCTCCCAGGCGGCGAGATCCTCCCTCACATGGTGGATGCATCAGCGGAATCTGATGGTGGGAGTCCCTTTTCGCCAGCCACTTCCAGTGCAATTGGTGGTGACAGACACGTCTCTGCAAGGCTGGGGGGCACACATGGGGTGCCTTCAGATACAAGGACTGTGGTCGGCGAAGGAACAGACCTACCACATCAATATGCTGGAGCTACGAGCAGTCCACCTTGCTCTGAAAGCTTTCCTACCGGCAATCGAGTCCGATTCAGTCCTGGTCCAGACCGACAACACGACGACCATGTTTTACCTAAACAAACAGGGTGGAACTCGGTCGCGTCCTCGTTCCCTGGAGTCACAGGCGATCTGGCACTGGCTTCTCGCCCGGAACCTCTCAGTGGTGGCAGTACACCTTCCAGGAGAGCTAAATGTCAAGGCAGACGCACTCAGCAGGCACTTCGAAGATCAGCCAGACTGGGTGCTACACGACTAGGTGGTGGCGGACCTTTTCCATCGTTGGGGTTGTCCAGAAATAGATCTATTCGCGGACGACGAAAACCCAAAATGCCACGCCTTCGGAGAATGCACTTTTGATGGACTGGTCAGGGACATTTGCCTACGCCTTTCCTCCTCTGCCCCTGATCCCGAAGGTGGTGTCCAAGCTACTCAGATCCAGCATGACGATGAATCTGATAGCTCCAGGCTGGCCACGACAGTGGTGGTACCCGGACCTTCTTCATCTGTCAGTACTTCCACACAGGAGACTACCTTGCAGGCCGGACCTGCTGACCAAGATGGGTGGGAGGATTCTTCATCCCAACCTTCCCTCACTGAACTTGACAGCATGGCTCCTGAGTTCCTGCAATACGGACATTTGAAGCTGCCTCCTGATTGCATGCATATTTTGAAAGAAGCGAAAAGACCCTCCACAAGAGCGCCATATGCGTTTAAGTGGAAAAGGTTTTTTCTTTGGTGTAGAGAACATCACCTTGATCCTACAAAGGGGCAGGAGGATGTCATTCTCCCTTACCTTCTGTACCTAGCAAGATCGGGTTTAAAGTATGCTTCTATCAGGGTGCATTTATCTGCCATTACGGCGTATAGGAGATCACCTAGTCAGCCCTCTTTTTTCCAAATGCAGGTGGTCAAGGACTACTTACAGGGGTTGAAGAAAGTGTATCCCCCTGTTCGAAACCCTTCTCCTCCGTGGGAGTTGAACCTGGTATTATCTAAATTGATGGGCCCACCCTTTGAGCCAATCCACAGAGCTTCCTTGCAGCATTTGTCTTGGAAGGCCACTTTTCTGGTAGCCATTACATCAGCGCGCAGAGTAAGCGAGATCCAAGCGCTGTGTACCAATGAACCTTACACTGTTTTCCACCATAACAGAGTAGTTTTAAGGGCGCATCCATCTTTTCTCCCTAAGGTGGTGTCTGATTTTCATATCAATCAGTACATTTCCCTTCCATCTTTTTTCCCAAATCCAGCGACCCCGGCTGAGCGGTCGCTTCATTCCTTAGACCTCAAGAGGGTGCTTAAGTTCTACTTAGAGGGTACCAAGGGCATAAGGAAGACAGATCAGTTATTTGTCAATTATGGCGCCATGAGAACAGGCTTCCCAGCCGCTAAGAGATCCATTTCGAGATGGATTGTATCCAGCATTACCTTAGCTTACCAGCTGGCAAAAAGACCCTTACCGTTGCCTCCTAAGGCACATTCCACTAGGGGGAAAGCAACCACAGTGGCTTTCTTACATAACGTCTCAATGTCAGAGATTTGCAAGGCTGCAACCTGGAAATCGGTTCATACCTTTACAAGGCACTACTGCCTAGAATCTGATTCCAGGTCTGATTCTCAAGTAGGCCAAGCCTCCTTGAGGAACCTGTTTGGATAGTTTTACTTTTTTTGCTTTATCTGAGCTTGGTTTTCTATGCTTACTGATCACATTTCTGTGTTCTCCTTTGCCTGCAGGGAGATGAGGTGAGGCTCGCTATTCTATTGTAATGCTTATGACTATTGATGAGGTTCCCCTGGAAGAGAAGGATTAGTTACCTGTAATCCTAGTTCTCTTCCAGGGGTATCCTCATCAAAGTCATAAGCAACCCTCCCGCCTCCCCGGGCAAAGGACTGTTCTATTTTGGAGATATTGTTAACTCTGTACCTTGGCTTTTTCAGTCTCCGCAAAGAACTGACCTAACTGTCACCCCTGAGGCATGATGGGAAGCTGGGTGTCAGGAGTGCCTTAAAGGCACGGTGTCAGTTTATTGCTATGCAGCTACAGGTTAGCTTTTCAGTCTTTTTAGACTGGGTATTTGCAATGCAGCCTGGGAGCTTCCTATGCTTTCAGTGATTTATGAGAATTTCTACTGTTTGCTGAGCATTAAAACAGTTTCTAAACAAATTTTTGTTGTTGTTTCTCCTGTTTCTAATGCATGTTTCTCATGTATGGTGGAAATTCCTTACAGCATGGTTCAGCTCTGGTGTTTAATGGGCTGCAATTGCTTATTTATATATATATATATATATATATATATATATATATATATATATACGGGGCACATATAATGTAGTGTTTCCGGGGTCCCGCGCATGGGCGGGAATATTCTAATGCTTATGACTTTGATCAGGATACCCCTGGAAGAGAACTAGGATTACAGGTAAGTAACTAATTTGTGCTTGATTTAGTCAGAAACTTGAAGCCGCTCTCCTCCTTCAACAGGTAGCATCTTGGCTCTGTCTGATCTCCGACTCCTCCCCAGTCGTGATGCCTCAGAGATGTATAACATGCGACTTGGTGTGCCTATATACATTTTTTCTTCACCCTTCAACGTGGATCTGTTGTCATCTCCTTGTTTTCTGTATTTGCTTTGGTTTTTATTGGTCTTTAAGTGCTCGGTTTCCAGTTAGTCTTGTTACGGATATCCTGCTTGACATTTTCTCATTTTCATCTTCCTTCAGTAAGCTCCAGGATGTCTTTGACCTGCGCAGATTAATGGGGTCGCCTCTCCTCCAGGTCTCTCCAGGTCCACTACCAGAGTTATTCTGGGTAGATGGCTCTGTGATTGGAGTGTACCTCTTGTGATTAGTACACCTCTATCTGCTTGACAGGTGTGTAGGAAAGGGCACCCTTTTGCATGGTTACCCCCTATTTGTTTGTCAGGTACGTGATGCCAACTTGACTGAGTGTGCCCTGGGTCCCTATCAATCAGGCTTCCAGGGTCTGTGTTCTTTCCCCAAACTGTACCTTTGTCTCCACAATTGACACGCCTCTGGGGCACCTGTAAGTCCCTTTTAAAAGGTACCTCTGGTTCCAAGAGGCTTGTGACCATAGAGGGCCTCTTAGGGCTGCAACATGTATTATGCCACCCCCAGAGAACCCTCACCTTAAGACCCACACCCTGCCATTGCAGGCTGCTTGTTGTGGTGCATACCAAACTGAAGAGTAGACATGGCACACATCCCTGTGTGCCATGCCCACCAACACTGCCTGGGGCATAGGTAAGTCATCCCTCTAGCAGCCCTTACAACACTAAAAGCAGGGTGCACCATACCACAGTTGAGGGCATAGCTGCCTGAGCAACATGGCCCTACAGTGTCTGTGCTAGTCACAAAGATTGTAAGTGCTGTGAAGCTGAGTACATGTGCTGGGGGTTTGTCAGCTCAAACTCCACAGCTCCATGATGGCTTTGTTGAAGTTTGGTACCAGACTTCTCCGCACATTAAACCCACACTGATGCTAGTGTTGGATTGAATGTAAAATGCACTCAGAGGATATCTTAGAGATGCCCCCTGAAAAATGAATAACCCTGGTGGGGTTCTTAAATGGCTAGCCACCATCTGCCACTGCCAGACAGGTTTCTGGACCCCTGGGTAGAGTGCTCTCTGCTCTATGGGTCCTGAGACCAAGCACATCCTGGGCAGAAGTTTCATGCCTCCTCCCCCAGTACTGGAAGGTTCCACGAAGGGGAAGCTTCAAATGTTTGCCACCTTTGTTAGCTACCCTCAGCCTCTGCTGCTATCAGCAGCTGGCTTCCACCAGTTCTGATGCCCTTTATGGGCTGGAGAATCGGCGGCAAAAATTAGAGAGAAAGGGAGATGTGCCCAACTTTGCTAACCCCAGCCCTTGGGTTGGGGAGGAGAAGTGAAGCACACATCTCAGTCCCCTCCATCTTAGAGATGGGGGGGGGGGACGGGGACGGGGACTCCCCAATCAGGGCGAGGCATATGCCCCCTCCCACTGAAGCGTGGTATAAGAGTGGGTGTAGACACCCCAGGGAAGGGACACATTGGTCCCAACCTGCACACCCCGTAACGCTCCTGGAGCTAGGTATTTTTGGGTACGCCTAAATCTTGGTCCTTAGATTAGACGACCTAAGGAGTACCGAAGATCCGTGCTGCAGAGGAGAGGACGACAAATGCCTTGGTCCCAGCCCTACCGGCCTGTCTCCTGCTTCAGAGACCCTGCAAGCTGAAACCGCCAAGTCCTGCAGCCACCAAGAACCTCAGACATGCCCTGCCTTTGAGAGACTCTGGTCTCCTGAGGACACGAATTGTCAAACAAAGCAGCTCCAAGGACTCAGGATCCAAGCAGATTCTCGTCCCCATTGCACAATGTAACCGACACCCACGACCTGAGTACGTATGACTTGCTTATCATGTGAAGTCTTCCTGGCGATCCTGACCTAGTCTGCATCGGTGGCTGACCTCTCCAGAAACCCCCCTCGACTCCTGCAGCCTCTGTGAAAAAAGGTCCCCGGAGCACGTCCAGGTCCAGCTGAGAGAACCCAACACTAAAAGGCCCCCCTGCATCCTCCGCCCCCTGACTTTGGGAAGCCCAGCTGACCGTGCCCAGGTGTTCCCCAGCTATGCAATTTACCAGCCCCACCGTTGGTTGCCTTTGTCCGGCCTCCTGGTCCAAGCCTGCAGCCTCTTTTCAAAACAGACGATCTCCAAAGGAAAGCATTGGATGCTGTGAGAAAGGGGCCCTCTTTCTGCATGGTTGCCCCCACTTTTTGCTGAATTGCTTTGACTGAGTGTGCTCTGGGCCTCTGCTAACCAGGTACCCAGGGCCTATGTTCTTTCCCTAAAACTGCATGGAAGCCTAAACCAAATTGTCATCTCTGGTTACAGGTCAGCCCCTGGTAAATGGTACCATAGGTACCCAGGGCATTGTGACCAGAGAAGGCCTCTAAGGGCTGCAGCACTTAGTGTGCCACCCTTAGAAGTCCTTTATTTTCACACTCACGCACTGCCTTTGCAGGCTGAGTGTTTTGGTGCAGGACAAAGTGAAGAGTTGACATGGCACACATCCCTGTGTGCCCTGCCTACAACTCACTGCCCTGGCATAGATCAGCCACCCCTCTAGCTGGGTGCCCTATACCAGTGGTGAGGGTACAGGTGCATGAGCCCTGTACCCCTACAGTGTCGAAGTCCACCAAATACTTAACCTAAAACCGATAACACTATTTTCCTCCCTAGGATAACATGGATTTTGGGTCATCAGCGCACGGGGTGCCTTTTGGGATGCGATCTTCTTACCAGCTCCTGGTCGCGGTTGGGGGGACCTTCCATATTTATGCTGCAGGTGTTGGCTGTAGGCTTGAGGCAGGTCAGAGGTCACCGGATCTCGGGTCAGGATCGGCCGTGGACGGCGGGTGCAGAGTGGGGTGGATCTGCGTTGTCCGGCTGGAACGTGAGTTTGCAGATGAACAAATCCGGTGTTTACGGAAGACAGTCTTTGAGGTTGAAAGCAGACCGGTCCTCCGGGGTTTTTGAGGTGGCTGGCTGCAGGACACACTGGTGATTTCGCAGGAGCAGGTTGGAGGTGGCGTCTGGCCAGTAGGGCTGGGGCCGAGACAGTGGGCATCTTCCTCTGGTTAGTTTCTGTTTGGCTGTTCGGTCCTTCTTCTCTTGTAGTTTATTTTTAACGGAGGTGCTGTTCACAGGAGATCTGGTCTTTGTTGAAGGCAGTCAGTTCTCCCAGGGGTTCTTGAGGTCGCTGGCTGCAGCACAAGATAATTTTTGCCGCAGGATCTCTGAACTGCAGATGGCCGGTAGAGCTGGGGTCAAGTCAGTTGTAATCTTCAGTCTCCACTGCTGGGCGTCTTCTTTTGTCCTTCTTCTTAGGTTGCAGGAATCTCAGTTCTTGGTTCAGGGCTGCCCCCTAAATACTGTATTTAGGTGGTGCTTTAGGGCTCCTGAGGTCAGTAGCCAAAGGGCTACTGATCAATCAATCAATCAGGAGTTTATATATCGCGCTGCTCTCCTGTGAGGGTCTCAAGGTGCCCCGGGGGAGGGGGGGGGGGGGGGGCGCTCCGGATCAGTCGAAGAGCCAGGTCTTGAGGTCCTTCCTGAAGGTGTACAGGGTTGGAGAGCTTCTGATATTAACGGGGCGCTCGTTCCATGTCTTGGCTGCAATGTAGGAGAAGGCTCTCCGTCCTGTTCTGTGGTTGCGTGGGACCGCTGCCAGGGTGAAGTCGGCGGAGCGGAGGTTCCTCTTGGGTACGTGGAAGGATAGTCTCTCGTTGAGGTATTTGGGTCAGATGTTGTTGAGGGCTTTGTAGGCGTGGGTGAGGAGTTTGAAGATGACCCTCTTCTTGACAGGGAGCCAGTGGAGGTCTCGAAGGTGTTGGGTCATGTGTTCCCGAGGATGAGTCCGGCGGCGGCATTTTGGATGGTCTGGAGTCTGTGTAGAAGAGATCTGTTGATTCCCGCGCATAGGGCGTTGCCGTAGTCCAGTCTGCTGGTTATGAGCTAGTGGGTGACTGTCTTTCTGCATTCGGCGCGGGGGGGTGGGGGGGGGGGGGCATTTGAAGGTCTTCCGGAGGATGCCCAGGTAGTTGAAGCTAGTGGAGGCGACAGCGTTGACCTGGCGGTTCATTGCGAGGGACTAGTCGAGGATGATGCCAAGGTTGCGTGCGTGGTCTGTAGGAGTGGGTGGGTTCGCCAGGGCGGAGGGCCATCAGGAGTTGTCCCGGGCGGAGTTGCGGATGACTACGACCTCGGTTTTTTCTGAGTTGCGCTTGAGGCAGCTGTCGTTCATCCAGGTTGCCACGTTCTTCATTCCCTCCTGGAAGCAGAGTCTGGTGTCTTCGGAGTTCTTCGTGAGTGAGAGGGTGAGTTGGGTGTTGTCTGCGTAGGATATAATGCTGAGCCCATGTTGTCTGACGATGGTGGCGAGGGGGGACCCATGTAGATGTTGAAGAGTGTGGGGCCAAGTGATGAGCCCTGGGGCACTCCGCAGTTTGTCGGTGGGTTCAGAGAGGAAGGGAGGGAGTCTGATCCTCTGGGTTCTGCCGGAGAGAAAGGATCGGATCCAGTCAAGGGCGTCTCCTTGTATCCCGGCGTCGTGAATTCTGGCTGCAGGGGTGCGATTGGAGACTGTGTTAAAGGCTGCGGAGAGGTCTAGAAGGATGAGGGCCACGGTGTGTCCCTGGTCGAGTAGCGGGCAGATGTCGTCTGTGGCGGCGAGGAGAGCGGTCTCGGTGTTATGGTTGCTGCGAAATCCGGACTGGGAGGCGTCTAGGATGGAGTGACTACACCCTTGGTGTGCTCACCCCACGTGGGGGAGTGAGCACAATCCATAATCCTGATTGGGGAGTGCCTACCATCTGCAAGATGGTGGGCACTGAAGAGTGGGCTTCACCTCACCTCCCCCACCTGAGGGGTGGGGTTGGCAGAAGTGGGCACACCTTCTGGGCTGGCTAATTTTTCCCGCCTGCCTTCTCACCGAAAAGGAGGGGAGCCAGGAAGGGGCCCTACTCCTGAAAGAAAGAGAGGCTTGGGTCGCATTACAAAGGCTGCCAGGCCTTTGAAGCTCCCCTGCCACAGATGGCTCTTCCTGGCCTGGGGGAGGTGTGAACACCTCCTCCCAGGAAAGGCTTTGTTTCTTGGCTCAGGGCGTGAAGGCTCCAACCCTAGGGGTCCAGAAACATGTCTCGTGGTGGCAGGCTGGTGTGTACCAGTCAGGGAACCCACCAGAGGCTGGTAGATGCCCTCCAAGTGCATTTTTCATTAAATCCCACACTGGCTTCAGTGTGGGTTTAATGGGCTGAGAAGTTTGATATCAAACATCTCAGTTTTCTGTGCAGCCAGTATGGTGCTGTGGAGTTCGAAATGACAAACTGTAGGAAAGTGGGTTTGTGTTGCAGTAATCCCCCCGCTTTTTGCCAGACTGCTGATGCACTTTTACTTGGTGTGCCCTGGGTCTCTGCCAATCAGGTTCCCAGGGCCTGTGTTCTTTACCCAAACCAAACCCAATTGGCATCTCTGGCCACAGGTCAGCCCCTGGTAACTGGTACCGCAGCTACCCAGGGCACTGTGACCAGGAAACACCGCTAAGGGCTGCAGCACTTATTGTGCCACCCTTAGAGGTCCTGTACCACTACAATCACACACTGCCTTTGCAGGCTGCGTGTTTGGATGCAAAACAAAGTGAAAAGTCGACATGGCACACATCCCTGTTTGCCTTGCCTACAAAGCACTGCCCTGGCCCAGGTCAGCCTCCCCGTCAGCTGGGTGCATTATGCCAGTGGTGGGGGCACAAGGGCATGAGTCCTGTGCCCCTACAGCGCCCAAGTCCATTCTTGGGCATTGTAAGTGCAGTGTTGCCATTGAGTATATGGTGGTGGGAGTTTGTCTTTACGAACTCTACAGCACCACAATGGCTACACTGAAAAGTTTGGTATCAAACTTCTCAGCACATTAAACTCACACTGATGTCAGTGTGGGATTTAATAAAAATGCACACAGAGGGCATCTTAGAGACCTACCACTAGTGACTAGGCTGAGTGGCTGCTTCCAGCTGCTGCCACCAGACATGTTTCTGGACCCCTGGGTCGAGAGCCTGCTGCTCTCGGGGGGCCTGAAACAATGCACATCCTGGGACAAGGTGCTAAGCCTCCTCCCCCAGGATGGGCAGGGTCCATGAAGGAGAAGCTTGAAAGGCTTTACACCTTTGTGAGCTTCCCCAGGCCACTTGCTGCTTTCAGCAACTGGTCCCCACTGGTTCTGACCCCCACTTTGGGTGGGAGAACCGGTGGGAAAAACATGTGAGGAAGAGGTGTGTACCCACCTCTGCCAACTCCACCAGGGAAAGGCTTATGCCCCCTCCCACTGGAGGGTCGCATAATAGGAGGTGTACCCACCCCAGGGAAGGGACCCATTGGTACCAACCTTTTTACCCACCTGTAACGCCCCTACAGGTATAGTATTTAGGGGCACCCCTGAACCTTGCTTCCTCAGACAAGAAACCAGAAGAAGAAAGGAGGCGGACTGAACAGTCTTGCCGCAGCTAACCGGAGGAGGACGCCTACTGACTTGGCCGCCGCCCTACCGGCCTGTCCCCACCTCGAACCTGCTCCAGCGAAATCCCGGTCGGTCCTGCAGCCAGCAACCCTGAGAAACCCGGAGGACCTGCCTGCTTTCCATCCCAAAGACTTTGTCTCCTGTGAACACCAGATTTGTTCATCAACAGACTCCAGCTCCACAAGGATCCACGGGTCTGCACCACTCTGCACCCAGCCAGGTGGTCTCCCCGGCTACCCCTGACCTGTCTCAAGGCACCATCTGGCGTCTGCAGCCTCAAACCGGAAGATCCCACCCCAACTGCGACCAGGAACTGGTAAGAAGATCCGGTCTTAAGACACCCCTGCACCCCACGCCCCATGGCCTTAGGCGGCCCAACTGAGGGTGCCTAACCAACCCCCAAAATCCAAACTTACCTCTCAAAGTGGTGGTCGCACCCAGAAGACCTTCGTCCCTGAGCCTGCAGTGTGTTTGCAAACCAGAGACTCCGCATTGAAAGCTACAGAGCACCCAACGCCAAAACAGCACTCTCCACCCGGCCGCCCCAGTGCTGCTGAGGGTGCACCTTTTGTGCAAGCTTGAACATCCAATTGCCCTGAGTTTAAGTCCAGGAGCTTTGCTCCCACAACCCAGTGACATGCTCGTCAGCAGCCACCAACCGAAAGCCCCCTATCCCCATTGGATAACATTGGGCCTCAGCGCTCTGCACCTGGCCACCCCAGTGCTGCTGAGGGTGTAACAAGAGTGTATCCTTGACCCTGGGGGACACCTGAGTCTAACCCCAGAATACCAACTCCCACAACGAAGTACTTGCATGCTAACCGATAACACTATTTTCCTCTTTAGGATAACATTGACTGTTTTTCTATGAAAAGTTTCTAAGTGTGGAGTTGGAAAACCTAAGATATCCTTTTAAAATTGTACTAAATAATAAAAATGCTTTTACTCACCTGTTTACAGGAAATGTCCTAGTGCAGTATCCAGGTATACTGCACTGTGTAAGAAAAGTAATCTGCAAAGTAATTTACTGGTCATTTTACCAAAAAGCCTATACAAAGTATGTGTACTGTATTTCCAACGCATTGCCTTTTCAGTAACAATACTGTAATCAGAACAGAGTGCATATACAATTGCAATCCAAACTGTGTTATGCTGCATTACTACTGTAAAGTATCTGTGCCAGCCTTGCTTGGTTCTAGAAAAATAAAATAATTAAAAGGATATTTTTATACAAAAACAATTGGTCTGAAGTGCAGCCTTTGAGTGTGTGTACTCATGTGCTGACTGAGTGTGTACAACAAATGCTTAACATTGTCCTCTGATAAAGGCTTACTGCTCGACCAAACTACCACAAATACATAGTTTGGTGTCATCTACTTTACCTCTGCCTACCTTTTAGGTTCCACTGGCCTCTGTGCGCACTATACCTCACTTTGGTATTGTATATACGGAGCAAGCTTCCTACACATTTCTTGCTCTTTGCAGGCCATAGGTCCTCAGAATCTGCTTTCCTGGTGTTAGGGGCTCCCTTAAGTACTAGATTTAGGGGCGTTAAGGGTGTCACTACACCCCCATTAGAGTGTTAGTGGACATAATCCTGTCCCAGAGTTCCTAATTCTGCCATCACCAAGATGGTGGAATTTTCCTAAAGGGGGGCACATTAGGCAGCTCACCTTACGAGTATGACTGGCCTGGTAGTGCACCACGCCTCCCTGCATATTTAATTTCCCTCCTGTCCTGGTGCCAAATGGGCCCTGGGTAGGGGGTTGGCATTTCGCTAATCTGGGGATGCCGTGGTTGTACATCAAAGGCAGCAGAGGCCTTTAAAGCCTCCCGCCTTGATATGCTGATTACTTAGCCATTCTGCTTGGAGTAGGTTACAACACTTCCAGCTAGAGCATGCGTTGTTTCTGCCCCCATAGAGCTTACTTAGGCTGTCACCTGCAGAGGGTTTGAAGCCGGTCTGTAGTAGCAGGTTGGTCAACACCAGTCAGCTAACACACTAGAGGCTAGTAGGTTTTCAAGGGGCACCTCTAAGATGCCCTCTGGGTGCATGAATTAATACATTTACCACTGGAATCAGTGCGGGTTTATTAATGCAAGTAGTTTGATACCAATTACCATAGATTTCAGCAAAGCCATGATGTAGCAGGTGAACGTTTTTACGTGTTTTACTAGTGTCCAGCACATGTCCTTAAAATGGCTTCCCCATTAACTTGTGATATCTATTCATTGACTTAGACATCACAGGGGCATATTTGCTCATGCAGCTATGTACACACATGTAGTGTAGTGCACCCTGCCTCAGGGCTGAAGGCCTGCTGTAGGGGTGGCTTACCTATACTGCATGCAGTTATTGCAGGTATGGCACCCAGGGTTGTGTGCCATGTTTTTTTCACTTTTATCTGCACCAAGACATGCAGCCTACAGTAGTATGAGTTAGGTGAGGGGTCCCTAGGGTGGCAGAATGTGTGCTGCAACACTTAGGGCCCCTCTTTAATACCCATGCCCTGGATACTTGAGGTGCCATTTATTAGGGACTTGCAGGGGTGCCAAAGGTATGGTCATTTGGGGGAACAGTTGTACAGTTTTTAGTGAAGGAGAGCTGACACTAGGGACCTGGATCACAAGAACCCAGTTCACTTATGGCAAAATTGCATCATGTACCGGCAAAAAGTGGGGGTGACCATGTCGCAAATGGGCATTTCCCTACACCCGCGCTACCTCAAATGAGTACATTGGAGTTTACTTGTGCCTCCTTTATACCAATAGGGGTTGTCTGGACCCTGCACATTGTACCTTGTTTTTTGTGCACTATATAGAGAGCCAGCTTCCTACAGTATGGATTTATTAAGACAAGGTGTTTGATACCAAACACTATAGGTTTCTGTGAAGCCATCATTTAATTGGGGAACCCGTAATAACCAGTGCCCAGTACATATACTTAAGATTGCTTTCCCTGTTTACTTGTACTATGTAGCATGCTCATGCGGCTATGTCCTCAGATGTAATATAACACTCCTTGCCGTAGGGCTTTAAGGCCTGCTGTAGGTCTGACTTGCATCTATTGCATGCAGTGTCATGTGGTGTTTTCACATTTGTCTGCACCTTTTCACCCAGTCTGCAAGGGCAGTTTGCATGAGGATGGTGGTGTCCTTCAGGGTTGCACAATTTATGCTGCAGCCCTTAGTGACCTTCTTTAGTACCCAAACCCTAGGTGCCAAGGGTACCATTTACTGGGAACTTGGAGAGGTGCTACAGGTTTTGCCAATTGGGGAACAATTCAACAGGTATCTTGTTTATGGGAAAGAGCTCTTGCACTGAGGACCTGGCTAGGAGGAACTGAGTGCACTTCAGTCAACATTGCATCAATTACCAGGCAAAAAGTGGAGGTGACCATGTCAAAAGGGGCTTTTTCCTACTGTGAATTATCTTCATTTTTTTTAATAACACTCTCCGATATGATGTTGGACTATACCAAAATTAATCTGGACATAGCTGGTTCTCTGGAATTTTTTACTTCATGGGAGAGCTATCTGATCCTTGTGCAAAATGCTATTGAACCAGTTTTGCTGTCTTAACTCTTAATAGATTCCTTCCAGATTTGCCTTTGAGTGGTAGTACTACAAAGAAGAGTTATAGCCTTTTCTCTTTGGTTTCAACCCCTTTTCACTCAAGGCTTTCACAGTTGTGAAGTGCTGGCACTGGAATCATGTGTTCCCTGGGCCAAGATTTCAGGTGCACCATGTGTTAATATCTACAGCTCTTTGGTTATGATTTGTACACTCTGGTAAGCAACTTCAGCCTAGTGGGTGTGCAAGTCAATCCATTTAAGACACTGCCTCCAAATAGGAGAAGGTTTGATTTTAACTCTGATCCCGACACCAGTGATGTTGTTATAGAGGATATTCTTTGGAAAATGTAGTTATTCTCTTCCTGACCAAGGCTTTTGCAGCACTGGCCAGCTGATCTACCACTGTAAGAGTATTTCTTCTATGCTTGACTACCCTATCAAAGCATTTTGCTTCAGATACACCACTTTCTCAAGTAGACTAAGAGTTGTGGAGGAAATATGCTGCATGCCTCTCTAAACTACAAGTACAGTGTCTCCAAAAAATGATCTCTACCCTGATCTCTGGGACCCTCCGTCTTAGTCTGTTGTGACACTTGTGGGCTTGTTGAAATACATTGTGTTATTCTCGCAAATGAACAAGTTGGCTAAATGTCTAGAACCCAACGAATAATGTATTCCATTTCAGCTGTCTCTTAACGCCATTTTAGTTATGGCCTGGTATTGTCTCTAGCTTCAACATAACTTTGTATAGTATGCCTCCCTCCTCCTAACGAATGTCCGATAGTATCATTGATGTAAGCTCAATCTGAGCAAAGTGGTGTGTTGTCCTTTGACCTACCTTGGACTGGGGTATGTTCTCCAACAAAACACTGATTGAGGAAACCCTATCTGACGGCATAGCTGTATTTCATGATTTCCTGATTGGTGGCCCATCCAAACTCAACATGTACCCCACACATTTGGTCTGCCCTTGTAGCAGCTGTGCAAAGATGGCACTCTGCTGTAAAGACGTAAAGTGTTTGAAAATATCAGCAATCGCCATAAAGGGAGCAATATCCAGTGCTTGGTTATGTAGCTAAATAGATCTCCTTGGTGCTCATTACAGAATTTAGAAAGGTTTCCCTTTCGATTTCCCCCTCTTTTACCTGGTATTTGATACAATTTTGACTGAAGTGCACTGGGTTCCTTTTAGCCAGGTCTCTAGGGCTCTTTCCCTAAAACAAGTGAACTACTCAATTGTTCACTGATTGGCAAGTGCTTTAGCACCTCTGTAGGTCCCAAGAAAATGGTAGCTCTGTTACCATGGGCGTCTGTACTAAAGCGGGTCTCTAAGGGCTGCAGCATGTATTGTGCCACCCTAAGGGACCTACCACCAAACTCGTGCAGGCTGCCATTTCAGGCTGCGTGAAATGATGCAGAAAATGTGGAAACACAATAAGGCACAGTGTGTGTGCCATGCCCACAGACACTGCATGCAATATATGTAAGCCACCCCTACCACAGGCCTTACAGCTCTAATGCAGAATGCATTATTTTACACGTGAGGACATATCTGCATGACCAGATATGCCTGTGTGCTGTGCGATTAAATTGCCAGATAGTAAAAGTGAACAGGTAAGCCATATTAAGTATATATACTTGGCACTGGTCATTACAACTAAGATCCCCAGTTAGATAATGCCTTCACTGAAGCCCATTGTGTTTAGTATCAACAGCTTACCTTAATAAATAAATACTGATGCCAGTAGTGGATTTATTAAGATATGCGCTTTAGAAGTTCCCCCATAAAACCTACCAGCCTCTTAGTGTGCTGGCTGACAGATATCATCCAGCATGCCACCACGGACGAGTTTCTGACATCCTGTAGGTGAGTTCCCTCGCTTTCATAGGTCAGAAACTATACCTACCCTGGCAGGAGGTTTTTACACTTTGTCAAGGAGGATGGCTAGTAAATCTGCATACCAAGTCCTGAGGCTTCAAATCCTTTGTATTTGTATTTTTGGATTTATAGAGCATGTTAAGCCAAAAAGGCATTGAAGCACTGGCACTGGTCAATGAAGCAGCCATGGAAAGACTGGGAAGAGCATCCTAATGAAGAGAAAATAACTAGATTTGTAGATGCTTGCAACCCAGAATAGGAATTCAGGCTCACAATATGAATTGATAGTGTTCCATAACATGGCCGCTGCCACAGAAAATGCACGGCAGCCGCATCTAGTCTTCGGGTACCTGGGAATGGTCACTGCAGATCTAAGAAGTTTTTTGGGGATAATACCAGTTGAAAGCGGTTCTCGGGTTCCGAGGGCCCTACTGATGCAAAGCCTTACAGACCATTCATAGTGCTTTGAAGATCACTCTCTTCCTCACGGGTAACCAGTGGAGTGATCGTAATCCCTCCCTAACAGACAGATTTTTGGGGACATCCAGGAGCACCCGTGCTGCTGCATTTTGGATGACCTGAAGTTTAAGAGTACTGGTTAACATTTAAATATCAGGCTAGGCTAAGGCTCTGTACCAAGGAACGCATAACAAGGACAATAAATATTGAAACTGCACAGAGCAGTGGATGAACAGCGTTTCTTTCTTTACTACACTCATTGTACTAACCTTAATCTACCACTAGTGTGTGCAGGGGCCCTTGGAGTTGAACATTTAAATATAGAGGGTTGCAGGAATCGAGGCGCGTTGTGATGAGGGCTATGACCACAAACTTACTGCCCCAGGAAAGAAGGAATTTTTCTCCAGAATCTTAATAGTAAAAAAGTAGGAGCTTCTCTCAGATTTTTTGCGGCGGTCACCTGGATAGGTAAAGGCCTGGAAGTCTCAGGCCATAAGAGCTCAGACAACACACAGTTGTCTGCCTCAAAAACCATTATCTTGATCTTCTCAGTGTTAAGTTGTAACCTGTTCTGTTCTCCTTCATCCAGGTATTGATTTCCGTCATGCAAGACTAAAACTAGTCTGCCACCAGTGCCAAATTGTCAGATATAAGGACAATAATTGGGATGTTGCCCGCGTAGGACAGCACCTAAAATCCAAAAGATCACACCAGTTTTGCCAGTGGGGTCATTATAAAGATTAAATAAAGTGTGACTGAGGGAGTACCCCTGCAGAACTCCACAGGAGAGCTGGTAGAGTTTAGCGCTAGAGTCCCTGCAGATGAGATCTGAAAGAAACACGTTAGTTAGATTCCTCACCTTAGAATATCCCCAGGCGTCGGGCTCGATCCGGAAAGATTTTTCGCCAGCAATACCCTTGCGTGTTGCTAGGCGTCGTCTGCGGCTCCATGTCCGTCGTCGGCGTCATGATCGAATGGATGACGTCGTCGGAGTACTTGGACGCCGCCCTCGTGCGCTGACGTCAGTTCTTTTTTCCGTGCCAGTAAGCGCTGATCCGGGAAGAGCATGGTTCTATTCTTGTCGACATCGACTCTGGTGCCGGTAGGGATGCCTGGCTTTAAGGCTTGTGACTCCTGTCATCGATTGATGTCGGTCACGGACCACCACCGCCGGTGCCTCTATTGCCTTGGAACCGACCACGACGCAGAGTCGTGCCTCGACTGCCGGGCCTTGACTTCGAAAGCTAGGCGGGAGCGGTCCCACAAGCTACTCGAGTAACAGCAGTCTGCTCCGCGCCGCTCAAGGTCCCGGTCGAGGAGGAGGTCGAGGGACCGGTCGCTCGTCGGGGTCCAAGTCTTCGAAATCCGGTAAGTCTAAACACAGCAAGAAGCCGAAGAAGCGACATCGCTCTTCTGACTCCCCTCGCCGGTCGCGCGACTTGGCTGAGGGTTCGGGTGGCACCACCCGCGCGGCTCCGTCAGAGCCGCAGGGGTCCTGTCTGTCCCCATACCCTCCGGTCCATGGAACTGACGCGACTCCGGCGGAACTCAGTGCCTTCCTCGTGGCCATGAGAAACCAGGCTCTGCCGTCGCCTGCCGGCGCGCCTTCAGGCCCCGCAGGCTCGACTGAGAGGCCTAGCGAGCCGGCGGCTCTGGCGCCGTCGTCGACTCCAGTCCCGACGCCGCAGGTCCCCGGGGGATCCAGGCCTGGATCCCAGTCAGCGCTTGTCGACCTCAAGACCCCTCTGCCGGCACCGACTCTTCCGGTGCCACCCCCGGCGCCGTCCCCGGACGACGCCGTTTCCCAGTTTAGTCCCGGTCCGGGCCCGGCGTCGGAGCGGCGCCGTCCGACGCTGCATCCGACGCCGATGGGTGGCAATTTCATTCCACCTGTATACCAGGAATCGGATGACGGTGACGACTGGGAGGGGTCTGAGGACCCTCTGGCCCGGCAGTGCCAGTTATCTCAGGACTGGGCAGACGAGCTGGGGGATGCCAGTGGTCTTGACACCTCCCCTGACACTGGCTTCATCTCTCCTCCGACTGTGGCTTTGGAGGAAGGTGCTGCATTTTCTGTGGTGCTGCGCAAGGCGGCCGAAGCCCTTGGGCTAGAACTGCCTGCTGTGGCCGTGAGGACGAACCTCCTCACCGATGTGCTTCAACTGTCAGCAAGCTCCTTGGAGCCTCTGCTGCAGTTCAATGACGCACTCATTGATGTTCTGAACGGCACCTGGTCCAAGCCCTCCACAGTTCCTCCTGTGGACCGGAACGTGGCCCGGCGCCACCGCCCTGCACCGGGTGACCCCAGTTTTCTGTCCCAACGCCCGAGAGCCTGGTTATCCAGGCCTCTACCTCCCAGACCTCCTTCCCGTCCGCTCCTCCGGATCAGGAATCCAAAAGACTAGAACAGTTTGGGAAGAAGCTGTTCTCCTCTCATTTTGGGGTTGCGGTCTATCAACACCGCGTGTCTTTTGGACCGTTACTCCCACTCCCTGTGGGATACGGTGGAGGACGTGCTGCTCCAGTGTCCGGAGGAGGCCCGGACACGACTCGCCCAGGCTCTTGCGGAGGGGCAGGATGCGGCACGGCATGCAATTCGATGTGGACTGGACACAACAGACTCGCTGGGCAGGGCAATGTCCACCACGGTGGCGCTTCGTCGCCACGCCTGGCTGCGGTCCACGAGTTTTTACGGGGATGTCCAGAGCACCCTCCTGGACATGCCCTTCGATGGCAGTCGCCTTTTTGGCGACAAAGCGGATAGTGCGCTGGAGCGCTTTAAGGACTCCAGGGCTACGGCCAAGTCCTTGGGCCTTTCGTCCCCACGTCCGCAAACTTCTGCTTTTCGTCCCTTTCGTGGCCAAGGAAGGGGCGCCCCCTCACGTCCAACTAGCCACAGTCCGCAGAATCAACCTCCACGCGATCGCGGACGTGGATTCCGCCGAGGCGGTACAGGAGGACAACGTGCCGGTCCGTCCACATCTACCTCCGCAGCATCCGTCTCAAAGCCCTCCTAGTCCGAACTTTCCGGCCCATTCCATGCCAGTGGGAGGCAGAGTTCCTCATCACCTGCTCCACTGACGCACCATCACATCGGAAAGGTGGGTGCTGCAAATCTTCCGAAGGGGCTACTCCCTCCCGTTCGAGGCGACCCCTCCAGCCGTGCCACCGAATTTCGGGGATCACTTGCAACTTCTGCAGGAGGAAGTTATGGCCCTCTTGGCCAAGGGGGCCATCGAGCGCGTTCCTTGTCCAGAAGTAGGTTGTGGTTGTTATTTCCACTACTTTCTGGTTCCCAAGAAGGGTAAATAGGGCGTAGGCCCCATCTTGGACCTCCAAAAGCGTCAACACCTTCCTCCCGAAGGAGAAGTTCAAGATGCTCACTATAGCTCAGGTTCTGGCTGCCCTCGACCCTGCAGACTGGATGGTAGCGTTGGACTTGCAGGACGCTTATTTCCACATCCCCGTCCTGCCGGCCCACCGGCGTTACCTGTGGGTCACGGTGGTTCAGGAGCATTTTCAGTTTACCGTGCTCCCCTTTGGCCTCACCAGTGCCCCTCGGGTGTTCATGAAAGTGATAACGTGGTCGCAGCTCATCTGCGCAGATTGGGGGTTCCAGTCTTCCCCTATCTAGACGACTGGTTGTGGAAGGTGGGCTCGCCCCAGGCGGTCGTCTCCCACCTCCAGACTACGGCCGACCTCTTGCATGTGCTGGGGTTCTCCATCAATGTTCCGAAGTCTCATCTGAGTCCCTCCCAGCAGCTCCTCTTCATCGGAGCGGTTCTGGACTCTGCGCAGTTCGGGCCTATCCTCCAGAACAGCGGGTCCGGGATCAAGAATTTGCTACCAGCCCTAATCCATCAAAACTGATTTTTAAGATACTGAAGGATCTTATGAAAAACAGATCCACCTCGGAGGTGATTTGCACAGATTCCCACTGTGATATGTTGGCCTCCTTTTTTGTGGAGAAAGTGGAAACAATCTACCAAAGTTTTGACACACTCCACCAGAACCGAGAGGTTACTGTCCCCGATACGTTGGGATATGAGACCCTGGCAATGCTACCTGAACTGACTATTGAGACCTTTGATAGGCTTAGCCTCAGGGTCAAGTCAGGTTCTCCCTCGGACCCGTTAAAGCCAGCCTTTATCAACACACTTTCCCCACTCTGTCGTGACCCCATATTGAATCTTATCAATATGTCATTGTCCAACGGAACGGTACCCACGGCATGGAAACAGGCAGTGGTTACTCCTATACTAAAAAAAGCCAACTCTGACCCCCGGCTGCCAGAGAATTATCGACCCATATCCCTGCTGCCTTGGATTGCCAAAGTAACAGAAGCCCACGTCAACTCTGTTCTGTCTGAGCATCTGGCTCGCAACCAGATATTGGATTCCAGTCAGAACGGCTTCCGGTCGGGACACAGTACCGAGACGGCATTGCTTTACATCACGGAACATCTTCGCCAGGTTCTGGACTCAGGTCGCACTGCAGCGCTTCTACTATTAGATCTAAGCGCTGCCTTCGATACTGTGTCCCACCATATACTGATCCAACGCTTACAGGAGGCGGGAGTGACTGATCTCGCTCTCCAGTGGTTTCGGTCTTTTCTATCAGATTGTTCTTTTAAAGTGGCCATACCACCTGGCCAATCCGCCACTTATCCCCTGGAGCTGGGGGTACCACAGGGATCCTCGTTGAGCCCTACAATGTTCAACCTCTATGTGAAACCGTTGGCTGGTGTCGTTAAACAGTGGGGTCTTACGATGGCCTCATATGCGGACGACACACAGCTAGCGGTGACACTTAGTGGAGACCCTGAGGTGGAGGCCCCCAAATTTCGAGCGGGTTTGTTGGCAGTAGCAAGCTGGCTTCGCACCAACTGCCTTCAGTTAAATGCCACCAAAACAGAGGTGTTGGTATTAGGGAAGCATGCTGAGCTATGGGGTAACCAGTGGTGGCCATCAGAGTTGGGTGTCACTCCCATTCCAGCTTCTGGAGTGAGAAATTTAGGCATCTGGTTGGACTCTGCGCTCACCTTCAAGGACCACACTAAGAAGGTGGCTGCCACGTGCTATGGCATTCTGCGGGGAATAAGGCCGGTTTTAAAGTACTTTGATCCCCCTACCAGACAGCTTGTGGTCCAGGCCTCTATACTATCTCGGCTGGACTACGGCAGTTCACTGCTGTTAGGGGTGAATCAAGAGGAGGCCTCCAGGCTCCAAAGGGTGCAAAATGCCGCGGCTCGGGCCATTGTGGGCCTCCCTAGACATTGCTCAGTGTCTGGTACCATCGCGGCCTTACATTGGCTCCCGGTCAGACAGCGAATTCAGTTCAAAGCGCTGTGCCTGACCTTTAAAATTTTGAAATCTTCTTCGCCGCCGGCACTTGCTAACCTACTCACGCCCTACGTTCCTTTGAGATCCTTGAGATCGGAGGGGCTTCACCTGGCGGTCTGTCCGCGCTTTAAATTGAGCAGAATGGGTGGCCGCTCCTTTAGGGTGCTCGCGGCAGGTTTGTGGAACTCGCTCCCGGTACACATCCGAGCTCTTGAAGACCTGCTCGCCTTCAGGCAGGCGATTAAAACTTTACTGTTTCCCGTGTCTGGTTAATTTCCTTTTCTTTTATTGTGTGTTATGTTGTAGCGTCTGTCATAGCGCCAGGACGCCCCTTTGCTGGGGCAGCTGTGCGCTATAAAAATATAAATAACATAACATAACATAACATATTCAGGCTCTGATTCCCATCTTTCAGCCTCTATCCCGGGTTTCGGGTCGGGTTGGTGCTGCGGCTTCTGGGTCTGATGGCCTCCTGCATCCTGTTGGTGCATCACGCCAGATGGCGAATGTGGGCTCTGCAGTGGGACCTGAAGTGCGAGACAGTTGCAGTGGTGGCTCACGGACCGCGATTGGGTCAGTGGCAGATCCCTCTCCCTACTCCAACCAGAGTACGTAGTGGTGACGGATGCGTCCCTCCTGGGATGGGGGGGCGACATGGGAGAGGCGGATATCAGAGGCCTCTGGTCTCCGGCGGAGTCCCGGCTCCATATCAACCTTCTGGAGCGGAGGGCGATCCGACTTGCACTGAAGGCATTCCTTCCCTATGTCCAGGGAAGTGTAGTGCAGGTGTTCACGGACAACACCACCGCCATGTGGTATTGCAACAAACAAGGCAGGGTGGGGTCGTGGACCCTTTGTGAGGAGGCTCTGCGCCTCTGGACATGGCTGGAACATAAGGGCATCACCCTGGTGGTTCAACATCTGGCGGGCTCTCTGAACGCCAGAGCAGACTAACTCCGCCGCCGGTGCATGATGGATCACGAATGGCGTCTAAACTCTGATGTGGCGCAAGGCCTCTTTCGGCAGTTGGGAGAGCCTTGGTTAGATCTATTCGCCACCGAAGAGAACGCGCAATGTCAGCAGTTCTGCGCGTTGGAGTTTCCAAGGCGGCGTTCGCTTGGGGACGCCTTTTGTCGCAAGTGGAGTTGCGGTCCTTTCCGCCTATACCACTTCTGCCCAGAGTGATGAAGAAGATCAGGCGCGACGGGGCCCAAGTCATCTTGGTGGCTCCGGATTGGGCACGAAGGTACTGGTATCCCCAGCTACTCAGTCTGTCGATCGATCAATCGATACGACTGCCTCTTCAGGAGGACCTTCTGTTGCAGCAGCAGGGGACGGTTCTTCACCCGAACCGGTCCAGCCTCCACCTCCATGCGTGGAGATTGAGCGGTGGCAGTTTATGCCATTTGACTTGCCTCCTGAAGTCTGTAATGTTGTTCTGGCAGCCAGGCGTCCCTCCACAAAATCGGTATACGCCTGCAGGTGGAACACATTTGTGGCATGGTGCACAGCAAAGGCGGTGGATCCCCTCTCCGCCCCTCTTTCTGAGGTTCTCCTCTTTCTTCTTTCCCTGGCCCAGCAGGGCTCTGCTCTGGGCACCCTCAAGGGATACCTTTCAGCTATTTCTGCTTTCTTACGGCTTCCTGATCAGCCTTCTCTTTTCTTTTCAAATCCCCTGTTTCTCGATTCTTTAAGGGCATTACTCACATGTTTCCTCCTGTCCCTTTCGTAATGCCTCAGTGGGATTTGAACCTTGTTTTGACCTTTCTGATGTGCGCTCCCTTTGTGCCACATAATAATTGTCCCCTTCGTCTTCTCACTCTTAAGACTGCTTTCCTGGTTGCCATCACCTCTGCTAGAAGGGTGGGTGAGCTCCAGGCTCTCTTCTAAGCCTCCTTTCCTTTCTGTCCATCCGTACAAAGTTGTTCTCAGGACTCGTCCTTCCTTTCTCCCTAAGGTGGTAACTGCCTTTCACATCGGCTAGTCTGTTACACTGCCCACCTTCTTTCTACCTCCGCATCCCTCGAATGAGGAAGAGAGGCTCCACCGTCTGGACCCAAAACGGGCGCTGTCCTTCTATCTGGACCGCACCAAACAGTTCCGGGTGGACGACCAACTCTTTGTTGGCTACGTGGGCGCTAAGAAGGGGCGGGCGGTGCACAAGTGAACCATCTCTCGGTGGGTCATTTTGTGTATCAAAGCCTGTTATTCCTTAGCTAAAAAGGAACCTCCTGTAGGGGTGAGGGCCCATTCCACTCGGGCCACAGCGGCGACAACTGCCCTGGGCCGGGGGAGTCCCCTTGCAGGACATCTGTCAGGCTGCAACATGGGCCTCGCTGCACACGTTTGCCAAACACTATTGCCTGGACAGCCAAGTCCGGAGAGACGGCTTCTTTGGCCGTTCTGTTCTCCAGGACTTTCTGGTGTGATCTTGGTTCGTAGACCCACCACCGGGGTTGGTATTGCTGGGGTATCTATTCTAAGGTGAGGAATCTAACTAACGTGTTTCTTTCAGATGAACAAGTTACTTACCTTTGGTAACGATATATCTGTAAGAAACATTAGTTAGATTCCTCACCGACCAACCCATCCTCCCCGTTCTGCGAACCGATATCTAGGGTTGAGGTCATCCCTTACAGGGCCCTAGACTTTTTTGGCACCAGTGTCGGTCTCTTGCATGGCTCTGCGTTCCTGGCGCGGAAAGCTATGTACAAGAACTGACGTCAGCGCGCGAGGGCGGCGTCTAAGTACTTCCACGTCATCCCGGCGATACGGACGCGAAGCCGCAGACGACGTCTAGCGACGTGCAAGGGTATTGCTGACGAAAAATCTTTCCGGATCAAGCCTGACGCCTGGGGATATTCTAAGGTGAGGAATCTAACTAATGTTTCTTACAGATTTATCGTTACCGAAGGTAAGTAACTTGTTCTTTGGGTCCTATTCTATAGAAAAGATCCCAAATGATCCGACGTAGAGTCCCTCAACCCCACCTGCTGCAATCTTTGCACCAAACGAGATGGAGATCGTATTGAAGGCTGCACACATACAAAGCATGGCTATTCTAGCTGCACCTCCCTGGTCCACCTGGCCGCGAATAGAATCTGTTGCAGCAATCCATGCCGATTCGGTGCTGTGGCTGCTCCAGAACCCATGTTGAGATGGGTTCAGACGATTGTTAGCAGCAAGGAACTGCAGCGTACAATTATTGGCATCTGCAGCATTTGATATGCGATCCTGGATTTCCCCCAGACCTCGGAGATGCCACCTCCTGCCCTCAGACATATTTGGCACCGGCACCGGCATGAGATTAGCTATGCAGGTTAGCTTGTTGCACCACCAGGTTAGTCACATGCTTGTTTCTGGTCCAGGGAAGATATGGCTTGGCAGTTCGGGCTGGACTGTTCCCATGAGGCACAGGGTCAAGACTGATTTGCTTATAGCCGTGTCAGAACTTGAGGTTGAGACTTGAGGTTGAGGATGGATTCATCCCAGATCTGCGACTGGGGTGAGTGTTTGAAAAGTTTCAGGACTCCGTCCATCATCTCCTTGTGTTTGCTTTGTTCGCCCTGGCAGCGTATGCCCAGATGTGGGTCTCTTGCTCAATTTGCCACTGGATTCATGCTAGCCTGTCTTTTACTCCGAAACCGGTCCCAGGATGGTTGTTTCTGGTCCAGGGAATACATGGCTTGGCAGTTCAGGCTGGACTGTTCCCATGAGGCACAGGGTCAAGACCGATTTGCATATAGCTGTGTCTGAACTGGGGTGGCAAAGTGAGCTAAAGAATGATGATGGATTCAACCCAGATCTGTGACTGGGACGGGAGTGTTTGAAAGGTTTAAGCACTTCGTCCATCATCTCCTTGTGTTTGCTAAGAACCATGGTTCCCCCAGGGTCAAGGATGCACTCTTGAAACACCCTCAGCAGTGCTAGCGTGGCCGGGTGTAAAGTGCTGAGGCCCAATGTTATCCAATGGGGGATAGGGGGCCTCCGGTTGGTGGGTGCTCACGAGCAGGCCACAAGGTTTTGGGAGCAAAGCTCCTGTAGTTAACTTAAGGGCAAAGGGGGATCCGAGTTGGCACACAAGGTGCTCCTGCTGCGGCCCTGAGGCGGCTGGGCAAAGGGTCCTGTTTTAGCATCGGGTGCCCTGTTTTCAATGGTAGTTGCCGGTTTTGTATTTTGGCTGCAGGCTCATTCCAGGAAGACCTCCGGGAGGAACAGACAGCTGGGCAGGTAAGTTGGAGGGCTCAGGGACGTAGGTGCACCTCTGGTTCTCTTCTTCCGGGCACCTGTATGCAGGGGTGTCTTTTTGAGGTCGGATTTCACATTACCGGGCCACTCATGGTGGGTGGTGGTGATCTCAGTGCAGAGGTTGCAGGCGATGGATGTTGGGGACTCCTGAGGGGGTCAACCCATGGTGTACTCTGACTCTGGAGCGCTGGGGAACCTTGCTGGGACCGGTGGGCAACTCGAACGCTGGCTGTTGGCGACGGGTGCAGTGGTCGTTCCAGGCGTCTGGTTTCTTTGTCCTCAGCAGGCTCAGTCTGTTTTCGGAGCTTCTTTTGAACAGAGCTGCTGTTCACAGGAGATCTGGTGTTTGTTGAAGGCAGTCAGTCCTCCCAGGGTTCTGGAAGTTGCTGGCTGCATGACAAGGCGACTTTTGGTCACGCCTTCGGGCCTAAGCAAGAACAAAGACACAGTTTCCCACACCGCACCTTCGGGACCGGTAAAGAAGCCAATTAAGTCTTCGGGTGGCTCGGGCTCGAGCCAGCCCACCGTCGGAGCCGATAAACACTCTTCGGCACCGAAAAAGAAACCGGCCTCCATCTCGACACCGAGCCCCACACCAAAACACTCAGGTCGAGACCCAGCTCCTCGGCACCGACCCCATCTTCGGTACCGACAAAAGCACACAAGGCCACCGGCACCGACACTTCGAAGCGGAAATCCATCTCGGCGCCTACTAAACAATCTGAGCTTTCCAGGCATGGTTCCAAACAACGAACCAGCACCGACAAACCTAAGAAACCAACGGCCCCGACGCCTTCGGCGCCGTGGGACCAACCAACCTCTCCAGAACTATTCACACCGGATCCCTTACAAAAAACACTAACTAAGGATCCCAAAACTGGACATTTGATGCTCTCTATCAAAAAGAGACCGAGAAACCTGCTCCGCCTCCACCTCCAAAAAGGAAGGACTCTGCTACCTCCCCTTTCAGACTACCTTCCCCACCTCCACCTTCCCCCTCCTCCACCTCCTCCTCATCATTCCCCGACCCCATCCCCGGATGATGATGATGATGATCAAGGGGATCCATATGATGACATAGGGGATGTGCCCCAAGATATACCTACAGGGGACCCCACTCCCACAGGATCCCCAGACCCATGGGACGATTATAATATCCCTGTTATCCCTAACGTCCCACAAGACGATCTTTACCCTTCCAGACCTTCTCCACCAGAAGACTTCTTGGGGTTCAACCATTTACTGCAAAGGGCGGCACACTACCACGGGGTAGATTTACATACCGACCCAGTGGAGGAGGATTTTCTCCTAGATACATTTGACACCACACATAGGACCACCTCCATATTGCCTATGCTTAAAGGTGTTCTAAAACATGCACCAGGGATCTTTAAGGACCCAGTCAGGGCCAGGGTCATTAACCCGCGCATTGAAAAGAAATATAAAGCTGCCCAACAGAAACCTCCTACATCAGAGGGCCAGCGCCACTAGATTCCCTGGTAGTATCCACAGCACGGAAAAGGGCCAACTCCCAGGCGTCAGGCGACGCACCACCACCTGACAAAGAGTCTAAACTCTTGGACGCATCAGGCAAGCGTACTGCATCTCAAGCGGCCAATATATGGCATATCGCCAATACACAAGCACTACTAGCGAGGTATGACAGGGCCCATTATGACGAGTTAGAAGCCATAATGCACCATCTCCCTGATAAATACAAAGCTAGGGCCAATGAGGTAATTCAGGAGGGCAAAATAATTACTAATACCTCCATATGTTGTGCCTTAGATGCAGCAGACAGCCTCTAGGGCCATCAATACTAGTGTCCTCCTCCGTCGCCATGCCTGGCTAAGGATATCCGGTTTTAAACCGGAGGTACAAGCCTCCATCTTCAACCATCCCTTTGACCAGGAACATTTGTTTGGCCCAAAAGTGGATGACGCTCTAGAGAAAATGAAAAAGGACACTGACACGGCAAAATCCATGGGAGCCTTACAATCTCACCCTCCCAGACGCTCCTTTCGCCGCTCTTCCTTACGGAGCACATCCAGAGGCTACTCCTCAGACACTTCTTCCACTTCATACAAATCCCCTACTCAGTCCACCTTTACAAGGGGTTACCAAAGGGGCAGCTACAGGGGCAACAATAACAAAGGCAGAGGCAAAAGAAACACCTCCCGCTCTGCCACTGCGCCTACCCAATGACTTCCCTTCACTTCCCCCAGACCATCCCACTCCGGTCGGGGGCAGACTCCAACATTTCCTTCCGGTCTGGACTACCATCACCTCGGACAAGTAGGTAACACAAATAATTCGGTCAGGCTACTGCCTAGAACTAATATTTACCCCCCCAAACATTCCACCCAGAAAACGCCCAATGTCACCAGAACATCTACTGCTACTCAAGTAGGAGGTAATCTCCCTCCTAGACAAAAAGGCAATAGAACACGTTCCTACCAACCAACAAAATATGGGGGTCTACTCCCTATATTTTCTTATACCAAAAAGGGACGAGACTCAACGGCCCATCCTAGACCTTCGGCCCCTAAACAAATACATACACTCAGATCATTTTCATATGGTGACGCTTCAGCAGGTACTTCCGCTACTATCCCAAAACGACTTCCTCATGACTTTGGACCTAAAAGACGCTCATTTCCACATTCCAGTGCACAACGCTCACAGGAAGTACCTCAGATTTGTAGTGGACGGCCAACACTACCAATTCAAAGTGTTCCCGTTCGGAGTCACAACCGCACCACGAGTATTCACCAAGTGGCTAGCAGTGGTGGTAGCACATCTGCGAAGCAAAAACCAAAGGAAATGATGGACGGAGTGTTGAACATTGCAAGCACTCACCCCCAGTCAACTGATCTGGGTTTAATCCATCACCGTTCTTTAGCCCACTCTGCCACCCCAGTTCAGACATGGTCATATGCAAATCAGTCTGACCCTGTGCCTCATGGGAACAGTCCAGCCCGAACTGCCAAGCCATGTCTTCCCTGGAACAGAAACAAGCGAAGACAGCACATTCATGTCTTCCCATACCTAGACGACTGGTTGATAAAAGCCAGTTCATACAATCAGTGTGTACAACACACCACGATCCAGCTACTTCACCAGCTAGGCTTCACGGTAAACCACGAAAAGTCCCATCTGCAACCATCCTACATAAAACAATATCTAGGTGCCACTATAGACACCTCAAAAGCGCTCGCCTACCCCAATCCTGCCAGGATTGCAAGCATTCAGGCTCTACGCGCAAAATTCATAGCACAACACTCCCTTCCAGCTCGGGTGTTTATGCAACTAATAGGGATGATGGCCTCTTGCATCTTCATAGTACCTCACGCAAGACTCTAGATGCGTCCTCTCCAAGAGTGCTTAGCGCGCCAATGGAACCAGGCCCAGGGTCAATTAACAGATCTGGTGTTTGTAGACGGTCGCACCCATCGCTCTCTGCAGTGGTGGACCACCACAAAACTTTCCACAGGTCCTGGACTCTGTTCCCCAGATAGTACTAACCACAGACGCATCGCTCTCCGGCTGGGGAGCTCATCTATTACATCTCACCATGCAAGGCACATGGACACCTCAACAAAAGTTACTCCACATCAACCATCTGGAGTTACTAGCAATCTTCTTAGCCCTAAAATCTTTTCAAACACAGATTTCAGGCAAGGCAGTCCTAATCCGCACAGACAACAGGACAGCCATGTACTATATTCAAAAACAAGGCGGCACACACTCTCCACAGCGCTCTCAGCTAGCACAGAGCATATGGAGATGGGCCATCCCCCAGAAAATCTTTCCCCTAGCTCAGCATGTCCCAGGAGTCCAAAACACTATGGCAGATCTGCTCAGCAGACAAACACAACAAATCGATTAGTGGGAACTCCACCCACAAGTTCTACACCCGTATTTTTAGATGTGGGGGCATCCACAGATAGACCTCTTCGCCACCCACGAAAACACCAAATGCCCAAGATTCGCCGCCAGATATCCACACCCATTGTCCAAAGGAAATGCGATATGGATGAACTGGTCGGGCAGATTTGCGTACGCTTTTCCGCCTCTCCCACTCATTACACTATTGGTGCACAAACTAATGCAACACTCCCTCACACTAATCCTAGTAGCTCCAACTTGGGCCAGACAACCGTGGTACACCACACTATCTGTAGTACCGCAACAAAGATTACGCCTCTCTCCACACCTCTTAACCCAGAACCATGGAGAGATCAGACACCCGGACCCAGCTCAGCTCAACCTTGCGATCTGGCTCCTGAAGTCCTAGAATTCGGTTATCTAAATCTTCCCCCTGACTGTATGAACGTCATCAAGGAAACTAGACGACCCACCACTAGAGCGTGCTATGCCGCCAAGTGGAAACGTTTTGTTGTCTATTGTCACAACAACACCATCAATCCCCTAGACGTCTCCATTCAACAAATCATAGGCTACTTACTCAACCTACAAAGGTGTAATCTAGCCTATACGTCCATTCGACTACACCTCGCAGCTATAGCAGCTTATCTACAAAACAGGCAACATCTATCACTCTTTAGAGTACCTGCCATTAAAGCCTTCATTTAAGGCCTTAAAAGAATAATTCCCCCCAGAGTGCCACCCTCACCTGTGTGGAACCTAAATATCGTTCTCACCAGACTAATGGGGCCTCCCTTCGAACCATTGCACAAATGTGAACTCCAATTTTTAACCTGGAAAACCACTTTTCTCATAGCCATCACTTCCCTCAGAAGGGTCAGTGAGATACAAGCATTTACCATTCAAGAACTGTTTCTGCAAATGCACCATAACAAAGTTGTTCTCCGTACCAACCCAAAATTCCTCCCTTAAGTCATTTCTCCTTTTCACCTAAACCAATCTGTAGAACTACCAGTATTCTTCTCGCAACCACAAACTGTTGCAGAAAGAGCTCTACACACGCTAGATGTAAAACAAACCTTACTCTACTACATCGAGAGAACACAACCTTTCCTTAAGACCAAACAACTGTTTGTCTCTTTCTCTCCACCACACAAGGGCAACCCCATCTCCAAGTTGGGAATAGCTAGGTGGATTGTCAAATGCATTCAGATTTGCTACCATAAAGCAAAACGAACGCTATCCGTTCCCCCTAAAGCCCATTCTACACATAAAAAAGGGGCTTCAATGGCTTTTCTAGGAAACATCCCATTAGATGATATCTGCAAAGCAGCTACATGGTCAACACCGCACACTTTCACCAAACACTATTGTGTAGATGTGCAAACTAAGCAACAAGCTAGTGTGGGCCAGGGGTACTCAAAACATTATTTCAAACCACTGCAACAGATTAGGGTGGTCGCCGCTAACGGTGGGTACTGCTATATAATCTATGCACAAGTGTGCAATCTGCAGCTCATATGCCTCGAACGGAATATGCTACTTACCAGTATGCATCTGTTCTTAGCATGTAGAGCTGCAGATCTATACACGCCCACCTGCCTCCCCGGCTACCTGTATCTGTTCCAGTTTATCTTATTTATATAACACACACATGGGCATCTTCACTGTTATTACTACGCTCCATCTTTCCCTGCTGGCGAAAAACAATCTGAGGATGGAGCCGAAGCCCATGTGCAAAACGATCCAAAGGAGGAGTCACCGACCTCGTGACTTCCAAAGACTTTCCAAGAGGAAAAACAAACTGCAAACATCCGGGCCCAACACCAGATGGCGATCTATGCACAAGTGTGTAGATCTGCAGCTCTACATGCCAAGAACAGATGCATACTGGTAAGTAGCATATTCCATTTCGGGGGTGTTTTAGGGATCTCGAGGTCCGTAGTCAATGGGCTACTGACCATAGGGTGACAACACCCTTGGTGTGCTCACCCCGCGTGGGGGAGTGGGCACAATCCCTAATTCTGATTGAGAGTGCCTGCCATCTGCAAGATAGCTGGCACTTAAGAGTGAGCTTCACCTCGCCGCCCACACCTGAGCGGTGGGGTTGGCAGAGGTGGGCACATCTTCTGGGCTGTGCTGATTTTTCCTGCCTGTCTTCCCACCGAAAAGAAGGGGAGACAGGAAGTGGGCCTGCTCCTGATAGCAGGAGAGGCTGGGAGTCGCCTTACAAAGACAGCAAGGCCTTGGAAGCTCCCGAGGGAGGGAGGGAGGGAGGGAGGGAGGGAAGGTTGGAAGAGGGAGGGAGGGAGGGAAGGAAGAGTGAGGGAGGGAGGGAAGGAAGGAAGAGGGAGGGAAGGAAGAGGGAGGGAGGGAGGGAAGGAAGGAAGAGGGAGGGAAGGAAGGAAGAGGGAGGGAGGGAGGGAAGGAAGGAAGGAAGAGGGAAGGAAGTTAGAGGGAGGGAAGGAAGGAAGAGGAGGGGGAGGGAAGGGGGGGAAAGGGAGGGAAGGAAGGGGGAGGGAGGGAGGGGGAGGGAGGGAGGGAAGGAAGAGGGAGGGGAGGGAGGGGAGGGAGGGAGGGGAGGAAGGAAGGGGGAGGGAGGGAGGGAAGGAGGGAGGGGAGGGAGGGGAGGGAGGGAGGGGAGGAAGGAAGGAAGGGGGAGGGAAGGAAGAGGGAGGGGAGGGAGGGGAGGGAGGGAGGGGAGGAAGGGAGGGAGGAAGGAAGGGGGAGGGAAGGAAGGGGGAGGGAGGGAGGGAAGGAAGGGGGAGGGGGAGGGAAGGAAGAGGGAGAGGGAGGGAAGGAAGAGGGAGAGGGAGGGCGGTGAGGAGGGAGGGAAGGAAGGGGGAGGGAAGGAAGGAAGGGGGAGGGAAGGAAGGAAGGGGGAGGGAGGGAGGGAAGGAAGAGGGAGAGGGAGGGCGGTGAGGAGGGAGGGAGGGAAGGAAGAGGGAGGGAAGGGAGGAGGAGGGAGGCAGGATGGGAAGGGGGAGGGAGGGAGGGAAGGGGGAGGGAGGGAGGGAGGGAAGAGGGAGGGAGGGAAGAGGGAGGGAGGGAGGGAAGAGGGAGGGAGGGAGGGAAGAGGGAGGGGAGGGAGGGAGGGAGGAGGGAGGGAGGGAGGGGGGGAGGGAAGGAGGAGGGAGGGAGGGGGGGGAGGGAGGGAGGGGGGGAGGGAAGGAGGAGGGAGGGAGGGGGGGAGGGAAGGAGGAGGGAGGGAAGGAGGAGGGAGGGAGGGAAGGAAGTAAGAGGGAGGGAAGGAAGAGGGAGGGAGGGAAGTAAGAGGGAGGGAGGGAAGTAAGAGGGAGGGAAGGAAGGAAGAGGGAGGGAGGGAAGGAAGGAGGGAGGGAGGGAGGGAAGGAAGAGGGAAGGAAGGAAGGAAGAGGGAGGGAGGGAGGGAAGGAAGAAAGGGAGGGAAGGAAGAGGGAGGGAGGGAAGGAAGAGGGAGGGAGGGAAGGAAGAGGGAGGGAGGGAAGGAAGAGGGAGGGAAGGAAGGAAGAGGGAGGGAGGGAAGGAAGGAAGAGGGAGGGAGGGAAGGAAGAGGGAGAGGGGGAGGGAAGGGGAGGAAGGAAGGGATGGGGAAGGAAGAGGGAGGGAGGGAAGGAGGAGGGAGGGAGGGAAGGAAGGAAGGAAGGAAGAGGGAGGGAAGGAGGGAGGGAAGGAGGGAAGGAAGAGGGAGGGAAGGAGGGAAGGAAGAGGGAGGGAGGGAAGGAAGAGGGAAGGAAGGAAGAGGGAGGGAAGGAAGGAAGAGGGAGGGAAGAGGGAGGGAAGGAAGGAAGAGGGAGGGAAGAGGGAGGGAAGGAAGGAAGGAAGAGGGAGGGAAGGAAGGAAGAGGGAGGGAAGGAAGGAAGAGGAGGGAGGGAGGGAAGGAAGGAAGAGGAGGGAGGGAGGGAAGGAAGGAAGAGGAGGGAGGGAAGGAAGGAAGAGGAAGGAGGGAGGGAAGGAAGAGGGAGGGAAGGAGGGAAGGAAGAGGGAGGGAGGGAAGGGGGAGGGAAGGAAGAGGGAGGGCGGGAAGGAAGAGGGAAGGAAGGAAGGAAGGAAGAGGGAGGGAAGGAAGGAAGAGGGAGGGAAGAGGGAGGGAAGGAAGGAAGGAAGGAAGGAAGAGGGAAGGAAGGAAGGAAGGAAGAGGGAGGGAAGGAAGGAAGAGGAGGGAGGGAGGGAAGGAAGGAAGAGGAGGGAGGGAGGGAAGGAAGGAAGAGGAGGGAGGGAAGGAAGGAAGAGGAAGGAAGGAAGGAAGAGGAAGGAGGGAGGGAAGGAAGAGGGAGGGAGGGAAGGAAGAGGGAGGGAAGGAAGGAAGGAAGGAAGGAAGGAAGAGGGAGGGAAGGAAGGAAGGAAAGGGAGGGGAGGGGAGGGGAGGGAAGGAAGGGGGGAGGGAACGAAGGGGGAGGGGGAGGGAGGGAGGGAGGGAGAGAGAGGAGGGAGAGAGAGGGAGGGAGGGAGGGATTGAGGGAAGAGAGAGAGAGGGATTGAGGGAAGAGAGAGAGAGGGATTGAGGGAAGAGAGAGAGAGAGGGATTGAGGGAAGAGAGAGAGAGGGAGGGAGGGAAGAGAGAGAGAGTGAGGGAAGAGAAAATCAGTGCTGCAGCCCTTAGAGGCCTTTCCTGGCCACAGTGCCCATGGTACCTTTTACAAGGGACTGATGTGGCCAGAGAGTTGCCAATTGGGGGTATAAGGTGCAGTTTATGGGAAAGAGCACAGGCCCTGGGAACCTGATTGGCAGGGACCCATCAACTCAAATTGCATCAGTCGTCTGGCAAAAAGTGTGTGGCGGGGGCGGGTAGTGTAACAGAAACCCAGCTTCCTACAGCTGGGGAACTCATTTTCACCAGTGTCCAACACGTTTTAAAATGCCTTCTCTGTTCACTTGTACTGGCAGTAATAGGACTGACCAGCACAGGGACATATCTGCTCATGCAGGTATGCCTTCACATGCTGTAGGGGTGACTTACGAATATTACATGCCGTGTTAGGGGACATGACACATAGGGATGTGTGACACGTCTGGTTTTCACTTTTGTCTTCACCAAGACACGCAGTCTGTGATAGAAGCCCTGCATGCCCTTGGTGAATGGGTTCTCTTAAGGTGGCACAATTCTCACTGCTGCCCTCAGGGACCCTCTATTACCTCAGGCTACGTATCAGGGGCACCATTTTCCAAAGACCTAAAAAGGGGCATAACGGTTATGCCAATTGGGTGGAACAATTGTACCTTTTTAGGGAAAGAAGACCGGTACTTTGGCCACCGGTGTCAAAATGGTTCCCCAGCACTCCAGAGCTCGAGCCCATTGTGGCATTACCTGTCCTGCATTACCTAACATCGCCTGCAACCTCTTAATGCAGGCTCCCTCAACCACGAATGCTTGGGTAAGGAAAAAACAAATGCCTAAGGACACCTCTGCACTGGCGCCCCAGAGCCTTGAGGGAAGAGGACCAAGGTGAGTCCCCGAGAATTACAAGGCCCGAGTCCACTTGCTGGTTTAGCCCAACTGTCTTTCTAGCCAGAGCCTGCGGCCTTTTGTTACAATGATCCCTATTGAAATACAGCCTCCCAACGCTGATTTGCAGCCGGCCACCCTTGTGCTGCTGGTGGTGTACTGTTGGTGCTGCCTTGGACCTTGTCCACCACTCACTTTAACTCCTGAAGATTGGTCCGATTAGTCGATGTACTGTATCTGTTTGCAGAACTTGTTCTTCCTTCCTTAGGCTCACATTACAGAACTCAGGAATCGCACTGTCCACTTTTGAAAGTGAAAAATACTTATATTAAACCTACTTACCTAAACGGTTTTTCTGATGTTAAATCATATATAAAGGTACTTGGTATATTTATGAAATGGTGTGGATCTTCTTGAGTTGTGTTGGAATTTATTACTCTGTGTATAGTTTATAAATGTCTTGCACTCCTCTATGTTAAGCCTAAAGCTGCTCGTCCACCCTACTCCCCAAAAGAGCACTTTGGGATTGCACAGCAAGCCCCTGTCCACTCGTAAGGGAACCCCTGGAGTCTTTACATGGTATATCAACTTAATGATCTATCACATAAAGAGCCAGCTTCTTCCAATAACCAATTATGAAGTGAGAGAACTAGGATTGGCTGAGGTTTACGTTTTTCAACAAATCCCCCCCCCCCCCCCCCCCATCCCCTTTATTTAAAAAAAAAAAAAAAAAAAATCATTAGCACTATAAATAGCATTTATTTGATAAACAAAACAGAGTTTTATGGGAAAAAAATAACCAATTAAGTCAAATTCAGAATGACTGACCAAAATATTCACATACCAATTTCTGTCCTACATTTCGTGGCATTCTTAAGGAGCGGTTAAATGTTAATTTCCTGAAAGCTGTATTGCAGCCAATGCCAACGTTGCAGATGTAGTAATATTTGGAGTTGCATTTTTTTGGGAGGAGGGGTGTTTGTGGGTGTAGCTGCCAGTCATTAATCTTAAAGATCTCAAAGTAAGGCATGCAACAACCCTGTTGTCACCCCCAATGAATACTTTCTTCAATGACAAAACAAAATGAGTAGGTCAAGTAATCAACAATTTTTGTTGTGATATTTTTGGTACTACTGCTCCTTCAGACTTTTAAGAAATGGTTCCTTGAGTGATATGAAAAACTTTACTTTTTTTCTGTGACTTTTAAATCTGTGTGATTAAAAGAGGCTTCTGATGCAAGGTGCCTACAGCTTTCCGAATACGTTGTGGCTTTCTCTGTGGTTTGCGTGTTCAGGCCATTGTAAGCCAAGTATTATTGTTTGGATTGTGTGTTTCTCTAGCTTGCTGTCTCACGTGCACATGCGCGTACACACACACACACACACACACACACACACAAACATGCGCACATTAGGCAGTGTGCTACACCACCTCTCAATTCTTAAAATAGGTTCTCGCTGGAGAGAGATACCTGCTCGCCGGCAGATAAGCGTGCCGTTCGCCTTTGGAGGAGCTGACTGTCGTTTTGTTTGTCTGCCGCCAGATTCCGTAAAATGAACAAGCGTCTGGTTCCCAGAAGACCCCTGAGTGCCTCCCTGGGCCAGCTGAATGAAGTGGGCCTACCCTCTGGACCCCTGCTGTCTGACGAAGGGTCGGTGGACATGCCCAGCCGGAAGCCTTCAGGTCTGCCAAATGGCATCGTGTCTGGAGGGAGCGCAGTGACGCAGCTCATCTCACGGGGAACAGACTCTGGCTACGAATCCAACTTGAAGCAAGGGAAGATGGACCACCTGAGCACCAGTGCCCCCGGGTCCCCTCCTGACCTGTACGCATCTTTGTAAATCCTTTGCCACATTGTTACATAATGAATCATGAGGAAGTATTGTTATAATAGCTGGCACATAAATTGGGTGTTGGGGCTCCACATTTATTGTTTGCCTGAAAGCTACTTATCCTTGTTGAGATGTATTCACTGAAAACTAAAACAGTTTAGTAATGTGCAGATTCCCATGCTTACCTAAAACTTTTAATTTTCATCCCTCAGTTTTTCGTGCCTCATTTACTAGTGCTTGCATGTGTGTTTCGGTTTTTGTTTCAGTTGGAGGGTATAGGTAGAATTAAGTTTTGTCTGTTAGAGGCTCCTAAAATATCTGGAAAAATAGTACTGGTTGCTCATTTTTGAAAAACTTTTTTCTAAAAAGGAACCCTAAAGGAGCAGTATTACCAAAAATGATCCACAATTGTTCCTTGGTCTTTATAGGATCTAAGTGTTGACTCACACATTGTTTTTGTAGAATGTTTAATTCTATTGTGTGGAGGAGAAATTAGTATATGGAAACCTTGAGAGGTGGTTCTTTGAAGAATTATCTGAAGTTTCACTGTTACAGATGTGCTTTAGGCACACTTCTGTTCAGACCTCGGGCACAATGGGCTAAACGCCACCTTAACATTAAGATACGAATGCACCATAAACGCTTGAAAAAGTGACTGTAAGGAAAGGGAGATTCACTTTCCTTGGACTCAGCCAGTGCAGTAAAAACTAATGTTGGAGCCCTAATTTGTTTATGAATGCCACATGCAATTTTCAGATTTACACGAATGAGCAGAATCTGTAAATATGATTATTGTAATGAGAATTCATTCCTTGCTCTTTATTTTTACTTGAATCATTTGTTTCATTCCAAAACACAATTACCCTTTCGCTTCTGTGGAAATTGTCACCTTTGTTGTCACTTGAAAAGATAACAAGTTAACATGCCAGAGTGCATTCCATTTCATTAGAATAGAAAGATAGTTTCTAAAATCACATCATCTTTATCACTGTTGTGACCACAGTGTGTAGATGATGAAATGCCTACTGAATGGCAGGAAAAAATACCAAAGACATCGAAAAACAATTGTTTACATTATCTATTTCATCTGACCCTAACACACCACCCCCTCCCCCCCCCCCCCCCCTTATTTTGAGGTGAGCGAGGCAGACCATATGCATAAAACAGCCTTCTTTCTGCCTGTCTGAACATTAACACCTTTAAGAGCAACTTGTATTAAACCTTCCTTTAGGATAATATGTATATTCATTTTTTTAAAGACCCATTTTACTCTGTCATTTGGACTGCCGGTTTCTTTTTTTGGGGGGCGGGGAATTGTTTTATTTATTTATTAGAATCTTAAGTGGCACACATCAATACCTTAGACACTTGAGGATTCAGTAACCTGCAACTAGATAACTTCTTGTAAATCACAAAATGTGGCGATTGCATAAATATGGATTTTTGTTGTTTCAAGTTGGCAAACCTTATGTTTTAACTCGGTGTGTCTGAAATGTGTTTAGTCTTGCAAATCCTTCCTTTCTGAATACTCTAAAGATCCACTTACAGGCTTAAATGATGTATCTCTGTAGTGTTTAAATAGGAATTGTCAAGTTTGTCTACAAAGCTATCCTTTCTAATTTTCATGTTCTCATTTGTGAATTGTTCAGTTGCTATTTTTTTTTTTCAGACTGGAAACTGTCCCCAAGACGTCAATCCCTGCCTTGCCCGCAAACTCCCACCCTGTGCCCTCCCGGACTCCTAGTGATATGCCTCCTCTGTCTGTCAGCAAACAGCTACAGATGGTGCCGCGGGGTTCCCAGCTCTACCCACCCCAGCAGCCTGATGTTTTCTACCAGGACCCTCGGGCTGCTGCCCCACCTTTTGAACCTGCTGCATATCCACAAAGTGAGTCTAGAATGTTTGTTTTCAGGTTTAAGGCTGGTATCTTATTGCTGCTTTGGTGAAATCACCTATATTTATTAGTCATGAATGAGTTTAAAATTGAGTGAAAAAATAAGGTTTGGCAAAATGTTGAAAATGAACATGCTCAAACCTCATGCAGTATGTTGGATTGGGTCAATTTTCTCTATGCAGGATAGTGAACACTTATCTTTAATGCTTTTATGTATTTTATCCCTGAAGCACCATACAACTGAGACAAACCTCACTAAAGCAGACTGACCAAAATTGTCCCCTAGCACTGGAGGAAACTTTGAGAACAAGATGTACTTTGAGAGTTACTGAATTTATAAAATGTCCATTCAGTACTTACCCTAATTAATGGTGATCTCTGGAAATATTTCTTTGGATTTGTCAGACTAGTGTTTCCTTTGGTTATTGGTTAGTCATCAAAATGTGGTTTGCTCTTTTGTTAAAGATTTTTTTTGTATGGCTAAAATTCATGTGATTCCTTTATTCATGAATCTATTTCATCATATTCATGTAGTTCAGTATCCAAACAGCTTGCCATCCAAAATCAGCCTACCTGTGTTTCAAGATAAAACCTCTTTGCAGTGCATGATCATATCCCTAGGTTTTGCAGTGTGAATCTTTTCTGCATTTACATACTGTGCATTGTTCTGCCACTTAATGGTTGATTCAGAAAGTCTGTCTCCCTGAATTCTCTTTTCCCTCTCTCAATTTTTTTTTTCTTCGTGAGTGTTGTTGACCATTTGGGTTTAAACCTCCGCCCCCCTCGTATGATGTCGGACTATGCTACAGAAGTCCCACAACGCAGTCACCATCTTCATATGGAATTCCAAGAAGGAAACTTTTTTCCACAGAGTATCTCCTTTGAGGGAACAGGAATGACTAATGCTAGGACATGTTATGTTATGTTAGGTCAATTTATAACGCGCACAGATACTCAGCAGAGTGTCCTGGCGCGAGCTAAGAAAAGGAACCACAGGCCAAAGCATTATTCAAAGAGAAGAGTTTTAAACTTTTTTTTAAAGATCACAAAATCTTGAGTGCTCCGAAGCGCCAAGGGTTAAGCATTCCAAGCCAGAGCGGCCTTACGCACAAAGGAGCTCCAGCCCAGCCTCTGGCGTTTAAATCTAGGCGTCAGCATCAGAAATTGGGAGGAAGACCGCAGCTGTCTTGCAGGAATATAAAAGGCAAGCCTCTTCTGAAGATAGAGAGGACCCAGGCCATAAAGGGCCCTATGGGCAATGGCCAGAGTTTTAAATTTTGTACGAAACTCCACCGGGAGCCAGTACAGAGAGCGCAAATGAGCCCGCACACTGCACCTGCGAGATATACCCAGCAGGAGTCTGACGGACGATTTTTGGATGACCTGTAGTTTATTCAGGAGGTAGCCAGAAATGCCAAAATAAAGGGCATTGGCATAATCCAAGCGAGACCAAATCAAAGCACGGACAACCGTTTCTTTGGACGGTCTTGGAAGGAGGGGTAAAAACTTCCTCAGAGCTTTCAGAATGCCAAAGCAAGATCCAAATAGCTTTTTAACCTGGGTAAAAAAGGACAAATTCTCATTGTACCAAACCCCTAGGTTTTTTGCTGCAATACCCATTGCTTTGGGCAAGGGAAAGCCAGGGGGCCATAACCTCTCTCGAAAGTTATCTGGAAAGACACCATACAAGAGGACCTCTGATTTCTCTTCGTTACATGTAAGCTGTGCCTGGGCCAGCCAACAAAAAACTGAGGAGAGACAGTGTTGAGCTGTTGAAACTGAATCATCATCCTTACCTCAAGAAAACAGGAGCGGAGTATCATCCGCATAGGCCATCACCTTAGCCCCAAAGATGTTGAATAGAAGGGGGCTAAGAAATGACCCCTGTGGGACACCCGCAGCTACACGCTGCGATACTGAGACACAAGGAGGGAGCCGGATCTACTGTGAACGGTCTTTCAGGAAAGATTCGATCCAGCGCCAAACTGAGCCAGAAATCCCAATCTCTGAAAGGCGATCCAGAAGCAAAGAGTGTGGCACCGCGTCGAATGCCGCCGAGAGATCCAGCATAACCAATGCCGCTCTCCCGCCGGCATCCAAACACTCACGAATTGCCTTCGTCACCTCAAGCAGGGCAGACTCGGTGCTAAACAAGGCACGAAATCCCGATTGGGCCGGGTGCAACAGACCCGACGTCTCAACATAATTAGTCAGCTGCTTGGTGACAATCTTCTCGCAGACTTTAGACCGGCTAGGCAGCAATGATATAGGGCAATAGTTTCACGGTGTCAGAGGGTCAAGGGATGGTTTCTTGAGAAGAGAGAGAATCTGTGCCTGTTTCCAAGAAGCTGGAACAAAGCCTTCCTGCAAAGACATATTAACGATTTTATTAACTTCTGGATTAATAGTATCCTTAACCGAGGCCAGGAGTCTGGCACCACAGGGGTCAGTTGGAGAGCCCGACTTCAAGGACTTAAGAATTTTGAGAGAGCAGGCCAGCTCAGTAGGCTCAAAAGTCGACAAGATATTCGTAGGCGCAACAGGTGAAAAGCCAGCTAGAGAAGTCTTGGATGCCAAAGTGTAAGAGGTAAAGCTAGCTTGTATAGTGCAAATCTTATCGAAAAAAACGTTGCAAGAGTATTGCACCAAGTCTCCGAAGCTGGTATAGTTCGGGCTTGGGCACTAGGAGACCTAAAACTTTGCACAATGAAGAATATTTCTTTGGAATTATTGCTCGCTTGATCAATATGTAGGGAATAATAGCAGGCTTTAGCGGCAACTTTAGCAGTGTAATAGGTTTTTTGTTTATCAAGGACACAGAGAAAATACCGAAAGTCAGAGTGGCAACGAGATGAGAAGACCGGCTCAACAAGACCACGGGGCTGGAGAATGAGAAAGGGACATAGGGCACAATCTAAAGAGGGTATGCTCCTATTTCCACCACAAGTACGCACAGAAGGGCACATACTAGGTGTGCAACATCTACCTTACTAAGGAGGACTGCACAGCATGGGCACATTTCATGTCTAAGACCATCAGGCCAAGGCAGAAGCAGAGTTGGCACACTGTATGATGGCATCACCTCAGAGCAAACAGGAGTCCTTAAAAGCTGTGGTCCTTTCAAGCATCAACGAGGACATAGTGGAGATAGAGGAGGCCCAAGGGGAAGAACCAGAACTCTTTCATTGAGGGCAAAACCGTCAAGAGAGGAACACAAAAGACCCGAGGACCTCAACTGGCAATGATGCCGAAATAGTCTGCGCTGGAGGGCAGAGTGAATCTCATGGAGCCGCACGGGCTCAAGAAAAGTGACTTTGATGAAGGCAAGTCTCAGAACCTAGTAACAAATGGAAAGGTGCACCAGAAAGAAATTTGTAGTCCAAAAACATCCGATGTGTAGTTTACAAATATATGTATTCCTTTCCTCCTTTATCCCAGTTCCAAAACATCCAGCCAACGCGATTCGTTCCAACTACTTTTAGAACTTAGTCAGGGTCTGATTTGATAAAGCGTTAACAAATCTTTTTTACTGTGCATCAAATAAACATGGATCCAGCCAAATCATAATACTTAGTGGTTTGTAGGGATCTTTATCGTCCTATCCAGAAATGAAGGGATCTAATACAGTTTGATCACTTCAGGCGTTGTAATAGTGAAATACTGTGCATTTTGTTTTTCACTATTGAAAGTCTTTCTGTTCCATAGGTTATACTGGGCCCTCGAGTAGTGGGAGGAGTTGTCTCTTGCACATGAACAGACTGTGGAAGCCTCTCACAAAGCTGTCTTCCCCTTCTGGAGTGAACCTGGCCTGAGCCAGGCAGAACTGGTTTATGTATGTGTAAGAAAGTGTCCTCTTTTTGCATAGTTGCCCCACTTGTTGCCAAACTGCTTATGCACTTTGACTGAGTGAGCCCTGAGTTTTGCAGCGTGAATCTTTCTGGATTCACTATGCTGTGCATTATTCCGCGATCTTGTGGTTGGGTCCGGATTCGTAGTCTTTTCTTTGTTTTTTTTTTTTTTTTTTTTGTAGCCCAGGTGGGCGTCGACGTACACCATTTGGTGCACCTCCCGTGACGTCGTCGTGCTTCCTGCGGAAGTCCCACCTTTGGGGCGCCATCTTCAGATTCTTTTTTCCGCCGTTGGGTCTGGATCGTCATCGGGAAGCTCCAGAATTACACTCGAAGGAAGAAGGAAGAAAAGCGAGTTTCGTCGATAGAAACACTAGAAGATATCAGGAAAGGAAAAGATTTCAGCAGGAGCGCGAAGAAAGGAGGACCAGCGCCCTTTTTCTTCGACGACCTTGGAGAATGCACGCTCAGAGACCCTGAGCGCAATGGACAAGACGCCATTCAAGTTCTGCCCAAACTGCCACCACAAGTTCGCGCAGAAAGACCAGCATCCGGTCTGCAACCTCTGCCTACCGGTCGATCACCAGAGTATCGACTGCAACGCCTGCTCAGCCTTCGCGCCGAAGACACTCAGGGTGAGAGAGCGGCAGAGAAGGGCCAACGCCAGCATGGATGGCAAGGGGAAGCCCCCGACACTCTACGCTCTGGGCCTCTCCTCGGACGACGAGGACAACGACGCCGAGACAGCCGAAAACTTCACGGTCGTAGAGACCGACAAGAAAAAAGAAGACGAGGTAAGAGAATCGTCGAGCGCAAAACAGAAAGTACCTCGACAACACGAGGGTGACTCGAGAAAATCTGAGTCAAAGTCCACGAAGGCAGCCCCGACGCCGAAAACTTCGACGTCCAAAGGGGGAACCACGGACAAGAGGCCGAGCGGATCCTTAGATAAGGACTCCCTGGTGCCGAAAGACGCCGAAAGGCAAGGGTCGTCGAAAGCATCCCATGAAACGGGCCGATCGACGCAGAAAGAACGTTCGACGTCGACGCAAGTTTCATCGAAAAGACCCGCGGTCGACGCCGAAAGCATCTCCGAGATGGAGAAAAAGAAGAGGCGGCTCGAGGCCGAAATGGAGAACATCCTTCAAAGAAAGAAGGAGTTCGACGCCAGAATGAAGGAATTCAAGATTCCAACGGTTTCATCAGCGGACGTCGGTGAGGTCGAAGACGAGTTCGACGCCGAAGGGCTGACAAGAGAACTCGAAGAGGAAGAAGAGCCCTATTATGAGGGAGAAGCCGAGGAAGAAGACCAACGGTCGTTCTACGAATCGGCGGCATCGACCAGCAACGACGTCGAATGGCACGATCTCGACACCGAAAACCCGGAGGAGCCCGTGGACACGTACCCTTCGAGGCCTTCGCCACCCGACGACATCGGGGTCTACAATATGGTGGTCAGGAGCGCAGCAATGGCCTTCGGCGTCAAACTCGACGAGGAGAAACCGAAAGCCGATTTTCTCATCGAGACACTGCTCCCCATCCAGACAAGGAGCCAGTTCCTCCCCATGCTACAAAGCGTGATGAATCAGGGGAGAGAAGCCTTCAAGGAACCTGCGACCTGCCGGTCGATCACGCCCAGGACAGAGTAGAAATATAAGCACTCCTCCCTGGACCCCCCTTACATCAAGGGTAGCGTGACCGCGGACTCCATCATAGCCTCCACGGCCAGGAGAAGGGCCAACGTACCAGCAACTTCGGGCCCACCCCCGGATAAGGAGAGCAGGAGGATTGACCTCACAGGAAGAAAGGTCGAGAGGAACGCCGCAATGCACTGGCGCATGGCGAATTCAAACGCACTCCTCAATAGACACCAATACCAGCACTGGGATGAGATGGGGGAGTTAGTAAAGCACCTCCCCGAAGAATACCGGCAGAGAGCCTCTCACCTGATAGATGAAGGCAAAAACATCGCCAACTCCTGTATAAAGACGGCGTTGGATGGGGCAGAGACTTCAGCAAGACTCATGGCCATAGGGGTCACAGAGAGGAGGCATGCATGGCTAAGAATCTCGGGATTCAAACCGGAAGTGCAGAACAACATCCTTGGCACCCCCTTCAATGGAGAGACACTGTTCGGAGCAACAGTGGACGACAAGCTCACCCAGCTGAAAAAAGAAAACGAGACGGCGAGGTCCATGGGGGCCCTACAGCTGAGGGGAATGAGGCGAGGAAATCCCTCGAAGACCCTACGGTAGGGGAGGAAGCCAGCAGGGGACGTCGCACCAGGCGTTCCAACAAAGTCAGCAGGGTGAAGGTCACGGACAAGGTCAGCAGAAGCAAAACTGGCAATATCAACCTCGGGCCAGTCCTTTCGCGGGAGAGGGAACGGACGTGGCCAAAGGAGGAGAGGGGGCGAACAGCCCTCGACGAAGTGACTCAGCACGCAAGAGGACGCCTACCCTCGTCAGGACCCCAAGGCTGAGGCGCAGAAAAGTGTCATCAGGGGGAAGAGAAAATTCAAGAGCCTACGAGCATACGACACCAGTAGGCGGGAGACTGAGGTTCTACCTTCAGGAGTGGCGGCGTATAACCACAGACAAGTGGATACGGAACGTTGTGCAGTACGGGTACTGCGTAGATTTGGAGAAAAGACCTCCAAACAGGAAACCAAGGGGAAGACTGAGATCGGCCCAAGAACTAGCAATACTCAGAGAAGAAACGCGGAAACTCCTGCAAAAGGGAGCCATAGAGACAGTGCCGTTCAGAGAACGCAACAAAGGGGTCTACTCAAACTACTTCGTGGTTCCGAAGGTAGACGGAGACCTCAGACCCATACTAGACCTCCGTTACCTAAACAAGTTCATCAGAACGCAAAGGTTCAAAATGACTTCACTGCAGGAGGTTCTGCCACAGATAAGAGAAGGGGACTTCAGGGTCACCGTGGACCTCAAGGATGCCTATCTTCACATCCCAATAAACAGAAGGCACAAGGGCCTTCTAAGATTCAACATCGAACAAGAACACTACCAGTTCACGACCCTGGCCTTCGGATTAAAATCAGCACCAAGGGTCTTTACAAAATGCCTGTCGGCGGTAGCGGCGCACCTACGAAGGCAGGGAATACATGTCTACCCCTACTTGGACGACTGGCTGGTCAAGGCAAACTCACGCGGAAAGTGCGAGAGGCACGCAAAACGCGTAACAGACACCCTCACAAATCTGGGATTCTCGATCCACTGGGGAAAATCATCGATGGAACCGGAGCAGGTGAAGATTTTCCTGGGGGCAAAGATCAACTCCCGCAACAGTACAGTAGTGCCCAGCGAGAGGAGGACAGAGGCTCTACTGAAGGAGGCGAAGCTCTACCAGAAGGGGCGAGCTCTGACAGTGAGGGCTGTGAGCAAGATGATGGGGATGATGGCGTCCTGTATCCAGCTGGTGCCGAATGTACGCCTGCACATGAGACCATTCCAGGAATGGCTACAACAACAATGGTCACAAGCAAACGGAAGTTGGGAGGATCTAGTGGTTGTTACGCACGCAGTGCAGGAGGAGATAACTTGGTGGAACAGAGACAACATAACAGCAGGGAGAAGCCTGACACCACCAATCCCAACAGTGACCATTACCACGGACGCATCGCAGAAGGGATGGGGAGCGCACATGGACAACTTCAGAGTGAGGGGTCTATGGGCCCCAGCAGATGCGGTCCGCCATATCAACTACCTCGAGTTGAAAACAATCCTGCTAGCCCTGAAGGCATTCCAGAGGCACCTGTTCAACAAGAGGGTGTTGGTCCAAACAGACAACACCACGGCGATGTTCTACATCAACAAACAAGGGGGGACACAGTCGTTCCCGCTCTCATCCCTAGCTCAGGAGATTTGGAGATGGGCCATACCTCTCAGGATAGATCTACAGGCAATTCACCTACCGGGGAAGGACAATGTAGAGGCAGACTGGCTAAGCAGGCAGACCTCAGCATCACACGAGTGGGAGCTCAATGGCCAGGAAACGGAGAAGCTCTTCCGGAGATGGGGGACTCCCACAATAGACCTTTTTGCAACACGCCACAATGCAAAATGCCAAAGCTTCGCGTCCAGGCAACCAGATCAGCAATCCAAGGGAAATGCCCTATGGATAAGCTGGTCGAGGACATTTGCCTACGCCTTTCCACCGATACCCCTGTTGCACAGAGTGCTCGACAAGTGCAGAACCAGCAACATGACCCTGATCCTGGTGGCTCCGCAGTGGGCGAGGCAGACATGGTTCTCACAAATTCAGGAAATGGCACAAGGCGACCCATACAGGTTCGAGAGGAGGAAGGACCTGCTCTCAATGCAAAACGGAGAGGTCCTGCACCCAGAGCCAGAAACCCTCAACCTGTCGGCATGGCTCCTGAAGACCTAGAGTTCGCACACTTAAGATTGCCGCCGAGCACGATGCGAGTGCTGCGGGAGGCGAGGAAACCAACTACACGAAAATGCTACAGCGCAAAATGGAAGAGGTTCACTGTGTGGTGCGGGAAAAAGGGCCTGCAAAACAGAATGACAAGAGACTCAACAGTACTGAGGTACCTCACACACCTTCTAAAGAGTAACCTCTGCTCGAGCTCACTGAGGGTACACCTAGCGGCCATCGTGGCCTACACCAGAGGTGAAAAAGGTGGAAGTTTCTTCAGCTCGCAGGTGGTGAGGAGATTCATGGAAGGAGCCAAAAGGATGGCCCCCCCGAAAAGGTTGCCGCCGCCGGCATGGAATCTTAATGTGGTCCTGACGGAGCTCATGAAGGCACCGTTTGAACCCATTCACAAGGCCACACTGCAGATGTTGACTATGAAAACAGCCTTTCTGGTGGCCATAACCTCACTACGCAGGGTGAGCGAGCTTCAAGCACTAACGCTGCAGGAACCCTACATTCAGATTCACAAAGATAGAATAGTCCTGAGAACAGACCCACACTTCATGCCCAAGGTAGTGTCGGCGTTCCACATAAATCAGACTATCCAGATACCAAGTTTCTTCCAAAACCCGACTACAAACGCAGAAAAGGCACTGCACACCCTCGATGCCAGAAGAGCGGTGATGCACTACATTGAGAGAACCAAAGAACTCAGGAAGTCGAAACAGCTGTTTGTGTCCTTTGCTACTAGCTTCATGGGTAGACCAGTGACTAAGGGCACCATCGCAAGGTGGATTGCCCTCACTATTCAATTCTGCCACAAACAGGCTGGACAGGAGCTAGCGGAGGGGCCGCAGGCTCACTCCACAAGGAAGAAAGGGGCCACCGTGGCCTTCCTGGCGAACACGCCCATCCAGGACATATGCCTCGCGGCAACTTGGGCATCTGTGCACACGTTCACGAAACACTACTGCGTGGACATTCAGATGAACAAGGAAGCACAGGTTGGACAGAAGGTGCTTCAGCACATTTTCAACGACCAACGCTCATCTACCACCCAGCCGCCACAGAACTGGGAAAAACGCTACAAAATCGATGCACAGCATAGTGAATCCAGAAAGATTCACGCTGCAAAACGAATAGTTTCTTACCTGTCGGTGTAGTTTTGCAGCTTGAAGATCTTTCTGGATTCACTAGCGAACCCACCCACCTCCGCCAGGAAGATGAGGCTGGAGGAAGAGGGGGGAAAATGGAAAAGATCAAAGAAATACAAACATACAGATAAAGGGACAAGAAGGATTAATCAATCGCCTAGGGTTAAAAAAAAAAAAAAAAAAAGAGGAAAGGAAAGGAAAAAAGAACCCGAAGATGGCGCCCCAAAGGTGGGACTTCCGCAGGAAGCACGACGACGTCACGGGAGGTGCACCAAATGGTATACGTCGACGCCCACCTGGGCTACAAAAAAAAAAAAAAAAAAAAAACAAAGAAAAGACTACGAATCCGGACCCAACCACAAGATCGCGGAATAATGCACAGCATAGTGAATCCAGAAAGATCTTCAAGCTGCAAAACTACACCGACAGGTAAGAAACTATTCGTTCCTGCCAAACAGGTACCCAGGGCCTATGTTCTTTTCCTAAAACTGCATTAAGACAACACCTAATTGACACTCTTTGGCCACTGGCCAGTCTCTTGTTTTTGGTACCACAGGTACCAAGGGCACTGTGGCCAGGGAAGACCTCTAAGGCCTGCAGCACTGTGAGAAAGTGCCATCTTTCTTGCATGGTATGCCCCCACTTTTTGCTGAATTGCTGAATGTACTTTGACTGAGTGTGCCCTAGACTCCTGCCAATCAGGTGCCCAGGGCCTATGTTCCTAACCTAAAACCCCAAATTGGCAAACCCTGGCCACATTTCAGTCCCTGGGAAATGGTACCCTAGGTACCTAGGTCCTTGTGATCAAGGAACGCCGCTAAGGGCTGCAGCACCTATTGTGCCACCCTTAGAGGCCCTGTACCCTAACACAAACACACTGCCCTTGCAGGCTGAGTGTGTTGGTACAAGAAAAAACAGTCGACATGGCACACATCCCTGTGTGCTATGCTCTCAACCTACACTGCCCTGGCATACATCAGCCACCTCTCTAGCTGGGTGCCCTATGCCAGTGGTGTGGGCCCAGGCGCACGAGACCTGTGCCCCTACAGTACCCAGGTCCATTCCTGGGCACTGCAAGTGCAGTGCTGCCATTTAAAAGTACATGGTGCTGAGAGCTCGTCAAACACGAACTCCACAGCACCATAATGGCAACACTGAAGACTGAGAAGTTTGGTATCGAACTTCTCATCACATTAAACCCGCACTGATGCCAGTGTGCGATTTAATGTACAAAGCACTACAGAGGGCATCTTAGAGATGCCCCCTGAAACCTAACCAACAATCCACGTCTTGTCTGGGAGGCTGCCACACAGCAGACATGTTGCTGGACCCCTGGGTGGAGAGCCCCCGCTCTCCTGGGCCTGCAACAATGCACATCCTTGGCGAGGTGCTAGGTCTCCTCCCCCAGGATTGGCAGGGGGAAGCTTAAAAGGCATGCCGCATTTGTGAGATTCTTCAGGCCACTTGCTGTACCCAGCAAACTGGCCCCCACCGGTTCTGAACCCTACTCTGGCGGGAAGACTGGCCGGAAACCCCAAGTAAGGACAGGGGATGTGCCAGCCTCTGCCAACCCCATCCCTCAGGTGGGGGAGGCGAGGTGAAGCACATCTCCGGGCTCTCGCCATCTTGAAGATGGGAAGCCCTGCCCAATCAGGACTAGGCTACTGCCCCCCCTCCCACAGGAGAGTGGCAGGATAGGGGGTGTACCCACCCCAGGGCAGGGACCCATTGATACCTGCCCTTTACCTACCTGTAACGCCCCTAAATCTAGTATTTAGGGGCACCCTGAACCTTCCTTCCTCAGCTTCCAGATTCCGAAAAAGCAAAAAAGAACTAGAAGAAAGAAGACCTGCCCTGCAGCAGCTAAGAAGAGGAAGACACCAACTGCTTTGGCCCCAGCCCTACCGGCCTGTCGATCCTCGAACCTGCTCCTGCTAAATCCCGGCACCTCCTGTGGCCAGCAACCTCACAAACCCCGGAGGACCTGGCTACCTTGAGACTCTGAGCATCTGGGACTCCCATGAGTAGTGGCTCTGCTCAAAGCAAGTTTCTAACTCATGGCATCAGCCCGGAACCGCGAACCCTGCACACTCTGCACCGGCCAAGCCTGGCCTGTGCCGGAGTGGACAAAGACCCTGAGTAAGTCTCCCCCGGCGACTGTGACCCCCGAATCCGGCACCCAAGGACCCACCTCGACGCTCCTGACGACGCCTGCAGCCTCAGAACCAGGGATACAACATTGATCAACCGAGGGTAAAATTTCCCGACATCAAAAGACACCCCTGCACCCGGCGCCCTGCGGCCCCCTGTGCCCGACTCCTGGGTACCTACCTATCCTCCAACTACCCAACTTACCTCTCGAAGTAGTGCTGGCACCTGAAGAATCTTCGTCCCCTAGCTTGCAGCCTTTGTTCGTCCTTGAGCTTTCCCATTGAAATCCATTGAGCGCCCGAAGGCTCAAAAGCACCCTGCACCCAGCCGCCCGAGTGGCCCTGGCAGTGTAACTTCTACTCCTACCTACGTCCCCATTTGCCCTGAGCAAGTGACCAGGAGCCCAGCTCCCACAGCCATGTGGCCTGCTAGTCAGCAGCCACCAACTAAGGCCCCCCTGCCTCCCATAGGATAACATTGGGCCTAATTCACTGCACCCGGCCGCCCCAGTGCCGCTGAGGGTGTAACAACTGTACCAACCTGACCCCGGGAGACATCTGAGTCTGTGCCCAGAACCTTAACTCTGCCAGTCGCGTACGTACCCAAAAGCCGATAACTCACTTTTCTTCCATAAGGTAACATTGACTGGTTTCTTCTGAAATTTCTTCTAAGTGTGGAGTTTCTAAAACTTAAAATATTCACCTAAAATCAACCGAGTAACAAACGGAAATACTCACCTGCTATTAGGAGAGATCCCAGTGCTGGATCTTGGTGCCCAGCACTGACCCTGAAAAGTACTCACAACCGTACTTATCACTAACCCAATTTTCTTCCATAGGAAATCATTGACTGTGTTTCTGTGAAATTTCTTCTAAGTGTCGATTTTTGCAAACTACAAATATTCTTTAAAAATCGTTCCAACTGTGAAAACGTAATTACTTACCTGTTTTAGATAGAGGTCCCAGTACTGAGCCTAGGAGCCCAGCCCTGGATTACAAAAGTAACGAGAACATACTTTACCCGTAACGTGAATTTTCTCCCATAGGGAACCATTGACTGTTTTTCTATGAAATTTCTTCTGTCAACTTTTAAAATAGCAAAATATTGCCTAAAAATCAAAACAGTAACTAAAACGAATTTACTCACTTGTTTCCAAGAACTATCCCAGGACTGAATCTAGGATCCAGTCCTGTAGTTGGAAAAGTAATCCTCAAAGTAATCTATTGCAAATAACTTAAAACTCACATTGAGCTCAATGTATTATTGTGTTTGAGATTGTGTTGCCTATTGCAACAACCTGTAACTATTACCTACAAAAGTCAATTTCATATTGCAAAAGTATTTAACTAAAGCGTATCAGTCTGAGAAAGTATATTTTGATACCTCTTGTTCTAAAATAAAACAACCATATATTTTTTATATAAACCATTGGCCTAGAGTTCAGTTATTGAGTGTGTGAGACCATTTGCTGACTGAGTGTGTGCAACAAATGCTTTACACTGTCCTCTGATACTGCCTTACTGCTTGACCAAGCTACCACTATAGAGAGTAAGGTTATATCTAACTTGAACCTCTGCCAAACCTCTGGGGACTGTGGTCTCTGTACACACTGTACCTATTTGGGAACAGTATATACAGAGCCACTTTCTCACAAGCACTTATTGTGCCACCCTTAGAGGCCCTGTACATTTATACACACACACACACACACACACACACACACACACACACACACACACACATAGGCATTACAGGCTGCGTGTTACGGTGCAGAACAAAGTGAAGAGTCGACATGTTGCACATCCCTGTGTGCCATGCCTACAGCCCACTGCCCTGGCATAGGTCAGCCACCCCTCTAGCTGGGTGCAATATACGAGTGGTGAGGGTACAGGTGCATGAGCCCTATATCCCTACAGTGTCTAAGCCAATTCTTAGACATTGTAAGTGTAGCAATACCATTAAGAGTATATGGTGCTGGGAGTTTCACTACGAACTCCACATTACCATAATGGCTTAACTGAGAACTGGGAAGTTTGGTATCCCATATCTCAGCAAATTAACTCCACACTGATGCCAGTGTGGGGTTTAAGAAACAATTCACTCAGAGGGCATCTTAGAAATGCCCCCTGAAAAACGACCTATTTCTAGTGTCCAGGCTGAGTGGCTGATGGCCAGCTGCCACCACCAGACATGTTTCTGAACTCCTGGATCGAGAGCCTGCTACTCTCGGGGGTCTGAAACAATGCACATCCTGGGACGAGGTGCCAAACCTCCATCGAATGTGGAAGCTTCAAGGGCTTGTTGCCTTAGTGAGCTATCCCAGAACTTTGCTGCTTCCAGCAACTGGCTCCCACCGGTTCTGTCACCATTTTGGGGTAAGAAAATCGGCAGGAAAATCAGGTGAGGAAGGTAGTTGTGCCCACCTTTGCCAACCCCACCCTTCAGGTGGGGGAGGCGAGGTGATGCACAACTCGGTCCCCGCAATCTTTCAGATGGGGGGGACTGAGCCAACCAGAGAGAGGCATATGCCCCCCTCCCCCTACAGGGTGGCATAATAGTGGGTGTACCCACCCCAAGATAGGGACCTATTGGTTCCAACCTTTACTTACCTGTAACACCCCTAAATCTAGTATTTGGGGGAAACCCTGAAACTTACCTGCTCGAACAAGATGAAACAAGGAGGACCAAAGAGCCATGTTGAAGGAAGAAGAGGACACCAACTGACTTGGTCCTTGTGTGTCCTGCAGCTAGCAGCTCCAGAAAACCCAGAGGACCTGCCCTTCCTTCACTGAAAAGACTTTGTCTCCCGTGAGTACCATATTTGCTTATCCAACAGACTCTGCCTCTGCCAAATCCGCGAGTCTACACCACTCTGCACCCAAAACCTACGGCCTAATTTAGAGTGGCCCACCACCACGAGGAGGTCTCCCCGGTGATCCTGACCTGGGATCTGGTGATCCCTGACCTGCCTTGAGTCTTCCGACGATGCCTGCAGCACGTCGGAAGAGGACCCCCCCCCCCCCCCCCCTTCCCCACCATCGAAGCCGGTAAGAAAAACCGGACGCCAAAAGACACCCCTGCACCTGATGCCCCACGGTCTTGGGTGGCCCAACAGATGGTGTCCCGATATCCCAACTTACCTCTCCAACCGGTGGTCGCCTCCAGAAGATCTTTGTGCCCGAGCCGGCAGTGTTTGTTCAAACTGGAGAATCCCCATTGAAAGTAACAGGGCACCCAATGCCAAAACTGCAACCTGCACTCAACCACCTTAGTGCTGCTGTGGGTGCACCTTGGGTGCCAACTTGAACCCCCCTTTGCCCTGAGCTCAAGTCCAGGAGCTTTTCTGTCTCAACCTTGTGGCCTGCTCGTGAGTCGCCACCACCCGAAGGCCCCCTATCCACCTTTGGATAACATTGGGCCTCAGTACTCTGCACCCGGCCACCCTAATGCTGCTGAGGGTGCTCTTGGAGTGTATCCATAACCCTGGGGGAACCCTTGTTCTAACCCCAGAAAATCAACCCCCAAAACTAAGTACTTACCTGTAAACTGATAACTTCATTTCATCCCGTAGGATTGCATTGACTACTTGTCTGTGAAAAATGTTGTGTGGAGTTAGAAAATTGTATGAAACTTTAAGAAACTATGTACTTACAAAAACTGGTTTACTTATCTTTTATTTAGAAAATGTCCGAGTGTGATATCTAGACATATCGCACTGAGTAGAAAAAGTAACTTGAAAAGTAATCTAAGTAATCATGCAGTAACTGAAAAGTTATTTCAACTGTTTCTAAATAATTGACCTCGTTGTTTCCAAACCAATTACATACATCTGCATTCCACTGTATTACTGCTGCAATATATTATTTCACTTACCTGTTCCAGGCCTTGCTTTGCTCTAAATAATAATATCCAACTAAATAATATTTTTATACAAAACAAATTAGTCAGAGTTCATTCTTTGAGTGTGGGAAATCATGTCTTGCCAATGTGTGTACAATAAATGCGTAACACTACCCTCTGATAAAGCCTTACTGCTCGCCCACACTACTGCAAATGGAGTGTAAGGTATTTTCTGCTTTAGTCTCTGCCTACCTTTGGGGATCCACTGGACTCTGTGCACACTGTACCATACTTTGGTATAGTATATACAGAGCCAGCTACATGGGGGAATAGTCTGTGGGAACACACTGCAGGAACAGACCGTTGAGATGTTCGGGTACGTAGGGGACACCTTTGGTCCACTTCTCCATGGGCTGAGGGCAGTGGTGTTTTTTGTCGTTGGGTGGCTATGGAAGAATTAATAAAACGCCTGCTGGAAAATTACCAGAAGAGGCCGAGCTCCCTTGTGGAAGTTGGAAAGATCATCAGAGACACCTGCTTATAGTCTGCACTGGACTCTGCGACACAGCGAATAGACAACTGGTGGCTTGGACAACCTTGAAGAGACCTGCCTAACTGCAAGTTTGAGACTTCAAAAATGAAGTTCAGGTCAACATCAACACCGCTTTCAACAGGGAAGACCTGTTTGGCAGTACTGTTGATGACACTTTGCAACAGTGAAAGAAGAATAACGAAACTGCAAAGTCGACGGGAGCGCTGCAGATTAGAGGACAGCAGAGAAATGGAGTCTCCTACTAGCAGGTTGTCTGGAATAGGAGGCTACTAAGACCTCACAACACACCAAGCATTCCAACACACAAGTCAAGCACAGACACCAACACAGCAGTAGCATTTCCAAGTGCCACAGAAACTGCCCATTTGTGGGTGAGCTAGGTGCAGAGGGCAGCCATCCAGGGCCAGTGAGAGAATTACTACACACTTTGATGTAATAGAAAAAGAAAATATAAGCCAAAGGTCAAAGATTACTTTATTTCGACCACAAAGTCATAAAAGTAGACACTGCGTGGTAAAAGAGCACATTTTAAAACCAGATATAAAATAGACAATATGGTATGATTCAATATAAAAATAGGAATAACAATCAGTACAGTCGATGGAAACAAGAAGGTCAAGCAAGAAATCATGTGAATCAATTTGGTAATCATAAGTAACTACCATAGTAAAGTGCATAAAAGTTAATCCAGTTCACAACAATGACCATCACATCAAGCATTTGGTCCTTTTCAGCCATAAGGCATGCCAGTATCTAGATAAACCAAAAACCACGAGTCTGCTTGTGTCCGTGCTTAGCAATCTAAGCACCTCCAAATAGTCGCCGGAGCTAACAATTTTACAAAGTGGAAAAATCCACTTGGCCCTCAGCAATTTATATATCTGGCAGAAAAATAGGAGATGAATAATAGATTCAGCACTAGCATTACAAGCAGGACATTTTTCATTATTCTCAGTCTGACCTCCAGTTTTTGCAAAACGTTTTAAGCGGGAATGTTTTATAACGGAACTGAAAAAACAACTTCCGAGCCAAGGGAGGGACAATTTCATCCAATGTCTCTTCAAAGCGAGGTATACATTTTAAAATTAAAAAATTGGTGGTCAATCTACCCTTGGCGTCAAGTGCAATTTGTAGGGATGTTGCTTCCCAATACCGTTCCTTCAGCACAGCTCTCGAGATGGTAACCATACTAACTGGGTCAAACCAGTACCCCATCATTCCAAGCCTCTCTAGGAGAGCCCTCGGAGCTCTAAACCAGGGGACAGATTTAATAATAGGAAATTTCATAAGCTCACAAAGTAGCTCCCGGTATGGGCGCAATTCCTCCACAGTCTGTGCCAAAACATCAAGTGCTTCTAACTAATTTTATGGGCCAGCTGTCTGTGTGCCAAGTCAAAATAAAGGGGAACTAGAGGCGTGTTTACTGGTAGATTGGTCAAAGATCTAAGAAAACGATTTTCAACAAATGACAAGGGAGCGGTTATACCAGAGCCCCAAAGTTCTGCTCCATAAAGTGCTCCCCCCAAGATTTTCATATTCTAAATTTCCAATGCTGGCGCTAACTGCCTTGTAAAAGTATTTCTGTGTATATTTGCCAGATTTGCAGTTTGAAGGTTAAGTTGCAACTTAACCTTAACAATGTGTTCATCCCACCTCAATGTGGGAGTTAAACGAATGCCCAGATAATCAAAAATTTCCACACTCTCTAGCTTGCTACTGCCGGCGAGGACCTGTCTTTTGTTTCGTTTGTCCTTACCCTTCCTAAAAATCATGTATTTTGTTTTAGTTTCATTTAACACCAGGCCTCGTTCCGCGCAAAACAGAATAAAATCATTTAAAAGCTGCTGGAGGCCTTGGGGAGATTTTGCAATTAAGAGTGTCGTCAGTGAAGAGGAGGGCTGCCCACCTTCGGAGCGTCGCACCCGTACCAATCTAGCCACTTTATAACGTCATTAATAAAAAGAGTAGGGGCAAGGGCACATCCCTGTCTCACACCACAGTCCACAGGGAAAGTGTCCGTAACTTGGTTGTTTTCGCCCCATCTGACTTGTGCTGTATTAGATGTGTGGAGTCTAATTAAAATGTCTAAACGATTAAGTGGCATGCCTAATTCTTTGAGAACCCTCCATAGTTTTGCCCGGGGAACTAGATCAAAGGCAGACCGCAGGTCTAAGAAGGCCACATAGTTCCCCTCCCTTGATATACACTTCCTTCCAATATAAGCGTAGCAAACGGAAGGTTTGGTCCAGGGTACTAATTTTGGCTCGAAATCCTTCCTGATGGTCAGTCAAGATTTCAGACTCTGTAATCCAGTCCTGGAGTCGAGCTAGTATCTGCTTGCAGAAGATCTTTTGTGAGGGGTCAATAAGACTTATCGGCCTAAAGCTTTAGGGCTTTGTTCTGTCCCCTTTTTTGTAAATCGGGGCGATTTCTGCATTTTTCCATGAAATAGGTATAGGACTACCCCTAAGAATGAAATTTGATGGTATGTTTATATACCGACCCCATAGGGTCACATCCTCCTTATAAAGACCATTAGGGATTCGATTAGGCCCTGGCGCACGTGCTAGGGTACAAGAAGTAATTGCAACTTGGGTCTCCTCTAGCGAGATGTGAAGATCCGTTACATCCAGGGCCTCATCAATCAGACTTACGTCTTGACCTACAAGTGCCTTGTCCCTAGATTCGTATAGGGTGCAAAGGTGGATTTCCCAGGCCTCCGGTTGAACTGTAAATTCCAGATTTCACTTATTCTCATTTAACCAGTATGCTGCCAGACTCCAGAACTTTTTCGAGTCCCTCGCTAGCAAAGCACTCCTTAAAGATGACCAAACATGGGCCTCCCACTCCTTATTAGCTTCTTCAATGGCTTTTTATACTTAGCGCGGCAAAGCATTATATCAGGGCGAGATTTCTGCTTTACTGCCTTTAATAATTCCTGCTTTGACAGCCTACATGCCTTTGTATGCCAGGCTTCCTGCTTATTTTGTGCATAATGGGGATTTATTCTCTCTCTCGTGTGCGACTTCCCCTGGCTACCCAATAGATCCCGGATTTCTCTATAAAGGAGATCACGACTCGTGCCTATCACATCATCGACCTGCTCCATGGTTGATCTAGCGGCTTTCTCAAGGAATGCGGAGACCTTCCCCTTTACTGCACCCAAGACCTCTGGGTGGGCCTCAACGCAGTTCCACTTGATTCTCCTCTGATTATTAGCAACTGACAGGAGCCCAATATCCGGGCAACCCCGGTCTATGGTCCATCCGGATGCTTGATTTGTAAGGGTAAGAGCGAGGGCGTTGTGGTCGCTATCAACCCTTACGACCACTGCCATGTCCAATACAAAATGTCATTAATTTAGGGCTACAAGGCAGTAATCAAGTCTGCATTCCTGAGCAGTCCTATTAAAGGTAGGGTCCCCTTTTGCATCTGATAGGGTCCTGCCATTGGTAGCCCTGAGGTCATGTTGCAGTGTAAGTGCCAACAGCTGCGCTCCTCTTGCACTCCACCTAACCGGGAGAAAATCTAGTTGAGGAACCTGCCATTCACTATCCCATTCATCAGTTAAATAGGGGGGGGGAATTGAGACCAAAGGCTCGAATGTACAATTAAAATCCCCACAAACCAATAACTGAGATTTATGGGAATATTGGGTTAGTGCAGTGTCAAGAATGCGCAAAGTATCTGTTTCAACCATACCTTTCTGTACCCTATAATAGACATTAAAAATTCTAACTCTAATGCCACTATTGGTGCTAACTCCAAGGGCTAATATGTCTTCCGACTCTACCTGCAGCTGTCTAGCTTTGCACCCAAGTCCAATGTTCACCCAGACTGCTAGACTTCCTGAGGATCTCCCTCTCTCTTTCCTAGTGGCGTCTTTGGCGTAAGTTGTAAAGCCAGTTCGATACGGGCAAGAAAGACTCCACGTTTCTTGAAACAGAATGATATCGAAGGAGTCTATAAATGAACACCAATCTAGGTCTGCCATTAACTTATTAATCCCTGCCACATTCCAAACCAGAACCTTAAGGGGGGGGGGTGACTGCGACATTGCTGCTATCCGAACCTCGGGGCTAATTTGTTCCCCTAAATGTAAGCCCACCCCGGTCCCAGATTGAGCAATGGGAGCACAATCAATATTAGTAACTGCATCTGGTTCCGGGACACAAACTAGGAAAGAAGAATTTGTGACTGGGGATCTAGATTCACTGGGGTTATTGCCCACGCAAGTGGTGCAGTTTTGATTACCAAATCTCCCCCTGCTTCCACGGACGGAATGATTTCTCAGTCACACGCACATACACACATCACACGCTGGTGGGGCCCATAACACCAACATTCATTCTCCATCAGAGTCCAAAAGTCCCGTCCTCTTCCGTCAGCATAAGGATCTCTATCGAAGAGCAGCATAGAGTGTCGCATAGGGTAGCATGGTAGAGTAGCAGCGATAACTTCCCTCTCTAGACTACTAATATTTATACTAAAATTTACATATAACCGTAACATTTTTCTAATTCCCAAGCAAGGGATTGGCTGGATTCAAATACATCTCAATACATTAGTACACTTTTTCTGATATTCTCATGTGGAAAAGTATATTTTCAGGCGTATGGGGAAAAAACTGTTCCCAGGTACAAATTGTATCTTCTTGTTGTTAACCGGTAGGGTTTTTTGGCAGTTCATTTGTATTTTGCAACATTAAGTTCAGGTTCAGGGACATTGGCACCTCGCCCAGGGTAGTCTTCATGGGCATAGTCTTGTCAGGTCGTGGAAAGGACACGAACGAAGTCAGTGCAGGCGCCTTTCTCCATTGTTCAAATGATGAGGTCATGTACTTTAGTTAGGATTCAGTCGGCGGCCATCTTTTGGTAGGCCAGAATAGTCAACTTTAAGCAAAGAAACACAAAATCATAATTAATACATAGAAATGATTAAAACAGTGTTATTCCCTTGCTAATACCCTTGTGTATGCATTTATCTAGCCATATGCAACATTCAAAGCCGTTAATGCTGGTTTATTTAATCGCAAATCACATTAACACTGTCTAAGCAACACTTATCGTTTTAATATGCGTGTAGTGGGTTCGGGGCACAGAGACGTCACACAAGGCGGTTGAAGTCTGAGAAACGTAGGTTTATTTGTTAGATGGTACACAGTCTTTATCACACCAGGAACTGTTGGTGATCTGAGGTAGACTGGAAGGATATCGCCGTACGTCGTTTGCGGGCTTCGGACTCGTCGTCCCGGTCAAGGCTCTCGGTTCGGTCTGGTCTCTCGTCACCGTTGTTCCGCACAGAAGGAAAAAGGAAAGCAAGTATTAGGCGTGCTGCCTCGCTTCCGCGAATGAAGGGGCCAGGAGTGAGGGACACCGTGAAACAAGGGGGCTGATAAGTGCTCTAGTGCTCGAGGTGCTACGACAGGAGTGAGGCCGGTCGAATTTTCGCTGTGCCGGTTTTACAGGGATTTTCCCTTCCCCACCCAGCCTGCGACTTACCCCCGTACCTGCTCCAGCCACGCTCCTCCCCCGGGAACGTGGCAGGGCGATTCGCCGGACCGTTGGCCTCCTGGCTTGTCGGGTGCAACTCCTGCAGCTTCTTCGATGTCCGCTCTTGGTCCTTCCGTCTGCTCCGGTCGCCACTCCTTTCGCCAGTCTGGTACGCTCTCCTCCGCTTTCCCGCAATCCTCCTCTCTCACCGCCGCTCTTCTCCTCCACTCCAACTCGTACTCCAACTCCGAGGAAACGCCGTCCGTCAACTTCCTGATGCGGCTCACCTTTGAATTCCCGCCGCAGGAAACATCATGCAGGGGAGGAGTCTCGTCCCACGGGATTCCTCTCTTAAAGGCGCCGTGTCCCTCTTCAGGCATCCAGGCTCGTGACGGGTAGGCAGTCCAGTCCTTGGGGTTATCGGTTACCTCGTCAGCCTGTGTGAGGACAAAAAGGGGTACAGTGGGGTCTTTTGACCAACAGGGCCAAACAGGTGAGTCCCTCTCTGCCACATCCCCAGCCCCGTCACAATGCGTACAATTTATTTTACTTATTAATTTTAGCCATGCAAATGCATTCCCACATGTATTCTCTTGGTTAATAAGGTTGGTTTAGTACCATCACATCAATCAATTATTCATTAGAATTAATTATTATTCGTTTTAATACAAACTTATATAAATGGATTGGGTATATAAAAAGAAAATTTTTTACCCGCTCCATCACAAGTGCTTTGGGAGATTTGCTTTAGGGGACTGTGAGGGGCATGATTATCCATGTGTGAAAGCATTTTCGATTCCTGAGGTCAACTAAACCTATTCCCATCAGCTCTGTTCAATAAGAGGGACTTGCAAGGGGCCCCCTCCAGCTCAGTAAGACACATAGCTTCCCGTGGGGCGCAGATGGGGACCAAGGAAATTGTAGGTAAATCATCACGTAGAGGTCTATACCCAATGGTTATGCTGGAGTTCTTGGGAAAGATCTTACGGGCCTCCATGGAGAGCAAACCAGTAATAATGGCAGCATCATGAAAAGTAACCTCAATCATGTCCCGGGTGGTGTTTGCCATAGATAATCTTCTAGCCATTCTAATATCTTCCCTGATTATTGAATAGAATTGGTGTGTAAATATAAGCAATGCTTAGCCAAACATAAAATGCTCATCTTAACTGCCAAATCAGATTATTATACGAAAAAGATTGAGTCAGCTAAGAACTCCACTAAGGAGCTCTTTTGAATGATTACTAAACTAAGTACTGTCATACTACTAATTCTACATCAGGTAATGAAGACTTTTGTAATGCATTGGCAGTTTTCTTCCAAAACGTGATTCAGGACATTTTTGTTAGCTTTTCTGCCAATAGCCAAACTAGCAAGCTGCCCTTCATCATGATCCCTTAGTGAACAATGATTCTAGCTCCTTCCGAGAATATATTAATCCATCAGCGGAGCAAGTCAGCCAGCTGAATATGGCTACCAAGTCGGGATCTCTGGTTGATCCTTGCCCTCTCACTACTAATCAGATGGTTCCAGATATTATTGCTGGACATTTAGCAAAAATCTTTAATGCAATGTTTCCTACAGGCATTTTTCTTAAGGATTGGAAAATGACCTCAGTCCTGCCACTTATAATTATTATTATTATTATTTTTTTTTAAATCTTGATTCCCTGGACACTAATATTCCCACAATCGTCCCAACCAAGTTGGTGGTAAAGGCTATGACCCTACCGCTAGCATCCTTAATTGAACAGTACAACCACTTAGATGTGATCAAATTTAGGTTCTGAAGAAGTCATGGCATGGAGACAGCCACTATTGTGCCCAAAGAGGAAATCGGTCCACATTGGACAGGGGTGGCAGAGCAGCCCTGATCCTGTTGGGCCCATCTGCTGCTTTCGATGCGGCCAACCATACATGTTTGGTCGACCGGTTGAGCATTTGGTGGGGGTGGTGGTGGGGGGGGGGGGGGGGGGGTTTAAAATTGTGGATTAGCACTGCTTCAGTCCTTTCTAACTAGTAGAGTTCAATTGGTAAGCTTAGATGACTTTACTTCAGAACCTCACGCCTTGCCTTGTGGTGTTCCCCAGGGTTCATCATTAAGCCCTTATATGTTTAATTTATGTGTCACCCCTCTGGCGGCGCTTATGAAATCATTTGGGTTTTCATTCGTGTCCTACTCTGATGATACCCAAATTCTGGTGTCCCTTTCCAACACAAATCATGGCATTGACGAATCCTTTCAAAACTGTATGTGTGCAGTCAGCGATTGGATGGGCAAAATGGCCTTAAATTAAATTCAGCCAAAACAGAGGTCATGTTGTTTGGGCATAGTGCACCTTCTGCACTCCTTCTTGGTGGCCGCAAGACTTGGGAACTCTCCCAGTCCCAGAGAATAAAGTCAAAATTCTAGGAGTCGTTCTTGATAATAAACTAACCTTTAAAAACAAGGTCTGTGTAGTCATCTCCTCTTCTATTTGAGTTTTAATAATTTTTAAGAAAATCGGTTACTTAAGTACATTTGACCTATTAAAAACAGTCATTGCATTGGTTCTCTCTTGCATTGACTACTGCATATGACTTTATCTTAAACTGCAAAACAAACTGACGTCGAAGTTACAAACTGTTCAAAACTCCTCAGCCAAAATGCCCTTAAACCTAGCCAATTTCATTCTGCAACCCAAGCTCTGAATAAGCTTCATTGGCTCTCTTTAAAGAAGCGAGCCATTTTCGAAGCACTACGTATAGCTTTCAAATACTTAGCTGGAACAGGACCGGACTACCTGAAAAAGAAGTTGATCTGGTACATTCCTAGCAGATCGCTTCCATGTAGGTCTGAACAAAAATCTAGTGGTTCCCCCACAAGCTATTCTCCTAGGGTGGCAGAAGCTTTGTAAGTAACACTGCACTTCAATGGAATGATTTTCCCCAAGATATAAAAGCAGCCCCCACTCTCCTGATCTTCAGAAAAAAATTGAAAACATGGCTCTACAGCAAATAAGTGTGCTCCAGTTTTTTTTCAAAGGCCAGTGCCAAGACTCCCCAGGGCACAAGAGCGCTCTATAAAACCAAAAATCAAATAAAAAAGAAATGGCAATAGAGAAAGTACCCCTGAAGAAGATCAACCAGGAAAACTACTCCTATTTTCTGGTACCAAAACCAAGCAAATCCATATGGCCTATACTAGACCTCTGCTTACTAAATGGGCTCATAAAGACACACAAATTCAAAAGGACAATGTTACAATTGGTTATTGAACAACTCCAGCAGGAGGATTACATTTCAACCATAGATCTAAAAGACTCCTATCTACACTTTTCAATGAACCACAGACCAAAGACGTTTCTGTGCTTCGTAATATACAAGGCATACTACCAATTCAGGATACTACCATTCGGAATAAAATTAGCACCCTGGGTATTTACAGAGTGCTTAGTGGCCATAGCGACGCATCTAAGAAGGGGAATACACGTAAATCCCTGCTTAGATGACTGTTCTACAGGCCTGTCGACCCACGAACCTGCTCCTGCTAAACCCTGGCATCTCAAGTGGTCAGCAACCTCAAAAACCCCGGAGGACCTGACTGCCTTGTGACTCTAACTGGGACTCCCATAAGCAGTGGTACTGCTCAAAGCAAGTAACAAGCCCCTGGCATCAGCCAGGAACCGCGACTCCTGCACACTCTGCACCAGCCAAGCCTGACCTGTGCCGGAGTGGACAAAGACCACGAGGACGTCCCCCCGGCGACTGTGACCCCGAATCCGGCACCCAAGGACCCTTCTCAACGCTCCTGACAACGCCTGCAGTCTCAACACCAGAGGCCCCCTCAACCGTGACCAGCTAAGAGTAAGATTTCCCGACGCGAGAAGACACCACTGCACCCAGCGCCCTGCGGCCCCCTGTGCCCAGCTCCTGGGTGCCAACCTAACCCACAGCTTCTCAACTTACCTCTTGAAGTGGTGGTCGCACCTGAAGAATCTTCATCCCTGAGCTTGCAGCCTTTGTTCGTCACTGAGCTTCTCCATTGAAATCCATTGTGCGCCCGACGGCTCAAAAGCACCCTGCACCCAGCCGCCCGAGTGCCCCTGGCAGTGCAACCTCTATCCTAATCTAGTTCCCCACTTGCCCTGAATAAGTGACCAGGAGCCCAGCTCCCACAGCCGCGTGGCCTGCTAGCCATCAGCCACCAACCAAGGGCCCCCTCCCTCCCATAGGATACCATTGGGCCTAACTCACTCTGCACCCGGCTGCCCCTGTGCTGCTGAGGGTGTAACAACTGTACCTACCTGACCCTGGGAGACCCCTGAATCGAGTCCCAGAACCTTAACTCTGTCAGTCGAGTACTTACTCAAAAGCCGATAACTCACTTTTCTTCCATAGGGTAACATTGACTGGTTTCACTTGGAAATTCTTCCAAGTGTCGAGTTTTGAAACTTTAAAATATTCATCTAAAATCAGCCGAATGACGAAAACGAAATTACTCACCTGTTATCAGGAGAGATTCCAGTGCTGGATCTTGGTGCCCAGGACTGACCCTGCAAAGTAATTACAACCGTACAACTTGATTTTCCTCCATAGGATAATATTGCCTAGTTTTCACCAGAATTTCGAAACTTACAAATATTCCTTAAAAATCGCCTGTATAACAAAAATGCTTTCTTCCAACTGTTTACAGGAGATGCACCAGTGTTGGATCCAGGATCCAGCGCGGAGTTAGAAAAAGTAACGATAACCTGCTATGTGAATTTCCTCCTATAGGATAACATTGGTGATTCTATGTGAGTTTCCAAGTCTCCACTTTTAAAATGTAATAATATTCCTTAAAAATCACAACTGTAACCAAAACGTTTTTACTTAACTGTTTACAGGAGATGTCCCAGGACTGAATCTAGGATCCAGTCCTGTGGTAAGAAAAGTAATCCAAAAAGTAATCAATTGCATTTAACTAGAAATTCCCATTGAGCTCAATGTATAATTGTGTTTGAAATTGTGTTACCTATTGCAACAAATGTAACTATTGCTTTCAAAAGTCTTTTGCCTATTGAAAAGTATTTAACTAAAGCATCTCATTCTGAGAAAGTATATTTTGATTGTTGGTTCTAAAATAAAAATAAAACATATATTTTTATATACAAACCATTTGCATAGAGTTCAGTTCTTGAGTATGTGAGACCATTTGCTGACTGAGTGGGTACAACAAATGCTTTACACTGTCCTCTGATACTGCCTTACTGCTCGACCAAGCTACCCCTTTAGAGAGTAAGGTTATATCTAACTTTAGCCTCTGCCAAACCTCTCGGGACTGTGGACTCTGTGCACACTGTACTTTTTTTGGAACTGTATATGCAGAGCCACTTACTTAGAGCTAGGCACAGTCGGTTGGGCCACCCAAGGCTGTGGGGCGTCTGGTGTAGGGGTGCCTTTTAGGGTCGGATCTTCTTACAAGCTCCTGGTCGCGGTTGGGTGGACCTTCTGGTTTGAGGCTACAGGCGTCGGCTGGAGGCTTGAGGCAGGTCAGGAGTTGCCAGATCTCGGGTCAGGATCTCCGGGGAGACCTCCTCTTGGTGTTGGGCCACTCAAACTCGGTCTGTGGGAGTCGGGTGAAGTGGTGCAGACTCGCAGACTTTTCCGTACCTGGAGTCTATTTGTGAACAAATCTGGTGTTCATGGGAGACTGTCTTTTCTTTTGAAGGAAGGGCAGGTCCTCTGCATTCTTGAGGCCACTGGCTGCAGGACACACCGTAGTTTCACTTCTGCAGGTTCAAGGTGGGGACTGTCTGGTAGGGCTGGGACCAAGTCAGTGGGTGTCCTCCTATTCTTAGCTTCGGCACAGCTGTTCGGTCCTTCTTCTTCTTTGCTTCTTGTGGTTTCTTGTCTGCCTTCTTGGTTCGGGGCTGCCCCCTACATACTGTATTTAGGGTGCGTTTTAGGGGTCTCTAGGTTAGTAGCCAATGGGCTACTGACTTTAGGGTGACTACACCCTTGGTGTGCTCACCCAATATGGGGGTGTGAACAGAAATCCTAATCATGATTGGGGAGTGCCTGCCATTTGCAAGATGGCGGGCACTGAAGAGTGGGCTTCACCTCTCCTCAACCACCTGGGGTGGATTTGGCAGGGGTGGGCACGCCTTCTGGGCTGGCTAATTTTTCCCGCCTGTCTTTCCGCCAAAAAGGAGGGGAGACAGGAAGGGTGGCCTGGTCCTGATAGCAGGAGAGGCTGGGGGTCGATTTACAAAGGCTGCCAGTCCTTTGAAGCACCCTTGCCACAGATTGTTCTTCCTGGCCTGGGGGAGGTGTGAACACCTCCCCATGAAAGGCTTTTATTTCTGGACTCGGGGAGCGAAGGTTCCCACCCTCGGGGTCCAGAAACATATCTCTTGGTGGCAGGCTGGTGTGTACCAGTCAGGGAACCCACCAGAGGCTGGTCATTTTTCAGGGGGCATCTCTAAGATGCACTCTGAGTGCCTTTTTCATTAAGTCATACACTGGCATCAGAGTGGGTTTAATGTGCTGAGAAGTTTGATACTAAACTTCCCAGTTTTCAGTGAAGCCATTATGGTGTTGTGGAGTTCATAATGACAAACTCCCAGCACCATATTATCTTAATGGCATTACTGCACTTACAATGTCTAAGAATCAGCTTAGACACTGTAGGGGTACAGTGCTCATGCCCCTGTACCCTGACGACTGGTAAAGTGCACCCAGCTAGAGCGGTGACTCATCTATGCCAGGGAAGTGGTTTGTGGGCATGGCACACAGGGATGTGTGCCATGTTGACTCTTCACTTTGTTCTGCACCAAGACACGCAGCCTGCAAAGGCAGTGTGAGTGTGTTAGGGTACAGGACCTCCAAGGCTGGCACAATAAGTGCTGCAGTCCTTAGAGGCCTTCTCTGGTCACAGTGCCCTGGGTACTTGTGGTACCATCTACCAGGGGAGCAGCCCTGCATTGGCTGGGATACTTTAATGCTGCCGAATGAAAAAGGAGGGTTCGGGGGTACCAAACTTTCGGATTTACTATTTGGTAGTGCAGTTGAGTTACGCTCGACACTGGAATCATGCAGATATCAGGATCCCGTATCACAGCCCAGAAGCTGATCTGGCACTTCCGGCTCCACTTAACACTCAGTGCGAGTAAGTGCCATCTTTCTTGCATGGTATGCCCCCACTTTTTGCTAAATTGCTGAATGTACATTGACTGAGTGTGCCCTGGACTCCTGCCAATCAGGTGCCCAGGGCCTGTGTTCCTTCCCTAAAACAAACAAAACCCAAATTGGCAAACCCTGGCCACATGTCAGCCCCTGGTAAATGGTACCCTAGGTACCCAGGGCCTTGTGACCAGGGAAGGCCTCTAAGGGCTGCAGCACTTATTGTGCCACCCTTTGAGGCCCTGTACCCTTACACACACACACACACACAGCCTTTGCAGGCTGAGTGTCTGGGTGCAGGACAAAACAAAGAGTCGACATGACACACATCCCTGTGTGCCATGCCCATCACCTACACTGCCATGGCATACATCAGCCACCCCTCTAGCTGGGTGCCTTATGCCAATGGTGTGGGTACAGGAGCCCTGTGGCCCTACAGTACCCCGATCCATTCCTGAGCACTGTAAGTGCAGTGCTGCCATTTAAGAGTACACGCTGCTGAGGGCTCGTCAAACACGAACTCCACAGCACCATAATGGCAACACTGAAGACTGAGAAGTTTGGTATCAAACTTCTCAGCACATTAAACCCACACTGATGCCAGTGTGGGATTTAATGTACCAAGCACCCCAGAGGGCTTCTTGGAGATGCCCCCTTAAACCTAACCTACAATCCACGTCTGCTCTGAGGCTGCCACACAGCAGACATGTTGCTGGACCCCTGGGTGGGAGAGCCCCTGCTCTCCTGGGCCTGCAACAATGCACATCCTGGGCGAGGTGCTAAATCTCCTCCCCCAGAATGGGAAGGGGGAAGCTTCAAAGGCATGCCGCCTCTGTGAGCTTCCCCAGGCCACTGCAACCCCCCACTCTGGCGGGAAGCTTGGCTGGAAACCCCAAATAAGGACGGGGGATGTGCCAGCCTGCCAACCCCACCCCTCAGGTGGGGGAGGCGAGGTGAAGCACATCTCCGGGCTCTCGCCATCTTGAAGATGGGGAGCCCTGCCCAATCAGGACTAGGCTACTGCCCCCTTCCCACAGGAGAGAGGCAGGATAGGGGGTGTACCCACCCCAGGACAGGGACCCATTGGTCCCTGCCCTTCACCTACCTGTAACGCCCCATAAATCTAGTATTTAGGGCCACGCTGAACCTTCCTTCCCCAGATTCCAAAATACAAAGAAGAGCTAGAAGAAAGAAGACCTGCCCTGCAGCTGCTAAGAAGAGGAAGACACCAACTGCTTTGGCCCCAGCCCTACCGGCCTGTCGACCCTCGAACCTGCTCCTGCTCCAACCCGGCATCTCTTGTGGCCAGCAACCTCACAAACCCCGGAGGACCTGGCTACCCTTTGGCTCTAAGCCCCTGAGACTCCCATGAGTAGAGGCCCTACTCAAAATCTACTTCTAATCCCTGGCATCAGCCCGGAACCGCGAACCCTTCACACTCTGCACCCACCAAGCCTAGCCTGTGCCGGAGTGAACAAAGACCACGAGGACGACCTCACAGCGACTGTGACCCAGAGTCCGGCACCCAAGGACTTCCCTCGACACTCCTGAAAAACGCCTGCAGCCTCAGAACCAGGTGCCCCCCAACCGCGATCAACAGAGGGTAAGATTTCCCGACACCAAAAGGCGCCCCGCGGCCCCCTGTGCCCAATCCCGGGGTACCTACCTATCCTCCAACTACCCAACTTACCTCTCGAAGTGGTGGTGGCACCTGAAGAATCTTCGTCCCCGAGCTTGCAGTCTTTTTCTAAACCGGAGCTTTCCCATTTAAATCAATTCAGCGCCCGAAGGCTCAAAAGCACCCTGCACCCAGCCGCCCGAGTTACCCTGGCAGTGTAGCCTCTACATCGATCTACTTCCCCATTTGCCCTGAGCAAGTGACCAGGAGCCCAGCTCCCACAGCCGCGTGGCCTGCTAGTCAACAGCAAATAAACCAAGGCCCCCCTACCTCTCATAGGATAACATTGGGCCTAACTCTCTCTGCACCCAACTGCCCCTGTGCCGCTGAGGGTGAAACAATTGTACCTACCTGACACTGGGAGACCCCTGAGTCTATGCCCAGAACCTTAACTCTGCCAGTCGAGTACTTACCTTTAAACCAATAACTCAATTTTCTCCATAGGGTAACATTGACTGGTTTCTTCTGAAATTTCTTCGAAGTGTGGACTTTTCAAAACTTAAAATATTCACCAAAAATCAGCCGAGAAACGAAAATACCTGCTATTAGGTGAGCTGCCAGTGCTGGATCTTGGTGCCCAGCACTGACTCTGAAAAATACTTACAACTGTACTTACCAGTAACCCAATTTTCTCCCATAGAAAATCATTGACTGTTTTTCTGTGAATTTTTTTCTAAGTGTCAATTTCTGCAAACTTTAAATATTCTTTAACAATCGTTTAATTTCTGAAAATGTAATTACTTACCTGTTTTGGATAAAGGTCCCAGTACTGAGTCTAGGCACCCAGGCCTGGATTACAAAAGTAACGAGAACATACTATACCTGCAACTTGAATTTTCTTCTATTCTAAGTTAAGGAATCTGCGGCTAGACGTCTCTATCAGATGAACGAGTTACTTGCCTTCGGTAACGATGTATCTGGTAGAGACATATTCTAGCCGCAGATTCCTTAACGCCCACCCGTCCTCCCCGTTCTTCGAGGGCCTTTTCAGGTTGGGGCTTTCTATACTCCCCTCCCTTTGGGTGGCTTGCCCTTTTGCAAAGTGATACTCTCTCACTCCAACACAGACTGCTTCGTTCTGTTTCTCTGCTCCATTCCGCCATTCTCAAGATTGGGCGGTATGTTGACAGATCATGTGTTCTTTCCAGCCCTCGGCCTGGATTGTACAGTGTGAAATCTATTCATGCTTTTTCCCACCTTCCCGCTCTTCCCTTCTCCGTTGCCTTGTGGTCTTTGCCAACCCAGCAACCTTTTACTTCAGATCTCTTGGCTCTATACATTTATGGGTCCTTTATTGGGGTTGCGATGTCTTTCTGGTGACCCCTTGTGGTGACCTCTCCTTAATCTGGTCTTCCGGACTTGTTCTATTTCACTGTTTTACTTTCTGTCCTCTGCCAGGCTGTTTTTCCACATCCTTGTTTCCTTTTCAGATTGATTGGCCTTCGCTCTTGCGTGGTGGCTTTTCAGAGCATAGCTCTGTCTCACCTGTCAATTTCTTCCTATTTTTTTTATCTTTTTTGCACACTGTTCCCATATTCTCACCGTTTTTTGGTGATGGCTCCGCGTTGTGATGCGGAAAAGTTTATCTGACAAACTCACGTCAGCAAGCCGGGAGGGGCATATATGGCTCCACTGACGTCATGTCCGTGGACGACGTCCGGGTGGAGCCGGACAGCGCTGCTGCAAAAGATTTTCCAGATCCAATCTGACGCCTGGGGATATTCTAAGTTAAGGAATCTGCGGGTAGACTATGTCTCTACCATATGCATCGTTACCAAAGGTAAGTAACTCGTTCTTTAGGGGCACCCCTGAACCTTGCGTCCTCAGACAAGAACCTGCAACTAGAAAAGAAGGACCGATCAGCCGTGCCGAAGCTAACAAGAGGAAGACGCCCACTGACTTCTCCCCAGCCCTACTGGCTTGTCTCCATCTCGAACCTGCTCCTCCGAAATCATGGTGTGTCCTGCATCCAGCAACGTCAAAACCCCCGAAGGACCTGCCTGCCTTCAACCACAAAGACTCTGTCTCCCGTGAACACCGGATTTGTTCAAACAGACTCCAGTTCCGCAATGATCCGCGGGTCTGCACCACTCTGCACCTGATGCCCACGGTCTGAGTCGGAGTGGCCCAACACCAAGAGGAGGCCCCCCCCCCCGGCGATCCTGTCCCAAGATCCGGCGAACCCTGACCTGCATCAAGGCTCCAGCTGACGCCTGTAAGAAAGTGGGTTTCTGTTGCAGTAACCCCCCCCCCTTTTTGCCTAAATAGCTGATGCACTTTTCCTTGTTGTGCCCTGGGCTCCTGGCAATCAGGTGCCCAGGGCCTATGTTCCTTCCCTAAAAACCTATAACCCAAATTGGCAAACCCTGGCCACATGTCAGCCCCTGGTAAATGGTACCCAGGGCCTTGTGACCAGGGAAGGCCTCGAAGGGCTGCAGCACTCATTGTGCCACCCTTAGAGGCCCTGTACCCTAACACACACACACTGCGCTTACAGGCTGAGTGTCTGGATACAAGACAAAACAGAGAGTCGACATGGCACACATCCCTGTGTGCCATGCCCACAACCTACACTGCCCTGGCATACATCAGCCACCCCTCTAGCTGGGTGCCCTATGCCAGTGGTGTGGACACAGAGGCAGGAGCCCTGTGCCCCTACAGTACCCAGGTCCATTCTTGGGTCCTGTAAGTGCAGTGCTGCCAGATAAGAGTATATGGTGCTGGGAGCTTGTCAAACACGAACTCCACAGCACCATAATGGCAGCACTGAAGACTGAGAAGTTTGGTATCAAACTGCTCAGCACATTAAATCCACACTGATGCCAGTGTGTGATTTAATGTACAAAGCACCACAGAGGGCATCTTAGAGAGGCCCCCTGAAACCTAAACCTACAATCCACGTCTGTTCTGAGGCTGCCTAGGCTGCCACACAGCAGACATGTTGCTGGACCCCTGGGTAGGAGAGCCCCTGCTCTCCTGGGTCTGCAACAATGCACATCCTGGGCGAGGTGCTAAATCTCCTCCCCCAGGATGGGCAGGGGGAAGCTTCAAAGGCATTCCGCCTCTGTGAGCTTCCCCAGGCCACTGCAACCCCCCACTCTAGCGGGAAGCTTGGCCTGAAACCCCAAATAAGGACAGGTGGATGTGCCAGCCTGCCAACCCCACCCCACAGGTGGGGGAGGCGAGGTGAAGCACATCTCCGGGCTCTCGCCATCTTAAAGATGGGAAGCCCTGCCCAATCAGGACTAGGCTCCTGCCCCCCTCCCACAGGAGAGAGGTAGGATAGGGGGTGTACCCACCCCAGGACAGGGACCCATTGGCCCCTGCCCTTCACCTACCTGTAACGCCCCTAAATCTAGTATTTAGGGGCACCCTGAACCTTCCTTCCCCAGATTCCAGATTCAAAACTACAAAGAAGAGCAAGAAGAAAGAAGACCTGCCCTGCAGCTGCTAAAAAGAGGAAGACACCAATTGCTTTGGCCCCAGCCCTACCGGCCTGTCGACCCTCGAACCTGCTCCTGCTCCAACCCGGCATCTCTTGTGGCGGGCAACCTCACAAACCCCGGAGGACCTGGCTACCTCTTGACTCTAAGCCCCTGGGTCTCCCATGAGTAGAGGCTCTACTCGAAACCTATCTCTAACCCCTGGCTGTAGCCCGGAACCGCGAACCCAGCACACTCTGCACCAGCCGAGCCTGGCCAGTGCCGGAGTGAACAAAGACCCTGAGGACGACCCCACGGCGACTGTGACTCCGAGTCCGGCACCCAAGGACCTCCCTATACACTCCTGAAGAGGCCTGCAGCCCCAGAACAAGGTGCCCCCCCAACCGCGATCAACAGAGGGTAAGATTTCCCGACACCTAAAGGCACCCCTGCACGCGGCGCCCCTCGGCCCCCTGTGCCCAAACCCGGGGTACCTACCTATCCTCCAACTACCCAACTTACCTCTCGAAGTGGTGGTGGCACCTGAAGAATCCTCGTCCCCGAGCTTGCGGTCTTTTTCTAAACCGGAGATTTCCCATTGAAATCCATTAAGAGCCCCAAGGCTCAAAAGCCCTCTGCACCCAGCCGCCCGAGTGGCCCTGGCAGTGAAAACTCTACACCTACCTACTTCCCCACTTGCCCTGAGTAAGTGACCAGGAGCCCAGCTCCCACAGCCGCGTGGCTTGCCAGTCAGCAGCCACCAAACAAGGCCCCCCTATCCCTCATAGGATAACATTTGGCCTAACTCTCTCTGCACCCGTCCGTCCTAGAGCCGCTGAGGGTGAACCAACTGTACCTACCTGACCCTGGGAGACCCCTGAGTCTGTGCCCAGAACCTCAACTCTGCCAGTCGAGTACTTACCCTATGAGGAAAATAGAGTTTGCCGTTTAAGGGTAACATTGACTGGCTTTTTCCTGAAATTTCTTCCAAGTGTGGACTTTTCAAATCTTCAAATATTCACCAAAAATCAGCCGAGTGCCAAACGACTTTACTCACCTGCTCTTAGGTGAGCTCCCAGTGCTGGATCTTGGTGCCCAGCACTGACTCTGAAAAATACCTACAACTGTACTTACCCTTAACTCAATTTTCTTCCATTGGAAACCATTGACTGTTTTTCTGTGAAATTTCTTCTAAGTGTCGATTTCTGCAATCTTTAAATAATCTTAAAAATCGTCTAACATCTGAAAACGTAATTACTTAACTGTTTTGGATGAAGGTCCCAGTACTGAGTCTAGGCACCCAGGGGCATATGTATCAAACGATTTTTTAATCGCAAACGCTGCGATTCGCAAAATAACAGCGTTTGCGATAAAAAAATCGGTAATCGGGATGTATGAGCCACATCCCATCGCAAAATTAAGGAATTGCTAATTTAGCGATTTCTTAATTTTGCGTAAGCATTTAAGAAATCGCAAATTGCGATTTCTTAAATGATATGTAAAAAGCACCCAAGTTGTGCGAATTATCCTTAAGAAATAGCAAATTACCACCAACTTCCAGTTGGTGGTAATTTGCGATTTCCCTTCAAAAAGCACTTTTTTGAAATTTACAAAGTGCCACATGGCGCTCATACATGCCCTTAGGGCATGTATGTGCGCAATATGCACACACATGCTCATTTCAGGGGTGCATCAGGGTGTCATCATGACACCCTTGAACCTTTGAAATTATTCTCAAATTGCGATTAGCAAATTGCGATTCGCTATTTGAGAATTACTTCCCATTCATTCCTATGGGTCTCCTGGCCCATAGAAATGAATGGGCAGATATTCCTTAATTGCGATTTCGCAATTTGCTAATCGCAATTAAGGAATTTTAAGAAATCGCAGAAAGTTTGCAATTTTTTTAAGACATCCCGTTTTGCAATTCTCAAATAGCGATTCTTTAAAAATCGCTATTTGAGAATCGCAAATGGTGATGTTGATACATATGCCCCCCAGTACTGGATTACAAAAGTAACGAGAACATACTGTACCTGTAACCTGAATTTTCTTCCATAGGGAATCATTGACTGTTTTCTCTGAAATATTTTCTAAGTGTCAACTTTTAAAATAGCTAAATATTGTTTAAAAATCATTACAGTAATTAAGTCGACTTTCATCACTTGATTCTGAGTACTGACCCAGGACTGAATCTAGGATCCAGTCCTGGAATTCCAAAAGTAATCCTAAAAGTAATCTGTGGCAAATAACATGAAACTTCCATTGAACTCAATGCATTATTGTTTAAAATAGTGTTGCCTATTGCAACCACTTGTAACTGTTTACAAAAGTCAATTACATCTTGCAAAAGTATTTATATAAAGCATCTAATTCTGAGAAAGTATATTTTAATTCCAATTGTTGGTTCTAAAATAAAACAAGCATATATTTTTTTATATATAAACCTTTGGCCTAGAGTTCAGTTATTGAGTGTGTGAGACCATTTGCTGACTGACTGTGTACAACAAATGCTTTACACTGTCCTCTGATAACTGCCTTACTGCTCGACCAAGCTACCACTTTTAGAGAGTAAGGTTATATCTAACTTTAGCCTCTGTCAAACCCCTGGGGATTGTGGACTCTGTACACCCTGTACCTATTTGGGAACAGTATATACAGAGCCACTTTCTCACAACGCCTGCAACCTCAAACCAGAAGGTCTCCCCAACCGTGGCCAGGAGCTGGTAAGAAGATCCTACCCTAAAAGGCAACCCTGCACCCGATGCCCCAAGGCCTTGGGTGGCCTAACTGACGGTGCCTAACCAGCTCCCAAGATCCCAACTTGCCTCTCGAAGTGGTGATCGCACCCATAAGACCTTCGTCCCAGAGTCTGAAGTGCTTTTGCAAACCAGAGACTCCCCATTGAAAGCTACAGGGCTTCCGACACCAAATCTGCACTCTGCACCCGACCGACCAATGTGCCACTGAGGGTGCATCTTTTGTGCTGGCCTAAACCCCCATTTGCCCTGAGCTTAAGTCCAGGAGCGTTGCTCCCACAACCAAGTGGCCTGCTCGACCGCAACCTCGAACCGCAGGCTCACTATCCCCCTTTGGATAACATTGGGCCTCTGCACCCGGCCGCTCTATTGCTGCTGAGGGTGTAACTAGAGTGCATCCTTGACCCCGGGGGAACCCCTGAGTCTACCTCAGAACCTCTACTCCCACTACCAAATACTTCACTCAAAACCGATAACACTATGTTCGAGGCATATTAGCTGCTGATCCACACACTAGCATAGTAGATCGCAATCTGGTGTTGTGCTCGGATGCTTCCACGTTGTTGTCTTGGAAGAAGTCTTTGTAGTCATGAGATAGGTGACTCCTCCCTTGGACGATGGTGTGCATGGGCATCAACTCCTTCATTAGATTGTTTTTTTCCCGCCATTGGGTTCAGATGCAACTTTTCCGCTCCGGTTGGAAATGTCCATTCCAAGCTTCTCGAAGCACAACATTTACAGAAAAACCATCGAATCACCTTCATCTTCGACATCGATCTCATCGGCTCGATTCCGGACGACGCAGGCCGCTGGGCCTATCCACGCCATATGGCCTACGGCTCATGGAAAGGACGCCTTTCAAAAAATGCCCCCAGTGTGGAGCAAAATTTTCACACAGTGACCATCACAAGGTCTGCAACCTGTGCCTATCGCCTGCACACAAGTCCAGCTGTCCAGCCTGTGCATCCTTTCGATCCAAAAAGACCATCCGAGATCGAAGGGCTAGAAGAAACACCATGGCACAGAGACCAGCTCCGGAACCAGTGATATCTTTGATGAAGGCTCCGATGTCCTAGAAGAAGATTCCGAGGATCATGAAATCATCTCCGAGGCAGATGACTCGTACGACCTCATCACTCCTGGGCAACATATGAGTACTACTGCCCCTGCCCCAACCCCTCCAAAACCAAAGGCAGTGGTCAAGACTTCGCCTGTTGGCCCCAGTCGAGACCGAAAACATCCTTCAGAAGCCCCGCCTCCGACTCGGCTCTGAAGAAAAAAGACAAGCCTTCCGGTAGCTCGGGACCGAGCAAAACCGCATGTCATTGTCCCGCCGGCACCTTCGACACCGAAGCCAAAAGAACACTGCGCCGAAATCGGCTCCGACGCCTTCCACCTCCAAACCGGCCCCGAAAACGCCAAGGCCCATAGACAAGCCGGCTTCGAAGGTTCCCATGCCTAAAGATCCAGCTTCGGCTCCGAAACTAACATCCTCTGCACCGAAACAAACGGCTAAGGACTCTGATACACCTCCTAAAGCCAAAACCTATAAGGATCAACAACAACCTCGCTCGGAAACGAATAAATCGGCACCGAAAACTGTTACCGAGGGACAAGAACTTTTTCACCCAGATCCCATCGATCCAAAGCAGAAAAAGATTTATATCAACCCAAAAACTGGACATGTCACCGCTGTGCCATGTAAAAAACGAAAACTGGACACCATCTGCTCCAGTTCCTGTACACAAGAAGGACTCTGCAACATCGCCTATGCCCCCTTCTTCTCCTACACTGCCTTCTAACCCACCTCCTCTACCTACACCACCCTTACCTGTAACTTCTCCACCACATACACCACCTCCGGATGATTATGATGATGACTTAGGGGGGTGGAGGGGATCCTAATGACCCGTTCACGGATCCAGATACCTCACCACTTGATGATTGGGCATTCCCTATCCCAACAGACCTACCAGACCCACAACCATATCCCTCAACACCATCTCCCCAGGTGATCACCTGGGGTTTGGTCAATTATTAAATAGAGCTGCACTTTTTCATGGTGTTGCAATGCACTCCGACGCACCAGAGGAAGATTTCCTCATAGATACTTTTGAACAGTCTCAAAAGTCAGTGCAAATATTACCTATGATCAAAGGAGTCATTAAGCATGCTCCTGAAGTATTTAAAGACCCCGTCCGTGCCAGGGTTCTTAATCCTAGAATAGAATAGAAATATAGGCCTGCACCTGAAGATCCTACTTACATCAAAGGACAGTTGCCTTTGGATTCTTTAGTCGTTTCCTATGCTAGGAAACACGTCAACTCCCAGACCTCCGGAGATGCACCACCCCCGGATAAAGAATCCAAACTGCTAGAAGCTTCTGGCAAAAGGGTAGCAGCTCAAGCAGCTAATCACTGTCGTATTGCCAACACCCAAGCACTACTGGCACGATATGACAGGCCACACTACGACCAGTTAGAAAATCTCTTAGTAACATCTTCCTGACCAGTATAAAACCCAGGCAAATGATCTTATACAAAAGGGCAAGCTAATTTCAAATGCGTCAATTAAATGTGCACTTGACGCAGCAGACACTGCCTCTAGATCAATTAACACCAGTGTGCTCCTTAGACGACATGCCTGGCTACGCATTTCAGGCTTTAAGCCAGAGGTACAAACTACCATACTCAGTCAGCCATTCAACCAAGAACAGCTGTTTGGGCCGGCTGTAGACACTGCCCTTGAAAAAATGAAAATGGACACCGAAACTGCTAAATCCATGGGAGCATTACAGTCTCCACAAACGTGTTGCACCTTTCGGCGCTCCTTCTACAGAGGAGCCTCCAAAAATATGGGCGCAGACACCTCATCTACGTTCAAAGCCACTACACAAACATCCCCCAGTAGAGGATATTTTAGAGGCCGGTACAGAGGGAACAACAACAAGGGACGAGGTTGAGGTAATAACACTCGCACCTCCCCTGCCACAAAACAGTGACTTTCCTCGGCTCCCCCCAGACCATTCCACTCCAGTCGGGGGCAGACTAACACAGTTCCTACCTGTCTGGAACTCCATCACAACAGACAAGTGGGTAAGACAAATTATCCAGTATGGTTACTACCTGCAACTTGCAGCTAACCTCCCCACACATACCACCCAAACAGCGTCCGATGTCCTCAGACCATCTTGCGCTCCTCAAACAAGAGGTTCTCTCACTGCTTCAAAAGCACGCAATGGAGCCAGTTCCCTTAGAGCATCAAGGAATAGGGGTATACTCACTATACTTCCTAATCCCCAAAAAGGACGGGACTCTAAGACCAATACTCAACCTCAGACCCATAAATCGGTATATACACTCATTTCCATATGATCATTCTTCAACAAGTGCTCCCTCTGCTGCAACAAGGCGATTTCCTTGCCACACTAGATCTCAAGGACGCCTACTTCCACATTCCCATACATCCTGCTCACAGGAAGTACTAAGGTTTGTGGTTGACGGACAACACTACCGGTTCACAGTCCTTCCATTCGGGGTAACCACAGCGCCCAGAGTATTCACAAAATAACTTGCAGTAGTAGCAGCACATCTCAGAAGACAACAAATTCATGTCTTCCCGTATCTAGAAGACTGGCTAATAAAAGCCAAGTCATTAGACCAATATTTTCTACACACTCGCCAAACAATCCAACTATTACACAACTTGGGGTTAACTATCAACTATCCCAAGTCTCCTCTCCAACCCTCTCATATACACCAATATCTAAGAGCTACCATAAACACCTCCACAGCCCTAGCATATCCCAGTCCAGCCAGGATAGCCAGTATACAAGCTCTTATCACAAAATTTCAAAACCAACACTCTCTTCCAGCCAGTGTTCACGCAGCTCATAAGCATGATGGCGTCTTGCATCTTCATTGTGCCTTATGCAAGACTTCAAATGCGTCCCTTACAGGAATGTCTAGCACGTCAGTGGACTCAGGTTCACGGACAACTCACTGATCTGGTGTTGGTGGAACAGCCGCACACATCGCTCTCTACAGTGGTGGAACATAACAAACTTGTCCAAAGGGCGGCCGTCCCTAGAGCCTCTTCCACAGATAGTGCTGTCAACAGACGCATCACTCACAGGATGGGGAGCCCATCTCCTCGGACACACCACTCAGGGCAAATGGACCACTCAACAGAAAGTGCTCCATATCAATTACCTTCAACTGCTAGCAGTATTCCTAGCACTAAAATCTTTCCAACTACATGTACAGAACAAGGCAGTCCTCATCCGGACGGAAACATGACAGCCATGTATTGCATACAAAAACAAGGAGGCACACATTCTCTGCAGCTGTCCCAGCTCGCACAGAACATTTGGAGATGGGCCATTCCTCAGAACATATACTTGCAGAACACCTTCCAGGGGTTCACAATCAGATTGCCGATCTGTTAAGTCGACAGACACAACAGATCCACGAATAAGAACTACATCCCCAAGTTCTACTGCCGTTTTTCCCAAAATGGGGCCAACCAGACCTAGATCTGTTCGCCACACACAAACGCAAAATGCCCAGCCATCGCCACCAGGTTTCCCCACCTGGAGTCAAAGGGCAATGTGATCTGGATGAACTGGTCAGGCAGATTTGCGTAAGCTTTTCCGCCTCTCCCACTCATTCCACTAGTAGTACGCAAGCTCAGACAGCAGTCTCTCAAACTGATCCTAGTAGCTCCCACATGGGCACGCCAGCCGTGGTTCACAACACTACTGGAACTCTCTCTAGTTCCACACCAAAAACTGCATTTCTCCCCGTCCTTAATAACCCAGAACCATGGAGAGATCATCCATGCAGATCCAGATCCAGGTCAACTGAATCTGGCGATCTGGCTCCTGAAGTCCTAGAGTTAGGTTACCTAAACCTGCCACCAGACTGCATGAACATTATAAAAGAGGCCAGAAGACCTACTTCTAGAGGTTGCTATGCTGCAAAATTGAAAAGATTTGCCATTTACTGCACTAACAATAATATACACCCACTGGATGCATCCATCCAGGACATCATTTGCTACTTACTGCACTTGCAAAGATGTAATTTAAATAATTATTCCTCCCACATTACCACCCTCTCCAGTTTGGGATCTAAACATTGTTCTTACTAGGCTCATGGGACCCCCATTTGAACCTCTACATAAATGCGATCTACAGTTCCTCACATGGAAAGTAGCTTTCCTTATCGCAATCGCATCCCTCAGAAGTGTAAGTGAAATCCAGGCTTTAACCATACAAGAACCATTCTTTCAATTACATCGTAACAATCTGGTTCTTAGGACAAATCCAAAAGTCCTTCCAAAAGTCATATCGCCTTTTCATCTTAACCAATCAGTAGAGTTACCAGTGTTCTTTCCAAACCCAGACTCTGTAGCGGAAAGAGCTCTTCACACCTTAGATGTTAAGAGCCATTCTTTACTACATTGACAGAACTAAATCTTTCCGCAAAACAAAACAATTGTTTGTAGCTTTCTCTCCACCACATAAGGGCAACCCCATCTCCAAATCTGGGATTGCTAGGTGGATAGTTAAATGTATCCAAATATGCTACCAGAAAGCTAAACGCACACAAACCGTTCCCCCCTAGAGCGCATTTCACACGCAAACTAGGGGCTTCCATGGCATTCTTAGGGAACATTCCCTTAGAAGACATTTGTAAGGCAGCCACATGGTCTACAACATGCACCTTCACTAAACACTATTGTGTTGACGTACAAGCAAAGCAACAAGCTTCTGTGGGCCAAGCTGTCCTTAAAACTTTATTTCAAACTGCTTTAACCGATTCAGGTGCTCACCGCTAGGGGAGATTCTGCTATATAGTCTATGCTAGTGTGTGATCTGCAGCTCGTATGCCTCGAACGGAACATGCTACTTACCAGTATGCATCTGTTCTTGGCATGTAGAGCTGCAGACCCACACACGCCCACCCACCTCCCCAGGACCTGTATCTGTTCCAGCTTTATCTTACTTAGATATCACACATGGACATCTTTCTCTTCTACGAACTCCATCATTTCCCATCATGGCGAAAAACAATCGAAGGATGGAGTTGATGCCCATGCGCACTATCGTCCAAGGGAGGAGTCACCTATCTCGTGACTACAAAGACTTCTTCCAAGGCAACAACAACGTGCAAGCATCCGAGCCCAACACCAGATGGTGATCTACTATGCTAGTGTGTGGATCTGCAGCTCTACATGCCAAGAACAGATGCATACTGGTAAGTAGCATATTCCTACTGCCCCTTGTGAGATAGTCAACCAAGGATAATCCTAGTGCAAATATTCTACTTCCTGGAGAAACCAGCAACAAACCCGCTACCTACTACGCTAGTCTGCGAGGTGCTGTGGGAGAAAATGTCGTGGGCCTATTGGCTTAATCATGTGCCTTTCATAGGGGAGTACTGGCTGTTGCCTTTTGGAGTACTGCTTCATAATAAATGGATTATACATGTGGCATCTAATATATTGCACCCATGGCTTGTCACCAGAACACATTTAGTCCTAGTTTATTGAGGATTAGCTTTGCAACAAGCCAAAGAAGCAAAACAAATTCTTTTTCAGCAGAATGAAGATTCTCAGTCCAATCCTGATGGAAGACTGATTAGCATGTCGGCGAAGCCAAGTACCCTCTCTCAGTAGTGCATTAGATGCTAGGTCCGACAGCTGCACTTTCTAGCCAGACCTAAAAAGGGGATCAAAAAATACATTTTGTTGCTAACAAATTTCACAATTTAAATGTCTGTAAATGTAGTATGGAACATAAGCCAGCCCCATGTTCACATTGTAGTGATATTCTGTGCACAGATTTGGGAGGTTGGTGGCTTAAACATATACAATGATCCAAATGAAAACATATTCTCTGTTTTACTTTGGTATGGACTTAATCAAATCTTTCTTTTGTTCTTTCCTTGTTTGCTTACAGATGTCTATTACACTCCCCAGTCCTCACAGTGTGTCTCCCGCTTTGTCCGACCCCCACCATCTGCCACAGAGCCAGGCACCCCTTACTTGGATCATTACCAACCTTACATCCAGGACCGAGTTGTAAACCCACAGTATGGTGCCCAGCCACAACAGTACCAGACGATGGGCCAGCCAATGTATCCACAGCACTATGATGGTCGACGGGTTTACCCTCCTACCCAATCTTATCAGCGGGAAGAGATGGTGCGTGCCAGCCCAGTGCCCATTGAGATGCCTCCAGCAGCAGTATCCTCCTATGTGCCAGAATCAAGGGAGCGGTACCAGCAGGTTGAGGGCTATTATCCAGTGGGCCCGCATCCAGGGCAGATTAGACCTGCATATTATAGAGTATGTATTTTACTTTGCATGTTTTTCTTGCTTTCAAGTACTGTTTCACAATTGGAATTGTCTACACATGTATGTTTTAGAATTTGCTTGATCAAGCTCAACTCCGTATCGGTGCAAGTATAATTTACCTTACTGCGTCTGATGTATATGAACACCTGTCTATATCCCCAGCATGTGTTTTGAGTGTAAATTAATGTTCAAGGCATGTCTGGGTTTAAATTCAAATGCTTTGCATACTCCTGACGTTTAGTATTATGCCCAGATGTGTGCAAATTGTTTTTTTCGAACTCTTCTTGAGACATGAGGTAGTGACTTCACCTCTTTCTGGTAATGGTGCATTGCCTCCATTGTTAGATTGTTTTCTTTCCACCATTGGGATTGGACATGTTACTGAGCTCCTGATTGACCCAGTTTGTTGTTCCCTTTGGGCTTCCTTGGTTCCGGTCCCTTCCATTGGTATGGTTTGCCATCACTGTTACTGTTCTCTCACGGACTCAATGTGTGTTGCTTCTTCTGTCAGGCCACTTTTGACCCCAACCCAAAATGGGTTCCCCATGTACACCATGACTCACCTGTGATGGAACAAGTGCTATTTTGCTAATTACTTCGGTGTTGTGCCAAGTACCCTTGGGCTGATCTCTCAGATCTGCAACCTCTACCTGACACCAGAGCACGACAAGGCCTCCTGTGATGTCTGCTGCTCTGTCCTTCAAAGAAGACTCTTCTAGACCGCTGAGCTTGTCTCTTTGTGCCACACACAAGTGGAGACAGCACCCTGGACCTTTTCAGTCCCCAGGACCTCGAAGGGGAACGTAACCAGAGCCGTCTGCTGCTGAGGAAGAGGCCTACTTGCCCATCTCAACTTCCGGCTCTGACCTAGAGATCAAAGAGCTACCACCCGTTCAACAGGTCATCAGTACAGCCCCTCCTCCCCTATCCCTTTGACACCGTTTGTGCTCCAGGCAGGCCCCCCTCCGAGTCCCAAACAGCTGCTCTTGATGCTCTGAGACAGGCTTCCGGGCAGCCACTGCCATTTGGCCATGTCAGGCACCGAACACCCATTTCATACAACATGCCAGTCTCAGCTTGGTGCCAAACAAGATCTTGAAGCTCTTGCCGATTGCCTCCATCTTTTTTTTTTGTTTGTTTTTTATTAAAGTTTTTACATCCTTTACAGCACATAACCACGTCCAATACACACTGCAAAGGACAATAACACCTATACAAAAAATAAAACCACAATTATCAATAATAAACAATAAAAAAATAAATAAAAGCAAAACCCATGAACCATTCTAGGTACATTCCCATGGTCAGAAGTTACACGTGCATCTGATTTATCCCGTACTTGCTATGGTCCCGAGTATTGCAGGTGACAACAGGGTACAATAGGCCCATTTTATCATCCCATACAGTATCACGCAGGATCATTATCAGACTGAGTTAATAAATAGTCCCGCAGCGGAGCCCAAATGTCCTTGGGTCTGGATGTCGTTGGCAACTCTTCAGCATACATGTCCAACTGCTCACGGCAGTACACCAGATCCTTAACCCAGTCATCAACTTTCTGAGCTATTTTATTCTCCCATGTGAACAGAACTCGCCTCTTGGCCAGTGAGAGGGCCACTCGCACAAACCTCCCCACGCCAGCCTTCAGATGAGGGACATGACCGATGAGGGACATGACCAAGAAGGCACACCAACGGCGTGCATTGCACCACTTGACCTGTCATGACATGTAGGCGCGTGGCAACCTTCTCCCAATATTGGAACACAGGATCACATTGCCATGCGAGATGTAGAAAATCGGCCCGTTCCGCCCACATCGGCGACAATGATCAGTGTCCCCAAGCCCCATTCTACATAGCTTAACAGGAGTATGGTACATTTGATGAAGGAATTTAAAATGAATGATTCTCAAATTGCCATTCGGAGTAAGGCGACCCGTTACCAGCCATATCTGTTCCCACTCTTTCAAACCAATCGGAGGATTCACCACTTCATTCCATCTCTCTAAGCTTTTATCTGGTTTACGAACCGTTTCATCCTGCACCGCTTTATATAGCTTGGTAATGAGTTTTTTCTTGGTTGGGGCTACCAGTAACAGCTGAAGCGACTTAAGTGTATCTGGCTCAGCGGGAAACTCAACATAGTGATCTCTTACCGCGCGCTTTAACCGGTAGCAAGTGTACCGAAAGAGCGGAGTGGGGTTTTGGATGTACTGGAGATCCTCATCTGCAAGATATCTACCCCCCGGGTAAAGATCGCTCATATGCGTTATGCCAGCTTCCTTCAACGCAGTCATGGGCCCCTTTTCCTGAGTAACCGACAGAGCTGCATGCCCACTAAGAGGTAACGCAGGAGCATATAAAGGTAGCTTATGTGCCCTCTTGCCAATCGCCTGCCAAGCCGCAACCGTGGTATCAATTGTGTTGACCTCCGCCCTGGGCGTCTGCCTACGCGTGTGTGTGAGGATACTCAGCAGCGATACAGGGTAAGCATCCCCGTCCTCAACCGCCACGTGCGGAATATAGTCATGGGATCTGAACCAATAATAAGCGTATTGGGCCTGTGCGCAGAGATAGTAGACCTAGAAATCTGGGGCCGCGAAACCACCCCTGTCATATGCCAGCATTAACGTGAGCCAACTAATTCTAGGCTGCCAATTCCCCCATACTAATCGCAATAACTGAGTTTGTACTTGTTTAAAAAAATGCTTGGTCAACTTGATTGGAATGTTACAGAACAGATATAAAAATCTAGGTAGTATGACCATTTTAATCACTGCAATTCGATCCGCCAATGACAATGGAAGGTGGGACCATCTATCCACCTGTTGTACTAAGATAGTGTATGCTTGGCCATAGTTCTCTTTAATCACAATATCAGAATCTCAGTGCACCCAGACGCCCAGATATTTAACCGGATTCTCAGACCATATCAGTGGGTATTCTACCTGGGGCGGGGACGTCTTCAGCGTTAACGGGAAAATAACCGATTTTCCCCAGTTGATCTGGAGCCCATAGAATAGACCAAATGTAATATATTCCCGAATTATCGGAGATAGATGGATCTGAGAATCCTGGACAAACAGGACCATATCGTCCGCATTCATGGAAATTCCGGACTGTGATTAAAATTAAGAGCAGCAGCTCTGTGACATTGTCGAATTTTACAAGCCAAAGGCTCTAAAACAAGGGCAAAAAGCAGGGGGGATAAGGGACAGCCCTGTCTGGTACCACGTTCTACACTAAAGGGTTCTGATGCAAGTCCACCCACCTGCACTCTCGCTGAAGCATCAGTGTACAAGACCTGTATCCAGCGTGTCAAAATAAAAGGGAATCCTATTCTGTGCAATATGTGGAACATATACTTCCACTCAATGGAGTCAAATATTTAGCAGCATCTAGCATGACCGCAGCAGCAGATAAGTTAGGATTGAGAACGTGGAACATAGCAAAAATAGTGCGCAGATTATAGGAAGTGGACCGTTCCGGGATGAACCCAGATTGGTCCGGGAGAACCAAAAGATGCATCAGAGGTTGGATTTTCATGGCTAAAATCTTCGCCAGTATTTTGGCGTCGAGATTAACGACGGAAGGCGATAAGAGTCACAACGTGTAGGCGGTTTATCTTTTTTGAGGAGAGTAATAATCAGGGCCTGGCGTAGAGAAGGAGGAAGTGTCCCAGTCTCATGGGCCTCCGCATGCATCTCCAATAGATAGGGTACCAAAAGATCTGCATAGGCCTTGTAGAACTCTGCCGTGAGGCCATCGGGTCCGGGGGCCTTATTATTAGGGAGGGAAAGGATCGTCTCAAACTGCTGAAATTGGCCCACGATAGCCTGTGGTGTGTAGTGCGCCGTGCCGCTACTATCAATAATATGGTCGATTAAGGGAGTGTCAGTCCTGGAACGTAACTTTTCGGCTAAATTTCTGCCCGGTCTACCCCCTTCGCCGTAAGCTTGGGCGACGCGCCTTCTAACCATGTACCGCGCCTCGGTGTCAGCTAATTTGTTATATTCTGCTAGTGTTTCATGAATGCGTGCCAGCGTGTCCGAAGATGTCGAATGTGAATATTGTCTCTCCAGCCCCTCCAAGACACATTCTGTTTTGGACAGCTGACCTCTAATGTCTTTCAGGATCCCCGCTGTGGTACCTATGCACACCCCCCGTATTGTCACTTTAAATGCTTCCCATAGCGTGGCTTGACTGTCCACTGAACCCACGTTCGATTTGAAGTATTGTACAATAGCTGTTCTGATGGTTTCGTTATATAGCGGATCAAGTAGTGCTTCCGCCCGAAACCGCCAGGTGAAAGGGCGATGTGGATTCATGGGAATGCAGATGGTAAGGACAACGGGGTTGTGGTCAGATAATGTACGTGGGATCGTATGAACCCCCTCCACCCACCCATTTGCTTCGGCGCTCAACAGCCAGTAGTCTAGTCTAGACCAACTATTAAACGCAGGACATAGGCTTTGTAGAACTCTGCCGTGAGGCCATCGGGTCCGGGGGGCCTTATTATTAGGGAGGGTAAGGATCGCCTCAAACTGCTGAAATTGGCCCACGATAGCCTGTGGTGTGTAGTGCGCCGTGCCGCTACTATCAATAATATGGTCGATTAAGGGAGTGTCAGTCCTGGAACGTAACTTTTCGGCTAAATTTCTGCCCGGTCTACCCCCTTCGCCGTAAGCTTGGGCGACGCGCCTTCTAACCATGTACCGCGCCTCAGTGTCAGCTAATTTGTTATATTCTGCTAGTGTTTCATGAATGCGTGCCAGCGTGTCCGAAGATGTCGAATGTGAATATTGTCTCTCCAGCCCCTCCAAGACACATTCTGTTTTGGACAGCTGACCTCTAATGTCTTTCAGGATCCCCGCTGTGGTACCTATGCACACCCCCCGTATTGTCACTTTAAATGCTTCCCATAGCGTGGCTTGACTGTCCACTGAACCCACGTTCGATTTGAAGTATTGTACAATAGCTGTTCTGATGGTTTCGTTATATAGCGGATCAAGTAGTGCTTCCGCCCGAAACCGCCAGGTGAAAGGGCGATGTGGATTCATGGGAATGCAGATGGTAAGGACAACGGGGTTGTGGTCAGATAATGTACGTGGGATCGTATGAACCCTCTCCACCCACCCATTTGCTTCGGCGCTCAACAGCCAGTAGTCTAGTCTAGACCAACTATTAAACGCAGGGCTGACATGTGTACCCTCCAATGCCCCCTCATTTCGCAAACGCCAAACGTCAGTCAACCCCATTTCCACCATGGCATCCCTAATACACTGGCTAATCTTAATCGTACGCACAACTGAAGGATTGGATTTGTCCACTTGTGGATTGAGGTGAGTGTTTAGGTCACCTCCCCATAGGACTGCAGATTCCGGCCATTCACGCAAAACATTAAACATTTGCAAAAAGGGGGTCGGGTCATCCACCACAGGACCATACATGTTTACTAGTGTCACCAATGCCATTCCCGGCTTGCCTTGTACCATAACCCACCGCCCCTCAGTATCTGTGCGAGTTTTCACAGGCTGAAATGCTATTCCCTTTTTGATAAGGATAAGCACGCCTCTGGAATACGTGGAGTACGAAGAGGCCAATCGAAAGGATGCCCATCTATGTGCTAGTCTGTCTTCTGTTTGTTTACGCAAGTGTGTCTCTTGTAACAAAGCGATCTGCACTGCGTGCCTATCCAGATGCGCTAACACCTGTCGGACCTTATCTGAAAGAAACACGTTAGTTAGATTCCTCACCTTAGAATGTCCCCAGGCGTCAGACTGGATCCGGAAGATTTTTCGTCAGCAATACCCCTTGCGCGTCGCTAGGCGTCGTCTGCGGCTCCGCGTCCGTCGTCCGCGTTGTGCGCCGGAATGACTTCGTCGGAGTACTTAGACGCCGCCCTCGCGCGCTGACGTCAGTTCTTCTTTTTTCCGCGCCAGTAAGAGCAGATCCGGGAGAGCTACCCCTTTTAGTCTTTTTTGACTAAGTTTTTTGATCCTTTTTGATCTTGTCTCGACTCCGGTGCCGGTAGGATGCCTGGTTTCAAAGCCTGTGCTGACTGCAACCGCTTGATGTCGGTTACGGATCATCACCTGCGGTGCCTTTACTGTTTGGGCCTCGACCACGACGCGGAGTCGTGCTCGGACTGCAAGGCCCTGACCTCGAAGGCTAGACGGGAGCGGTCCCGTAAGCTCCTCGAGCTTAGCCACTCGGCTCCGCGCCCCTCTCGATCCCAGTCCAGGAGGAGGTCCAATGATCGGTCGCGGAGCCTCAGCCGACGTCATCATCGCTAGTCTGGCTCCAAGTCTTCGGGTAAGTCGAAGCACTCCAAGAAGTCCAAGAGGCGACACCGCTCTCCGTGCCGGTCGCGCGACTCAGCCGAGGGTCAGGGTGGTTCCACCCCCGCAGCTCCGGCGGAGCCGCAGGCGCCGCGCAAGTCCCCATACCCGCCGGTCCCTGGGACTGACGCGACGCCGGCGGAAGTCAGTGCCTTCCTCTCGGCCATGAGGAACCTGGCTCCGCCGTCGATGCCCGCTGGCGCGCCTTCGGGCCCCACGGACCCGACTGGGCAACCTTGCATGCCGGCGGCTCCGGGCCCGGCGCCGTCGACGGCTCTGGCCTCGACGCCGCAGGTTCCCGAGGGACTCGTCCCCGCCGATGCCGGTCGACCTCGTCACGCCTCCTCCGCCGGCGTAGACACCGGTACCACCTCCGACGCCGGCTCCGCTCGGCGTCGAGCCCCAGTTCAGCCCCGCTCCGGACCCGGCGCCGTTACGGCGTCGATGGACGCCCCGTACGGCGCCGTTAGAGACACATTATGTCTATCGTCCGGCTCCGATCGTTCCTCCTGTTTACCAGGAATCGGATGACGGGAACGTCTGGGAGGGGTCCGATGACCCTATGGCCGTTCAGGCTCAACTGTCACAGGACTGGGCAGACGAACTGGGGGAGGCCAGTGGTCTGGATACCTCACCAGACACTGGATTCATCTCTCCTCCGACTGTGGCTTCGGAGGAGGGTGCTGCTTTCTCTGTGGTGCTGCGCAAGGCGGCCGCAGCCCTTGGGCTCGAGCTGCCTGCCGTGGCTGTGAGGACTAACGTCCTCACTGAGGTGCTTCAGTCTGCAGCAAGCTCCACTGAGCCTCTGCTGCAATTCAATCGAAAGGATGCCCATCTGTGTGCTAGTCTGTCTTCTGTTTGTTTACGCAAGTGTGTCTCTTGTAACAAAGCGATCTGCACTGCGTGCCTATCCAGATGCGTTAACACCTGTCGGACCTTTTTTGGGGTGTTTAAACCGCGGATATTCCAAGTTTGCATTTATACCTTTCCCCCATTATCTACCCAGACAGGCCACCCGCCTCTCCAAATGTTGAATTACCATCCAGATGCACCAATAACGATAATGACCACATGCACAGTTTAAAGTCTGACCACCGTACCTGCAATGCAAAAGATAATAAGAAAAGAGCAACTCCTCCTTCCCCACCCACTTTAGCAACCCCAATTTGCCAAAGACAATTCCCTTCATTATAAACACACCCAACAAATACACAATAACGCAAAACATCAAGTGGGGTATACCCATTGGGGGACGCGGTGGCAAGGTCCACTCCCAGATCGAGTAGGGAGGGGGCCGCTGAAAAAACCTTTATGGTCTCTTATCCATTAACCATCCCACCGACCCTGCGGGCGTAGACATACCGGGCCACTTCGGACACAAAATCCCGCATTTTAATCAGTAGGTTCCTGAGGGCGGAGACCAACAGAGATTTGGAATCCCACAAGCTCTGTGTATGAGGTGTTAACCCACTCTTACCCAGCTTCGAGACATTATAAGACATACCCTTGGTATAAAAAATGTCAGTCTCTAGGTCTCCCCCTGAAATGCACCATGTGGCAGCATTACAAACGGCCCATGCCATAACGCGGCCATGCACGTCAACACTGTGATATAAGATAGTGCCTTAATATACAAACATGTGAGTTTAGAAACAACCATCAGAGCCCATGGCTCCTTGCAACTCAGTCGTCGTTGTCCGATGTGGGATCCGGGGGGCTCCGGCGGCGGCAGAGGGACTTGGCGTATTCCATGGCTTTCGTCGGATTCGTTAAGATCTTTGTGTGATCCGTTGCACCTATGCGCAGCCGCGCCGGGTAGAGCATGGCATATGGAACCTGGTCCTTCATGAGCAGTTTCTTAACTCCCTGAAACTCCTTACGTGCCGCCTGTACTGTAGCCGTGAAATCCGGGTAAGGTGATAACACATTTCCCTGGTATGTGATTGTGCCTTTCTGGCGGGTGACGCGCAACACAGTGTCCCGGTCCCTAAAATTCAATAGCCTGGCGATGATTGGCCTGGGGGGGGGGGGGCCCGGCGGGGCCCGGCGGTTGACGCGCCACCAGGGATTTGTTTGCATGTTCCCCTGCAAACATTGCCGATAAGCTGTCAGCGCCACATATGTCCCGCAATAGCGTCTCCACATAGTCTTCCAGGCGCCCCACATTGGTCGATTCCGGCAGGCCGAAAATGCGCACGTTATTGCGCCGTGAGCGCGCTTCGATGTCCTCATTCTTCGCCTGGATGACAGCCAAAAGTTTCGTGATATCATTGTTCTTCGCAGCAACTTGCTGAAGGCCAACTTCGGCATCCGATATACGCTGCTCCGCCTCGCCAATCCGCGCCGCATGTTTGTCTAATTTTGCAGAGAAATGGTCCATCCTGCCGTTAAGGGCTTCGATCTTACCATCAATGGCCTGTAGGCTGGCCTGTATAGCAGATAATGTCTTTTCCAGCGAAGTGGGGGCCTGAGCTGTCGACTCCATCTCAGAGTCTATGGCCGCATGCTGCGAAGATTTACCACCCCTGCGCAGCTCGAAAGTTAGCCGAGGCCGAGTGCGATCAGGCTTGCCCATGACGTTTTAATGACATAGCACCCCACCCAGTTGAGAGGTGTCGCTCCCTGTTCCGGGTGCAGGGGGGAGCCGCACGTGTAGCACAATACGGGCCTCAATTCACCATGTAGCTGCTGTTTACTTTTGTGCGCTGAATCTGCCCCAGGATGACACTCTCCACCCAGAAGGACGCTCCAGTAATTCGGAGGCAAGTATCTATGTCTCTGTGCCCCACAGCGTCTGCAATAGGAAGACTGCGGCTGCTATACTCTCCTTCCCTGTAACATATAGGGATCGTGTCTCCCTCCCTAGCACTTGGCCCAAGTCCGGTGTCCGGGCGCAGTTAGTACGCAGGAAGGGCCACTACGCACAGCCAGAAATGTTCCAACCACGCGACCCATACAGTTGAAAGCACCGATGGTATCCAGTCACTTCCGTCGTGGAACCTCTCCCCGTGCAGCAGGTCCCCTCCACACCCGATCCCAGGGCCAGCTAATGTTCAGCACCGGTGGGGGCTGCCAAGCATAGAGAGCTGCGAGAGCCACTCCAGCAATGTGTCACTACCCGGAACACAGCAAACTCAGGCAGGTACAGCGTGTCTCACCACATGCAAAGCTCAGTCCCCATGATCCAGGGCCAGCGCCACCCGCTCACGTAGCGTAGAGCGCCGTCCGCTTCTCGGCGTCCGCCCGTGTTCCCCGCTCACCTCGTTTCGCCTGGTCTCACACGGCCACAGCACTGCTCCTCACCGCAGAAGCGCAGATGTCCACGCAGCTCCCTAGACCACCTCAAGCACTTTCACCGGCAGCCGCGATATCCGCCGGGAGTCCGCCCAGGCCCCTCACCACGCTGTGGCCGCCATTACTCCCTCAGCCGTAACGCGCTGTCAGGCTTTCACCACCTCCGAGGGGGACTCCGCGGCTAATTATCCCACCGCCGGGTCGCCCCCAATGTCAGCAAGCGCCGTCCCGCAGGCAGCAGCGGGGAACAGCCCGGTAGGAGCAGGATTTTGTACGGATAATTTCGGCGGCCGGCAGAGCAACACTACTGTGCGGCCATCTTGCCGATCGCCTCCATCTTTGTGCCAAAATGCCCTTCGGATCTAACGTCTCTGCTTAAAGACTTCATCTGCCCTGAAAACCCTCTGCGCCAAGTGCAACGTTGACTGTCTGCTCTATTTAACCTGTCCTCCCGAAGCTGCAGGATGAACTAGACGCCCGCCAGCCGCACATCGCAGTCCATCTTCACACTAGTTAGATCCTCGCCCAGTCACCAGCATCCACCACTCGGACATTAAAGAGGCAGCTCGGCTTTGAGGAAGGTTTAGAGCGTCCACCTCTGCCCAAGCAGTGGAAACCGGACCACAAGGCTAACTGTCCTCTCCCAGCACCTTAGCAGTTATACCCTCCATACCTCACCCCCCCCCCCCCCCCCCCCCACCCGCAGGCCTTACCCTCCCCATGTTCGTCTCCTGCTGGCCCTCTTCCTTACTCACCACACTGACATTATGTCTCACCGCACAGGGGACCCATGACATGTCACCATAGACAATGCCTGTGTTGTGGACCCTCCATGGGACATGGGCCCCAATCTTTATCCCACCTACCCCCCTCCACAAGATGACACTCCCTCTTGCTATGAGGTCTTGGGTAGGGCTGCATAGTTTCATAAATTGGAAAAGCGCTGCTATCCAATTGAAGATTTCCTATTGGGAACTCTTCCTCTGAACAATGTATGCTGTACCTACCAATGTGGCAGGGAATGCCTAAACAGGCCTCCGATATTTTAAAGACCCAGTTAAAGCTTGGGTAGTCACCACTAGGATGGAAAAAAAATATTGGGCCACCCCCTCTGACCCAGTCCACATGAAGGGCCAGTTCCCTCCCTAGTCATTGGTGTGAGAAAGTGCCCTTTTCTGCATGGTTGCCCCCCCTTTTTGCTGACCTGCTGATGCACTTTACTGAGTATGCCCTGGACTCCTGTCAATCAGGTACCCATGGCTTATGTTCTTTCCCTAAAACTGCATTGAAGACCAAACCCAATTGGCATACATGAACAAAGCAAACCCAACGACGGACCAAGGTCAAGCACTTGGATTCCAACTATTTTCCTACTTATTGGAGTACACTATGTCTGTGTACGTGGTGCAACAGCTTCCAACATCCGTCGTTGTTAGATGCGGGACAGGACAAAACGTTTTTAACACAAAGGAAGGTGCACTCAAAAAGACAAAGTCCAATATGGTATATATTCAAAAGGATTTTTCTTGGTCTTCTTATTTATTAAAGCGAATGTCAGCCAACGCGTTTCGTTCCTAAAACACAGGAACTTCTTCAGGGCACAAAGTAGATAACACGAGACATTCGCTTTAATAAATAAGAAGACCAAGAAAAATCCTTTTGAATATATACCATATTGGACTTTCTTTTTGAGTGCACCAAACCCAATTGGCACTCTGGCCACAGGTCAGTCCCTTGTACCCAGGGCACTGTCACCAGGGAAGGCCTCTAATGGCTGCAGCACTTATTGTGCCACCCTTGGAGGTCTGGTACCTTTACACTCGCACACTGCCTTTGTAGGCTGTGTGTTTTGGTGCAGAACAAAGTGAAGTCAACATGGCACACATCCCTGTGTGCCATGCCTACAACCCACTGCTCTGGCATAGATCAGTTATCCCTCTAGCTGGGTGCACTATACCAGTTGTGACGGTACAGGTGCATGAGCCCTGTACCCCTACAGTGTCTAAGTCAATTCTTGGACACTGTAAACGCAGTGCTGCCATTAAGAGTATATGGTGCTGAGTTTGTCATTACGAACTCCACAGTACCATACTGGCTGCACTGAAAACTGAGAAGTTTGGTATCAAACTTCTCAGCACATTAAACCACACTGATGCCAGTGTGGGATTGAATGAAAAATGCACACACAGGGCATCTTAGTGACCTACCACTAGTGTCCAGGCTGAGTGGCTGCTTTCAAAGAAGGACCGAACAGCTTTGCCAAAGCTCACAAGAGGAGGATGCCCACTGACCTGGCCCCAGACCTACGGGCTTGTCTCCACCTCTAACCTGAAAAGGCGAAAATCCATTGTGTCTTGCAGCCTCAAGAACCCTGAGGACCTGCCCTGCCTTCAAAAGAAAAGACTCTGTCTCCTGTGAACACCGGATTTGTTCACCATCAGACTCCGGGTCCAGCAAAGCCTGCGAGTCTGCACCTCTGCACCAGACGCCCACAGGCAGAGATCAAGTGGCCCAACAACATGAGGTGTCCCCGGCGATCCTGACTTGAGATCCAGCTGATTCCTGCAGCCTCAAACCGGAAGGTTCTCGGGTTAGGAGCTCCAGAGAGACCTCCTCGTGGTGTTTGCCAACTCGAACCTGGCCGTGGACGGCGGGTGCAGAGTGGGGCAGATTTGCGGTGTCCGGCTGGAGCCAGAGGTTGAAGATAAACAAATCCAGTATTCATGGGAGACACAGCCTTTGTGGTTGAAGGCAGGAAGGTCCTCCAGGGTTTTTGAGGTTCTCTTCCAGGGGATACTCTTCAATAGTCATAAGCACTGAATAATTCTGTCCATGTGCGGGGACCCCGGAGCAAACACACACACACACACACACACACACACACACACACACACACACACACACACACACACACACACTCACACTCACACCCAGGCTCAAATATGCCAATATATATATATTTTTTTAAACTAGTGTTTATTAAGTTGTTGATGTTTGTTTTTGTCAAGACAAATGAGAACAACATACAATGTATGCAGCATATCAGCAGTATGCAGAGCACATAAAATAAAAATAAACAATTAGACCATATTTGTACATCATGCATAGTCCACATATTGTGTTGAAACAGTGTTGGGGTTTAGAACCATCACTTATGCTCATCGTCCATCGAGGCCTATGCCTCGCGCGTTTGCCTGCGTGGACCATTACATGAGCCATCCTCAAAGTCCGCCAGGAGGGATCAGCTCAGCATGTCAACAATATCAAGCATCATCCGCAGGTGGCCAAATTACTAGGGGTGGGCGGAATTTGCGAAATTAACTTTCGCGAAAATGTTTAAAATTATCGCAAACAAGCGGAAATATCGCCAACTTACCCATGTGGTTGCTTGCGGGCGCGGCAATCTTATTTTGAGTTGTCTCGCGGTGAATGATCGCGAGGAAGAAGTGATCGCGCGACGCATGACGTCACTGCGGGCGCGAACTGTCGCGAGACAGCGCAAATGGCTAAAAACAATACAACATCTCATGGAGAACGCGACTGGATCAAGAAAACTTGTCGGCGAACGCAGGGATTCAGGTAAGGCGATCGCGCGCGAATGTATTATTTTACAGCGCGAGCAAGAAACAAATTATCGCCAAGCTGCGGAAACCGGAAATTTTCACGCTCTCCGGGGGAAAGCGAAAAAGTCAAATTATCGCAATTTCCACGAACGGAACGAAATTTTCGCCCTGGCCTACAAATTACCCAGCATTACAAGTAGCCCCAAGTTCGCGGTAGATATATCCACACTGCCACATGTGGCGTCCCATGAGCCTGTTCAACACATGTTAACCTTATTCACAGCGTATGTCAAAGTTGCAGCCTCATCTCGCTTCCCCCTCCAATGGCGCGTTTGTGTTATCTTCGGCAGGATGTAGTAGGAGATAATGCTTAAGGGGTCCTCATATGTCTTTGGGTCGGGACTTGCGAGGTAATGTTTCTGCATATATAGCACCCTGATCTTGGATATATATCAGATCGTCTAACCACTCTTTGAATTTAGGGGCACGGCCCCTGCCCCATCTGCATGCCACCCTACGCTTTGCTAATAACAGTGCAAGTGTGACATAGCGGCGACATGAGCTGGGGAGCTGCTCTGTGTACCCAAGCAGCGCCGTGAGTGGACTGCATTCCAGCACCATGGATGTCATTGGTGTCAGTGCCTCGAATACCTTCACCCAATACTCTAACACCTGCGGGCATTCCCATGCCGGGTGCAGAAAACCAGCCCCTGGGCCACTGCATCTGTCACAATTATCTGTGTGTCTCAATTTGAAGCGGTATAGTTTGACAGGAGCGTAGTATATGCGCTGGATATACTTATAATGAATAATGCGTAATCTGCAGCTACCGGAAATGTGCGCAATTTGTAGACAGCAGTATTTCCGTTGCTCGGTTGTGATGTCAATGCCTAGGTCTGCGTTCCAGTGCGCTAATGCCATCTGTGTAGGCCCTGGTTGCTGGAGACGTATATTATGATAGTGTGTGGATACTCTCAGCGCGCAGCATGCGATGCAGCGGCTCCACCAAAGCAGACTCCTGTGGAAATCCCAGGTCAGTCGCTTGCATTCCCTGTCGCAGGTGTGTATATAAGAAGTTATCTAACGGGTTGTGAGTCGCCTGTTGGAAGAATTGGTCAGAAGAGCGAAATGTCCCATTAAGGTAAAGATCTCCCCATGTAGTAATGTGCACTCGGGCACATAATTTACGGAACCCTGTTTCCTGGAGTAACAGCATCTGAGGGTGGTAGGAGAGAGGTAGTAACGGCGAATAAAGGAACGCCGCGTTAAGTCGCTTACCAATTTTATGCCATGCAGCAACCGTACTAGTGATAGTTGGAAATTGCACATTCCTGGCAGGGGGTTGGTATGTGAAGCATCCCATCTAATGGGAGAGGATCCGCCAGCCAGTGTTCTGCCGCTATTTGGGGCATGTACTGGGGGGGATGGATCCAAAAGTAAGCATAATGTCCACTGTAAACGAGGTTGCCCCCCCCCCCAATCTCGAATAACCTTAGTAACTCTGTTCGAAGAGACGTGAAAAAATGGAGTCCAGGATGGTATGGGATATTCATGAAGAAATCTAAAAATTGCGGGCGTATTACTATTTTTATCAGAGATGCCCTTCCAGCCATCGACAGCGGCAGTGTTCTCCACCGCGTGACATTCCGCTCCAGGCTCTCCATTGCCATGCCATAATTGAGGCGAAGTATCTCGTCCCGATTGCCCCCAATTTGGATCCCCAGATATCGCAAGTCAGTGTTGCACCGTTCCAAAGGGTAATCAAGTGCAAATCTCACCACCGCCGGTGTAAGGGGCAATACTTGCGACTTAGCCCAATTGATGTGGACTCCAGAAAGGTGCCCCCCGAACACTATAAATTCTCGTAGCAATGGATTGAGGTTTGTCTGCGGATCTCTGACATACAGTGTCATATCGTCAGCATGTAGGAATATTAGTATGTGTCGTAGCTGGCAGTGTAGCGCATGCTCCCGGTGATGCTGCCGCTGTCGACTTGCTAGTGGCTCGACCGCGAGGGCGAACAATAAGGGCGATAATGGGCATCCCTGTCTAGTGCCTCTCGAAATAGGGAACGCCATGAAAGTGTGGCCATTTATGAGCACTCGGGCTGTGGGGCGCTGGTATAGCAATTGGATCCAGGACACAAATATTGTTGGGAATTCCATATGGTGCAGTATACCAATGAGGTAGTCCCATTCTATTGAATCAAATGCCTTTGTGGCATCTAAAAAAAACTGCTGCCAAAGGAAGCTCCGGCGTGACATTCTGCAGAATGGAAAAAAGGGTGCAAAGATTGTGCGTAGTGGCGCGGCCAGGCACAAATCCTGATTGATCAGGCAATACCGGTTTGTCGATCAGTAGTATTAGTCTATTGGCTATAACTTTAGCTAGTATTTTCGCGTCACAATTCAACAAAGATAAGGGCCTGTATGAGTCGCACGAATTGGGGTCTGTGCCAGGATTGAGGAGGAATGTTATCAGTGCTTCCCTCATGGAAGGAGGAAGGATGCCACATTCCATGGATTCTTCATAAACTTCTTTCAGCACTGGGGCCATAATGTCTATGTAGGTTTTGTAAAATTCGGCAGGAAGGCTGTCTAGACCCGGGGCTTTACTAGATTTTTGTTGCATTATGGCCTCCCGGATTTCGTCAAGTTAGAACGGGTGTGAGAAAGTGCCATCTTTCTTGCATGGTATGCCCCCACTTTTTGCTAAATTGCTGAATGTACTTCGATTGAGTGTACCCTGGGTTCCTGCCAATCAGGTGCCCAGGGCCTATGTTCCTTCCTTAAACCACACAAACTCCAAATTGGCAAACCCTAGCCACATGTCAGCCCCTAGTAAATGGTACCCTAGGTACCCAGGGCCTTGTGGCCAGGGAAGGCCTCTAAGGGCTGCAGCACTCATTGTGCCACCCTCAGAGGCCCTGTACCCTTACACACACACACTGCCCTTGCAGGCTGAGTGTCTGGGTGCAGGACAAAACAAAGAGTCGACATGGCACACATCACTGTGTACCATGCCCATCACCTACACTGCCAAGGCATATGTCAGCCACCCCTCTAGATGGGTGCATTACGCCTATGGTGTGGGCACAGGAGTAGGAGCCCTGTGCCCCTACAATACCCGGGTCCATTCCTGGGCACTGTAAGTGCAGTGCTGTCATTTAAGAATACATGGTGCTGAGAGCTTGTCAAACACGAGCTCCACAGCACCATATTGGCAACACTGAAGCCTGGGAAGTTTGGTATCAAACTTCTCAGCACATTAAACCCACCCTGATGCCAGTGTAGGATTTAATGTACTAAGCACCCCAGAGGGCATCTTAGAAGATGCCCCCTTACAGCTAACTTGCAATCCACGTCTGCTCTGAGGCTGCCCAGGCTGCCACACAGCAGACACGTTGCTGGACCCCTGGGTGGGAGAGCCCCTGCTCTCCTGGGCCTGCAACAATGCACATCCTGGGTGAGGTGAGAAATCTCCTCCCCCAGGATGAGCAAAGGGAAGCTTCAAAGGCATGCCGCCAGTTGGAGTTTCCCCCAGGCCACTGCAACCCCCTACTCTGGCGGGAAGCTTGGCCGGAAACCCCATACAAGGACAGGGGATGTGCCAGCCTGCCCACCCCACCCCTCAGGTGGGGGAGGCGAGGTGAAGCACATCTCCGGGCTCTCGCCATCTTGAAGATGGGAGGCCCTACCCTATCAGGATTAGGCTACTGCCCCCCTCCCACAGGAGAGAGGCAGGATAGGGGGTGTACCCACCCCAGGACAAGGACCCATTGGTCCCTGGCCTTCACCTACCTGTAACGCCCCTAAATCTAGTATTTAGGGGCCCCCTGAACCTTCCTTCCTCAGATTCCAGATAGAAAAACGACAAGAAGAGCAAGAAGAACAAAGACCTGCCCTGCAGCTGCTAAAAAGAGAAGAAGACACCAACTGCTTTGGCCCCAGCCCTACCGGCCTGTCGACTCTCGAACCTGCACCAGCGCGGCATCCCACGTGGCCAGCAACCTCACCAACCCCGGAGGACCTGGCTACCTTTTAGCTCTAAGCCCCTGGGACTCCCACGAGTAGAGGCTCTACTCAAGAAATCTACTTGCTATCCCTGGCACCAGCCCGGGACCGCGGACCCAACACACTCTGCACCAGCCAAGCCTGGCCAGTGCCGGAGTGGACAAAGACCCAGAGGACGACCCCACGGCGACTGTGACCCAGAGTCCGGCACCCAAGGACCCCCCTCGACATCCCGGAAGAAGCCTGCAGCCTCAGAACCAAGTGCCACCCCAGCCGCGATCAACCAGAGGGTAAGATTCCCGACGTCAAAAGGCACCCCTGCACCCGGCGCCCTGCGACCCCCTGTGCCCAATCCCGGGGTACCCACCTAACCTACAACTACCCAACTTACCTCTCGAAGTGGTGGTGGCACCTGAAACATCCTCGTCCCCGAGCCTGCAGCCTCTTTCCAAACCGGAACATTCCCATTGATTTCCATTGAGCGCCCTAAGGCTCAAAAGCACCCTGCACCCAGCCGCCCGAGTGGCCCTGGCAGTGCCCTCTCTACACTAACCTACTTCCCCACTTGCCCTGAGTAAGTGACCAGGAGCCCAGCTCCCACAGCCGCGTGGCTTGCCAGACAGCAGCCACCAACCAAGGCCCCCCTATCCCTCATAGGATAACATTGGGCCCAACTCTCTCTGCACCCGGCCGTCCTGAAACCGCTGAGGGTGAACCAACTGTACCTACCTGACACTGGGGGACCCCTGAGTCCATGCCCGGAATTTCAACACTACCAGTCGAGTACTTACCCTTAAACCGCTAACTTCATTTTTCTCATAGGGTAACATTGACTGGCTTTTTCTTCAAAAATCTTCTAAGTGTGAACTTTTCAAAACTGCAAAAATTCACCAAAAATCAGCCAAGTGACAAAAACGAATTTACTCACCTGCTCCTAGGTGAGCTCCCAGGGCTGGATCTTGGTGCCCAGCCCTGACCCTGAAAAGTGTTCACAACTATACTTACCTCTAACTCATTTTTCTCCAATAGGAAACCATTGTCTGCTTTTCTGTGAAATTTCTTCTAAGTGTCTACTTTTGCAAATTTGAAATATTCTTTTAAAATCGTACCATTTCTGCAAACGAAATTACTTACCTGCTTTTGATAAGGAGCCCAGTCCTGGGTCTAGGCACCCAGTCCTGGATTACTAAAGTAACGATAAAGTACTCTACCTGCAATTTGAATTTCTTGCCATAGAGATCCATTGAATGTTTTCTGTGAAATATTTTCTAAGTGCTAACTTTTGAAATAGCTAAATATTATTTAAAATTCATTAGTTATTAAGTCGACTTTCATCACTTGATTCTGAATACTGACCCCAGGCTGGTTCTAGGAGCCAGACCTGGAATTCCAAAAGTAATCTGAAAAGTAATTTATTACAAATAACCTGAATTTACCATTGAGCTCAATGCATTGTTATGTTTAGGAAATAGGATTGTTTATTGCAACCAACTGTGACTGTTTACACAAATTTATTGCTTAAAACAAAAGTATTTATATTCAACCTCTCATTCTGAGAAAGTATATTTTTACCCCCTTTGTGGTTCTAAAAATAAAAACAAGCATATATTTTATATATACAAATCATTGGCCTAGAGTTCAGTTATTGAGTGTGTGAAACCATATGCTGACTGAGTGTGTACAATAAATGCTTTACACTGTCCTCTGGTACTGCCTTACTGCTCGACCAAGCTACCACTTTTGAGAGTAAGGTCATACCTAACTTTGACCTCTATCAGCCTCTGGGGGACTGTGGACTCTGTACACCCTGTACCTATTAGGGAACAGTATATACAGAGCCACTTTCTCACAACGGGGCACTGAGAAATTCCCTCTGATCCTCAAGTCAGCCCAGCGCCACATCACCCAGAAAACTGCCAAGGTCGCGGCGTTGGGTCGTGTAGAGCGTGGAGTAATGTGTTGTAAAGCATGTCGGTATGCTGGCTGTGTCTCTGTGCGTCTCCCCATTGGGCCCTTTAATTTCCAAGACGTGCTGGGACCCCCTGGGTCTCCTGATCATGTCCGCTAAGGCTTTCTCGGTTCGTTCGCCCTCCCCGTAATCTCTGGCTTTCCAATATTTCCCCCTGAAGTTGGATTCCCGCGTTGCAGTCTCTGTATAATCGGCCAATTTCTCCTGAAAATCAAGTTTAAGTTGAGTTCCGCCCCCTTCAGCCATTCCAGTTTCTAGCACCTTAAGTTCTTGTTCCAATTGACGTAGCGTTCTTTGTAGGTCTTTAAGGAACACAAAGCTTTTTGAAATTCAAAACCCTCTGATAGTGACCTTAAAGGCTTCCCACAAGATCTCTATTGAGTCGACTGTTCTCCTGTTTCTTTGAAAGAAGGCACAAATTTCCTCGCCTAATTCCACGCGTAAAACTGCATCTAATAGTGCTGTAGGTTGCAATCTCCAGTGGCGTCTGGGTGTGTTATAGCCCGGCGGTAGGATCACAAGCTCAACTGGTGAGTGATCTGAGAACGTTTTTGCCAGGTGCGTAACTGCAGTTATTGTGGGACTTAACTCTTTCGACAGCAAGCATTAGTCTATGCGCGCCTAAGTAGCCGTGTAAGTATTACTGTGTTCCCTCCTGTGTCGCCGGGTGATGATGGTGCCATGCATCCACTAAATTCCCCTCCTGCATAATCTCCAGCAGTGTAGCTTGTGCTTTAGTTTAATGGTGTGGAGCTGTTTGACCTGTCCATGGCAGGGTTGATGGCCACATTGAAATCCCCTCCCCAAATAAGCTGTGTAGATCCCACTTCCAGTATCTTCCCCCATAGGGTGGTGAAAAACTCAGGTGTGTCTACATTGGGGCCGTAGCAGCATACCTCCTCGCCGAATCGTCCCCACATTAAAATGGATCTTCCCTGTGGGTCTGATTGTTTGCCAATAAGTGTAAACAGCGTGTTCTTCTTAATAAGGATCGCTGTGCCTCTCGCGTATGTAGAATAAGATGCCAAAGCCGAATTGAAAATGGAGGGTAATAGCAATCCCTCAACAGGGATGAGCCGCACCTCAAGTGAATGATACCTGTCAATATTAACGTGAATAATTAAGCGCTTTAGTAGTTTCTGGAATAGGGGTGCTGTACAAACTGATGGCACCGATTACCCAACAGTGCTAATAACAGATCTAAACCTGCATATACAAATAGAAGTTATTCAGCAATAGCACTCCCTGACACGGTTACACTTGGCGATATTCGCCTAAAGTGCAGAATAATGAATGCTTGCGTTCTCAGTAAAATGTCCGATAATAATGTGTATTCATCTTCTTTTTATTCTTTAATAAGGAATTTCCCAGCAGCAAATAATTGAAATCAGGCCAACACGTGTTTCGTCTATACCACAATAGGTATGCAGACTTTATCAAGGCTGGAAAAGATGAAAAGTATATATAATGCGTGAGACTGCACAAACAAGTTAACATCAATCTGTACTAATACTTAATTATGATATCTCATTATCGTGTTGAACTAGACGTAGAATATTAAGATGGAAAAAAAGAGAGAGAATAGCACTAAAGCCAAAAACAAAAAGACCATATAGCACCGTGAAACAAAGTCAAATGCAAGGAAAGATCACCAAAAGTCAGCAGACAAAAGTGAAGCTTCACCCTGTGCGTCAAGATAAGAGAATCTGTGGCAACCCTCATGCGCTCAATTATCTTAGTAACGCCAAAAACAAAGAATGGCTGAATGAGGAGCGTTTTAAGATTAAGAAGACCTAACGTAGTGTGAAATAGTGATGGAAAAAGAGCAGTAAGACACACCCACCGAATGCACAGATCAAAGTCCATCGCAGTGATCCTAAGCTAGTCAAGATCCCAGATTGCACGAGAATCTGGAGAAAAAGAACTGTCAAGAGAGAAAAAAGGGTAAGTAGTACACACAGGCCAATAACATTAGCCTGACAAAAGCAACAAGCTTCAAAAATATAAAAGTATTGCACTGGCTAATAAGTGGTGTACCATATGTATCAAAACGACAGTACCAGAAATATATTGCTCAAGTGGTACTGAAAATCCCTTCAAGTGTAAAACAATGACCGGTATGACCATAAAATAACCCACATGTTAAGTAGTATGTTGAAGAATTCCCCCGAATTGGACACAGTATTAGAATCGTAAATGATATGCCTCTAGAGTAATTGCGCAAGAATGTACCATAACTCTGTAAATAAAAGGGTCCATAACGGGCATGAAAAATAGCCAAGTTATTGTTATCCGTCGGTAAAAAAGTCTAAGGAAAGTTATAGTGAAGAAGATGCATACTCGTAACACTCACCCAGGCCACACTTATTCAGTTGAGTCCTGACATCATATATGTGAACCTCAAGCGATGACAGATTGTATCTTCGGTATATCAAGAATCACGATAGAGCAAGAACCTGCATAGTGTCAAAAAAATTGGAATAAACAACCAATATGGTAGCAAAAATATAGAGATGTGTACACAGATAAGTGTAAAACACTCACCCAATCGAGTCAGATTTCGGGTATGTGTCAGGTTGTGCAAAGAAATAAATCCCGTTGTCAATTCCGTGTATGAGAACGGATGAAGGGCAGCCCCGCCTTGATAAGCCGGCTCCCTATAGATACAAGTATAAGAGACCCCTATTAATAGATCTATTGAACTGGACTAAAAAATATAAAATATACTGTGATAAAGATGAGCAACAAAAAAGGGAGAATTGCATGGTCAAAAAGTGACACCAAATCGGTGTCTATAAAGTAGCGTCGAGGTTGCATACCTGGCCACGGTGTTGCCACCACACGAACAGTGCGTCCAGTAAGGTCCTGATGTGTAAGGTTAGTAAAAACGTGTGACCGCCATCTTATAGTGAATGTTAAAAGTACGTAGTATTAATGGTAAATTAAACAATAAAGAGTCACACCCATCTCTAAAAAGAAAAAAATAATAAACAACTGCACTAATTAGCACAGCGAGTGCAAGAAATGCTATGTTCCACAAAATATAGTATGGATAGCGTATAAAACCCTAATGGTTGATAAATTTAAGAGTAACTGTCCTCATTGGTAAGAGACGAAAATATCCGTCTAACGGTTATGCATTACGAAAATCCTTAGTTGTTTTATTTAAAACTAGAACTATCGTAGTAATGGCGACCCGATAGCAAGCGATGTTGGGAAAGCACGCATGATCATGTGATCAAACAAACAGAAATGTTATCCAGGTGTCTTGGCTTACCCGGTAAAAATAAACGCCATCTTGTAGTGTATATTTACACAACTCGTAAAAAGTAGAAAGAAGATATAAACAGAAAACAAAATGACGAGATGACTCATTGCAATCAAAAATATGTAAAAGAAAATACAAGGTTAAAGACGGCCCTGTTATAATATAAGCGATGCGGCAATAAACAGAGATCCAGAGCTCGGGCAAAGTGAGTTAGGAGAGCAAGGAGGAAGATTAGAATAGTAGCTAAGCAGTAAGTGAAATGAGATCTCAGTGTAGATACATCTTATACCGTTATAAATATGACATTGATAACACTACATAGAGAAAGTGAAAAAGTATGATAAAATATATCTCCAATCCAAACATTATTACATATATGTTGTCAATATGACCACTGTTGACGGTCCAAATACATACAATAACAGACAAACCCAAATACATAAACAATAAACTTAATTTTAGCCAGTGCAATACTTTTATATTTTTGAAGCTTGTTGCCTATGTCAGGCTAATGTTATTGGCCTGTGTGTACTACTTACCCTTTTTTCTCTCTCGACCGTTCTTTTTCTCCAGATTCTCGTGCAATCTGGGATCTTGTCTATCTTAGGATCACTGCGATGGACTTTGATCTGTGCAATCGGTGGGTGTGTCTTATTGCTCTTTTTCCATCACTATTTCACACTACGTTAGGTCTTCTTAATCTTAAAACGCTCCTCATTCGGCCATTCTTTGTTTTTGGCGTTACTAAGATAATTATTGAGCGCATGAGGGTCGCCACAGATTATCTTATCTTGACGCACAGGGTGAAGCTTCACTTTTGTCTGCTGACTTTTGGTGATCTTTCCTTGCATTTGACTTTGTTTCACGGTGCTATATGGTCTTTTTGTTTTTGGCTTTATTGCTATTCTCTCTTTTTTTCCATCTTAATATTCTACGTCTAGTTCAACACGATAATGAGAACATCAATCTGTACTAATACTTAATTATGATAACTTGTTTGTGCAGTCTCTCGCATTATATATATTTTTCATCTTTTCCAGCCTTGATAAAGTCTGCATACGTATTGTGGTACAGACGAAACATGTGTTGGCCTGATTTTAATTATTTGCTGCTTGGAAATTCCTTATAAAAGAATAAAAAGAAGACGTATACACATTATTATCAGACATTTTACTGAGAACGCCAGCATTCATTATTCTGTACTTGAGGCGAACATCGCCAAGTGTAACTGTGTTAGGGAGTGCTATTGTTGAATAACTTCTAAGATGCAAAAGCCCTATGATCCGCCCATTTGCTGGCAAAAGTAGGGGTTATCTGGGGATGATTCATGTGAGTTTCCTGCAGCATAGCCTCTTGTATATGGTGTTGATCTAGATACGCGAGTGTCTGTCTGCGCTTGCGTGGGTCCTCCAGCCTCCTAACGTTCCACGATAGGATCCCCAAATGTGACGCATGTGGAGTATCACCCGATGTACTCATGAGATATGTGGCCTGCGGTCCTTCGCATGTGTGTCATATGAAGTATGTGTCTGCTCTGATATGTCTGCCTGAGTTTGAGCGGAGCAATAAATCTCAGTTAAAACGACCAACTCCCCCCTCCCACTGTGGCATCCCAATCATGCCATAGAATCCCAACCCTCCCACCTCTCTTATTTCCAACACGTGCTTCATCATTATATTGTCATTCCAACAAACAAAGCATTTTGCGCAATACGTCAGAGGTTCTCTCGTGTGGGGTTCACGCCTAGGTGGCTCACCCAGTCCCCTCCTACCCTTGGGCAACTAGTTGGGATGGTCCACCAGGGTCAGTGTGTGTCCGGCATTCGATACCTTATGGGCACGCGTTAAACTTCTAGAAATGTCCAGCATCTCGCTGCCCATCCGCTGCAGCAGGGTGTCTCAGTGTAGAACTCCAACCCCCTCCCACACACATTTGAGATGCCCAATGTCTCCGCAAAAAGGATATTGTACATGTGCCCATCTTTCAATGTGGTCCATCCGCTTCATCAGGTCTTTCTGGACTGGGTGGTTTCGCAGGATGTTTTTTGAGGCGTTTCAGGAAATCTTCAGCTTGATGAGGTTTGGTGAAGATCATTTGCTTGCTTTGGTATTTAATCCGCAGGCGTGCCGGGTAGAGTAAGGCATATTCTATCTGTGCTTGTCGTAGCTTTTGCTTCACGGGGAGAAAGCGCCGCCTGTCTTCCTGTACAGCGGCTGTGAAGTCAGGATAGATGGTAAGGGGTACTCCCTTGTAGTGTAGTTGCTTCTTCTCGCGAGCAGCCCGCAGAGCTGCATCCCGGTCCCTGTAACTTAAAAGGCGAGCTATAGTGGGGTGCGGTGCGCTACCCGGAGGAGGGCGGGGGCCCAGTGCCCTGTGTGCTCGCTCAACTACGAAGTGCGGGGAGAGTGTCTCCACCCCCAAAAACTCCAACAGCAGCTTCTCTATGTAGGTCTCCATTCTTCCCGTGTTGGTACTTTCGGGTATCCCTAGGACACGTATATTATTCATGCGGCTTCTCGCTTCTATATCTTCGTTCTTGGCGGCTATTATTTTTAAGAGTTTGTCCATTTGGATCACCGTGCTTTGGAGTTGTGCAGTGGCGTCCTCCGTATCAGAGATGCGGCGCTCGGTTTCGGTGATACGCTCAGCGTGCTTTTCAATTTTGTGCACGATGTTGTCCATGCGAGAGTTCATGACGTCCATTTTGTCTGCTAGCGTAGCTAGCCCTTGTCGGTCCTCCAGCATTAGCGCCCTCACGTCTTCACCCGCCGGTGCAGGAGCCTCTGATAGCACCGATTCAGCACCAACATCCATATCTGGCTGCTGGGAACGCGTGGTGGTCGTAGTTTCAAATTGGAGACGAGGTTGTTTGGCGTCTGGCTTTCCCATTGCGTGTACTGGTCCACAGCACGATGCAACGCCAAAGGAGAGGGGTTTGGTAATGAGTCAATCCCCAGAATACTGTGGGGGGACAGGTCCCCAAGCCGCCCGACTTCTGCAGCAGGGAGATCGGTGCAGTGGATATTTTTCCCGCCCCAAAGAGTACGCACCTCCGTCCTCAGCCACCCCACGAGTCCCCGTAGCCTCCAGGCGTAGGGTCTAGCAGCACCACCACCTCACAGCGCCCTCCACTGTGGTGCTTATGAGTACGTTGACCATAACCTGCAAAATGATCAGTGGCTATTGTTGATCAGCGCTGCAGCGCCGCCTCCACTGTAACACCTGCAGTATGTAGTGAGGGCTATCCGCTTGAACACCGCCAGGCAAGTCTTGTCACCATATGGTAATTGTGAGACAGTGGCTCTGTATATACTGTTCCCAAATAGGTACAGTGTGTACAGAGTCCTCAGTCCCCAGAGGTTTGGCAGAGGTTAAAGTTAGATATAACCTTACTCTCTAAAGTGGTAGATTGGTCGAGCAGTAAGGCAGTATCAGAGGACAGTGTAAAGCATTTGTTGTACACAGTCAGCAAATGGTCTCCCACACTCAAGAACAGAACTCTAGGCCAATGGTTTATATAAAAAATATATGGTTGTTTTATTTTAGAACCAGCAATAGGTATCAAAATATACTTTCTCAGAATGAGATGATTTAGTTAAAAACTTTGCAAGAGGCAATTGACTTTTGCAGATAATGTTCGTTTTGTTGCAATGGCAACACAATTTCAAACACAATAATACATTGAGCTCAATGGGAATTTTAAGTTAGTTGCAATTGATTACTTTCAGGATTACTTTTCTAACTCCAGGACTGGATCCTAGATTCAGTCCTGGGACAGTTCTTGGAAAGAAGTGAGTAAATTCGGTTTAGTTACTGTTGTGATTTTTAAGCAATATTTTGCTATTTTAAAAGTTGACACTTAGCAACTTTTGCTAATAAAATTACCAATGTTATCCTATTGAAGGAAATTCACTTGGCAGGTAAGTGGGGTTATGGTTACTTTTTCTAGGTCAGTGTTGGATCCTAGATCCAGCACTAGTGTACCACCTGTAAGCAGTTGAGAAACTGCGTTTAAGTTACACTGGCGATTTTTAAGGAGCATGTATAAGTTTGCAAAATCGACACTTAGAAGAAATTTCATAGAAAAACAGTCAATGGTTTCCTATGGGAGAAAATTCAAGTTACGGGTAAAGTATATTCTCGTTACTTTTGTAATCCAGTGCTGGGCTCCTAGGCTCAGTAGTGGGGCATCTATCTAAAACAGGTAAGTAATTAAGTTTTCATAGTTGGTACGATTTTTAAAGAATATTTGTAGTTTGCAAAATTGACACTTCGAAGAAATTTCCCAGACAAACTGTCAATGGTTTCCTATGGGAGAAAATTGAGTTAGTGGTAAGTACGGTTGTAAGTACTTTTCAGGGTCAGTGCTGGGCACCAAGATCCAGCACTGGGATCTCTCCTAATAGCAGGTGAGTATTTCCATTTTTCTTACTCGGTTGATTTTAGGTGAGTATTTTAAAGTTTAGAAACTCCACACTTTGAAGAAATTTCAGACGAAGCCAGTCCATGTTACCCTATGGAAGGAAAGTGAGTTATCGGCTGTTGGGTAAGTACTCGACTGGCAAAGTTAAGGTTCTGGGCACAGACTCGGGGGGGGTCTCGCACGGTCAGGCAGGTACAGTTGTTACACCCTCAGCGGCACAGGGGCAGCTGGGTGCAGAGTGAGTTAGGCCCAATGTTATCCTATGGGAGGCAGGGGGCCTTGGTTGGTGGCTGCTGACTAGCAGGCCATGTGGCTGTGGGAGCTGGGCTCCTGGTCACTTGCTCAGGGCAAATGGGGAAGTAGGTAGGAGTGGAGGTTACACTGCCAGGGCCACTCGGGTGGCTGGGTGCAGGGTGCTTTTGAGCCTTCGGGCGCTCAATGGATATTCAATGGGAAAGCTCCAGGACGAACGAAGGCTGCAAGCTCGGGGACGAAGATTCTTCAGGTGCCACCACCACTTCGAGAGGTAAGTTGGGTAGTTGGAGGCTAGATAGGTACCCAGGAGTCGGGCACAGGGGGCCGCCGGGTGCAGGGGTGCCTTTTGATGTCGTGAAGTCTTACCCTCTGTTCGCGGTTGGGGGGGGGGGTCCCTGGTTCTGAGGCTGCAGGCGTCAGGAGCGTCGAAGTGGGTCCTTGGGTGCCGGATTCGGGGTCACAGTCGCCCGGGGGACGTCCTTGGGGTCTTTGTCCACTCTGGCACAAGCCAGGCTTGGCGGGTGCAGAGTGTGCAGGGTTCGCTTTTCCGGGCCGATGCCAGGTGTTAGAAACTTGCTTTGAGCAGAGCCACTGCTCATGGGAGTCCCAGATGCTCAGAGTCACAAGGTAGGCAGGTACTCCGGGGTTTGTGAGGTTGCTGGCCACAAAAGGTGCCGGGATTGAGCAGGTTTGAGGGTCGACAAGCCGGTAGGGCTGGGGCCAAAGAAGTTGGTGTCTTCCTCTTCTTAGCAGCTGCACGGCAGGTCTTCTTTCTTCTTGCTCTTCTTTGTTTTTTCAGAATCTGGAATCTGAGGAAGGAAGGTTCAGGGTGCCCCTAAATACTAGATTTAGGGGCGCTACAGGTAGGTAAAGGGCAGGGACCAATGAGTCCCTGCCCTGGGGTGGGTACACCCCCTATCCTGCCACTCTCCAGGGCTTCCCATCTTCAAGATGGCGAAAACACGGAGATGTGCTTCACCTCCCCTCCCCCACCTGAGGGGTGGGGTTGGCAGAGGCTCGCACATCCCCTGTCTTTACTTGGGGTTTCCGGCCACAGGGCCCTCGGTACCATTTACCAGGGGCTGACTTGTGGCCAGGGTTTGCCAATTTGGGGTTTTAGGTTTTAGGGAAGGAACATAGGCCCTGGGCACCTGATTGGCAGGAGTCCAGGGCACACTCAGTCAAAGTACATTCAGCAATTCATCAAAAAGTGGGGACATACCATGCAAGAAAGATGGCACTTTCTCACACCATTTACCAGGGGCTGACATGTGGCCAGAGATGCCAATTGGGTTTAGGCTTCAATGCACTTTTAGGGAAGGAACATAGGCCTTGGGTAACTCTAAGATACTGGCTCTATATATACTGCACCAAAGTGAGGTACAGTGTGTATAGAGTCCAAGAGTCCCCAAAGGTAGGCAGAGGTTAAAGTTAGATATAACCTTACTCTCCAAAGTGGTAGCTTGGTCAAGCAGTAAGGCAGTATCAGAGGACAGTGTTAAGCATTTGATGTACACACTCAGTCAGCAAATGAATTCACACACTCAAGAACTGAACTCTAGGTCAATTGTTTTTGTATAAAAAATAAACTGTTGTTTATTTTTAGAACCAAGCAAGCCTGGAACAGATAAGCATTAAATACTTTTCAGTAATAAGTTACTGGGTATAGAACTGTTTGAAAATGCAATAGGAATTGTACTTTGTTTGATTTACTGGGGAGCAGTAGAATGCAACACGTAGCAAATACAGTACATTGGAATGAATAGGCTTTTTCAGTATATTGCAGTTAAGTTACTTTTACGTTACTTTTTCTAACTCAGTGCTGGATGCCTGGATTCAGCACTTTGACATTTCCTGAAAGCAGTTGAGAAAATTTGTTTAGGTTATTTGTGCGATTTTTAAAGAATAGTCTTAGTTTTCAAAAGTCGACACTGTGAGAAAGTGCCATCTTTCTTGCATGGTATGCCCCACTTTTTGCTGAATTGCTGAATGTACTTTGACTGAGTGTGCCCTGGACTCCTGCCAATCAGGTGCCCAGGGCCTATGTTCCTTCCCTAAAAACTAAAACCCAAATTGGCAAACCCTGGCCACATGTCAGCCCCTGGTAAATGGTACCCTAGGTACCCAGGGCCTTGTGACCAGGGAAGGCCTTTAAGGGCTGCAGCACTCATTGTGCCACCCTTAGAGGCCCTGTACCCTAACACACACACACACACACACTGCCCTTGCAGGCTGAGTGTCTGGGTACAAGACAAAACAAAGAGTCGACTTGGCACACATCCCTGTGTGCCATACCCACCACCTACACTGCCCTGGCATTCATCAGACACCCCTCTAGCTGGGTGCCCTATGCCAGTGGTGTGGGCACAGGGGCAGGAGCCCTGTGCCCCTACAGTACCCAGGTCCATTCCTGAGCCCTGTAAGTGCAGTGCTGCCATTGAAGAGTACATGGTGCTGAGAGCTCGTCAAATACAAACTCCACAGCACCATAATGGCAACACTGAATACTGAGAAGTTTGGTATCAAACTTCTGCGCACATTAAACCCGCAATGATGCCAGTGTGGGATTTAATGTACCAAGCACCCCAGAGGGCATCTTAGAGATGCCCCCTGAAATCTAACCTACATTCCACGTCTGGTCTGAGATGCTGCCACACAGCAGACATGTTGCTGGACCCCTGGGTAGGAGAGCCCCAGCTCTCCTGGGCCTGCAATGATGCACATCCTGGGCGAGGTGCTCGATTTACACCCCCCCCCCCCCCCCCCCCGGATGGGCAGGGGCAAGCTTCAAAGGCATGCCGCCTCTGTGAGCCTCCCCAGGCCACTGGCAGCCCCCACTCTGGCGTGATGCCTGGCCGGAAACCCCAAATAAGAACAGGGGTTTGTGCCAGACTGCCAACCCCACCCCTCAGGTGGGGGAGGCGAGGTGAGGCACATCTCCGGGCTCTCGCCATCTTGAAGATGGGAAGCCCTGCCCAATCAGGACTAGGCTACTGCCCTCCTCCCACAGGAGAGAGGCAGGATAGGGGGTGTACCCACCCCTGGACAGTGACCCATTGGTCCCTGCCCTTCACCTACCTGTAACGCCCCTAAATCTAGTATTTAGGGGGACCCTGAACCTTCCTTCCCCAGATTCCAAAATCCGAAGAAGAGCTAGAAGAAAGAAGACCTGCCCTGCAGCTGCTAAGAAGAGGAAGACACCAACTGCTTTGGCCCCAGCCCTACCGGCCTGTCAACCCTCGAACCTGCTCCTGCTCCAACCCGGCATCTCTTGTGGCCAGCAACCTCACAAACCCCAGAGGACCTGGCTACCTTTTGGCTCTAAGCACCTGGGACTCCCATGAGTAGAGGCTCTACTCAAAATCAGCTTCTAATCCCTGGCATCAGCCCGGACCTGCGAACCCTACACACTCTGCACCCACCAAGCCTAGCCTGTGCCGGAGTGAACAAAGACCACGAGGACGACCCCAAGACGACTGACCCCCAGTCCGGCACCCAAGGACTTCCCTCGACGCTCCTGACGACGCCTGCAGCCTCAGAACCAGGTACCCCCCCAACCGCGATCAACAGAGGGTAAGATTTCCCGACAGCAAAAGGCACCCTTGCAACTGGCGCCCTGCGCCCCCCTGTGCCCAACTCCTGGGTACCTACCTATCCTCCAACTACCCAACTTACCTCTCGAAGTGGTGTTGGCAGCTGAAGAATCTTCGTCCCCGAGCTTGCAGTCTTTTTCTAAACCGGAGCTTTCCTATTGAAATCAATTGAGCGCCCGAAGGCTCAAAAGCACCCTGCACCCAGCTGCCCAAGTGGCCCTGGCATTGTACCCTTTGCACCGATCTACTTCCCCATTTGCTCTGAGCAAGTGACCAGGAGCCCAGCTCCCACAGCCGCGGGTCCTGCTAGTCAGCAGCCACCAACCAAGGCCCCACTGCCTCCCATAGGATAACATTGGGCCTAACTGCACCCGGCTTCCCCTGTGCCGCTGAGGGTGTAACAACTGTAACTGCCTGACCGTGGGAGACCCCGGAGTCTGTGCCCAGAACCTTAACTTTGCCAGTCGAGTACTTACCTGAAAGCCGATAACTCAATTTTCTCCATAGGGTAACATTGACTGGTTTCTTCTGAAATTTCTTCGAAGTGTGGAGTTTTCAAAACTTAACATATTCACCAAAAATCAGCCAAGTAACGAAAACGAAAATACTCACCTGCTATTAGGTGAGCTCCTAGTGCTGGATCTTGGTGCCCAGCACTGACCCTGAAAAATATTCACAACCGTACTTACCAGTAACCCAATTTTCTTCCATAGGAAACCATTGACTGTTTATCTGTGAAATTTCTTCTAATTGTCGATTTCTGCAAACTTTAAATATTCTTAAATTGTATAAAACGTGATTACTTACCTGTTTTGGATAAAGGTCCCAGTACTGAGTCTAGGCAACCAGTACTGGATTACAAAGGTAACGAGAACATACTATACCAGCAACTTGAATTTTCTTCCATAGGGAATCATTGACTGTTTTCTATGAAATATTTTCTAAGGATCAACTTTTAAAATAGCTAAATATTGTCTAAAAATTATAACAGTAACTAAGTCGACTTTTATCACTTGTTTCTAAGTACTGACCCATGACTGAATCTAGGATCCAGTCCTGGAATCCCAAAAGTAATCCAAAAAGTAATCTATTGCAAATAACTTGAAACTTCCATTGAACTCAATGCATTATTGTGTTTTAAATTGTGTTGCCTATTGCAACCACTTGTAACTTTCTACAAAAGGCATATTGCAAAGGTATTTATATAAAGCATCTCATTCTGAGGAAGAATATTTTAATACCTATTGTTGGTTCTAAAATAAAACAGGCATGTATTTTTTATATATAAACCATTGTCCTAGAGTTCAGTTATTGAGTGTGAGACCATTTGTTGACTGAGTGTGTGAAACAAATGCTTTACACTGTCCTTTGATACTGTCTTACTGCTCGACCAAGCTACCACTTTAGAGAGTAAGGTTATATCTAACTTTAGCCTCTGCCAAACCTCTGGCGACTGTGGTCTCTGTACACCCTGTACCTATTTGGGAACAGTATATGCAGAGCCACTTTCTCACAGAGAAAAAGTGTCAATGTTATCCTATGAGGAAAATCAAGTTATCGGTTTCGAGGTAAGTATTCGGTCTTTGGAGTAAGGGTTCTGGGGTTAGACTCAGGGGTCTTCCAGTTTCAGCAAAGCACTGTTGCACCCTCAGCGGCACTAGGGCGGCCAGGTGCAGAGTGTTGCGGCACTATGTTATCCTATCGAGGATGGGGGGGGGGCTCTGGTTGGTGACTGCTGGCAAGCAGGCCACGGGGTTGTGGGAGCAAAGCTCCTAGGGTTTAGGTCAGGGCAAATAGGGAACCAAGTAGGCACAAAAAGTGCACCCTCAGCGGCACTGGGGCGGCCGGGTGCTGAGTGCTGTTTTGGCATCGGGTGCCCTGTTATTTTCAAGGGGATTTTCTGTTTTGGTTTTCACCTGCAGGCTTGGTCCAGAAAGGCTTCCGGGAGGAACCAACAGCCGGGCAGGTAAGTTGGAGTGCTCGGGACGTATTTTCTCCCGGGTGCAGGGCGTCTGGATGCAGGGGTGTCTTTTGAGGTCGGAGTTCACCTTACCACGCCACTTGCAGGGGGGCGGGGGGTCTCCGTGCAGAGGCAGCAGGCGATATCAGGGAGACCTGGAGGGGTCAACGCATGCTGGGCTCGGACTCTGGAGCGCTGGGGGACCTCGCTGGGACTGGTGGTCCACTCGAACTCGGGTCGTAGGCGACGGGTGCAGAGGTAGTTCCAGGCGTCAGGTTTCTTTGTCCTCAGCAGGCTGAGTCTGTTTTCGGAATTTCTTTTGAACATGGCTGCTGTACACAGGAGACAGTCTTTAGAAGGGAAGGCAGGCAGGTTCTCCGGGTTGGTTGAGGTTGCTGGCTGCAGGACACGCCGGGATTTCGCAGAAGGCAGGTTCTATCGGAGACAGGCCTGTAGGGCTGGGGCCAAGTCAGTGGGCGTCGTCCTCTTGCTAGCTCTGCACCGCTCTTCGTCCTTATCTTTTTTGTTTTTCGTTTCTGAATCTACCTTCTTGGTTCAGGGCTACCCCCTAAATACTGTATTTAGGGGGCGTTTTAGGAATCTTGAGGTCAGTAGCCAATGGGCTACTGACTTCAGGGTGACTACACTCTTGGTGTGCTCACCCCACGTGGGGGAGTGAGCAGAATCCCTAGTCCTAATTGGGGCGTGCCTGCCATCTGCAAGATGGCGAGCACTGGAGAGTGGGCTTCACCTCGCCTCCCCCACCTGAGGGGTGGAGTTGGCAGTGGTGGGCACTTCTCCTGGGCTGGCTAGTTTTTCCCGCCTGTCTTCCCGCCGAAAGGGAGGGGAGACGGGAAGAGGGCCTGCTCCTGATAGCAGGTGAGGCTGGGGGTCGCATTAAAAAGGCTGCCAGGCCTTTGAAGCTCCCCTGCCACAGATGGCTCTTCCTGGCATGGGGGAGGTGTGAACACCTCCGCCCAGGAAAGGCTTTGTTTCTGGGCTCAGGGAGAGTAGGCTCCCACCCAAGGGGTCCAGAAACATGTCTCATGGTGTCAGGCTGGTGTGTACCAGTCAGGGAACCCACCAGAGGCTGGTCATTTTTCAGGGGGCATCTCTAAGATGCCCTCTGTGTGCATTGTTCATTAAATCCCACACTGGTATCAGTGTGGGTTTAATGTGCTGAGAAGTTTGATGCCAAACTTCTCAGTTTTCAGTTTAGCCATTATGGTGCTGTGGAGTTCGTAATGACTAGCTCCCAGCACCATGTAAGCTTAATGGCAGCACTGCACTTACAATGCCTAAGAATGGACTTAGACACTGTAGGGGTACAGGGCTCATGCACCTGTACCCTCACCACTGGCATAGTGCACCCAGCTAGAGGGGTGACTGATCTATGCCAGGGCAGTGGGTTGTAGGCATGGCACACAGGGATGTGTGCCATGTCGACTCTTTACTTGTGTAAAGGTACAGTTCCTCTAAGGGTGGCACAATAAGTGCTGCAGCCCTTACAGGTCTTCCCAGGTCACAGTGCCCTGGGTACCTGTGGTACCATTTACCGGGGGCTGAAATGGGGCCAGAGATGCCAGTTGAGTTAGTTTTGGGGAAAGAACACAGGCCCTGGGAACCTGATGGGCAGGGATCCAGGGAACACCAAGAAAAAGTGCATTAGTAGGCTGTCAAAAAGTGGGGGGGGGGGGGGGTTACTGCAACAGAAACTCGCTGTTCGAGGCATATGAGCTGCAGATTATACACTGTGCATAGATCGCCATCCGGTGTTAGGCCCGGATGTTTGCAGTTTGTTTTTCCTCTTGGAAAGTCTTTGGAAGTCACGAGTTTGGTGACTCCTCCTCTGGTTCGTATTGCGCATGGGCTTCGGCTCCATCCTCAGATTGTTTTTATCCGCCATCGGGCTCGGATGTAAAACTTTGCGCTCCGGTTCCGAACTTCCCAGTTCACCGATCGACGCACAAATCCTCGCTCATCGAGTTTCTTCCAAGACATAAATCATCTTATTCATCTTCTCTTCGGCACTTCTTCGATTCCGGTGGTCGACGGTGGCCTTCGGGCCTATTCCGGCTCCGGTAACGGCTGATGGAAAACTCCCTTCAAGAAGTGCCCTCGATGTGGGTCCATGTTCCCCCACACCGATCTCCATGAGGTGTGCAACCTCTGCCTCTCCCCAGAACACGAGGCCCGAGACTGTCCCGCCTGCAAGTCTTTTCGCTCAAAAAGGACCATTCGAGATCGACGGTCTAGACGCAACATGGCGAACTCCTCGACCTCCGCTCCAGTCGACATCTTCGGGGACGACGTCGAAGCTCCGGGACAGCAGGACATCGAACAGGAGGACGACGACCTCGTCAGCGCTTCCGAGGCCGACGAATCAGATGTGGAGGACATCACCCCGGCGCAGCGGGTCGTGAGTACAATTCCCCCTCCCCCGCCGATCCTGAAAAAGGCTTCGGTCACACCTTCGCCTCCGGGCCTAGGCAAGACCAAGGACACGGCTTCTCACACCCCACCTTCGTGCCCGGTAAAGAAGCCTTCTAAGCCTTCCAGCAGCTCGGGCTCGAGCCAGCCGGCCACCGGTGCCGACAAACTCACTTCGGCACCGAAGAAAAAATCGGCCTCCACCTCCACACCGAACCCGGCACCAAAGTCTTCGGTGCCGAAACCTGCTCCGGTGCCGACCAAACATCACAAGACCCTCGGCACCGACCAAAAAACCGGAGGTTCCCAGGAAGCACGGCTCCGACAAACCTAAGAAGCTGTCGGCCCTGAAACAGTCGGCGCCCACCGATCAACCAGTGTCACAGGAGCTTTTCACACCGGATCCCTTGCAGAAAACCCTCACCAAGGATCCAAAGACCGGACACTTGACATTGTCTTCGAAAAAGAGACACTTGGACAAGCCGGCTCCACCTCCCACTCCAAAAAAAACAAGCATTTGCAATGCAATAGGTCTCGCACTATTAAAGTTTGAGCTATTGGCATTGCTATTAATAATGCAACACAAATAGCTCAAACATTCAGTAATGCGGGACCTATTGCATTGCAAATGCTTGTTTTCTTAAGACATGGTACGGGGCAGAGTGAGAAAGGGGGTAACAAAAACGAGCAACAACATCCTTCCAAACACTGCAGTTTGTTATTACAGTCTGGCTCCAAGGAAACATCTGAGATGTACCGAGGAAAAAGCCCTGAGCTGAATAAAAACATTGACACCTAGACGAGGTTTGTCCACTTATTGTCCGGGTGGAGGGCTCCGATCACCGCCTAAACCTGCCGCGAAGGCGACTTTTACCAGCCGCAGGCTCTCCGAGGGTGAAACATGTCAAATTCCAAAACCCTGGCCCATGTGGATTCGGAAACACTAGCCCATGTGGTCACAATAGACAACCTATCCGAGGGTAACACAGGCAGAATAGGAGACTGTGAGAACGAGTCAATTGGTGAACGAGTAGATGCATGCGCAGGTCTCGTACGTACGAATGAATTAAAAAATGAATGACTGGGCACAAGGCTAAAGTATTAGTTAATGAGTACTGGCAGAGCGCAGGCACCTCTCACGAGTAGATGACACCACCCTACAACATCCTGGCCTCCCTCAGTCTTAAGCATTCATCCAGCCACACTCTCATCCCGACATCTAGAAAGACAAAAGCAAGGGGATGAGCCTGATAAGCATTCTTTTTCTCCCCCACACAGCCCTCCATGACCTCTCTTTCACAGCGTTCGAGGCTCCCACCGTGCTAGTCGTCGCTGCCGCTCTCGTCGCTCATGAGCCCGTTGGAGGGGCTTTTGGCGCCGTTGGGTCGGGTCCTCCCCAGGAACTCAATCCCCTTGTCCATCATGCCAGGCATGGTGGGGCTGCGGTGTGTTAGGTGTGAGTAAGGGACAGCCCCGCGCCTGGCCGACTCTGGGTCTCTGGGAGGTGGGGAAAGTTAAACATGGAGTCGCGGTGGTGCTGCTGCAGGCGGCGCTCGGTTACGCTCATAAACGACGCCCCTTTACGCACAGCAGGAACGTTAGAGCAGAGGTGGGGTGGTGGCTGAGGTCCGTTTGCTGTCCGTTATGCTGTCTGAGTCTGAGGACAGTTACTGGGTGCCGCTTTTCAGTCCCTGGTTGTTCCTGTCCGTCGGTCTGTGCGCTGCTGTCGCTCATCGCAGGCAGCCGAGGAAAGGAGCTTTGGTCAGTACTGCAGGAAACAGCGAGGTTTGTTAGCCGCTTTCTATCTCCAAGGAGGAATCCCGCCCGCATGTGTGCTTGGACAGCAGCAGCCCTGCTCCAGGAGTGAGGGACACGGATGGGAGCGGTGGTGGGGGAAGCTGAGGGCACAGGGGTGTGGGGGTTTGGAGCAGGAGCACATAGTGGTTGCGCGGTGCCTAGGACGTGCGTGTTGAGAAACTGCATGCTGGCTTGTGAGGGAAGCGGGACAGGAGATGTGCACGCCGCGTGGCTGTAGGCGCGTACACCAACTCAAATCCGCCAAAAGCCTGCGCGTGCACATCTCCTGTCCCACTTCCGAGGCAAGTCAGCAACAATAGATCTCGCTTGCGAGCAGCGCTTCGCGCTGCGTTCGCAGGCGAGACCTAAAAAGGACATTGCTACCTCTCCTTTCAGGGTGCCTTCCCCACCCCCTTTACCTCCTCCACCCTCTCCACCCCCTCCACCTCATCGTTCCCCCACCTCGTCCCTTGTCCCAGACGATTTGGGGGACCCTTACTATGATCCAGCAGATGTGCCACAAGATCCCACCCCTACTGGATCCCCAGACCCATGGGATGATTATAACAACCCGGACATCCAAGATGTCCCACAGGATGACCTTTACCCATCTAGGCCATCCCCTCCTGAAGATTCCTTGGGTTTTCACCACTTGTTACAACGGGCGGCACACTACCACGGGGTGGAGTTACATACCGACCCAGTGGAGGAGGACTTCCTACTAGACACTTTCGATGATACACATAGGTCCACTGCCATTCTACCCATGTTAAAGGGCGTAATTAAACATGCCCCTGAGGTTTTCAAAGACCCAGTCAGGGCCAGGGTCCTCAACCCTCGAATAGAAAAGAAGTACAAAGCCGCCCCTACAGGCCCTTCTTACATTAAGGGCCCTGCACCATTAGATTCCCTAGTGGTATCAGGGAAGCGCACTGCGTCACAAGCGGCCAATATATGGCGTATTGCCAATACGCAAGCACTGTTGGCCCGGTATGACAGGGCGCACTATGATGAGCTAGAATCCATCATGCACCATCTCCCTGAAAAGTACAAGGCTAGGGCTAATGAACTTATTTAGGAGGGGAAAACAATAACCAATACCTCAATACGATGTGCCCTAGATGCGGCAGATACAGCCTCCAGGGCCATAAACACCAGTGTCCTTCTCAGTCGCCATGCCTGGCTCAAGGTTTCAGGGTTTAAACCAGAGGTTCAAGCCTCTATACTAAATCACCCGTTCGACCAAGACCATCTATTTGGCCCTAAAGTAGATGAAGCCCTGGCAAAAATGAAAAAAGATACAGACACGGCGAAATCTATGGGAGCTCTACAAACACAGACTCCCAGACGCTCCTTTCGCCGTTCTTCCTTTCGGGGCACTGGTAGAGGCTACTCATCGGACAGTGCATCCACGTCCTATAAATCCCCCCCTCAGTCTACTTTCAATAAAGGTTATCAAAGAGGCGGATACAGAGGCAATAATAATAAGGGCAGAGGCAAAACAAATACCGCCCGCTCTGCCACACCTCCCGCCCAATGACTTTCCCCCGCTCCCTCCAGACCATTCCACTCTGGTCGGAGGCAGACTACGGCATTTCCTTCACGTCTGGGAGACAATCACCTCAGACAAATGGGTGACGCAAATTATTCAGTCAGGGTATTGCCTAGAATTAACATCAACACCCCCCAACATTCCATCCAAGCACCGACCTATGTCGCAAGAACATAGTGCGCTACTAACACAAAAGGTGATCTCCCTCCTGCAAAAAGGAGCAATAGAGCAGGTCCCCATAAATCAACAAAATTTAGGGGTCTTACTTTCTAATTCCAAAAACAGACGAGACCCTAAGACCTATCGTAGATCTCAGACCTCTAAACACCTACATTCATTCGGACCATTTTCACATTGTAACCCTCCAACAGGTTCTTCCACTTCTCTCCCAGAACGATTTTCTCACCACTCTGGACTTGAAAGACGCGTACTTTCACATCCCAGTACACCAGTCTCACAGAAAGTACCAGAACACTACCAGTTCAAGGTGCTCCAGTTCGGGGTAACAGCACCAAGGGTGTTCACCAAGTGCCTCGCAGTAGTGGCTGCACACCTCAGAAGACAGCACATTCACGTCTTCCCTTATCTAGACGATTGGCTGATAAAAGCCACGTCCTACCAAAAATGTGTGCCACATACCGCCGCTACGGTACAACTACTTCACCAGTTAGGTTTCACGGTGAACCTTAAAAAATCCCACCTGGTACCCTCACACACAAAACAGTATTTCGGTGCCACCATAGACACCTCCAAAGCCATAGCTTATCCCAATCCTGCCAGGATTACAAAAATGCTGGCGCTGCGTCAAAAATTCCTGTCTCAACACTCTCCCAGCAAGAGTGTTTATGCAGCTCATAGGAATGATGGCCTCTTGCATTTTTATAGTGCCCCATGCAAGACTCCAAATGCGTCCACTCCAAGAGTGCTTGGCACGCCAATGGAACCAGGCCCAGGGAAAACTGACAGATCTGGTGTTGGTAGACGGTCGCACCCATCGCTCTCTGCAGTGGTGGAACACCACAAACCTTTCCACAGGTCGACCGTTCCTGGACCCGGTCCCACAAATAATCCTAACAGCAGATGCATCGCTCTCCGGCTGGGGAGCTCATCTGTTACATCTCACAGCACAGGGCACGTGGACACCACAACAGAAGTTACTCCACATCAACCATCTGGAGTTACTGGCGATCTTCCTCGCCCTGAAATCCTTCCAGGCGCAGATCTCAGGCAAGGCAGTCCTCATTCGCACAGACAACATGACTGCCATGTACTACATTCAAAAACAGGGGGGCACACACTCTCCACAGCTCTCTCAATTAGCACAGAGCATATGGAATGGGCAATTCCGCAAAAGATTTTCCTCCTAGCCCAACACGTCCCAGGAGTACAAAACACCGTGGCAGATCTGCTGAGCAGGCAGACACAGCAGATCCACGAGTGGGAACTTCACCCACAAGTTCTTCACCCTTTCTTTCAGGAGTGGGGGCACCCACACATAGACCTATTCGCCACCCACGAAAACAAAAAATGCCCATGCTTCGCTGCCAGATATCCACACCCATTGTCCGAAGGCAATGCGATATGGATGAACTGGTCAAACAAATTTACATACGCATTTCCACCTCTCCCACTAATTCCATTAGTGGTGCGAAAGCTACAGCAGCATTCCTTAACTCTAATCCTGGTAGCTCCAACATGGGCCAGGCAACCGTGGTACACCACACTGCTGGAACTCTCGGTAGTACCACACCAAAAGCTACGCCTCTCGCCATGCCTCCTAACCCAGAACCATGGAGAGATCAGGCACCCGGACCCAGCTCAACTCAACCTTGCGATCTGGCTCCTGAGGTCCTAGAATTTGGATACCTTAACCTTCCCCCTGATTTCATGGACATTATCAGGTAAGCTAGGCGCCCTACTACTAGGGCGTGCTATGCAGCAAAGTGGAAAAGATTTGTTGTTTACTGCCACAACAACACAATCAATCCTTTAAATGTATCCATACAACACATTATATGTTATTTACTCCATTTGCAAAGGTGTAACCTAGCATATACTTCCATTCGGTTACACCTCGCTGCAATTGCAGCCTATTTACAAAATAGGCAGCACCTCTCACTTTTCAAAGTACCTGCCATCAAGGCCTTTATGGAAGGCCTCAAGAGAGTGATTCCACCCAGAGTGCCACCCTCACCTGTTTGGAACTTGAATGTAGTTCTCACACGGTTAATGGGAACCCCTTTCGAACCATTACATAAGTGTGAGCTGCAATTTCTCACATGGAAAACAGCTTTTCTAGTGGCTATCACTTCCCTCAGAAGAGTTAGTGAAATACAGGCACTCACTATACAAGAACCTTTTCTTCAGATGCATCACAACAAGGTTGTACTCCGCACCAATCCCAAATTTCTACCGAAAGTGATTTCTCCATTCCATTTAAACCAGTCGGTAGAATTACCAGTCTTTTTATCGCAACCCCAAATGGTTGCGGAAAGAGCCTTACACACACTGGACGTTAAAAGGGCTTTACTTTATTACATCCAGAGAACACAACCTTTAAGGAAAACCAAACAGCTATTTGTTTCCTTCTCCCCACCACATAAAGGCAACCCTATTTCTAAATCCGGGATAGCTAGGTGGATTGTAAAATACATACAGATTTGCTATCACAAAGCAAAACAAACGCTGTCGGTTCCCCCTAAAGCCCACTCTACAAGGAAGATAGGGGCTTCTATGGCTTTCCTAGGGAACATACCACTAGATGACATCTGCAAGGCAGAGACATGGTCAACACCGCACACCTTCACAAAACATTACTGTGTAGATGTAAAAACCAAGCAACCAGCTAGTGTGGGCCAAGCTGTTCTAAAAACACTGTTTCAAACAACTGCAACGGATACCGGTGGTCGCCGTTAGGGTTGGGTACTGCTATGTAATCTATGCACAGTGTATAATCTGCAGCTCATATGCCTCGAACGGAATATGCTACTTACCAGTATGCATCTGTTCTTGGCATGTAGAGCTGCAGATCTATACACACCCACCCGCCTCCCCAGCTACCTGTATCCGTTCCAGCCTTATCTTATTTAGATACAATACACATGGGCTTCTTTACTGTTTACTACGCTCCATCTTTCCCTGCTGGCGAAAAACAATCTGAGGATGGAGACGAAGCCCATGCGCAATACGAACCAGAGGAGGAGTCACCGAACTCGTGACTTCCAAAGACTTTCCAAGAGGAAAAACAAACTGCAAACATCCGGGCCCAACACCAGATGGCGATCTATGCACAGTGTATAGATCTGCAGCTCTACATGCCAAGAACAGATGCATACTGGTAAGTAGCATATTCCTTCCTACAGTATATGACTAGCAGGAGCCCAGGGCACACTCAGTCAAAGAACATCAGCAATTCAGCAAAAAGTGGGGGCATACCATGCAAGAAGAGGGCACTTTCTCACATACACCACCAGCAGCCCAGTGGTGGCCGTGAGCAGGGTGCAAATACAGCGTCGGGTGCCCAATGCTCTTCAGTGGAGAACTTGCTTCTGACAAACAGGCTGGAGGCGTTGCACCAAAGTTAGCAGGAGGGAGACCAATAACAGCCGATGTGAGTATGCATGTAGGGGTCGTAGGGGCACTAGGCCTAGGGGCTTCGGGTGCAGGCGTGCCTTTTAGATGTCAAGTTTTCTTACCGGAGCCGTTCGCGGTCAGGGGGAGCCTCTACATTCGAATTGCAAGTGGCATCGTGGTGTCCCAGAGGGGTCGGCAAATTCTGGACTTGAATTCAGGATTGCTGGGGAACCTGTTATGGATCAGTGGGCCACCTGGACACGAGCCTGTGGTTTTGGGTACAGAGTTGGCAGGACTCGCTGATGCAGAGGGCTCTGGAATGTTTTGTGTAGGTTTCTTGGGGAGGGTGCCGCTGTCCTCTGGAGTCTCGGGTCTTTGTCGAAGGAGAGGCAGTCTTCCTCTGGTTCTAGCAGTCACTGGCTGCAGGACAGCTGTCTTCTTCATCGTAGGTTCTTTGAAGCTGGAGACAGGCCGGAAGGGCCGGTGGCAAGTCAGTAGTAGTCTTCAGGCTTCGCTGCATGGCGTCTATACTGTCTTAGGTTGGGAGGGAACTAGTTTACAAGGTCTGGGGCTTTTTTAGGGGAGTCGCAGGTAGGACCAATAAGCACCTTACCTGGGGTGACTACACCCTCAATTATGCCACCCACCTGGAGAGCTAGCCCTGATTGGAGGGGTCTCCCCATCTTCAAGATGGCGGGGGTGTAAAGTTGTGCTTCATCTCGCCTCCCTCACCTTAGGTGTGGAGTTGGCAGAGGTGGGCACACCACCTATTCTTTTTAGTTTTCCTGACTGTTGTCCTGACCAAAGTGTGGGTGTAAACCTTGAGCAGCCATTTCCTGCTAGCAACAGAGGTTCAGGGTTGCGTTATAAGGGTGGCTGCCCTTTGAAGCTTCCATCTTGAGCACTGTGCCTGTCCTGGGGAAGGAGGTCTGACACCTCATCACAGGATGTGCATTTTTTCTGGTCTCGGAGCTGAGGCTCTCGACCCAGGGGTCCAGAAACATGTGTGGTGGTGGCAGGCGGCCTCCAGCAAGTCTGTCCCACGCCAGGGTTGGTAGGTTTCCAGGTGGCACCTCTGCGGTGCTGGCTGGGTACATAGTTCAATAAAACCCACACTTTAATTAGTGTGGGTTTACTGAAAGTAATAGTATGGTATCAAAAACTCCTTGGTTCAGAGATGCCCACATGATGCTGGGTAACTTTTGTTTTGTATAGTTTCCAGCCCATGTACTTGCTGGGGCTTCCCTGGCACTTACAATATCTAAAAATGGCCTTCAGCATTGTAGTGGCATATCTGGTCATGCAGATATGCCCACATCTGTGGTATAGTGCACCCTGCCTTAGGGCTGGAAGGTCTGCCAGAAGGATGATTTAACAAAACTTTAAGCAGTGCTAGTTGGCATGGCACACCGTTAGTGTGCCTTGTCGACCTTTTTGTTTTGTCTGCACCATGCCATGCATGCTGCAGTGGCAGTCTGCATGACCTAGGTGAGGAGTCCCTAGGGGACCCTCTTCAGTCCCAGCGCCCTAGGTACCCAGGTACCATTTACTAGGGACTTAGAGGGGGCCTGAAGAGCCAATTGTGGAACTGTTTTATGGAAACCACTGGTACTGGGAACTTTGACAGTAGGGAGCCAGTACTTTACAGTCAGCATTGCATCAAAAGCCAGGCAAGAAGTGTGTAAGGTACTGCAATAGAACCTAATTTTCTCACATGCAGCAAGACACATTGCCTGCAATGACAGCCTGCATGAGTTAGGTGGGTGCTCCCTCAGGGTTGCACTCTGTGCTGCAGGCCTTAGGGACCCTCTTTAGTACCCATGCCCTGGATACTCGAGGTCCCATTTACTAGGGACTTACAGGTGTGTTATAGGTATGGCCAATTGGCGGAACAATTGTACAGTTTTTAAGGAAAAATATTTGGCAATGGAGACCTGGATAGCAGGAACCCAGTGTACTTCTTTCAAAATTGCATTGTGTGTCAGGCAAAAGGTGGTGGTTACCATGTAAAAAAGGGGCACTTCCCTACAGTATCCATCTGACCCCTGGGTCGAGTCATAACTGGACCTGATCTTGTCCTTGCTGTGGACCTTGCCTGGTACTCTGAGATTCCTTAAGGGCCCTCCGCTGAGGTTCTGAGGACCTTAGAAGTTTACTCCTGTGGCTGGTTGAGCTCCAGATGAAAGTTTGGAAACTATGAAAAAGGTATCCTCCAGAGTGGCAGGAGGCCCTGTGGTGGAAAGGTATCTGACTGACAGTTCCATGACACTGGATTGAATTTCAGCTTTGTCTCCTTCAAGGCTTCAAGCAGCACCGAAGAGAAAAAAAAGAAATACCCCTTCTGCATTTGTGAGAAAGTGCCATCTTTCTTGCATGGTATGCCCCCACTTTTTGCCGAATTGCTGAATGTACTTTGAGTGTGCCCTGGACTCCTGCCAATCAGGTGCCCAGGGCCTATGTTACTTCCCAAAAACCTATAACCCAAATTGGCAAACCCTGGCCACATGTCAGTCCCTGGTAAATGGTACCCTAGGTACCCAGGGCCTTGTGACCAGGGAAGGCCTCTAAGGGCTGCAGCACTCATTGTGCCACCCTTAGAGGCCCTGTACCCTAACACACACACACACTGCCCTTGCAGGCTGAGTGTCTGGGTGCAGAACAAAACAGAGTCGACATGGCACACATCCCTGTGTGCCATCCCCACCACCTACACTGCCCTGGCATACATCAGCCACCCCTCTAGCTGGGTGCCCTATCCCAGTGGTGTGGGCACAGGAGCATGAGCCCTGTGACCCTACAGTACCCAGGTCCATTCCTGGGCACTGTAAGTGCAGTGCTGCCATTTAAGAGTACATGGTGCTGAGAGCTTGTCAAACATGAACTCAACAGCACCATAATGGCAACACTGAAGACTGAGAAGTTTGGTATCAAACTTCTCAGCACATTAAACCCGCACTGATGCCAGTATGGGATTTAATGTACCAAGCACCACAGAGGGAATCTTAGAGATGCCCCCTGAAACCTAACCTACAATCCACGTCTGGTCTGGGAGGCTGCCTAGGCTGCCCCACAGCAGACATGTTGCTGGACCCCTGGGTAGGAGAGCCCCTGCTCTCCTGGGCCTGCAACAATGACCATCCTGGGCGAGGTGCTAGGTCTTCTCCTCCAGGATGGACAGGGGGAAGCCTTTATGAGCTTCCCCAAGCCACTTGCAGCCCCCACTCTGGCGGGAAGCCTGGCTGGAAACCCCAAATAAGGACAGGGGATGTGCCAGCCTGCCAACCCCACCCCTCAGGTAGGGGAAGCGAGGTGAAGCACATCTCCGGGCGCTTGCCATCTTGAAGATGGGAGGCCCTACCCAATCAGGACTATGCTACTGCCCCCCTCCTACAGGAGAGTGGCAGAATAGGGGGTGTACCCACCCCAGGACAGGGACCCATTGGTCTCTGCCCTTTACCTACCTGTAACGCACCTAAATGTAGTATTTAGGGTCACCCAGAACCTTCCTTCCCCAGATTCCAGATTCCAAAATACAAAGAAGAGCAAGAAGAAAGAAGACCTGCCGTGTAGCTGCTAAGAAGAGGAAGACACCAACTCCTTTGGCCCCAGCCCTACCGGCCTTTCGACCCTCGAACCTGCTTCTACTACAACCCGGCACCTCTTGTGGCCAGCAACCTCACAAACCCCGAAGGACCTGGCTACCTTTTGGCTCTAAGCACCTGGGACTTCCATGAGCAGAGGCTCTGCTCAAAATCAGCTTCCAATCCCTGGCATCAGCCCGGAACCGCAAACCCTGCACACACTGCACCCGCCAAGCCTGGCCTGTGCCGTAGTGAACAAAGACCACGAGGACGACCCCCCGGCGACTGTGACCCCGAGTCCGGCACCCAAGGACTTCTGTCGACGCTCCTGACGAAGCCTGCAGCCTCCGAACCAGGTGCCTCCCCAACCGCGATCAACAGAGGGTAAGATTTCCCGACACCAAAAGGCACCCCTGCTCCCGGCGCCCTGCGGCCCCCTGTGCCCAACTCCTGGGTACCTACCTATCCTCCAACTACCCAACTTACCTCTCGAAGTGGTGGTGGCACCTGAAGAATCTTCGTCCCCGAGCTTGCAGCCTTTTTCCAACCAGGAGCTTTCCCATTGAAATCAATTGAGCGCCCGAAGGCTCAAAAGCACCCTGCACCCAGCCGCCTGAGTGGCCCTGGCAGTGTAACCTCTACACCTATCTACTTCCCTATTTGCCCTGAGCAAGTGACCAGGAGACCAGCTCCCACAGTCGCGTGGCCTGCTAGTCAGCAGCTACCAACCAAGGCCCCCCTGCCTCCCATAGGATAACATTGGGCCTAACTCACTCAGCACCTGGCTGCCCCTGTGCCGCTGAGGGTGTAACAACTGTACCTACCTGACCCTGCGAGACCCCTGAGTCTTGGCCCAGAACCTTAACTTTACCAGTCGAGTAGTTCCCCAAAAGCTGATAACTAAATTTTCTCCATAGGGTAACATTGACTGGTTTCTTCTGAAATTTCTTCTAAGTGTGGACTTTTCAAAACTTAAAATATTCACCAAAAATCAGCCGAGTAACAAACGAAAATACTCACCTGCTAATAGGTGAGATCCCTGTGCTGGATCTTGGTGCCCAGCACTGACCCTGAAAAATATTCACAACCGTACTTACCAGTAACCCAATTTTCTTCCATAGGAAATCATTGACTGTTTTTCTGTGAAATTTCTTCTAAGTGTCGATTTTTGCAAACTTCAAATATTCTTTAAAAACCGTACGAACTGTGAAAACGCAATTACTTTCCTGTTTTAGATAGAGGTCCCAGTACTGGGTCTAGGCACCCAGTACTGGATTACAAAAGTAACAAGAACATACTATACCTGCTACTTGAATTTTCTTCCATAGGGAATCATTGACTGTTTTCTATGAAATTTCTTCTGTCAACTTTTAAAATAGCAAAATATTGCCTAAAAATCATAACAGCAACTAAGTCGACTTTTATCACTTGTTTCTAAGAACTGTCCCAGGACTGAATCTAGGATCCAGTCCTGGAATTACAAAAGTAAGCTATTGCAAATAACTTAAAACTTCCTTTGAATTCAATGCATTATTGTGTTTGAAATTGTGTTGTCTATTGCAACAACCTGTAACTTTCTACAAAAGCCAATTGCATAATGCCAAAGTATTTACCTATAGCATCTCATTCTGAGGAAGTATATTTTGATACCTCTTGTTGGTTCTAAAATAAAACAAACATATATTTTTTATATATAAACCATTGGCCTAGAGTTCAGTTCTTGAGTGTGTGAGACCATTTGCTGACTGAGTGGGTACAACAAATGCTTTACACTGTCCTCTGATGCTGCCTTACTGCTCGACCAAGCTACCACTTTAGAGAGTAAGGTTATATCTAACTTTAGCCTCTGCCAAACCTCTGGGGACTGTGGACTCTGTACACACTGTACCTATTTGGGAACAGTATATACAGAGCCACTTTCTCACAGCATTGTCCCATTGTCCAGGACTCCATCTGGACCAGACAGCTTTAAGTATTCGCCCTTCTGTTTGGGGCCCGTTGCTGCTATTCCGGAGATCGCACACAGTAGAAGAGCTGCCACATCCCAGATGATTAGGGATGCCGCAATGCACACTTGACACAATGATACTTGACCCTTTTGACCTGATGACCTGGGACTACTCCCCTTCCCTGCTCTCTTTCCCTCTGCCCCCAATCCTGATTGAATATAATGGCACGTACCTCTGTGTGCTATATTTTGTTTTGTTCTAATTTTTTACTGTTTTAAGTTTGTGATCACAGAATATATCCGGTGAGTGGTTACTACCACTTGCAGTAGCATACCAGAAGAAATGGCTCATTTGCGACGCTAAAATTGACACCTGTGGGTTGGCTAATACAAGTTTGTATTCTAGGGCAACAAGAGGAGACTGCCCTTAAATAGTATATGTGCCTGTTTGTGAAGTAATCTGTACAACTGCAAAATTGAATGCAGAGAATAAAAATAAAAAAATATATATATATATATATTTTCCCTTCGGTTCCACTGCAGAGGCTACGAGTTCAGCTGCAGCCTGCTCAAGAAGAATGAAAGTGAAACAGCCTTGTTTTGCTTTTGGAATTAAAAACTTTTTTGAACTTTTCTGACTTCTGGACTTTCAACGGGACCAATGCACTTGTTGCATTTTAACAAGGGCTCTGTTATAGTTGGAGTCAAATCTCGCCTATATGCCATTCTACCGCTTTCTTAGACTATCATTGGCACTATTTTAACTAAAATCTTTAAAAATGTATATCTCCGGTTTGCTTTATTAGATATGTCATTGTGGTGCGATTTTTGGTTATATAAATGTTGTCTTTATTTTAAAATGGGTTGTTGAATTTGATTGTGTTGTGTGACATTCTACTGTGTATGCACTGCTTAAATATTTTACAGAATCCCTTTGATTTAAACCTGACTGCTTCATGTCACTTTACAATGGATTTAACATAGGTTTATTTATTTTTCATTTGTGTAACTCCTAGAAGGTGTTTGCTTATCTTTTGAGATGGACACTTGCCCACCCCAATTAATAATCCTCTTTCGTATAGGACACTCCCTGGCTTTGTGGCTATTGCATGGCATGTCAAGTGATTGGTAGTTAATTTTGCCTTCCATTTCTATTTCAGGAGCCTTACAGTCGCCTGCCACCACCCTCCCAGCCCCATCCGAGTTTGGATGACCTCCACCGGCGCCGGAAAGAGATAATGGCCCAGCTGGAGGAGAGGAAGGTCATCTCCCCACCTCCTTTTGCGCCATCACCAACATTGCCTCATCCCTTCCACCCTGATGAGGTATTTTAATTGATCTGTCTGAGATTTGTTTATATGACTTTCCTGGTTATTTACATCCGTTATCCCTGTCCTACCGTCATACTTCAGTCCGGCCCTCATCCATACAATGGGTGAACTTGTGCAAAATACCTCTTTTATCATATATGTACAATTAACACATAATCGCTTTGAAAAGATAAATTACCGAGTTGGCTGAACCCAGATGTGCCTGTGGTCTGTAGGTTACACACTTGCCTGGAGTAGTTGCATGAAATTGCCCATCTTTGTTCCGCCATCCCTTTCAACTTGCGCCTCTCGTCTGGACTTTTTCCAGTTTTTCTTGCCAGTAACCTGAATTTGAACCTTTGTGGCCCATTTTCACTGCAATACTTTGTCATTTCTCTCATTCACCTTTTCACCTTAAGTCCTTCAATTTCTTTTTTCATAGAGGTTTATGCCACAACAGAAATTACTGAATCATTTTGTAGCATTTTTTTATGTCACAGTCCAGGTATTTAAAATGTGTGTAATCTTACAGTTAATAACCCCATATATTGTCAGCCATGCTCCTAGTCTCCTCTCGCATCTATATCTGAAAACAAAGCAAGACGATTGGTGAAAGGCATTTCTGGTTTGAGTATATAAAACTATAGCCTAGCAACTACTTGACAATGAGTTTACTATTTTACTCCTGTAGGCACTTTGCGTTATTTTGAATATATCAAATGGCAACTACAACTTGCCATTAGTTGCCACTAAAAATTATTATGTTTTTATCTTAACACTAATAATTACCATTTTAATAAAACGCATAACATGGACAAATTATGTTGAATTTACATGTCGGTGAAACTCAGTCCAATTTTATTTCAGTAAAATCCGTAAAGGTTCATTTGAAAAAAAGACAACCAACCAAACTGTTAAGAAATCAAAACACACTGCCGCTATCCATGTTTAGTTGACAAGGTCAAAAAATGACAACCCTTTACAAAACCTCGTAGGATACATAGCCCTCTCCTTTTATTCTGTGTAATATGCAAGTACTAGTGTGCTTATAACTTATGTTTATGTAAAAAGACCAAAGTAATTCATTTCAACTACACTGAATACATTGAGCTAATTGTTGCTTATATCCAATATGACTGAATTACCTTGAATTTCAAAGTTCTTCTACAAGACCAGCTCAGAGCAAGGTAGATGAGGAAGTCGAAGTAAAGGAAAATCTGGCGAAATAAAATGCAATAATTCGTTTATATTCCACACTGTCACTTAGGCACACATCTTCCAAGTATTTTTAAGTAGCCAGAATAGAATAGCCTACCATGCAGTGATGTCTACAATGAGACCAAGTTGATGTTTATATATTTCGTTTTTACAATAATACAGTTCCAGGTGAATGTTGGAGCACGTACCATAGAGTAAATGAACATGACACAAGTCCATTTACAAGCATCTAGAAAAGTAGAAAGTTCATATAAATATCATGGCATCGTAAAAGCAGATGCCCATGGAGGACAGTAGAGCGGATTCATATGCAAATTAGTGAAAGTTTATGCAGCTAGTCCTTACATGTTAGTTTACATATTTGCAAATTTCTCCTACTCATCAATAGGACCACCTTACAAACACACCCTTAGGCCATCAAGATGTTAAATCGAAGTAGGAAAGTGGCTTGTTATATAGTGTGCGAAATTGAGGTACACTATGTAGAAAGTTCAGACAACCCTTATTGACTTACAGGGCTTAAATTAACAATTCCATATGCTCTATCATGTGGTAGTGTGGTTGAGCAGTTTAGGCTGATCAGAGGGTAGTATTAGGCATTTGTTGTACACACAGTCAGTAAATGAGATGCAGACTCAAGCTCAAGACCAATTTAGAAAAATAACATTTGTATAGAATTTATGACACCAAGAACTTCGTAATCGGGTAAGTACTTTAGACGTTATCAAATTTTACTGTAGAAACAGTAGAAAATGACAGCTGTCAGATTTGAGGCATGAGCCTCGAAAGTTGTAATGTTTCCCTATGGGAGAAACATTCACTGCTTAGGGTCATTTGCAAACAACTTGCAGGACTGTTCTTCTGGACTTCAGGTGAGTAGTGCCCTGGGTCCCAGAAACACAGAGTTCAATTTTACCTGCCCTGGGATGTCCGGCTGCAGAGGTGCTTTCTCTGGTGGTAGCCTTTGACACTACACACCGTAGTCAATGGGGAAAAATACCTGTAAGAAAGAGGCTATCTGGGGGTGCTGGGGGACCAGTCTGGCAGAACCCAAAGGGGGACTCCACTCTTGGGGTCTCTGGACCACAGAGACACTGTTGGTTTCAATGGACTTGGGCTAGGGAGCTCAGGTGCATTGTTGTTTTGTCCGGCACGTCATAGATTTCTCGGTGCACCTGCAGAAGAGAGAGAAGAAAAACCGCAAAACGACATCTGCTGTGGAGTTGGCCTCTGGGGAAGTCAATCGACATTTAGTTCGGTTTTGGTGGCCGTGGTGCTCAGAGTGAACACTAACAAGCTTTCATGCTTGCCGCAAACTCTGGTACCTCGAGTATTGGTGGAGGGTGATTCCTAGTAGTCTTGGCATCTCCATACTTGGGGAAACGGATCTGACCCCCTGGAGTGGCTGGGTAGCTGTTGCATCTGTGGATCCGGTGGTCAGCAGATTGGTGTATGAGACGTCGCGGTTGGTGGCTGCAGGGAAGTGACTTCTCCTCTACAAGGGAGATGCTGGCTGGTTGACTAAGTGCTGACCGCCTTCCGAGGCTTTTGAAGCTAGCACAGTTGCTGGACGTGTCAGGTCTGGGCGATTGTCGGGACAGGAGCTTGGAAGCAGGGTTTGGCGCAATAGTCCACAGCTAGTCCTCTGTTCTCGCATTCTTCAGCTCTTAGTTGTCCCTCTTCTTTTGGTGTCAGTCATATCCTGGTGTCAAGGGGCCACCTAAATGCTGAATTTAGGGGTGTGAAGGGTAGTAGCTAATGGGATACTTACCCTTTGGGGCACAACACCCTCTATATGACTCATTCTGTGGGGAGTGGGTATAACACTTTCCAGAGAACCTAATCCCACCAAGATCAAAATGGTGTAATCCTATGTTTGTGGAGCACATTAGGCAGACCACCTAAGGAGTGTGACTAACCTGGTGGTGCAACAAGCCTACTTGCATAGCAAATCTCTGCCTGTCCTGGTGCCAAATGATCCACAGGACAAGGGGTGGCATCTCTCAGGTCTGGGGATGCCAGGGTTGCAAAACAAAGGTGCAGGGGCTTTGAAGCCCCTGGCCTTGATATGCTAAATCACTAGCCATCCTGCTGGAGGTGTGAACACACTCCTCCGGATCAGGCATTGTTCCAGACCTCAGAGTGTGGGCTTTCTGCAGGGGGTCAGAAACATGCCTGTGGTGGCAGGGTAGACCATACTAATCAGCCAACACAGTAGATAGTGGAAGGTTTTTCAGGAGGCACCTCCAAGGTGCCCTCAGGGGGCATGTCTTAATAAATCCACTATTGTCATCATTATAGATTTATTAAGACAAGGTGTTTTATACCAAACACTGTGTTTCTGTAAAGCCATCATGTAGCTTGAGAACTCTTAATTACCAGGGTCCAGCACATGTACCTAAAATGGCTTCACTGTTAACTTGGACTATCTAGTAATTGAACTAGACATATGTGTCCTTGCATGCCATATAATGCACACTGCCTAAGGGCTATAATGCCTGCTGTAGGGGTGACTTACATATATTGCATGCAGTGTTTGGGGACAAGTCACACAGGGTGTGTGCCATGTTTTGTTTCACACTTATTTGCACTATTTCAAGCAGCCTGTAATGGCAGTCTGCATGCGTTTGGTGGTGGGTCCCTTAGAGTGGCACAATACATGCTGCAGCTCTTAGGGACCCTCTTTAGTACTCATGCTGTGAGAAAGTGCCCCCTTTGCATAATTAGTCCCCCACTTTTTGCCTGGTTTTGATGTGGTTTCAAACACAGTGCACAGGGTCTCTGTCAACCAGATGCCCTGTGCAGGTGCTCGGTCCCTAAAACAAACTCCCAATTGGTACTTCTGCCCCCCTTTAAGTCCCTAGTGATTGGTACCATGGGTACCCTAGGGCCTGAGAGCTGAAACAGGATCCTTGGAACCCTCCTCAATGGGACCACGCCACTGCCCTTGCAGCCTGCATGTCCCTGTGAGGGTGAAAACAGTTGACTTGGCACTCTGGGTGCAATGCCAGCTAACACTGCTTGTCAGCATGGATGTCCCCTCTCTAGCAGGCCTCACAGCCCTAAGGCAGGATGCACTATATTACAGGTGAGGGCATATCTGCATGAGTAGATATGACCCTACAATATTGGGCACCATTTCTTAATATTGTAAGTGCCAGTGAAGCCACAGAGAGTACATGGGCTGAGAACTCAACAACTAGAGTTCCACAACATCATGATGGCTTCACTGAATACAGGAGTGTTTGGTACCAAACTGCTCCTTTCAATAAACCTGCACTGCTGCCAGTGTGGGACTGATTGTACCATGTACTCAGAGGGCACCTCATAGGTGCCCCCTGAATCCCTAACAACCCTGGTGTGGTCTCTGACCGGCTGTAGGCAGCCAGGCACCAGCAGAAATGTTTCTGGACCCCTGGGTAGAGTGCCCCTGCTCTCTGGGACCAGAAACAATGCACATCTTGGGCAGAGGTGTGATGCCTCCACGCCCCAGGATGGGCCAGTGCTCGAAGAAGGGAAGCTTCAAAGGCCTGCTACCTTTGTAATGCAAACCCCAGCTTCTGCTGTTAGCAGCAGATGGCAGCCCCTGGTACACCCCCACTTTGGCCAGAAAAACCGTCTTGGAAAATTAAAGTTAGGAGGTGTGCCCACCTCTGCCAACCCCACCCCTAAGGTGGGGGAAAGTGCGATGAAGCACACTTTTCAGTTCCCGCCATCTGGAGGATGGGTGGACCCTTCAAATCAGAGCTAGATCTAATAGAGACTATAATCACCCCAGGTTAGGTGACCATTGGTCCTACCTGCTACTCCCCTAATACGCCTCCTAAATTTAGTATTTAGGTGGCTCTCCCAGGCTTGGACCCCATCCTGGGTTAGGAGGCATGACACCAATACCAGGACCCAGGGAGCGGAGGCGCTCTACCCAGGGGTCCAGAAATCTTACTGGTGGTGGCAGATGGTTGGCAGCCATTCAGGAGCCACATCAGTGCTTGTCGTGTTTCAGGGGGCATCTCTAAGATGCTCTCTGAGTGTATTTTACCTTAAATCTCACACTGGCATCGGCGTGGGTTTAATGTGCTGAGAAATTTTGTACCAACTTGTTAGTTTTCAGTGGAGCCATTCTATGGCTGTTGAATTTGTAATGACAAACTCCCAGCCCCTGTACTCAAAATGGCTTTACTGCACTTGCAATGCCTGTGAATGGCACAGACACTGTAGGGGCTTAGTGCTCGTACAGCTGTGCCCTCACCAGTGGTATGGTGCACCCTGCCTTTAGGTCTGTAAGTCCTGCTAAAGGGGTAACTTACCCATGTCGCAGGCAATGTCGGGAGGCATGACGCCCAGGGATGAGTGAGGTTGGCATAATACATGCTGCAGCCCTCGGAGGCCCTCACTTGTCATAAGGTCCTTGTACCAGGGGTACCTTTTCCAAGGGACTTGCAGGTGGCCAGAGGTGTGCCAACTATGGAGAAAAAGGTATTGTGTAGGGAAAGAGCACAGGCCCTGGGAACTTGATCGGAGGGAACCCAGGGCAAAGTGCATCAGAAACCTGGCAAAAAGTGTGTGTGGGGGGGGCAGGGGTAGAGGGGTTACTGCAACAGAAACACACTGTTCGAGGCATATGAGCTGCTGCAGTCACGTTATTGCATTAGATCGCCGCCTAGTGTTGGGTCCGGATGTTGCACGTTGTTGTCTTGGAAGAGTCTTCGAGATCTCACGAGATAGGCGACTCCTCCCCTGGACTACAGTGCGCATGGACAGCTCCTCCATCGTCAGATTGTTTTTTTCTGCCATCGGGTTCGGATGTACTTCTGCGATGCCAACTTCGACTTCGAAGTTTTCAACTTTCTTCACAGCAAATCCAAGTATCTTGACGGGATTGCTCTCCGGTCGATACCCTAGAACTTTAAAAGACTTTATTTCTCATATTTCCATCGACGCAGGCCTCCGGGCCTATCAACGCCACTCGGGCCTCTGGCCCATGGAAAGGACCCCCTTCAAAAAATGCCCCCAGTGTGGTGCTAAATACCCACACACGGATCATCACCCGGTGTGCAACAGATGCCTATCTCCGGAGCATAAAGAAGAAGACTGCTCAGCCTGCGCACTCTTCCGTTCCAAAAAGACAATCGGGAACCGAAGGGCCCATCGACAAGCGATGCATCGACAAGCGATGCATCGACAAGCGATGCATCGACAAGCGATGCATCGACAAGCAGCAGCACCGGCACCGGCACCGGACGATATCTTCGACGACCCCTCGGATGCCGAGGACTCGGACGATCTACAGCTCGTCACAGTCGAAGAATCGGACTCAGATGACCCAATCCCAGCGGGGCAGCACGTGAGTACCGATGCCCCTGTCCCAATCACCCCACATAAGGCTCCGGTCAAGACATCGCCACAAGACCTTCGTCACGATCGAAACATCCCTTCGGAAGCCCCACCCTCGGGCCCGGTTCCGAAGATGATAGAAAAGCCTTCCAGTAGCTCGGGACCGAGCAAACCGTATCTCCCTACACCCAAAATGCCGTCGGCCCCGAGAAAAACACATCCGGCTCCGGCGCCGAAAGACTCAACCGTTCCCAAAAACGTCGAGCCGAAGCATCTCGAGTCGAAAACGGTCGATCTTAAGAAAAATATCGACCCGAAAAAGTTAATCGACCCGAAAAAGACTAACGACTCCAAAAAGGTCACCGAGCCTAAAAAACTGTTCGAACCCAAGAAAACGGTCGATCCGAAAAAGGACGTCGAAGTCAAGAAAGCTCCCGAACCGAATAAAAACAAGGTTCCCGGGCCAAACAAGCCGAAGCCTACAAATCCTTCGACTCCCAGTAAAAAACACCAAAAATCTTCGGTGCCGAAACCACCAAATACAGAGGAGGAGCTGTCTTTTCCGGATCCTGTCGATCCAAAACAGAAAAGAATCATCATAGACCCTAACACAGGTCATGTGGTGCTCCACAAGAGGAAAATTAATCTTGCCTTACCCTCTCCTATTCCTCTAAAAAGGAAGGACATTGCTACTTCTCCTATTAGGCTGGTCACCCCTCCTACTCTCTCTCCTATTCTGCCTTATATGCTATACACACCCCCCATTCCTCCACAGCCTGTTGGTGACCCAGATGAGGACATAGATAATGATCCACAAGACCCTTATGACGATCCTGATGACACAAATCCCAACCTGGACACATGGGGAAACCCATATTCACCAGACAATAACACACCTTCTAGACCCCACACCATACCCTTCAAAACCATCCCCTCCTGACGACACCATTACATTTCATAAGTTAGTAGACAGGGCTGCTAGTTTCCACGGGGTAGATATGCATGTTGACCCTCTGGAAGAGGATTTCTTGCTGGACACCTTCCCAACCACAGAAAGAAGTGTCCGCACTTTACCCATGCTCAAAGGGGTTTTAAAACATGCACCAGAAATATTCAAAGACCCCATTAGGGCTAGGATACTCAACCCTAGACTGGAAAAGAAATATAGAGCAGCACCCTCCAACCCTACATACATCAAGGGTCAACTACAGCTGGACTCTTTAGTAGTCGCCAATGCACGAAAAAGGGCGAACTCACAAACCACTGGCGATGCTGCACCACCAGAAAGAGTCCAAACTACTGGAGGCATCAGGGAAAAGGGTGGCTTCACAAGCAGCCAACACCTAGAGAATAGCTAACACACAAGTATTGTTAGCTAGATATGACAGGGCACACTATGACAAACTAGAGGAGCTGTTACAACATCTCCCTGACCCATATAAACAACAGGCAACTGATCTTATCCAAGAAGGAAAGTTCATCACTAATGCCTCGATAAAGTGTGCTCTAGATGCAGCTGACACAGCCTCTAGAACAGTCAATAAAAGCGTAATGTTAAGACGACACGCATGGCTTCGCATATCAGGTTTCAAACCTGAGGTGCAAACCACTATTCTCAATCAACCCCTTAACCAAGATATCCTGGTCGGGCCTGAAACAGATGTCCTACTAGACAAATGAAAAAGGACACTGACAACGCTAAATCTATGGGTGCACTGCAGTCTTACCAATCCAAACGTTCCCTTCGTAGATCCTCCTTTAGAGGTACAGGGAGAGGGAATAACACACAAACCTCTCAAACTTTCCAAACTACCTCTCAAAACACATTTCGCAAAGGCAGAGGAGGATATAGAGGAAACAATACTAAAGGCAGAGGTAGAGGTAACCACAACAACCGTACCTCCACCACTCCCAAACAGTGACCTCCTACACCTGCCTCCACTTAACACCAGTCGGAGGCAGATCATCACAGTTCCTACCTGTCTTGGAATCCATCACAATAGACAGGTGGGTGAAGCAAATTATCCATTCTGGTTACTGTCTGGAACTTACATCTACCCCACCCAACATACCACCCAAACACAGACCAATGTCCGAGGAACATACCATACTATTGCAACAAGAGGTCTTAGCAATGCTACAAAAGCACGCTATAGAACCAGTTCCCCTGCAGCAACAAGGAAAGGGAGATTACTCCCTCTATTTCCTAATCCCCAAAAAAGACGGCTCCCTCAGGCCCATCCTCGACCTTCGTCCCCTCAATCACTATATACACTCCGATCATTTTCACATGATCACACTCCAAAGTACTACCACTACTACAGCAAGGCGATTTTCTCGCCACGCTAGATCTGAAAGACGCATACTTTTACATACCCATTCATCCCGCACACAGGAAATACCTCAGATTTGTAGTGCAGGGACAGCACTACCAATTCAAAGTCCTACCCTTCGGGGTAACAGCACCAAGGGTGTTCACAAAATGCTTAGCAGTAGTGGCAGCACATCTACGGAGACAACATATTCATGTGTTTCCATATCTAGACGATTGGCTCATAAAGGCCAAATCACATCACCAATGTCTGCAGCACACTGTGACCACAATCCATCTATTACACAATCTGGGATTTTCCCTCAACTACCCAAAATCCCATCTACAACCCTCCCATATACAGCAATATCTGGGAGCAACAATAGACTCCACAGTAGCAAAGGCTTACCCAGCTCCAGCCAGGATACAGAACATTCAAGCAATGATCCAAAAATTCCAACCTCAGACTCTCTTGACAGCAAGAGTGTTTATGCAACTCATAGGCATGATGGCATATTCATAGTCCCACATGCTCAGCTACAAATGCGTCCCATACAAGAATGCCTAGCAACACAATGGAACCGGGCTCAACGGAAACTAAAGGACCTAGTGTTGGTAGACAGTCGTACCCATCGCTCTCTGCAGTGGTGGAACACACAAAACCTTTCAAAAGGACGACTGTTCCAAGAGCCAGTTCCACAGGTAGTGTTGACAACGGACGCGTCACTCACAGGGTGGGGAGCCCATCTACTTCAACATACAGTGCAAGGTCTATGGACACCGCACCAAAAAATACACCACATAAACTACCTAGAATTACTGGCAATATTTCAAGCAATGAAGGCCTTTCAAAAACACATAGCCAACAAGACTGTCCTAGTCCGGACGGACAATATGACAGCAATGTTCTACATACAGAAACAGGGGGGGACACACTCTCTGCAGCTTTTTCGCCTAGCGCTAAGCATATGGAGATGGGCCATTCCACAAAACATCCATCTTCTAGCAGAACATCTTCCAGGAGTGAACAACCAGATTGCAGACCTATTGAGCAGACACAGTCAACAGATCCACGAATGGGAACTTCACCCAGAAGCCCTACTCCCGTTCTTTCAAGCATGGGGAAACCCAGACATAGATCTGTTCGCCACAAAAGAAAACGCAAAATGCCCATCCTTCGCCGCCAGGTTCCCACACCCGCAGTCGAAGGGCAATGCGATATGGATGAACTGGTCAGGCAGATTTGCATACGCTTTTCCGCCAACCCCACTCATTCCATTAGTGGTACCCAAACTAAAGCAACAAACACTTACGATGATCCTGGTTGCTCCCACATGGGCACGACAACCATGGTACACAACACTCCTAGAACTCTCAGTCGTCCCTCATCAACGACTACACCTCTCTCCAAAACAACTCACACAGAACCATGGAGAGATACAACACCCAGACCCCAATCAAATGAACCTAGCAATCTTGCTCCTGAAGTCTTAGAGTTCGGATACCTTAACCTGCCTCCTGATTGTATGAATATCATCAAAGAGGCAAGACGTCCCACTACCAGAGCCTGTTACGCAAACTAATGGAAAAGATTTGTTATTTACTGCCAAAATAATCAAATCAATCCACTAGACGCTTCTGTCCAAAACATAATTTGTTATCTGCTACACTTACAAAGATGTAATCTAGCATATTCATCTATAAGATTACACCTAGCTGCTATTGCAGCATACCTCCAGAACAGACAACACGTGTCTCTCTTCCGCATACCACCTATTAAGGCGTTTATGGAAGGGCTCAAAAGAGTAATCCCTCCAAGAGCTCCACCTTCTCCAGTCTGGAATCTTAACATTGTACTTACCAGACTTATGGGCCCACCCTTTGAGCCTCTACATTCTTGCGAATTACAGTTCCTAACATGGAAGGTGGCATTTCTAATAGCAATTACTTCACTCAGAAGAGTAAGTGAACTGCAGGCACTGACAATTCAAGAACCTTTCATGCAAATACACCAAAATAAGGTAGTTCTCAGAACAAACCCTAAATTCCTACCAAAGGTCATAACTAGTTTTCACATTAACCAATCAATTGAGTTACCTGTCTTTTTTCAAAAACCACAGTCAGTAGCTGAAAGGGCACTCCACACACTGGATGTCAGAAGGGCCCTACTCTACTACATAGACAGAACTAAACCATTTCGAAAGACAAAACAGTTGTTTGTGTCTTTCTGTCAACCTCATAAGGGTTACCCTATCTCAAAGGCAGGGATAGCCAGATGGATAGTTAAGTGCATGCAAATATGTTATCAAAAAGCTAAACGCACATTAACTATTCCCCCAAGAGCACATTCCACGCGCAAAATAGGGGCATCCATGGCTTTTCTACGGAATATCCCCTTAGAACACATTTGTAAGGCAGCTACATGGTCTACCATACATACCTTCACAAAACACTATTGTGTTGATGTGCAAGCCAAACAACAAGCTTCTGTAGGTCAGGCTGTCCTTAAAACACTTTTCCAAACTACTGCAACTGCCACCGGTAACCACCACTAGAGGAGGAACTGCTATACAGTCTATGCAATAATGTGACTGCAGCAGCTCATATGCCTCGAACGGTAAATGCTACTTACCAGAATGCATCTGTTCTTGGCATGTAGAGCTGCTGCAGTCACATGCCCACCCTCCTCCCTGGTGCCGAGCACAGTTGCAGTACTATCTTATTTAGATACATTTACATGGACACCTTTCTTTCTATTACTATCCTCCATCTTTGCCACAATGGCGAAAAAACAATCTGACGATGGAGGAGCTGTCCATGCGCACTGTAGTCCAGGGGAGGAGTCACCTATCTCGTGAGATCTCGAAGACTCTTCCAAGACAACAACGGTCAACATCCGGACCCAACACTAGGCGGCGATCTAATGCAATAATGTGACTGCAGCAGCTCTACATGCCAAGAACAGATGCATACTGGTAAGTAGCATTTACCTTCCTACACCTTGTTTTAGGGAAAGAGCACTGGCGGCATGGTTCAGCCAACATTGTATTACATACCAGACAAAATGTGGGGGTAACAATGTCAAAAAGGGGCTCTTTCCTACCATAGAATAGGTCTGATTTTTAGAAGGCCTGGAGAAGTGCCTATTGAGGGTTCCAAACTCCGCACCATATGGTCCATGGTCAGGAAATTGTCACTTTGACAATGAATTACATTTCTACAGGGTCCTGATACTTACATTATTATGGTTGTAGGCCTGAACATTTTTCTGGTACAGACTTTTAACTCCAGATTCCTCACCTTAGAGTATTTCCCTCGCATCAGAATGGATCTCTATATTATTCTAGTATTGGAACTTTCATCGATTCGCATGCTTGAAAGATTCCCCGTCATGGAGATGAGTTCCACTGTACTTTATAATAACAATGCAATGTTAAACATAGACATAGACTAGAAAGACCCTAGGCCCTTCAGTTTTGTAACATATCCTAGTCATTTAAAAAAAAAAAAGAGTCCATACTTAGGTTTGCACCAATAATTATGCCCTGCCTCCAGAACACTCCTGTGAGAAGATCCAGCCCTTCAGAGTTTCAACTGCACATCATGCTAGTGAGTCTCCACTGAGCTGTGCTCAGTTATACCTGTTTTGCAGCATGAATCATTTTTTTGATTCAAATGCTGTGCATTATTCTGCCATCTAGTGAGTCAAACTCAAGGCCAGAAGAAAGTAGAGGGAAGAGCACCACGCTGCTATGTTTGGCAGCCAGAAACCACAGGTATCGCTGAAAGTCTTGGGCCTCTCAAGCCATGAAGGCAACAGGGGGCGGCCGCAGAATCAACATACGTAGGATCGGGCGTTTAAATCCTCTTGGAGGACATTTAGAAGGTGTACTGCAAAAAAGACTTTGTAAAGAAAGCGGAGAAGGTAACTAAGACCCCTTAAATACCAAGGGTCTTGAAAAGAAGGCGCAAAAGGCAGCCCGGGCATCGAAGAAGACCACTGGGCAGAAAAAAAACACGAATCCCATGCCAGGGAGACAGCAGAGGGGAAAAACGTCGAAGACGGGTGTCAAAAGAGAGTCCTCGAAGGATAAGACCATGCCTTCAGAGGCAGAATCCACCACAGCAAAGAAGAGTATCTCCCCGGCTTTTGACACCGAAAGAACCCTCGAGGTACACTATTAAAAGGAATTCCAAGCCTTCTGTTTTTTTACTCGGATATGCAGATTCATCTTTAATAGCAGTTTATCTGCATCTCTTGACTTCAATTCTTGCTTCATCATGGCAGATAAAGAAGAGTCTTTACAGGGCCTGTTCTACCTGATGTAAGAAAAGGCTCCATTCGGATGATCCTCATCAGGACTGTATATATTGCCTTTATTCAGAGCATAAAGCCAAAGCATGTAAGGTATGTCATATTTTTTCTACATAGACTCTGAAGGTCTGTGAAGGGAGGCTGCTGATATGGCTCTATATACTTAGAAGGAAGGAGCCGTTATCGGATGATGACAGTGAGGACTCTTCATCTTGCTCAAGCATGTCGTTAAAGAGGGCGAAATCATCTCATTCTCCCTCTTATCTGGAGCAGCTTAAAATAAAACTCAAAAATGACCATTCATGGGTCTTAAAGAGGGCACAGTCCTTTAAAATCTCCTCAGGAAGATGAGGTTTCTTCTAAGTGAATAGAGAAAAAGTAACCCTCGGTCTCCTCAAAAAGGCATAAAAACGCTAGCTCTTAACCGCCTACCCCACCTCCTAAAGTCTCTCCCGACAATCTCGTTTTCAGCACCATCGACGATTAAGACCTACTGTAGGAAACTGGCTCTGTATATGCTATACCATAATGAGGTATAGTGTGCACAGAGTCCATTGGAACCCTAAAGGTAGTGTGAGAAAGTGCCATCTTTCTTGCATGGTATGCCCCCACTTTTTGCTAAATTGCTGAATGTACTTTGATTAAGTGTACCCTGGACTCCTGCCAATCAGGTGCCCAGGGCCTATGTTCCTTCCTTAAAACACACAAACTCCAAATTGGCAAACCCTAGCAACATGTCAGCCCCTGGTAAATGGTACCCTAGGTACCCAGGGCCTTGTGGCCAGGGAAGGCCTCTAGGGGCTGCAGCACTCGTTGTGCCACCCTTAGAGGCCCTGTACCCTTACACACACACACTGCCTTTGCAGGCTGAGTGTCTGGGTGCAGGACAAAACAAAAGAGTCGACATGACACACATCTCTGTGTGCCATGCCCATCACCTACACTGCCAAGGCGTATGTCAGTCACCCCTCTAGCTGGGTGCCTTTCGCCTATGGTGTGGGCACAGGAGCAGGAGCCCTGTGCCCCTACAGTACCCGGGTCCATTCCTGGGCACTGTAAGTGCAGTGCTGCCATTTAAGAGTACATGGTGCTGAGAGCTCGTCAAACACGAGCTCCACAGCACCATAATGGCAACACTGAAGACTGGGAAGTTTGGTATCAAACTTCTCAGCACATTAAACCCACCCTGATGCCAGTGTGGGATTTAATGTACTAAGCACCCCAGAGGGCATATTAGAGATGCCCCCTTACAGCTGACCTACAATCCACGTCTGCTCTGAGGCTGCCCAGGCTGCCACACAGCAGACACGTTGCTGGACCCCTGGGTGGGAGAGCCCCTGCTCTCCCGGGCCTGCAACAATGCACATCCTGGGTGAGGTGAGAAATCTCCTCCCCCAGGATGAGCAAAGGGAAGCTTCAAAGGCATGCCGCCATTTGGAGTTTCCCCAGGCCACTGCAACCCCCCACTCTGGCGGGAAGCTTGGCCGGAAACCCCATACAAGGACCGGGGATGTGCCAGCCTGCCCACCCCACCCCACCCCTCAGGTGGGGGAGGCGAGGTGAAACACATCTCCGGGCTCTCGCCATCTTGAAGATGGGAGGCCTTACCCTATCAGGATTAGGCTACTTCCCCCCCTCCCACAGGAGAGAGGCAGGATAGGGGGTGTACCCACCCCAGGACAAGGACCCATTGGTCCCTGGCCTTCACCTACCTATAACGCCCCTAAATCTAGTATTTAGGGGCACCCTGAACCTTCCTTCCCCAGATTCCAGATTCAAAAAACTACAAGAAGAGCAAGAAGAACAAAGACCTGCCCTGCAGCTGCTAAAAAGGTAAGAAGACACCAACGGCTTTGGCCCCAGCCCTACCGGCCTGTCGACTCCCGGACCTGCACCAGCGCGGCATCTCTCGTGGCCAGCAACCTCACCAAACCCCGGAGGACCTGGCTATCTTTTGGCTCTAAGCCCCTGGGACTCCCATGAGTAGAGGCTCTACTCAGAAACCTATTTCTAACCCCTGGCAGCAGCCCGGAACCGCGAACCCAGCACACTCTGCACCAGCCAAGCCTGGCCAGTGCAGGAGTGGACAAAGACCCTGAGGATGACCCCACGGCGACTGTGACCCCGAGTCCGGCACCCAAGGACCCCCCTCGACATTTCGGAAGAAGCCTGCAGCCTCGGAACAAGGTGCCCCCCCAACCACGATCATCAGAGGGTAAGATTCCCAAAGGTTCCCCCAGGGTCAAGGATGCACTCTCAAAGCACCCTCAGCGGAACTAGGGTGGCCGGATGCAGAGTGCTTAGGCCCAATGTTACCCAAAGGGGGATAGGGGGCCTCCTGTTGGTGGCTGCACACGAGCAGGCCACAAGGTTGTGGGAGCAAAGCTCCTAGTGTTAGGCTCAGGGCAAAGGGGGATCCGAGTGGGCACCCAAAGTAAACCGGCTGCGGCGGCTGGGTGCAGGGTGCTGATTTGGCGTCCTGAGCCCTGATGATTTAAATGGGGATTCTCCAGTTTCAACAAAGACTGCAGGCTCGGGGACGAAGATCTTCTGGAGGTGACCACCGGTTGTAAAGGTAAGTTGGGATGCCTGTGGATGCTGTGACAGAGGTGGCTTTAGGCGTCTGGTTTCCTTACCAGCTCTGGTTGCGGTGATCCTCCAGAAAGAGACTGCAGGTGTCGTGGAGAGGGTCGAGGCAGTTCAGAGATCACCAGATCTCAGGTCATGGTCACCGGGGGGGACCGCCTCATGGTGTTGTGCCACTCTAACTCGGGCCATGGGCGTCGGGTGCAGAGTGGTGCAAACTCACTTATTTGGCCGGAGCCAGAGTCTATGGGTAAGCAAATCCAGTGTTCACAGGAGACAGTCTTTTCTGTGGAAGGCAGGGCAGGTCCTCTTGGTTCTTGAGGTTGCTGGCTTCAGGACACACCGGGATTTAGCTTTTGCATGTTCAAGGTGGGAATAGGGTGGTAGGGCTATAGGGCAAGTCAGTGGGTGTTCTCTTCTTAGCTTCAGCATCGCTTTTTGGTCCTTTTTTTCTCGGTCAGTTCTTGTCTGAGGAGGCAAGGTTCAGGGATGCCCCTAAATAATAGATTTAGGGTTGTTACAGGTAAGTAAAGGTTGGGCATATGCCTCACTCTGGTTGGCTGGGTCCCCCCATCTGCAAGCTGGTGGGGACTGAGAGTTGTGCTTTGTGAGAAAGTGCCCTCTTTCTGCATGGTTGCCCCCACTTAAGTACCAATGGCCTATGTTCTTTCCCTAAAACTGCATTGAAAACAAAACCCAATTGGAATCTCTGGCCATAGGTCAGCCGCTGGTGAATGGTACCACAGGTACCCAGGGCACTGTGACCAGGGAAGACCTCCAAGGGCTGCAGCACTTATTGTGCCACCCTTAGAGGCCCTGTACCATTACACTCTCACTCTGCCTTTGCAGGCTGCGTGTTTTGGTGCAGAACAAAGTGAAGAGTCGATGTGTGCCATGCCTACAACCCACTGCCCAGGGATAGATCAGTCACCCCTCTAGCTGGGTGCACTATACCATGGTGAGGGTACAGGTGCATGAGCCCTGTACCCCTACGGTGTCCAAGTCCATTCTTAGACATTGTAAGTGCAGTTCTGCCATTAAGAGTATATGGTGCTGGGAGTTTGCCATTATAAACTCCACAGCACTATAATGGCTACACTGAAAAGTTTGGTATCCAACTTCTCAGCACATTAAACCCACATTGATGCCAGTGTGGGATTTAATGAAAAATGCACACAGAGGGCATCTTAGAGATGACCCCTGAGAAATAACCTACCACTAGTGTCCAGTCTGAGTGGCTGCTTTCAGCTGCCACCACCAGACATGTTTCTGGACCCCTGGGTCGAGAGACCGGCTGCTCTCGGGGGGCCTGAAACAATGCACATCCTGGGATGAGGTGGCAAGCCTCCTCCCCCAGGATGGGCAGTGTTCATGAAGGGAAGCTTTAAAGACTTGCCACCTTAGTGAGCTTCCCTAGGTCACTTGCTTCTTTTAGCTACTAGTCCCCACTGGTTCTGACCCCCACTTTGGGCGGGAGAACCGGCGGGGGAAAAAAGTGAGCAGGAGAGGTGCGCTCACCTGTGCCAACTCCACCCCTCAGGTGGGGGAGGTGAGGTGAAGCAACTCTCCATCCCTGCCATCTTGCAAATGGGGGAACCCAGCCAACCAGGGAAAGGCTTATGCCCTCCTACCACTGGAGGGTGGCATAATCTGGGGTGTACCCACCCCAGGAGAGGAACCCATTAGTCCTAACCTTTTACCTACCTGTAACTCCCCTAAATACAGTATTTAGGGGCACCCCTGAACCTTGCTTCCAAAGACAAGAACCTGCAAGAAGAAAGGAAGGACCGAACAGCCGTGCCGAAGCGAACGAGGAGGATGCCCACTGACTTGGCCCCAGCCCTAATGGCCTGTCCCCACCTCAAACCTGCTCCAGCGAAATCCCAGTGTGTCCTGCAGCCAGCAACCTCAACAAACCCGGAGGACCTGCCTGCCTTTCACCACAGAGACTGTCTCCTGTGAACACCGGATTTGTTCAAACAGCAGACTCCAGTTCCGCAAGGATCCGCGGGACTGCACCACTCTGTACCCAACGCCCACGGCCCAAGTTCGAGTGTCCCAACACCAAGAGGAGGTCCCCCCAGCGATCCTGACCTGAGATTCGGCGACTCCTGACCTGCCTCAAGCCTCCAGCCGATGCCTGCAGCCTAAATCCAGAAGGTCCCCCCAACCACGATCAGGAGCTGGTAAGAAGATATGACCCCAAAAGGCACCCCTGCACCGGGCGTGCCCCGGCTTGGTTGGCCAATCCCACGGTGCCTAACCAACCCCCAACTTACCTCTCCAAGTGGTGGTCGCACCCAGAAGACCTTTGTCCCCAAGCCTGCAGTGCCTTTGCAAACCGAAGGTTCCCCATCAAAAATAGGGTGCCCGGCTTTGAAACATCACCCTGCACCCAGCCGCCCTAGTGCCGCTGAGGGTGCACCTTAGGTGCTACTTTGTTTCCCCATTTGCCCTGAGCTAAAGTCCAGGAGCTTTGCTCCCACAAACAAGTGGCCTGCTTGTCAGCAGCCACCAACCGGAGGCCCACTATCCCCCAGTGGATAACATTGGACCTCAGCACCAGGCCGCCCTAGTGCTGCTGAGGGTGTACCTAGAGTGCATCCTTGACCCTGGGGGAGCCCTGAGTCTACCCCCAGAACCTCAACTCCCACTACCAAATACTTACCTGAAAACCGATAACACTATGTTCGAGGCATGTGAGCTGTAGATCACATGCTTGTGCATATATCGCCATCTTGTGTTGGCCCCGGATGTTGCTCTTTGTTTTTGTTCGAAGAAGTCTTTGTAGTCACGAGGTAGGTGACTCCTCCATTCGGTGATAGTGCGCATGGTCATCGACTCCATCTTCAGATAGTTATTTTCCGCCATCGGGTTCGGATGTAACTCGCTACGCTCCGATGCCGATACTTCGGTTCTTCTCGGCGCGTATAACATTCACCCTCGACTGTAATAATTTCCAATTGTGTTCCCCTTTCTACGCGGATCGTGTGATTACTAAAAAAAATAATTTCGATTGGAGAGCTCGTGGTAGGCCGTTGGGCCTAGCTCCTGGTTCCACCTGCAGTCGATGGAACAAACTCCTTTCAAGTTCTTCCCTCTGTTCCACATGAAATACCCACGCACCGACTCATGCTGTGTGCGACCCTTTTCACCTGAACACAGTGAAGAAGACTGTGACGCGTGCTGAGCTTTCCGCTCCAAAAAGAAAGACTCTTCGTGACAGTCGGGCCCGACGACACGACATGCAGAGACAACAAACCGACTCAATTCCGGACCTTTTCGCACCTGAATCGGTGGAAGAGTAAGCTGGCGACCCCATCGGAGCCGATAAGGAACAGGAAGAAATCTGTTTCCGACAACCGCTCCAACGAGGATGAAGACATCCCACATGGACAACTTACTGTAATTGCAGTCCCTACCTCGCCCCAACTTCCACTTGCATCAAAGAAGGCGGCTCTGGACCAGCCCGTGCCCTCGGGCCCCGGTAGGCACCGAGATCAAGCTTCCGAAGCCCTGCCTTTAGGCTCTGCACCGAAGCCTAGCAAAAAGCCTTCTGGCTCTGAAAAGCCCCATGCCAAATCGGGCACAGAGCCAAAGCCTTCGCAGTCGAAGAAGAGGTCCGGCATCAAACATCCCCATTCGGCACCGAAAACAACTTCGGATCCGAAAACTCAGACCAAGAAACCATCGGCACCGAAACCTTCAGTGCCGAAACAAACAGACGCCAAAGTCGCCTAAAAAGCATGGTTTTGGTGATCCGCTCAACAAACCTGATCCTAAAAAGAATATTTTGGTTATACATCCAAAAACTGGACATATTACCACTAAAGTGACTTTCAAGAGGAGTGCTAGTACAGAAGAGGAACTCCACATTCCATTAAAAAAGAGAACTGTTGGGACAAATCCTTCCCCTCCTCCTCTTCCTATTCCTTCAATCAATCAATCAATCAATCAGTGACACTTGTAAAGCGCGCTACATACCCGTAGGGTCTCAAGGCGCTGGGGGGGGGGGGTGCCGCTACTGCTCGAACAGCCAGGTCTTCAGCTTCTTCCTGAAGGAGAGGTGGTCTTGGGTCAGGCGCAGGTCGGACGGGAGGGAGTTCCAGGTCTTGGCGGCCAGGTAGGAGAAGGACCTTCCTCCTGTAGTTGCTCTGCGGATGCGGGGGACGGCGGCGAGGGCGTGGTTGGCTGATCGGAGGTGGCGTTTGGGAGCGTAGAAGTTGACTCGGTTGTTGAGGTAGCTCGGGCCTTGGTCGTGTAGGGCTTTGTGTGCGTGGGTGAGGAGGCGGAAGGTGATTCTCTTGTTGATGGGGAGCCAGTGAAGGTCTCTCAGATGTCCGGAGATGTGGCTGGATCGTGGGATGTCGAGGATGAGTCTGGCTGAGGCGTTTTGGATCCGCTGGAGTCTCTTCTGGAGCTTGGCGGTGGTCCCGGCGTAGAGGGCGTTGCCGTAGTCCAGTCGGCTGGTGACGAGGGCCTGGGTGACGGTCTTCCTGGTCTCTGTGGGGATCCACCAGAAGATCTTCCGTAGCATGCGTAGGATGTTGAAGCACGCCGAGGAGACGCTGTTGACTTGCCTGGTCAACTTCTCTACCCCAGTCTCTGCCTTTGCCAACTTCACCTGAGCACTCACCACCACATTCACCTGACAATCAGGGTGATGGTGATCGGGACGATAATGACGATCAGCCCAGAGATGTGTGGGATGACTATAATACTGGCTCGCCCACTGGATCCGGACATATATCCTACTAGGCCCTCTCCACGAGATGACAGTGTAGGATTTATTGATTTATTAATCGGGGCTGCTACTTACCATGGGGTCCCACTCCATAGAGAATCTGTTGAAGAGGACTTCCTTTTCTAGACACTATACAACATACAAAAGTCTACACACATGTTGCTCATGTTGAAAGGAACGACCAATTTCTACCAAAGTGGCAGTCAATAACAACAGACAAGAGCGTTCTATCCGTTCTGGTTACTGCCTGGAGTTCATCAACACTCCTCCGAACATTCCCCCAAAGTGACACAGGCTTCCACCGGATCACCTAGAGCTTCTCAAACAGGAGGTACAATCCCTACTACTAAAACAAGCTATAGAGCCCGTACCACCACAACCTCAAGGGTCTGGCGTGTGCTCCTTTTACTTTCCAATTCCAAAAAAGGACGGTTTTGCAGCGTGAATCTTTCTGTATTCACTATGCTGTGCATTATTCCGCGATCTGGTGGTTGGGTCCGGATTCGTAGTCTTTTTTTTTTTTTCGTAGCCCAGGTGGGCGTCGACGTCCCACCATTTGGTGCACCTCTCGTGACGTCGTCGTGCTTCCTGCGGAAGTCCCACCTTTGGGGCGCCATCTTCAGATTCTTTTTTCCGCCGTTGGGTCTGGATCGTCATCGAGAAGCTCCAGGATTTCAATCGAAGGAAGAAGGAGAAAACGCGAGTTTTGCAGCGTGAATCTTTCTGGATTCACTATGCTGTGCATTATTCCGCGATCTTGTGGTTGGGTCCGGATTCGTAGTCTCTTCTTTGTTTTTTTTTTTTTTGTTTTTTGTTTTTGTAGCCCAGGTGGGCGGCGACGACGCACCATTTGGTGCACCTCCCGTGACGTCGTCGTGCTTCCTGCGGAAGTCCCACCTTTTGGGCGCCATCTTCAGATTCTTTTTTCCGCCGTTGGGTCTGGATCGTCATCGGGAAGCTCCAGAGTTACAATCGAAGGAAGAAGAAAGAAAAGCGAGTTTCGTCGATAACAACTACGAAGATATCACAGGAAAGGAATAGATTACATCAGGAGCGCGAAGAAAGGAAGTTTTGCGACTTTTCTTCGACGCCAAAGGAGAATGCGCACTCAGAGGCCCTGAGCGCAATGGACAAGACGCCATTCAAGTTCTGCCCTAACTGCCACCACAAGTTCGCGCAGAAGGACCAGCATCCGGTCTGCAACCTCTGCCTACCGGTCGACCACCAGAGTAAGGACTGCAACGCTTGCTCAGCCTTCGCGCCGAAGACGCTCCGGGTGAGAGATCGGCAGAGAAGAGCCAACGCCAGCATGGATGGCAAGGGTAAGGCCCCGTCGCTCTACGATCTGGGCCTATCCACGGACGATGAGGACAACGTCGCCGAGGGACCCGAACACTTCACGGTCATAGAGAATGACAAGAAAAATAAAGACTAGGTAAGAGAATCGTCGAGCTCAAAACAGAAAATACCTCGAAAACCCGAGGGTGACTCGAGAAAATCAGTCAAAGTCCACGAAGGGAGCCCCGGCGCCGAAAAGTTCGACGACCAAGGGGGGAACCATGGACAAGAGGCAGAGCGGATCCTTCGAGAAGGACTCCCTGGTGCCGAAAGACGCCGAAAGGCAAGGGTCGTCGAAGTCAACCCAGGAAACGGGTCGCTCGACGCAGAAAGAGCGGTCGACGCCGACGCAAGTTCCGTCAAAGGCCCGCGGTCGACGCCGAAAGCATCTCCGAGATGGAGAAAAAGAAGAGGCGACTCGAGGCCGAAATGGAGAACATCCTTCAAAGGAAGAAGGAGTTCGACGCCAAGATGAAGGAATTCAAGATTCCAACGGCTCCACTGACGAACGTCGTCGAAGTCGAGGACGAATTCGACACCGAGGGGCTGACAAGAGATCTCGGAGAGGAAGAAGAGACCTACTATGAAGGCGAAGCCGAGGAAGAAGACCAGCAGTCGTTCTACAGCTCGGCGCCATCTACCAGCCACGACATCGAATGGCAAGGTCTCGACACCGAAAACCCGGAGGAGCCCGTGGACACGTACCCTTCGAGGCCTTCGCCACCCGACGACATCGGGGTGTACAACATGGTGGTCAGGAGCGCAGCGACAGCCTTCGGCGTCAAACTCGACGAAGAGAGGCCGAAAGCGGATTTCCTCCTCGAGACCCTGCTCCCCATCCAGACGAGGAGCCAATTCCTCCCCATGCTACAAAGTGTGATGAATCAGGGGAGAGAAGCCTTCAAGGAACCAGCGACCTGCCGTTCGATCACGCCCAGGACGGAGAAGAAGTATAAGCACTCTTCTCTGGACCCCCCTTACATCAAGGGTAGCATCACCGCCGACTCCATCATAGCTTCCACGGACAGGAGAAGGGCCAACGTACCAGCAACTTCGGGGCCACCACCTAATAAAGAAAGCAGGAGGATAGACCTCACAGGAAGAAAGGTCGAGCGGAACGCCGCAATGCACTGGCGCATGGCGAATTCCAATGCACTTCTCAATAGGCACCAGTACCAGCACTGGGACGAGATGGGGGAGCTAGTAAAGCACCTCCCCGAAGAATACCGCCAGAGAGCCTTGCACCTGGTAGACGAGGGTAAAAACATCGCCAACTCTTGTATAAAGACGGCGTTAGACGGGGCAGAGACTTCAGCAAGACTAATGGCCATAGGGGTCACCGAGAGAAGGCATGCATGGCTAAGAATCTCGGGATTCAAACCGGAGGTGCAGAAAAACATCCTTGGCACCCCCTTCAACGGAGAGACACTGTTCGGAGCAACAGTAGACAAGAAACTCACCCAGCTGAAAAAAGAAAACGAAACGGCGAGGTCCATGGGGGCCCTACAGCTAAGGGGAATGAGGCGAGGCAATCCCTCGAGGAGACCCTACGGTAGGGGAGGAAGCCAGCAGGGGGCGTCGCACCAGACGTTCCAGCAGGGTCAGCAGGGTGATAGCCACGGACAACAAGGTCAACAGAAGCAAAACTGGCAGTACCAACCTCTGGGCCAGTCCTTTGCGGGAGAGGGAACGGACGTGGCCAGAGGAGGAGAGGGGGTGACCAACCCTCATCAAAGTGACTCAGCACGCAAGAGGACGCCTACCCTCGACATGCCCCCAAGGGTGAGGCGCAGTGCTGTAACATCAGGGGGGAGAGAAGAGTCAAAAGCCTACGAGCATACAACACCAGTAGGCGGAAGACTGAGGTTCCACCTTCAGGAGTGGCGGCGTATAACCACAGACAAGTGGATACTGAACGTCATGCAGTACGGATACTGCGTAGATTTGGAGAAAAAACCTCCAAACAGAAGACCGAAGGGAAGGCAGAGATCGGCTCAAGAACTGGCCCTACTCAGAGAAGAAACACGGAAACTTCTAGAGAAGAGAGCCATAGAGGCAGTGCCGTTCAGAGAACGCAACAAGGGGGTCTACTCAAACTACTTCGTGGTCCCGAAAGTAGACGGAAACCTCAGACCCATCCTAGACCTGCGGTACCTAAACAAGTTCATCAGAACGCAAAGGTTCAAAATGACTTCGCTGCAGGAGGTACTGCCCCAAATAAGAGAGGGGGACTTCATGGTCACCGTGGACCTCAAGGATGCCTACCTGCACATCCCAATAAACAGAAGACACAAGGGCCTTCTAAGGTTCAACATCAACCAGGAACACTACCAGTTCACAACCCTGGCCTTCGGATTAAAATCGGCGCCAAGGGTTTTTACAAAATGCCTGTCGGCAGTCACGGCCCACCTACGAAGGCAGGGGATCCATGTCTACCCCTACTTAGACGACTGGCTGGTCAAGGCAAACTCACGCGGGAAGTGCGAGAGGCACGCAAAACGCGTAACAGACACTGACGAATCTGGGGTTCTCGATTCACTGGGGGAAGTAATCACTGGAACCGGAGCAGGTGAAAATTTTCCTGGGGGCAAAGATCAACTCCCTGAACAGCACAGTGGTGCCCAGCGACAGGAGGACAGATGCCCTACTGAAGGAGACGCGGCTCTACCGGAAGGGGCGAGCTCTGACAGTGAGGTCAGTGAGCAAGATGATGGGGATGATGGCGTCGTGTATCCAGCTGGTGCCGAATGTACGCCTGCACATGAGACCATTCCAGGAATGGCTACAACGGCAATGGTCACAAGCAAACGGAAGTTGGGAGGATCTAGTGGTTGTTATGCACGCAGTGCAGGAGGAGATGACTTGGTGGAACAGAGACAACTTGACAGCAGGGAGAAGCCTGACACCACCAAACCCAACAATGACCATTACCACGGACGCATCGCAAAAGGGATGGGGAGCGCACATGGACAACCTCAGAGTGAGGGGTCTGTGGGCTCCAGCAGATGCGGTTCGCCATATCAATTACCTCGAGTTGAAAACAATCCTGCTAGCCCTGAAGGCATTCCAGAGGCACCTGTACAACCAGAGGGTGTTGGTTCAAACAGACAACACCACGGCAATGTTCTACATCAACAAGCAGGGGGGGACACAGTTGTTCCCTCTCTCCTCTCTGGCACAGGAGATTTGGAGATGGGCCATACCTCTCAGGATAGATCTACTGGCAATTCACCTACCGGGGAAGGACAATGTGGAGGCAGACTGGCTGAGCAAGCAGACCTCGGCGTCGCACGAGTGGGAGCTCAATGGCCAGTAAACGGAGAAGCTTTTCCGGAGATGGGGAACTCCCACAATAGACCTATTTGCAACACGCCAAAATGCAAAATGCCAAAGCTTCACGTCCAGGCAACCAGATCAGCAATCCCAGGGAAATGCCCTATGGATAAGCTGGTCGAGGACATTTGCCTACGCCTTTCCACCGATGCCCCTGTTGCACAGAGTGCTCGACAAGTGCAGAACCAGCAACATGACTCTGATCCTAGTGGCTCCACAGTGGGCAAGACAGACATGGTTCTCACAAATTCAAGAAATGGCACAAGGCAATCCATACAGGTTCGAGAGGAGAAGGGACCTGCTCTCCATGCAAAACGGAGAGGTCCTGCATCCAGAGCCAGAGACCCTCAACCTGGCGGCATGGCTCCTGAAGACCTAGAGTTCGCGCACCTTAGATTGCCTCCTAGCACTATGCGAGTGCTACGAGAGGCAAGGACGCCAACTACACAAAAATGCTACAGCGCAAAATGGAAGAGATTTACTGTGTGGTGCAGGAAGAAGGGCCTGCAAAACAGAATGACAAGAGACTCAACAGTACTGAGGTACCTCACACACCTTCTAAAGAGTAACCTCTGCTCGAGCTCCCTAAGGGTACACCTAGCGGCGATCGTTGCCTACACCAGAGGTGAAAAGGGTGGAAGTTTCTTCACTTCGCAGGTGGTGAAGAGATTCATGGAAGGAGCCAAAAGAATGGCCCCTCCGAAAAGGTTGCCGCCGCCGGCATGGAATCTAAACGTGGTTCTGACGGAGCTCATGAAGGCACCGTTTGAACCCATTCACAAGGCCACACTGCAAATGTTGACGATGAAGACGGCCTTTCTAGTGGCCATAACCTCACTACGCAGGGTGAGCGAGCTTCAAGCACTAACACTACAGGAACCCTACATTCAGATTCACAAGGACAGGGTAGTCCTGAGGACAGACCCACACTTCATGCCCAAGGTGGTGTCGGCGTTCCACATGAATCAGAGTATTCAGATACCAAGTTTCTTCCAAAACCCGACTTCAAACGCAGAAAAGACTCTGCACACCCTCGACGCTAGAAGAGCGGTGATGCACTACATTGAAAGAACCAAGGAACTCAGGAAGTCGAAACAGCTGTTTGTGTCCTTTGCTACTAGCTTCATGGGTAGGCCAGTGACTAAGGGCACCATCGCTAGATGGATTGCACTCACTATTTAATTCTGCCACAAACAGGCTGGACAGGAGCTAGCGGAGGGGCCTCAGGCTCACTCCACAAGGAAGAAGGGGGCCACCGTTGCCTTCCTGGCGAACACGCCCATCCAGGACATATGTCTGGCGGCAACTTGGGCATCTGTGCACACGTTCATGAAACACTACTGCGTGGACATTCAGATGAACAAGGAAGCACAGGTTGGACAGAAGGTGCTTCAACACATTTTCAACGACCAACGCCCATCTACCACCCAGCCGCCACAAAATTAGGAAAACCGCTACAAAGTCTATGCACAGCATAGTGAATCCAGAAAGATTCACGCTGCAAAACAAATAGTTTCTTACCTGTCGGTGTAGTTTTGCAGCTTGAAGATCTTTCTGGATTCACTAGCGAACCCACCCACCTCCGCCAGGAAGATGAGGGGGTAAAATGGAAAAGATCAGAAGGAATGAAAACTTACAGAAAAATGGACAAGAAGGATTGATCAATCGCCTAGGGTTAAAAAAAAAAAAGAAAAGGGAAAAAAGAACCCGAAGATGGCGCCCCAAAGGTGGGACTTCCGCAGGAAGCACGACGACGTCACGGGAGGTGCACCAAATGGTGCGTCGTCGCCGCCCACCTGGGCTACAAAAAAACAAAAAAAAAACAAAGAAAAGACTACGAATCCGGACCCAACCACAAGATCGCGGAATAATGCACAGCATAGTGAATCCAGAAAGATCTTCAAGCTGCAAAACTACACCGACAGGTAAACTATTCGTTTCGTCGAGAAAGAACAGCTGAGATAACAGAGGAATAAATTACATCCGGGACACGAAGAAGGAAGAATTCCCAGGAACTTTCTTCGACGCCCTTCGAGGATGCGCACTCAGAGGCTCTGAGCGCAATGGACAAGACACCATTCAAATTCTGCCCTAACTGCCACCACAAGTTCGCGCAGAAGGACCAGCATCCGGTCTGCAACCTTTGCCTACCGATCGACCACCCGAGCAAGGACTGCAACGCCTGTTCAGCTTTCGCGCCGAAGACGCTCCGAGTGAGAGAGCGACAGAGAAGAGCGAACTTCAGCATGGAAGGCAAGGGTAAGGCCCCGTCGCTTTACGATCTGGGCCTCTCCACCGACGATGAGGACAACATCGCCGAAGGACCCGACGTCTTCACGGTCGCAGAGACCGATACGAAAACGCCTGATGAGGCAAGAGAATCGTCGAGTTCAAAACCCCCGAAAGGGTCTCAAACACGAGACAGACTCTCGAAAATCTGAGTCTAAGTCCTCAAAAGGAGCACCGGCGCCGAAAATTTCGACAACCAAGGGTGGATCCATGGACAAAAGGCCGAGCGGATCCTCCGAGAAGGACTCCCTGGTGCCGAAGGACGCCGAAAGGCTGAGTTCGTCGAAAGCAGCCCACGAAACGGGGCGTTCGACGCAGAAAGACAAGCCAGCGTCGACGCAAGCTCCGTCGAAAAGAGTCGACGTCGAAAGCATCTCCGAAATGGAGAAGAAGAAGAGAAGGCTCGAGGCGGAGATGGAGAGCATCCTTCAGAGGAAGAAGGAGTTCGACGCCAAAATGAAGCAATTAAGAATCCCAACGACTCCGTCGACGGACGTCGTCGAGATCGAGGAACAGGACGAATTCTACGCCGAAGGGCTGCCGAGAGATCCTGAGGAGGAGGAAGAAGGCACCTACTATGAAGGCGAAGACGAGGAGGCCGACCAGCAGTCGTTCTACGGCTCGGCGCCATCAACTACTCACGAACTGGATTGGCAAGATATCGACGCCGAAAATCCCGAAGAGCCCGTGGACACGTATCCTTCGAGGCCTTCGCCGCCAGACGACATCGGGGTGTACAATATGGTAGTCAGGAGTGCTGCAGCAGCCTTTGGGGTAAAACTGGACGAGGAGAAGCCGAAAGCTGATTTCCTTCTCGAGACCCTGCTCCCCATTCAGACGAGGAGCCAGTTCCTTCCCATGCTCCAAAGCGTAATGAACCAGGGGAAGGAAGCCTTTAAGGAGCCAGCGACATGCCGGTCCATCACGCCCAGAACGGAGAAGAAATACAAGCACTCCTCCTTGGACCCGCCTTACATCAAGGGAGCGGTCACTGCCGACTCCATCATCGCTTCCACGGCCAGGAGAAGGGCCAACGTGCCAGCGACCTCGGGGCCACCCCCCCCGATAAGGAAAGCAGGAGAATGGACCTCACTGGAAGGAAGGTCGAAAGGAACGCGGCAATGCACTGGCGCATGGCGAACTCCAATGCGCTTCTCAATCGTCACCAGTACCAGCACTGGGACGAGATGGGGGAATTAGTCAAACACCTCCCTGAAGAGTACCGCCAAAGAGCATCCCACCTTGTGGAAGAAGGTAAAAACATAGCCAACTCATGCATTAAAACTGCATTGGACGGGGCGGAAACTTCCAGAAGACTAATGGCCATAGGGATCACTGAACGAAGACAGGCCTGGCTGAAAATCTCTGGATTCAAACAGGAGGTGCAGAGCAACATATTAAGCACCCCTTTCAACGGGGAAACACTGTTCGGAGCGACAGTGGACGAAAAACTCACCCAGCTGAAGAAAGAGAACGAGGCAGCAAGGTCCATGGCGGCCCTACAGTTCAGGGGGATGAGAAGAGGCACTCCAACTAGAAGACCCTACGGTAGAGGGGGTAACCAGCAGGGAACATCGCACCAGACGTTCCAGCAAGGACAGCAGGGTGAAAGTCACGGACAGCAAGGTCAGCAAAAACAAAACTGGCAGTACCAGCCAAGGGGCCAGTCCTTTCGCGGGAGTGGAAACGGACGTGGCCAAAGGAGACGAGGGAGTGACCAACCCTCATCGAAGTGACTCGGCACGCATGGGGACGCTCACCCCCAAGATACCCCCAGGGGTGAGGCGCAATGCAAAAACAGCAAGGTGGGGGAAGAGACCCAATCGCCTACGAACATCCAACACCCGTAGGCGGAAGGCTGGGCCTCTACCTACAGGAATGGCAACGTATAACCACGGACAAGTGGATATTGAACGTCATACAACACGGTTACTGCGTGGACTTGGAGGGGACGCCTCCAAACAGAAAACCAAAACGAAGGCAACGCTCAGGTCAGGAGCATGCTCAACTCAGAGAGGAAAGGACCTGCTCTCCATGCAGAACGGAGAGGTTCTACATCCAGAGCCAGAAAGCCTCAGCCTGGCGGCATGGCTCCTGAAGAGTTAGAGTTTGCGGACCTTAGATTGCCTCCAAGCATTATGCGAGTGCTGCGAGAGGCAAGGAGACCAACTACACGCAAATGCTATAGTGCAAAATGGAAAAGATTTACAATATGGTGTGGCAAAAAAGGCCTGCAGAATAAAATGACAAAGGACTCAACAGTGCTGAGATACCTCGCGCACCTTCTGATAAGTAACCTTTGCTCCACCTTCCTAAGGGTACACCTAGCGGCGATAGTAGACTACACAAGAGGGGAAGGGTGGAAGTTTCTTTACGTCGCAGGTAGTAAAGAGATTCATGGAAGGAGCGAAACGAATCGCGCCACCTAAAAGGTTGCCGCTGCCGGCATGGAACCTCAACGTGGTACTGACGGAGCTTATGAAAGCACCATTTGAACCCATGCACAAGGCATCAATGCAAATGTTGACTATGAAAACGGCATTACTGGTAGCCATAACCTCGCTACGCAAGGTGAGCGAACTGCAAGCACTAACGCTACAAGACCCCTACATACAGATACACAAGGACAGGGTTGTCCTGAGAACGGACCCACACTTCATGCCTAAAGTCGTGTCGGCATTCCATTTGAACCAGAGTATTCAGATACCAAGTTTCTTTCAAAACCCAACTTCGAACGCAGAAAAGGCTCTACACACTCTAGACGCTAGGAGAGCGGTGATGCACTACATTGAGAGGACCAAGGAGCACAGAAAAACTCAGCAGCTCTTTGTGTCCTTTGCATCAAGCTTCATGGGGAGATCAGTGACAAAGGGCACCATTGCTAGATGGATTGCACTAACTATACAGTTTTGCCACAAACAGGCAGGACAGGAGCTAACGGAGGGGCCTCAAGCTCACTCCACAAGGAAGAAAGGGGCAACCATTGCCTTTCTAGCAAACACGCCCATTCAGGACATATGCCTGGCGGCAACATGGGCTTCGGTGCACACGTTCACCAAGCACTACTGCGTGGACATACAGATGAACAAAGAAGCACAAGTAGGACAGAAGGTGCTTCAACACATATTCAACGACCAACGCTTATCTACCACCCAGCTGCCACAAAGATAACAAACCGCTACAAAGTCTATGCACAGCATCGTGAATCCAGAAAGATTCACTCTGCAAAACGAATAGTTTCTTACCTGTCGGTGTAGTTTTGCAGCTTGAAGATCTTTCAGGATTCACTAGCGAACCCACCCACCTCCGCCAGGAAGATGAGGCTGGAGGAAGAGGGGGAAAAACAGAGAAGTACAGAAGGAATGAAATACTACAGAAAAGTGGACATATAATTTAATCATTCGCCTAGGGTTAAAAAAAAAAAAAAAAAACGAGGAAAAATGAACCCGAAGATGGTGCCCCAAAGGTGGGACTTCCGCAGGAAGCACGACGACGTCACGAGAGGTGCAACAAATGGTGGGACGTCGACGCCCACCTGGGCTACGAAAAAAAAGAGACTACGAATCCGGACCCAACCACCAGATCGTGGAATAATGCACAGCATAGTGAATCCAGAAAGATCTTCAAGCTGCAAAACTACACCGACAGGTAAGAAACTATTCGCTCTCTCAGACCCATATTGGATCTCAGAGACCTAAATCTTTACATACAGTCAGACCACTTCCACATGGTAACACTGTAACAGGTACTGCCTCTTTTGCAAAAGGCGACTTTCTTTCTACTCTAGATTTAAGGGACGCCTTCTTTCATATTCCAATCCATCCGGCTCACCGCAAATTTCTCAGGTTTGTGGTAGCAGGTCAACATTAGCAATTCAAGGTGATCCCATTCGGAGTCACCACAGCCCCCAAAGTCTTCACAAAATGTCTGACGGTAGTAGCTGTGCATCTTACAAGATAAAGCTTACATGTCTTTCACTATCTGGATGACTGGATGTATGAAACTGGCTCTACATACACTACACCAAAATGAGGCATAGCGTATATAGAGTCCAGGTGACCCCAGAGGAAGGCAGAGGTTTAAGTTCTCTATTTGTGGTAGAGTGGTCGAGCAGTAAGGCAGTATCAGAGGACAGTGTTAAGCATTTGATGTACACACTCAGTCAGTAAGTTAATTCACACACTCAAGAATTGAACTCTAGCTCAATTGTTTTTTTATAACAAAATATACTGTTTATTTTTAGAACCAAGTAAGCCTGGCACAGGTGAGCATTAAATACTTTTCAGTGAGAAGTTGCTGAATGTAGAACAGTTTGAAAATGCAATAGAACTTGCACTTTGTTTGATCAGGGGATGCAGTAGGTTGCAAAACTTAGCAAATACAGTACATTGAAATGAATAGTATTTTTCAGTAAATTACAGGTAAGTTACTTTTTACATTACTTTTCTAACTCAGTGCTGGATACCTAAATACGTTTTGGTTATTTGTACGATTTTGAAAGAATATTTTTAGATATAGTCAATGTTATCCTATGGAGGACAAACAGATTATCGGTTCACAGGTAAGTTATCGACTGTGGGAGTTAAGGTTATGGGGTTAGACTCAGGGGTCCCCAGGGTCAGTGATGCGCTCTTGTTACACCTTCAGCGGCACTAGGGCGGCCAGGTGCAGAGTGTTGAGGCCCAATGTTATTCAACGGGGGAAAGGGGACCCCTGGTTGGTGGCTGCTGGCAAGCAGGCCAATGGGTTGTGGGATCAAAGCTCTTAGGGTTTAGGTCAGGGCAAATGGGGAAACAAAGTAGCACAAAAGGTGCATGGTGCTGTTTCGAGGTCGGGTGCCCTGTTTTCAATGGAGAAGCTCCGGTTTGCAAAAGCACTGCAGGCAGGGAGACAAAGGACTTCTGGGTGCGGCCACCACTTGGAGAGGTAAGTTGGGAAGTTAAGGGTTGGTTTGGTACCGGCGGTTTGGGCACACAAGGACGTGGGGCATCAGGTGCAGGGGTGCCTTTTTGGGTCGGATCTTCTTTCCAGCTCCGGGTCGTGGTTAGGGGGGCCTTCTGGATTTAGACTGCAGGCGTAGGCTTGAGGCAGGTCAGGGGTTGCTGGATCTCGGGTCAGGATCGCCGGATCTCGGGTCAGGATCGCCGGATCTCGGGTCAGGATCGCCGGGGTGACCGCCTCGTGGTGTTTTTCCATTCGAGCGCGGGCTGGGGTAGGCAAGTGCAGAGTGGGCTGGATTCACGGTCCCCCTGCTGCTGTCAGAGGTTGCAGTTTGAACAAATCTGGTGTTCACTGGAGAAGCAGTCTTTGGAAGGGAAAACAGGCAGGTCCTCCAGGGTTTTTGAGGTTGCTGGCTGAAGTACACACCGGGATTTCGCAGGAGCAGGTTCGAGGGGAGAAAGGTCTGTAGGGCTGGGGCCAAGTCAGTGGGCGTCTTCCTCTTACTAGCTGGCTGCACGGCTGTTCGGTCCTTCTTCTTTTCTTGTCGTTTCTGGATCTGAGCAAGGAAGGTTCAGGGTGCCCCCTAAATACTAGATTTAGGGTGGTTACAGGTAGGTAAAGGGCAGGGACCAATGGGTCTCTTCCCTGGGGTGGGTACACCCCCTATTCTGCCACTCTCCAGTGGGAGGGGGGCAGGAGCCTGTCCATGGTTGGCTGGGTCCCCCCATCCTCAAGATGGCAGGGACTTGAGGTTGTGCTTCACCTCGTCTCCCCCACCTTAGGGGTGGAGTTGGCAGAGGTGGGCACACCTCTTTGTTTTTCCCGCCGGGTCTCCCGCCCAAAGTGGGGGGTAGAACCAGTGGGGACCAGTTGCGGAGTACAGCAAGTGGTCTGGAGAAGCACACAAAGGTGGCATGCCTTTGAAGCTTCTCCTTCGTGAACCCTGCCCATCCTGGGGGAGGAGGCTTGTCACCTCATCCCAGGATGTGCATTGTTTCAGGCCCCCAAGAGCAGTAGGCTTTCTACACAGGGGTCCAGAAACCTGTCTGTTGGTGGCATCCTAGGCAGCCACTCAGTCAGGTCACTAGAAGCTGGTTGAGTTTCAGGGGGCATCTCTAAGATGCTCTCTGTTGTGCATTTTACATTAAATCCTACACTGGCATCAGTGTGGATTTAATATGCTGAGGTTTGATACCAAACTTCCCAGTCTTCAGCGTAGCCATTATGGTGTTGTGTAGTTCGTAATTACAAACTCCAAGCACCATATACTCTTAATGTCAGCACTGCACTTACAGTCCCCAGGAATGGACTTGGGCACTGTAGGGGTACAGGGCTCATGCACCTGTGCCCTCTCCACTGGCATAGGGCACCCAGCTAGAGGGGTGACTGATGTATGCCAGGTCAGTGGTTTGTGGTCATGGCATACAGGATGTGTGCCATGTCGACTCTTCACTTTGTTCTGCACCACGACACTCGGCCTGCAAAGGCAGTGTGTCAGTGTCCGGGTACAGGACCTCTAAGGGTGGCACAATAAGTGCTGCAGCCCTTAGAGGACTTCCAACTTCTGGCCACCGCTATTGGGGAGCCACCCCCTCCCAGCCAGCTCGGTAAAAAGTCTGGGAATCGTCATCCGTAATAATCTAACCATGAAGACTCAGATCAGCTCAGTTGTCTCTGCGTGTTTTTTCCATCTCCGAAGCATTCTGAAAATCAGCAGATTCCTTTCTAACGCAGCTCTGACCCAAGTGGTTCTTGCCCTGGTCATCTCGCGTATTGACTACGCAAATTCCCTGTATACCGGCATACCGGCCTACCAGTTACATCGTCTGCAACTGGTCCAGAATCAGGCAGCTAGGCTTATCTTCAGTCAGCCTAAACACCGGCATGTGAGTCCATTGTTGAAAACCCTTCACTGGCTTCCTTTACCCCAACGCTGCCTGTTTACGGTGGGCTGTACCATCCATAAAGCCCTCTCAGGACGCGGGCCCGCCTTCATCGCCTCCAATATACAGCGGTACATCCCCCTCTCGCGAACTACATTTCTCAAATAAAAACTTGTTGGTCCCCCACACCTTCAAACGAAAAAAACATGGAGGTCTTAGATACACAACCTTGGCCCCCCCAGTTCTGGAACACCCTGCCCTCTGATCTGCGCACCGCCGATTCCTACACAGAGTTCTGGAAATTACTTAAGACCTGGCTATTCACCCAGACGTACAACTGAAAACCCATTCACTATTATGCAACTGCTACCATCCTCCCTCGGCACCAAGAAACCGCCTGGTGAACTTGCGCTCTACAAATCACTTTTAACATAACATTTAACTCAACACTATATACAGAGCCAGCTTCCTACAGCACAAGTTACTTACCTTCGGTAACAATACATCTGTAAGAAACATTTTTTATAGATTCCTTACCTTAGAATTACCCCTGGGCGTCAGACTGGATCCAGGAAGTTTTTGCGTCCGCAGTACCTCTGCGCGTCGGAAGGTGGCGTCGGTCGGCTCCGTCTCCGTCGTCGCTGCCGTGGTCGCCGGGATGACGTCGCAGCAGCTACTTAGACACCGCCCTCGAGCGCTGACGTCAGTTCTGTACACTACTTTCCGCACCCGAAACGCAGAGCCATGCGAGACACTGACCAATGGTTCCCAAAACTAGGGACTTGAAAGGATGTCAACCCTAGAAATCAGTCAACTGAACGGGGAGGATGGGTGGGGCGGTAAGGAATCTATAACTAACTAATGTTTCTTACAGATATATCGAACCAAAATCACACCAGAAAGTCCTGGAGAACAGAACGGCCAAAGATGCCGTCTTTCCGGACTTGGCTGTCCAGACAGTAGTGTTTCGTAAACATTTGAAGTGTTGCCCACGTGGCTGCCTGACAGATGTCATTTAGTGGCACTCCCATTCCTAAGGCAGTAGTGGTTGCCTTTAACCTGGTGGAATGGGCGTGTAGCCCGACTGGAGGCTCCTTTGTAGCCAGAGAGTAACATACCTTAATACACAGCACGACCCATCGAGAAATGGTGAGTTTGTGTACGGCCCGACCCTTCTTGGCACCCAAGTAGCCAACAAAAAGTTGATCATCCACCTGGAACTGCTTTGTGCGATCCAGATAGGAGAGCGCACGTTTTGGGTTCAGACGGTGGAGCCTCTCTTCCTTTGAATGATGCGGAGGCGTAAAGAAGGTGGGCAAAGTAATGGTCTGCCCGATGTGGATGGCAGTGACCACCTTAGGAAGAAAGGACGGACGGGTCCGGAAAGCCTCATTGTCCGGAGGAATAGGCAAGAAAGGAGGTTTTGTGGAAAGAGCCTGGAGCTCACTCGCCTTTCTAGCAGTGATGGGTACCAGGAAAGCAGTCTTAAGGGTTAAGAGACGTAAAGGACAGTTATGAATCGGCTCAAAGGGAGCGCACATTAAGCAAGTTAGCCCAAGATTCAGGTCCTTCTGAGGCATAACGAAAGGAATTGGAGGAAAGAGAGGTGTTAAGCCTTTCAAGAAACTGTTAACTTCCAGGGACTTGAAAAGAGAAGGCTTATCTGGCAGCCGAAGGAAAGCAGATATGGCTGAAAGGTAGCCCTTGATAGTGCCCAGAGCAGAGCCCTGCTGGGCTAAAGAGAGAAGGAACAAGAGTACTTCAGAGAGGGGCAAAAAGGGGATCCACAGCTTTTGCTGTGTACCATGCCACAAATTTGTTCCACCTGCAGGCGTATATCGTCTTTGTGGAGGGACGCCTGGCTGCCAGGATTGCGTCACAGACTTTGGGAGGCAAGTCGAAAGACGTCAATTGCCGCCGCTCAATCTCCACGCAAGGAGGTGGAGACTGGACGGCTTTGGGTGGAGGACCGTCCCCTGCTGCTGCGACAGAAGATCCTCCCGAAGAGGCAGTCAGATCGGAGCATCGATGGCCATGTTGAGCAGCTCGGGATACCATACTCTTCGTGCCGAAGCCATGAGAATGACTTGGGCCCGGTCACGCCTGATCTTCTTCAGCACTCTGGGCAGACGTGGTATAGGCGGAAAGGCGTACAACAGACCGCAACTCCACTCTCGACGAAAGGCGTCGCCGAGTGAGTGCCGCCATGGAAAGTCCAACGCTCAGAATTGCTGACATTGCGCGTTCTCATTGGTGGTTAATAGATCGAACCAAGGTTCTCCCCACTGTTGAAAGAGACCTTGCACCACCTTTGAGTGAAGACTCCATTCGTGATCCATCATGCACCGGCGGCTGAGGTCGTCCGCCCTGGCGTTCAGAGAACCTGCAAGGTGTTGAACCACCAAGGCAATGCCCTGATGTTCCAGCCATGCCAGAGGCGGAGGGCCTCCTGACATAGGGTTCACGACCCCACCCTGCCCTGTTTGTTGAAATACCACATGGCCGTGGTGTTGGCTTTGAACACCTGCACTACTCTTTCCCGGACAGAGGGAAGGAATGCCTTCAGTGCAAGACGAATTGCCCAGAGCTCCACAAGGTTGATGTGAAGCCCGGACTCCGCCGGAGACCAGAGGCCTCTGATCTCCGCCTCTCCCATGTGGCTGCCCCATCCTAGAAGGGAGGCATCAGTCACCACAGTGTGGTCGGGTTGGTTAAGGGAGAGTGACCTGCCACTGACCCAATCCTGGTTCGTGAGCCACCACTGCAGTTGTTGAGCAGTGCCCTCCGAGATCTGGATGTAATCGGAGAGATTCCCCATATGCTGCACCCACTGCAGAGCCGGCATATGCCACCTGGTATGATTGATCAGCAGGATGCAGGAGGCCATGAGGCCCAGCAGCCTCAGGGTCATTCTGACCGAAACCCGGGACAAGGGATGAAAGATCGGAATAATAGCTTGAATGTCCAGGACTAGCTGTTCGGGAGGATAGGCCCGAAACTGCGTCGTATCCAGAACCGCTTCGATGAAGAGGAGCTTCTGAGAGGGAATCGGGTGCGACTTCGGCACATTGATGGAGAACCCCAGCTGATGCAGGAGGTCGGCCGTAGTCTGGAGGTGGGAGACGACTGCCTGGGGCAAGCCCGCCTTCAACAGCCAGTCATAGAGCTAGGGGGAAGACTGAAACCCCTGATCTGTGCAGATGAGATGCGACTACAGCCATCACTTTCGTGAACACCCGAGGGTCGCTGATAAGGCCAAAGGGGAGCACGGTAAACTGAAAGTGCTTGTGGCCTACCGTGAACCGCAGGTAACGCCGGTGGGCCGGCAGGACGGGGATGTGAAAATATGCGTCCTGCAAGTCCGCTACCATCCAGTCTGCGGGTCGAGGGCAGACCTGAGCAAGCGTCAACATCTTGAACTTCTCCTTGCAGAGGAAGCGACTGACGACCCTGAGGTCCAAGATAGAACGTAGGCCCTTGTCCTTCTTTGGAACCAGAAAGTAGTGAGAGTAGCAACCACTACCTACTTCTGGGACAGGAACGCGCTCGATGGCTCCCTTGGCCAAGAGAGCTGTAACTTCCTGCTGGAGAAGGGCCAGGTGATCCTCCGACATGCGGTGGTAACGAGGTGGTAGTCTCGAAGGGGAGGGAGTAGCCCCTTCGGACTTTCTGCAAAACCCACCTGTCCGAAGTGATTGTGCACCAGTGGGGGAGGTGATGGCGAATCCTGCTGCCCACTAGTGTTTGATGGGCCTGAAAGGTCGGACTAGGAGCGTTTGGAGGCTGCTGCAGAGTTGGGTGGGGGGGATGTTGCTGGCCCCCTGAAGAACGACACTGGTGCCCAAATCCCCGGCCGAGCAAAGGTTGGGTAACTTGACGCGGCCTGTGGCCCTGCGTGGGACGTAGCGGGGCACCCCTTCCGTAGCCACTAAAGGGGTGAAAAGCAGACTGCACCGGACGGGAGGAGAGGCTCAAGGACTTGGCCTTAGCCCGTGAGTTCTTGAAGCGCTCTAGGGCGTGGTCTGCTTTGTCGCCAAAAAGGCGACGGCCATCAAAGGGCATGTCCATCAAGGTGTTCTGGACATCCCCCGAAAAGCCAGTGGACCTCATCCAGGCGTAGCGACTGAGCGCTACCGACGTTGAAATGGTCCTGTTCAGAGAGTCGGCGGTTTCCAGCCAGCAACGGATCGTAAACTTAACTGCATCTCTCCCGGCGGAGACCTACTGGGAGAGTACTGCCCGGGCCTCCTCTGGACACTGAGGCAGCACTTGCGCCACAGTATCCCAAACGGAGTTTAAATAATGGCCCAAGAGACATGCGGTGTTTACGGACCGCAGTCCTATGCTGGCGGAAGAGAACATTTTCTTCCCAAGATGGTCCAGCATCTTGGATTCCCTTTCTAGTGGAGAGGTAGGGAAGGCTCTTTTGGAGGTGGAGGCTTGGACCACCAAGCTGTCCAGGATGGGGTGTTGGGAGAGGAAAGTGGGGTCGCCCGAAACCAGGCGGTGGCGTCAGCCGATCATCCTGTCCACGGGAGCCCCCGTGTTGGGCCTGGACCCCGTGCCCAAAAGGACGTTGGTGAGGGCCTCATTAAACGGCAGCAGGGGCTCCAAAGAACTCGCTGCTGGTTGAAGCACCTCTGTCAGGAGGTTAGTCCTGACCGCCACCGTAGGAAGCTCGAGGTTGAGAGCCTCGGCTGCCTTACGCAACACCATGGTCTGGTGAAGTGTGAAGACCACTGGCATCCCCCAGGTCCTCTCTCCAGTCCTGCTCAGGCTGGTTAGTTAAAGGGTCACCTGACCCCTCCTAGTCCTCCTCGTCTTCCTCTGGGTGCCACTGTGGTTGTAAAGGGGCCCCAGGAGTAAACAGGGGCATGGAAACCCCACTTGGCGCCGGATCCAGCATCGGTCGATGCCGGTCCGAGGCTGTGTCCACATCTGGAAGGAGGCTGGCGTTGACGCCGGCCGGGGGCCAGGTCATACTGAGGCCACACATAGTCAGATCTAGTCAGTGAGGGTGAAGTCGTTTGCCACTTAAGCTGTGTATTGTCACCCACCTTGCCACATGTAAGTCCCTTGTAAAAGGTACCATAGGTACCAAGGGCCCTGTGACCAGGGAAGGCATCTCAGGGCTGCAGCACATATTATACCACCCTTAGAGGCTCTTTACCGTAACAAACACACATTGCCATTGCGGGCTACGTGTTTTGGTGCAGAGAAATGTGTAGAGTCGACATGGCACACATCCCTGTGCACAATGCCTACAGCCACAGTCTCTGGTATAGGTAAGCTACCCCTCTAGCAGGGTGCACTATACCATTATTAAGGGTACAGGGGCATGAGCCCTGTACCCCTACAGTGCCTAAGTCTATTCTTGGGCATTGCAAGTGCAGTACAGCCATAAAGAGTATATGGTATGGGAGTTTGTCATCACGAACTCCATAGCTAGCTCCATAATGGCTTTACTGAAAACTGGGAAGTTTGATGTCAAACTTCTCAGCACAATAAACCCACACTGATGTCCGTATGGGATTAAATGAAAAATGCACTCAGAGGGCATCTTAGAGATGCCCCCTGAAAAAACGACCTGACTAGTCTGTTGGCTGGCTGGCTGCTCGCCAGCTGCCACCCCCAGACATGTTTCTGGACCCCTGGGTCGAAGGCCTCCCGCTCTAGGTGTCCTGAAACAAAGCACATCCTGGGAAGAGGTACTAAGCCTTCTCACCCAGGATGTGCAGGATCCACGAAGGGGAAGCTTCAATTTGCTGCCTTTGAGAGCTGCCCCAGCCATTTGCTGCTCCCAGCAACTGTCCCCCACTTGAAGTGGGAGAATCGGCGGGAAAATCAAGATAGGAGGAGAGGTTTGCCAACCCCACCCCCTCAGGTGGAGGAGGTGAGGTGAAGCACAACTCTGTCATGCCATCTTGAAGATGGGGGGCCCTGCCAACCATAATGAGGCTTGTGCCCCCCTTCCATTGGAGGGTTGCATAATAAGGGGTGAGATTATTTTTTTCTGCCATCTGGTTCGGTCGTGTATTGCTGCCCTCCTCTTCCTGACAGTTTCTTCGGATTCCCCTCAGTGCGCAATCCACTCTACCCACGTCTGTATTGTTTCGAACGCGTATCCCACTTCTCCGCGTACCGTGTCCATTGAGGAGAAACATCTAGTTCGAGGCATATAAGCTGCAGATCAAACACTGAGCATAGATCGCCATCTGGTTTTGGGCCCGGATGTTTGCACTTGTTTTTGTCTTGGAAAAGTCTTTGGAAGTCGCGAGGTAGGTGACTCCTCCTTTGGATGATAGTGCGCATTGGCATCGCCTCCATCTTCAGATAGTATTTTTCCGCCATAAGGCTCGGATTTGTGTTTCTCGCGCTCCAGTTTCGGAACCCTCACCGATTCCACTCTTGATGCACACTCCTTCACCCTTCTCCAGTATTGTTTTCGACCGCGATCCCTAGTTGTTTTCAACATCGAAGTCCTCGATTCCGGTCGTCGACGAAGGCCTTCGGGCCTACCTGGGCCTTGGTATCTGGCTCATGGAAAGGACTCCATTCAAGAAATGTCCTCAATGTTGGTCGAAATTTACCCACACCGATCTGCAGGAGGTGTGCAACCTCTGCTTGTCTCCGGAACACGAGGCCAGAGAATGTGCAGCTTGTGCCTCTTTCCGCTCGATCGTCGAGCCAGGAGAACAATGGCTCACTCCTCGGTGGCCATTCCCAATGACCTCTTCCAGGAGGGCGTCGATGTACCTGAACAGGAGCGCATCGAAGAAAGCCCAGTCAGCGCCTCTGAAGCCGATGACTCCGAAATTGCGGACATCACTCCTGGGCAGCGGGTCGTAAGTAGATGTGTCGATCCCGACCCCCTCCCTACACCATTGAAAAAGGCTTTGGTCACACCTTCAGACCCAGGTGCACACCGAGAGACTGCTTCCCATGCCCCGCCTTCGGGCCCGGCAAAGGAGCCTTCAGGCGACTCGGGCTCGCGTCAGTCTACCATCGGTACCGAGCGGACACCAGCACTGAAAAAGAAACCGCCCTCCTCCTCCGTGCCAATTGCTGACTCCACATCCAAGCACTCTGCACCGAAACCTACAGGCACCGCCCCATCGACTCCAAAATAAACACTCCGAGCCGAACAAAAAGCTGATCCCTAAAGCTTTGGATCCACTCCCTTCGGAGCTGAAGAAAGCCTTGGATCCGAAAAAACCCCCGGTTCCACAAACGGCCACAGAGACTGTAAAACATCACAGTTCTAAGCCAAAGGAGCACAAAACCGTTCCAGAGACTGTGCCGCGCAAGTCTTCCGAACCGAAACGGTCAGCGACAAAAGACCAACCTCTATCAGAAGAGCTATTTAAACCAGACCCTAAACAGAAAACTCTTCTAAAAGACCCTAAAACTGGTCAGCTGACCTTAAGTACAAAGGAGAGACCATTGGATACGCCTGTGCCGGCTCCACCACCTAAAAGAAGGGACATTGCCACATCTCCCCTGAGGGTCCCTTCTCCACCTGCTCCACACCACACCATTCTCTTACACCATCTCCTCCACCAATGGATGATGATGATGTCACCTCTTATGACACAGGAAGGGGTGCGGATAATGAGCCACTAGGGATCCACCTTTTTCCCCTGACCCCTGGGATGATTATAGTACGCCAGATGTCCCTAATGTTCCACAGGATGACATCTACCCCTCCAGGCCTTCCCCTCTGGAGGACACAATGGGTTTTCATCAGCTTCTACACAGAGCAGCCCAATACCACGGGGTTGACTTACATACTGACCCTGTGGAAGAGGATTTCCTTATGGACACCTTTGATAACCCACAAAGGTCCACCACTATTCTGCCCATGCTAAAAGGAGTTACCAAGCATGCATTGGAGGTATTTGAAGATCCTGTCAGGGCTAGGGTTATTAACCCCAGGATCTAGAAATACAAGGCTGCCCCAGCAGACCCGGCGTACATTAAGGGCCCCGTACCACTAGACTCCCTTATAGTCTCCAATGCTAGAAAGAGGGACAACTCTCAAACATCAGGGGATGCTCCACCCCCGATCAAGAGTCCAAACTCTTAGACGCCTCTGGAAAAAGAACCGCTTCACAGGCAGCTAACATATGGCGTATCGCCAACACTTGAGCACTGTTAGCTAGGTACGATAGGGCACATTACGACCAACTTGAAACCCCATTGCAACACCTCCCGGACAAATATAAGGACAAAGCTAATCACCTCATACAAGAGGGGAAACTCATTACCAACACCTCCATTCGTTGCGCGCTGGACGTGGCAGATACTGCCTCCAGAGGTACAAAGTTCCATCTTAAACCAATCATTCGATCAGGAACACTTATTTGGCCCTAACATTGATTCATCCCTTGAAAAGATGAAGAAGGACACAGACACAGCTAAATCAATGGGAGCCTTGCAATTGCAAGCTCCCAGACGTTCCTTTCGTTGTCCCCCTTACAAGGGCACCTCCAGAGGCTACTCCTCTGAGAACCCCTCCACCTCTTATAAGACTCCCATCCAGTCTACATTCACCAGAGGTTACCAGAGAGGAGGCTACAGAGGCAACAATAACGAAGGTAGAGGCAAGACCAACAACACCTGCTCTGCCTCCACCCCTACCCAGTGACTTCCAACCGTGCCCCGCCCCCCCAGGCCCATTACACTCCGGTCGGGGGAAGATTAAAACAGTTCCTCCCTGTTTGGACCAACATCACCACAGGCAGGTGGGTGAGACAAATCATTTAATCGGGCTACTGTCTAGAACTCACCTCTACCCCCCAAACATACCACCCAAACAGTGCCCAATGTCGTTAAACCATTTATCACTGCTAAAACAGGAAGTCATCTCCCTCCTACAAAAGAGTGCAATAGAACCAGTTTCCCTGCACCAACAAAACACAGGAGTTTACTCTCTGTATTTTCTCATACCAAAAAAGGACGTCTCTCTGAGACCTATTCTGGACCTCAGATCCCTAAACCTCTACCTACAGTCAGACCATTTTCACATGATCACACTTCAGCAGGTCCTTCCTCTTCTTTCACAAGGCGACGTCCTTGCCACTCTAGATCTCTGACGCCTACTTTCCCATTCACACAGCTCACAGGAAATATCTCAGGTTCGTAGTGGACGGTCAACACTATCAATTCAAAGTACTCCCTTTCGGAGTACCACTAGGTACCCAGGGCCTTGTGACCAGGGAAGGCCTCTAGGGGCTGCAGCACTTATTGTGCCACCCTCCGAGACCCTGTACCCTAACACAAACACACTGCTCTTGCAGGCTGAGTGTCTGGGTACAAGACAAAACAGAGAGTCGACATGGCACACATCCCAGTGTGCCATGCCCACAACACACACTGCCCTGGCATACCTCAGTAACCCCTCTAGCTGGTTTCCCTATGCCAATGGTGTGGGCACAGGTGCATGAGCCCTGTGCCCCAACAGTACCCAGGTCCATTCCTGGACACTAAGTGCAGTGCTGCCATTAAGAGTATATGGTGCTGGGAGGTCGTCAACACGAACTCCACAGCACCATGATGGCTACACTGAAGGCTGAGAAGTTTAGTATCCAACTTCTCAGCACAGTAAACCCACTCTGATGCCAGTGTGGCATTTACTGTAAGATGCACGACAGAGGGCAACTCGAACCTAACCTACAATCCACGTCTTATCTGAGGGGCTGCCTAGGCTGCCACCCAGCAGACATGTTGCTGGACCCCTGGGTAGAGAGCAATCCGCTCTCCTGGGCCTGTAACAATGCACATCCTGGGCAAGGTACTAGGTCTCCTCAAGGATGGGCAGGGGAAGCTTCAAAGGCATGCCGCCTTTGTGAGCTTCTCCAGGCCACTTACTGTACTCAACAACTGACCCCCACCGGTGCTGAGCCCCTCTCTGGCTGGAAGATCGGCGGGAAAAGCTAAGTGAGGAAAGGGGGTGTGCCAGCCTCTGCCAACCCCACCCCTCAGGTGGGAGAGGCGAAGTGAAGCACATCCTCGGGCTCTGGCCATCTTGAAGATGGGGAGCCCTGCCCCCCTCCCACAGGAGAGTGGCAGGCTAGGGGGTGTGCCCACCCCAGGGAAGGGACCCATTGGTCCCCGCCCTTTATCTACCTATAACTCCCCTAAATTTAGTATTTTGGGCACCCTGATCCTTCCTTCCTCTGATCCAGATTCTGAAACAGGAAAGAAGAACAAGAAACAAGAAGACCCGCCGTGCAACTGCTGACAAGAGGAAGACCGCAACTGATTTGGCCCCAGCCCTACAGGCCTGTCGACCCTCAAACCTGCTCCTGCTAAACCCCGGCATTGCCAGTGGTCAGCAATCTCAAAAACCCCAGAGGAACCGACTGCCTTGTGACTCTAACTACCTGGGACTCCCACGAGCAGTGGTACTGCTCAAAGCAAGTAACTGACCCCTAGCATCAGCCAGGAACCGCGAACCCTGCACACTCTGCACCCGCCAAGCCTGGCCTGTGCTGGAGAACAAAGACCACGAGGACGTCCCCCCGGCGACTGTGAACCCGAATCCAGCACCCAAGGACCCACCTCGACGCTCCTGACGACGCCTGCAGCCACCGCACCAGGGACCCCTCCAACCGCGACCAGCAGAGGGTAAGATTTCCCAACACCACAAGTTACCCGGCACCCTGCGGCCCCCTGTGCCCAACTCCCGGGTGCCTACCTATCCTCCAACTACCCAACTTACCTCTCGAAGTGGTGGTCGCACCTGAAGAATCTTCGTCCCTTAGCTTGCAGCCTTTTGTTCGTTCTTGAGCTTCTCCATTGAAATCTATTGAGCACCCGACTAATCAAAAGCACTCTGCACCCAGCCGCCCGAGTGCCCCTGGCAGTGCAACCTCTACTCTACTTCCCCATTTGCCCTGAGCAAGTGACCAGGAGCCCAGCTCCCAAAGCCGTGTGGCCCGCTAGCCAGCAGCCACCAACCAAAGGCCCCCTGCCTCCCAAAGGATAACATTGGGCCTAACTCACTCTGCACCCGGCTGCCCCTGTGCCGATGAGGGTGTAACAACTGTACTTACCTGACCCTGGAAGACCCTCGAGTCTATGCCCAGAACCTTAACTCTGCCAGCCGAGTACTTACCCAAAAGCCAATAACTCTCTTTTCTTCCTTAGGGTAACGTTGACTGGTTTCACTTGGAAATTCTTCCAAGTGTCGAGTTTTGAAACTTTAAAATATTCATCTAAAATCAGCCGAATTACGAAAATGAATTTACTCACCTGTTATCAGGAGAGATCCCAGTGCTGGATCTTGGTGCCCAGCACTGACCCTGAAAAGTAATTACAACCGTACTTACCGCTAACTTAATTTTCCTCCATAGGATAACATTACCTGGTTTTTGCCAGAAATTCTTCTAAGTGTCGATGTTGCAAACTTACAAATATTAGTTAAATATCGCCTGTATAACAAAAACACATTCTTTCAACTGTTTACAAGAGATGCCTCAGTGCTGGATTCAGGATCCAACACTGAGTTAGAAAAAGTAACCATAACCCCACTTACCTGCTAAGTGAATTTCCTCCCATAGGATAACATTGGTTATTCTATGTGAAAGTTTCTAAGTGTCAACTTTTAAAATACAATAATATTCCTTAAAAATCACAACTGTAACCAAAACGTTTTTACTTAACTGTTTACAGGAGATGTCCCAGGACTGAATCCAGGATCCAGTCTTGTGGTAAGAAAAGTAATCCAAAAAGTAATCTATTGTATTTAACTAGAAATTCTCATTGAGCTTAATGCATAATTGTGTTTGAAATTGTGTTGCCTATTGCAACAACTGTATCTGTTGCGTTCAAAATTCTATTGCCTATTGAAAGTATTTATCTAAAGCATCTCATTCTGAGAAATTATATTTTGATGCCTATTGTTGGTTCTAAAATAAAGCAAGCATATATTTTTGTATACAAACCATTGGCCTAGAGTTCAGTTCTTGAGTGTGTGAGACCATTTACTGACTGTTATAACAAATGCTTTACACTGTCCTCTGATACTGCCTTACTGCTCGAACAAGCTACCACTTTAGAGAGTAAGGTTATATCTAACTTTAGCCTCTGTCAAACCCTGGGGGACTGTGGACTCTGTGCACACTGTACCTATTTGGGAACAGTATATACAGAGCCACTTTCTTACACCCGGGTATTCACCAAGTGGTTGGCGGTAGTGGCAGCCCATCTAAGAAGATAGTGGCAGCCCATCTAAGAAGACAACACATTCACGTCTTCCCATATCTAGATGACTGGCTCATAAAAGCCAGCTCATACAGTCAGTGTGTACAACACACTCACTCCACTATTCAACTACTCCACGACTTGGGGTTCACAGTAAACCACGCCAAGTCTGATCTACAACCGTCCCACATACAACAGTACCTGGGGGCCACAATAGACACCTCAAAAGCGCTCACTTAACCCAGCCCAGCCAGGATAGCAGCATTCAAGCCCTCATAACCAAATTTCAGCCTCAACACTCTCTTCCAGCTCTAGTGTTCATGCAACTCATAGGGATGATGGCCTCTTGCATATTCATAGTGCCTCACGCAAGACTCCAGATGCGTCCACTCCAAGAGTGCCTAGCACGCCAATGGAACCAGGCTCAAGGTCAGTTAACAGATCTGGTGTTGGTAGACGGTCGCACTCACCGCTCGTCCTCGCTACCGGAGGACGACGGCGGGACAACAGGTACAAGGCAGGCACTGACCAGAAAGACTGGTCATCCCCTTACCGCTTCCCTCCAGGAAGCCTTGGCTAATAACCCAAAGCGTATGCATGAGAAGGGAATCCCCCTCTCACACATAGAAAAACGCCTTAGTGAGTGTATCACATAGTCTGTACCACAACACTAAGTCTGTTTTATTTTCACCACACCCTTTTAAAAACGGTCCTGAGGAAAGCCAGAATACTCTAAGGCACTGGCTGAAACATGTCGACCATCTGAAGGACGCAGGGGGCAGTAACTCTCCACCCTTACACGTCCTGTAGCCTTACTTTTAACCGCTGGTGTCGGCCCAGTTATTAAAATTTAATTTACCCTTGGGTACTGGGACCACCACCAAGCCGTTTTAAATCACAATTCACCCAACCTCACTGCACTCTCAGCAATATACCAGCTCCGCTGTAATCAGGCGTCGTAGCACACCCGGGACATACTAGGTGTCACTGGGTGGGCCCGATGATGAAGCATGCCACCAACTAGGTTGGTGGGCGAGGGCTTCATGAATACACCTACAAGGTGTCTGTGACAGAACTACTTTGAGTACTGCATCACTTTGGTCAACTTAAGCTAGTCTTCTTTGTTTAATCACATATAAATCCCTCGGGGACATGGACTAGCTTTCTAGTCCTCTCTCTCCCTCTTGTTACACGCATGCTTTTTTTAGTAGCCATCACTTCTCTTAGAAGAGTTAGTGAGCTCCAAGCACTAACCATTCTGGAACCTTTCTTACAAATACATCATAGAAAGGTTATTCTACGAACTAATCCTAAATTCCTCCCTAAAGTTATTACTCCCTTCCACCTCAATCAGTCTGTAGAGTTGCCAGTGGTGTTCTTACAACCTCAAACAGTCGCAGAAAGAGCTCTCCACACTCTGGATGTCAAAAGAGCATTGCTTTACTACAGTGAAAGAACAAAACCTTTTCGCAAGACAAAACAGCTTTTCGTATCCTTCTCACCACCACATAAACGCAACCCCATATCAAAATCTGGGATAGCAAGGTGGATTGTCAAATGCATACAGATTTGCTATCACAAAGCAAAACGCACATTGTCAGTTCCCCCTAAAGCCCACTCTACCTGAAAGATAGGGGCTTCAATGGCATTTTTAGGGAACATTCCCTTACATGACATCTGCAAAGCAGCCACATGGTCTACACTGCACACATTCACAAAGCACTATTGTGTAGATGTGCAAACAAAACAGCAAGCTAGTGTGGGCCAGGCTGTACTCAAAACATTATTTCAAACTACTGCAACAGATACTGGTGGTCGCCGCTAAGGAGAGGTACTGCTATACAATCTATGCTTCGTGTGTGATCTGCAGCTCATATGCCTTGAAGGGCAAATGCTACTTACCAGTATGCATCTGTTCTTGGCATGCAGAGCTGCAGATCCACACACGCCCACCACCCACACACCCACCCACCACTACCTTTATCCGTTCCAGTATTATCTTATTTTGATACAGCATACATGGGCATCTTTTCTGTTTCTCTCAAAACTCCATTATTTCCTTGCTGGCGAAAAACAATCTGAAGATGCAGCCGATGCCAATGCGCACTATCATCCAAAGGAGGAGTCACCTACCTCTCGACTTCCAAAGACAAAAAAAAAGTGCAAACATCCGGGCCCAACACCAGATGGCGATCTATGCTTAGTGTGTGGATCTGCAGCTCTACATGCCAAGAACAGATGCATACTGGTAAGTAGCGTTTGCCTTTTAATTTCTTTATAAACTGTTTTTATTGAAACAAGAAAGGAAGGGTTCGGTCAACGCTTAGTTATTCATTAGTTGTAGCAGTTCAACACACTTCAGATTTGAGCAATTACATAGTATGAGGGTGCCCATGGTGGGATGTACTGGTCACTTATCATACATTTCAAGGCAATAACGGTTCTTCTAGGGCAGGGACAATTGGAGGTTCACATATATTTCCATGATAAGTGTTCCACTTAGTCCAGATTGCTATCCATTTTTGAGGACAGCCACGTGCTACATATACCGTTTTCTCCTGTATCATACACCAAGCCATATCCGCCTTCTAGGCACTCAGCGTTGGTGGTGCCACCGCTCCCCACAGGCGGGCAATGTTCCGTTTTGCAATCATCTGGCCAAGGGCCGTCTAGAGTTTGCCCTTGGTGGTAAGGTCCGTGGGCTCCCAGACGTTAAGGAGGCATCTCTTGGCTTAGGGCCTGATTACCACTCCCCAGACTGTACTCATACATTCATGTACTTTTCCCCAGTAGTTTTGTATGTGCGCACATTCCCAAACAATATACATAAAGGAGCCCTCTGAACCACATTGTCGTCTACAAAACCCTTCTTCAACCCTACCCATCAACACCAGCCTAGGGCCAGAGACATAGGTTTGATGTAACATTTTTAATTGGACGAGCCTCAACCTGGATAAAATAGCAACCTCCTTAGGGGAGGACAGTGCCTCCGGCCATTCCTCGTCGTCCAACTCTAGACCATCCCGCCCCCATTTCTCCCTTAAAGATGGTAAGGGGTCTGGAGTGTTATGTATGAGCTTTTTATATGTGAGGGAGATGACTTGGTCTGGCAAGTACCCATCCAGCAGCCTATCCTCGAGAGGAGAGGATTCCGGAGGGGAGGACCCCTTGGGGATGTTAGACTGGAGGGAGTGTCTGACTTGTACATACCTAAAATATTCAGAGTCTGCTAACTCGTGCGTCTGTTGGAGGGAGGCGAAGGAGACCACCCGTGCGTTCCCCATAGATCTCCAATGCGAGAGAGCCCAATCAGGTCCCATTTGTCGAAACCCTTCGTCTGTCCAAATGTACCCAGGCTCTCAGAATCCCACAGTGGGGTGGCAAGCGTGAGTTTTTTGGCCCACCCTAAGCTACGATTAACCATGTACCAGAGTTGGACTGAGTGTTTTGTGGGTCCTGTGAGTGAATATTTATTGGGTCTAAAATAGAGCGTCCTTGTGAAAGTGCCACCTGGGAGTACACATTTGTCCATCCTGTAGCCCGGGTCGTCCCCCCACGGTAAGTGCAATGGTTTATGGCTGACAGATGTGCAGCCCAGTAGTACTTTTTAATGTCTGGGAGTCCGATGCCCCCGTCGTACCAACCGAGCATTAGCTTGTGAAGCGCTATGCGCGGTTTACCGTCCCACAGTAAATCTCTCTGGGTACTTTCAATGGCTTTGAAGAATACAGGTGGAACCAAGTCTGGGTAATTCTGGAGGGCATAAAGGAAACGCGGCAATGTCATTTTAAAAAGCACTGCTCGTCCCAGTAATGACAGTGGCAGCGTCTTCCAGGTGATGGTGTCCCTTTTAAATCCCCGCGGGGGGGGGGGGGGGGTGTAGATTGCGCTCGTAGCGGAGTTTTGCATCGGTTGTAATGAAAATGATGAAAATACCCAAGTATTTAAATCCATCCGTGGCTGTTTGGATGGGGCAAGCTCTCTGCAGGGGGGCATTTCCGTGCAGGACATATAACTGCGACTTGCTCCAATTGATTCTGTATCCTGAGATTCTCCCAAAGTTTGTGAAGATGTCAAGAGCCACCTGCAGCGACTTCCGGGGAGAGGCTAGATATAAGAGGATGTTGTCTGCAAAGAGTGAAATTCGATCCTCCCATTCCTCAGCCCACCTTAACCCCCTGATGGAAGGGTCTTGTCTTATCCAAGCCGCTAGTGGCTCAAGTGATAGGGTGAAGAGCAGAGGGGAGAGGGGGCATCCCTGACGCGTCCCTCTGCCGAGAGTGAACACCCCGAGACTTTATTGTTTACCACCAACTGGGCCAATGGGTCTGTATAAAGGAGCCGTACTCATCCAATAAAATTGGGGCCAAAGCCCAACTTCTTGAGGACTGCCATCAGATACGCCCATTCAAGTGTATCAAACGCCATAGAGGCATCTAGCAAGACCACTATTGCATCTTCCTGGGTGCTGGCTTGGCACCCCGTGTAATCTTCGCAAATTGAGCCCGGTGTTATGGTGTGGCATGAAGCCCGACTGGTCAGGGTGGACCAGTTTGTCTATCACCTGTCTTAGCCGGTTTGCCAATAGTTTGTCAAGGATTTTGGGCTCCGCTTTGAGCAGGGAGATAGGTCTATAGGAAGTGCATTCATCCTCCGGCTTCCCTTCCTTATGTATGGTTACCAGTGTGGCGATAAGCTGGTCATGTGAGAGGAGACCACGGTCTTTACAATCCTCGAACATTTTTTTGAGGTATGGGGATAACTTATCGGGCTTCCGTTTGTAAAGCTCAATGGGCAGTCCATTGGGGCCCAAGGCTTTCCCAGGCCGTAGATCTCGTATCTCTGTGGCTAGCTCGTCATTTGTCAGTGCGCTATCTAATGCCTCCTTATCGGAGTCAGTGAGGACGGGCAATCTGATGTCAATGCGGAGTGCGGAGAAATCTTCCTCCGGTAATTCCGAACCACTCTGGTACACCTGTTTGAAGTGGTTAGCAAATTCTAGCACTATATCGTGGGGTTCTGTCAGTACCTCTCCTTCCCTACTCCTATGCTCTGGCACTAGCCTTTTTGCCCTCTTTATTGTCTAGCCAAGAGATTAGCTTGCCTGCTATATCACCTTGGTTGTACAGTCATCCGTCCCTGTCCCTCGCTAGGGCTTTGGCTGCGTCTGTTGCAACTGCTTTATATTCTGCCGCCTTAAGTTGTAAGTTATGAAGAGCGTCCAGATCCTCCCCATCCTTCGCCGCCTCCTCGAGGCAGAGGAGATCCTGTTCAATGCTAGTCATCTCTTTTTCCTTTTCTTTGAGCAACCCGGCTATGGCTGAGAGGGTATGGCCTCTAACGACCGTTTTTATAAGCCTCCCAAAGGGTGGTGGGGGATTCGACTGTGCCATTGTTTTCCTGGAAGTAATGGGCAAGTGCTTTGCTGACCTGGGCTTTGATTACAGGGCTATGTAAGTACCATGGGTTAATGGGCGTTGTACAACCGACCCTCTTGTCTCCCACCGTCCGATGGACCCATAAGGGGGAATGGTCAGAGATGCCCCTTGCCAAATGTCGAATTTCTTGTATGGTTGTGTTCTATTGTATTGGCATAAGGATATAGTCAATTCTGGAAAAGGTGCGATGGGATCCAGTGAAGAAAGAATATTGTTGGAGGCCAGGATGATGCAGCCGCCAAAGGTCCGTGAGGCCAAAGGCCTCAAGGAAGTTTGAGAGCCAGTTACTCCCGGCACTGATATCACATGGTGTATATCGGTCAACTAGGCCCGATACAATTGCGTTTAAGTCCGCACCCAGGACTAGTTGTCCCTCTGGTAGAGAGACTATGAAGGCCCCTATGTCCTGATATGACTGGGTCTAGAGACCTGGAGGAATATAGACGACCAATAGTGTGAGGGTGCGCCCCTCCCATTGCCCCGAAACCGCCGCATAGTGCCCCAGTGGGTCGGTCCAGGTATGTTTTATGCGGAGTGGAAAAGTGTGTTTGAGTAGGATGCCCACCCCTTGGGAGCCGGATGTGAAACCAGCGTGTGCTACCATTGTGTATCCCCATCCATCTAACGCTTTGCAGGTGTTCCTAATTAGATGTCTCTTGAAGTAGAGCAACATCTGGAGTTTGACGTTTTATGTATTGGAGAAAAATGCTTCGTTTAACCCTGTCCCCCAACCTGTTAACGTTCCAGCTTAGGAGCTTTAGGCTCTTATCCCACTTCGTACTCATTGTTACCAGCGGAGTCCCTGCTACACCTCTGAAATATACAACACATCAATGATTGAGAAATGTCATTTGCGCGTGACCAATAACTACCCTCCCACCTCCCCCACCCTCCCTGAAAACAGACAATGAAAAGAATCCCCCCTGAACACCAACCCCCCCTCCCTGCTACTTAGGCTCGAAACCACCCACATCCCCAACTAGCAGAGCGCCTACCGCCCCAAGAACATTTCAACAGTTGCGGGTTAACACGGGCTAGTACCGACTCCGGCTGCTAGGGCCTGCCCTCACCCATCAAAGGAGTGCCATTTTGAGGCCCCCTCAGTCCCGCAGGGCCAATTTCTTATGGCATGTCCCCCACCCTACATCATCACAGTAAAGGTTTATACATTACAGTTTGCTGGAACAGATCCGAGAGTTAAACCTCACTTAAATGTCCGGTCAATCTCCGTTGGTCGCTACCGTCACTGGACTGTGGGATATCGATCTCCAGGATCGCTGACTACGCCTATCTGAGTCCGACCTGCCATTTGCTGAGCCCGGCGAATGGGCGTGGGTGTTTCTCCAGCTGTCTCCCATGGTCGCTTCCGACCTCTGTGTGGTCGCCTTATCTAGCCATGCCTACACTTTCGTTGGAATCGTGAAGAACAGTGATTTCCCATCCGCAATAATTTTGAGCTTTGCGGGGAAAACATCATATACTTGATTCCTCTGTCCTGTAGTGCCTTCTTGATCCCGTCAAAGGAAAGTCGCTCTTGTTGGAATTTAAGTGTGAAGTCCGAGAAAAAAACGCACCGTGGTGTTTTCGTAGTGTAGGTCCCCTTGCATTCGGGCCGCTTGTAGAATTGCATCACAGTCCCTGTAGTTGAGGATTTTCGCAATGATGTTCCTGGGGGCCGCCCTGGTCTTTGGTCTTGGGACCGGTGCCCGATGCGTCCTCTCGATAGTGAAAAGGGAGGAGAGCCGTTTCGGCTTAAGATGGATTAGGATTAAGTCTTCGAGAAAAAGGTCTACACTTGGCCCTTCTGTGCCCTACGGGACCCCCACCACTCTTATGTTGTTGCGGCGGGCCCGCCCTTCCTGATCCTCGAGTTTAAGGGCCATCTGGCGATGTTTGTGTACGACCTGCTGGACCTGCTCTTATTGCTGCTTAGTGGAGGTTTGGAGCTCCAGCACGTTCGTCTTGGTCACCTTGACTCTGTCCGCGGTTTTATTCATGTCGGCCCTCATCAGGTTCATTTCGATGGAGACTTTGTCGATTTTGGTCTCAAGCGTCGCTTCCAGCACCTGGATGGCTGCCATTATTGAGCTGAGGGATGGTTCATTGTCTCCAGCCTGTCCACTCTGGGCTCCATCTTCCGAAGACGCCGGCTTCGGAACCGCATATTTGTCGAGCTTGTTTGTCTACACCCCTGTGCCACCCTTGGGTTTCATGGTAGTGGCGCGTGTTTTGGAGACCAATTGCCAGTTGGGTTATCTCGTTCCTTCTAAGCTCCCCAACGTAGTACGAGATCTTGGTCTGTTCCACCGCCCGTCAGTAGTGTGGTTTCTGTCGGTAGTTCAGCCTTTCCCAGCAGGGGGTCAGGTCTCTGGCCTAGTCCGCGGCGTTGCCACCTCTCGAATATTGTCTGTGTGGGCAATGGGTGTCCTTTTGTGGGGGTGAGGGGGGGGGGGGGGGGAGTGTTACCCCAGCTCCCCGGCCACCACCGTTGTTAACCCTGTCTGTATTCACCACTCAGCTATCCAACCATACTTCAAGTCTCCCTCCGGCTCTCCCCGATCACAGCCTCCTTCTCGGGCCTATTAGTCGAGACCCCACGTTTCAGCTCCCTCACCACTATGGATGGAGCTTGCTTGTACCAGTGGAGCTCCCATGCATCCCTGGGAAGTAATTTAGTGGCACCTGTAGGATTGTGCCAGGCGCTCATTGTCTGGTGCCCCCAGCCTCCCTGTGACACCGGAGGAACCGTATCTGGCAATCACACTAGGCCCCGATGGGCCGATGTAAGCGCAGTCTCTGGTGGGGAGGGGAGACCAAACTAACTTCAACCGCTGCAATCCTGCTCCCCGCTACGTCCAGGCGGCATACATCAGAAGCAGGGCAAGGTGCGAAGCGCCGATCACGGGATGCCGTCGCATCGCGAGCGACAGGCGGGGATCCTCAAGCCGCAGAGTCCCGCCTCCCACCGCGGCTGCCGAGTCCCGGACGGACCTTGCTGCAGATGTTGATGAGCGACGGTCTGCGTCAAAGGGGCAGGCGCGGGAAGGCGGCGAGGTGAAGGATTGTCTCCGGTCCGTACCAATCAGCCCACTCCCGATCCCTGTGCGGGCCTTCCCTGGCGATCCCGGCCCTGCCTCGGAGCCCGCGATCAGGGCGATGGAGCGTCTTCCGGGAACGGAGTTTAGCGATGATCGGGTCGGCCAATGGCCCTACAGCACTACAGGTATTTTCGGGACCTCTTCTGTAGGATTAATGCTGGATTTAGGGTTTTTGGGGCTCGGCCCTTGCTGAGCTTTCCCTTTAGGCGGCCATCATCGCCAGCGCTAGGCCAGGCCCCAGCATTTGCCTTTTGATCATGGATCTTTCGGAAGGCCGTCCAGCCTAACCGCGTTGGTTCTCCTCGCAGTCAATGGAACGGACTCCATTCAAATTCTATCCTCGGTGCCACGCGAAGTATCCGCTCACCCCTCAGTCACAATCACCAGTTCAGCAGGGTGATGGGGATGTAGATGATGACTCACACGGGGATGTACCACAAGATTATGCTCCAGACCCCTGGGTAGATTATAACACGGATCCTAATAATGACAACGATCCAGATATATACCAATCTGGACCTTCTCCAGATGATAATCTGGGGTTTACAGAATTGCTTAATAGAGCTGCACAGTATCATAGGGTGCAACTCCATAAGGAGCCTCTTTTTTTTTATTTGATTTTTTATTTACTTTTTATTAAACAGTTGTGATGATAAAGTGGGAAACGGTGAGGCCACATGACAGTAGCATACAGTGGTGACATATTCAAATGAGCAGCGAACACAAATCACGTACAATCCCATACAATTTTAAATAGATTCAGAAACGGTGTCATCCCCAGAATGACGTAGCTCCTCAGTTCGGGATGCACAGACAGTCACGTGACACATTCCATTTAGCCCATTTGTGGTCTCATTTCATAGGGCAAACCCTGTGTTTGAAGAAGTCTTTCTCTGCGATCATCGCATTGTCCAGGTCATTGGACCATTTCTGATAAGTGGGCAGATCCCCGGCCCCCCATATCTGAGCTACATTTCTTTTGGCAAGGGCAAAGACTAGTGAGGCCCACGTGCGCTCGGTCTGGGTCAAATCAGTTGCCTCCCTAACATTAGGCAAACAAAGTCGTGGGGAGCTGGTTATGTTTTTCCCACAGACCTTTGTTAGGGTGGAGAAGATTTTTCCCCAGTAGGACTGAATGTGTGGGCATTCCCAGAGCACATGGAAAAATTTACCCTTCACAGCGTCTAAGGCACCCCGTGTCAGGCCGATGCTCCATTTTTACCAATGTGTGTGCCGATGGATAGGTTCTGTGTAGGATTTTGAGCTGGACTAAGCGGAGCGTCATCGGTATAGCGACCTCTTTAGGGGAGGAAAGTGCTCCTTGCCAGTCGTCATCTTCCAAATAACCTAAATCTGATTCCCACAACTGTTGGAGACACACCAGTGGTTCCGACTTGTTGATTAGTTTGCGATATGGAAGTGAAATTGCTTTGCGGGGCATTGGATCTGCTAAAAGCCTGTCTTCCAGTGGGGAGGCTTCAGGTAAAGTCTCACCACATGCCACATTGGTAGTTATTTCGTGGTGTATTTGTAAGTATCGAAACGTTTCTGACCCAGCCAGCTGGTATTCTGCTTGCATGTCACTAAAAGGGACCATCTCATTTCGCTTACAGAGGTCACCTAAGGAGGAGATGCCTAATAAGTCCCACTTATCAAAGCCCGGGCATTTTCTTAGTGTGTCAAGTTGCTCGGAGTCCCATAGGCGAGTGGGCAGTGTTATTTGTTTTTTGTTCCACCCCAGTGTTCTTGTCGCATGGTGCCAAATTGCAACTGTTTGGCCCGTATGACCGGTAACTCGTTGGTGTTTGGAATTAAAATAAAGTGCACGCTGATACCCCTCTGTGTTCATTATTCATTTGTCCGTCCAGTACGCCGGTTCGGCAAAAACCCATTGGTTGATCACTGCCAGCTGGGAGGCCCAATAGTATTGTTTAAGGTCAGGTAACGCGGGTTTTTCCCATCCCATAGTAGCGCTCTGAACTCACTGTCTACGCTGGTGAAGTATGTGTCTGGGGCTGCATAGGGGGTGTTGTGCAACACATATAGGAACCTGGGCAGCGTCAACATCTTGAACAGCGTTGCTCTGCCTAGGAGCGTTAGAGGCAGAGACAGCTAGTGGAGCACATCATTATGGAGTCTAGTCAGCGGGCCCTTAAGATTGACTTCATAGAATTGGGTGATATATATGCTAAGGTAGCGAAAACCCTCAGTGACAATTGTAACGTCCGTGCCCTTGGGCAGCCGATGCAGGGTGCCCTGAAGCATATAGAGTATCGAATTCATCCAGTTTATAGTATATCCTGAGTGGGTGCTGAAGATTGCAAAGATATCTAAAATGCGGTAGATCGTGGCTGAGGGTGCCGCGACATGCAGTAGGATGTCGTCTGCATACAAAGAAATTCGATCCTCATGGTGATCCATCCATTTCAGCCCTCTAATCGTGGGGTCACCCCTCACCCAGGTTGCCATGGGCTCTAATAGTAAGGCGAGTATGGGGGACGACAGGGGGCAACCTTGTCGAGTCCCTCTTTCAAGACTGAATGGCCGGGATGTATTCTGGTTGACTACCACTTGGGCAGTTGGATCGGTATATAAGAGCTTGACCCACTTTATAAATTTTGGGCCGAAGCTCATGCGTTCGAGGAGAGCAAATAGGTAAGGCCATTCGATAGTGTTGAATGCCATTTTGGCGTCTAATGAGAACTGTGCTGCGTCTTCTTGAATGGTGTTAATTCTCCCCATCACCCCATGTAGTCGTCTAAGATTGAGAGCGTGTTTCGACCAGTCATGAAGCCTGATTGATCAGGGTGCACAAGTTTGCAAATAACTGGGATCATATGGTTGGCTAATGCCTTGGCGAGAATCTTTGCCTTGGCAGTTAACAGGGTGTGAGAAAGTGGCTCTGTATATACTGTTCCTTAATAGGTACAGGATGTACAGAGTCCACAGTCCCCCAGGGTTTGACAGAGGCTAAAGTTAGATATAACCTTACTCTCTAAAGTGGTAGCCTGGTCGAGCCGTAAGGCAGTATAAGAGGACAGTGTAAAGCATTTGTTGTGCACACTCAGTCAGCAAATGGTCTCACACACTCAATAACTGAACTTTAGGCCAATGGTTTATATATAAAAAATATATGCTTGTTTTATTTTAGAACCAACACTTGGATTTAAAATATACTTTCTCAGAATGAGATGTTTCATATAAATACTTTTGCAATATGCATTTGACTTTTGTAAACAGTTACAAGTGGTTGCAATAGGCAACTCTATTTTAAACACAACAATGCATTGAGCTCAATGGAAAAGTCAAGTTATTTGCAACAGATTACTTTTTGGATTACTTTAGGAATTCCAGGACTGGATCCTAGATTCAGTCCTTGGTCAGTACTCAGAATCAAGTGATGAAAGTCGACTTAATTACTGTAATGATTTGTAAACAATATTTAGCTATTTTAAAAGTTGACACTTTGAAAATATTTCAAAGAAAACAGTCAATGATTCCATATGGAAGAAAATTCAAGTTGCAGGTACAGTATGTTCTCGTTACTTTTGTAATCCAGTACTGGGTGCCTAGACTCAGTACTGGGACCTTTATCCAAAACAGGTAAGTAATTACGTTTTCAGATAATATACGATTTTTTTTTTTATAAACATCTTTTTATTTATTTAATAACGATAGGGCAAAACACATTTATACCTATGCATACATTGTTACAGTTGATACAGTTTCTTATTATCATTGTACATGTCGTTATTACAGTCATTACATGTTGGCTCCCTTCTGACCTCCCTCTTATGCGGCTGCTGCTCCTTCCCCCTTCAGCTCAGATGTTCCTCACATGGCTAATATACGATTTTTGAAGAATATTTAAAGATTGCAGAAATTGACACTTAGAAGAAATTTCACAGAAAAACAGTCAATGATTTCCTATGGAAAAAAATTGGGTTACGGGTAAGTACAGTTGTATTTTTCAGAGTCAGTGCTGGGCACAAAGATCCAGCACTGGGAGCTCACCTAAGAGCAGGTGAGTAATTTCGTTTTCGTTACTCAGCTGATTTTTGGTGAATATTTTAAGATTTGAAAAAGTCCACACTTCGAAGAAATTTCAGGAAAAAGCCAGTCAATGTTACCCTATGAGGAAAATAGAGTTATCGGTTTAAGGGTAAGTACTCGACTGGCAGAGTTGATGTTCTGGGCCTAGACTCAGGGGTCCCCCAGGGTCAGGTAGATACAGTTGGTACACCCTCAGCGACTCTAGGACGGCCGGGTGCAGAGAGAGTTAGGCCCAATGTTCTCCTATGAGGGATAGGGGGGCCTTGGTTGGTGGCAGCTGACTGGCAAGCCACGCGGCTGTGGGAGCTGGGCTCCTGGTCACTTACTCAGGGCAAGTGGGGAAGTAGGTAGGTGTAGAGGTTTCACTGCCAGGGCCACTCGGGCAGCTGGGTGCGGGGGGCTTTTGAGCCTTCGGGCGCTCAATTGATTTCAATGGGAAATCTCCGTTTTGGAAAAAGGCTGCAAAGCTCGGGGACGAGGATTCTTCAGGTGCCACCACCACTTCGAGAGGTAAGTTGGGTAGTTGGAGGATAGGTAGGTACCCCGGGTTTGGGCACAGGGGGCCGCGGGGCGCCGCGTGCAGGGGTGCCTTTTGGTGTCGGGAAATCTTACCCTCTGTTGATCGCGGTTGGGGTGGCACCTTGTTCTGAGGCTGCAGGCTACTTCAGGAGTGTCGAGGGAGGTCCTTGGGTGCCGGACTCGGGGTCACAGTCGCCGTGGGGTCGTCTTCGTGGTCTTTGTCCACTCCGGCACTGGCCAGGCTTGGCTGGTGCAGAGTGTGCTGGGTTCGCGGTTCCGGGCTGCTGCCAGGGATTAGAGGTAGGTTTTGAGTAGAGCCTCTACTCATGGGAGTCCCAGGGGCTTAGAGCCAAAAGGTAGCCAGGTCCTCCGGGGTTTGTGAGGTTGCTGGCCACAAGAGATGCCGGGTTGGAGCAGGAGCAGGTTCGAGGGTCGACAGGCCGGTAGGGCTGGGGCCAAAGCAGTTGGTGTCTTCCTCTTCTTAGCAGCTGCAGGGCATTTCTTCTTTCTTCTTGCTCTTCTTTGTAGTTTTGAATCTGGAATCTGGGGAAGGAAGGTTCAGGGTGCCCCATAATACTAGATTTAGGGGTGTTACAGGCAGGTGAAGGGCAGGGACCAATGGGTCCCTGTCCTGGGTTGGGTACACCCCTATCCTGCCTCTCTCCTGTGGGAGGGGGGCAGTAGCCTAGTCCTGATAGGGCTCCCCATCTTCAAGATGGCGAGAGCCCGGAGATGTGCTTCACCTCGCCTCCCCCACCTGAGGGGTGGGGTTGGCAGGCTGGCACATCCCCTGTCCTTATTTGGGGTTTCCGGCCAAAGCTTCCCGCCAGAGTGGGGGGGTTTCAGTGACCTGGGGAAGCTCACAGAGGCGGCATGCCTTTGAATCTTCCCCCTGCCCATCCTGGGGGAGGAGATTTAGCACCTCGCCCAGGATGTGCATTGTTGCAGGCCCAGGAGAGGAGGGGCTCTCCTACCCAGGGGTCCAGCAACTTGTCTGCTGGGTGGCAGCCTAGGCAGCCTCAGAGCAGACGTGGATTGTAGGTTAGGTTTAAGGGGGCACCTCTAAGATGCCCTCTGGGGTGCTTGGTACATTAAATCCCACACTGGCATCAGTGTGGGTTTAATGTGCTGAGAAGTTTGATACCAAACTTCTCAGTCTTTAGTGTTGCCATTATGGTGCTGTGGAGCTCGTCGTGTTTGACGAGTTCTCAGCACCATGTACTCTTAAATGGCAGCACTGCACTTACAGTGCTCAGGAATGGATCTGTAGAATAATCACAGGAGTTATACCCATAGACCCAACTGAGATTGGGTAAATACTTGTAAATGCGACAATATCCCAGCAGGATATACTGAAATTATTTAAAAAGGTATGTACAAGACATTACAAGGAACAAAAGAGAGGAAACTCAAAGTTATTTTTTCAAAAGCGCCAATCGGCGTCATATATTTTGGATAGATCAACAGAGCACAACAGGGTATAAAATACTCTGGCAACCCTAGTGAAAAAGTGTACAAAGTGCTCGTGCTAGTGAAACAACGGCGCTAGTGACAACGTGAAAAAAACAACACAACAGCCGGCGCATGAAGGCAATATGTACAATACAGGGTCCATATAACAATTTACTAGATAGTAAGATTGGTAATTTTCTTTTTCAAATGAACCAGGTTTGTGTGCGCCAAGAACGTTTAGGCTGGTGGGTAATGGTCAACGGCGTTTCGATCCTGCCAATTTAAGGATCATCATCAGGACCTGGGTTGCTTAATTTGGGAGTGCTCGAAGCAAAAAGGAACTTCGCGGGAAAAGCAACCGATGTAAGGGGAGGACCGGGCTGCAGCCCAAAGTGGAATGGAGCCGCAGTCAAGGATCTGGTCGCGTACTTAATTAGCGATCAACAGCAAAACAGGAGTAAATCCAGAGCGGGAGAGAGGACTAGAGGAGCCAACTACATGTGCACCAATCAGTTGGTGCACATGTAGTTGGCTCCTCTAGTCCTCTCTCCCGCTCTGGATTTACTCCTGTTTTGCTGTTGATCGCTAATTAACTACGCGACCAGATCCTTGACTGCGGCTCCATTCCACTTTGGGCTGCAGCCCGGTCCTCCCCTTACATCGGTTGCTTTTCCCGCGAAGTTCCTTTTTGCTTCGAGCACTCCCAAATTAAGCAACCCAGGTCCTGATGATGATCCTTAAATTGGTAGGATCGAAACGCCGTTGACCATTACCCACCAGCCTAAACGTTCTTGGCGCACACAAACCTGGTTCATTTGAAAAAGAAAATTACCAATCTTACTATCTAGTAAATTGTTATATGGACCCTGTATTGTACATATTGCCTTCATGCGCCGGCTGTTGTGTTGTTTTTTTCACGTTGTCACTAGCGCCGTTGTTTCACTAGCACGAGCACTTTGTACACTTTTTCACTAGGGTTGCCAGAGTATTTTATACCCTGTTGTGCTCTGTTGATCTATCCAAAATATATGACGCCGATTGGCGCTTTTGAAAAAATAACTTTGAGTTTCCTCTCTTTTGTTCCTTGTAATGTCTTGTACATACCTTTTTAAATAATTTCAGTATATCCTGCTGGGATATTGTCGCATTTACAGGAATGGATCTGGGCACTGTAGGGGCACAGGGCTCCTGCTCCTGTGCCCTCACCATTGGCATAAGGCACCCAGCTAGAGGGGTGGCTGATGTATGCCATGGCAGTGTAGGTGATGGGCATGGCACACAGGGATGTGTGTCATGTCGACTTTGTTTTTGTCTTGCACCCAAACACTCAGCCTGCAAAGGCAGTGTGTGTGTGTGTAAGGGTACAGGGCCTCTAAGGGTGGCTCAAGGAGTGCTGCAGCCCTTAGAGGCCTTCCCTGTTCACAAGGCCCTGGGTACCTAGGGTACCATTTACCAGGGGCTGATATGTGGCCAGGGTTTGCCAATTTGGGTTTTGTTTGTTTTAGGGAAGGAACATAGGCCCTGGGCACCTGATTGGCAGGAGTCCAGGGCACACTCAGTCAAAGTACATTCACCAATTCAGCAAAAAGTGAGGGCATACTATGAAAGAAAGATGGCACTTTCTCACACAGAGATTGGGCGATACAAGTCGCACCTAGTCAGTGGCTTACCCTGTTTGTGTATAACGACCACTGAGGCCAGCATCAGATCTTTAGGTAGCGATCCAGTGTGGTAGCTCTCTAAGTGCATTGCTCGGAGAGCGGGAGTTACCTTGGAGGTCACTAATTTGAACAGCTCTATTGAAAACCCGTTAGAGCCCATAGATTTCCCCGATCTCGTCCCACGTATGGCAGTCGCCAATTCCTCCTCAGTAGGATCGCCCTCTTAGGGCTCGCGATCTTCCAGGGTGAGTGTAGAGATCGGGTTTGTGGCCAGGAGATCCCTGGAGTCAGTAAAGGTAGTACGAGTAGTGGAGGAGTATATAGAGGCAAAATGGGGGGTGAAGGCATCAGCAATCAAATGTGGGTCACTCCGCATTTCTCCTGTGTCCCCTTCAATAAGGGGCACCCATCTCTGTGTGGCTTCCCGCTTTTCCAGCCATGCCAGTAGCTTTGCCTTATGGTCACCCAATTCATATATTTTGTGCAGAGTAGCTTTCTGTTTCGACCTAGCTGCCTCCAGTGCGAGCAGCCTGTAGTCTTCCTTTTTACGCTGAGAGTATGTACGATAAGCTGGTCATCCGTGATCTCTACCTCATCCTCCAACCCTTGAATCTCATGTTCTAGAGTCTCCAATCGTGCCCTCAGTTCCTTCTTGTGCGCCGACATTGGAGAGAGTGCCTGACTTTTAATAACCGCCCCAAAGGCTCCCCACAGGATCTGATGGGAGTCAACCGTGTTGGTATGCTCTGCAAAGTACTGTTCCACCCCTTTTATAATTGTGCGCTTTACATGTGGGATCTTCAAACACCATGGAGTAATAGAGAGGGTGAGATGTCTGTTTTCTTGAGGCAGGGCCAGCTGTGTAAGAACAGGAGAGTGGTCAGAAATACCATGCGCCAGAGACCTGGCTTCGGTAAAGCTAGAGAGATCATCAGCGTGTGTGAGCAGGTAATCGATTCTGGATCGACTACCATGTGCGCCTTGGTGGAAAGTAAAATTACGCGCTAAGGGTTTTAGATGGCGCCAGAGATCAACCAAGCCAAACACCAAGAGAAAGTCCAACAATGGCGAAGTGCCCTGTGGGTCTGTACGAGGGGGGCGCCGATCAACACGCCTATCCGCCGTTCAATTAAAGTCGCCTCCCATCACAGAATGCCAGCTGGGAGGTTAAGGAGGAATTTACCTAAGTCGGCCAGTAGGTTTTTTTCAGCGCTGGAGGGATATAAATTGAGAGGACATTTAGGGGGCACCCTTTCCAAGTCCCGCCAGCTGCCACAAATCTACCCTGGGCATCCACCCATGTGTCCTTCAATATGTATAGGCATTGCTTGCAAATGAGAATACCGGTCCCTCTCAAACAGAAAGTGACGCACGATGGGCTACCAGTCTATAACCCCATCGATCGAGTGCCTTACAGGTATTACCAATAAGATGTGTCTCCTGCAGCAGAGCGATATCAGGGCCTGCCTCTTGAGATATTGGAGCACAACCCTTTGTTTCAATTTATCTCTCAGTCCGTTAACATCGCAGGTGAGGATATGGAGCGCTCTCTTCACGTCTCGGTCAGACCTAGTGTAAGTGGGTGTTGTAGGGCGCTACTCGCCCAGAGCCCGTGTGGTTGTCGTTAGTTGGTACAGTAAGTCAGCAAACTCTGATTGTTTTCGTCTTAAGATCGTCCCTGTTGCCTCCTCCATCACAACAAAATAACTACATGAACTAGAAAAACAACCCCCCCCTCTCCCTCCCCCCACGTCCCTCTCCCTCCCCCCACGTCCCTCTCCCACCCCACTCCCTGAGGCAGATGTGAGTTACTTGTGTATGTACATCGTGTTATAAATAGCAACAACGATACCCCACAATAGGTAGTAGCGGAGTCCGTGCAGTCGCTTGCAGCCACATAAGGCGTCCTCGGAGTCACAGTACAAAGCGGGGCGATGCCAGAGGATCCTGTGCCGGGCACTGGTGATGAAAGTCAGACCTCTTCGAGTGTGACAATGTTCATGTATGAATCAGTCCGCTTGCTGGTGTTCTGATGAGTTTCTCTCCGTCTCGGCACCATTCGGGGAACTTGTTTGACGGCCTGAGCAATCTTTGTTACCAGGGCCACGGGGTTCTTTGTGATGTTGCTTCCCCACCGTGCTCCAGCCATCCAGCCTGATAAGGAGCCTCTTGAGGAAGATTTTCTATCTGAGACACTAAGTGCATCACAAAAAAGTACGCATACACTACCTGTGCTCGAGGGTATGTTAAAGCATGCAGATAAGGTGTTCAAAGATCCAATGCGAGCTAGGATACGCACACCTAGAGTGAAGAAAAATACAAGGCGGCTCCTACAGACCCAATTTTTATTAGAGGTTAGGTTCCACTAGATTCATTGGTGGTTTCAAATGCTCAGAAATAAGCAAATTCTCAGTCAATGGGAGATGCTCCGCCTCCCGATAAGGAATCTAAATTAATAGATGCCTCAGGCAAGAGAGTAGCAGCGCAAACAGCCAATCATTGGCGCATAGCTAACACACAAGCACTCCTGGCAAGATATGACAGTGCTCGTTATGATGAGCTTGAGCAACTGATGTAATATCTCCCTGATGAACATAAATCCAAGGCTCATGACCTCATTCAGGAAGGGCAACTTATTTCTAATACATCCATCAGGTGTCCTCTAGATGCAGCAGACACTGCTTCACATGCTATCAACACCAGCATTCTTCGTCACACATGGCTTAGGGTATCAGTTTTTAAATTAGATGTTCAAACATCAATTTTAAATTCACCTTTTGATAAGGAGCATTTATTTGGTCCTACAGTGGACACTTCATTATAAAAATGAAGGCCACTGAAGTAGCCAAATCATTGGGAGCGCTACAAACTCCATCCAACCGTGGCTCATTTTGCCGATCCTTTAACAAGGAAGGCTCAAAGTCCATCCCTACTGACTGGTCCTCTACCTCATATAGAGACAATAGTCAATCACCCTCTACCAGAGGTTATTTTCGAGGTGGTTTTCTTGGAAACCATAGCAAAGGAAGAGGGAAAGGCAATGCACAGTGTACTTCCCTAGACACAAATAGGCAGTGACTTGTTTACCCTTTCCCCTGATCATCCCACACCTGTCGGGGGACGTCTATCTCAATTGTTCCCAGTCTGGAATTCAATTACATCAGACAAATGGGTTTGACAAATTATCTAATCATGTTACTGCCTGGAGCTTACAAGCAACCCTCTAAACATTCCACTACGAACACACAAACTATCTCCAGAACATTGACACCTACTCAAACGAGGTACAATCTCTTCTGGAAAAAGGAGCTATAGAACTCTTCCCACTACAATATCCGGGGGCAGGGGTTTACTCTGCTTATTATTTAATTGCCAAAAAGGACGGTTCTCTGAGGCCTATATTAGACCCCAGAGAATTAATCCTTTACATTCAATCAAATCACTTCCATATGGTGACTGTCCAACAGGTACTTCCTCTGTTACTACAAGGCAACTTTATGTCCACCCTAGACTTAAAGGACGCGTACTTCCATATTCCAATACATCCCGCTCATCGCAAATACCTCAGGTTTGTAATAGTGGAGAAACATTAACAATTCAAAGTACTCCCATTCGCAGTAACTACTGCTCCCGGAGTATTTACCAAATGCCTGGCAGTAGTCGCTGCGCATCTGCGAAGACAACATGTTCACATCTTCCCATATTGAGAAGACTGGCTTATCAAAGCCAGCACACTCAAACAACAGTACGCTCACTGCACAACCTCTGATTTACAGTCAATCTGTCGACATCCCATCATCAGCCCTCCAACACACAAGCATATCTAGGGGCCACTGTAGATACACAAAGCTCTAGCCTATCCCAATCCAACCAGAATTCACAATATTCAGGCTCTCATTTCCAAATTCAACCCAGTGACTCATTACCAGCTCAGGTATTCATGTAACTGCTAGGAATGATGGCATCTTGCATCATGATTGTTCCTTATGCAAGACTGCAAATGCGTCCCCTTCATGAATGTTTAGCACGTCAGTAGAATCAGTCTCAGGATCTATTGCCAGATCTGGTGTTGGTGGACGGCCGCACTCCTCTCTCTCTGCAGTGGTGGAATCCACACAACCTTACAAAAGGGGGGCCTTTCATCTATCCGATTCCACAGACAGTGCTAACAGCAGACACATCGCTCACTGGTTGGGGAGCTCCTCTCCAAACTCATACAATTCAAGGATTGTGGAGTCAAAAGGAAAAGCTCCTCCACATATATCATCTGAAGCTGTTGGCAGTCTTCTTGGCACTCAAAGCCCTCCAAACTCACCTTGTAGGCAAAGCTGTCCCGATATGCACCAACAACATGACAGCAATGTATTACATACAGAAACAGGGAGGAACACACACTCTCCAACTGTCACACCTTGCACAAGACATTTAGAGATGGGCCATTTATCACTAGATTTACCTCCTAGCGGAACACCTCCCAGATGTGAACAATCAGATCACAGATCTCAGCAGACAGACAACAAATTCACGAATGGGAACTTCACCCTCAAGTTATCTTTCCCTTTGGTGTGTGGCGAACATGTGGGGCTTTCCAGACATAGATCTGTTCGCCACACACCAAAATGCCCAAACTTCGACTCCACGTATCCACACCCGTTATCCAAAGGCAATGCTCTATGGATGAACTGGTCAGGGATATTTGCTTACGCTTTTCCGCCTCTCCCACTCATTTCACTAGTGGTTCGCAAATACCTCCGATTCATCATAGCAGGTCACCTTAACCAATTCAAAGTGCTTCCGTTTGGAGTCACCACTGGCAGTAGTCGCAGCACATCTGAAAAGACAACACATCCATATCTTCCCATACCTGGACGACTGGCTCATCAAAGTCAGTACTTAACAAATGTGTCTCCAACACACTCAAACCACTATTCACTTACTTCACCAACTAGGGTTTACAGTAAATACGTTAAAGTCTCATCTACGGCCTTCCAACATGCAAATGTATCTGGGATCCACAATAGACACTTACAAAACTCTAGCCTCTCCCAATACAGCCAGAAATCACAGTATTCAGTCCCTTCGCACTCCATTTCAGCTCAACCAATCATTGTCAACAAGAATTTTCATGCAACTGCTAGGCATGATGGCGTCTTGCATTACAACTGTGCCTCATGCAAGACTTCACATGCGTCCCCTTCAAGAATGCTTAGCAAGTCAGTGTAACTAGTCGCACGGCCCATTAACCGATCTAGTGTTGGTAGACGGCCCCACCCATCATTCTCTGCAGTGGTAGAACCTTCCAAAATTATCCAGAGGACGGCCCTTTCTCGACCCTGCTCCACAGGCAGTGCCAACAGCAGACGCATCGCTCACTGGTTGGGGCGCTCACCTACAAAGTCACACAGTCCAAGGATTATGGACTCTAAAGTTCAGGAGCCTTCATATCAATCACCTAGAGTTACTAGCAGTCTTTCTAGTACTCCAAACCTTTCAAACTCACATAATAGGCAAAGCTGTCCTAGTCCGCACAGACAACATGACAGCTATGTATGACATACAAAAAATAGGGGGGAACACTCTCTTCAACTTTCACACCTACTACAAACCATTTGGAAATGGGCCCTACATCACAAAATGTATTTGCTAGCAGAACACCTTCTAGGAATAAATCAAATTGCAGAACTTCTAAGCAGACAGAGACCGCAAATCCGCGAGTGGGAACTTCAACCCCAAATCCTAACTCCCTACTTTCTGGAATGGGGGTTTCCTCACATAGACCTGTTCGCCATAGATGAAAAACGCAGAATGCCCAAGCTTCGCCTACAGGTTCCCACACCTGCTCACCATAGGCAATGCCCTACGGATAAACTGGTCAGGGATATTTGCCTATGCTTTTCCGCCTCTCCCACTCATTCCGCTGGTGGCTCGGAAGCTCAGACAATCATCCCTCAAATTCATTCTCATAGCTCCCACATGGGCACGTCAAACTTGGTTCACCATCCTGTTAGAGCTCCCAGTAGTTCCATACCAAAAGCTGCATCTCAACTCCAGTCTCCTCACTCAGAGCCATGGTGAAGTCAGGCATCCAAATCCCAAGGAACTCAACCTGGTGATTTGGCTCCTGAAGTCAGTTTGGTTATTTACAATTACCACCAGACTGTATGAACATCCTAAAGGAGGCTAGGAGACCTACTACTAGGGCGTGTTATGCAGCAAAGTGGAAACGTTTTTTACATACTGTAACAATATCAACCCCCTTGATGCTTCAGTACAAAACATCTTACGTTATCTTTTACACTTGCAGCAATCTGGATTAGCTTATACATCTACTAGATTGCATTTAGCAGCAGTAGCTGCATACTTACAAAACAGACAAAACTTCTCTCTATTCAGAGTACCAGATATTAAAGCCTTTATAGAAGGACTTAAATGATTAATACCACCAAGAGTTCCACCTGCACCAGTATGGAACTTGATCATAGTCCTTACAAGGCTAATGGGTCCACCTTTTGAAACGATGCACAGGTGTCGGTTACAATTCCTCTCATGGAAGGTTGCTTTTTTATTGCAATCACTTCCCTAAATATAGTTGGCGAATTCCTTCCACTAACTATCCAAGAGCATTTCTTTCAACTTCACAAAGACAAGGTGGTTCTTTGAACCTATCCCAAATTTCTACCTAAAGTGGTTTCTGCTTTTCACGTCAATCTGTTGAGCTACCTGTGTTCTTTCCTCAACCTGATTCTTTAGCAGAACAAGCTGTACACACACTAGATTTTAGAAGAGCTCTACTATATTATATAGAAAGAACAAAAGGTTTTCGTAAAACCAATCCGCTTTTTGTTGCTTTTTCACCACCACAGAAAGGCAATACCATCTCTAAATCAGGCATTGCAAGATAGATCGTGAAATGTATCCAAACATGTTATGTGAAAGCAAAAATAACCTTGACAATACCCCCTAGAGCGCATTCCACACGCAAAATAGGGGCTACTATGGCTTTCTTTGGGAATATTCCCTTAGCTGACATCTGTAAGGCAGCAACACGGTCTACACCGCACACACAGTCACCAAACACTATTGTGTAGATGTGTTAGCGAGGCAACACGCTAATGTAGGCCAGGCAGTACTTGAAACACTTTTTCAAACAGCTGTAACAGCTACAGGTTAACCACTGCTTTGGGAGAATACTGCTGTATAGTCCATGCAAAGCATGTGATCTACAGCTCCCCTGCCTCAAACGGAAAATGTTACTTACCCAGTAAGCATCTGTTCTTGGCATGTAGAGCTGTAGATTCACATGCGGCCATCCGCCTCCCTGGGTACCTATACCTGTTGCAGTTCCTTCTTATCTTATATTCATTGCATGGACATCTCTTATACCTTTACTAACTCCATTCTCACCCTTTGCGGGAAAACAATCTAACAATGGAGTCGATGCCCATGCGCACTATCACCGAAAGGAGTAGTCACCTACCTCCTCACTGGAAAGACTACTTCGAAGAAAAACAACTTGCAAACATCCGGACCCAACACTAGATGGCAGGAGTATGCATAACATGTGAATCTGAAGCTCTACATGCCAAGAACAGATGCTTACTGGGTAAGTAACATTTTTCTTTTATACCAACAAATTGGTCTGAGTTCAGTCTTTGAGTGTGTACACTAAATGCTTAACACTACCCTCTGATAAAGCCTTGCTGCTCGCCTACCCAACCGCAAATCGAGAGTAAGGTATCTACTTTAACCTCTGCCTACCTTGGGGGGATCTACAGATCTGTGCCCACTATACCTTACTTTGGTATAATATATACAGAGCCAGCTTCCTACTGTAAGGTATTATTTACTTTAGCCTCTATAAAGCCACTGGGCTCTGTGCACACTATACCTTACTTTGGTATAGTATTCACAGAACTAGCTTCCTACAAACCTCGCCCCACTGCAACAGATAAAACCACGTGACCCCAGCCACAAAAATGGGACAGGCTCTGCTATCATTGAACTATATAAGAAAGATAAAAATGCTAGGTCTGCTTTAGTTGCGCTGAGATAAGGCGGGAAGAATTCTGCAACATTATTAACGCTTTTATGAAACTTAAGGTTATATTTAAAATATCATCTTGTGTTATGTAAACTGATTAATTTAAAAAAGCGTAACATTTCTTGACCACATAGAACGCTGTTCTAAAATAAAAGCATTTGGCATTCTAAAGCTGCTTCTTCGTTAAAACAGCAATCTTTCGCCTTTGGTTGTTCTATGAGTTGTGACATATGTAATATTTTATGCTCCAAAATGGCTGCCAGTACTCAAGCCTCATTTTAGCACGAATTTGTGTATTCATGGGAATAACTTGTCGAACTTGAGTGCAAGAGTCCCTTTCTTTTTAAGCTTTTAGTTCAAGATGCTCGTTCTGAGCCTGCCTGTAAATTACTTTCTATGTGTCAGTTTTTCAGTTGGCTTGTGTGGAATTTCTACATGGGTGCTCATGCACAAAGCAAGAAGCAATGTGGGAGGGGGGTACGGGAACTGGTCAATCAGTGAATTGGGAGGGCGTTGCTGGATGATCGTGCAACACCAGAATGCACATCTAATGGGACTAGATAAGAACAAGTAGCTTGGAGCGAGTGAAAATTCGAATGCTCATGTGAAGTGTTCTCAAAGAAAGAAAGAAGCAGTTCCTAAAACAGTGTCTCAAAGGGGAGCAGTGGATGGCTAGCAGTATTTGATCCATGCTCTTGGGGAGGGCTAAACACAGGAAGAGGCATGACGTCTGTATGCCATTGGCAAATGGGGAGAAAGAATAGGGGAGCGACTATGGAGCCAGATAATGGGAAGCCTATGGGTGCGGTGAAGCCCACAAAATATATACAACATATCTCTTCAAGACAGTGCATGCGCTGGTTAGAGCTGAGACCTACAAAGTAAAAGTGAAAGTAGAGCCTGAGTGAATTGGTTTCCTTGAGAGAACCTGCTACTTTGCTTTGTGTTCCATCACTTTTCTTTCTCACTGAGTGGTCTGTGCTCTTCATTCCTTTCTTCCAGTACTTGGATGAAGATCTGAAGGTTGCTGGGAAATTCAAAGGCAATGATTACAGCCAGTACTCTCCCTGGTCCTGTGAGACCATCGGCTCCTACATCGGAACCAAAGACGCCAAACCCAAAGATGCTGGGGCTGCTGGGAATGTTGAGATGGCGGTAGGTGTTCCATGGGGAAATACTTTAAGGTTGGCCTATGCAACAATATGTGGCAAACTGGCGAAAAGGTATGGTGTCAACATGCTTCTCTTTAGACTTGTAAATGTCCGCCGCTTTGTCTCTTCTTTTGATACTAGTCTGCCCTGGCAGTGTAGCTGCTGATGCCTAGCATTTGACCAGTAATTGCTGGATCGTTTGTTTCCTACCTTGCAGATGGACAAGATATTTTCACACCTTAAAATTCAGAGTTTATGGAAGTGAATTAATAGCTTGAAAGTGAATTGTGTCTACAGTGTTCTATTGTTTCTGCTTTACGCTTGTAAATGTTTTTGAGGTTTGAAACTAGCAAGAAAGCTTTGTCACACCTTCCCTCAAATTGTCATACACTGCCTCAGAAAGAGGAGTTCACACTTAGTTTCCTTGCTTCTGAAACAGTCCTTTTCTACAGCGAAGCAGTGTCCTGGTTTGGGAAGCTAGATTTTGCTTTGTGAGATATAGTCATATTTTTATGATTACTATATTGCTTGCATGACTATCTGAGGTGGGATGGCGGGAAACTCACTATCACAGTTCAGGGCTCCAAAAATCCACTTGCCTGCTCGCGTTTGCGAGCCAAGTTTAATTAGGACAGGCTATTTTTAGGTCCTACTCACCCTTTCTGGCGAGTAGGAAGACAAACTGACTTTTGACCTCTGTCTCTGAAAGCAGAGCCAATGTCACAAGATAGCAAGATTTAAAGGCATCTTTATTGCTCTCAAAGTGAATGAGCAATAAAAATGCCTTTAAATCTTGTTAACTTGTCACATTTGCTTGGCTTTCAGAGACAGAGGTCAATTACTTTACACTTAGGTATGTAGATTTATAAAGTTACTAGACCAGCAGATCTAGTAGCAATTTTTCTGATTTTCCAAACCCTGCAGTTCCACTCGGTAAGCATAGAAAGCCTTGTAGACATTCCATATCCCAAAGATAGCTTGGCTGGTGTACAGCTTGTTTTGCAGCCTAAACCCATTCAAGATTTGTGTTGTGTCCATTGTACTGCCATCTAGTGTGTGGGTCTCAATAACATCTTGGACAGTAGTTTTCCTTTTGAGGTTTTTTTTCTCACTTCTGTTGCCTTTCATAAAGTGGGTGCATGCATTTCATATGTTTTAGTGGACCAGCTTTGTACTATTTGTGCAAACTAAAGATCAAACTGTTTTATAGTGCATCGTACTGCACTCCTCCCGTTTCCAAATAACAGTTGTTACTGGTAACTAATTAAATGATATACAGTTTACTGACTGCCATCTCTACATCCCACTGGCAAGCGTTAGGCCGTAAAAGGAGCATGAGGATATCTTGCATTTCAAATTCTGCGGAGCCCTATGGCCAAGGAGGCCATGCTAATTCCAGCATTTCAGAATGATACTCCAATCCCGGTAAAATGGTGATACCATTACCGCATTCCCTTCTCTCCACTTATCAAAAGTCATCACCATTGGACAGAGCAAGACCCAAGTAATACTCCATCAATGTGTAAAAAAATATAAATAATAATAAAGTCCTGTAGTATATTCATATGTTTCTATTGTACCTGGTACAACATGAAACTGAAAGAAAGACATATAAAAATAAAATCTACAGAGTTACGTGTACGTCTATGAAAAGTGAGCTAGTTCAAGGTAAAAAAACAACAAAACAGAATAGGCTATCTCCAAGAAACACGTTGGGTATAGATTCCTTACCTTAGAATTACCTACAGGCATCAGACAGGATCCAGAAAGTTTTTTCGTCCGCAGGATCTCTGAAGGTGGCGTCGGTCGGCTCCTCGTCCGCCGTCGGCGTTGTGGTCGCCGGGATGACGTTGCGGCAGCTACTTTATTGCCGCCCTCACGCGCTGAGGCCAATTATTTCTTTTTCCGCGCCAGCCAACGCAGATCCGGGAAGAGCGGTACCACAGTAATTTTTTGACTACGTTTTTGTCGACTTTTGTCGAGGTGCACGAGGGATACCCGGTTTTAAGGCCTCAGTTCCTATACCGGATTGATGTCTGTGACGGAACCGCACCGCGTGTGCCTCTTTTTGCTGGAGCGCGACCACGACCCCAAGTCTTGCTTCGTCAGTCAGTTGTGGTTGCCGAAAGCTTTGCAGGAGCTGTCCCGAAAGCTGTTCGAATGACTGCAGTTGGCTCCGCGCCGTTCGAGGTCCCGGTCGAGATGGAGGTCGAGGGACCGGTCACGGAGCCACCATCAGCCCGGCTCGAAGTCTGCACACTCTGGGTAGGATAAGTCGAAGCATAAGACTAAGTCGAAGATGCATCGTCGCTCTTCGCCTTCTCGTCGGCCGACTCGACGCGTGCGGAGCCTGAAGAGTCGACTCCGAGCTTCCCTGCCTTTCATGGACCCGGAGCGAACCCTGCCCAGCTTCGTACGTTCTACAAGGCGATGCATGCCATGTTTGGGCAGACCGACTCTGCCGGCGTGCCTTCGAGCTCAGCTGACTCGGTTGGGGGGGGGGGCCTAGGTTTTCGCTGCCGGCAAGTTAGGGGCTACAGTGGCTGTCTTAGGGAATAACCCTATTACTTACATCTGCAAAGCTGCAACATGGTCTACACCACATACATTCACCAAGCACTATTGTGTAGATGTGTTAGCAAGACAACAAACTAATGTGGGCCAAGCAGTACTTAGAATGCTGGTTCAGACGACTCCATTAGTTACAGGATAGCCACCCCTTAGGGGAGACTGCTGTATAGTCTATTCACAAGCATGTGATCTACAGCTCACATGCCTCGAACGGAAAATGTTACTTATCCAGTATGTGTAAGAAAGTGGGTTTCTGTTGCAGTAACCCCCCCCTTTTTTTTTTTTTGCCTAATAGCTGATGCACTTTTCCTTGTTGTGCCCTGGGCTCCTGCCAATCAGGTGCCCAGGGCCTGTGTTCCTTCCCTAAAAACTGCCTAACAGCCAAAACCCAAATTGGCAAACTCTGGCCACATGTCAGCCCCTGGTAAATGGTACCCTAAGTACCCAGGGCCTTGTGACCAGGGAAGGCCTCTAAGGGCTGCAGCACTCATTGTGCCACCCTTAGAGTGGCACAGTGAGTGCTGCACTGATAGTGTGATGGAGTGAGCAAGTTCCCGAAGAAGGCCGCTCAGAGCTTGGACTTTTCAAGTGAGGGATTTTCCGAGGAAGCAGAATCCCTGGAGCCTTTTCCATACTCAAAGCTCGAAATTGTGGAATGAGTGAGTTCCCAAGGCAGCAGGCACCCCGGAGAGACTGCTCCAGGCCTGGAGCTCGGACTTGTGGAGTGAGTGAGTGAGTTCCCGAGGCAGCAGGCACCAGGAGAGGCTGCTACAGACCCAGAGCTCGGACTTATGGAGTGAGTGAGTTCTCGAGGGAGCAGGCACCAGGGGAGGCTGCTGTGCTGCAGACCCAGAGCTCGGAATATGGAGTGAGTGAGTCCCCGAAGCAGCAGGCACCAGGGGAGGCTGCTGCAGACCCAGAGCTCGAACTTGTGTAGTGAGTGAGTTCCAGAGGCAGCAGGCACCAGAGGAGGCTGATGCAGACCCAGAGCTCGGACTTATGGAATGAGTAAGTTCACGAGAGAGCAGAGACCACGGGAAGCTGCTGCAAACCCGGAGCTCGTATCCGGAGCTTGGAGATGTGGAGTGAGTGAGTTCTCGAGGCCGCATCTTTAAGGAAAAATGCAGAATTATATTATAATTGGATTTAGGGGTAGTGAAGAGTTGTTGAGCTCTGGGTTGGGTCATAACGGTTTTCATTTGCCATAAAGACCCTGGAAGAGACTAGTCCCTCTCTGAGGCCATTCTAGGTGTGTATTCTTTTATTCTTTATATTTGTCGCGGTGTAATTTGTCCTGCGTGGGCTGGGCGAGTCATTTCCTCATTAACCTCTCGCAAACTGCAGCCCATCACTGGAGCGAGAAAAGTAGACTTTAGTTACTAGGTGTGGTTTCACGTCCGCTTCATAGAAAACAAGCATTGGCATAGCCAATAGGTCTCGCCTTTGGGACCTTATAAGTGCTTAGCCATGCAACAGTTGATATTGCACCAAGGCTATTGTGCTGCATAACTAAATACTTATAAGGTCCCAAAAGCGAGACCTATTGGCTATGCCAATGCTTGTTTACACCATTTTCTTTCATTTGGAAGGCAGAAATGCATCGACCGTCAATAGGTAATAACAGTTGCTCTACGAATCTGTGTTGCCCTAAGTCTCCCGATAAAAATTGTACCTCTCTTGTGTGGGTAGGCCTTGTGCCCGCGACAAGAAACAGCTCAAAACGCAACGTGGACACACTTTTTATTTTTACAGTGAAAACGGTCTCTTTTTTTGTAGAGTGCCTAGCTGTAGATTTTGAATCCTAGTTCTGCCAGCACCTTGGGAAACCTAGTAAACCTATACATTTTTTTAAAACTAGACTCCCAGGGGAATCCAGGATGGGATGACTTGACTGGCTCTCACCAGGTTCTATTACCCAGAAACCCTTGCAGACCTAAAACTTTTTTAAAAGAAAACACATGTTCGAGGCATATGAGCTGCAGATTAAACACTTGTGCATAGATCGCCATCTGGTGTTGGGCCCGGATGTTTGCAGTTTGTTTTTCCTCTTGGAAAGTCTTTGGAAGTCACGAGGTCGGTGACTCCTCCTTTGGATCGTATTGCGCATGGGCTTCGGCTCCATCCTCAGATTGTTTTTTTTCTGCCATCGGGCTCGGATGTAATCTTCGCGCTCCGGTTCCGAACAGCTTCCAGTTCGACGGTCGACGCGCAATCCTCACCCCAAACCGCGGTATTGTTTCGATCCCGATCTCCCCCACTCGACGTGCCTTCTCATCGGCACGGACCTTCGGTCCTGGCTAATGGAAAGGACTCCATTTAAAAAGTGCCCTCGATGTTGGTCCAAATTTCCCCACACCGATCTCCACGAGGTATGCAATCTCTGCGTGTAAGTCCTTCCGGTCCAAAAAGACTATTCGGGACCGAAGAGCCAGAAGAACTATGGCGCACTCCTCGACGACCATTCCGGACGACATCTTCGGAGAAGGCATCGACGCTCCAGAGCGTTACACAGAAGAGGGCCTCGTCAGCGCTTCCGAGGCAGACGACTCAGATGTGGAGGACATCACCCCGGCGCAGAGGGTCGTGAGTACTGATCCCCCCCCCCCCCCCCCCCCCCCCCCCCCCACACCCCTGCCGGCACCGAAAAAGGCTTTGGTCACACCTTCGCCTCCAGGCCTAGGCAAGACCAAGGACACTGCTTCCAACACTGCACCTTCGGGCCCGGTGAAGAAGCCAAGCAAGCCTTCCGGTGGCTCGGGCTCAAGCCAGCCTATCCTCGGTGCCGATAAACACGCTTCAGCACCGAAAAAGAAGCCGACCTCCATAGCGACACTGAGCCCCGCACAGAAGCACTCTGGGTCGAAACCCAGCTCTTCGGCACCGACACGACCTTCGGTGACGACCAAAGCACACAAGGCCACCGGCACCGACATTTTGAGGCCGAAACCCATCTCTGCGCCGACCAAGCGTCCGGAGGTTCCCAAACCAGGTTCCAAACAACGAACCGGCACAGAAAAGCCTAAAAAGCCAACGGCCCCGATGCCTCCGGCGCCGACGGACAGACCAGCCTCACCGGACTTATTTACACCGGATCCCTTGCAAAAAACACTCACCAAGGATCTAAAAACTGGGCATTTAACACTTTCTTCTAAAAAGAGTCATTTGGAGAAGCCGGCTCCACCTCCTCCTCCTAAGAGGAAGGACTCTGCTACCTCTCCATTCAGAATACCTTCCCCACCTCTTCCACCTTCTCCACCTCCACCCTCATCGTTCTCCCACCCCTTCTCCACACAATGATCATCACGGGGACCCATATGATGACATAGGAGATGTCCCCCAGGACCTACCCACAGGGGACCTCACTCCTACAGGATCCCCAGACCCATGGGACGACTACAATATCCCTGATATCCCCCACGTCCCACAGGATGACCTTTACCCCTCCAGACCATCTCCACCAGAAAACTCATTGGGGTTCCACCATCTACTCCAAAGGGCGGCACACTATCACGGGGTAGACTTGCATACCGACCCCGTGGAGGAAGATTTCCTCCTCGACACATTCGACACCACACATAGGTCTATCTCCATATTACCTATGCTTAAAGGAGTGGTAAAGCATGCGCCAGAAGTTTTTAAGGACCCAGTTAGGGCCAGGGTCATTAACCCGCGCATAGAAAAGAAATACAAAGCTGCCCCCACAGATCCCTCCTACATCAGAGGGCCAGCGCCACTAGATTCTCTAGTGGTGTCCACTGCACGTAAAAGGGCAAATTCCCAGGCGTCCGGCGAAGCACCACCACCTGACAAAGAGTCAAAGCTGCTGGACGCATCAGGAAAGCGCACTGCGTCACAAGCAGCCAATAAGTGGCGTATCGCCAATACTCAAGCGCTATTGGCCAGATATGACAGGGCACATTATGACGAGTTAGAAAGCATAATGCACCACCTCCCTGAAAAATATCAAGCTAGGGCCAACGAACTAATTCAAGAGGGTAAGACTATTACTAACACCTCTATACACTGTGCCTTAGATGCAGCAGACACAGCTTCCAGGGCCATCAATACCAGCGTCCTCCTCAGTCGCCATGCTTGGCTAAGAATATCAGGGTTTAAACCGGAGGTACAAGCCTCCATCCTTAACCATCCCTTTGACCAGGAACATCTATTTGGCCGAAAGGTGGATGAGGCCCTAGACAAAATGAAGGATACGGCGAAGTCCATGGGAGCCTTACAGTCCCACCCTCCTAGACGCTCCTTTCGCCGCTCTTCCTTTCGAAGTACATCTAGAGGCTACTACTCGGACACCGCGTCCACTTCATACAAATCCCCCACTCAGTCCACCTTCACGAGGGGTTATCAAAGAGGCGGCTATAGGGGTAACAATAATAAAGGCAGAGGCAAAACAAACAACGCCCGCTCTGCCACAACGCCTACCCAATGACTCTCCCCCCCCCCCCCCCCCAGACCATTCCACTCCGGTCGGGGGCAGACTCCCAACATTTCCTTCCCGTCTGGGCTACCATCACCTCAGACAAATGGGTAACACAAATAATTCGGTCAGGCTACTGCCTAGAGCTAATATCTACCCCCACAAACATTTCACCCAGGCAGCGCTGTGAGAAAGTGCCATCTTTTCTGCATGGTATGCCCCCACTTTTTGCTGAATGTACTTTGACTGAGTGTGCCCTGGACTCCTGCCAATCAGGTGCCCAGGGCCTATGTTCCTTCCCTAAAACAAACCAAACCCAAATTGGCAAACCCTGGCCACATGCCAGCCCCTGGTAAATGGTACCCTAGGTACCCAGGGCCTTGTGACCAGGGAAGGCCTCTAAGGGCTGCAGCACTCCTTGTGCCACCCTTAGAGGCCCTGTACCCTTACACACACACACACACTGCCTTTGCAGGCTGAGTGTTTGGGTGCAAGACAAAAACAAAGTCGACATGACACACATCCCTGTGTGCCATGCCCATCACCTACACTGCCATGGCATACATCAGCCACCCCTCTAGCTGGGTGCCTTATGCCAATGGTGTGGGCACAGGAGCAGGAGCCCTGTGCCCTACAGTGCCCAGGTCCATTCCTGAGCGCTGTAAGTGCAGTGCTGCCATTTAAGAGTACATGGTGCTGAGAGCTCGTCAAACACGAGATCCACAGCACCATAATGGCAACACTAAAGACTGAGAAGTTTGGTATCAAACTTCTCAGCACATTAAACCCACGCTGATGCCAGTGTGGGATTTAATGTACCCAGCACCCCAGAGGGCATCTTAGAGGTGCCCCCTTAAACCTAACCTACAATCCACGTCTGCTCTGAGGCAGCCTAGGCTGCCACCCAGCAGACATGTTGCTGGACCCCTGGGTAGGAGAGCCCCTGCTCTCCTGGGCCTGCAACAATGCACATCCTGGCCGAGGTGCTAAATCTCCTCCTCCAGGATGGGCAGGGGGAAGCTTCAAAGGCATGCCGCCTCTTTGAGCTTCCCCAGGCCACTGCAACCCCCCACTCTGGCAGGAAGCTTTGGCCGGAAACCCCAAATAAGGACAGGGAATGTGCCAGCCTGCCAACCCCACCCCTCAGGTGGGGGAGGCGAGGTGAAGCACATCTCCGGGCTCTCGCCATCTTGAAGATGGGGAGCCCTACCCTATCAGGACTAGTCTACTGCCCCCCTCTGTGAGAAAGTGCCATCTTTCTTGCATGGTATGCCCCCACTTTTTGCTAAATTGCTGAATGTACTTTGATTAAGTGTACCCTGGACTCCTGCCAATCAGGTGCCCAGGGCCTATGTTCCTTCCTTAAAACACACAAACTCCAAATTGGCAAACCCTAGCCACATGTCAGCCCCTGGTAAATGGTACCCTAGGTACCCAGGGCCTTGTGGCCAGGGAAGGCCTCTAGGGGCTGCAGCACTCGTTGTGCCACCCTTAGAGGCCCTGTACCCTTACACACACACACACACACACTGCCTTTGCAGGCTGAGTGTCTGGGTGCAGGACAAAACAAAAGAGTCGACATGGCACACATCTCTGTGTGCCATGCCCATCACCTACACTGCCAAGGCGTATGTCAGTCACCCCTCTAGCTGGGTGCCTTATGCCAATGGTGTGGGCACAGGAGCAGGAGCCCTGTGCCCCTACAGTACCCGGGTCCATTCCTGGGCACTGTAAGTGCAGTGCTGCCATTTAAGAGTACATGGTGCTGAGAGCTCGTCAAACACGAGCTCCACAGCACCATAATGGCAACACTGAAGACTGGGAAGTTTGGTATCAAACTTCTCAGCACATTAAACCCACCCTGATGCCAGTGTGGGATTTAATGTACTAAGCACCCCAGAGGGCATCTTAGAGATGCCCCCTTACAGCTGACCTACAATCCACGTCTGCTCTGAGGCTGCCCAGGCTGCCACATAGCAGACACGTTGCTGGACCCCTGGGTGGGAGAGCCCCTGCTCTCCCGGGCCTGCAACAATGCACATCCTGGGTGAGGTGAGAAATCTCCTCCCCCAGGATGAGCAAAGGGAAGCTTCAAAGGCATGCCGCCATTTGGAGTTTCCCCAGGCCACTGCAACCCCCCACTCTGGCGGGAAGTTTGGCCAGAAACCCCATACAAGGACAGGGGATGTGCCAGCCTGCCCACCCCACCCCTCAGGTGGGGGAGGCGAGGTGAAACACATCTCCGGGCTCTCGCCATCTTGAAGATGGGAGGCCCTACCCTATCAGGATTAGGCTACTGCCCCCCTCCCACAGGAGAGAGGCAGGAAAGGGGGTGTACCCACCCCAGGACAAGGACCCATTGGTCCCTGGCCTTGCCCTACCTATAACGCCCCTAAATCTAGTATTTAGGGGCACCCTGAACCTTCCTATTCCAGATTCGAAAAACTACAAGAAGAGCAAGAAGAACAAAGAGCTGCCCTGCAGCTGCTAAAAAGGGAAGAAGACACCAACGGCTTTGGCCCCAGCCCTACCGGCCTGTCGACTCCCGGACCTGCACCAGCGCGGCATCTCTCGTGGCCAGCAACCTCACCAAACCCCGGAGGACCTGGCTACCTTTTGGCTCTAAGCCCCTGGGACTCCCATGAGTAGAGGCTCTACTCAGAAACCTATTTCTAACCCCTGGCAGCAGCCCGGAACCGCGAACCCAGCACACTCTGCACCAGCCAAGCCTGGCCAGTGCAGGAGTGGACAAAGACCCTGAGGCCGACCCCACGGCGACTGTGACCCCGAGTCCGGCACCCAAGGACCCCCCTCGACATTCCGGAAGAAACCTGCAGTCTCGGAACAAGGTGCCCCCCCCAACCGGGATCATCAGAGGGTAAGATTCCCGACACCAAAAGGCACCCCTGCACGCGGCGCCCTGCGGCTCCCTGTGCCCAATCCTGGGGTACCCACCTAACCTACAACTACCCAACTTACCTCTCGAAGTGGTGGTGGCACCTGAAGCATCCTCGTCCCCGAGCTTGCAGCCTTTTTCCTAACCGGAACATTCCCATTGATTTCCATTGAGCGCCCGACGGCTCAAAAGCACCCTGCACCCAGCCGCCCGAGTGGCCCTGGCAGTGCAATCTCTACACTAGCCTACTTCCCCACTTGCCCTGAGTCAGTGACCAGGAGCCCAGCTCCCACAGCCGCGTGGCCCGCTAGTCAGCAGCCACCAAACCAGGCCCCCCTATTCCTCATAGGCTAACATTGGGCCTAACTCTCTCTGCACCCGGCTGCCCTAGAGCCGCTGAGGGTGAACTAACTGTGCCTATCTGACCTTGGGGGACCCCTGAGTCTATGCCCAGAACCCCACCTTTGCCAGTCGAGAACTTACCTGAAAACCACTAACTCTATTTTCTACATAGGGTAACATTGACTGGCTTTTTCCTGAAATTTCTTCTAAGTGTGGACTTTTCAAATCTTCAAATATTCACTAAAAATCAGCCGAGCGACAAAAACGCAAAAACTCACCTGTTCTCAGGTGGGCTCACAGTGCTGGATCTTGGTGCCCAGCACTAGCTCTGAAGAATACTCGCATCTATACTTACCAGTAACCCAATTTTCTCCCATAGGAAACCATTGACTGCTTTTCTGTGAAATTTCTTCTAAGTGTTGATTTCTGCAATCTTGAAATATTCTTTTAAAATCGTACCATTTCTGCAAACGTAATTACTTACCTGTGTTTCTGATAAAGACCCCAGTGCTGAGTCTAGGTACCCAGACCTGAATTACAAAAGTAACGATAAAGTACTCTACCTGCAACTTGAATTTCTTGCCATAGAGATCCATTGAATGTTTTCTTTGAAATATGTTCGAGGCATGTGGGCTGCTGAATTCATATCTGTGCATAGATCGCCGCCTAGTGTTGGGTCCAGATGTTTGCACGTTGTTGTCCTGGAAGAGTCTTCGAAGTATCCTGAGATAGGTGACTCCTCCCCTGGACCACAGTGCGCATGGGCATCCTCTCCATCCTCAGATTGTTTTTTTCCGCCATTGGGTTCGGATGTGCTTATCTTAGCTCAAGTTAGGAAAATTTAGTTTAAGGCCAAAAGGCCTTTAGTTTTCGTCTGTACTGTTCCCGCTCGGTATCGACAGCTTTCTTGCTTAGTTTAGCAAACTTTTCAAGTTTTTCGGATCCGTTTAATCCGACCATCGACCTTACATCGACGATGGAATCGAGGACCCCATTCAAACGGTGTCCTGTTTGCCACGCCAAATATCCACATATCGACGTCCACCCGGTGTGCAACAAATGCCTCTCACCGGATCACGAAGAATCGAAATGTATGGCCTGTGCCCGATTTCGATCCAAGAAGACTCTCCGGAATCGACGGGCAGCGAGATTAGAAGCGCAGCAATCGGCAACGGCCCCGGCCAACATCTTCAGCACCGAGGACGAGGATGTTGAAAGCGTGGAAGACATGAACTACAGCCCCGCTTCCGAACACTATTCCCGATCGGAAGACGCAGATGAAGCGCTTTTTCACAGGAAAGAAGCCGATGATGAGGTAGGAGACTACGATGAGGCCTTTGGGGCCGAAGAAGATAGCTCTGGTGAAGAGCAGGGCCTACCCGTCGAAACGGAGGCTATCAAAGTGCGTCATTCTACGGCTCCGGTCGAGGGATCGCCTCCGGGCCTTACCCGAGATCAATCACGCAGTTCTTCGGCCCCGCCTTCTGGCCCGGCCTCGAACATACAGCAAGAGCCATTATTAGCGAAAAAGACTGGTTTCCCTTCAACGAAACCAAAACCAATCGTCGCACCGGTTCCACAGAAACCGAAAGTGAAACTAGCAGTGGTTGCCTCGAAGACCTCCACTCCTTCGACGCCAGCCCACACCATCGGCTCCGAACGCACTAAAATGGATTTCGGCGCCGAACTCGCTGCAGCGGATGTCGGTACCGACCCGAAAAAGAAGGCCATCGGTACCTCAAGTCCGATGGCCTATCGGAGTCCACTTCGAAGGCAGCGATTAGGGTCAAGTCATCGACTCCGTCGACCGCTACTACCTCTCCTCGAATCGATGACCCTGTGGCTCCGAAGCAGTCCACGCCTACCTCTGCAGAACCACTCGGCACCAAAGAACCTTCGGCGTTCTCGGTGCGCCAAGTTGCAGCGTCATTGCAACGCATCAGAGAACGGGCAGCCCTCCACCGGTTCCACAGAAACCGAAAGTGAAACTAGCAGTGGTTGCCTCGAAGACCTCCACTCCTTCGACGCCAGCCCACACCATCGGCTCCGAACGCACTAAAATGGATTTCGGCGCCGAACTCGCTGCAGCGGATGTCGGTACCGACCCGAAAAAGAAGGCCATCGGTACCTCAAAAGCGCCTCGACCCCCGGCACCGAAGCAATCGGCCCCGACCACCAAAGTTATAATGGCCGCTCCATCGGAGTCCACTTCGAAGGCAGCGATTAGGGTCAAGTCATCGACTCCGTCGACCGCTACTACCTCTCCTCGAATCGATGACCCTGTGGCTCCGAAGCAGTCCACGCCTACCTCTGCAGAACCACTCGGCACCAAAGAACCTTCGGCGTTCTCGGTGCGCCAAGTTGCGGCGTCATTGCAACGCATCAGAGAACGGGCAGCCCTCCATTCCACGTCGGGCCCCGACCCGAAAAAGGCTCCAAAGGCACCTTCGGCACCAACCAACATCACTTTTGGTTTGCCGCCGTCCACGGCGCCAAAGATGTTCGAGATCCGAACACGTGTCCGCCAGACAAGGTCCCCATCTACTGGACACTCTCCTACTGAGCCTTCACCGTCCCAATTCATCGACGCTGACACCGGCAGACTCATGCTCCGAAAACGGAAGGTCACACCAGAGCAGGCCTTGGACTCTTACAGAATCCCTCTAAAGCAGAAACTGCCAGCAGAATCAGAACCGGTTCTATACGAACGCCTGCATACCTCTTATCCGGATCCCCAGTCCTTTTCTCCGACGCCCTCCGACACGGACGCAATGGAGGATTACATGGGTGATGATACCACCTACCCTAGAGATATAGATACTGAGGAGCAGCAGGACCCAGATCAAGCTTGGGATGACCCTGCAGACCCGGGTGCCACAACAGACACCCAGGACACGCAGCTTTACGGCGCAAAAACATCTCCCACAGAGGACACTGCTGCCTTCAATGCCCTCATAGAACATGCTGCAGCCAATCATGGAGTGCAACTCCACTCTGACACAGTTGAAGACGACTTCTTGGTGGACACTTTCGCCTCCTCTGAGAGGACTGTCAAAACTCTGCCCATGTTGAAAGGTGTTCTCAAGCCAGCAAAGGAGATTTTCAAGGAAACAACCAGGGCACGGGTGCTGAACCCCACGATTGAAAAAAAATACAAACCTGCGCCCGGGGACCCTATGTACATTAGAGGTCAGTTACCTCTGGACTCCATGGTGGTTGCTAACGCTCGCAAACGAGCGCACTCGCAAACAACTGGTGATGCTCCTCCCCCAGACAAAGAGTCCAAGGTGCTGGAGACCTCAGGCAAGAGGATTGCAGCTCAAGCAGCAAACATCTGGCGCATTGCCAATACACAGGCCCTCCTGGCTCGCTACGATCGTTCACACTATGACACGCTAGAGTCACTACTCCAACATCTACCAGACGAGTACAAAGAGGCAGCGGAGCTCCTCATCAGAGAGGGACAACTTCTTACAAACGCATCCATTAAGTGCGCACTAGATGCTGCCGACACAGCTGCGAGGGCGATAAACACCAGCGTCATGTTACGCCGACACGCTTGGTTAAGAATCTCCGGATTCAAACCTGAGATTCAAAACAACATCCTAAATCAGCCTGTCAACCCCGACTACTTATTCGGACCATAAGTTGACACCACCTTAGAAAAGATAAAAAAGGACACTGACACTGCAAAGTCAATGGGGGCTCTGCAAACGCAGACATTTCGTAGTGGCTCCTTTCGTCGCCCCGGGAATAGGGGAGCAGCTAGAGGACAGGGGTCACAGCAGACATACAATAAAGGGGGCACACAGAGTACCTACGATAAAAACAACAGAGGTGGATATCGTGGTTCCAGCACCAAGGGCAGAGGACGCGGTTACGGCAACACCAGGTCCTCACCCAAGAACAAACAGTGACGCCCTCTCCCTTCCCCCCGACCACATTACACCTGTCGGGGGGAGACTCCAGCGGTTCCTGTCCACGTGGAATACCATCACCACGGACAGGTGGGTCAGGGATATTATCCAGCACGGTTACTTTCTCGAATTAACCTCCACTCCACCCACAATACCGCCAAAGCACCGTCCTATGTCCGCAGAGCACTTAGCATTATTGCAGCAGGAAGTGCTAAGTATGCTGCAAAAAGGTGCAATAGAGGTCGTGCCCTTCAACCAGCAGGGGACAGGGGGTGTACTCTCTGTTCTTCCTAATCCCAAAAAAGGACGGGTCGCTCAGACCTATACTAGACCTGAGACCCCTCAACCACTACATTCTCTCAGAGCATTTCCATATGCTCACCCTACAGCAGGTTCTCCCGCTGCTCAGCCAGGGAGACTTCCTAGCCACCCTAGACCTCAAAGATGCGTACTTCCACATACCCATACACCCGTCACACAGGAAATATCTCAGGTTCACTATTCAGGGGCAGCACTACCAATTCAAAGTCCTCCCCTTCGGTGTGACAACAGCACCCAGAGTTTTCACCAAGTGCCTAGCTACAGTGGCTGCACATCTACAGAGACAACACATTCACGTCTACCCTTACCTGGATGACTGGCTTGTTGAGGCAAAGTCAGCCCAGCAATGTGCCAGCCACATGTCCCTCACCTTCTTCACAGTCTGGGATTCTCACTAAATTACCCAAAATCACATCTCCAACCCGCACACGTACAACAGTACCTGGGTGCGACCATAGACACTCTGGCAGCCACAGCTCAGCCAAATATAGTGAGGATCAACAGCATGCAAATGCTGATCTCAGAGTTCAAACCTCAACACTCCCTTCCTGCGCGAGTGTTCATGCAGTTGATAGGCATGATGGCCTCCTGCATTTTCATAGTCCCACACGCGAGACTACATATGTGCCCGCTTCAGGAGTGCTTGGCACGTCAATGGAATCAGGCTCACGGGCAATTAAAAGACCTAGTGTTGGTGAGCGGTCGGGCATACAACTCTCCGCATTGGTGGAATCCACAAAACCTTTGCAAGGGCCGACCGTTCCAAGAGCCTGTTCCACAAATAATACTGACGGCGGACGCGTCTCTCCAGGGATGGGGAGCTCATGTACTCAATTACACAGTGCAGGGACTATGGACAATACAACAAAAGAAGATGCACATCAACCTTCTGGAACTGATGGCAATCTTCCTGGCAATGAAGGCATTCAAAGTACACTTGTGCAACAAAGTCGTGTTGATCCGGACGGACAACATGACTGCCATGTACTACATACAGAAGCAGAGAGGAACACACTCTCCACAGTTGTCTCATCTGGCTCAGAGCATGTGGAAGTGGGCCATTCAGAGGAACATATTCCTCATGGCGGAACACCTCCCCGGCAAGGACAACCAGATGGCGGATCTGCTCAGCAGACACAGCCACCAGATGCACGAGTGAGAGCTACACCCGTCAGTACTCCAACCGTACTTCCAACAGTGGGGTCATCCAGAGATAGACCTATTCGCCACAAACGAAAAAGCAAAATGCCAAAGCTTTGCTGCCAGGTTCCCACATCCACAGTCGCAGGGCAATGCGATATGGATGAACTGGTCCGGCAGATTTGCGTACGCTTTTCCCCCAGCGCCATTAATACCGCTGGTGGCACGCAAACTGCGACAGCACTCACTGACACTCATCCTAGTTGCTCCCACATGGGCGCGCCAGCCATGGTACACCACCTTTCTAGAACTTTCCGTGGTGCCGCATCAAAGGCTGCGGATCAAACCTGCACTCTTAAAGCAGAACCATGGCGAAATTCAGCACCCAGATCCGCAACAGCTGAACCTGGCAATCTGGCTCCTGAAGTCTTAGAGTTTGGCTACCTAAACCTGCCACCTGACTGTATGGAGATCATTAAGGAGGCCAGGAGACCCACTACCAGAGCTTGCTATGCAGCTAAATGGAAGAGGTTTGTCATTTATTGCAACAACAATGACATTAACCCGCTAGACGCATCCATTCAAAACCTAATCTGTTACCTCTTACACCTATACCGATGCAATCTGGCATACACCTCAATACGTATCCATTTGACCGCAATAGCAGCCTATCTCCAGAACAGGCAGCACCTCTCTTTATTCAGAGTGCCTGCCATCAAAGCTTTCTTGGAGGGACTTAAACGAGTAATTTCCCCCAAGACACCCACCAGCACCTGTGTGGAACCTCAACTTGGTCCTCACCCGACTGATGGGTCCACCCTTCGAACCTCTCCACTCATGTGAGATTCAATTCCTCACCTGGAAAGTAGCTTTCCTAGTAGCAATCACTTCATTAAGAAGAGTTAGTGAACTCCAGGCACTAACCATTCAAGAGCCATTCATACAGGTTCACGCAAATAGGGTTGTACTACGTACCAACCCCAAATTCATGCCTAAAGTAATATCGCAGTTCCACATGAATCAAACTATCGAACTGCCTGTTTTCTTTCAGAATCCACAAAATGTCGCTAAAAGAATGCTCCATACACTAGATGTCAAAAGAGCCCTCATGTACTATATAGACAGAACTAAAGACCTTAGGAAGACAAAACAACTTTTCATTGCCTTTTCTCCACAACACAAAGGCAACGCCATCTCCAAAGCAGGTATAGCCAGATGGATCGTTAAATGTATTCAAATTTGCTATCAAAAGGCTAAACGCACATTAACGATTCCCCCACGAGCCCACTCAACACGTAAGTTAGGGGCGTCCATGGCTTTCCTGGGAAACATTCCTTTACAGGATATATGTAGAGCAGCCACATGGTCCACTATACATACATTTACCAAACGCTATTGTGTAGATGTACACTCAAAACAGCAGGCAGCTGTAGGACAGGCTGTTCTCAAAACTGTTTTTCAGACCGCTGCAGCTGGCACTGGTGGCCGCCGCTAATAGGAGGTACTGCTATGTATTCTATGCACAGATATGAATTCAGCAGCCCACATGCCTCGAACTGAATATGCTACTTACCAGTATGCATCTGTTCTTGGCATGTAGGGCTGCTGACATTCGTATCGCCCACCCTCCTCCCCGGCGCCTGTAGCAGCTGCAGCTCTCAGAATTACTGTATAGCATGGTCATCACTTTCTGTATCTACTCCATCACTGCCACAATGGCGAAAAACAATCTGAGGATGGAGAGGATGCCCATGCGCACTGTGGTCCAGGGGAGGAGTCACCTATCTCGGGATACTTCGAAGACTCTTCCAGGACCACAACGTGCAAACATCCGGACCCAACACTAGGCGGCGATCTATGCACAGATATGAATGTCAGCAGCCCTACATGCCAAGAACAGATGCATACTGGTAAGTAGCATATTCATTTCTAAGTGTCAACTTTTGAAATAGCTAAATATTATTTAAAAATCAGTACAGTAATTAAGTCGACTTTCACCACTTGATTCTGAATATTGTCCCAGGGCTGGATCTAGGAACCAGACCTGGAATTCCAAAAGTAATCTGAAAAGTAATTTATTACAAATAACCTGAATTTACCATTGAGCTCAATGCATTGTTATGTTTAGGAAATAGGATTGTTTATTGCAACCAACTGTGACTATTTACAAAAATCCATTGCTTATTGCAAAAGTATTTATATTCAACCTCTCATTCTGAGAAAGTATATTTTTATTCCCTTTGTGGTTCTAAAAATAAAACAAGCATATATTTTATATATATAAACCATTGGCCTAGAGTTCAGTTATTGAGTGTGTGAGACCATTTGCTGACTGAGTGTGTACAACAAATGCTTTACACTGTCCTCTGGTACTGCCTTACTGCTCGACCAAGCTACCACTATAGAGAGTAAGGTTATATCTAACTTTAACCTCTATCAGCCCCTGGGGGACTGTGGACTCTGTACACCCAGTACCTATTAGGGAACAGTATATACAGAGCCACTTTCTCACACCCTCCCACAGGAGAGAGGCAGGATAGGGGGTGTTCCCACCCCAGGACAGGGACCCATTGGTCCCTGCCCTTCACCTACCTGTAACGCCCCTAAATCTAGTATTTAGGGGCACCCTGAACATTCCTTCCCCAGATTCAAAACTACAAAGAAGAGCAAGAAGAAAGAAGAAATGCCCTGCAGCTGCTAAAAAGAGGAAGACACCAACTGCTTTGGCCCCAGCCCTACCGGCCTGTCGACCCTCGACAGGCTAGCAACCTCACCAACCCCGGAGGACCTGGCTACCTTTTGGCTCTAAGCCCCTGGGACTCCCATGAGTAGAGGCTCTACTCAAAACCTACCTCTAATCCCTGGCAGCATCCCGGAACCGCGAACCCAGCACACTCTGCACCAGCCAAGCCTGGCCAGAGCCGGAGTGAACAAAGACCACGAGGACGACCCCACGGCGACTGTGAGCCCGAGTCTGGCACCCAAGGACCTCCCTCGACACTCCTGAAGAAGCCTGCAGCCTCAGAACAAGGTGCCCCCCCTACCGCGATCAACAGAGGGTAAGATTTCCCGACACCAAAAGGCACCCCTACACGTGGCGCCTCGCGGCCCCCTGTGCCCAGTCCCGGGGTACCTACCTATCCTCCAACTACCCAACTTACCTCTCAAAGTGGTGGTGGCACCTGAAGAGTACTCGTCCCCGAGCTTGCAGTCTTTTTCTAAACCGGAGTTTTCCTATTGAAATCAATTGAGCGCCCGAAGGCTCAAAAGCACCCTGCACCCAGCCGTCCGAGTGGCCCTGGCAGTGAAAACTGTACACCTACCTACTTCCCCACTTGCCCTGAGTAAGTGACCAGGAGCCCAGCTCCCACAGCCGCGTGGCTTGCCAGTCAGCAGCCACCAACCAAGGCCCCCCTATCCCTCATAGGATAACATTGGGCCTAACTCTCTCTGCACCCGGCCGCCCTACAGTCGCTGAGGGTGAACCAACTGTACCTACCTGACCCTGGGGGACCCCTGAGTCTATGCCCAGAACCTCAACTCTGCCAGTCGAGTACTTACCCTTAAACCGCAAACTCTATATTCCTCATAGGGTAACATTGACTGGCTTTTTCCTGAAATTTCTTCTGTGTGGACGTTTCAAATCTTAAAATATTCACCAAAAAATCAGCTGAGTAACGAAAACGACATTACTCACCTGCTCTTAGGTGAGCTCCCAGTGCTGGATCTTGGTGCCCAGCACTGACTCTGAACAATACTTACAACTGCACTTACCCGTAACCCAATTTTCTTCCATAAGAAATCATTGACTGTTTTTCTGTGAAATTTCTTCGGAGTGTCAATTTCTGCAATCTTTAAATATTCTTCAAAAATCGAATAATATCTGAAAACGTAATTACTTACCTGTTTTGGATAAAGGTCCCAGTACTGAGTCTAGGCACCCAGTACTGGATTACAAAAGTAACGAGATCATACTGTACCTGCAACTTGAATTTTCTTCAATAGGGAATCATTGACTGTTTTCTTTGAAATATTTTCAAAGTGTCAACTTTTAAAATAGCTAAATATTGTTTAAAAATCATTACAGTAATTAAGTCGACTTTCATCACTTGATTCTGAGTACTGACCCAGGACTGAATCTAGGATCCAGTCCTGGAATTCCAAAAGTAATCTAAAAAGTAATCTGTTGCAAATAACTTGAATTTTCCATTGAGCTCAATGCATTGTTGTGTTTAAAATAGAGTTGCCTATTGCAACCACTTGTAACGGTTTACAAAAGTCAATTGCATATTGCAAAAGTATATGAAACATCTCATTCTGAGAAAGTATATTTTAAATCCAAGTGTTGGTTCTAAAATAAAACGAGCATATATTTTTTATATATAAACCATTGGCCTAGAGTTCAGTTATTGAGTGTGTGAGACCATTTGCTGACTGAGTGGGTACAACAAATGCTTTACACTGTCCTCTGATACTGCCTTACTGCTCGACCAAGCTACCACTTTTGAGAGTAAGGTTATATCTAACTTTAGCCTCTGTCAAACCCTGGGGCACTGTGGACTCTGTACACCCTGTACCTATTAAGGAACAGTATATACAGAGCCACTTTCTCACAAGCGCCCAATGTCACAAGAACATTTAATACTCCCAAAGCAGGAGGTAATCTCCCTCCTACAGAAACAGGCAATAGAACCCGTTCCTACCAACCAACAAAACATGGGAGTCTACTCCCTATATTTTCTCCTACCAAAAAGGGACGAGACTCTACGGCCCATCCTAGATCTCTGGCCCCTAAACGCATACATACACTCCGAACATTTTCATATGGTAACGCTTCAGCAGGTACTTCCGCTCCTCTCCCAAAACGACTTTTTGACCACCTTAGACCTAAAAGACGCTTATTTCCACATTCCAGTGCACAAAGCTCACCGGAAGTACCTCAGATTTGTAGTGGACGGACAACACTTCCAATTCAAAGTGCTCCCGTTCGGAGTCACAACAGCGCCAAGGGTATTCACCAAGTGCCTAGCAGTGGTAGCAGCACATTTGCGAAGACAACACATCCACGTCTTCCCATACTTAGACGACTGGCTGATAAAAGCCAGGTCATACAATCAGTGTGTACAACACACGTCTACCACCATTCAACTACTCCACCAGCTGGGCTTCACAGTAAACCACCAGAAGTCCCATCTCCAACCATCCCACATAAAACAATACCTCGGTGCCACCATAGACACCTCAAGAGCACTAGCCTACCCCAAACCTGCCAGGATTGCAAGCATTCAAGCTCTACGCACAAAATTCATAGTACAACACTCCCTTCCAGCTCGAGTGTTTATGCAACTAATAGGGATGATGGCCTCTTGCATCTTCATAGTACCTCACGCAAGACTCCAGATGCGTCCTCTCCAAGAGTGCTTAGCGCGCCAATGGAACCAGGCCCAGGGGCAAGTGATAGATCTGGTGTTGGTAGACGGTCGCACCCATCGCTCTCTGCAGTGGTGGAACACCACAAACCTTTCCAAAGGTCGACCGTTCCTGGACCCGGTTCCTCAAATAGTACTAACAACGGACGCATCGCTCTCCGGCTGGGGAGCTCATCTACTACATCTCGCCACACAGGGCAAGTGGACACCAACAAAAGTTACTCCATATCAACCATCTGGAGTTACTAGCAATCTTCTTAGCCCTAAAATCTTTTCAAACTCAAATTTCAGGCAAGGCAGTCCTGGTCCGAACAGACAACATGACAGCCATGTATTATATTAAAAAACAAGGCGGCACACACTCTCCACAGCTCTCACCTAGCACAGAGCATATGGAAATGGGCAATACCCCAGAAAATCTTTCTCCTAGCTCAGCATATCCCGGGAGTCCAAAACACAGTGGCAGATCTGCTCAGCAGGCAGACACAACAGATCCACGAGTGGGAGCTTCACCCGCAAGTTCTTCACCCGTACTTTCAAATGTGGGGGCATCCACAGATAGACCTCTTCGCCACCCACGAAAACGCCATATGGCCAAGCTTCGCCGCCAGATACCCACACCCATTGTCCAAAGGAAATGCGATATGGATGAACTGGTCAGGCAGATTTGCCTACACTTTTCCGCCTCTTCCACTCATTCCACTAGTGGTGTGCAAACTACAACAGCACTTCCTCACACTAATCCTAGTAGCTCCAACGTGGGCCAGACAACCGTGGTATACCACACTGCTGGAACCATCTGTAGTACCGCACCAAAAACTACACCTCTCGCCACACCTCTTAACCCAGAACCATGGAGAGATCAAACACCCGGACCCAGCGCAGCTCAACCTTGCGATCTGGCTCCTAGAATTCGGATACCTAAATCCTCCCCCTGACTGTATGAACGTCATCAAACAAGCTAGAAGACCTACCACTAGAGCGTGCTACGCCGCTAAGTGGAAACGTTTTGTTGTTTATTGCCATAACAACACCATCAATCCACTGGACGTGTCCATTCAACACATCATAGGCTACTTACTCCACCTACAAAGGTGCAACCTAGCCTACACGTCCATTTGACTACACCTCGCAGCTATTGCAGCTTACCTACAAAACAGGCAACATCTATCACTCTTTAGAGTGCCTGCCATCAAAGCCTTCATGGAAGGCCTTAAAAGAATAATTCCCCCCAGAGTGCCACCCTCACCTGTGTGGAACTTAAATATCGTTCTCACAAGGCTAATGGGGCCGGCCTTCGAACCTCTGCACAAATGCGAACTACAATTCCTAACCTGGAAAACCGCTTTTCTTGTAGCCATCATTTCCCTTAGAAGGGTCAGTGAGATACAAGCATTCAAGAACCCTTTCTCCAAATGCACCATAACAAGGTAGTTCTCCGTACCAACCCAAAATTCCTCCCTAAAGTCATTTCTCCCTTTCACCTAAACCAAACAGTAGAACTACCAGTATTTTTCTCGCAACCACAGACTGTTGCAGAAAGGGCTCTTCACACATTGGATGTCAAACGAGCCTTACTCTACTACATTCAAAACACAACCTTTCCGTAAGACCAAACAACTGTTTGTTCTCATCCAGGGGATACTCATCAATAGTCATAATCTATGAATAATCCCCGCCCATGTGCGGGATCCCGGAGCATATAGAAAAAACCATATATATACATTTATATGCATATGTGAAAACATATACATGCAGCCTAAAATGTTTCAAGCATGGTATTGCTGTAAATTACATAGGTTTGCATAGCAGTGCCCCCTAACCCATAAGGAAAAAAGGAAGCACCAAGCCAATTGTAACACAGCACTGCTTTATTGCCATAAAGCAAACTTGTAATTGTAGGCATTCGCCTGTAGGCTGCAGTAGAGTATAAAGAAACAAGAAAAACTGACACCTTGCCTTTAAGGCATTAGAGTAGGGGGACCGTGCCTTTAAGGCCTGCAGGAGACCCCCTGCTCCCATGATGCACTACAGGTGGCAGTTGGGCCAGTTCTTTATTCCAGCTCCTTCTGTGAGGATCCTGGAGCTTGAGCTCTTCAGTCTTTGACTGAAAGTTTTGAAGATTTGATTTTTTCTCAAAAATTTCGGCTGCTTCTGGTTCCTTAAGGCATTTTCTACTGGTGTACTGTAAAATTTCGAAATTTTTCCAGTCAGTATGCCTCCTTTATTAAGGAAATGCCCTTCTTGTGGAAATAAGATGGCGCTGGCAGACCCACACTCGGTGTGTATCGTGTGTTTGCCATCTAAACACACTCCTGACCGGTGCCCCCACTGCCAGAAGTTCTCCAAGCGCACTCTGAGGGACAGAGAGCGCATCAAGTTACATGCCCAGCTGGAGAAGGAAAGAAGCCGTCGGGAGGACAATCATTCTTCTTCTAGACCACCTTCTTCAGCTACCCAGGCTCAAAAACGGCGACATACCACCTCTCCTGACTCCAGGAAGACCAAGGTTGCACGTCATTCGTCGTCGACGTCTAAGGTACCGTCAACACACGAGAGGACGACTTCGGCATCAAGAGGGTCATCTCACCGTCGAGATTCTCCGCCGCGTAAAAGTAAGTCGGCGTCGAGGCGCAGTCCTTCGGGCTCGAAGGCTGCTAGTCCGGTGAGATCTGGACTGTCTCCGTCGAGGCTTCCGTCGACGTCGAGACACTCTCCGCTGCCCTCGAGGGGTTCGGCGTCGAGAGAGGCGGCGATGTACGTTTCGCCACGAGTGGGTCGCTCTACATCTAGACAAACCCCCCCTCGGCGCCATGGAAGGTCGACGTCGCCCAGTCGACGTCTAGGGAGGTCGCCGTCAAAGTCGCCAGGTCGACGTCAGGGACTATCGACGTCTAGGTCCTCCGGTCGACATCGGGTACCGGGGCGAAGGCGATCAGCGTCTATGTCTCCGCAACGCCATCGGCGTTCAACGTCGAGACCGCCGTTGAGGTCTGAACACCAGACTCAACACTTGGCACCTATGGTGACGCAAACGTCCTCGACGTCGAGGGGGTCGACGTCTAAGGATAAAGGCGCAGTGCCCGCGGAGAGACGAGTCACTTCAGAAGAGCGGTCATCGTCTCCAGGCCTGCACATCGTGCAGATCTCTCCGGAGAAGTCGCCTAAGGCTCAAGAGAGGTTCGGACTGTCACCTCGCTGGCTGGAGGATGTGGGCACTGGCACATGTAGGAGTCCGGGATCGGAATACTCCCGCACGTATTCTCCATCCCGCTTCTCTCCGCGTCGGAGTACGTCTCCTCGAGGGAGTCCGAGGCCTCCTCCCCCACGTCGGTCTCATTCCAGGGACCGTCGATCCACGCACAAACGGCCAAGATCTCCGTCAAAGCAAAGGTCACGGTCCAGGGCTCACCACAGTGACCGCCCCCACAAAAGGCGACGCAGCAAATCGTATACTGGCTCTTCATCTACAAGGTCCTCGGTCCGGGACTACTCTCCGACCTTCTCTTCTACACCTCCTTCTAGAGTTTCCCCGGTGGATGACATCACCACTTTCTCCGACGTTCTGGGTAGAGGTGCGCAAAAACTGAACATCACATTGCACACCCCTCTGGCACCCACTTCAGTCATCTTCGATACATTGCACCACCGGTCAGCACCCAGACCTCTGCTACCTTTGGTGCCAGGATTGTTGGAACCTGCCATGGCCACGTTCCTTGCTCCGGCTACGGTGGGCGCGGTGCCGTCCCGAATAGCGAAGAAGTACAAGGCCCCTGCGGAGGATCCCTTGTTCTTGAGGGCGGACCCGCCAGCGGACTCAGTGATCGTGGCGACGGCCATGAAAGCTCACTCGGCCTCAGTGTCATCTTCTGTACCCCCTGAGAAAGACAGCAAGCTGATGGACTCTTACGGCAGAAGAATGTGCAGCACCTCTGCCTCGCACATGAAGGTGGCTAGCGCTTCAGCCCTGCTAGGGCGATATGATCGTTCTTTGTGGGATTCCCTTACAAGGTTCGCTGAAAAATTGCCGAGAGAGGACCGGCAGGATTTCACAGAAATTCTCCAGGAAGGCGGGCTGGTAGCCAACCAAATCATCAGCGCGGCTGCCGATGCCTCGGATCTCGCCGCGCATGGCTACTCGCAGGGCGTCTGTTCACGGCGATCGGCCTGGCTGAGGCTAACTGGCCTCAAGCCGGATGCGCAGAAGAGGATTCTCAATCTCCCCTTTAACGGGTCGTCTGTTTGGGGCGCACGCAGATGAGCAAGATGAAGGCGGAGTTGGATACGGTTAAGGCTGTTGGGCTGGAAAAGCGGAAGGAGTTCCGTAAGCACTTTCGTCAGGGCGACAAACGTGCATTCCATCAGCGCGTTCAAACACCCCAATGGTCCTCCCAAAATCAACAGAGGTCCCAGTTCCAGCAAAGGGGCCGCGGCAGAGGAAGGGGACATGCACAACAGCAGCAGTCCTCCACCAAGCAGCCTTCGAAGCAGTGAGGTCTTACTTCCTCCGCGCTCGTTCGCCACTCCGGTAGGAGGAAGTATCAGTGTTCACCTGGCAGAATGGGAAGCAATTACAAAAGACAGATGGGTGCTGAATATTGTGCAGCATGGCTACTTGCTGCGGTTCAAGTCTCCCCCTCCGCAGATACCACCACGGAGGCAGGCACTCCCTCCAATCCAAAAACGACTTTTACAGAACGAAGTGGCCACACTCCTTTCCAAGAACGCCATAGAGGAAGTTCCACCCGGGCAGAGAAATCAAGGAGTGTACTCCCGGTATTTTCTAGTTCCAAAACGAGGAGCGGTCACGGAGTACAGACCCATTCTCGATCTCCGGCTCCTGAACGGATTTGTCAGAAAAGAGAATTTCCGAATGCTGGCCCTGCACCAGATCTTCCCGCATCTCCACCAGGGGGACTGGATGTGCGCCATCGACCTTCAGGATGCTTACTTTCATATCCCTGTATCAGCGAAGCATCGAAAATTTCTCAGATTTCAGGTCTCTCGTCGGCATTATCAGTACAGAGTCCTGCCATTCGGCCTCAAATCCGCTCCACGAACATTCTCAAAGTGTATGGCGGTGGTGGCTGCCTTCCTCCGCAAGCGGAAGATATTAGTCTACCCTTATCTGGACGACTGGCTCCTGAAAAGTTCAACGCCGGCTCATCTCCGGAGTCATCTATCATTTTGCCTCCGGCTGCTACGATCACTGGGTCTACAGGTCAATTACAAGAAGTCGGTCCTCAATCCCACTCAGCGGATTCACTACCTGGGCACCTCTCTGGACTCCGCAAAGGCAAGCGTGTGTCCTTCGGAGGAGAGGTTATCATCCATGCTTCAGAAATGCCGCAAGCTTCTCAACAACGCATTTCCCACAGCCAGGCAAGTGTCTTCTCGTCTGGGGTCGATGGCTTCATGCATTTACATTGTACCCAATGCACGTCTTCACATGCGACCTCTGCAACAAGACCTAGAGGATCAGTGGTCAAAGAGGTCTGGCCGATGGGACGATCTTCTTTCCCTTCACCAAGCAGCCAAAGACTCGATCAGGTGGTGGATGAAACGCTCCCATCTACTTCACGGCGTTCCTTTCCATCAAGCGCCACCGACACAGACAGTGGTAACGGATGCCTCCATGCAGGGCTGGGGTGCTCATATGGGCCAGCTTCAAGTACAAGGTCTCTGGTCCGATGTCGAGCAGAGTTATCACATCAACTTTTTGGAGCTCTGAGCGGTTCACCTCGCGCTCAAATCCCTGTACCCATCCCTCCACACCAACCATGTGCAGGTTCAGACAGACAACACCACAACTATGTTCTATCTGAACAAGCAAGGAGGCACCAGATCTCGAGTGCTGTCGCTGGAGGCTCAGTCCATCTGGAGATGGCTTCTGACGAGAGGCCTGTCGATCGTCGCCGTCCACCTGCCAGGGACCCTGAAAGTGCAGGCAGACGGCCTAAGCAGAGACTTCGTCAAAGCGCACGACTGGGTGCTCAACGAAGGCGTCGCTCAAGAGATCTTCCGGCTGTGGGGAGTACCGGACATCGATCTCTTTGCAGACGCGACAAACACAAAATGCCCCGTCTTCACCTCCAGGTTCCCCCAACGGGGGTCTCAGGGGAACGCTCTTTTGATCAGCTGGTCCAGGACATTGCTATACGCTTTTCCTCCTCTCCCCCTCATCCCAGCTGTGATACAGAAGTTCTACAGGGCCAGGACTCGGATGATCCTAATAGCCCCGGAGTGGCCCGCTAATGGTGGTACCCGGACCTACTCCAGCTGTCGGAGGTGCCACACCGGAGGTTGCCTTGCCTTCCGGACTTGTTGACCAAGGACAAGGGGAGAGTGTTCCATCCTAACCTCCCCTCCCTCCGGTTGACAGCATGGCTCCTGAATTCGTCCAGTATGGACATTTAGATCTGCCACCGGACTGTATGAACATCCTCCGTGAAGCGAAAAGACCCTCTACCAGGAAGTCTTATGGCTTCAAGTGGAAGAGATTCTGTATTTGGTGCAGGGATAACGCCCTTGATCCGATCAGGGGTCAAGAACAGGTTATCCTCCCCTACTTACTGTACTTGGCGAAGTCTGGGTTAAACTATTATTCCATCAGAGTCCATTTAGCTGCGATCACAGCTTATAGGAAATCTCCTACCCAGACCTCATTCTTCCAGATGCCAGTGGTTAAGGATTTCTTAGAGGGGCTTAAGAAAGTATTTCCACCAGTGAGGTCTCCTTCCCCCTCCTGGGAACTCAACATTGTACTCTCTAAGCTGATGGGGTCCCCTTTCGAACCTATCCATAAGGCATCCTTGCAACACCTGACCTGGAAGGCTGCCTTCTTGGTGGCCATCACTTCTGCCCGCAGGGTGAGCGAGATTCAGGCCCTCTGCTGCAAGGAACCTTACACGGTTTTCCATGCTAATAGAGTGGTGCTCCGTACACATCCGAGTTTTCTGCCCAAGGTGGTCTCGGACTTCCACATTAACCAGGTGATCACGTTGCCCACCTTTTTCCCGCAGCCAACCACTCCCCCGGAGAGAGCCTTACATTCTCTTGATCTCCGGAGGGTGTTGAAATTTTATTTTATCTGGCTAAGACTCTCTCACTTAGAAAGTCCGACAGGCTTTTTGTTAATTACGGGCCCACTAACACAGGGCTGGCTGCTTCCAAGAGGTCCATTTCTCGATGGATTGTCTCCTGTATAGCCTTGGCTTACTAACTGTCCCATAAGGTTTTGCAGGTTAGACCTAGAGCACACTCTACTCGAGGGAAGATTTGCAAAGCGGCGACATGGCACTCAGTACATACTTTCACGCGCCATTATTGCCTAGATTCAGACGCACAGGCCGACGCCCAGGTGGGGCAGGCTTCTTTGAGGAACTTGTTTGCATGACGGTTATGTTATGTGATGTGACTGCAAGTCTTAAATGCTATGATGCTCGTCCGCGAGACTTTGGGTATGGGCTTGCTACTCTATTCATAGATTATGACTATTGATGAGTATCCCCTGGATGGGAAGGATTAGTTACTTACCTGTAATCCTAGTTCTCATCCAGGGGTATACTCATCAAAGTCATAAGCAACCCACCCACCTCCCCGGACGAGCATTGTTTTCCTTAAGGTATTGTTTTCTGCAATCAAGATATGTTCAGGTGCGAATGCACCGCCAAAAAGAACTGGCCCAACTGCCACCTGTAGTGCATCATGGGAGCAGGGGGTCTCCTGCAGGCCTTAAAGGCACGGTCCCCCTACTCTAATGCCTTAAAGGCAAGGTGTCCGTTTTTCTTATTTCTTTATACTCTACTGCAGCCTACAGGTGAATGCCTACAATTACAAGTTTGCTTTATGGCAATAAAGCAGTGCTGTGTTACAATTGGCTTGGTGCTTCCGTTTTTTCCTTATGGGTTAGGGGGCACTGCTATGCAAACCTATGTAATTTACAGCATTACCATGTTTGAAACATTTTAGGCTGCATGTATATGTTTTCACATATGCATATATATGTATATATATGGTTTTTTCTATATGCTCCGGGATCCCGCACATGGGCGGGGATTATTCATAGATTATGACTTTGATGAGAATACCCCTGGATGAGAACTAGGATTACAGGTAAGTAACTAATCCTTTCTTTCTCTCCACCGCACAAAGGTAACCTCATCTCAATATCGGGGATAGCTGGTGGATTGTAAAATGCATTCAAATCTGCTATCATAAAGCAAAGCGAACGCTATCCATTCCCCCGAAAGCCCATTCTATATGAAAAATCGGGGCTTCCATGGCATTCTTAGGGAACATCCCATTAGATGATATCTGCAAAGCAGCTACATGGTCAACACCGCACACTTTCACCAAACACTATTGTGTAGATGTGCAAACTAGGCAACAAGCTAGTGTGGGCCAGGCTGTACTCAAAACGTTATTTCACACCACTGCAACAGATACGGGTGGTCGCCGCTAACGGTGGGTACTGCTATATAATCTATGCACAAGTGTGCAATCTGCAGCTCATATGCCTCGAACGGAATATGCTACTTACCAGTATGCATCTGTTCTTGGCATGTAGAGCTGCAGATCTCCACACGCCCACCTGCCTCACCAGCTACCTGTATCTGTCCCAGTTTCTTATTTAGATAGCACACACATGGGCATCGTCACTGTTACTACTACGCTCCATCTTTCCCTGCTGGCGAAAAACAATCTGAGGATGGAGCCGAAGCCCATGCGCAATACGATCCAAAGGAGGAGTCACCGACCTCGTGACTTCTAAAGACTTTCCAAGAGGAGACACAAACTGCAAACATCCGGGCCCAACACCAGATGGCGATCTATGCACAAGTGTGTAGTTCTGCAGCTCTACATGCCAAGAACAGATGCATACTGGTGAGTAGCATATTCCTTTCCTCACATTTCTGTGGTGGAAAGTTCTGGAATCTGTGTGGATCCTCAAAATTCCACTCACCCCGCTTTCCGCAAAGTCTTCTGAGAAAAATGGTACCTCACTTGTGTGGGTGGGTCAAGTACCCGCGACAGGCAAGGGCCCAAAACGTATTGAGGCGATATGAAAATTGCCTATCACAAAACAACCTGGTTTTGCAAGGGGGAGGGGGGTCACCTGGGTTTTTGGCCCTGTGCTCGGCGGCGAGCTAGGCAAACCTACCAAATCCACAGATTTCGGAAAACGAGACACCCGTGGGATTAAAGGGAGGTATGGCTTGCCTGGATAACCCAACGTTTTCTTACCCAGAATCCCCTCCAAACCTCAAATTTAGCTGAAAAAATCCTTTTTTACTGTTTTTTGTTCTGGAAAGTTATGGCATCACTGGGTTTCTAGGGTGCTTTCTGCTCCCACGGGGGGCAGAAAGACAGGAATTTTGTGGGGGGAGTGGTGTGCGGGCATTGGCATGCCCATCTTTGGCAGCCCCCACCCCTAAATTAATTGTAAAACCTTGGCGTCTAGTGGGCTCTCTGCCCCCCCCCCCCCCCCCCCGGGGGGCAGATTGGGGTTTGCCGCCCCCATCTTCACCCGGGGGGGGGGGGGGGGGACAGCCCCCACCCCTAAATAAAATGAAAACAAGCATCCCTGGTATCTAGCAGGCTTTCCCCCCCCCCCCACCCCCCATTCGGAGGGGGGCAGAAAGACTAAATTTGCCCAAAATAATATGGGGGGCTGCTCCCCCTGACTGGTATCTAGTGGGTGGATCCCTGCTTGGGGATCGCCCCCCAGGGATCCACTGGGGAGGGGTACCATTGGAAAGTGGAGATTCTCCCCTTTCCAACAATACCTCTCCTGACTTTCTACGTGCTCAGGGGGCAGAGATAGCCCCCTGAGCACATAGAAAGTGAAACTGAAATGAGCCTCTTGGCTCATTTCAGTTTCATTTTCATTGCAATGACGGCAGCGTGCCATGCACGCGATAGGCATTGCAATGAAAATGCAAATTGGCCTTGGTAGTTTGGGGAAGCTCTTCCCCAACCTCCCGAGGCCAATAAAAAAAAAAGGGAAATCCCTCTGCTGTCTTCAGCAGAGGGATTTAGTGCCCCTGTTCTCATGACGGAATGGTTCCGTCATGAGCACAGGAGCACCGGTGCTCATGACGGAACCATTCCGTCATGAGCACCGAAGGGGTTAAGTTATGTCTGCACCAAAACACACAGGCTGCAATGGCTGTGAGTATGTGTTTGTTTAGGGGTCTCTGAGGGTGGCACAATACATGCTGCAGCTCTTATAGACCCTCTCTGGTCACCACAAGGCCCTTGGTACCAGTGGTACCTTTTACAAGGGACTTATAGTTGTGCCAATTGTGGAAACAAAGGTTCAGTTTTGAGAAAGAAAACTGAACTCAGGAATAAAGTGGATGGTAATCATGACCACTCGCTTGTTACTTATATGTATGCTTGTTCATTTGAAGCTTGGTAATAAGTACATTCAAGTTTAGAGATCCAGCTAGACTGTATAAGGATCAAGTATGTATGCCATTGTTTTCTCTGTCCCAGTGGTGTACTTATGGATGGTTTAATCACACTTTCATACATGTTTGTACATATTGTTGCTTAGCTGCTTTTAATTGCTAATAAACTGAGCATATAAACTTTGCCATGGTCCTAATACTGATGATGGTCCCACTCATGAAATACTTAGAGACTAAGAGTACATGTGCTACACAGGAGGACTATTTTGTCTTCTCTCTATCCACCACACACCTTCTCCGTTCTGAAGTTTGATTTGTGTGTTGTGCACATTTACTCTTGTAAGTTTGAAGTTGTCATAACTCAAAGTGTTCTGTGTTGACAGTCCTTTTTTCATTTGTTATGGATTCTTCTGTCTTTCTAGAATGCTGAAGCCAAGGGCTTACGAGACCAACGCCTCGAACTGCAGCGAAGGGTGGCGGAAGCTAGTGACGATGACCTCATCCCTTTCGGAGACAGACCCACAGTGTCTCGCTTTGGTGCCATCTCACGCACTTCCAAGACTTTGTATCAGACACCTGGTCAGATGCAGGCTATGGCGGGCCAAACGGGGCCTGCCAAAACCATGGGCATATCGGGTGCGTCAAAATATAGCTGGCTAACAGGACCATCTGTCACAAATGTCCAGAACAGATTCACACTTAGTGTGTACTTCCTATTTCGTAATCAGATTACAGGCGTGGTTTGGCAAAAACATGTCTTCATTCTACGTTTTAGTAATCTATTGTAGCATTTAGTGTTACCTGCCATGTATGAGGTTAGCTTTGGACTGAAATACAAAAAGCTATACAAAGCTTTGATGTTTTTGCATGTCTGAATGGCTTTGTCATCTTAATTGAGTTATGGGTGTATGGTGTTGGGTGGCTTAATGTGGTTAGACATCATTGCTCTTCCTATGACTGACCTTGGTCTCGATCTGTACCGTAGTAAGCATGGCATTGTTTTTCTTTTGTTTTACAGAGTACAGTCCGTATGGCGCTCACAGTGGCTGGGCCGGTCCTGCATATAACGCCCACCAAAACATGTCTTCTCAGGGACACTTCACCGAGAGGTATGAAGTACCACTTATTAGAGCTCCACACCATTGTCGGCTATTACTCTGGGGTATCCAAGAACTTTAATAAATATAGATAATTGAGATTATTAGCATCTCCATCAAAATCATTGTACTTTGTTAAAGGCTATATGTACCTCCGTGGTCTACTGTATTTAGTGCTGTGAGAAATTGTGTTCAACCTGGGTATTTCTTCTGACTACTCTGTTTAGTGCATCCTGAGGTTTCAGTGTTTGACAGTGTAGGGAGCTTTGCATCCCAGTCTTTCTCCCTGTCTGTAGTCGGTGCTGTAGCGTCTGTAGTCCATGCTGTTGCGAGCTCCGGTACCAAGACTGTTCTTCATATCTTAACATTTCTCTTCACCTTCCTTCCCTCTTATTGTGCTGGTTCACCCCTGCTTGTTGGTTGTTGCACTTAATGGCCAAAGTGTGACTGGTGTTTCCAGTTGTGAGTTATGTATGTGGTCACTGTGACCTAGGATCCAAGTGCTCATCAGTGGTTGATATTCTAATATTCCTTCCATCACCTTTGTTTGTTGCACATACTCATCGTTCAGACCAAAGGCACATCCAGTCATCCTTTCTCTGCATTGTGACTCAGACTGGTTCATTCAGGTCTCATGTCATCGTCTTGGCTTCAATAGTGCGGCTCGTGAAGGACTTCAGCCCTACAGTCCTTTATGCGTTAGAGTGGGGTATGTCTAGAAAGGAAGACATTTTATTCCTCGGCAGAGAGATGAGTAAAATATTTGACTTTTTCACAAAGAAAGCTAGTTGTGCCGGAGAGAGCAATGAGACTAGTGGATGTGGTACAGAGGTTGATCAAGGAGTGTGGCTATTCCCAGGAAGAATGAAAGAACATAAGTTGTGTCCAGGGAGAATCAGGAAATGGTTAGCTGTGCTCAAAGTCTGTGTGGCTGGGTGTCTGCTCCTATGGGTTCGTTAGGTCGAGCCTAGCAGCACGCATATGCTGCTCGAGGCATGGTGTATTCTCTGTCGGCTTTGGCCGCATCCATCACTTGTAATTGGCTCCTTGTAGTGCCCTTGTAAAATCTTCCTGTTCTACGGTCCCTTTGTTTTCTTTGTCTTGTCTTTTGGCCATATTTTTTCTGCCCTGGCGCCTGCCCAGTTACATGGATCGGATCAGTTCACTTTTCACCACTTATGCACGTTTCGCGCACTATTTATTTTGCTTCAGCTCGTTTACTGTTCTTGCACCACCATCCACCCGTTCTTTCGCGTATCATGCATATTTGTATTTGAAACCTAGTAAGGTTATACCAATGCTCACTAAACGTTGGCAGCCCCTCTCCTCCCTGCCCTTTGGAATTTTATTTTCGGTCTTCGTTTCTCCCATGCTGTCTGTCCTGTGTGGCGCTTAAAGTATGCCCATAACAGGGCTCGACAAATCCACTCGACCGCTCGCATTTGCGAGCTAAATTTAATGAGGTCGAGCTATTTTTAGGTCCTACTCGCCCTTTCTAGCGAGTATGAAAACATACTAACTTTTGTCCTCTGTCTTTGAAAACGAAGCAAATGTGACAAAATAACAAGATTTAAAGGCCTTTTTATTGCTCACAAAGCAAATGAGCAATAAAGATGCCTTTAAATCTTGTTGTCTTGTCACATTTGCTCCGCTTTCAGAGACGGAGGTCAAGTAGGTTACTGTTAGGTCGAGGAGAGTTTTCAAGGTACTAGACCTGCAGGACTAGTACCATTTTTCAGATTTTTCGAGCCCTGCATAATAAAACAAGGATTTGCAGTGCAATAGGTCTTGCATTTGCGAGAGTTTAAGCTATTGGCATTGTAAATGACAATGCCTTTTAATGATCTGTTTTGAAAAGAAAACGGATAAATAAAAGGCATTGTCATTTACAATGCCAATAGCTCAAACTCTCGCAAATGCGAGACCTATTGTATTGCAAATGCTTGTTTAGTGGGTGACCTAATAGCATGTTCTCTTGGTGATAGAGGTCTGTGCACTAAATCTGCAGGTTACAAGTTGGAATATATCACTCTGCAACCCTCACCAAAATCATTGCGAATTTGGAAAACTGAGAAGCATTAAGGCAGAATCATTAAATTAATCAGGTGACTCCATGTCATCAGAACCACAATGCTCTGCTCCAGGGATTTCTTTTAACAGCCTAGGGATTCAAATCCTTCTATTTCACTGTTATAGACAGCAGCAGATAAGTATATTTTTAGAAAACCAGAAAATGGATATGCCCCCTTCGTCATGGCCATCTGCTAATCTTATGCTTTGAGTGCTGTGAAATGCAATCAAAACTTGTGAAAACACAAAATATTATTTGAATCCCGAATCACAGCTTCCTTACAACTATTAAATGACTGTTCCTAGACTTCTGGGGGTGGATACCAGCCAGGCACACTAACCTGCCCCACTATAAATTGACATTGGTGTATACAAAAAAAGTCTTGCATAATTGGAAAGGCTTTGAGAACGCTAATAGGCGCTAAAAATTGATTACCAGGCACTTCCATGCACAAGCGAGTGATTAGTGTTCACGTTGTCTGTTGCAGTGACCGTTCCGTGATGCATTTGTGACATAAATACAAAACATCACTTCTACGGCATGGTATGTAGGTATTGATTCTGAAATGACTGGTGCGATAAGCAATCAGTTCTTGCAAGAGTAGACTGGTCCCAGCACAGCAGCAGCCAAGCATGTGTCAGCTGTGCAGCCTGCACCGAATCCCTTCAAATAACTGATTATCTCATCGCGGGCTCTCGTTGTCTCTGCACATAGGGGCAATGTTTATATAGAGCCAGCCAGGAAAAGCGAGTGTGGGGCAGAAACAGCGAGGCTTATAGCAACCTCGAGAGAGTCAGTGGTACTCAGTGAGGGGGCAGCAGGAAGAAAGGGAGGGTCCATCGGCAGCTAAAGTGTGAGAGGGGCAGGGAATAGAGGGTGAGGGCTAGCACGACGTAGTAAGGAAGGGACTGGCACAAGCAACAGACAGAGGGCCAGGAGCACACAGCCAGGCACCGGTCATATACTTACTATGGGGTCAGGAACACACAGCAAGATCCCTGAGTCTGGACAAAAAGAGTACATGCATTTGCAATGCAATAGGTCTCGCATTAGGAGTTTGAGCTATTGGCATTGTAAATGACAATGCCTTTTATTTATGTGTTTTCAGAACAGATAAATCAAAAGCGTTATTTACAATTCCAATAGTTTAAACTCTCGCAAATGTGAGACCTATTGCATTGGAAATGCATTAGTGTTCTAAAAAATAAAAAGATGTTAGGAGACCGCGAACAAAGCTATTTGAGTAAATCGTGCTCAAAGGCTGTAATTAAAGCCTACTGAATAACAACACATTTAACAGGGGGTGTCACCATTGGAGCTTACAAAATGAGACAATGCAGTACTAAGGAGGAACTACTAAGCCTATTGACCAATGAACAGCCACAGTTTACAGTGGACAATGGCACAAGCCAATGAAAAATATGGGCGGAGAGTGGGCGGAACTTCAAGTCCCTACCTGATTACAGCATGCCTCGCCGAGCAACGAATGCGCTGTCCATGCACCCCCACCCCCAAAAAAGAAGAAAGAAAATCACAGCAACTACTGAAGGTCCGCAATCGTGATGGCCGGGGGCACATAATGCCCCAGACTGACTCCTGAGCACACAGGCCATAGTGTGTGGTCCGTCTAGTAATCTGCTGGGTCTGGGCTGCAAAACGCCTGCTTCTCAGCCAAGCAATTTCGGGGACTTTAAATTCTTGTCCAAAACCGCAATGGCTGCCCCGTCCCGTTTCACTTTTCCGATGCGGTTTACATCCCCATGCAGTCTCACTGCTACTTCACCCATCCTCCCCCTTGTCCACCCCTCCACCGTCATTGCTTGTTTTGTTTGCTGCTAGTTTTTTCCTGAACAGTGTCTGTGCACGTCTGTCCTTGTGTGTATATATGCCACTAGACTGATTTAGGCAGATGACTTATAATTTTTGTATGCAAAACAGGCTTTGTTTTAGGTTTCCCCAGCCTGAAATAGAAGTCAGTGGGAGAAAATTGGGAGCACAGTTTAAAAAAAAATAATCTATCACTTTATTGTTGTAAAATATTGCCATGTATGTTTAACTGCTGCGGGGTGCACTCCCTGTTATGTGGCTGAGGGAGTTAAAGTGTCCGATGCAGAAATCTGTGTGAAACTTGCAAGTCACGTGAGCCTGCTTCAGTAGAGTATTTCAGGGTACGGGGTAAAAGTGCTGACAGCAGAGCTCTGTGTATAAGGAGAGGTCACAAGTTTAAATATGTTTAGTCCGTATTTATTATGCTCGTTGAAAGTGGACCCTGGCACCGTTGTAATTGTACCATCTTTGCGTACACAGGCTGTCTGACGAAGCTTGGGGTGGCTTTGGCGTGAGTCCGGGCAAAGGGCAGCTGCAGTCTGATTAACCAAGCCAAAGACCAAAGTGTAAATACTGAAAGTGCGGCCATAGATGAAACAGCCTCCCAACTTTTCAGGGCTGCCCAGGGCTTTGAAGGACAGAGAAGCTAGTTTGCTGTTGAGGCTTCAGAAAATGAAGGCCACCTTGAAGACTGACTCAGAGGATGATTCCAAGGCACGCTCCTCAAAAAAAAAGCTTAAGACCGATTCTACTGAGGAGAAAGTGGATGAAAAAGCAGAAGATAAAAGACAAGAAGTCATCTTCATCTTCTCTGCCTCATACACCCCTAAAAAAGTCCGTCGACGACAACCTTTAATCGCCGATGGCAAGATCAATGACTATGATCTCAATCAAGAGTTTCCCACAGTTGACGGTTTCGTCGACGGACAAAAAAATCCACAGAATTTACCCCATGGACAAAAATGTCACCGCTTCCTCCCTCAAATCTGCTGGATATGCAGGAGTCTGAAGATAAAGGGTCATATGGAGTGGCCTATAGCCCCTCACAACTACAGACTAAGACGAATGCCAGGAAGGGCAGGGGGATTTTTCTTTTAAAGACCGTCCAGTATCCGGCTCCAAAAGATGAGTCTTTCCAACAGTCGTATGAGGAGGAAGAAGATGCACATCCTAATGTGAGGGAAGAGTCAGTCTATGCCTATTTCTCTAGTGTCTGATTTACGACACATGGTCAATGACTACTATTGCTGTTTTCCGGATGCTAACGCCCCTGCCACGGATACCTCAGGAGGATCTCAACCTGCAGCTCAAGCTTCGGTGGTTCCGCCTACGGTGCAAAAAGTGCGCACCCTTCCAATAATTACAATTAGAGATGATTTTGCAGAGTGATGTAGAAGAACACCCAGAAGAAGGGGCACTTCTTCAGGAGGATCCAGTGGGCGACGAATGGGATCAATATATCTTACCTGTGGTGTTTATCCTCGGACCACAACGTCGAGGAATGCAGGAGCTGCAGGAAAATGAATCCTAAGGCTATCAAAGAACGTGAAGCCAAATTGTTTATGGCGAAAGCCAAAAAGGAAAAGAGATGTAGGAAGAGGGCGAAGTCTTCGTCTTCTCACACTTCGAGGTCGAAGAAGCATAAAAAATCCAAGAGGAGACATACCTCTCGACATCGATCTTCGAAAGCCAGGGTCTCGAGATTGAGGTCGCCGACTCCAGCTGAGCGACCTCGGAGAAGGGACTTCATCTTTCCTACTCCTTCTCCTCAAGCGACGCCAGTACCATCTCCAGCTGCTGCGTCTCAGATTTCAGAGGCTTCTAGGCTTCATGAAGAATCACCGGCTCCAGCGACGGTGCCGGGTGGGTCCTCTCCAGGCCGTGTGGCTTCACTTGAGCGGGTGGCGTCCCCGGCTCCGCAGGCTCCAGTGCGACCTCCGGTGACTCCCCTACAGGACGGTACTGTGAGAAAGTGGCTCTGTATATACTGTTGCTTAAAAGGTACAGGGTGTACAGAGTCCACAGTCCCCAAGGGTTTGACAGAGGCTAAAGTTAGATATAACCTTACTCTCTAAAGTGGTAGCTTGGTCGAGCAGTAAGGCAGTATCAGAGGACAGTGTAAAGCATTTGTTGTACACACTCAGTCAGCAAATGGTCTCACACACTCAATAACTGAACTCTAGGCCAGTGGTTGGTATATAAAAAAATATATGCTTGTTTTATTTTAGAACCAACAATTGGCATTAAAATATTCTTTCTCAGAATGAGATACTTTATATAAATACTTCTGCAATATGCAATTGACTTTTGTAAACAGTTGCAAGTGGTTGCAATAGGCAACACTATCTTAAACACAACAATGCATTGCAACAGATAACTTTTAGGATTACTTTTGGAATTCCAGGACTGGATCCTAGATTCAGTCCTGGGTCAGTACTTAGAATCAAGTGATGAAAGTCGACTTAATTACTGTGATGATTTTTAAACAATATTTAGCTATTTTAAAAGTTGACACTTAAAAAATATTTAAAAGAAAACAGTCAATGATTCCCTATGGAAGAAAATTCAAGTTGCAGGTACAGTATGTTCTCGTTACTTTTGTAATCCACTACTGGGTACCTAGACTCAGTACTGGGACCTTTATCCAAAACAAATTACGTTTTCAGATATTATACGATTTTTAAAGACTATTTAAAGATTGCAGAAATGGACACTTAGAAGAAATTTCACAGAAAAACAGTCAATGATATCCTATGGGAGAAAATTGGGTTACTGGTAAGTACAGTTGTTGTTGCAGGGATTCTGCTTATGCACAGAACTATGCACAGGAAACCAGGACCTCAGTGAATTGTGGTGTACCAAAAACTCACCTCAGAACCCAGAACCCCTTATCCGACCAGCATCAGTGTCCCATTCGTTATCCGATTTTTATCTCGGCGGTCCCAATGTATAGACAACCCAGAACAAGCGACTTAGTGTATTCTCAGGAATGGTGGGAATCAGAAATACCTGTTCGTAATTATTCTCATATCAGTCCACAACAGAATAAACAGAGACACGGTAAAGTTTAACGAGTTTATTTTATAAACCTCGTGTCCTAAGATGCAGTACTTTGGCTAACATAAGCAGACAAATGATTAATATCAAAACCATCAGCATAGTTACAATACCATAGAAAATGAAAGGAGTAATCATAATAAAATGACAGTGGATGACAGCCACCTTCCTTTCGCTAGTAAACTAATATTATTATTATTACTAATAAAAGGTCTCTAGGTTTGAATGGGGAACTCCATACTGTAAAGATCAGCTTAGTGGAATCACATCACAGGATCAGCTAGACTCTGCTCCTGGGAAAGCTCTTCTTCCGAATGTCTCTAAAGCATGCAGCCTGCAATATTAAAAGCACTCGACTTTAAGGGATTTGCAGCTGCGTGCATGTTATGGCTAAATAGTGGGCCGATCAACCTGAACCCAACAACATGCACCGTCTAGCGACCCAGACTGTTTCTTTACACAATGTTCAGACCAAGGTCGCAGCTCACTGTTAGGGATGTGAACAACAGACAGTTCTCATGTGAAGCAAAGCCGAGGAAGCATTTCTTAATTAATAACATGTATCTACAGTGTCGTGTGCAAAAGCAGCAAAAAGTGGTAAGATGGCTTTCTAACATCTAACGCGGTTGTGCTAACTTTGCATTGTACGTATATAAATAGCCGTCTTCCCTACACCCCCCCCCCCCTTGATCGGACCACTAACCAGTAGGGGCGCAATTTCAAGAACGCAGAGTTCAAGTTCGATATAACGGAACCAAGGGCACAAATGTGAGTCCATATAAGGTAAGTGAAAAGTTCGAAGAAAAAAAGAGGAGAAAAAAAAACCATTTAAAGGGAAAAAAATTATCATCGATGGATTGTCAACGAGAAGGGGAAGAAAAAAAACAAAAAGGCATCCCACAGGAAATTCGGATGACTTCCAAGTTAATCCATCAAGGTATAAGCACAATAAGTTGCAACGGCTTCCAAGAGGAAATCATTGGAACGTTCTGCAAAATTATCTGCCATCCAATTCAGCAAGGGGAAGGAACACACATGTTCCTCAACAACCGGAGCGTCTAGTACCATCAGAGGACAACTGGCGTTTTCTTCAAGATAACTTCTCGCCAAGAATTCAGCTGCCGCCGTTCCGATGTCCCAATTCTCGAGGACTCCATGTGCTGCTCCACAGGCCATAATCCTGACACCAGAACAGTCCAACTCATGAGCCACTAAGGCGCTCATTAGCCGATCATAATCCGGGGCAGGAGCAGGTTCGAGGGTCGACAGGCTGGTAGGCCTGGGGCCAAAGCAGTTGGTGTCTTCCTCTTCTTAGCTGCAGGGCAGGTCTTCTTTCTTCTTGCTCTTCTTTGTATTCTGGAATCTGGGGAAGGAAGGTTCAGGGTGCCCCTAAATACTAGATTTAGGGGCGTTACAGGTAGGTGAAGGGCAGGAACCAATGGGTCCCTGTCCTGGGGTGGGCACACCCCCTATCCTGCCTCTCTTCTGTGGGAGGGGGGCAGTAGCCTAGTCCTGATAGAGTAGGGCTTCCCATCTTCAAGATGGCGAGAGCTCGGAGATGTGCTTCACCTCGCCTCCCCCACCTGAGGGGTGGGGTTGGCAGGCTGGCACATCCCCCGTCCTTATTTGGGGTTTCCAGCCAAGCTTCCCGCCAGAGTGGGGGGTTGCAGTGGCCTGGGGAAGGTCATAGAGGCGGCATTCCTTTGAAGCTTCCCCCTGCCCATCCTGGGGGAGGAGATTTAGCACCTCGCCCAGGATGTGCATTGTTGCAGGCCGAGGAGAGCAGGGGCTCTTCCACCCAGGGGTCCAGCAACATGTCTGCTGTGTGGCAGCCTAGGCAGCCTCAGAGCAGACATGGATTGTAGGTTAGGTTTATCCAGTATTAGGTTTTCTTTCATAGATTCACATGCCTGAATCCTTCCCCGTCGTTGGGATGGGAGTCCCCGGTATATAACAAAGCAATGTCTTAGTAGACATATAGATTAATAGGCCCCAAAAAGGCCTTATCTTAGTAACATATCCACGTCCTTATGTAAAAAAGGACCAAAGTTTGGCGAGTAGCCAATCAGCTAGCACCACCCTCTAGAACCTTCCTGGAAGGAGCTCTAGTCCCTCAGATTTTCTACCGCACGTCGTGCTAAGGGAGTCTCCACTGAGCTCTGCTCATTTCTTCTGGATTTCCAGTGTTTCTTGCTCAAACTTACTTGGTTTTGTCATGGTTGATACCCCGAAGAAGGGACTGTTCAGGTCCTGTGCTTCTTGTGGGGAAAGAGGCTTCACGTGGACGCCAGCATAAAGACTGTCTTTATTGTCTTTATCCTAACCACACTTCAAAGGACTGTAAGGTATGCCGTACCTTTTCATCTAAAACCCTTAAAGACCGCTAAGGGCGCCTTTTAATTTGGCTACAAAGACTTAAGGACAATGTTGTGTCCTCTGATGAAAGCTAAGGTTCTTCTATCTCCTCTCGCTCCTCACAAAAGAGACCAAGGGTGTCATCTCCAGGCCCTTCGTCGCAGCCACCTCCAAAGAAGACGCACAAAAAGTCTTCAGAGGTCCTGGCCATGCCTCTGCCAGGGATTGCTTCTCCTCCGGATGTGCAACAAGCCTTTAAGAAGCCAGTTTCCACCCCGTCGACGACCTCGTCGACGATGGCCTCATCGACGAGGAGATCTCCATCGACGGCAGTCCATGTTACCTCGTCGACGACGACAATATCTACGTCTGTCGCATCCCAGTCTTTGACCACATCGACGACGACCACTCCATCGATGAAAGCTTCGACGTCGACATCGTAGTCGACGAAGCGAACATCATCGTCTTCGACGACACCGTCGACGATGACCTCGTCGACGACGTCTCAAACGTCAATGATGCCTGTCCATACACACAGTCTACGACTCTACCGTCGACGGGCCCGTCGACGGTTTTAGACACTGATGTGCAAAGTGCTTACGTGCACCTCAAAATAACTAAACGTGCACTGACTGCGGCCCTCACTTCACCTAGTAGGGTCCCAACCTTACCTCCGGTTTAACTTTTTGAGGAGGAAGAATCTGATGACGGCAGTTTGTTCCCTGCTGCGACAAGTCCATCACAACTGCACGTGAAATATTAGGATATCTCGGACTATGAGAACATTGAACAGGAATACCAGGAGGTTTCACCTCCGGAATATGTGCAGCCTCCACCATCCATGGTTTGTCTGCCTGCGTCTCTAGTCACGGATCTCCAATTCCTGATATCTGAATATAAGCAACGTTTTCCGACGCCGGCTCCTTCCCCGATACCAGTTGGGCCTCCAACACCAAGGCCACGACCGCCTCCATTGGTTTTGCAAACAGAGCCTGTCACGCCACCACCTCGTCTCACCACAAATTAAGATGATGAAGTGGACCCTGAAGAAGGAGAGCTTTAGGATGTCCAATCTCATCAAGACGAATGGGATGACTACATTCTTCCCTGCCCAGTTTCTCCTGCCCCTACCACAGCTGACTCCCCGCCGGAGGACATTGGCGGCTTTCATAATATCATAGAGAGAGCGGCCCACCGCTTTCAGATACCTATGCCCTCGCACCAACAAGATTGTTTCCTCTATGATTTCAAGGAACCTTTTAAAAAGTCTGTCCGTGCAATCCCTATGATAGACTACATTTGGGAACAAGGCATAAAGATTATGCAGAATCCTTCCTCGGTCCCTCCAGTTTTACCGCGGCTGGATAAAAAAATATAAGGCGCCAGACACTGCCCCGGCTTGTCTTACGGCCATCCAAAGCCAGACTCTGTCATTACCCAGGCCGCACAGAGGAGGTCAAAAAACCCATCTGCTTTGTTGATGGCTCCACCGGACAAGGAGGGTAGGCGGCTAGAAAACATCGGCAAACTGTTTTCCTCAATGTCGGCTTTGACAGTGCGTGCTTCCAACGCCCTGGCACTGTTGGGACGTTACAGTCCACAGATTTGGGCGGACATTGCACCATACTTGGCAGACTTACCTGAGGATTCAAAAGAAGAGGCAAAGAAGATCTTGCTAGAGGGGGAAAGATCTGCCTCTGAAATTATAGACTGCGCAATGGATATTGCTTCAACCGGATTCCGCCAACTTGCGGGCGCAGCTGTCCTGCGACGCAAAGGTTAGCTAAAGGCAACCTTCTTCAGACCGGAGGTCCAAACCAAAGTACTGGACATGCCATATGACGACCAACTTCTCTTCGGCACGCATATTGATGAGACATTACAGGGTTTTAAGAAACATAAAGATACCGCCAGAGCTTTGGCTACCTTACAATTCCAGAACCCTTCCTTTCGAGGTTCAAGAGGGAGAGGTCAACCATCGACTAAAGGAGATTTTCAGCAACGGTCTTCCTTCCTCCCAGCAATACCGTTCGCAATACCAACAGCGAAAACAATCCTCATACACTAGATCCTCCTTTCGTGGCAAAGGAGGAAGACAAAAGGACGCTGCTCGACGGCAATGACTTTCAACTACAGCCGGTCTCCAACTCCTCTCTACACTCCAAGATTGGAGGAGAAATTGCCCACTTTCTTACAAATTGGCAAAGAATAACTACGGACCGCTGGGTTCTACAATTAATCCAATTCGGCCATTCTCTAGAATTCATCCGGATCCCTCCTCAAACCCCTCCCCGCCCAATGCTTCACAAAAACCTACGTCCTTTACTTTTGGAAGTGAAGCTTACGCTCCAAAAGGGAGCTATAGAGAGAGTTTCCCCAAGTCAATGGGGAAAGGGGTTTTACTCCCGTTTCTTCATCATCCGAAAGAAGGAGAAAAAATGGAGACCGATATTGGACTTGAGGAATCTGAACAAGTTTTTGAAAAAACAGTCGTTACGTATGGTCACCATTCAGGAGGTACTACATCTTCTCAATGCGGACGACTACATGGTGTCGCTAGACCTGCAAGACACCTACTTTCATATACCAATACACCGCAACCACAAAATGTTCCTACGTTTCATGGTGGCGGGCAGGCATTACCAGTTTCGAGTTCTGCCGTTTGGACTCAAATCGGCACCACGCATTTTTACCAAATGTCTAGCTCCAGTGGCTGCATATCTACGCCAGCATCACCATCAAGTCTTCCCATATCTGGACGACTTGCTCGTCAAGTCTCTATCTCTAGAAGGCGTGTCCAGGTCTTCCAGCGCCTGTCTGGCGCTTTTCAATGCTCTGGGGCTGACTCTCAACCGGGACAAGTCTGTCCTTCAGCCGTCTCAGCGCATGAATTTTCTGGGCGCTTCACTCGACACCATACAAAGGAAGGCATTTCCACCTCAGGAACGGAAAGACAAACTTCAGTCGTTGGCGCTCCGGATAATGTCCAAGAAGACTGTCGGTGCGTCTCTTCAAATCCTTACTCGGGATGATGTCCTCTTGCATCCTATTAGTTCCGCATTGTCTTCATATGCGACCCCTTCAAGAAGCGCTGTCGGATCAATGAGTCCAGTTTACGGGGTCCTTCGACGTCATCCAGGTGACCCGGGCGATCAAAAAGGCTCTACGGTGGTGGATTTGCCCCCAGAACCTTTCTCAATGCTTGCCTTTCTTGCTTCCTGCTGCTCCGCATATCATCACCACAGACGCCTCCTTAGAGGGCTGGGGGGGCTTTCCTTCAAGAACTACAGATAAGCGGAAAGTGGTCCCCTTCCGAGAAGGCACTTCACATAAATCTTCTAGAGCTGCGCGCAGTCTATCTAGCTCTGGTAGCTTTCCTTCCACGAATCAAAAACTCCCTAGTGCTTGTCCGAACAACCAATACCACGACAATGCACTATTTGAACAAACAGGGGGGAACTCGTTCGCTAACACTCTCACGAGTCGCAAAGAATTTGGAACTGGCTGCTCAGTCACAACATCTCTCTCCGAGCAGAGTATGTTCCGGGCGCCCACAACGTGTTGGCAGACTCTCCGAGCAGAAGACAGGCAGCATGCCACGAGGGGGAGCTGGATCAAATAGTCCTCAGCAACATATTTGCTCGATGGGGCACCCCTCTTCTGGACCTCTTCGCCACCCAGCAAAACGCCAAATGCCAACATTTTGCAAGCTGGCATCCCCAACGTGCGTCTCTGGGGAATGCCTTTTCGAACGCATGGTGCAACGTCTTTGCGTACGCCTTTCCGCCGTTTCCCCTCATTCCCAGAGTGATTCGGAAGTTGAAAGCGGAGCCCTGCACACTCATATTGATAGCCCCAGGTTGGCCACGCCAACACTGGTTCACGGAACTTCACCTCCTCTCCCTGGAACTGCCAATCAAGTTGAAGCCGTTTCCATCTCTGCTAACACTCAACAATCAGCAAGTTCAGCATCCGGATCCGGCATCTCACAAGTTAGCAGCGTGGCTCCTGAGTTCAGAGAGTTTCAGGGCTTAGACTTTCCTCCGGATTGCAGGCAAATTCTAGCTCGAGCACGGGCAGATAGTACCAACGAAACGTACTCATTAAAATGGAAGAGGTTTTGTATCTGGTGCAAAGCAAACCTATTACACCCTCTCTCCTCCACCCCGTTACAAATCTTGCCGTACCTCCTACTTCTGGCAAAATCTGGTCTTGCTCATGCCTAGATTAAAGTCCACCTGGCAGCAATATCGCGCTTCAGGAGATCCTCTACAGGTCCATCTTTGTGGTCTCATAGGCTTATTAAGCAATTCCTTAAAGGTTTGTTTAGAACATTCCCTCCAGTAAAACCTGTACCACCGGCTTGGCATCTCAACACGGTTCTGGCTCAACTGATGAAACACCCGTTTGAGCCAATACACAGAGCAGATCTTAAATATGTATCCTGGAAGATTGCGCTCCCTCTGGCCCTTACCTCGGCAAGGTGAGTGGGGGAACTACAGGCGTTCTCAATCCAAGACCCTTTCCTTCAATTCAAACAGGATAGGGTCATTCTTCGCACAAATCCGAAGTCTCACTTCCGCGCCTCGAGTCTTTACAAAGGTGATGGCGGTGGTAGCGGCTCATCTCAGAAGGTCAGGGGTTCATGTTTTCCCCTAACTGGACGACTGGCTGTTGAAAGCGGAGTCTCCAGAGTTGGTTTCGCCACACTTGCAAGTGACAACGCAACTGTTGTTCAAGTTGGGTTTTTCGATAAATGTACCCAAACCTCACCTTCTCAGCGCAGCCTGTCATAGGGGCGCAATACTGGAAACTTCTGTGTGTCGGGCATTCCCGCCTCCGCAGAGGATTCTCGACATACAGGAGATTATTCCTTTATTTCACGATGGAGCGGTTGTTCCAGTCCTGAAGGTTCTTCGCCTGCTCGGTCTGTTCGCTTCCTGTATTCTGTTGGTCAACCATGCACGCTGGCACATGAGGGCACTCCAGTGGTGCCTCCGCAGGCAGTGGTATCAGCACAACGGAAATCTCGGGAGAAAATCAGAATCTCCAGAGAAGCTGCAGCGGAGCTGTCTTGGTGGAGTGTACAGGGCAACCTGTCTCAAGGAAAGCCCTTTCAGCCTCCTCCGCCAGTGGCCACAGTGATCACGGATGCCTCCACTCTAGGGTGGGCTGCTCATCTGGGGGATCTGGAGGTCAAAGGTCTTGGGTCTCCAGAGGAAAGGTTGCTTCACATCAACCTTCTGCAATTGCGGGCGATATGTTTGGCACTGAAGGCTTTTCTCCTTTCCCTTCGCGGTCAGTTGGTTCAGGTCCTGACAGACAACACTTCCCGCGATGTGGTACATCAACAAACAGGGAGGTGTAGGGTCGTATCGCCTCTGTCGAGAGGCTCTGCGGCTCTGGCCCTGGGCACAGGGCCAACGGATTTTTGTGTGTTTGCAAATCATCTAGCCAGTGTGCTGAATGTTCGTGCGAACAGTCTCAGTCGGCGTTACTCTGCAGATCACGAGTGGCTGCTTCATCCGGAGGTGGTCCATCGCATCTTTCAGATGTGGAGATCTCCTCGGTTGGACCTGTTTGCCACTCATGAACGCGCACTGCCCGTCATTCTGCAGTCTCCAGCTTTCGATACAGGGGGTGTTGGGCGACGCGTTTCAGTTTAGTTGGAGGTCACAACTCCTTTACGCGTTTCCTCTCATACACTCAATTCCTCAGGAAGATTCGCCAAGACCGGGCCCAAGTTATATTAATCGCCCCGGATTGGCCAAGAAGGGTGTGGTACACAGCCCTACTTCCTCTCGTCGCACCCTCCGCTCCGTCTCCCCCTCAGGGCAGACCTCCTCTCGCAGGGCCAGGTTCTACACCCCCACCTCCAGAGCTTACACCTTTATACCTGCAGATTGAACGGGGCAACCTGAGTTGTTCCTCTCTCCCGCCAGAGCTAGTGGACATTATTTTATCATCTAGGCGACACTCAACTAAGTCTGTTTATTCTTCGAGATGGTCCAGATTTGTTAAGTGGTGCGGAGAGAGAAACATTGACCCTTTGAAGGCCCGCTTGTCTAATAGTTTGGATTTTTCTCTTTCTTTAGCACAGCAAGGCTGTGCTGTAGCCACTGTTAAGGGCTATATATCTGCTTTGTCGGCCTTTTTATGTTTGCCGGACCAGCCGTCTTTATTTAAGTCCCCCATTGTCGTGAGGTTCATTAAGGGCCTTACAAATAAGTTTCCTGCCACACCTTTCATTATGCCTCAGTGGGATTTGAATCTCGTACTCACTTTTTTAATGGGTTCTCAGTTTGAGCATCTTCACTCTTGCCCGTTGAGGCTTCTTTCTTTTAAAACGGTTTTCTTGATTGCCATTACCTCGGCTAGGAGGGCAAGTGAGCTTCAAGCTCTTAGTTAGAAATCTCCTTTCCTGACCATTTATGCGGATAAGTTGGTTCTAAGGACCAGGGCTGCTTTCCTTCCCAAGGAGGTTACCCCTTTTCATATGGGACAATCCATCACTTTACCTACCTTTTTATCCTTCTCTTCACCCTTCCAAGGAGAAAGAGAGACTGCATCGGTTGGACCCTAAGAGGGCTGTCAGCTTTTATTTGGATCGGACTAGAGATCTGAGGCTAGACGATCAGCTCTTCGTGGGCTACGTTGGGAAAATGAAAGGCAAGGCAGTGCACAAGAGGACGCTTTCCAGGTGGATTATCTTGTGCATCAAGATTTTCTACGCCCTGGCCAAGAAGGAACCGCCTGAAGGTATTAGAGCTCATTCCACCAGAGCGAAGTCTACTTCTTCTGCTTTGGCTAGAGGTGTTCCTGTTATTGATATCTGTAAGGCAGCAACTTGGGCCTCCCTCCACACCTTTGCAAAGCATTATTGCTTGGACTCAGAGGTTAGGAGGGATGATCATTTTGCTCGCTCTGTTTTGCAGGATTTTTTGGTCTAGTCAGGTGGACACCCTCCTCCGGGTGAGGTACGGCTTTGGGAATCTATTCAAAAGGTGAGGAACCCACAGGCAGAAGTATCCATCAGAAAAACATGTTACTTACCTTCGGTAACGCTTTTTCTGGTGGATACAATATCGGCCTGTGGATTCCTAACGTTCCCACCCGCCTCCCCGTTGTCCACCTGTTTCTTCGAAAAAATGTTTTATTTTAATGTCTTAATCATGTTTATATTTTAATATTTCTCTGCCTTTCTTGATTATGCATTTGTGAATTTATATATATGTATATATTTGATATGCTATGTGTGCATTTGAAAATGTCTTGGTCCGCCCGTTTGCCTCGGTGGGACGGAAAAAATGGGTGGAACTGACGTCAGCACGCCGACGAGGTCCTTATGTGGCTCCGATGATGTCATACAGTTCCACGAGCGGAGCCGTACTATTGTGACGTTCTCGTCAACGTGGGAGAGCTAGGAAATAATTTTCCCGCTGAATGCTGGCGCAGGGGGTATTCAAAAGGTGAGGAATCCACAGGCAGATATTGTATCCACTAGGAAAAGCGTTATCGAAGGTTAGTAACTTGTTCATTAGGACAATTCCAATGATCAGTCATACCTGGGACGAGGGTTTAAAGATCATGAAGAATCCAGCCTCGGTTGCAGCATCGGTGCCCAGAATAGAGAAGAAATATCGAGCCCCAGAGTCTTCACCAGCGTGCCTAATTGGGCATCCACGCCCAGAATCGGTGGTAATGCAGGCGGCTCAGAGACAGTCCAAAAACCCAGTCTCTGCTTCCTCCCTCAGCTCCTCCCGACAAGGAAGGAAGAAGGATGGATGGCGCAGGGAAGTGTTTTTAAATTAATGGCAGTGGCTTCGATTAGAGCCTCAAATGCTCTAGCTCTTATCAGCCGATACAATAGGCAGATGTGGTTGGACATTGCACCATTATTGGCTCATCTCCCAGACGACAAAAAGGAAGAAGCGACCACTATTTTACAGGATAGGGCTAGGGCAGCCTCCGAATCCATTGATACAGCCATGGACATTTCGTCGGTGGCGTTTAGACAGATGGCTGGAGCAGTGGCACTCCGAAGACGAGGCTGGCTAAAGGCCACTGCATTCAGGCCAGAAGTCTAGGCAAAAATTGTGGATATGCCTTTTGACGGGGAGAATCTCTTCGGCAAACTTGTAGACAATGCTCTTAAAGGAATCAAATCGGACACAGACACAGCGCGAACGCTAGGCTCTCTGCAACAAAATAGGTACCAGTCCTTTCGGAGAAGAGGATCTAGAGGCCAGTAAAATCAGATTTTCTTACCAGTACAATAGGTACCAACCTTACAATCAGCAGGGGTACCGTCAGTTTTCAAACAACCAGCAGTTTCGTTCTTTAAACACGTCCTACCAGCAGCAGCCCAGAGGGAAGTCTGCTGCGCGAGGAAAATAACAGAACTCCAATCGGAGACAGTGACTTTACCAAGGCGCCTACCACCTCGACATACCTCAAAAAAGACCATTACCTCTCTCGTTTTTACAATCAGTGGCTGTCAATAACAAAGGACAGATGGGTACTGGACGCGATACATCAAGGCCATACCTTGGAATTCATACAGAAGGCCCGAATCAACCACCTGTTCCCAGGAAACATCATCATCTTTCAGCCCTCAAGGCAGAAATGTAGTCTCTTATTGTGAAAGGGGAGATAGAGAAAGTTCCGCCTCAACAGCGAGGGAAAGGATTTTACTCGCATTTCTTCCTGATAAGGAAAAAGCAGTCTTCCAAATGGAGGCAGGTAATGGACCTGAGAGGCCTGAACAAATTCATCAGAAAAATATCGTTTCGTATACGGTCTCTTCAGGAAATCCTCCTGATGCTACGCTGAGATTACATGGCATCCCTAGATCTCTTAGATGCCTATTTTCATATCCCAATTCAGATCAAACACAGGCAGTATCTACGATTTGCAGTGGCAGGGCACCACTACCAGTTCAAAGTCTTACACTTCGGTCTCAAATCCGTGCCAAGGGTTTTCACAAAATGCATGGCGCCAGTAGCTGCGCACTTGAGACAACAAGGCCACCAGATTTATCCGTATCTGGACGACTGGTTCATAAAAGGCGCACCATACCAGGACTCCCTGCACTACCTTCGATGCTGCATGGATCTCTTCCATTGCCTAGGACTACGGATCAACGTGGAAAAATCTTTTCTCATTACATCGCAATCGCTTCAATTCCTAGGAGCCAACCTGCACACGAAGGAAGCAAAAGTGTATCCTTCAGAGGAGCGCACTCAAAAAATCTTAAGTCTGGCGTCACAATTACAAACAAAAATGTCCACTTCAGTGAGAATCTTCAAATCATTGTTGGGGATGATGTCTTCCTGCATCCCCTTAGTTCCCAATTGCTGGTTACACATGCGGCCTCTCCAAGAGCTTCTCGACATGCAATGGGTGCAATCCCAAGGGTCCTTCGAGGATCGAATCACCATCACTCCTCAAATACAGGCAGCACTGTCATGGTGGAGGATCAGGAAGCATTTATCAAAAGGACTACTCTTCGAACCTCAATGCCCCATTTATGTCATGACAACAGACTCATCACTTCAAGGTTGGGGGGCACACCTCCAAGACCACAAAATACAAGGGCATTAGACCAGTCAAGAGGCTCAGCTTCATATCAACTTGTTAGAGCTAAAAGCAGTATTCTTGGGATTACAGGCGTTCCTCCCCAGAATCCACGATTCGCCGGTACTAGTAAGGACAGACAGTACGACAACGATGTTTTATCTGTTAAAACCAGGGGGTACAAGATCAAAGTCCTTAATCCGCTCAAGCGATTTGGAAATGGCTCCTGCTGCACAACATCTCGCTCCAGGTTCGGCACGTTCCGGGAGTTCACAACACACTGGCAGACATTCTGAGCAGATCAGCCAGTGTTTCCCACGAGTGGGAATTAGCTTAAAATCAGCTACTAAGAGTGTTTCGCCTATGGGGCACCCCATCTCTGGGTCTGTTTGCAAACCAATACAACAAAAAATGCAAACACTTTGCAAGCAGGTTCCCTCAAGCGGGATCTTGGGGAAATGCTCTACATCTACGCTGGACAGGAATGTTTGCGTACGCGTTCCCACCGTTCCCTCTGATACCGAGGGTGTTACGGAAAATGAGATCGGAACCGTGCTATTTAATTCTGATAGCCTCGGCATGGCTGAGACAGTTCTGGTTCTCGGAGCTCCTCCAGTTGTCGGTGGCACCCAGAGTACAGTTTCCCCTGATTCAAGACCAAATCTCTATGAACGACGGGCAAGTTCTCCACCCACAATTGACATCGCTGAACTTGTCCACCTGGAACCTCTTACGCACGAATTCCATTCCTTAAATATTTCTCAGGAATGCTGGGATATCCTCTCTCAATCTCGGGCAGTTTCAACAAATAAAACTTACACAGCAAAATGGAAGAGATCTTGTCAGTGTTGTTCCTCTCAAGCTATGCATACCTTTCATGCTTCTCCAGAGCAAATTCTTCCTTGCCTTTTATATGTAGCCAAAGCAGGACTCTCACATGCATCAGTCAAAGTGCATCTTGCAGCTATTTCAAGATATCGCAGAACACCAAATCGTCCATCTCTTTGGTCGCAGAGGGTGATAAAGGAATTTCTGAAAGGGCTCTTCAGAGTGTTCCCTCCAGTTAAGCATCCGCTGGTCCCATCGCAGCTTAACATGGTCCTGATGCAACTCCTGAAGCCTCCGTTTGAACCAGTGCATAAAGCTGAATTGCAGTTCATTTCATGGAAGGCGGCCTTGCTGCTAGCCCTCACTTCAACCAGGAGGGTCAGTGAGATCCAGGCTTTCTCTATTGCAGAACCTGCATACACTAGACATCAAAAGATGCCTAAAATTCTATATCGACAAAACAAAATCATTTCGAAAGACAAACCAACTATTTGTAGCCTTTTCTGGGCCTAGAAAAGGCTTAGCTCTTTCCAGATCTAGTATTTCAAGATGGATAGCTTCTGCCATTTCTTTATGCCATTAGAAAGCTGGAAAACCTCTGCGATCCAGAGTTCGCGCTCATTCCATGAGAAAGATGGCAACTTCAGCGGCTGTAATGCTCCCGGACATCTGCGGAGCAGCAACATGGACAAATGTGCACACCTTTACTAAACACTACTGTCTAGACACAGCGTGGAAAGAGGATACAGCGGTGGTAAAGCAGTTCTGCGACACCTGTTTCAATAAGGTATTTCTCAGACCATAAATTCTATAACTGTTCTTTTCTTGTTGCAATTTAGCATTATATATTTTCATTGGGTAATTTTTTCAATGCATGGTCATTAATTTTTCTTGGTTCTAGGTACTTATTCTATCCTAGTGATAAGGAGCAGAGCCCTGAGAAAAAAGGGGTTCTATCCTGGAAACGCAATATATAGTATATGTGCTGCTCTCTATTCTGATACAAGCATGTGAATCTATGAAAGATTCAATACTGGAGAAGAAACTATTTACTTACTGTGAGAAAGTGGCTCTGTATATACTGTTCCTTAATAGGTACAGGGTGTACAGAATCCACAGACCCCAAGGGTTTAACAGAGGTTAAAGTTAGATATAACCTTACTCTCCAAAGTGGTAGCCTGGTCGAGCAGTAAGGCAGTATCAGAGGACGTGTAAAGCATTTGTTGTACACACTCAGTCAGCAAATAGTTCCACACACTCAATAACTGAACTCTAGGCCAATGGTTTGTATATCTAAAAAAATATATATGCTTGTTTTATTTTAGAACCAACACTTGGAATTAAAATATACTTTCTCGACAGGAGATGTTTCATAAAAATACTTTTGTATATGCAATAGACTTTTTAGTAAACAGTTACAAATAGTTGCAGTAGGCAACTCTATTTCTAAACCCAATACATTGAGCTCAATGGCATACATCTGCCACCCCTCTAGCTGGGTGCCCTATGCCAGTGGTGTGGGCACAGGAGCATGAGCCCTGTGCCCCTACAGTACCCAGGTCCATTCCTGGGCACTAAGTGCAGTGCTGCCATTTAAGAGTATATGGTGCTGGAAGCTCGTCAAACACGAACTCCACAGCACCATAATGGCAACACTGAAGACTAAGAAGTTTGGTATCAAACTTCTCATCACATTAAACCCGCACTGATGCCAGTGTGGGATTTAATGTACAAAGCACTACAAAGGGCATCTTAGAGATGCCCCCTGAAACCTAACCTACACTTTACGTCTGGTCTGGGAGGCTGCCCAGACATGTTGCTGGACCCCTGGGTGGAGAGCCCCCGCTCTCCTGGGCCTGCAACAATGCACATCCTGGGCGAGGTGCTCGGTCTCCTCCCCCAGGATGGGCAGGGGGAAGCTTCAAAGGCATGCCGCCTCTGTGGGGTTCTCCAGGCCACTTGCTGTACCCAGCAAACTGGCCCCACCGGTTTTGACCCCCACTCTGGCGGGAAGACTGTCAGGAAACCCCAAATAAGGACAGGGGATGTTCCAGCCTGCCAACCCCACCCCTCAGGTGGGGGAGGCGAGGTGAAGCACGTCTCCGGGCGCTCGCCATCTTGAAGATGGGAGGCCCTGCCCAATCAGGACTAGGCTACTGCCCCCATCCCACAGGGGAGTGGCAGGATAGGGGGTGTACCCACCCCAGGGCTGGGACCCATTGGTCCCTGCCCTTTACCTACCTGTAACGCCCCTAAATCTAGTATTTAGAGGCACCCTGAACCTTCCTTCCTCAGATTCCAGATTCCAAAAAACAAAGAAGAGCAAGAAGAAAGAAAACCTGCCGTGCAGCTGCTAAGAGGAAGACACCAACTGCTTTTGCCCCAGCCCTACCGGCCTGTCGACCTTCGAACCTGCTCCTGCTAAATCCCGGCACCTCATGTGGCCAGCAACCTCACAAACCCTGAAGGACCTGGCTACCTTGGGACTCTGTGCATCTGGGACTCCCACGAGCAGTGGCTTTGCTCAAAGCAAGTATTTAACCCCTGGCATCAGCCCAGAACCGCACAGCCTGCACCCGCCAAGCCTGGCCTGTGCTGGAGTGGACAAAGACCTTGAGGACGTCCCCCCGGTGACTGACCCCGAATCCGGCACCCAAGGACCCCCCTCGATGCTTCTGACGACGCCTACAGCCTCCGAACCAGGGCCCCCCCCCAACCGCGATCAACAGAGGGTAAAATTTCCCGTCATCAAAAGGCACCTCTGCACCTGGCGCCCTGTGCCCGACTCCTGGGTACCTACCTATCCTCCAACTACCCAACTTACCTCTCGTAGTGGTGGTGGCACCTGAAGAATCTTCGTCCCCGAGCTTGCAGCCTTTGTTCGTCCTTGAGCTTTCCCATTGAAATCCATTTAGCGCCCGAAGGCTCAAAATCACCCTGCACCCAGCTGCCCGAGTGGCCCTGGCATTGCAACTTCTACTCCTACTTACCTCCCCATTTGCCCTGAGCAAGTGACCAGGAGCCCAGCTCCCACAGCCGCGTTGGGCCTAACTCGGACTGCACCCGGCTGCCCCTGTGCCACTGAGGGTGTAACAACTGTACTTACCTGACCCTGGGAGACCCATGAGTCTGTGCCCAGAACCTTCACTCTGCCAGTCGAGTACTTACCCAAAAGCCGATAACTCACTTTTCTTCCATTGGATAACATTAACTGGTTTTCTCTGAAATTTCTTCTAAGTGTGGAGTTTATAAACTTTAAAATATTCACCTAAAATCAACCGAGTAACGAAAACTGAAATACTCACCTGTTATTAGAAGTGATACCAGTGCTGGATCTTTGTGCCCAGCACTGACCCTGCAAAGTACTCACAACCGTACTTGCCTCTAACTCCATTTTCTCCCATAGTTAATCATTGACTGTTTTTCTGTGAAATTTCTTCCAAGTGTCGATTTTTGCAAACTACAAATATTCTTTAAAAATCGTACCAACTGTGAAAACGTAAATGCTTGCCTGTGTTGGATAGATGTTCCAGCCCTGAGCCTAGGATCCCAGTACTGGATTACAAAAGTAACGAGAAAATACTTTACCCGTAACTTGAATTTTCTTCCATAGAGTTCAGTTATTGAGTGTGGGAGACCATTTGCTGACTGTGTGTGTACAACAAATGCTTTACACTGTTCTCTGATACTGCCTTACTGCTCGACCAAGCTACCACTTTAGAGAGTAAGGTTATATCTAACTTTAACCTCTGCCAAACCTCTGGGGACTGTGGACTCTGTACACACTGTACCTATTTGGGAACAGTAGATACAGAGCCACTTTCTCACACTGACCCCTTTACTTCTGTTGCAACACTGTCTTATTTAGTCTGTAAGCACTCTGTTCGAGGCATATGAGCTTTAGATTGTATACTTTAGCATTGATCGCCATCTGGTGTTGGGCTCGGATGTTTGCACTTTGTTTTTGTCCAAGAAGTCTTTTGTAGTCACGGGATAGGCGACTCCTCCTCCTTATGGTGATAGTGCGCATGGGCATCGACTCCCATCTTCAGATTGTTTTTTTCCGCCATCGGGTTTGGATTTTAACATCTAAGCTCTCGGTCGGCATTGTATTAGATTCCCCTTCGTCGCTTAATTCTTCACCGCTTAACGGTATTGTTTTCATCGCGCTCTTTGATGCGGATCTATAAATCTCCACACCTTCAATTCTAGTAGTCGACGTGGGCCGTTGGGCCTATCCTCGCCATCAGGCCCTACAGCTAATGGAAAGAACTCCATTCAAGAAATGCCTCCTGTGTGGTGTCAAATTCTCACACACTGATCTCCACGAGGTCTGTAACCTTTGCCTCTCTCCAGAACACGAGGACAAAGATTGCCCGGCCTGCGCTTCATTTCGATCGAAGAAAACCATACGTGATCGCCGGGTTCGACGTCACGTAATGTCTCGATCCACTTCCTTGGTGCCGGACGACATCTTCGATGGAGGCCTGATGCGCCAGAGGAACAAGAACCGGACAATGAAGACATCAGCGTCTCCGAGGCCGAAGATCGGAGATTACTCCAGGTCAGCGAACTGTAAGTACCGATATCTGCACCCCCACCTCGTCTGAAAAACATAAGACTCCGGTAACACCCCCGCCTTCGGGCTCGGCTCCGAAGTCCAAAGTCAAGCCTTAAGGTGGCTCGGGACCGAGCCAGCCACACATCGGTACCGAACTACCATCCCTATTACCGAAACACAAACATTAGGCACCAAAACACCAGCAGGGTAAACCCTTGGAGCCGAAACCCGACCACAAATCTTCGGAGCCGAAAAGATCCTCTGAGCCGAAAAAAGACCATAAATCCTCGGACTCCACAACTCCGCCAAAGCAAAAGGTCACTAAAACCCCTCCTAAAACTTCGGAACCAAAAACAAAACAACCAAAATCATCCGTACCAAACAAAGATTCTGGACTGAAAGACTTTTTTCAACCAGATCCAGTGGGTCCTAAACAAAAAACTCTTCACATTGACCCTAAAACTGGTCATATCAAGGCAATTTTATCTAAAAAGAGACCTTTGGACTCCCCAGAAGACCCCAAGGTTACCCTTAAAGAAGAGACATGAGAACAACTCCGGCCAGACCCTTCTCTCCTCCAAATATCCCCACAACACCACTTTCTCCACCACACTCTCCAATGCCTCCATATTCACCTACACCACAAGATGATGATGCTGATCACCTGGGGGTGGGGATGAGAACCCACAGGAGGATAATGTTTTTTTTTTTTTTTTTTTTTTTTTTTTTTTAAACCTTTTATTGCAATCTCAAATAGTTACAGGTATGGGCCTACAACCGTCTGGCCGGCCGCTAGAGTGGCAGAAGCATATGACATATATACAGAAAAATCTCTTGGCGGTGCAAAAAGGTAAATCAGGGGATATCAGTAGTGCAGGCCACATAACTCCAAACCCACAATACGGTTTCCTTTTGTCGAAACACAACAACACAAAAAACCACACCCGCAAGGCTACCCGCAATCCCAAGTGACAGCACGCGCTCCTTAAGTGGGGGACCCCAACCAATCGCCAAACTCTGAAGAGGGGGAATGAGAACAGATCAGGGACTGGGGAACCACGTGCCCGTGGCTAGGGGAGGGGGTCGGCTAGGGGGACGGGGCTGGTGAGGCAGCCGGCAGCAGTGGCGGCTCGCAAATACCCCCGCGATAGGCGTTCCAGGGGCCCCAGATTTTCACCCATGCCCCAGGCTTACCCCTCGCAACATACACCACCTTTTCACGAAACATACACCAATCCATGTGTTCTTTCCAGGCCGACACCGCCGGGGGCCTCTGGGATCCCCACAATTGAGCAATGTCACGCTTAGCTATCATGTATCCCAGAGTCACCCACCGCGTCTGCGGAACCGAGTAGTCAGTTGGCTCCCACACATTCAGCAAGCATCTCCTCGCTTCAGGCAACAGCGCGACACGCGTAACCACTCGCAGGACCTCGTGTACACCACGCCAGAATCGCTCCACCTTTGGGCATTCCCACAGAATATGCAAGAAAGTTGCCAAAGCACCACAGCCACGCTTACACAGTCCATCCTCAGCAAAGCCCATACGTAGAAGCCTCGGCCCCGTCACGTAAACCCGGTGGAGGATCTTAAGCTGGACGAAGCGAAGGCGAGACGGGATGGCCACCTCCTTCGGAGAGGCCACCGCGGAAATCCAGTCCTCGTCGTCCAATTCCAGCCCATCGGCAACCCAGGCCTCGCGGAGGCCAGTCAGCAGGCCCGATCGGTCGTTGATCAGTTTTTTATATATAAGGGAGATCGTGCTGTCTGGGACATGGCCATCCAGCACTCTGTCCTCCAGGGGGGAAGACTCCGGAATGGACGCGACATCCGGGAAGACGGAGCCCAGCGCGTGGCGGACTTGTAAGTACCGAAAGTACTCACTGCCTTGCAACTGAAACTCCGTCTGCAGCGTCTCGAAAGTTTTGAATCCCCCCCTCGTCCAGAGATCTCCCACTGTGCTGATACCGATCGTATCCCACTTCTCGAAGCAGGAGGATAATGTTGATGACACTTGGGAGGATTACGATAATCTACCAGATCTCCCAGATCCAGACTCCTACCCATCTAGGCCATCCCCCCAGAGGACAACAATAGTTTTGCACAGCTCATAAATAGAGCTGCACAATATCATGGGGTGGAATTACACTTAAAACCGCAGGAGGAAGATTTTTGTTAGAAACTTTCACACAGTCGCAAAAATGAACAAGCATTCTACCCATATTAAAAGGTATTATCAAACATGCACCTGACGTTTTTAAAGATCCCGTCAGAGCTAGTGTTCTCAACCCCAGGATTGAGAAAAAATATAAACCAGCTCCCAACTATCTAGCTTACATTAAAGCACAGCTCCCTCTAGATTCTTTGGTTGTGTCAAATGCACGTAAACAAGCAAATTCCCAAACATCAGGGAATGTCCCACTTCCAGATAAGGCGTCTAAATTACTAGATGCATCTGGCAAACGCATTATTGCCTCACAAGCAGGAAATCACTGGCGCACTGCCAACACCAAAGCTTTGCTGGCAAGGTATGATGGGGCTCATTACGACAAGCTTGAAAAGCTCATACTACATCTCACTGATCAATATAAGACCAAAGCCAATGACCTCATACAAGAGGGAAAATGTATCTGAAAGAGACACGTTAGTGATAACATTCCTTACCTTAGAATATCCCCAGGCGTCAGACTGGATCCGGAAAGTTTTGCTAGCAGTACCCCTGCGCGTCAGTAGGTGGCGTCGTGCGGTTCTGTGTCCGTCACTGGCGTCGTAAGCGCCGAGATGACGTCATGGAGACTACTTAGACGCCACCCATTCGCGCTGACGTCCGTTCTTTCAGTTTTTCCAGCGCAGATCTGGTTAGTGCATGTACCTTAGTCACTCTTTGACTACCCTTTTTGAGACTTTTTTGTCTCCTTTTCTCCTCAGTGCACGTAGGGATGCCTGGATTTAAGTCTTGTGGGGCCTGCCATTGCAATATGTCGGTGGTGGACCCCCACGATGCTTGCCTCTACTGCCTGGAGACAGACTACGACTGCCAGGACTGTCGGGCCATGGCGCCGAAGGCCTTGAGGGAGTGGCGCCGGAAGCTGCTGGAGGTCTGGCAGTCGTCCCAGTGCCGGTCCAGGGACTGTTCCCGGGAACGCTCGCGGGCTGCAGTCCTCGCTCCTCGTGCTCCAAGTCTTCGCCTCAGATTCGGGTAAGAGACGGCACAAAACAGTCGAAGAAGCGAGTTCGCTCTCCGACGTCCCCCAATCGGTCCTCCGATGCAGACGAGGGGGACAGTGGTTCTGCCCTGCGGCTACTTTGGAGCCTGGGAGTCCCGCGGCCTACCCGCCTTACCCGGGTCCGTCCGCGACTCCCAAACAGGTGCAAGAATTTCTTGCTACCATGGACCGCCTCTTTAGGCCTCGGGCACCCGCCGGCGTGCCTTCGGGCCCCGCGGTCCCGTGTCCGCATCCTGTTGGGCTGCCGGTAGATCCAGCTTTTGAGCCACTAGGACCAGCGCTTCTGGCCCCAGCGCCACCCTCTGCGCCGTAATGGGCGCCTTTCGTCCCGCACTTGCCCAAGTTCCAGGACCATTTTGTTCCGGCCTGGGATCCGCGGCCAGTGCCGTTTCCGACGCCGTTTGTTCCGTCTCCGGCCCCAGCTCTACCGCTGCCATCTGTTCCCCATGCGACCGGTGGAGGATGACTGGGAGGGGTCCGTGGACCCTCTTGCCCGTCAGTGTGACTCTGAGCAGGACTGGGTGGACGACTTTGAGGCGACCTCGACGTCTCCTCTGACCCGGGGTTTGCCTCTCCCCCGCCTACCATGGAGGAGGGTGCCTCCTACACGATGGTGCTCCGTCGGGCAGCTGAGGTTCTAAACCTTGATCTCCCTACGGTGGCCCTTAAAACTAATCTCCTCACTGAGGTGCTCCAGACGGTGTCCACTTCGTCGGAGCCCCTGCTCCCGTTTAACAACGCTCTCACTGACATCTTGTTGGGCACTTGGTCGCAGCCAGCCACAGGGGCCCCTGTGGATAAGAATGTCGCCAGGCGTCACCGCCTGGTGACCCCACTTTTCTGACCACTCATCCTACGCCTGAGAGCCTGGTTATCCAAGCCTTGACGTCGCAGAGTGCCTTTCACACGGTTCCGCCGGATAAGGACTCTAAGAAGCTGGAGCAGTTCGGTAAGCGGTTGTTCTCTTCGGCCAGCTTGGGGCTGCGGTCAGTGAACACCGCCTGCTTATTGGGCCAATATTCTCACACGGTGTGGGATACAATTGCACAGATGTTGCCTCACTGTCCTGATGAGACCCACGCTGTGCTGTCCCAAGCTGTTGCTTAGTGTAAGGATGCGGCTAAGTTCGCCATTCGGTGTGGTTTGGATACAGAGGACTCACTGGGTAGGGTGCTTTCTATGACTGTGGCGCTTCGTCGCCACGCCTGGTTGCGATCTACCGAGTTCTCGCCAGATGTCCAAAGCTCGCTCATGGACATGCCCTTTGATGGCACTCGCCTGTATGGCGATAAGGCAGACAGTGCACTGGAGCGTTTTAAGGACTCGCGGGCCACGGCCAAGTCCTTGGGTCTTTCCGCAAAAAGCCCGGCCACTCCTGGTTTTCGTTCCTTTCGTGGCCATGGCAGAGGCGCCCAGGCACGTTACTTCAGCAAGCCTGTGCAGAACCATCCTCAGCCTGTACGCGGCTTCCTTAGGGGGCGGGTCTGGGAATCTCCGTGGGGGTCAGTCCACCTCCGCCCCCGCTGCTTCTACCTCCAAACCTTCCTAATCCGAGCTTTCTGAAACACCCCACGCCGGTGGGTGGCAGGATCCGCCACCACCTCCCCCACTGGCACGATATCACATCGGACAAGTGGGTGTTGCAGATCATCCGCATGGGTTACTCCCTTCCCTTTCAGTCCTCCCCTCCAGCCATGCCACCTCGGTGCCACCGCATGTTGGGGGATCACTTGGTACTTCTCCAGCAGGAAGTCACGGCCCTGTTGGCCAAGGGAGCCATCGAGTGCGTTCCTGGGCCGGAAGTAGGGAGTGGTTGTTATTCCTACTACTTTCTGGTCCCCAAGAAAGACAAAGGGGGCCTGCGCCCCATCTTGGACCTCCGGAACGTCAATCGCTTCCTTCGGAAGGAGAAGTTAAAAATGCTGACTCTGGCTCAGGTCCTGGCTTCCCTCGACCCTGGAGACTGGATGGTAGCGTTGGACTTGCAGGACGCATATTTTCACATCCCCGTCCTGCCGGCCCACCAGCATTAACTGCGGTTCATGGTAGGCCAGGAGCATTTTCAGTTTGCCGTGCTCCCCTTCAGCTTTACCAGCGCCCCTCTGGTGTTCACCAAGATGATGGCGGTGGTCGCAGCTCACCTGCGCAGGTCGGGGGTGTCAGTCTTCCCTTACCACAGCGACTGGTTGTTGAAGGCGGACTCACCCCACGCAGTCGTCAACCACCTTCAGAATACGGCCGACCTCCTGCATTTGCTGGGGTTCTCCATCAATGGGCCGAAGTCGCACCCGAGTCCCTCTCAGAAGTTCCCCTTCATCGGAGCGGTTCTGGATTCAACGCTGTTTCGGGTTTATCCTCCCAAGCAGCGAGTCCGGGATATTCAGGCTATGATTCCGATCTTTCAGCCTCTGTCCTGGGATTGTCAGGATGACCCTCTGGCTTCTGGGCCTGATGGCCTCCTGTATCCTGCTGGTGACACATGCCAGATGGCATATGCAGGCTCTGCAGTGGGACCTGAAGTTCCAGTGGGCACAGCATCAGGGCAACCTGTCCGATCATGTCCAGATCTCGGAGGGCACTGCACGGCAATTGCAGTGGTGGCTCACGAATCGCGATTGGGTCAGAGGCAGATCCCTCTCCCTTTCCCAACCGGAGTACACAGTGGTGACGGATGAGTCCCTCCTGGGATGGGGAGGCCACTTGGGAGAGGCGGAGATCAGAGGACTCTGTCTCCGGCGGAGTCCCGGCTCCATATCAATCTCTTGGAGCTTCGGGCGATCCGACTTGCACTGAAGGCATTCCTTCTATCTGTCCGGGTAAGTGTGATGCAGGTGTTCACAGACAACACCACCGCGATGTAGTATTGCAACAAACAGGGCGGGTTGGGTCCTGGACTCTGTCAGGAGGCTCAGTGCCCCTGGACATGGCTGGAACATCAAGGCGTTACCCTGGTGGTTCAACACCTGGCAGATTCTCTGAACGCCAGGGCGGACTAACTCAGCCTCCGGTGCTTGATGGATCACAAATGGCATCTGCACTCTGACATGGTGCAAGGTCTCTTTCTGCAGTGGGGAGAGCCTTGGTTAGATCTATTAGCCACCGAAGAGAACGCGCAATGTTATCAGTTCTGCGCATTGGAATTTCCAAGGCGGCACTCGCTAGGCGACGCTTTTCGTCTCGAGTGGAGTTGCGGTCTATTGTACGCCTTTCCGCCTATACCACTTCTGCCCAGAGTGCTGAAGGTTTGGTGCGACCGGGCCCAAGTCATCCTTGTGGCTCCAGATTGGGCATGAAGGTACTGATATCCCGAGCTACTCAGCATGGCGATCGATCCCCTCGATCCGACTGCCTCTTCGGGAGTATCTTCTGTCGCAGCAGCAGGGGACGGTCCTCCACCCGAACCTGTCCAGCCTCCACCTCCATGCGTGGAGATTGAGCGGCGACAGTTGACAGCTTTCGATCTTCCTCCTGAAGTCTGTGATGTCATTCTGGCAGCCAGGCGTCCCTCCACTAAGAGGGTATACGCCTGCCGGTAGAACAAGTTTGTTGCATGGTGCACAGCAAAGTCTGTGGATCCCCTTTCTTCCCCTCTTTCTAAGGTCCTTCTGTTCCTCCTGTCCTTGGCCCAGCAGGGCTCTGCTCTGGGCACTATCAAAGGTTATCTTTCGGCCATCTCCGCCTTTCTCAGGCTTCCAGATCAACCTTCTCTCTTTAAGTCCCCTGTTAACCGTTTCCTGAAAGGCATTACGCACACGTTTCCTCCTGTGCCGTTCATAATGCTTCAATGGGACTTGAATCTTGTCTTGACATATCTGATGTGCGCTCCCTTCGAGCCCCTTCATACCTGTCCTTTGCGTCTTCTCACTCTTAAGACGGCTTTCCTTGTAGCTATCACCTCCGCCAGAAGAGTGAGTGAGCTCCAGGTTCTTTCTTCCAAACCTCCTTTCCGTTCATCCGGACAAGGTAGTTTTAAGGACCCGTCCTTCTTTTTTGCCAAAGGTTGCCACGCCCTTCCACATCGGGCAGACCATCACTTTGCCCACCTTCTTTCCGCCTCCTTCGAAAGAGGAAGAGAGGCTCCACCGTCTGGACCCAAAACGTGCGCTTTCGTTCTACCTGCAGCACACACGACCGTTCTGGGTGGATGACCAGATCTTTGTTGGCTATGTGGGTGCCAAAAGAGGTTGGGCTGTGCACAAGCAGACCATCTCTTGGTGGGTCGTTCTCTGCATCAAGGCCTGCTACTCGTTGGCTAAGAAGGAGCCTCCTGTGGGGCTGCGTGCCCATTCTACCAGGGCGATGGCAGCCTCTACTGCCTTGGGATGCGGCGTCCCCTTGCAGGACATTATACGTGGGCCTCGCTGCACACGTTTACCAAGAATTACTGCCTTGACAGTGCAGTCCGGAGAGACGGCTTCTTTTTCCGTTCTGTTCTCCGTGACTTTCTGGTGTAATCTATTTGCAGACCCACCCCCGGGGTTGGTATTGCTGGGGTATCTATTCTAAGGTAAGGAATCTATCACTAACGTATCTCTTTCAGATGCACAAGTTACTACTTGTGTAACGATATGTCTGTAAGAGACATTAGTTAGTGATAGATTCCTTACCGCCCCATCCATCCTCCCCGTTCTGAGAACTGATTTCTAGGGTTGAGGTCATCCCTTTCAGGGCCCTAGTTTCTTGGCACCTGTGGTCAGTTTCTTGCATGGCTCTCCGTTCCTGGTGCGGAAAGTCATGTACAGAACTGACTCAGCGCGCATGGGTGGCACCTAAGTAGTCTCCGTGACGTCATCTCGGCGCTTACAACGCCAGCGACTGACGCAGAGCCTCACAATGCCACCTACTGACGCGCAGGGGTACTGCTAGCAAAACTTTCTAGATCCAGTCTGACGCCTGGGGATATTCTAAGGTAAGGAATCTATCACTAACTAATGTCTCTTACAGATATATTGTTACACAAGTAGAAACATGTGCATTACAAACACCCCTATAAAGAGTGCTCTTGATGCAGCCGACACAGCATCTTGTGCGGTTAACACAAGCGATTTACTACGGAGACACGCATGGCTACGCATATCTGGGTTTAAACAGGATGTGCAGTCCACAATTCTTAATCAACCTTTTGATCAACAACACTTATTTGGACCCACTGTAGACACATTCTTGAAGAAAATAAAGAAGGACTCAAACTGCTAAGTCCATGGGAGCCCTGCAGGCAACAACCCCTAGAGGTTCTTTTCGTTGCTCCTTTTATATGGGCACCTCTAAATCTATTGGGACGGACAACACCTCATCCTCCTACAAAAACAATACTCAAACCTCCCCTAACAGAGGCTATTTCAGTGGAGGCTATACAGGTAACAACAACAAAGGTTGAGGCCGCTGTAATAACACCCGCACCTCTCCTACTACAAAACAGTAACTCCCCCACTCACCTGACCATTCCACTCTAATTGGGGGAAGACTATCACAGTTCCTGCCTGTCTGGAATTCCATCACCACAGACAAGTGGGTAAGACAAATTATCCAGTATGGTTACTGCCTGGAACTCACTTCAATTCCCCCATACATACCCCCCAAACAACATCCAATGTCCACAGAACATCTGACGCTGTTAAAACAAGAGGTTCTCTCCTTATTACAAAAACACGCAATAGAACCGGTCCCCTTACCTCATCAAGAAACAGGGGTTTACTCCCTTTACTTTCTAAGCCCGAAGAAGGACGGTACTCGCAGGCCAATACTGGACTTCTGACTGTTAAACCTATACATACAGTCGGACCACTTCCACATGATCATTCAACAGGTTCTCCCACTGCTCCAACAGAGCGATTTCCTTGCCACTCTAGACCTCAAGGACGCCTACTTTTATATTCCCATTCACCTCGCTCGCAGAAAATATCTGCGGTTTGTAGTGTACGGAGAGCACGATCAATTCAAAGTCCTCCCATTCGGAGTGACTACAGCACCCAGAGTCTTCCCTAAATTTCTTGCAGTAGTCGCAGCTCATTTGCTCAGACAACACATTCAAGTGTTTCCTTATCTCGACGACTGGCTCATAAAAGCCAAGTCGCTCTGTCCCTCTCTCGCTCCATGACGTGGTATTAACAATAAACCCACCCAAGTCACACCTTCAGCCATCTCACCTCATTCGTATCTAGGTGCCACTATAGATACCTCAAAAGCCCTTGCATACCTCAATCCAGTCCGGATAGCCAGCATGCCAGCTCTCATATCAAGGTTCCAACCTCAACACTCCTTTCTAGCTCTAGTGTTTATGCAGCTAATAGGGATGATAGCCTCTTGCATCCTCATCATTCCTTATGCAAGACTTCGGATGCGTCCCTTACAGGAATGTTTAGCACATCAGTGAAACCGAGCTCAAGGACAGTTAACAGATCTGGTGTTAGTGGACAGCCGCACACATTGCTCGCTGCAGTGGTGTAATACAAAAAACCTATCCAAAGGGCGGCCGTTCCTCGACCCGGTTCCACAGATAGTGCTAGCCACAGACGCATCGCTCACCGGCTGGGGAGCTCATCTCCAAAACCAAACTGTTCAGGGTGTATAGACCCATCAACAGACACAACTCCACATAAATCATCTGGAGTTACTATCAATCTTTCTAGCACTACAGTCTTTCCAACTCTTGCTAAAAGGCAAAGCTGTCTTAATCCGTACAGACAACATGACAGTAATGTATTACAAACAAAAGCAGGGAGGGACACACTCTCTTCAGCTTTCACAACTATCGCAAAGCATATGGAGATGGGCCATTCCTCAAATCATTTACCTCCTCGCAGAACATCTGCTACGAGTACACAATCAGATTGCAGATCTGCTCAGTTGTCAAACACAGCAGATCCACGAATGGGAACTTCATCCTCAAGTTCTTCTTCTATTCTTTCAAATGTGGGGTCATCCAGACATAGATCTGTTCGCCACACACCAAAACGCAAAATACCCAAGCTTCGCCTACAGATATCCACACCCATTGTCCAAGGGCAATGCGCTATGGATGAACTGGTCAGGCAGATTTGCATACACTTTTCCGCTTCTCCCACTCATTTCGTTACTGGTTCGGAAGCTCAGACAACACTCCCTCACAATGATCCTAGTTGCTCCAACATAGGCACGCCAACCATGGTTCACAACCCTGTTGGAACTTTCAGTAGTGCCTCATCTAAAGCTACAATTCTCCCCCCCAAATTCCTCACTCAGAACCACAGAGAGATAAGACACCCAGATCCCAACCAACTCAATCTCGCAATGTGGCTCCTGAAGTCCTAGAGTTTGGCTAACTCAATCTCCCGCCAGACTGCATGAACGTCATTAGAGAAGCTAGACGTCCTACTACTAGAGCATGCTATGCAGCAAAGTGGAAGCGATTTGTCATTTATTGTACAAATAACAAAATCGATCCACTAGATGCTTCAATCCAAAATATTATCTTATCGTTTGCATCTTCAACAATTTAACCTAGCATATACATCTTGCTGCAATTGCTGCTTACCTCCAAAACAGACCACATTTATCATTGTTTCGAGTGCCCGCTATTAAAGCTTTTATGGAAGGACTTGATAGAATAATTCCACCTTCTCCTATATGGAACCCCAATATAGTCCTCACTAGACTCATGGGTCCCCCATTTGAACCTCTACACAAATGTGAGTTGCAGTTCCTTACTTGGAAAGTAGCCTTCCTTGTAGCTATCACATCAATTAGAAGAGTGAGTGAACTCCAGGCATTAACCATACAAGAACCATTTTTACAAATACACCATAGTAAAGTGTTTCTTAGGCCTAATCCAAAATTTCTACCTAAAGTGGCATCTGCCTTTCACCTTAATCAGTCGTTTGAACTTCCAGTAGTTTTCCTTCAACCAGACACAGTAGCAGAACGCGCTCTCCACACGCTAGACATTAAAAGAGCAATACTCTAATACATCAAAAGAACTAAAAGTTTTAGAAAAATATAACAACTTTTTGTAGCTTTCTCCCCACCTCACAAAGGCAATCCCATTTCAAAAACAAGTATTGCAAGGTGGATTGTTAAATGCATCCAAATATGCTATCTTAAAGCTAAACACACATTAACTATCCCCCCTAGAGCTCATTCCACATGCAAACTAGGGGCTTCTATGGCATTCTTAGGGAACATTCCCCTAGATGACATCTGCAAAGCAGCAACTTGGTCTACACCGCATACTTTCACTAAACACTATTGTGTAGATGTGCAAGCAAAGCAACAAGCTACAGTGGGCCAGGCTGTATTAAGAACACTTCTGCAACAGATACAGGTTGCCACCGCTAAAGGGGATGCAACTGCTTTACAGTCTATGCTAAAGTATACAATCTACAGCTCATATGCCTCGAACGGAAAATGCTACTTACCAGTATGCATCTTTTCTTGGCATGTAGAGCTGTAGAGTTGTATACGCCCACCCACCTCCCCGGGTACATTTATCTCTTGCAGCATTATCTTATTCAGATAAATCACATGGACATCCTCTTCTATACTCTTACTAACTCCATCATCACACTTTATGGCGAAAAACAATCTGAACATGGAGTCAATGCCCATGCGCACTATCCCCATAAGGAGGAGTCACCTATCCCGTGACTACAAAGACTTCTTCGACAAAAACAAAGTGCAAACATCCGAGCCCAACACCAGATGACGATCTATGCTAAAGTATACAATTCTACAGCTCTACATGCCAAGAACAGATGCATACTGGTAAGCAGCATTTTCCTGTTTTTTTAACGGGTTTCTCCTACTGCAGGCACCACGTGCTTTCCTCGCCAAGTGCGCTTTCAAGGAGCCCTGGGACAATGGCGGTCCCTTCTTTGAAGTGAAATAGGTCTTGCATTTGCAAGAGTTTAAGCTATTGCCATTGTAAATGACAATAGATTAAACTCTTGTAAATGCAAGACCTATTGCATTGCAAATGTTTGTAATAATATGCTTTTAAATTCTTCGAACTTCATTCAGCAACTGATCGAGTTGCGTATCTCTACATCTTTTTAAAATTAGGTTTAATGTCCAGAAGTAAGTGCAATAAAACCTATTAACAAGGAAAATAGTTCTAAGACCAATGTGGTGAGACCCTTTTAAAAGCAGCTGTCCAATTCCCAACGCTACATAACTTTTAATTGCCCTGCAGTGTACTGCAAAAGGTGGCATAAAACACAGACTGATAATTTGAACGCTCTGAAAGCAGCTGAAAATATGAGAGTTGCAAGTTATTTAATTAGTTGGTGGTTTTTCACACCCAGTGCCCAGATCTAATGCGACATACTGTTTTCAAGACCACTGTAATGCATTTAAGCCTTGGGAATAAATCAGTGTAATTTCATGTAGTCTCTGCATTGAAGACTTGTTTGTCCTCCTAGCTTGTGTGGTTTCGCGACCTTCTCGCTTGCTGAGCAGCTCTGCTGGGAACCTGCCTTTTCCTAATTGTGCATAAGGCTTGTGAGTGTACAAGGAAGGGGGCTGATGCAAAGTTCAAGTCTAATTAAGCTGTCCAATTAATGCGAGACGTCAGCATTGCGGCCGGCCATGGCCATTGTTCTGGGCTGGTGAAGTGATTGTGTCTCTCAGCGAGTCATTGATCGCATAAAGGCAGCAAGCTGTGCCTGTTAAGAAGCTACTGTCTGGAAATAACTTTTGTTACTTTAAAACATATTTTCAACTGTTTCTGAACAGAGAATATGAGTTATGACTTGTCTTGTACCCCTTTGTAACATTTCCTGAATTTCCTGGCTTCCCAAACTGTGAAGCTTTATAGATCTTAAGCAATCTATTTAACGGAAAAATTAATGCTTTTGAACAGTTACAAATAGTAGATAAATCCTACCTTGCAGCACTTTATAAAAACCATTCTTCTGAAAATACAAGAAATTGAAATACTCGGGACTCTCTAGAATATTAAAGTGCGTAACAGGATATTGAGGTTGAAGAGTTAAACAGATACTTTTATTTTAAAGATTGCCATTGTACACTGTTAATTATTTTACAGTAAGCTCATGGTTAGGGAAGCACCCATTGTAGAGCCAGAATAGTGTGTTATAGCCTACTGCTGGGGTTGCTGCATGCTGCCCTTTGGTAGGTCTCGCGCCTAGCGTTGCAGTGCGCAGCATTGCTGGCGCAGCGAGACTTCATGTAGGGGCTTCTGAAAGCTGACCACACGCTGTGCGTGTTCTTTTGTTTTGGTCTGCTGCAGTTGGCTTTTGCGTGCATCTGTTTAAAAAAGACAGCACGCAATTGGGGAAAGGCGGTTGCATGTCCCAGCTTTCTTTAGAAATGTAACCGCCCGTGGCCTATTGGTGTCTGTTACGCGCAGCAGCGGCATTTGGTTTTAATTATAAACATGTGTTTGATTAGCGCGCGTTCGCTTTGCTGCCTCGCCCCCGCTCCTCTGTGGTGCGCGCGCACCACTGGTTTCGATTCCGTGCTTGTTGTCAGTAAGGTCTCGTTTTTTCAAAACCTTGTTTTTATAACAACGGGCACACCTTAAAGTTTACAGCTTCCAACTTGCAAAAGAAGCGGCATGATGCGAGGAGCCATCGTGTAGCTAAAACATTTATTGTACTTCAAAACACACACCGTAATTTATCTTTAACACGTTGCCTGCTTTTAAAAAAAAAATTGAGCGCGTGCCGAGCTTTATCTATAACTCAGGTGCACACTTTTAACAATGGTGCCCGTGGCTCTCAGCCCGTCACCCTGTCCTGTCCCCAGGCGCCGTGCCTAATGTTTCAGCACAAAGCGATACCAAAGGGGATGATGGACGGAGCGTATGAGCAAATCAAACACTCACCCCCAGTCAACTGATCTGGGTTTAATCCATCACCGTTCTTTAGCCCACTCTGCCACCCCAGTTCAGACATGGCCATATGCTAATCAGTCTGACCCTGTACCTCATGGGAACAGTCCAGCCCGAACTGCCAAGCCATGTCTTCCCTGGACCAGAAACAAGCATCCTGGGACCGGTTTCGGATTCATAACCCTCATCAGCCAGGCTATCTTGAATCCAGTGGCAAAGTGAGCAAGGTACCCACGTCTGGGCATACCCTGCCAACTTCGGGTGAACAAAGCGATACCAAAGGGGATGATGGACGGAGCGCTTGAGCAAATCAAACACTCACCCCCAGTCAACTGATCTGGGTTTAATCCATCATCATTCTTTAGCTCACTCCACCACCCCAGTTCAGTTGACTGGGGGTGAGTGTTTGATTTGCTCAAACGCTCCGTCCATCATCCCCTTTGGTATCGCTAATGTTTATGCACGGCACCTGCTTATACTTTCACAATGGCCGCGCACCTTTCTTGTCGTCTGAGCAAGCAGTCAATGGCTGCCGCGCACCTCTTATTTGAAAACGCTCGCTTCACCCTTTTTTTAATATCTGAGGGCTGGGGATGTGTGGTTGTTTTCTTCCCCTTTTTTGGAAGGAAAAGGAAGTTGCAGCTCTCTGCCCATGATCTGGAGAGCCAAGAAGACTTTTTGACCGCAGGCCAGGCGCCTCCGGTGGCCGACAGAGGGGTACGAGCTTGCGAGGTCCGTAAATTCCAAAACCAAGGCCTCCATGATGTTAGCCTTGAGCCCCTCATATTCTTTTGTCACTCCCATATACAGTTCACTCTGGGGCTCCCGAATATTAACACATGCTGCAGCAGTACACCCAGGCTTTGTGGGAAAATCTGTGCATATGAATACAGCGGACCTTCACTGCCATACATGGTAATGCCACCGTTAGCTGAAGAGCCCAATGCAGTTTAATAACCTTGTTGTAACCCATTTAATTAATAATTCATTTGTTTCCTTTGTGTCAAGCACTCCATGCACTCTGTGTTGTTACCCAAGTACTTCTCACTCATTCAGTTACTGATGTATTTCTCTTCATTACTTTCCCCAGCAGTGGTCCCTCCAGCCCCTGTTGGGTTTTGCGCACCCTCTCATGTTGCTGTTACCTCCCCATATTGCTGTTATCCACCACCCTCTCTTGTGTTGCTTCCATGTTCCACCCACTCATCCGCTTAAAAAAAAATAAAAAAAATTGCAATGCTTGTTTAAGAATGCCTTGTATTCTGTCCCGCAAACATCTCTACAGTTATTGTGGATTCGTGGTTGTTTTAGGTATGAGTGCTAGGAGTTTGGGTAGAGGGGTTATAAGGGCATGTTTGAACCCCAGTTCAGCTCTGATTCTCATAGGGCTTGGTAGTGTTGATTTAAGCTGCTCAGCCCTCCCAGCATTTATTTTTAAAGACTAATACAAGACCCAGTACACCTGAGACAAGATAATCAATAGAGAAACCACAATTAAAGAAACCTCTGCCCTTAAACCCAATTTCTCACTTGATGAGTTTGCGCTCTGAAGGATCACAGGATGACATTTAGAGCTCTATAAAACATCATAAGCAAGATTGATAAATGGTCAGAATTTCCCAAAATTCAGGAGTACAGCAAACATCAACTGAGACTTAATCATGACTTTGAAGTAAGCAAAACCTAAGCTTTCTTCTTTGGAAGATGCTTTGGTGTCCAAACAAGACAAACATTTTAAGTTTTTTGAAGCATCTTCAATTATACCCCACATATGGTGTATAATCTAGGTGCTACTTAATTCAAAATTGCCTTTTCCCTTCACAAACCACCCTTTGCCCAATCCTGAAACATTCTCATAATTAACTTCTCACAGGGCCATAAGTTGTCTTTTTGATAATTTTAAGACGTGCACTTCCTGTAGTTATTAAACTGCACATATTGAACTAATAAAATATTTACATAAAAAATGTAAATGTGCTTGGGTATGGATCCAAACCGAGAGATAGGTTTTGAGCCAGTAACGTAGTGTTTGAGGCATGTCTGCTGTAGATACACATGCTTTGCATACTCCTATCTAGTGTTGGGTCCGGGTGTTTGCAAGTTGTTTTTCGTCGAAGAAGTCTTTCCTAGTCACAAGGTAAGGTGATCCCTCCTTTTGGTGATAGTGCGCATGGTCATCGACTCCATTGCTAGATTGTTTTTTTTCCACCATAGAGTTCGGACGTGTATTGCTGCGCTCCGGTTCAAAACTGTTCTTCGGGTTCCCTTCGACGCGCAATCATCTCTACCCTCAATTGTATTGGTTCTGTACACGTTTCCCTCTTGCAGGCATATCGTTCGACATCAGATTTGACTCGCGATCTAAAGACTTTGTGGGCGGCCTTCGAGGCCTATCCGCGCTAGATCAGCTCTTCGTCAATGGATCGGACTCTGTTTAAATTCTGGCCCCGGTGCCACGTGAAATATCCGTGCACCGACTCACACAAAGTGTGCAGCTTGTGCTTGTCTCCAGAGAAGCATAGAAGAATGCCCTATGGATAGAACAAACAACAAAGTGGAGCTCACATCTGCGAGGGGTAAAGATCAAGGCAGCCCAGCCGTTGAAAAAATAATAAAAAAACATCAGAAAAAACTGAGCCACCGGTCCCAATGGCCTACCGGGAGCAATGTTTAGAGAAGACTCAGCATACACTGGGGTAGAGTTCTATCCAACCTATTCATTGAATGCCGACTACAAGCTAGGGTGCCAGACTCCTAGCACGGGTCATTCTTGCAACCAATATTCAAGAAAGGAGACAATACAGAACCAAAAAACCACAGATTAATTGCCCTTCTGGACATCGAAGGGAAAGCCTACACAGGCACCCTACTGACAGAATTAAACAGATGGATCGAAGATAATGAAAGCCCCCCCCAAAAAAAAACACAGGGTGTCGCATCGCAAAGGCTGCTCTACAATTGATGACATCGTGGCCATATCGTACCTAAGCCAACAAGCAAATGTCAAAAATAAAAAAACAGTCTTCGCCCGTTTTGTAGACTACTCCGCAGCTTTTGATGGGGTGCCTCAACGCAAGCTTTGGACTAAATTGCGCAGCTGGCAAATTCCAGGAGGGCTCCTCAGATCCATTATTTCACTCTATAGTAATACTTGGATTAAAGTCAAGCTAGTAGATAACACTAAAACAAAAAAGTGCTTCACAAATCGAGGCCTAAAGCAGGGATACGTACTTGCCCTTACACTTTTTAACCTATATACAACAGATCTGGGCAAGATGCTCCATAATGCCAACCTTGCAATCCCTAAAATTGGAGCAAACAAATTTCAAGTATTACAATATGCAGACGATCTAGTGGTGATGGACCATACTAAACTTGGACTACAAAGAGGTCTAAATGCCTTAAATACTTACAACAAGATAAATTACTTAAGTATAAACTCTCATAAGACCAAAGTAATGAGTTTCAGGCGTTGCGCAAAAAAAAGCACAACTTAAATGGTACGTGGGTAAAGAGACAATCTCTGTTTCGAAATCCTATAATTACCTTGGGTGCTGGCTAAGCAATTCTGGTGAAGCGACTCTACATTCACTTAAAATGAACTCCAAAGTACTGTCGACAATTTGCGCTCTGTGCAAATTATTCAAGAAAATGCAAAGTCCAACGACAGTCCCAATCAGAAAGGTACTACAATCCAAAATAAGGTCAATTGTGGGGTACGCACAGCAGGCATTACCAGGCAAAATGGAAAGTATGCTAGAAAAAGCACAATGCCAGGCATATACATACATATTCAAGCTACCAAAATACGCTCGTAATAGCCTGATTCGCTTGGAGTTTGGTCTGGTGCAACAAAACAAAGAATGCCTGGGTATGCAGGCAAAATACTATTACCAATTATTTAAAGCCACCGCTGGAAGCTTGAAGAGCATGCTAAAACCGATCTACGGAGGGACAATCAACCCATGGCAACTCTATAAGCAGAAAGCGATGGAAACACTGGACCTGGCAATACAGAACTGGGGTCATGAGGACATAAACTACCCGGCCGTCAAAAATGCAGTCAACAAACAATGCTATCAACTGTCAGGTAAAACTGACCTTGCACATTATGAAATGGGAGGAGGTCAACCTGGGCTGATCGCAACCTACATGGAGCATAAAACCTTGCCTTACCTTAGCCAAGCATTGGGGAGGAAAGCCCTAAAAAACATTTTGTGGGCCAGACTAGTGCCCCTCCCAACCAAAGAACTAAATCCCGGGTGGAAATCCCTTGATCTTAAAATCAACTGTAGAATTTGCAATTTTAAAACAGAATCCCTCCTACATTTGCTGCCCAGGCCTGTTACTGTCTCGTCAGAAGCTTCTAAAGCCAATGTGGCTATGCAAAGGAGTTCGGACAGTGAAAGAAGCCGATTTGGTTCTATTCTTTTGCATCCTACCGACCTACTTGGCTAGATTTGGCAGATATATGGACGAGCCGTGCACTAGACTTACTGAAGAAGAAGGTCCTGACCACACCGGAGGAGTCTTGAACTGTATCGAGCTCTTTCCTAGAAAATAAACTTGCTGCTGATTTAATTAAGGCACATTTTAAAATGATACATCAAATTCTGTCGCAACACTGTTTATATAACTTTTTCCTTTTAACATAAATAGTATTTTTCTCAGAAATAAAATCGGTTAGAATCTCATGTGAACTCTTTTTAATGTTAGATGCACTGTGAAGGATTTTAAGTAATCCTGTTTGTGTTTTAATTTCATTGATGTAAGTTATACTGCAAATGGTTTGAAGTAATTTGGATTGGTTAGTACTACACTATTTTGTAGATGTATTAGTAAGACAACAAGCTAATGTAGTCCAGGCAGTGCTTAAGACACTATTTCAAACAACTGCCACCGCTTGGGGAGCATACTGCTTTATAGTCTATGCAAAGCATGTGTATCTACACCACACATGCCTCAGACGGAAAATGTTACTTACCCAGTAAGAATCAGTTCTTGGCATGTACAGCTGTAGATTCACATGCGCCCACCCACCTCCCCGGACACCTGTAGTTCTTGCAGTTCTTCCTACTTGCCTACATATGCATGGCATCTCTATTCTACACTTACGCACTCCATTGTCACCCTCTTGTGGGAACACAATCTAACAATGGAGTCGATGAACATGCACACTATCACCAAAAGGAGGAGTCACCTTACCTCCTGACTTGAAAGACTTCTATGAAGACTATAACAACTTGCAAACATCCGAACCCAACACTAGATGGCAGGAATATGCAAAGCATGTGAATCTACAGCTCTACATGCCAAGAACAGATGCTTACTGGGTAAATAACATTATCCTTCTCTCTCACTGGACTTTCCCCCACCTGTTTCTCCCTTTTTTCTCCTATGACCACTCTTGTTTCCAATATGCCTACTGTCATGATAAGGGTGGCTAGGCCATCTGTTTTCTTTTCCTGGGACTTCTGTTTAGGTCTCGCCTGAGCCAGCGCATGCGTTGCTCTGGCGAGACTTTTAGTTAGTGGGCTTCAAAAATCCGAACACACGCTTTGTGTGGCCTAAATCGTGCGGTTACGCGCACAGGCACCATCTGGCTTTCCTCTCTCGCCATCTGGCTTTCCTCTCTCGCCATCTGGCTTTCCTCTCTCGCCATCTGGCTTTCCTCTCTCGCCATCTGGCTTCCCTCTCTCGCCATCTGGCTTCCCTCTCTCGCCATCTGGCTTCCCTCTCTCGCCATCTGGCTTCCCTCTCTCGCCATCTGGCTTTCCTCTCTCTTCCTCATTAAGCGCATCGCTTGCGGGCACCCTTACATCGCGCAATCACTTTCACGGCCGTGCCGCCGCGTCTTTCATGCCCGCGCGGCCAATGCTTGTTAAACTGATCATCTGAATTCAGTGTGATCACTTTGCTACGGTACCTAGATCAAGGGTAGTGTCGCACAGTTTTTCTACAACTGAGTCATGTTTTAATAGTCAATAGTCATAGCCTTGTCACATGATATCGGTTTCCATAATATCAGCAGGTTAAACGCTATTTTTAAAGTTGACATTCAATGTTGCAGCATGTTGTATACACGTATTCGTAAACCCGTTTCTTCAAACATGGCGCACGATCTGGTCATAAACTGTTAGTCCTCTTTCTATGTGCACTATTCAAAACTCTGGCGAGCTTCCTTAGTTCCGATTACATTGGAAATCCCCTAGCGTGTTAGTCAGACGAGGGACGCTCTTTTCTTATATACGGGTAAGCGGATTTTAATCAATTTGGCTTTAGAACCGGCAGAGTTGTCAGGTGAGCGTTTTTCGCTAACTGTTTTCACATGATGCTTTATTTAATAACAGCATGTTTACATACTTCAAGTGTTCTATGCGCTGTTTACTTCTCTGCTCGAATGACTCCTCAATCTTTTCAAACGATAGTTTGCCCGATGACCCTGGCGTCAGCCCAACGCATAAATCGTATGCATACATGTTGTACAACTTCAGTACCATGCATGCTTCTCTTGCCATTTGCCACTGTGCCCCCTGCGTACCCTTCCCACAGTCAGTGGCACAATCGTTTTCCAGCAGGCACACTGGCACCGTTCACCACCTTAGTGCAAACTCTGTGGCACAGAGAGCACAGTATTACAGCGCAACCTTCTTGCGCAGACACTGTTACACAGGACACCACCCTTGTGCAGACACAAAATCCCAGCTTACTCCGTTCGTGCCAGCACAGTGACACATCTCATTAACCTCACGCAGGTTCAGAGGCACAACTATGCTCATGCACTCGCAGTATCCCAATTGACTACGCTCATGCAGACACAGTGGCATATCTCACCTTCCTCGTGCAAAGTGATACAGGTGACCACTCTCTCGCAGCCACAGTGACATGCCTAAAATGCCTGCCTACACCTCGCAGAGAGAGGACTGATCCTGTGTCCACGCGGGAGGTGCCAGCCAGCTCAATGTTACCATAACTTCTACTTTTTAGCACAGTTTGGTTGCTCTGCTCTTCTGTGCACACCTGGAGATATTTACCCAATCCTTAAAGCAGCCCACATGCAGCCCATTTCTCCCCTTATTGCAAGGCTTTCAAGGGATGTCTGGAGGGAGAGTGTGTTATATGAAGATTTGTGGACGTGTAGCTACACTTTAAATGTCTCATGGGTAGCCGCATCTGATTGTTAAACGCAGCACGGAGATGGTTGTACCACCTGACCCACAATAGGAGATTGGCCAAGAGTAACTCCCCACGCACCCCGGTACAGCCTCGTAAACACGCCCCCAGCAATGGCGGTCTCCAGCCTCTCCAATACTTTAATAACCTCACCGGAAAGCTCGCCCAAGCTAATTCAGTAGACGCTCTTGTGACTTATGCCAGTACCTGCAAAACCTGTACAAACACTTGCTAAATGAGAGTTGAATTGGCATCACAGGGAAGGGCGTTGATGGATTTTAAGCCCTGATCTCTTGGTGTCCCATAAACACTGACTGTTTCTGCTACTCGCACAAGCCTCTCAGTTTGACAGCTCAGTTCTATTCTGATTTGCCGCTGTTAGTTTTCTGCTGTATTAAATCATATGCTTCTAATTTCTGTCTCAGTGAAAAGCAAAGTACACCTGGCAAAATGCGAATTTAATGTTCCTTCTAACCACAGCTGTCACGTAGTTAATTGGTTGGAAAGCCTACACAGTTTCCACTCCACATATTTTACTCTATGCAGGAGTCCAATTACGAAGCACTGGCAGCAGCCAAGTCGAGAAGAGATGGGGAAAACAATGTTGGTGTCTTTCACTCAATGTGCTCCCTAGGTTCAGGTTTTTGTGTTTTTCATTTATTTAAAGTAAATGGCATCAAGGCATTCATTTCACAATACACATCACTTCATCAAAGTGCACCCAGCTGACTTTTGTTTTGTATTCCCGCTACACTCCACCCCTTCTGCTCCTTAATCTATTTTAATGGCCAGGCAGTAATTGAAACAAGCATTGGCATAGCCAATAGGTCTCGCCTTTGGGACCTTATAAGTATTGAGTTATGCAGCACAATATCCTTACTGCAACAACATTAACTGTTGCATGGCTAAACACTTATAAGGTCCCAATGGCGAGACCTATTGGCTATGCCAATGCTTGTTTTTACTTGTTATTGGTGTGGCCTGCAAGTCCCAACATGTGCTCTTGGCAAAATACCTGGATTTCTGGTACTCCGTGTCTTGGTTTAGATGCGTTGTACACCTGCCTCTCTTATTCTTTGTGAGTGATCGTACCATCTGCCTCCCTTCTTGCTAAATGCATTCTCTCCACTTTATCTCCCAGTCTATCGGCCTCACTTATATTGGTTGCTGTGCAGTTCGCTCCACAGCGTCTCTTCCCTTCGCCTTTTCTCCCTCTAATTATCATGCTGCCTCTTCCACATTTCTCCCACTCCTCCCTGTGACTTCCCTTCCCTCTCTATCTCACCACGTGTTCCCTTCACTTTCTTAAGTCTCCTTTCTGATCTCTGCACATCTCTCTCTCTCTCTCTCTCTCTCTCTCTCTCTTTCACTCTCACTCTCTCTCTCTCTCACTCTCTCTCTCCGCCCACCAGTCTGTCTCACCCCACAATCCCTCTGCAGTGGTTTCATGCAAATTGATGGGCTACCTGCAGTGTGTGGCGACTGCCCCCATGATTCGTGTATCTTAGGCTCTAGGATAAACTGTTTTAGGGATAGAAGGGCGTGTAACCCTCCTCTCCCCCCATGCGGGTGTTTTTAGCTTCTCCATTAAACCACTGCGACCCCCTTTCTTTCACCTTTTGGTCTTCCCAAACTCACTCCCTCTGCCTGTCCCACCTTTCTTGCCTACCTTTGTCTCTCAGACCTGCCACTCCCATAAATGTTTTCTGAGACAAGGATGTATTCATAAATCAGACTGCATGACCCAGTGTGTAGTAATTGTATAGCTCTTCAATCTCTAGTGGCAAAGCACCCAGGATAATGTGCTGCATTACTAAACACTTATAAGGTGCCAAAGGCAAGACCTATTGTCTATGTCAATGCCTGTTTTTATCAACGATTCTCTGTTTCCAGGAAGTTTGAGGAGAAGAGCAGACTTGTCTGAAAAGAGGATGCTTGGGTTTTGACACAGAGTGCAAGTGTGAATTGGGTTGCAGTTTTTAGGAAGTGATGTTGGTTGTATTCTTTGAATCCTTTTTTCTTGGTGGTGGAGCATGCCTGAGTACTCCTTCTAGGTCTGTTGAGTTTTCTCTTTGAATTACCTCAGTCCACCTAATGTATGTTATTTTTGACACACAACTATTTTTGATCTTTCGCATTTCATGTCATTCTATCAAATCCTCAGCAGGGAGAGAATACCCACGTCTGAGAGGGAACAACTACGTCTCGAATTACAGCAGCTCAATCATCAGATCAACCAGCAGGCCCAGATGAGAGGAATGGAGGTACAAAATCATAATGTTTTTCCTGCTGGGGTAGGAGGAACTTCTGCTTCTTTCCCTTTTAAAACCTTTCTGATCTCATATCTTTACGTTCTGTTGTGCATTATGTTGTTGCCTGCCTTACCACTGTCTGCCTTTCCACTGTCCGCCTTTGCCTCTGTTACCTATCCTAGCATGTCCTACCACTGTCACCCTTGCCCTCCACGTGACCATATTGGACCTATTGTGCAAAGTAAAGAGTGTGTTCCTGACCGAATCACTTGACTAGAAGCAGTGGAGTTCCAGAGGTGAAAGTGAGCTGGAAACAACTAAAACTGAGCTGCACTTTTATTCTCTCCCTGAAATTGTTAGATTACTTTTAATGGCAATTTCAAAATTCTCGTACTTTGCTCCTCCCACATGGAATGCTCTTTTTGTTCAATAAATGGCGTTAGTCAGTGTAGGAAGCTGGCTCTGTGTATGGTATACCACTAGGTGGTAATACCTTCCACAGAGTCTAGAGATTACCCCAGAAGTGTACAGGGCACAATGTAAACCCAAGATTCTCTATTAGTAATAGTGTGGTTAAGCCTTAGGCCTTGCACAGATGAGTGAAAGACATTTATTGCACACACATGACCATAACTGACACACAACTCAAAAAGGAGATTCACACCAAATTTATCAAATTAAACGTGGTTTTATTTTAAGTCCAAAATCTTTGCAATAAGATAAGTATGTTTCTAAATAAAAATACTTTTGACTTTCAAAAGTCAACACGTAGTGCAATTTCTGAACAGTTCAATGTTATTCTATGGAGGAAAACAATGATGCACTTAACAGGTAAGTACGCAACTTACAGTTCCATTCTTCGGAACCAAGGATCAGGTGAGTACCAAACCTGCACCACCATCGCCATAGGGGCTGCCGGGTGCCGGGCGCAAATAGAGCGTTGGGCGCCCAATACTCTTCAATGGAGAACTTGCTTTGGCCAAACAGGCTGCAGGCATCGCACCAGAAGTTGCAGGAGGGAGACCATCGACAGCAGAGGTAAGAAGAGATGTAGGGGGTCCTGGGTACACTGTCGGTTCTGCTCACCAAGACCTAGGGGCTTCGGGTTCAGGGGTGCCTTTAAACGTCTGATTCTTCTTACCGGATCCGGTCGCAGTCAGGATGAACGTCTGGATTCAGGCTGGAGGCGTCCTAGTGGAGTCCAGAAGGGTTCAGACAATGCTGGACTTGGGGTCAGGATCGCTGGGGAACCTGTTCTGCCTCGTTGGGCCACCTGGAAAAGAGCCATATGCTTCTGGTGCAGAGTGGTCAGGACTCGCTGTTGCAGCTGGCACGGGGTCCTTGGTGTTAGATTATTGGGGACAGAACCGCTGTCATCTTGACTTCTGGTTTGTCAAAGTTCAGGCAGTCTTCCTAGGGTTTCTGGACGTTGCTGGCTGCAGGACAGGCATAGTCTTCTCGCAGGGTCTCTGAAGCTGGAGACAGGCCTTTAGTGCTGGAGCCAAGTAAATAGTAGTCTTCAGACTTGGCTGCATGGCGTCGTCTTCGTCCCCCTTAGGTCGCAGGTATCTAACTTCAAGGTTTGAGGGAGTCTCCTAAATACTAGTTTTAGGGGGCGTGTTATGGGAGTAACATGTACGGCCAATGGGCACCTCACCTTTGGTGACTACACCCTCTATTATGCCACCATCCGATGGGAGAGGGAATAATCCTAGCCCTGATTGGAAGAGTCCCCTCATCTTCAAGATGGCGGGGATTGAAAAGTGAGCTCAACTTCGACTCCTCCACCAGAGATGTGGAGCTGCCAGAGATGAGCACACCACCTAGTCTTTCTGAGCTTTCCCGCTGCCCCCCCCCCCCCCCCCCCCCCCCAATCAGAGTGTAAACTGTGGGCTGCCATCTGCTGCTAGCAGCAGAGGCTGTGGGGCACATTACAAAGCCTTCAGGTCTTTGAATATCCCCCTTCGAGTACTGCCCCCAATCCTGGAGTGAGGTGTGACTTCTCTGCCCATGATGTGCATTGTTTCTGGTCCCAGAGAGCAGAGGCTCTCCGCCCAGGGGTCTAGAAACTGGTCTGTGTGTGGCAGGCTGCCTAAAGCCAATCCGTGACCACACCAGGGTCGGTAGGCTTCCAGGGGTCACCTCTAAGGTGCCCTCTGAGTACATCGTTTAATAAATCTCACACTGGCATCACTGGGGATTTATTCCAAGGAGTTGTTTGGTACCAAACGCTCCTGGGTTTAGTGAAGCCATCATGGTGCTCCATCTGAGCACATTCCCTCGGATGCCAATGTGGTGGAGTCTTTCGATCAGCGTGTGGTGGGATACTGTTTTGAAGACTGCCAAGAGGTTGCGGAGGATTAAAGCTGCTGTTTCTCCTCTAAGAAGATTCAGATGTAGAAGGTGGCTGCAATCAGGGTGGTTTCAATGCTGTGATTGCTGCGGAAGCCGGATTTGGAGGCGTCAAATAGCTGATTCTACTCGAGATGTGTCGTGAGTTGATGGTTGGCAATCTTTTTCAGTACCGTCTCTGGTAATGTGAGCAGGGAGATTGGCTGGTAGTTTTTGGTTTCCCTGGTGTCGGCAGAGGGGTAGGATATGGTTTTCCAGTGCAGGCGTCGGGAAATGTTGCGATGGTGTTAGGTGTTGAGTAGGATGGTGAGTTCTATGTTGATTCTTTGGTTTCCGAAGTTGAAGATGTGATGCGGGCATGGGTCTGTGGGAGCTCCCAAGTGGATGGATTTCATGGTGGAGGTGGTGTCCTGGGTAGAGAGGATGTTCTAGGCGACCCGTGTGTGGTTCGTGTTGGTTACCGTAGTGGCTTATCTGTGGAGTAAGTCTGTAGGTGTGGGTTGAGGTTCAAAGTTTCTGTATATGGTTGTGATCTTGATGTGAAAGAAACGGGTGTGGCTGTCAAACGGCTCCTGTGAGGATATTGTGTTTTCACTCGCAGCTGGTTTGGAGAATTGCTTAACGATGTTGAAAAAGTCCTTTGTGGTGGTGTTACTGGTTTTGATGCATGCAGCAAGGGCTGTCTTCTTTGTTGCCATCAGCAGGCGGGGTTAGAGGGAGGTCTTAAAGGCTGCCCTGTCAGAGGTGTCTGCTGGTGTGCCATCTCCTCCAACTGTTTTCTGTCCCTTTTCGCTGTTCTGAATTCTTGGGTGTACCAGCTGGCCTTTTTGGAGGATTTTCTCTGGATGTTACTCGTGATGGGGACAATGCTGTCTGCACAATTGGTTATCCAGGCATTGAAGTTTTTCACTCCCTGTTCGAGGTTGGTGGCAGTAGCAGGGTTGAAGGTGTTGAGGGCGTTCGGCCAGCTGGTCTCTATTTTGTGCCACCTCCGGTGGGGGGGCATTGGGCATCTAGGGTTGGCAGTGAGGGGGCTGGAGATGCTGAAGTGGACAATGGAGTGTTCAGTCCATGTGAGTTTTGTCAGTCTTTTATTTTAGTTAATTGAAATCTGTAGGAAGCTAGCTCTGTATATACTATACCAAAGTGAGGTATTGTGTGCAGAGTCCGGTGGAACCCCCAAAGGTAGGCAGAGGTAAAATTAGATGGAACCTTACTCTCTATTGTGGCAGTGTGGTTGAGCAGTAAGGCAGTATCAGAGGACAGCGTTAAGCATTGTTTTTGTATAAAAATATTCTTTATTTTATTTTCTAGAACCAAGCAAGCCGGGCACAGGTAAGCAATAAGTACTATACAGTAGTAATGCAATTGAAATACAGTTTGAATGATTGTATATGCAATACTTAGTAAATACAGTACATAGACTTGAATAGGCTTTTTAGTAAAATAGCAAGTAAGTAACTTTTGAGATTGCTAGGCTTACACAGAGTAGTATACCTAGATACTACTCTGGGACATGTCCTGGAAACAGGTAAGTAAAATCGTTTTTGTTAGATTATGCAATTTTAAATAATTTCTTTAGTTTCTCAAACTCCACACTTAAAAACTTTACACAGAAAAACAGTCAATGTTATCCTATGGAGGAAAATAGTGTTCTCAGTTTTGAGGTAAGTATTTGGTAGTGGGAGTTGAGGTTCTGGGGGTAGACTCAGGGGTCCCCAGGGCCAAGGATGCACTCTAGTTACACCCTCAGCGGCACTAGGGTGGCCGGGTGCAGAGTGCTGAGGCCCAATGTTATCCAATGGGGGATAGGGGGCCTCAGTTGGTGGCTGCTGACTAGCAGGCCACTTGGCTGTGGGAGCAAAGCTCCTGGACTTTAGCTCAGGGCAAATGGGGAAACAAAGTAGCACCAAAGGTGCACTCTCAGCGGCACTAGGGCGGCTGGGTGCAGAGTGCTGTTTCAACGTCTGACGCCCTGTTTTCAATGGAGAAACTCTGGTTCGGAAAGACACTGCAGGCTTGGGGACGAAGGTCTTCTTGGTGCGACCACCACTTCGAGAGGGAAGTTAGTGATGTTTAGGCACCTTTGGTTTGGGCACACAAGGCAGTGGGTCGTCGGGTGCAAGGCTGCCTTTTGGGGTCAGATCTTACCAGCTCCTGGTCGCGGTTAGGGGGGGCCTTCTGGATTTAGTCTGTAGGCGTCGGCTTGAGGTAGGTCAGGGTTTGCAGGATCTCGGTTCAGGATCGCTGGGGTGACCTCGTGGTGTTTGCCCACTCGAGCTCGGGCCGTAGACGGCGGGTGCAGAGTGGGACCGATTCGCGGTTTCCGGCTACTGCCAGAGGTTGCAATGAACAAATCCGGTGTTCACGGGAGAAGCAGTCTCGAAGTAAAGTCAGGCAGGCCCTCCGGGGTATTTGTAGCTGCTGGCTGCAGGACACACCGGGATTTCTCAGGAGCAGGTTCGAGAGAGAGACAGGCAGGTGGGGCTGGGGCTAAGTTAGTGGGCGTATTCCTCTTGTTAGCTGCTGCACGGCTATTCAGTCCTTCTTCTTTTCTTGTTTCTTGTCTGGATCTGAGGAAGCAAGGTTCAGTTGTGCCCCTAAATACTAGATGTTCGAGGCATATGAGTGCATAGATCGCCATCTGGTGTTGGGCCCAGATGTTTGCACTTGTTTTTGTCCTGGAAAGTCTTTGAAAGTCACGAGGTAGGTGACTCCTCGTTAGGATCATAGTGCGCATGGGCATCAGATCCATCCTCAGATTGTTTTTTTCCGCCATCGGGCTCGGATGTGTTTCTCGCGCTCTATTTCGGAACCGTTACCGATTCCTGTTTCGACGCGCAATCCTTCACCTTTTCACAGGTATTGTCTCGATCACGAATCCTAATTGGCGCGCATCTCTACAAGTCTTCGATTCCAGTCGTCGAAGAAGGCCTTCGGGCCGACCTGAGCCTTGGCATCTGGCTCATGGAAAGAACGCCTTTCAAAAAGTGTCCTCGATGTGGGTCGAAGTTTCCCCACACCGATCTGCATGAGGTGTGTAACCACTGCCTCTCTTCCGAGCACGAGGCCAGAGACTGCCTAGCTTGTGCCTCTTTCTGCTCGAAGAAGACAATCCGGGATCGACGAGCTCGAAGGACCATGTCTCGCATGTCGAGTTCGATCCCTGACGACATCTTCCAAGAGGGCGTCAATGAGCCAGAGAAGCGGGTCGAAGAAGGCCTCCTCAGCGCCTCCGAAGCCAATGACTCCGACATCGATTAAGTGACTCCAGCTCAACGGGTCGTAAGTAGAAACGTCGACCCCCCTCCCTACAATAACAAAGGCTTCGGTCTCACCTTCACCTTCGGGCTCAGGTGCACACCGACCCACTGCTTCCCATGTCCGGCCCTCGGGCCCGGCAAAGAAGCCTGCCAAGCCTTCCAGCGACTCGGCTCGAGTCTGCCTGCCACCGACGCCGAAACCCAATCATCGGCAGCAAAAAAGAAGCCACACCCATCCTCCGAGCCGACCGCTACTTTCACCCTGAAGCCCTCTGCACTGAAGACACCAAGCAGTAACTCCCCGGCACCGAGAAAACACTCAGAGCCGACGAAGAAGCCACACCCCAAAAGTTCGGACTCGCACTCTTCGGAGCCAAAAAAAACATCGACACCGAAGACGCACACAGAGACTGGTAAACCAAACGGCTCGAAGTCCGAAACCGCTCTGGACCCGGCGCCGAAAAAGCCCTCGATGCCGACACACTCAGCACCGAACACCCAACCTTCTTCAGAAGACCTTTTTCAACCAGACCCTCAACAAAAAACTCTAACTAAAGACCCTAAAACTGATCAATTGACTGAGTTCCAGAAAAAGACCATTTGACATGCCTGCACCAGCTCCACCACCTAAAAAGAGGGACATAGCCACATCACCTCTTAGGGTCCCTTCTCCACCTCCATCTCCCCAACCACCTCATTCTCCTACGCCATCCCCTACACCAGTAGACAATGACGACACATATGAAGACACAGGGGACTGTGACAATGACCTGCCACTAGGGGACCCCAGTCCACCAGGTTCCCCTGACTCCTGGGATGACTATAATATGCCTAATGTCCCGCAAGATGTCATCTATCCCTCTAGGCCTTCCCCACCAGAAGACACCATGGGTTTTAATCAGCTGATACACCGGGCTGCCCAGTACCACGGGGTCGACCTACATACAGAACCGGTCGAAGAGGATTTTTTAATGGACACTTTTGACACCACCCAAAGGTCCACATCCACTTTACTCATGCTCAAAGGAGTTACTAAACACGCTACAGAAGTATTTAAGGACCCTGTCAGGGCTAGAGTCCTCAATCCTAGAATTGAGAAAAAATACAAAGCTGCCCCTACAGACCCAGCTTACATTAAGGGCCCTGTTCCATTAGACTCCATGGTGGTCTCAAGTGCTAGAAAAAGGGCTAATTCGCAGACATCAGGTGATGCAGCTCCGCCCGACAAAGAGTCAAAACTCCTCGACGCCTCTGGCAAAAGAACAGCGTCACAGGCAGCTAACATTTGGCGCATCACAAACACTCAGGCCCTGTTAGCCAGATACAATAGGGCTCACTATGATGAGTTGGAGTCCCTACTCCAACACCTCCCGGACAAATACAAATATAAGGCCAACGACCTCATACAGGAGGGTAAAATTATCACCAACACCTCCATCCGGTGCGCTCTCTGTGGCAGATACGGCATCCAGAGCAGTAAACACAAGCGTCCTTCTCCGCAGGCACGCGTGGCTACGCATTTCCGGTTTTAAACCTGAAGTGCAAAGCTCTATCCTCAACCAACCATTCGACCAACACCAACGTCTCGCATTATTAAAGTTTGAGCTGTTGGCATTGCTAATAATAATGCAACACCAATAGCAGCTCAAAGGTTCGGTAATGTGAGACCTATTGCATTGCAATTGTTTTTTTTTATATAGCACGAACTTGAGTGAAAGGTGTGTATTTATGTTGCATTGAGTACAGTGTAATTATGTGTTGTGTTATGTGGCACAGAGTGGTATTGTCTGGAGTGTATTTATCTCGCATTAAGTTGAGAGTAATTGTGTGACGTGCAATTATGTAGTACTGAGTGGTATGTGGAGTGTATTTATGTTGTATTGAATACAGTGTAATTATGTGATGTGTAATCACACAACCACAACCACACACACACAACCACACACACACAACCACACACATAACCACCACAAACGCACACAACCACACACAACTACAACCACACACTCAACCACACGTATAACCACACTCGACCACACACACTCAACCACATATACAACCACCCACACAATCACCCACACAATCACCCACACAATCACCCACACAATCACCCACACAATCACCCACACAATCACCCACACAATCACCCACACAATCACCCACACAATCACCCACACAATCACCCACACAATCACCCACACAATCACCCACACAATCGCCCACACACTCACCCACACAATCGCCCACACACTCACCCACACACACTCACCCACACACACTCACCCACACACACTCACCCACACACACTCACCCACACACACTCACCCACACACACTCACCCACACACACTCACCCACACACACTCAACCACACACACTCAACCACACACACTCAACCACACACACTCAACCACACACACTCAACCACACACACTCAACCACACACACTCAACCACACACACTCAACCACACACACTCAACCACACACACTCAACCACACACACTCAACCACACACACACAACCACACACACACAACCACACACACACAACCACACACACACACAACCACACACAACCACACAACCACACACACACACAACCACACACACACACAACCACACACACACACACAACCACACACACACACACAACCACACACACAACCACACACACACACAACCACACACACACACACACAACCACACACACACACACACACACAACCACAACCACACACACAACCACAACCGCACACACACAACCGCACCCACACCACCACCACCACACCCACACACACCACACCCACACAGCGAGAATCTGGAGCTGGATATATCTCAGCGGGAGGTCAGGAAAGCCATTTCTGGCTGCAAGGGTGGTAATGCCGCAAGGCCCGATGGGCTCCCAGTGGAATTATATAGATCTCTAGGAGAGGTAATAATCACAACCATGACGGCACTTTTTTAATAAGATACTAGCTGAAGGCGTTAGACTACCTGCTTCTTGGGGAGAAGCCACTATTTCATTGATCCTGAAAGCAGGAAAGAATCAGGCGAACTGTGGGTCTCACAGACCCATTTTCCTCTTAAACACTGACTACACAGTCTTCACAACGATCCTGGCAGACCTTCTTGGAGCGGTGGCGGGTGGATTGTTGCATTCCGATCAAAAGGGCTTTTTGAGAGGCAGGAACCTATTTGATCTCACTTATGATTTTATTGGAGCTATTGACTCCGTGTCCACCTTCTCATTACCGCTTTCAGCAATGAATCTAGATGCCACCAAAGCCTTCGATAGGGTCAACTGGATATATCTCTTAGCAGAAATTGAAAAGTTTGATTTTGGCGAGAAATTCTGTGGAGTTATTCAGCTCATATATCGTGATCCTCCGGCAAGACTCCTAGTTAATGGCAAATTGACCAACCCTTTTAAGATCACCGGGGGAACCAGACAGGGCTGCCCCCTCTCTCCCCTCCTTTTCGACCTGTACATCAAGTCTTTTGCTCAGCGTCTGAGAGATGAGTCGGGTATTGCATCTTTCAACTTTGTAGCGTGGGAGAGGAAGGTAGCCCTGTATGCAGATGACGTCCTGATTCTAACATCTGATCTGGAGGAGTCCTTTCCTCATGTCATTGGGTTGGGACAAGATTTTGGGCAGGTGTCTGGTTGAGGTTAATGCTGAGAAAACTGAAATTGTTGTGGAATCTGCCGGAGTGCCGATACCAGACCAAAAGTGATATAAAATATTTGGGGGTTAGGATTGTTCAGAACATAGGCAAGATTTCAGGGACTAACCTTGCTAATGTCTCCAGGGAGTGCCAGAAACTTATGAAATCTTCGGCCCACCTCCCATTGACCATTTTGGGTAGAATTAACCTGATTAAAATGATTATACTACTGAAAATTACTTTTCTTTTCAACACTATTCCTTTGCATTTTGAAAAGCCGTCGATTGATAAACTCCAGCAAGCAATCAATTCATTTGTATGGGCTTATAAGGCCACGAGGATAGCTTGGAAGAAGCTAAGGCGCAGGAGGTAGAAAGCGGGCCTTACACTCTGACCTCCAGTACTACACCTGGGCCTTTCAGCTTCGCACTCAAGAATGCTGCTGAAATCTCCAGATCCGTTGGAAAGGGGGGGGTCATATTTTTACACACAAGAACCCAAGCAGAAGCTTGCCAGAAATGTATATGCACATCCACTATGTCACATATTCAAATCAATAAATCACATTCGATTAGTGTCTTCGGTGCTCTCAAGCAACACGTCCTCCTCTCCCTTTGGAAGACCAACCAAACCCCAAAAAGGACAAACAAGCCCTTTGGAATCCACAAACTTTTTACGCACTTGCCAAGGCACAAACAGAAAATACTAAACCAGAAAAGCTAGTTTCCACTGTTTGTTTATATGTATCCAATTGAAGTCCACAAATCGCTTCATGATTTTCTTTCCTCCAGTCTCCCCAACCATGTGGCTCCTTTTGGCGCTCCTTCTATAGAGGAGCCTCCAAAAATATGGGAGCGGACACCTCCTCTACATTCAAAACCACTACACAAACATCCCCCAGTAGAGGATATTTTAGAGGCGGATACAGAGGAAACCACAACAAGGAGTGAGGTCGAGGTAATAACACTCGTACCTCCCCTGCCACCAGACAGTGACTTTCCTCCACTCCCCCCAGACCATTCCACTCCGGTCGGGGGAAGACTAAAACAGTTCCTACCTGTCTGGAACTCCATGACAACAGGCAAGTGGGTAAGACAAATTATCCAGTATGGTTACTGCCTGGAACTCACAAATACCCCCCCCCCCCCCCCCCCCCCTTCCCCACATACCAACCAAACAGCGTTCCATGTCACCAGACCATCTTACGCTCCTCAAACCAGAGGTTCTCTCATTGCTTCAAAAACACGCAATAGAACCAGTTCCCTTAGAACATCAGGGTACAGGGGTATACTCACTCTACTTCCTAATCCCCAAAAAGGACAGGACTCTAAGACCGATACTCGACCTCAGACCCCTAAATCTGTATATCAATTCAGATCATTTTCATATGATCACTCTTCAACAAGTGCTCCCACAACTGCAACAAGGCGATTTCCTTGCTACACTAGATCTCAAGGACGCCTACTTCCACATTCCCATACATCCTGCCCACAGGAAGTATTTAAAGTTTGTGGTGGACGGACATCACTACCAGTTTACAGTCCTTCCATTCGGAGTAACAACCGCACCCAGAGTATTCACAAAATGCCTGGCAGTAGTAGCAGCACATCTCAGAAGGCAACAAATTCATGTCTTCTCGTATCTAGACGACTGGCTAATAAAAGCCAAGTCATTCAACAAATGTGCTCTACACACTCACCAAATCTTACACAACTTGGGATTCACAATAAACTATCCCAAATCTCATCTCCAACCCTCTCATAAACATCAGTATCTAGGAGCCACCATAAACACCTCCACAGCCCTAGCATATCCTAGCTGTGAGAAAGTGGCTCTGTATATACTGTTCCCTAATAGGTACAGGGTGTACAGAGTCCACAGTCCCCCAGAGGCTGATAGAGGTCAAAGTTAGGTATGACCTTACTCTCAAAAGTGGTAGCTTGGTCGAGCAGTAAGGCAGTACCAGAGGACAGTGTAAAGCATTTATTGTACACACTCAGTCAGCAAATGGTTTCACACACTCAATAACTGAACTCTAGGCCAATGGTTTATATATATAAAATATATGCTTGTTTTATTTTTAGAACCACAAAGGGGGTAAAAATATACTTTCTCAGAATGAGAGGTTGAATATAAATACTTTTGTCTTAAGCAATAAATTTGTGTAAACAGTCAGTTGGTTGCAATAAACAATCCTATTTCCTAAACATAACAATGCATTGAGCTCAATGGTAAATTCAGGTTATTTGTAATAAATTACTTTTCAGATTACTTTTGGAATTCCAGGTCTGGCTCCTAGAACCAGCCTGGGGTCAGTATTCAGAATCAAGTGATGAAAGTCGACTTAATAACTGTAATGATTTTTAAATAATATTTAGCTATTTCAAAAGTTAGCACTTAGAAAATATTTCAAAGAAAACATTCAATGGATCTCTATGGCAAGAAATTCAAATTGCAGGTAGAGTACTTTATCGTTACTTTAGTAATCCAGGACTGGGTACCTAGACCCAGGACTGGGGTCCTTATCAAAAGCAGGTAAGTAATTTCGTTTGCAGAAATGGTACGATTTTAAAAGAATATTTCAAATTTGCAAAAATAGACACTTAGAAGAAATTTCACAGAAAAGCAGTCAATGGTTTCTTATGGGAGAAAAATGAGTTAGAGGTAAGTATAGTTGTGAACACTTTTCAGGGTCAGGGCTGGGCACCAAGATCCAGCACTGGGAGCTCACCTAGGAGCAGGTGAGTAAATTTGTTTTTGTCACTTGGCTGATTTTTGGTGAATTTTTGCAGTTTTGAAAAGTTCACACTTAGAAGATTTTTGAAGAAAAAGCCAGTCAATGTTACCCTATGAGGAAAATGAAGTTAGCGGTTTACGGGTAAGTACTCGACTGGCAGAGTTGAAATTCCGGGCATGGACTCAGGGGTCCCCCAGTGTCAGGTAGGTACAGTTGGTTCACCCTCAGCGGTTTCAGGACGGCCGGGTGCAGAGAGAGTTAGGCCCAATGTTATCCTATGAGGGATAGGGGGGCCTTGGTTGGTGGCTGCTGTCTGGCAAGCCACGCGGCTGTGGGAGCTGGGCTCCTGGTCACTTACTCAGGGCAAGTGGGGAAGTAGGTTAGTGTAGAGAGGGCACTGCCAGGGCCACTCGGGCGGCTGGGTGCAGGGTGCTTTTGAGCCTTCGGGCGCTCAATGGAAATCAATGGGAATGTTCCGGTTTGGAAAAAGGCTGCAGGCTCGGGGACGAGGAGGTTTCAGGTGCCACCACCACTTCGGGAGGTAAGTTGGGTAGTTGTAGGTTAGGTGGGTACCCCGGGATTGGGCACAGGGGGCCGCAGGGCGCCGGGTGCAGGGGTGCCTTTTGACATCGGGAATCTTACCCTCTGGTTGATCGCGGCTGGGGTGGCACTTGGTTCTGAGGCTGCAGGCTTCTTCCGGGATGTCGAGGGGGGTCCTTGGGTGCCGGACTCTGGGTCACAGTCGCCGTGGGGTCGTCCTCTGGGTCTTTGTCCACTCCGGCACTGGCCAGGCTTGGCTGGTGCAGAGTGTGTTGGGTCCGCGGTCCCGGGCTGGTGCCAGGGATAGCAAATAGGTTTCTTGAGTAGAGCCTCTACTCGTGGGAGTCCCAGGGGCTTAGAGCTAAAGGGTAGCCAGGTCCTCCGGGGTTGGTGAGGTTGCTGGCCACGAGGGATGCCGCGCTGGTGCAGGTTCGAGAGTCGACAGGCCGGTAGGGCTGGGGCCAAAGCAGTTGGTGTCTTCTTCTCTTTTTAGCAGCTGCAGGGCAGGTCCTTGTTCTTCTTGCTCTTCTTGTAGTTTTCTATCTGGAATCTCAGGAAGGAAGGTTCAGGGTGCCCCTAAATACTAGATTTAGGGGCGTTACAGGTAGGTGAAGGCCAGGGACCAATGGGTCCTTGTCCTGGGGTGGGTACACCCCCTATCCTGCCTCTTTCCTGTGGGAGGGGGGCAGTAGCCTAATCCTGATAGGGTAGGGCCTCCCATCTTCAAGATAGCGAGAGCCCGGAGATGTGCTTCACCTCGCCTCCCCCACCTGAGGGGTGGGGTGGGCAGGCTGGCACATCCCCTGTCCTTGTATGGGGTTTCCGGCCAAGCTTCCCGCCAGAGTGGGGGGTTGCAGTGGCCTGGGGAAACTCCAAATGGCGGCATGCCTTTGAAGCTTCCCTTTGCTCATCCTGGGGGAGGAGATTTCTCACCTCACCCAGGATGTGCATTGTTGCAGGCCCAGGAGAGCAGGGGCTCTCCCACCCAGGGGTCCAGCAACGTGTCTGCTGTGTGGCAGCCTGGGCAGCCTCAGAGCAGACGTGGATTGTAAGTTAGCTGTAAGGGGGCATCTCTAAGATGCCCTCTGGGGTGCTTAGTACATTAAATCCTACACTGGCATCAGTGTGGGTTCAATGTGCTGAGAAGTTTGATACCAAACTTCCCAGGCTTCAGTGTTGCCAATATGGTGCTGTGGAGCTCGTGTTTGACAAGCTCTCAGCACCATGTACTCTTAAATGACAGCACTGCACTTACAGTGCCCAGGAATGGACCCGGGTACTGTAGGGGCACAGGGCTCCTGCTCCTGTGCCCACACCATAGGCGTAATGCACCCAGCTAGAGGGGTGGCTGACATATGCCTTGGCAGTGTAGGTGATGGGCATGGTACACAGTGATGTGAGCCATGTCGACTCTTTGTTTTGTCCTGCACCCAGACACTCAGCCTGCAAGGGCAGTGTGTGTGTAAGGGTACAGGGCCTCTGAGGGTGGCACAATGAGTGCTGCAGCCCTTAGAGGCCTTCCCTGGTCACAAGGCCCTGGGTACCTAGGGTACCATTTACTAGGGGCTGACATGTGGCTAGGGTTTGCCAATTTGGAGTTTGTGTGGTTTAAGGAAGGAACATAGGCCCTGGGCACCTGATTGGCAGGAACCCAGGGTACACTCAATCGAAGTACATTCAGCAATTTAGCAAAAAGTGGGGGCATACCATGCAAGAAAGATGGCACTTTCTCACACTAGCCCAGCCAGGATAGCAAATATACAAGCTCTTATCACAAAATTCCAAATCCAACTCTCTCTTCCAGCAAGAGTGTTCATGCAACTCATAGGCATGATGGCGTTGTGCATCTTCATTGTGCCTTATGCAAGACTTCAAATGCGTCCCTTGCAAGAATGTCTAGCACGTCAGTGGAACCAGGCTCACGGACAACTTACAGATCTGGTGTTGGTGGACAGCCGCACACCGCTCTCTGAAATGGTGGAACACAGCAAACCTCTCCAAAGGGTGCCCGTTCCTAGAGCCTCTTCCACAGATAGTGCTGACAACGGACGCATCGCTCACAGGATGGGGAGCCCATCTCCGCGGCCACACCACTCCGTGCAGATGGACCACTCAACAGAAAGTGCTCCATATCAATTACCTGGAACTGCTAGCAGTGTTCCTAGCACTAAAATCATTCCAACTACATCTCCAGAACAAAACTGTCCTCATCCGGACAGACAACATGACAGCCATGTATTACATACAGAAACAAGGAGGCACACATTCTCTCCAGCAGTCCCAGCTCGCACAGAACATTTGGAGATGGGCCATTCCCCAGAAAATATACCTACTGGCAGAACACCTTCCAGGGGTTCACAATCAAATTGCCGATCTGTTAATTCGACAAACTAAACAGATCCACGAATGGGAACTACATCCCCAAGTCCTACTGCCCTTTTTCCAACAATGGGGCCAACCAGACATAGATCTGTTCGCCACACACGAAAACGCAAAATGCCCAACCTTCGCCGCCAGGTTTCCCCACCCACAGTCTAAGGGCAATGCGATATGGATGAACTGGTCAGGCAGATTTGCGTACGCTTTTCCGCCTCTCCCACTCATTCCATTAGTGGTACGCAAGCTCAGGCAACAGTCGCTCAAACTGATCCTAGTAGCTCCCACATGGGCTCGCCAGCCGTGGTTCCCAACACTACTGGAACTTTCACTAGTTCCACACCAAAAACTGCATCTCTCCCTGTCCTTATTAACCCAGAACCATGGAGAAATCAGACGCCCAGATCCAGGTCAACTGAACCTGGCGATCTGGCTCCTGAAGTCCTAGAGTTCGGTTACCTCAACCTGCCACCAGACTGCATGAATATTATAAGAGAGGCAAGAACACCTACCACTAGAGCCTGCTATGCTGCAAAATGTAAAAGATTTGCCATTCACTGAACTAACAATCATATAAACCCACTGGATGCATCCATCCAGGACATCATTTGCTACTTACTGCACTTGCAAAGATGTAATTTGGCATTCTCATCCATACGTCTCCACCTAGCAGCATTAGCAGCCTACTTACAAAATAGACACTTGTCACTCTTTAGAGTACCTGCGATCAAAGCCTTCATGGAAGGACTAAAAAGGATTATTCCTCCCAGATTACCACCCTCTCCAGTGTGGAATCTAAACATTGTTCTTACAAGGCTCATGGGACTCCCATTTGAACCTCTGTATAAATGTGAACTACAGTTCCTCGCATGGAAAGTGTCTTTTCTTATCGCTATCACATCCCTCAGAAGGGTAAGGGAGATCCAGGCTTTAACCATACAAGAACCATTCTTACAATTACACCGTAACAAAGTGGTTCTTAGAACAAATCCCAAATCCCTTCCAAAAGTCATATCTCCGTTCCATCTTAACCAGTCAGTAGAGTTACCAGTGTTCTTCCCAAATCCAGACTCGGTAGCTGAAAGAGCTCTTCATACCTTAGACATTAAAAGAGCCCTTCTTTACTACATTGACGGAACCAAATCATTCCGCAAAACAATTGTTTGTTGCTTTCTCTCCACCACATAAAGGCAACCCCATTTCCAAATCTGGCATAGCTAGGTGGATAGTTAAATGTATCCAAATATGCTACCACAAGGCTAAACGCACACTAACGGTTCCCCCTAGAGTGCATTCCACACGCAAAATAGGGGCTTTCCATGGCATTCTTAGGAAACATTCCCTTAGAAGATATTTGTAAGGCAGCCACATGGTCTACAACACACACCTTCACTAAACACTATTGTGTTGACGTGCAAGCAAAGCAACAAGCTTCTGTGGGTCAGCCTGTCCTTAAAACTTTATTTCAAACTGCTGCAACCGATACAGGTGACCACCGCTAAGGGAGATACTGCTATATAGTCTATCCTAAGTGTGTGATCTGCAGCTCATATGCCTCGAACGGAATATGCTACTTACCAGTGTGCATCTGTTCTTGGCATGTAGAGCTGCAGAGCCACACACATATACCAACCTCCCCGGGACCTGTATCTGTTCCAGCATTGTCTTACTTAGACATCACACATGGACATCTCTCTTTTCTACAAACTCCATTTCCCATCATGGCGAAAAACATTCTAACGATGGAGTTGATGTCCATGCGCACTGTCGTTCAAGGGAGGAGTCACCTATCTCGTGACCAAAGACTTCTTCCGAAGACGACAACAACCTGCAAGCATCCGAGCCCAACACCAGATGGCGATCTATTATCCTAAGTGTGTGGCTCTGCAGCTCTACATGCCAAGAACAGATGCACACTGGTAAGTAGCATATTCCTTCAAGTTTGGCTCCTCTGTGGGATTCTCCGGGGGCTCCGGACTGTTTGAAAGATAAACTGGCTACACCACTTAAAACGGCAGGGCTTATTGTTTGGAGGTATTTGGCTTCTTATGGTTCACTTCTATCTTGGGCGTCACTTCATAATAAGTTAGAGGAGGGTATGTCCAGGTTCAAATACCTGCAACTGCAGAGCTGGTCCCAGAATCTTAAAAAACCTATAGGCATAGGGAGCACTCTCCAGGAGCAACTGGTATGACGGCCGACAGGGAGGTAGGAGGTTTTTCTTTTACTAGTCCATAGAGGAAGTCATTGATGGTGATTTTAAACTAGCCGAAGATTTGTGGGGAGCTTCTATACCAGACGAACACTGGGAAGACTTGTGGCAAACCTCCTTTAACACCTAGTTTACATTTGTAAAGCCAGCCTGGCTTAGGAGGAACCACTACTTTGCTACCTATAGGGCTTACCTATCTCCTTCACGACTCTCTAAAATAGCAAAGGGCCCCCTGTCTGCTGCAAGAAGTGTGACCTAGTAAATGCCTCAGATATACATATGTTTAAAGATTATCCAGTCATTGCTGAATTCTGGGGGAGTAGGGGCACCTTTTGCTGACATCTTGGGAATCTGTCCAAATTTCTCTTTACTTGATCATCTTTGGCAAAGCTAGCGGAGTTACAGGCCCTGCTAGGGGGATCTTGTTCTATGCAATCCTGCTGGCTAGAAGAGAAATATGTAGGAGATGGGTAGAGATAACACCCCCACCCATTCAAAATGGCTGTCCTCTCTATACAAGACGCCCAAGACTGATTTGGGTAGATTGCAAAATAGTAAAAAGAAAGCACTATGGGATTGTTTACTTACTTGGTCCCACTGTTAGCTTCTGGATGAGTTTAATTTAGGGATCTAAGTTGTTGTGTTACTACTTTGGGAAAATCATTTTTGGATCCAATGATTATGCCTCTCTGGAAGCTCTCTTGCGGGCTATCATTTAGAGTCATCAGTTTTGCAGCGTGAATCTTTCTGGATTCACTATGCTGTGCATTATTCCGCGATCTGGTGGTTGGGTCCGGATTCGTAGTCTTTCTTCTTTTTTTTTTCTTTTTTTTTTTGTGAAGCCCAGGTGGGCGTCGACGTCCCACCATTTGGTGTACCTCTCGTGACGTCGGCGTGCTTCCTGCGGAAGTCCCACCTTTGGTGCGCCATCTTTTTTCCGCCGTTGGGTCCGGATCGTCATCGAGAAGCCCCGGAGTTTTTAACGAAGGAAGAAGAAAAATACACGAGTTTCATCGAAGGAGAATTTATAGAAGACTACAGAGAGGAAGAGCATACAGCCGGGACGACGACGACGAAGGAGAAGATCCTCAATCTTCGACGCCCATCGGAAAATGCGCACTCAGACTCTGAGCGCAATGGACAAGACACCCTTTAAATTCTGCCGTAACTGCCACCACAAATACGCGCAGAAGGACCAACATCCGGTCTGCGACCTTTGCCTGCCTATCGACCACGAGAGCAAGGACTGCAACACCTGTTCCGTCTTCTCGCTGAAGACACTCCGGGTGAGAGAAAGGCAGAGGAGAGCCAACTTCAACATGGAAGGCAAGGGTAAGGCCCCGTCGCTGTACGAACTGGGCCTCTCCACCGACGATGAAGACAACATCGCCGAGGGACCTCATGTCTTCACGGTCGCAGAGACCGATAAGAAAACGCCTGACAAGGTAGGAGACACGTCGAGTACGAAACTCCCGAAAGGGCCCCGAAAATCTGATTGACTCTCGTAAAACAGAGTCAAAGTCCTCAGAAGGAACACCGGCGCCGAAAATTTCAACGACCGCGAGTGGATCCAAGGACGAAAGGCCCAGCGGATCCTTAGAGAAGGACTCCCAGGTGCCGAAGGCCGCCGAGAAACAGAGTTCGTCGAAGCAGGCCCACGAGGTGGGGTGTTCGGTGACAAAGGACAAGGCCGCGTCGACGCAAGCTCCGTCGAAAAGACCAGCGCTCGACGCTGAACATGCCTCCGAAATGGAGAAGAAAAAGAGAAGGCTCGAGGCGGAGATGGAGAGCATCCTTCAGAGGAATGAGTTCGATGAAAAAATGAGAAAATTCACAATCCCAACGAAACCGTCAACGGATGTCGTCGAGATCGAGGAACAGGAAGAGTTTGACGCCGAAGAGCAGTCGAGAGATCCTGAAGAAGAAGAAGACCCCTACTATGAGGGGGAAGAGGAGCAGCAGTCGATCTACGGCTCAGCGCCGTAGACGACACATGAGCTGGAATGGCAGGACATCGACGCCGAAGAGCCCGTGGAGACCTATCTTTCGAGGCCTTCGCCAGACGACATTGGGGCGTACAACATGGTCGTCAAGAGCGCTGCAGCAGCTTTTGGCGTGAAATTGGACGAGGAGAAGCCGAAAGCAGATTTTCTACTTGAAACGCTGCTCCCCATCCAGACTAGGAGCTAGTTCCTCCCCATGCTCCAAAGCTTTATGAACCAAGGGAAGGAGGCGTTCAAGGAACCAGGAACTTGCAGATCCATCACTCCCAGAACAGAGAAGAAATACAAGCACTCCTCACAGGACCCCCCATATATCAAAGGATCAGTCACAGCTGACTCCATCATTGCGTCCACGGCCAGGAAACGGGCCAATGTACCGGCAACCTCAGGGCCGCCTCCCGACAAGGAGAGCAGGAGGATGGACCTCACCGGGAGAAAGGTTAGAGAAATGCGGCAATGCACTGGCGCATGGCGAACTCCAATGCCCTATTGAACAGGCACCAGTACCAGCACTGGGACGAGATGGGAGAACTAATCAAACATTTCCCCGAGCAATACCAGCAGATAGCTTCCCATCTGGTGGAGGAAGGGAAGAATATTGCAAACTCATGCATTCAATCAGCATTAGACGGGGCAGAGACATCGAGCAGACTGATGGCTATAGGAATCACTGAAAGGAGGCAGGCCTGGCTCAGAATTTCAGGATTCAAGCAAGAGGTCCAGAACAACATACTGAACACCCCTTTTAACGGTGAGGCGCTGTTCGGTGCTCCGGTGGACAAAAAACTCACCCAACTGAAGAAAGAAAAGACGGCAAGGTCCATGGGGGCCCTGCAGTTCAGAGGGATGAGAAGAGGCACCCCAGCTCGGAGACCCTACGGAAGGGGAGGAAACCAGCCGGGAACGTCACACCAGACATTCCAACAAGGACAGCAAGGTGAAAGTCACGGCCAGCAGGGACAGCAGAAACAAAACTGGCAGTACCAGCCTCGAGGCCAGTCCTTTCGCGGGAGGGGAAACGGACGTGGCCAGAGAAGAAGAGGGGGAGACCAACCCTCATCAAAGTGACTGACTTAGCACGGAAGAAGATGCTCACCCCCAGTATACCCCGAGGGGTGAGGCACAAAGTAAGCACAGTAAGGGGGGTACACAAACCAAACGCCTACGAGCATGCAACACCAGTAGGCGGAAGACTGGGACTTTACCTTCAACAATGGCAAAAAATAACCTCAGACAAATGGATACTCAACGTCATACAGTACGGATACTGCATAGAGTTGGAGAAAAGACCTCCAAACAGGAAACCAAAGAGAAGACAACGCTCTGGTCAAGAGCTTGCTCAACTCAGGGAAGAGGCGCTACATCTACTCCAAAAGGAGGCCATAGAACCAGTGCCATGCAGTTAAAGGAACAAGGGAGTGTACTCAAACTACTTCCTGGTCCCAAAGGTGGACGAAACACTAAGACCCATCCTGGATCTACGATTCCTAAACAAATTCATAAAGACGCAAAAATTCAAAATGACATCGCTACAAGAAGTGCTACCTCAAATACAAGGCGGAGACTTCATGTCCACCGTGGATCTCAAAGATGCCTACCTGCACATCCCGATAAACAGGCGCGACAAAAACGTGTTAAGGTTCAACATCAACCAGGATCATTACCAATTCACAACCCTGGCATTCAGTCTAAAGTCCGCACCAAGGGTTTTCACAAAATGCCTTGCAGCAGTAGTGGCGTACCTAAGGAGGGAAGGGATTCATGTGTATCCTTACCTAGACGACTGGCTAATCAAAGCAAGTACTCGCGACAAGTGCGAGGAGCACGCAGAGCGGGTGACAAGAACACTAACAAACCTGGGGTTCTCGATACACTGCGGGAAGTCATCAATGGAACCAGAACAGGTGAAGATCTTCCTGGGAGCGCAGATCAACACCTTAGACAAAACAGTCATGCCCAGCGACGGGAGAACAATAGCCCTGCTGAAGGAGACGCGTCTCTACCAGTAGGGGCGAGCTCTGACAGTGAGAACAGCGAGCAAGATCATGGGCATTATGGCGTCATGCATTCACCTAGTCCCCAATGTACGGCTTCACATGAGACCGTTCCAGGAATGACTGCAACAACAATGGTCACAAGCGAACGGGAGTTGGGAGAATCTAGTGGTTGTTACGCACGCAGTGCAAGAGGAGATAGCATGGTGGAACAGGGAGAACATAACTATAGGAAAGCCCTTGACACCACCAAGCCCAACTGTGACCATTACCACAGACGCATCCCAGATAGGATGGGGAGCGCACATGAACAAGCTCAGAGTGAGGGGTCTGTGGACTCCAGCAGATGCGGTCAGACACATCAACTACCTGGAGTTGAAGACCGTACTGCCAGCCCTGAAGGCCTTCCAGAGGCAGCTATACAACCAAAAAGTGTTGATAAAGACAGACAATACTACCACAATGTTCTACATCAACAAGCAGGGAGGAACACAATCGTTCCCCCTTTCAACTCTGGCACAAGCGATTTGGAGATGGGCCATCCCACTCAAAATAGACCTGCTGGCGATACACCTACCAGGGAAAGACAATGTGGAAGCCGATTGGCTCAGCAGGCAGACCTCGGCATCCCACGAGTGGGAGCTCAATGGACAGGAAACACAAAGGCTATTCAAAAGGTGGGGTACACCGACAATAGACCTGTTTGCAACACACCTGAATGCAAAATGCAGAAACTTCGCATCCAGACAACCAGAAAAACAATCCATGGGGAATGCCCTATGGATAAGTTGGTCAAGGACATTTGCACTAGCTTTTCCACCAATACCACTGATACACAGGGTACTCAACAAGTGCAAGACCAGCAACATGACAATGATCCTGGTGGCACCACAGTGGGCAAGACAGACATGGTACTCACAAATAGTGGAGATGGCACAGGGACCTCCACACAAATTCGCAAAAAGAAAGGACTTGCTCTCCATGCAGAACGGAGAGGTTCTACACCCAGAACCAGAGAGCCTCGGACTGGCAGCTTGGCTCCTGAAGACATAGAGTTTGCACACCTTAAACTACCTCCAAGCACTATGCGAGTGCTGCGGGAGGCAAGGAGACCAACAACACGGAAATGTTATGGGGAAAAGTGGAAAAGGTTCACAATGTGGTGCAGCAAAAATAAACTGAAAGATAAATTGACAAAGGAATCAACGGTGCTTAGATACCTCACACACCTTCTAAAGGTGAAACTTTGCTCATAGTCGCTGAGGGTCCACCTAGCGGCGATCGTAGCTTACACACGAGGTGAGACAGGAGGAAGCTTCTTTACGTCACGGGTAGTAAAGAGATTCCTGGAAGGGGCAAAAAGAATAGCGCCACCAAAGAGGATGCCGCCTCCAGCATGGAACCTCAACATAGTCCTGACGGACCTTATGAAGGCGCCCTTTGAGCCCATTCACAAGGCCTCCCTCCAAATGCTAACAATGAAGACAGCCGTTCTGGTGGCAATAACCTCACTGCGCAGAGTAAGCGAGCTGCAAGCGCTGAAAGAGCCCTACATCCAGATACACAAGGACAGAGTCGTAATGAGAACGGACCCACACTTCATGCCAAAGGTGGTGTCAGCATTCCATATAAATCAAACAATTCAAATACCAGGTTTCTTTCAGAACCCAGCAACAAGCGCAGAAAGGGCACTGCACACTCTAGACGCTAGAAGGGCGGTGATGCACTACATCGAGAGGACAAAAGAACACAGGAAAACCAAGCAGTTTTTTGTGTCCTTCGCAACGAGCTTCCTGGGTAGACCAGTGACAAAAAGCACCATCGCACGATGGATTGCACTAACAATACAATTCTGCCACATACAGGTGGGGCAAGAACTATCCGAGGGGCCACGGGCCCACTCCACAAGGAAGAAGGGAGCAACAATTTCCTTTCTGGCAAATACACCCATTCAAGACATATGCCTGGCGGCAATATGGGCTTCGGTGCACGCGTTCACCAAGCACTACTGCGTGGATATACAGAAGAACAAGGAAGCACAAGTAGGACAGAAGGTGCTTCAACATATATTTAAAGACCAACGCTCCTCTTCCACCCAGCCGCCACAGAGATAACAAACCGCTACAAAATCTATGGACAGCATAGTGAATCTAGAAAGATTCACGCTGCAAAACGAATAATTTCTTACCGGTCGGTGTAGTTTTGCAGCTTGAAGATCTTTCTGGCTTCACTAGCGAACCCACCCACCTCCGCCAGGAAGATGAGGCAGGAGAAAAAAGGATGGAAGGACAAAGACTGAAATAACAAGATAAAACTGAAAGGATATATATAAGGAAGTTACTTAACGCCTAGGGTTAAAAAAAAAAAAAAAAAAAGAGGAAGGGAAAAAAGAAACTGAAGATGGCGCCCCAAAGGTGGGACTTCCGCAGGAAGCACGCAGACGTCACGAGAGGTACACCAAATGGTGGGACATCGACGCCCACCTGGGCTTCACAAAAAAAAAAAAGAAAGACTACGAATCCGGACCCAAGCACCAGATCGTGGAATAATGCACAGCATAGTGAATCCCGAAAGATCTTCAAGCTGCAAAACTACACCGACAGGTAAACTATTCGTTTTGCAGCGTGAATCTTTCTGGATTCACTATGCTGTGCATTATTCCACCATCTAGTGTTTTTTTTTGTGGTTTTTTTTTTTCGTGGTCCAGGTCGGCGTCGACATACCTCCATTTGGAGTCCTTCGTGACTTCGACGTGCTTCCTCCTGAAGCTCCCACCTTTGCTCGCCATCTTGAGATTCTTTTTTCTGCCGTTGGGTCTGGATCGTTGCCGAAGAGTTCCAGAGTTTTGGAAGAGGAATCAAGAAAAATCACAGAAAATCGACAAATCAAGTTTTCAGCAACACAGGACTACAGGTCAGGTAACCGGAGCTTACGACCAAAACCTCGAGGTTCGACGGAGAATGCGCTCGCAGGGGGCTCCCTGAGCGCGGGGATGGACAAGACACCCTTCAAATTTTGCACCAATTGCTACCAGAAGTACGCCCAGAAGGATCAACATCCAGTCTTCAGCCTCTGCCTGCCGCTCACCACAGCAGCGAAGACTGCAACGCGTGCTCGGCGTTTACACCCAAGTCCCTCCGAGTGAGGCAGAGAAGGGCGAACCACAACATGCAGGGGCAGGGGCCACCTCCATTGCTCCAAGACTTGGGTCTCTTCCGTGGAGAGGAGGACAACCTCGCCGGAGGACTGCACGGTCGTTGAGTTCCATAAGAAGACGTCGAAGGAGGTCAGGGAGTAGTCGACCCCTAAACACTCGAGCGGCACTTAAAAGGGTGAAGCTAAAGCCCCAAGCGACACTCGGAGAAGTGAAGCTAAGTCCTCGAAGGGAGCTCTGCCGCCGAAACACTCGACGAAAACAACAGCTACCAGGGACAGTCAGCCGAGCGGATCCTTCGAAAAGGACTCCCATTTGGAGAAAGCCCTCGAAAGACAAAGCCCTCGAAAAGGACACCTCGGTGCAGAGGAAAGAAAAGCCGATGTAGTCGTTGACGTCCCTGTAAAGATGCGCTCCAGTCCTCGACGCCGAACATGCTGCCGAGATGGAGAGGAAGAAGAGGAGGCTCGAGGCTGAAATGAGAAAGGGAGAAAGGTGGAGAGAAATGCGGCAATATATTGACGCATCGCAAACTCCAACGCCCTGTTAAACAGGCACGCATACCAGCACTGGGATGAAGTGGGGCAGCTCCTAAAGCATCTACCAGACCAGTACCAACAAAGAGCAGCTCACCTGGTAGAAGAAGGGAAGAACATGGCAAACACATGCCGAAAATCGGCATTGGATGCTGCAGAAACATCGAGCAGGCTAATGATGCTAGGAGTGACCGAGAGAAGGGACGCATGGCTCAGAATTTCAGGATTCAAGCCAAAGGTGCAAAGCAACATCCTAAATACACCTTTTAATGGAGAGCAACTGTTCGGCACGCTAGTTGACGACAAGTTTACGCAGCTCAAGAAGTACAACGAAACAGCAAGGTCCATGGGAGCATTGCAGTTCAGAGGAATGAGAAGAGGCACACCCACGAGAAGGCCGGGTGATAGAGGAGGCAACGTGCCTACCACATCGCACCAAACGTTCCAGCAAGGCTACCAAGGTAACAACCAAGGCCAGCAGCAGCAGGGACAGTAGCAGCAGAACAGGCAGTCCTTTCGAGTGCTCGGAAACGGAAGAGGACAAACACGAAGAGGAGGGTAGCAGCCCTCAACCAAGTGACCACCATGGAACAGGCCCCCACCCTAGCAACACCTCGGGGTGGGCGGAAAGACGTGAAGAACTGCAGCCGAACAATCCATGGCAAGCAGTACCTCGAACACTCAACAACGAAAGGAGGAAGAATAAGATACTTCATGCATGAATGGAGGAAGGTCACATCGGACAAATGGATACTAAACATCATACTATACGGATAGTGTATGGAGTTAAAAAAACAGCCTCCGAACAGAAAACCAAGAAGCAAGGCACACTCAGCAAAGGAGCTCTCGTTCTTGCAGCTGGAAGACACAAGAACCGCTCAACAAGGAGGCAATAGAGGTGGTACCGCAAAACCAAAGGAACAAAGGGGTTTACTCAACTTACTTCCTGGTGTCAAAAGTGGACGAAACACTAAGACCTATCCTAGATCTAAGGTTCCTGAACAAATTCATATGAATTCAAAGGTTCAAGATGACTTCCCTACAAGAGGTAATACCACAAATACAGCAAGGGGACGTCCTGGCTACTATAGATTTAAAGGACGCATACTTACACATCCCCATCAACCACAAACACAAGCGCCTGCTAAGGTTTGTGATCAACCAAAGCCACTACCAGTTCACAGTACTGGCATTCGGCCTGAAATCCGCACCAAGAGTGTTTACAAAATGCATAGCAGCTGTCGCAGCACTCCTACGAAGGCAAGGAATACACACATACCCCTATCGCGACGACTGGCTCGTAAAGGCAAGTTCGTACAGACAATGCAAACTACACATCTAGCAGGTCATACTAACACTGACAAGACTGGGTTTCTCTATCCATTGGTAGAAATCGTCAACAGAACAAATCAAGATATTCTTAGGGGCAGAGATCGACACCATACAGGCCAAAGTGTTCCCCAGCAGGAAGAGAACATTGGCGATACTGAAGGAAACACATCATTACCGCAAGGGGCAAGTTCTGACAGTTAGGACGGTGAGCAAGCTGATGGGAATGATGGCATCATGCATTCACTCAGTCCAAACATTCGACTACACATGAGGCCATATCAGGAATGGGTACAGCAGCAATGGTCACAGGCAACTGGGAGTTGGGAAGATCTAGTGGTTGTCACACACACAGTGCATCAGGAAATAGCGTGGTGGAACAAACAAAATAGATCACAGGGGAACCATTCACACAACCAAATCCAACAGTTACCATCAAGACAGACGCCTTCCTGCTAGGGTGGGGCGCGCACATGAACAAGCTCAAGGTGAGGGGGCTATGTTCGCAACAGGATGCGGTCAAGCACATCAATTACCTGGAACTAAAAACAGTGTTCCAAGCCTTAAAAGCAATTCAGAAGGAGCTGTACGGAAACAGGGTGTTGATCCAAACAGACAACACCACGATCATGTTCTACATCAACAAACAAGGAGGAACACAGTAGCGCTATAGAGGCTAGTACGGGAGATATGGACTTGGGCCATTCCACTGGGGATAGACCTACTAGCGATACATCTCCCAGGGAAGGACAACGTGGAAGCAGACACTCAACAGGCAGACGTCCGCATCCCACAAATGGGAGCATGTCACTGATACTAATAGCACCTCAGTAAGCCAGACAGTCATGGTTCTCACAAATAGTAAAGATGGCGCATGCACCAGCACACAGATTCCCAAGACGAAGGGACCTGTTAACAATGCAGAATGGAAGGGTGCTATACCCAGAGCCAGAGAGCCTCAGCCTGGCGGCATGGCTCCTGAAGACCTAGTTTGCACACCTCAAACTACCAGCGAGCACAATGGCAGTGCTCAGGGAAGCTAGAAGGCCTACCACAAGGAAATGCTACGTAGCAAAGTGGAAATGATTCTCAGAATGGTGCATTGGAGAGTAAACCTCTCCCCCCCCCCCCCCCCCTTTTTAGGTCTCGCTTGGGCTAGCGCATGCGCTGCTCTGCGAGACATTTAGTTAGTGGATTTTTAAAGTGCTACCAGAGGCTTTTCCTTGCCTCAAACTTGCGTTCACGAGCGCATGCACGCGCACAGCCACCATCTGTCTGTCCTCCGTCTGGCCGTCATGGCTCATAAAGCACAGTGCTCTCCCAAGCGCCTCGCTCTGCCCCTCCACAGAGCGCGTCCCTGCGATCACTTCCCGCTCACTTTTTTTCCAGTGGCTGCGTCAGTTTCATTTTTATATGCTGCTATACATACACTCCAGGAACAAATGACATTTGCAACCATGATTTAATTTTATAATTGTGTTATGCTGTAATAAAACCACTCAACTCCCCAGAGTAGTAACTTGTTCCGTAAAAACACATCCCGTTTGCCAGCAATCCCGTTCTAGCTACTTTTTTTTTTTTTTTAAATTCTTTTTATTTGCAGTTTTCAAAAACAAACTTAAAACAACATCACTCACTATTGTGTACATATGACAAGCAATGACGATACGCCTCCACATCGAGCAGCTCATCACAATTTGGGTACCATCACACGTACTCAGTGCTACATTATCAAGTGCGTGGCATACAGGAGCCGATCGTCCCATCCCGCCCGCATGCGGCATCGTAAACCAGTTCAGCACCCAAAATAGTCCCCCCGAGAAGTACGGTCATCCCCATCTTGCGTCCGCCTTAGGGAATAGTATCGAGTCACAGCGCCTGCAGAGTAGCTTGCTCCAACCATTGTGTGAAAGGCCCCCAAATGTCCTTAGGTCGTGAACGCAGCGGCATAAGCTCCCAGTACAGGGCAAGTTGTGTCTGACAATAGACTGCGCTCGTGACCCACGCACGAATGCTAGGTGACGTAGCAAGTCCCCAGTGCATCGCAACTTGTCTTCTAGCTAATAACAATAGCATCGCTGGCAGCTTGCGGTGCTTGGGCTTAATCATGTGCAAAATACCAAGCAGCGCAGCCTGCGGGGTGCACGGGATCTGTAGGCCAGTGAGTTCGCATATAATCTCTACTACCCTTTCCCAGAATGACGACAATGTAGGGCAGTGCCATGCCATATGCAAAAAGGTGGCGCCATGAGTGTAGCAGCGCCAACATTCATCCGTGTCTCTTAAACCCATTCGGTGCAGTCGACTAGGGGTACGGTAGGTCATGTGTATATATTTGAAGTGGATCAGGCGCAGCCTGTAGTTGGGGGACAAAATCTCAAGATTCTTACAGCACAAGTCCCAATGTTGTTCCGAAATATCCGTACCCAACTCCGCCTCCCACAAGCCCCGCGCCGCAGGAAGAACCACGGGATGGCAAGTCTGCATTTGCACATATAAGCGGGATATAAGTTTGCGCCCGGACTCCACAGCTAGTACATTTTCCAAGGCAAGCAGGGCCGGCGGCGGCGCCGGGAACGCAGGAGACAGCCTCCGGCACGAGTGACGGAGCTGATAGTAAAGAAGCGTGTCCAGCATCGTCGGAGCCTCTGCATTACACATCTGCTCCGGAGTTAGGAAGGTGTCTCCCGGAAACAAATCGCCCCCAGTGCGGAGACCCAGCTCTTCAGCGCGCTCCCCGGTCTGCATGCTGCGCAGCGGCGGCCACATCGGATTCCCGCGCAGGGGCACAGAAGGTGAATAAAGAAGGTCAAGTCCGGCCCTCCGCCGCAGCCCATCCCATGCCCACCTGAGTGCGTGTACCGGGTCTATGTCCGCGCATCTCCGGGTGTGTGGCACGTAAAGTGCCACATTCAGCGGCAGCGGTGCTACTCTGTCCGTCTCTATCGCCACATGTGGTTCAAACGGTGTGGGATGCGCCCAGTAATGCAGGAATTGAGCCTGTGCACAGTAAGCATATAAGGAGAAGTCCGGCGCTGCCAGGCCTCCCTGTCGCTGTGGGAGAGTCAGGGTCTCCCATGCCACCCTCGGTTGCTTACCCCCCCAGGCAAGCTCCACCATCTGCGAGCGTAGCCGCCGCAAAAAATGTGCAGTCAGGGGTAGAGGAATATTCCCAAACAGGTAGAGGAGTTTGGGCAGGATCACCATTTTGGCCACCGCAATTCTGCCAGCCAGCGAAAGGGGCAAGTGCTTCCAGCGGTCGACCCTCTCCTCCACCCAATTCATCACCCGTCCATAATTCTCCGTCCATATTTGCTGTTTATCCGTGCTAATCCAAATCCCCAAGTATCGCACCGGGCCAGTGGCCCATTTCAGCGGGCAATCTGGAGTAAAGCGGGGAGTCCCGGACGTCAGGGGCATAATTACCGACTTCTCCCAATTTATATTCACCCCCGATAGTTGACCATAATGCATCAGTTCTCCCGTCAGAGGGGAGAGGTTCGTCTGAGGATCAGTGACATATAACGTGATATCATCAGCATATAGTGAGATCGTCAGTGCCCTCGACGAGAACCCAATGCCTCTAGCCGCGTGATGCTGCCTGATGCGAGCAGCCAGAGGCTCCGCGGCGATAGCAAAGAGCAGAGGCGACAGGGGACATCCCTGCCGGGTACCCCTCTGAATCGCAAAGGGTGCCGAGACGAGCCCGTTAACTCTCACCCTGGCAGTGATGCCAGTATAAAGCAGCCTAATGTAGCTAATGAAGGCTGCACTCACACCCATGCGCTGCAGCAGCGGAAACAGGAACCCCCATTCCAGGGAGTCGAACGCTTTGGTGGCGTCCAATAGCACCGCCGCAGCCTTAACATGTGGGGCCAAATAGTGTAGTACCCCAAAGAGGGTACGGAGGTTGTGAGAGGTCGATCTGCCCGGCACAAAGCCAGACTGGTCCGGACGGATCATGATGGGCAGCACCGGCTGTAGCCGAGTGGCCAGCATTTTCGCAAAAATCTTTGCGTCAGTGTTAATTAATGACAGTGGCCGGTAGGAGTCGCATTGTTGGCTATCCTTGTCCGGTTTCAGGAGGGTGACGATGACAGCCTCTCTAAGCGACCCAGGGAGCACACCCGACTCGAACGCCTCCGCATACATCGCCAACAGCCGGGGGACCAGGAGATCTGCGTACTCCTTGTAGAACTGCGCCGGTAGTCCATCCGGGCCCGGCGCCTTTCCGGCCGCCAACGAGCCTATGGCCTCCCGCACATCATCAGCCTCAAAAGGCCGATCGAAATAGCCTTGTTGGTGCGCATTGAACCAGATAAGCTGTACAGTATCCAAATATTCAGCAAGCTCCACCGGCGTGCGGGCCACCCGCGACCTGTAGAGGTCTTTGTAGAAGGTCCGAAACGTATCCAGGATTTCAGGGGGAGTGCATACAGTGTCCCCTCCCTGTGTCATCACTGAGGATATGAAGGGAGATGGTCTTTGAGCGCGCAGGAGCAGGGCGAGCGTTCTACCCGGGCGGTCCCCCTCACCATATCTACGGGCCACAGCATGCTTAGTCAGGAACTTAAGTTCCCTGTCAGCCTCCTCCTGATATTCAGTGAGCGTTGTGCGAGTTTCGGCCAAAGTGGCCGTCGAGGGGTCCGAGCAGTATTGCACCTCTAAGGAATGTAGGCGATCCTCTAATCTGCCTAGCGAACACCTGATAGTCTTTAGGACCCTGGCCTGCCCCGCTATGCAGTGGCCTCTTATCACCACTTTAAAGGCGTCCCACAACGTGCCTAGGGAAGCGACAGATCCCTCATTCAGTTCAAAATAGTCAAGTATTTGCTGATGAATCTCTTCCCGAAACACCTGATCTGTCAGGGCAAGTGGTGGTAGCCGCCACGTGAAGGGCGTGATGTATGGTTTGGGGACAGTCAGAGTTAGTTCGACAGGAGAATGATCAGAGAGGGTACGTGCCCCGTGAGTGACTGCGGAGACCCATGCATGCACCTGCGGGGTTAAGAGCCAGTAGTCCAAGCGGGACCAGGCACCTCTGTGTGGGGTGAAGCAGGTGCCTTCCCGAACCGCGGGGTGCAGCACGCGCCATGTGTCTAATAGAGTGTAATCCGTCATTAGGCCCCGGATGAGGCCAGCCGCTAGCGGATGATGTGTGCGTGCCACCCCCTCCCTATCCAGCTCCAGTGAAAGTACAGCATTGAAATCACCACCCCACAAGCAAGCACCCCCACCCAGGGATTGCGCCAGGTGCCAGACATTCCGGAAAAAAACAGGGTCATCAGAGTTGGGGCCATACACATTAATCAAAGTGATCGGCATATGAAAGAGCTGTCCGAGTAATATGATGTATCGCCCATCCGAATCAGCTTGCACCTTGAACGTCTGCCAGGGAAGGCCTTTACGGATAAGAATGGCCACTCCACGGGAGTAGTTGGAGCATCCCGATGTGTGTACCTCTCCCCATCGTGCATGTCTGAGCTTGTCCCCGGCGGCACGGGTCAAGTGGGTTTCCTGTAGGAAACATATATCGATTTGGTGTCGCGTCAAATGTGCATGGGTCAAGCGTATTTTGCGGTGATCGTTAAGACCACGGATATTCCAGGTAAGGCAGCGCAGTGTGGTCAGGGCGGCCTGTGCGTGCATTTCTCATGGAAGCGTGTGGTCACCGAGGGACCCAGAGGAAGGGCCCACCCGCAGGTATCCCGACCTCCCGTCTTGTGAGTCTGCAACCACAGTAAGTCTGCCCGTGTCTGGACCGCATCGTCATGTAGTGGTGTAGCCAGAAAGTGTAGTGATGTAGAACCAACCAACAATAACCCCAACCCCCCCCCCCACCCACTCCAACCCCCCAATCAGGTTGAGATAGCATCCCCCCCCACCACCCCCCCCAACTGGAATTGTCTTTCAATAGTATCTCGGGAATCATCCCACAGGGGCGTGGGGTCACCGGCTCACTCCCCAGTCTATCAACGACCGGGTGGCCGGACATTTCCGCCTAGCATTTAAATCAGTATCTCAAGGTACAGCCTGGAAGTCCCTGCATGCTTCTCATCACAGGTTTCCGCACGGTACTAGTAGCGTTAATCGTGCATGAACAGCCCAGTCTCAGGGGCGGACCCATCACCCTTTGCAGGTCTCAGGAACACTCAGTGTTGGGCAGAGGGCGCGCGTGCCTTTGTATCATGTTATTCAATGTCACTTAGCTGTCCCATCGGCGGATTCTCATGGTCATCTCTCTTCTCACGTTGCGAACGTTCCGTCTGTCTCGCAAACTTGATCGCGTCCGCCGCCGTAGTGAATACCACGGGCTTCCCTTTATGATGGATACGCAGCTTGGCCGGGTACAGCATTGCATACTTAGTCCCCACCTTCTGGAAGATTTTCTTGGCCGGTATGAATTCGCGCCGGGCGGCCTGCACAGCCTGCGTAAAATCCGGAAACAAGGAGATAGCCATGTTTTGAAAAGTTAGTTCCCCCTTTTCACGTGCCAACCGCAGGATGGTATCTCTGTCCCGGTAATTAAGAACCCGGGCCAGGATTGGCCGCGGCGGAGCCCCCGGCACCGGCCGTGGCCCCAGCGTGCGATGTGCGCGTTCAACCAAGAACATGGCCGACAGTCCCTCTCCAAAAAGTTCACGGAACATTCCTTCAACAAATAGTGGATTCGGCAACCCCAATAATTCGTACATTATTTCGGCGGGAGCGAGCTTCCAAATCTTCGTTGCGCCCACGTATCACCTCCAGGACCCTGTCCATGCGGAGCAACTTCTCCTGGGTGTCTCCGTGGCCCTCCTCGCAGTCCGCGATTCTCGCTTCCATCGCCGTGATACGCTCCTCATGTTTGTCGACCCTGTGCGACATGCCATCCAGCCGCTGGGCCATGGAGTCGAGTTTTCCGTCAATTTCCTTAAGGCAGCCCTTAAGGTCACGGAACATACTTTTGACATAATCGTCCGGTGTTGGGTCCAACTGTGTTTCAGGGACCACCGTCTGCGTCTCCGGCACCGCATCGGTGCCGCGGGAAGGCTGTTTCTCGAAGGGGAGCTTCCTCTGCTTTGCGTCCGATTTCCCCATGGTTCTCCCCCGCGTGTCCGCCACCTATCAACAATGGCGGTGAGGGGTATCAAGCCACAAGCAGGCCACCAAGCGCAAGGTGGAATGGTAACCACACAGGCACCCCCTCCGCACGAGGAACACCGCCAAGTAGGGAAGACCAGGCCAGCATTCGTCCCATTCAGGGCGCGGGTCTGCGTTAGTCAGGGAACAATGGCGGCCTAACCGTCCACTCGCCCAGTAGGCCTCTCCAGCGCAGTGTCTCCCCGGCCTGCAGGCACACGATGGTTAGAGCAGGTCGTCGGCAGGTACCGGTAGCCGGATATCACCTTCTGCGGGCGGGGATCGGGCCCACCCAGCGGGCGCCACTGCTTACTTCTCCCAACTCCTCACTCCAGCAGGCCCATCGGCCCAGTCACCTGATCAGGGCGCAGCCACGCCGGGTAGGCCTAGTCATTCAGTCCGCCAGCTCGGCCCCCTCCAGTCACCAGTTCTCCAACAGGGGCCAGGTCTCAGCACATCCGGAAGTCACCGCAGCCGCTCGGGCGCCAGTCGCTGGGCTCACCACGTCTCAGTTGGGTCCACGATAGCCGCCTCGTATCTGCCCGATCTCGGCCTGTGACCAGGGCCTCGCGTATGAGAAGACTCCGCCCAGCTCGGCGCCCAAAAAGCCGCTCGGCCAGCCCGGCCGAGTAGCTCCGGATCTCCGAGGCCGATTTCAACCGCAGTGGCCCCGCTAGGATCACCTGCACCAGGGCACTTCCCGCCGTGTAATTTGATGGTCAAAGAGCAAGGCAAAGGTCGGATTGTCTGACGGATTAGGTGTCCGGCCGGCAGAGCCCCGTTACACGGCGGCCATCTTGCAGCTCGGCTCGGCCACGCCCCCCCCGTTCTAGCTACTTTGAGGCTTTTTGTGACACAGTATTAACTTATCCCCAGGGAGCGTGGCAAGCGTGCATTTTCTTAAAACCTTCTTCCTGTGCTGTCTGGGAGCTGTTCCTTCGCTGTTCTGTCGTCACACCTGTTTTATCCATCACGCGCCCCTACGCGAGGCATGTTAGTTCGCTTTCTTCCTGGCATTTCCTCGCTTATGTGTTTGCACGGTTATTTGTTTAATTCACAATGCGAGAGGACAATGCTACAATAGAAACTTAAACCTGCTTCCACGCCTAATTTACGAGCTCTGGCAACCTTGACAGATTGTCTTTTATTGCTGTAATCAGGCTCCTCTGCTTGCACTACCCCCTCCCTTCTCCCCCTCCCTCCTGGTCAGCTTCATTTGTGTCTTGTATTGCTGTAATCGGGCTTCTCTGCTTGCACTACCCCCTCCCTTCTCCCCCTCCCTCCTGGTCAGCTTCATTTGTGTCTTGTATTGCTGTAATCGGGCTCCTCTGCTTGCACTACCCTCTCCCTTCTCGTCAGCTTCATTAGGTCTCGCCTACGCAGCCCGCATGCGTTGCAAAGGCAAAAAGACCTTTTGAAATCGATTGGCTTTTCGCCCTAAAAACGTGCACGCGTTGCATTGCTTTCAATGGCAATGCGTGCACGTCTGGCGATTCCCTTGCGGGAGCAAGCTTTGACACCATATGTTTGTAATTAACTTGCAAACATTCGGTGCCACTGGTTCGCTCCCGCCAGGGAAACGCTTTGGTTGCACTCCCCTCAACCCTCCCACTTTTAGCGCAAGGCGCGCGTGTGTTTTTCTTTCCCACGGTGCACCTCACCCCCTCCTCAATCGCGCCTCTCCCCTTCCCCTGGCCATGCCTTCCACGCCTCACTCTCTGTGGCACAGTGTATGCTCCCCGGGACACCAACTCTAGTCCATCAGGTACAACCGGCGCTCAGCCTTACAAATGACAATATCTGCCCCTCTCCCAGCATTTGGGACTGTATGTGCTCCCCTCAGGCACGTGCAGAACGCTCAAGAGCCAGGACCGCAGAGATGACGCCGGCAAAGAGGAGAGGCAGTGGTGGAGGCAGGAGCGAATGGTGAGGTGGAGTAAGAGCGCAAACCCGGCCCAGTTTCCCCCTCAAGCCCCGCACAGTGGCCACGGGGGTTCCTCATCCATTCCTGGAGCCAGTGTAGGGATCTCAGCAAGGGCGCAACAGAGACCTTGCCGGAATGTAGAAGGAAGCCACGGGCCCTGCTGCAAAGCAAGGAAAATGACCCATTTGGCTGATGTTGGGGTAGTGAAACTGCACCTTTCAAGGTTCAGTGGGCCCCTCTGAGCTGTGGTGCCACTGCACCTGCTGCACCAGTGCTAGCTACGGCCTCGAGGCCTCCGCTCCTGCGCGCAGGACTGCCCACCGTTTGGGCGCCCAAGTCATCCTAATGCCTATGATTTTCTGCAAGACCTGGGAGTCTCGACGACTCCTCGCCACATTCTGGGGTGGGTGGGGGGCTAACATTGTGTTACAGCGCCGTATCTCAGGGCGTGCAATGTCAGCTGCAAATATCTCACCCCGGCCAGTTCTTACCTTTCTGTTCTGGTGGGCCACTTCTGTGCTTACAGCTGCAATAACACCATTACCAGAAGGTAGTGTTTTGAAAGGCAAAGCTGGGTGAGCTCCTCACACGTGACCTGGGTCAGCTTGAGGTCTCTGGACTGGCAGGTACTCTCTTAGGGACGTAGCTACCAGTGGTGCAGCAGGTGCAGTGGCACCGGGCATGATTCCCTAGAGTGGATGAACTACTCACATCCCACATGGGACAATGTATGGGTTATTCTCGGTCACTTCTGTTCCTTTCACATTCGGTCTTTCCCAATTGAGCCGGTTCGTAATCCACTTCCTCCCCCCCGCACACACACACACACACACACACACACACACACACTGAGCCCCCCACCTTTAATTATCCTTGTTTATGGTACAGTCTCTCCTGCCAGTCCTCATCACCCGATCAGAGATAGATCAGAGCTTCTCGGCTGGATACTGGGCTACAGGGGAGCCAAGCGCCAGCCCCCACCCGAAAGACCCCAGGCCTTGCGTGCCCGGATTACTTGCTTCGGTGGAGATGCCCCAAAGACCCTGGCACTAGAAAGTACAAATTGGGTTGTTGGTTCAACTAAGAACCGGTTCTCCAAATTTCATATACTTAGGTAAACGAACTCAGGGCTGACAATCTGAGTCCTTCAGACTGAGATCAAATGAGGAACAATGTCGTACTAATACGCGAACCCCCACCATACACTGGTTGTACCCTCACACATTGCATCACTCCTGACATGTTCAATGACTGCATTGATACCATCCCTACTGGGATCAGGAATTACATATTTGATAACAATACTGCACATGGCAAGGGCTCAAGTTATACTTACTTTAGGGCAGGTATTGTAGTTACTTGAGATCACTAGTACTGGTAAATTTGAGTGGTTTTGTTAGTTTAAAATGTTATGTTTTAACTGACATTTTCACTTAACTATAAATGTCCCTTTAATCTTTGTTTTTTAGTGAAAGAAATAAAATGTGTGTGTATAATATAATTATTCCATCCAACCAGTTGTCCTTATGAAAACACCACTCACATGAGAGTGGCTCTGTTTATTTCCAGATAACAGCAGACAAACAGCTTCCTTGAGCTGTGCATATAATTCTGCAAAAATGGACTCCCGCCCTTTCAGCATGCCGATAACTGGTGCTGCAGGGCCGCTAATAGGCAGCGGGGCGTTCTCGCGGTGAGGGTATTCTTATGAGGGAACTACGAGGCCCAGGAGGCATTGAAGCACACGTCCCCTGCGGCGGGACTCTGCAAATGATTCAAATGAATTCCCACAGCTGCGATATTGTTTGTGGCCAGTGATCAAGGGCAAAGTGTGGCCCGAAACGCGTTTGGCTCTGTGATGGACTGAAGGAAGGAGCCTGCTTCTGTGTGCAGCCCACAATAAAGAATGGAGAAAAGCTCTCTTGTGTGTTGGCGTTTTCACCAGGGTAACCTTTTTTGATGGGTTTGTAGCGGCGCGCCCAGCCGCGAAAACGCCCCGCTGCTGAAGGGCGGACCTGCCACACCTGGATATCCGGGTGGCTGAAAGGACAGAGTGCTGAATTGTGGGACAAGTAATGGCAGCAGTTGCAAGGTTTCCCTCCTTCCAGTAACCCACATGGGTAAGAAACTGTAATTACGAATTTATTCCGCAGCACCCACTAAGGATTATTATGAGGAAACAACGAGGCCCAGGAGGCATTGAAGCACATGCCCACTGGGGCGGGACTCTGCAAATGCTTAAAATTAATTCCCCCAGCTGCGATATTGTTTGTGGCCAGTGATCAAGGGCAAAGTGTTGCCCGAAACACGTTTGGCTCTGTGATGGACTGAAGGAAGGAGACTGCTTCCGTGTGCAGCCCACAATAAAGAATAGAGAAAAGCACGCTTTTGGGACCTTATAAGTATTTAGTTATGCAGCACAAAATCCTTGGTGCAACATCAACTGTAGCATGGCTAAACACTTATAAGGTCCCAAAGGCGAGACCTATTGGCTATGCCAATGCTTGTTTTTTGTTTGTCTTACTCCTCTGCTTGCACTACCCCCTCCCTTCTCCCCCTCCCTCTTCGTCAGTTTCATTTGACTCTTGTATCCCTGTTATTATTAGTTTAAGCATTTACTTAAGGCCCCGAACACTTGGATTGTTTTTTGCTACAATTTTTTTTTTGTCCCTCATGGTGACATACAGCTCTCCAACACATTAAATTAGGCACTGACATTATACACATCTCTCATCCATAAAGTAACAAGCATTGACATAGCCAATAGGTCTCTCTTTTGGGACCTTATAAGTGTTTAGCCATGCAACAGTTGATGTTGTTGCACCAAGGATATTGTGCTGCATAACTAAATACTTTTAAGGTCCCAAAAGCGAGACCTATTGGCTATCTCAATGCTTGTTTTGTGTGTTGCCAGACCACTGATGCTCTTTGACTTGATGTGCTCTGGGGCCCTGCCAATCGGGACCCCAGGGCCTGTGTTCTTTCCCCTAAACAAAACCCAATTGGCAAATCTGGCCACAGGTAGGTCCCTGGTAAATGGTACCCCAAGTACCCAGGGCGCTGTGACCAGAGAAGGCTCCTAAGGGCTGCAGCACCAATTGTGCCACTCTTAGGGGCCCTGTACCTTTTCACAAACACACTGCCTATCAGGCTGCGTGTCATGGTGCAGATCAGAAGTGAAGTCGACATCATTATGCAGGTTTTCGGGGAAACGTCGGGCTTGTACATGAACCCTCGCAAGTCCACCTTGTGGGCGCTGGGCGAGCGCACGAAAATGGGGGCGTGGGCCTCTTCAGTTCAGTCGGCGGTGGGGGGACTGAAATACTTGGGGGTGTTCTTGACAGATGTGCCAGCGGTCTCCTGGGAGCGGAATGTGGCCCCAGTATGGGAGCGCGTCCGCTCCGATATCAAAATCTGGTCTCGTATGCCCTTGACTCTGTATGGGCGATCGGCAATATTTAAAATGGTGGCGCTCCCTCGACTCCTATATCAGCTACAGAACCACCCGTAGAAGATTCAGCCCGGTTGGTTCAGACAGGTGAATTCGGTGCTAGGGCAATTCCTGTGGGAGGGGGGGGGGGGGTAAGGTGCGCGTGGCTATACGGACGTGCTTCCTGTCCACCTACTGTGGAGGGCTGGCAACCTCGGATATTCTGTCATATTATCAAGCTTCACATCTTCTAGTCCTTAACGAATGGTGGTACGGGGACAGGGGAGACCCGGCATATGCACTGGAACGGCAGCTTCTGGGTCGCCACACGCTGCATACACTCCTCTACTCGGCGTCCCTGAGGGGTGCGCTGCCCCCGGTCACACAGGTAGTGTTACAAATCTGGAGGCAGGCCTTGCGCCGTATGGGATGGTGGCAGACCTTGACTCGGGAGACTCCCCTGTGGCACAATGGGCGTTTACCCCACTTGGCGGCCCTACAAGGGTTTAAGGGATGGGGATGACATTGGCATCTCCACGCTGGGAGACGTAATGAGAAAGACGACACTCCAATCTTTCCATGAGCTACAGCAGGAATTCCATATGCCACGTGAGCAATTTTTTCGATATCTCCAGCTCAGGCACGCCCTGTCGTCCGCACTGGTGGGACTGGAATCGCTTCCTGACTTCAGCCCATTGGAGGCGAAAGTCTTCATGGGGGATCTGCCAGATAAAAAAATTTCCAGGATCGATCAATCGCTGGTTACACACAGCTCCCCCACACTGAGCAAACTTCGGGGGGACTGGGAGGCAGATGTGGGCGCTCTGGAGGAAGAGGATTGGAGGGAGGCGCTGGCCGCCCCGCGAGGTGCTGCCATAGCCATGAGGCTCCGGTTGGTTCAATTTAAATACCTGCACCGGGTGTACTTCACGAGGGTGCGGCTGTGGCGGGCGGGGCTGATTGCATCCCCGGAGTGCCTGAGGTGTGGCAGGGAAGAGGGCACATTCTTTCACACTATCTGGCAGTGAGCTTCCCTTGATCGATTCTGGAGGGGAGTGTTGGCGTGCCTCTCGGAAGTACTGGGGTGGGAGCTCCCCCACTCGCCGCGGCTGGCTCTACTCCATGTCATGGAGGATATAGGGGGTAATATATACAAACGTCATCTCTTGTTGCTGGGACTCACTCTGGCCAAGCGGGATATTGCAAGGGAGTGGAAGGCGGCATGAGCCCCCTCCATGTTGAGATGGAAGAACGGCCTGGACTTCTGTATGGGGCTGGAGCGGCCCGTTTTCGAGGCCAGGGTGTGCCCACGCAAACACTTTAAGATCTGGAAACGATGGGCAGATTACCGTGGAATTGGGCTTGAACCTCCCGCAGAGAGGGAGATCAATCCATAGGGGCAGCTATTCACGGACGTTGGTGGTCCTGGGGGGGGCGGTGCGGGGGTGTGTATGCTGCGAGGGGAGAGCGGGATGGACGGAAGGGGGAGAGTAAGGCTAGCGGTAGGAAGTGCGATCTTTGAGGGTTGGGAGGGGGCGGGGGGGGGGTTGGGACGGGAGTTGGGGAGTTATTGAATATACAACTGTCTATTGCCTCTATGTACATGTATAAAGGATTTGGCAGACCTATCTGGGTTACAGGGCTCTGCATGGTGATGGCTATATTGACATAATAAAATTTGTTTAAAAAAAAAAAAGTGAAGTCGACATGGCACACATCCCTGTGTGCCATGCCTACCAACCACTGCCCTGGCCTAGGTCAGTCACCCCTCTAGCTGTGTGCACTATGCCAGTGGTGAGGGCACAGAGGCATGAGCCCTGTGCCCCTACAGTGTCTGAGTCCATTCTCAAACATTGTAAGTGCAGTGTACCATTAAAGATTATATGGTCCTGGGAGGTTGCCATTACTAACTCCACAGTACCATGATGGATACACTGAAGTCTGGGAAGTTTGGTATCAAACTTCTCAGCACATTGTACCCACACTGATGCCAGTGTGGGTTTCAATGTAAAACGCATGACAGAGGGCATTTTAGAAATGCCCCCTGAACTCAACCCACAACCAGTGTCCTGACTGAGTGGCTGCTTAGGCTGCCACCCACCAGACATGTTGCTGGACCCCTGGGTCGAGAGCCATCCGCTCTCGAGGGCCTGCAATAATGCACATCCTGGGATGAGGTGCTAGGTCCCCTGCCTCAGGATGGGCAGGGGAAGCTTCAAAGGCCTGCCGCATTTGTGAGCTTCTCCAGACCACTTGCTGTACTCAGCAACTGGTCCCCACTGGTTCTACCCTCCACTTTGGGCCGGAGAACCGGCGGGAAGAACAAGTGAGGAAGAGAGGTGTGTCCACCTCTACCAACTCCACCCCTAAGGTGGGGGAGGCAAGGTGAAGCACAACCTCGAGTCCCTGCCATCTTGAGGATGGGGGGACCCAGCCAACCAGGGACAGTCTCCTGCCCCCCTCCCACTGGAGAGTCGCAGAATAGGGGGTGTACCCACCCCAGGGAAGGAACTCATTGGTCCCTGCCCTTTACCTACCTGTAACGCCCCTAAATTTAGATTTAGGGGCACCCTGAACCTTTCTTCCTCAGATCCAGCAACCACAGGAAAAGAAAAGGACGAACAGCCATGCAGAGCTAACAAGAGGACGACGCCCACTGACTTGGCCCCAGCCCTACAGGCCTGTCTCCCCTCGAACCTGCTCCTGCAAAACCCCGGCATGTCCAGCGGCCAGCAATCTCAAAAACCCCGGAGGGACCTGCCTGCATTCACTTTCCAAGCTGCTTCTCCCGTGAACACCGGACGTGTTTGAACTGCAGCTTCTGATGCCAGCCAGAAACCGCGAATCCAGCCCACTCTGCAACCGCCGAGCTTGTGTGGAAAAACACCACGAGGAGGTCCCCCCAGTGATCCTGACCAGAGATCCGGCGACCCCTGAGCTGCCTCAAGCCTCCAGACGACGCCTGCAGCCTCAATCCAGAAGACCCCCCCCCTACCGCGACCAGAGCAGGTAAGAAAATCCAACGTCCCAAGGCACCCCTGCACCTGACGCCCCACGGTCTTGTGTGCCCAACCCAGCGGTGCCTAACCAACCCTCAACATCCCAACTTACCCCTCGAAGTGGTGGTCACTCCTGGAAGATCCTTGTCCCCGAGCCTGCAGTGTTTCTTTGTCCCGGAGAATCTCCATTGAAATCAACAGGGCACCCAACCTCAAAACAGCACCCTGCACCCGGCTGCCCTAGTGCCGCTGAGGGTGCCCCTTTTGTGCTAACCTGGTCCCCAACTTGCCCTGAGCTTAATCCTAGGAGCTTTACTCCCACAACCCCGTGGCCTGCTTGCCAGCCGCCATCTACCGGAGCCCCCCTATCCTCCATAGGATTACATTGGGCCTCAACTCTCTGCACTCGGCCGCCCTAGTGCCACTGGGGGTGCAACAACAGTGCATCACTGACGGTGGGAGACCCCCGAGTCTAACCCCAGAACCCGAACTCAAAAGACCTGGAAACCGATAACCTTTTTTTCCTCATAGAATAACATAGACACTCTTTCTCCCAAAAAAATTCTAAGTATCGAATTACAACTATTCCTTAAAAATCTGCTGAATAACCAAAACGCATTTTTTCATCTGTTTTCAGGAAATGTCCTAGTGCTGAATCTAGGTATCCAGCACTGAGTAAGAAAAAGTATCGTTAACATAACTTACCTGCTAAGTGAATTTCCTCCCATAGGATAACATTGGTGATTCTATGTGAAAAAGTTTTTAAGTGTCAACTTTTGAAATGCAATAATATACTTTAAACATCGTAATTCTAACTAAAACGCATTTACTCACCTGTTTTCAGGAAATGTCCCAGGGCTGAATCTAGAATCCAACCCTGTGTTAGCAAAAGTAATCTGAAAAGTAATTATCTGCATTTTACGTAAAAAACTCATTCATTTGAATGTACTATACCTGCAATGTGTTGCAAACTGCTTACTTAAAACTGTAACCAAAACCAGTACTAGTTATACTGCAATTTTGAACTGTGTTCATACAAGTAATTTACTACTGCAAAGTATTTATATGCTTACCTGTACCAGGCTTGTTTGGTTCTAGAAATAAAACAATATATTTTTTATACAAACACAGTTGGCCTAGAGTTCAGTTCTTGTGTGTGGATTCATTTGCTGGACTGAGTGTGTACATCGAATGCTTAACACTGTCCTCTGATACTGCCTTACTGCTCGACCAAGCTACCACTTTAGAGAGTAAGGTTCTATCTAACTTTAACCTCTGCCAAACCTCTGGAGACACTTGGACTCTATACACACTGTACCTCACTTTGGTGCAGTATATATAGAGCCAGTTTCTTACAAAGATCACAAGGGAGTCAACAGTATTAAAATACTTAACACATTTACTGCAAAGTAAACTCAGCTACACATCCCTAAGGGTACACTTTGCGGCGATTGTGGCTTACACAAGAGGAGAAACAGGGAAAAGTTTCTCCACCTCCCAAGTAGTGAAAAGATTTCTAGAAGGAGCGAAGAGGATCGCACCTCCAAACAGAATGCCAGCACCAGCATGGAACCTCAACGTAGTGCTGACTCAGTTGATGAAGGCACCGTTTGAACCGATGCACAATGCTGCACTGCACATGCTCACGCTAAAGACTGCCCTCTTAGTGGCTATCACATCACTACGAAGAGTAAGTGAGTTGCAGGCTCTAACACTTCAAGAGCCCTACCTGCAGATACACAGTGATAGAAATGTAATGAGAACAGACCCACACTTCATGCCAAAGGTGGTGTCTCGGTTTCACATCAACCAGACAATTCAAATACCTAATTTTTTCCAAAAACTAACCACAAGCACAGAGAGCGCTGCACACAGTGGACGCCAAGAGATCTGTGATGCACTATTTAGAAAGGACAAAGGAGCGCAGAAAGACAAAGCAACTTTGTTTCCTTCTCAAGCAGTTTTTTGGGACGACCAATTACCAAAAATACCATTGCACCATGGATTGCACAAACCATACAACTATGCCACAAACCAGCTGGGCAACTGTTACAAGGAGCAGCTCATGCTCACTCAAGGAAGAAAGGGGCAACAATTGTGTTTCTGGCCAACAGACCAATTCAAGACATTTGCCAAGCTGCAACATGGTCTTCAGTGCACACGTTCACTAAGCACTACTGTGTGGATGTCCAAATGAACAAAGAAGCGCAAATGGAACAGAAGGTCTTACAACACATATTCAGTAACCAGTGCTCATCTTCCACCCAGCCACCACAATAAGGACAAACCGCTACAAAGTCTATGCACAGCATAGTGAATCCAGAAAGATTCACGCTGCAAAACGTATAGTTTCTTACCTATCAGTGTAGTTTTGCAGCTTGAAGACTTTCTGGATTCACTAGCGACCCCACCCTCCTCCGCCAGAAAGATGAGACAGGAGGAAAGGGATTAAAGATGAACAAGACTTCAGAAAATAAGAGGGAAAACCAGAATAACACAAGACAAAAAAAAAAGGAAAAAGAATCCGAAGATGACGACCAAAGGTGGGAGCTTCCGGAGGAAGTATGTCGACGTCACGAAGGACACCAAATGGTGGTATGTCGACGCCCACCGGGGCCACGAAGGAAAAAAAACAAGCATTGGCATAGCCAATAGTTCTCGCTTTTGGTATGTTGTGTTTAGCCATGCAACAGTTGATGTTGCACCAAGGATATTGTGCTGCATAACTACTTATAAGGTCCCAAAAGTGAGACCTATTTGCTATGCCAATGCTTGTTTTACATTGTTAGCCAATTACCCCTTAATGTTGTGATGTCTGGAAACCTGGTCTGTGGAGCAGAAGCCTAAAACCGGTACCTGTCGGAAGAGCACGCACTCCCTCCGGTCTTTCTCTTCATGTTTACCATATCTAGAAAGAATAAAATATTCATGACTCGCTTGACTTTACCCCGAACCTCTCTCCCAGGACCTCAGACTATGTTGAAAGCTAGGAGGCTGCTGTCCGGGAGCAATGAAGTCCGAAGTTAGCGAGGAATGGGGGGAGGGGGGGAAGGGAGTATAGAGGGAGGGAGGGAGAGAAAGTGAGAGGCCAGAGGGCTGTGGCAAATAGAAAGGGAAGAGGGACAAAGGAAAATGGGCACAGAAAGAGAGGACGTGGAGAGTGAGGTAGGGGTGGGAGAGGGAGGATGAGAGTGAGGTCGTGGTGAGAGGGTGAGAGATAGTGAGGTAGGGATAAGAGAGAGAGAGAGATACAGTGAGGTAGGGGTGAGAGGAAGAGAGAAATAGTGAGGTAGGGGTGAGAGAGGGAGAGCGAGACAGTGAGGGAGTGGTGAGCGAGGGTAGGAGACAGTGAGGGAGGGATGAGAGAGGGCGAGATACAGGAGTGAGAGGGACGATAAGAAAGAGGGAGGGATGATATAAGTAACACGTGGTGTAGGGGTACGAAACGGAGTTTTTGCCCCCTGCCCAAGCTGGCTTCCGTCCTTTACACAATACAAAGGCTGTTATACCAACGATAGTAGATTATCTTCGATTCGATCGTGGAAAGACATTGCACTGGCTGTGCTCGATGTGTGAGCAGCCTGGGACACTGTTGATCACAAGATCTTTGTCAGCCGTGTGGAGGATGCAGGGCAGTGGCTTGAATCTTTTCCGATGGATCGGACACAAATCGGTCAGACTAGTATCTTTTACCCGTCAGGCTAAAGAACTGGGGCACCGGGTCCCTCTAGAACCCAAATTTTAAAGAACGTGGTATGTGTTTAAAGGCATTAAAATCAACGGCAATACAACAGTACTTAACATCAATAATGAGGACACTATAAGCTAAAAAGGGTAACATATGAAATAGCGGAAACTAGGGCATTTTGTAATTTAACTAGACACTAAACCCCGGCACCGCGTATACTGGGTGGGCGACCGCGTCATGCCAACTTTAGAACTTCTCTACAAGGTAATTCCGGGTATGCACCGTGACGTCACCTTCCGTGCTCGACGGGCCATAAGATGGGCGGTGGGAGGGTACTACAGAGCAGGGCAACAGGCGCGGGAAGGATGTTTGTGTAGACTGCGGTAGAGAAGCATGCCCATGGAGGGAAAGGAGAGGAGTTGGAGGGAGGCCTACCGCTGATTGTAGTACACACTGCTCATGCTAGGTACGATACCATTACCTGGTACCGGGCTAGCGCGGATGTTGGTGTCTGCCTCCGCTTGCACTGGAGGGCCTCGGAATGCAGGAGCCGCCACTTTCGGTTGCACCCGAGGAGCCCGATGCACCCATCACGATCACCCGAGCAAGTGCCACATTCCAGGGGCTAGGGAAACTGGGCCTGTTGAAACCCTGCCTCCCTCCCCACACGCTCGAGGCACTTCATGAAACCAACATTGGAAAAACGACCGCTTTGAAAGTGGTGCGCGCGCAAGCGCCCGCTGTGGCGAAAGTGAAAGCACCGCGTTGCACATATGTTTCCCAATAACACGCGACGGGGGAGGGGCGGAGGAGCGTTGAAGGCGAGCAGCGGGTTGTAAGGCTTAATGAGCCATAACAAAAAGCCAGATGGTGGCAGCGCGTGCGCAAGTAACTGCAAGCTTGAAACCAGCAAAAGCGTGTGGTAGCACTTTGAAAACCCACTTACTAAATATCATGCAGCGCATGTGCTAGCTCAGGATAGACCTAAAAGGAGAAAAAAACTCTACAATTCCGGACCCAACCACTAGATGGCGGAATAAAGCTCAGCATAGTGAATCCAGAAAGTCTCCAAGCTGCAAAACTACACCGACTGGTAAGAAACTATACGCTACAATCAATCAGAAGTGAGTGTGACCACCCCTTTTTAAAAAGGTCAGCGACATTTCGTAGGATTGTTATCTACCGGTTGGCGGGCAGTATCTTCGGGTCTCATTTCGATTGCCTACGTCTCCTTGAAACAGAGTAACGGTAATTACATCCTACTTTTTAGTCGACTAAGGTCTGAGGCGAATGAGGATTAAGGAGAGAAAAAAAATACTACCACCAGCTCACTCCACTAGAAAGAAGGGAGCAACCACTAGATGGCGGAATAATGCACAGCATGTAAATCCAGAAAATACTTCAAGCTGGAAAACTACTCCTACTGGTAAGTAACCATTTCTTTCTGTTGCAGTAACCACCCTCACCCCCGCGCTCACTCTTTTTGCCAGATTTCTGATGCACTTTGACTTGATGTGCCCTGGGTCCCTGCCAGTCAGGATCCCCGGGCCTATGTTCGATCCCAAAATTGTACCTTGTACCCCCCCTCCCAAATTGGCACCTCTCTGGCCACATGTCAGACCCTTGTAAAAAATAGCATTGGTACCAAGGGCACTGTGGCCAAAGATGGCCTCTTAAGGGCTGCAGCACTTATTGTGCCACCTTTAGAGGCCCTGTACATTTACACACACATTGCCATTGCGGGCTGCGTGTTTTTTGTCCAGAACAAAGTGAAGAGTCGACATGGCACACATCCCAGTGTGCCATGCTTACAACCCACTGCCCTGGCATAAGTCAGCCAACCTCTAGCTGGGTGCACTATACCAGTTATGAGGGTACAGGTGTATGATCTCTGTACTCCTACAGTGTCTAGAACAATTCTAATAGATTGTAAGTGCAGTAATGCCATTAAGAGTATATGGTGCTGGGAGTTTGTCATTACGAACTCCTCAGCACCATAATGGCTTTATTGAAAACTGCGAAGTTTGGTATCAAAATTCTCAGCACATTAAACTCACACTGATGCATGTGTGGGATTTAATGAAAAATCAGCTCAAAGTGCATCGTATAGATGCCCCTTGAAAAATGACCATCTCTGGTGGGTTTCAGGACTGGTACGCACCAGCCTGCCACCACGAGACATGTTTCTGGACCCCTGGGGTGGGAGCCTTGGCTCCCTGAGCCCAGAAGCAAAGCCTTTCCTGGGCGAAGGTAGTCACACCTCCACCAAGTCAGGAAGAGCCATCTGTGGCAGGGTAGCTTTAAAGGCCTTGCAGCATTTGTAATGCAAACTCACTCTCCTGCTATCAGGAGCAGGCCCCCTTCCTGCCTCCCCTCCTTTTCGGTGGGAAGACAGGCTGAGCAATTTATAGCAGCCCATAAGGAATGCCCTCCTCTGCCAATCCCACCCCTCAGGTGGGGGAGGCGAGGTGAAGCCCACTCTTCAGTGCCCGCCATCTTGCAGATGGCAGGCACTCTCTATTCAGGATTAGGGATTGTGCCCACTCCCCACGCGAGGTGAGCACACCAAGGGTGTCGTCACCCTAAGCCAATGGGCTACTGACCACGAGACCCCTAAAACACCCCTTAATGCAGTATTTAGGGGACAGCCCTGAATCCAGAAGCAGATTCTCGCAACCTAAGAAGGACGAAAGAAGACGCTTAGCTGAGGAGACTGCAGAGAAGAACTGACTTGACCCCAGCCCTACCGGCCCGTCTGTAGTTTTCAGAGATCCTGCGCAAAAAGTTGCCTTGTCCTGCTGCCCGCAACCTCCAGAACCCCTGGGAGGACCGACTGCCTTCAACAAAGATCGGATCTCCTGTGAACCGCAGCTCTGTTAAAAAGAAACAGCCAAGAAAGACTCCGAACCTCCTGAGGACAAAGAAACCCGATGCCTGGAACCACCACTGCACCTGATGCCTACGGCCCGAGTCCGAGTGTCCCATCAGTCCCAGCGAGATCCTCCAACACTCCAGAGTCTGAGTCTACCGTGGGTTGACCCCTCCTGGACTCTCCAACATCACCTGCAGCCTTTGCACGGACACCCCCCCCAACCCCCCACCCCCCAACTGAAAGTGGCCCGTTAAGGTGAAATCCGACCTCAAAAGGCACCCCTACATCCAGCTGTCCTGCTCCCTGGAGAAGAGCCCGAGGTACACCTATATTCCCGAGCCCTCCCACTTACCTGCCCAGCTGTTGGGTCCTCCCAGAGGTCTTCCTGGACCACACCTGCAGACAAAATCCAAAACCAGCAACTCCCATTGAAAACATGGCACCTGATGCCAAAACAGCACCCTGCACCTGGCCGCCCTGTGCCGCTGTGGGTGCACCTTGTGTGCTAAACTGGATTCACCTTTGTCCTGAGCTTAACACAAGGAACTTTGCTCCCTCAACCTTGTGGCCTGCTTGTGAGCCTCCACCAACCGAAGGGCCCCTATCCCCTGTTTGATAACATTGGGCCTCAGCACTCTGCACCCTAGTACCGCTGGGGGTGCTTGAAGAGTGCCTTGTTGACACTGGTGGAACCCTGGTTCTAGCCCCAGAATCCTAACTCTCACAAACAAGTACTTATTTGTAAACCAATAACTTTGTTTCCTCCCAAAGGATTGCATTGGCTGCTTTTCTTTGAAAATTCTTTTAAGTGTGGAGTTGGTTTGTATGAAAACTTGAAAAACTGCAGCTTTACCAAAAGTGAATTACTTACCTTTTGTCTAGGAAATGTCTCAGTGTGATATCTAGGCATATCACACTGATTAGCAAAAGTAACTTAAAAAGTAATCCAAGAAGTAACCAGTATTGTAATCTACAAATTAACTGAAAAGTAATTCCTGTAAATCAACCACCTGCATTTCAACCTGCTTTCAACTGTAATTAATTGCATAAGTATTGCAAAGTATAATTTCAATTACCTGCACCAGGCCTGGCTTGGTTCCATAAATAAAATAACTAAATATTTTACAAAAAATTGATTTTTGTTCAGTCTTTGAGTGTTTGACATCATTTCTTGCCTGCGTTTGTACAATACATGCTTAATACTACCCTCTGATAAAGCCTTTCTGCTCGCCCACACTACCACAAATAGAAAGTACGGTGCTATCTACTTTTACCTCTGCCTACCTTTGTAGTTCTACTGGACTCTGTGCACACTATACCTTACTTTGGTATAGTATATACAGAGCCATCTTCCTACATGTGTGAAGCACCTCCACCCAGAACAGGCTTCGTTTCTGACCTCCGAGTACAAAGGCTGTCACCCCATGAGGTCAGAAACCTGTCTAGTGATGGCTGGCTGATCGGGACCAGTCAGCGAATACACTAGAGGTTGGTCGTTTTTCAGGGGACATCTCAAAAATACCCTCCGAGTGCATTTTATAATAAATCCATCACTGGCATCAGTGTGGGTTTATTATGCTGAGAGGTTTGACACCAAACTTCCCAGTCTTCAGTAAAGCCATCATGGAGCTGTGGAGCTCGTGTTGACAAACTCCCAGTGCATGTACTCAGAATGGCTTCACTGCACTTACAATGGTTGTTAATGTAAATGTGAATGTAAATGTGTTTGTACTTATATAGCGCACAGCTACCCCATTTCGGGGTGTCCCGGCGCTGTACTCATACCGCTAGGGAACCCTTCCTGGCTTTTCCCTGTGAAATGTCCACTCCTGGGCATCCCCAGGGTGAAGCCAGGCATAGGCATCCCAGTTGGGGCCGTTGTGAAGATTAAGCAAGCTATTGCCCAGAGTTGCAGCGTGGGACCCATGATTAGAATAGGCACCGAGGCGAGATATCAGGTCCGAGGAATTATGAGCCCAAGACCCGCCGAGGCAGGAATTGAACCCTGGTCCCGGGCCAGACCTCTGCATCAGGGTCTGCCGCGCTAACCATTGAGCCACACTTCTCCACAATGGCACAGACACTGTAGGGGCATATTTCTCATGCAGATATGCCCTCAGCTGTGGTATGGTGCACCCTGCCTTAGGGGTTGCAAGGCCTGCTAGTGGTGTGACTTACCCATGCTACAGGCAGTATTGGTGGGAATGGCACACAGGAATGTCATCGGTTGAGTTTGATCTGCACCAAAACACAGTCTGCAATGGCAGTGTGTGGGTGTTAAGGTGGGATGGAAGGGGGGGTGGGCTCTGAGGGTGGCATAATACAGCTGCAACCCACAGAGGCTCTTTCTGGTCACAAGGACCTTGTACAAGGGACTTACATGTGTCCCAGAAGTGTGCCAATTGTGGAAACAAAGGTAGTTTTGGGAAAAGAACACACGAGCCGGGGTCTGGTTAGAAGAGTCCCAGCATGCACTCAGTCAAGTTAACATCAGGTATCTGGCAAAAACTTAGGGGATAACCATGCAAAGAGGGGCACTTTCCTACACCCTCACTCTGTGTTGCTTCTGTTGTCCAACTGCTTCACCCATTGCGCTTGTGCCCAGTTTGCTTCTCTCCATTACTTCTTCTCTCCATTACTTCCCACCCACCTGCACCCTCCATGTTGATTTCCCCAACCCTATGTTGCTTTCGCATCCCCCTCCCCTGTTGATTTTTGTCTTCTCTAAACCCCTCTCCCCCCCCCCCATTGCTTTCGTGTCCCCTCCCATGTTGCTTCAGCGTTCTCCCTATGATGCTTAACCGTTCACCCAACACCTTCGCCTATCTTGCTTAGATGTCCCCCTGTGTGTGGGCTCCGGCTGCCAGGCTCCTGCACATTAGCACATGTTAAGTGCATGGCTGCCTGACCCTGACATGGTGAATGTCTGCTATGCTGACCTTTGCTCAGCCTGACTGGCATGTCTCGGGCGTTAGAACAATTATGGGGCAGAGCTCTGACACCTTTTATGATTGGCCTCCCCTGTCTGAGAGAGGTGGCATCTGACCAGAAAAGCTCAGCAACAGAGACAACAGGCCACTCAGTCTATATTTTCTGAAAAAGCATTTATGGAGCTTTTGCATGCAACCCTGTTCTTCATTCTTGAGTTTCTAAACCTACCACCTATTTTCTTGTGCACTAGGATCCTAGGTTTGAATTCTGGAGTCTAGATTTGACCTTCTTCAAATTGACTGCCGGAAAGGAACTGTTTGACTGGCTCTGCCATTCCTAGTCCAACAATGGAGTGTCCAGAATCCTTGAAGTGACTTAGTTTATCATATGTGTTAGCTTAAATATGGATACGCCATTTCTTACTTAATTGAATTGGGACTACCCATGGGGTTTTTAGTTACCTACTTTATTCTAATAAGTTTGGCCGTTTAAGATCAAGAGAGAAAAGTTATAAGCAAAGCCAATGGAATTATGCAATTCTGCCACCATAGCGCATTCCACCTAATAATGGATTTGGCACATTAGGCATAATCTGCTGATTTTCACAAACATGGTGTTTACCCCTTAAAAGGATAATAAGTTAGTAAAAATGAAGCCACTGCTGTTGCCCTGCAGTGGAAGGCCCTTTGCAAAGATTGGCTTGTCACCTTTCAATTGCTTATTGCTGGATTTAACTGGTACTAATGACCTGAAACCTTTGCCCACACAGTGTTAACTTGTCAAAAAATGCCAAAATAATGCAGTAGTACTTTTACACAATGTGGCTCAATACATACCATTATTTGCTTTTTCTTGTGGAATGGGAGTCAACCCTGCCTCACAATTTGGTTCTCACCTTCCACATAGTTCCAGTTGTCCTGCTTAATAGCGTGTTTTTTGTTTACATGTACATAGTTTAGTGTGCCCTCTAGTCATGCATTTGCTCTGGTTATTAATTCAAAGAGAATATTAGTTGTGATAAATAAGGATTACAAGTCAGTATTTTTTTTTCTCTTTAAAGTTCATGCATTCCGGACTTTGTGTACATTTATTTTGCTACATACTCCCTTTTAATTGCACCGCAGTTACTGCTAAGCAATTGACCAATAAAATACTCTAAAACCATAGAGATTTCCATAATGACCTATTCTACACTCCAATTTTTGTTTTCACCCTCTTCACAATCCTTCTAACCTACTCCTCAGAACTTTCACACTTAGCCCATGACACTCTCCCCTCATCTCCTCTATTCACATCTGCAGCCACTCACATTACCAATACTTGCATTCATGAAATGTCAAGTCAATAGATGTGGCTGACATGAAGCAACCTGTAGTTTCTTACTGTATTAGTCTAGTGTCTTGATCACTTACAAGATCTGACCCAGTGCTAAATAATACATGGTTGGGCCTTCACATGCATGCTGCCTCTTAGCCCTGAATGGGGACTACTTCTGCTTCCTTACTCCATTGTGTTTGCATGCTGATTGCAGTCATCTGAGTTGTATGTGCTTTTTGACTGTCGTTTAGGCTGCTAACAACAGACTGCTGCTGCAAAGGGAAGCCTCAGCTCTGGCCAGCCAGCCCCCTCCACCACCACCACCACCTCCGGCACCCGCCCCCAAGTGGCCTGGAATGATCTCTAGCGAGCAGCTGAGCTTGGAGCTGCACCAAGTGGAGAGGGAAATTGGCAAGAGAACCCGTGAGCTGACGATGGTGAGTGCATGTGGGCAGGCAGGCTCTGGGGTGGAGGAGGAGAGGCATAATTCCTAGTGTTCATGTCACTAAACACAAAACCTTGTGACACAATAGGTTTTACACAAAACACTGCTGTTTCTCACTGACATCATGCACTTGTACTCCCCTATTTCGATCGCTATGGCAAGGGGGGACTTCAAAGCTCATGTAATAGTGTAGTAGTTACCCCTCTGGGTTTTGCTTCATGCAACTGTGAACAGAAGTCTGATCACAGATATGGATAGGTTACTTGCCTGTAATCAATATATATGCCTATAGACACCTGCCTTTGTGTTAACAATGCTGATAATGCCAGGGATTCCGTAGCCCGGGCTCAGAGAAATGACACTCCCCTGGAGATTAGATTTATCACTGCATACAGTAGGCAGGAGAAGCAAATTAGGAAGATATTTTATACCCATTGGCTTGACTGACTTGAATCTATCTCAGATCTTACCTGAATTGCCATCTCTGATTTTCAGACGTGTACTCTATGAAGGATGCACTTGTCAAGAGCAGCCCTGAAGTCAGCAATTCCAACACATGGTTGTCCACTAAGTGCGGATTTCTTAAGTGTGGCTCTTGCCGAGCTTGTAAGTTCGGCTTCAGCACCACTGAGTACACCACTGCATTTGATGATAAACCTATGACGATCCAAGGGTCCTACACATGTCGCACTGACTAAGCGGTTTATGTTCTCCAATGCACGTCCAGACTTAAATATGTGGGGAGTACTAAGCTTCAAGTATTCAACAGAATACTACAGCATCTGCGTGCAGTGGTGAATTCTGACCCCAATTATCCAGTGGTGAGACATCTAAAATTAATCAGTACAATCTTAGTGATCTTAAATACTTTGTGATGGGGGCTGTTCCTAAATCAATACGTGGGGGCAACAGAGAAAGACAATTGCGACACATTGTCACATTTCATTTTAGAACTCGACACAAGGATGCCCAATGGATTGAATACTGGGGAATATTTACATAATTTTCTCTAACGTAGTAATTGTCAGTACAATCCATCCATCTCTTCCTGCCTACTCTTTTCTACTCTGTAACTTGAGTTATTGCAGTGGTTTTAATCTCTCAGCCATTTAGTTATGCCATCAGCGCATAACCCTAGTTTTAGCTAACTACTTGGGATGTATGAGGTTTCTTTAACATATTAGTTGATGTTTTTAGACATCTTATGGTGGTCCATTAAGGTATATTTTGTGGCAACTTGTCCCATTTCACTTGACCCCATCTACACCTTGAATTTCTTCACACAATGTATTTCATATCAGACTATGTCCGCCATGCACTCGTGTGAGAAAGTGGCTCTGTATATACTGTTCCCAAATAGGTACAGTGTGTACAAAGTTCACAGTCCCCCAGAGGTTTGGCAGAGGCTAAAGTTAGATATAACCTTACTCTCTAAAGTGGTAGCTTGGTCGAGCAGTAAGGCAGTATCAGAGGACCGTGTAAAGCATTTGTTGTACAACACACTCGGTCAGCAAATGGTCTCACACACTCAATAACTGAACTCTAGGCCAATGGTTTATATAAAAATATATGTCTGTTTTATTTTAGAACCAACAATAGGTATTAAAATGTTCGAGGCATGTGGGCTGCTGAATTCATATCTGTGCATAGATCGCCGCCTAGTGTTTGGTCCGGATGTTTACACGTTGTTGTCCTGGAAGAGTCTTCGAAGTATCCTGAGATAGGTGACTCCTCCCCTGGACCACAGTGCGCATGGGCATCCTCTCCATCCTCAGATTGTATTTTTCCGCCATTGGGTTCGGATGTGCTTATCTTAGCTCAAGTTAGGAAAATTTAGTTTAAGGCCAAAAGGCCTTTAGTTTTCGTCTGTACTGTTCCCGCTCGGTATCGACAGCTTACTTGCTTAGTTTAGCAAACTTATTCAAGTTTTTTCGGATCCGTTTAATCCGACCATCCACCTTACATCGACGATGGAATCGAGGACCCCATTCAAACGGTGTCCTGTTTGCCACACCAAATATCCACATATCGACGTCCACCCGGTGTGCAACAAATGCCTCTCGCCGGATCACGACGAATCAAAATGTATGGCCTGTGCCCGATTCCGATCCAAGAAGACCGAGGACGAAAATGTTGAAAGCGTGGAAGACATGAACTCCAGCCCCGCTTCCGAACACGATTCCCGATCGGAAGACGCCGATGAAGCGCTTTTTCACAGGGAAGAAGCCGACGATGAGGTAGGAGACTACGATGAGGCCTTTGGGGCCGAAGAAGATAGCTCTGGTGAAGAGCAGGGCCTACCCGTCGAAATGGAGGCTATCAAAGTGCGTCAGTCTACGGCTCCGGTCGAGGGATCGCCTTCGGGCCTTACCCGAGATCAATCCCGCAGTTCTTCGGCCCCGCCTTCTGGCCCGGCCTCGAACATCCAGCGAGAGCCATTATTACCGAAAAAGACTGGTTTCCCTTCAACTAAACCGAAACCAATCGTCGCACCGGTTCAACAGAAACCGAAAGTGAAACTGGCAGTGGTCGGCTCGAAGACCTCTACTCCTTCGACGCCAGCCAAAACCATCGGCTCCGAACGCACAAAAAGGGATTTCGGCGCCGAACTCGCTGCAGCGGCTGTCGGCACCGACCCAAAAAGGAAGGCCATCGGTACCACAAAAGCGCCTCGGCCCCCGGCACCGAAGCAATCAGCCCCGACCACCAAGGTTAAAATGGCCGCTCCATCGGAGTCCACTTCGAAGGCAGCGACTAGGGTCAAGTCATCGACTCTGTCGACCGCTACTACCTCTCCTCGACTCGATGCCCCTGTGGCTCCGAAGCAGTCAACGCCTACCTCTACAGAACCACTCGGCACCAAAGAACCTTCGGCGTTCTCGGTGCAACAAGTTGCAGCGTCATTGCAACGCATCAGAGTACAGGCAGCCCTCCAGTCCACGTCGGGCCCCGACCCGAAAAAGGCTCCAAAGGCTCCAAAGGCACCTTCGGCACCAACCAACATCACTTTTGGTTTGCCGCCATCCACAGCGCCAAAAATGTTCGAGATCCGAACACGTGTCAGCCAGACAATGTCCCCATCTACTGGACACTCTCCTACTGGGCCTTCACCGTCCCAATTCATCGACGCCGACACCGGCAGACTCATGCTCCGAAAACGGAAGGTCACACCAGACCAGGCTTTGGACTCTTACAGAATCCCTCTAAAGCAGAAACTGCCAGCAGAATCGGAACCGGTTCTATACGAACGCCTGCACACCTCCTATCCGGATCCCCAGTCCTTTTTTCCGACGCCCTCCGACACGGACGCAATGGAGGATTACATGGGTGATGATACCACCTACCCCAGGGATATAGATCCTGAGGAGCAGCAGGACCCAGATCAAGCTTGGGATGACCCTGCAGACCCGGGTGCCACAACAGATACCCAGGACACGCAGCTTTACGGCGCAAAAACATCTCCCACAGAGGACACTGCTGCCTTCAATGCCCTCATAGAACGTGCTGCAGCCAATCATGGAGTGCAACTCCACTCTGACACAGATGAGGACGACTTCTTGGTGGACACTTTCGCCTCCTCAGAGAGGACTGTCAAGACTCTGCCCATGTTAAAAGGTGTTCTCAAGCCAGCAAAGGACATTTTCAAGGAAACAACCAGGGCACGGGTGATAAACCCCAGGATTGAAAAAAAATACAAACCTGCGCCCGGGGACCCTATGTACATTAGAGGTCAGTTACCTCTGGACTCCATGGTGGTTGCTAACGCTCGCAAACGAGCGCACTCGCAAGCAACTGGTGATGCTCCTCCCCCAGACAAAGAGTCCAAGGTGCTGGAGACCTCAGGCAAGAGGATTGCAGCCCAAGCAGCAAACATCTGGCGCATTGCCAATACACAGGCACTCCTGGCTCGCTACGATCGTTCACACTATGACACGCTAGAGTCACTACTCCAACATCTACCAGACGAGTACAAAGAGGCAGCGGAGCTCCTCATCAGAGAGGGACAACTTCCTACAAACGCATCCATTAAGTGCGCACTAGATGCTGCCGACACAGCTGCGAGGGCGATAAACACCAGCGTCATGTTACGCCGACACGCTTGGTTAAGAATCTCCGGATTCAAACCTGAGATTCAAAACAACATCCTAAATCAACCTGTCAACCCCGACTACTTATTCGGACCAGAAGTTGACACCACCTTAGAAAAGATCAAAAAGGACACTGACACCGCAAAGTCAATGGGGGCTCTGCAAACGCAGACATTTCGTAGTGGCTCCTTTCGTCGCCCCGGGAATAGGGGAGCGGCTAGAGGACAGGGGTCACAGCAAACATACAATAAAGGGGGCACACAGAGTACCTACGATAAAAACAACAGAGGTGGATATCGTGGCTCCAGCACCAAGGGCAGAGGACGCGGTTACGGCAACACCAGGCCCTCACCCAAGAACAAACAGTGACTCCCTCTCCCTTCCCCCCGACCACATAACACCTGTCGGGGGGGAGACTCCAGCGTTTCCTGTCCACGTGGAATACCATCACCACGGACAGGTGGGTCAGGGATGTTATCCAGCACGGTTACTGTCTCGAATTAACCTCCACTCCACCCACAATACCGCCAAAGCACCGTCCTATGTCCTCAGAGCACTTAGCATTATTGCAGCAGGAAATGCTAAGTATGCTGCAAAAAGGTGCAATAGAGGTCGTGCCCGTCCACCAGCAGGGGACAGGGGTGTACTCTCTGTACTTCTTAATACCAAAGAAGGACGGGTAACTCAGACCTATACTAGACCTGAGACCCCTCAACCACTACATTCTCTCATAGCATTTCCATATGCTCACCCTACAGCAGGTTCTCCCGCTGCTCAGCCAGGGAGACTTCCTAGCCACACTAGACCTCAAAGATGCGTACTTCCACATCCCCATACACCCGTCACACAGGAAATATCTCAGGTTCACTATTCAGGGGCAGCACTACCAATTCAAAGTCCTCCCCTTCTGTGTGACAACAGCGCCCAGAGTTTTCACCAAGTGCCTAGCTACAGTGGCTGCACATCTACGGAGACAACACATTCACGTCTACCCTTACCTGGACGACTGGCTTGTTCAGGCAAAGTCAGCCCAGCAATGTGCCAGCCACATGTCCCTCACCATTCACCTTCTTCACAGTCTGGGATTCTCACTAAATTACCCAAAATCACATCTCCAACCCGCTCACGTACAACAGTACCTGGGTGCGACCATAGACACTCTGGCAGCCACAGCTCAGCCAAATTTAGTGAGGAAAGTTCAAACCTCAACACTCCCTTCCTGCGCGAGTGTTCATGCAGTTTATAGGCATGATGGCCTCCTGCGTTTTCATAGTCCCACACGCGAGACTACATATGCGCCCGCTTCAGGAGTGCTTGGCACGTCAATGGAATCAGGCTCACGGGCAATTAAAAGACCTAGTGTTGGTGAGCGGTCGGGCATACAACTCTCTGCATTGGTGGAATCCACAAAACCTTTGCAAGGGCCAACCGTTCCAAGAGCTTGTTCCACAAATAATACTGACGGCGGACGCGTCTCTCCAGGGATGGGGAGCTCATGTACTCAATTACACAGTGCAGGGACTATGGACAATACAACAAAAGAAGATGCACATCAACCTTCTAGAACTGATGGCAATCTTCCTGGCAATGAAGGCATTCAAAGTACACTTGTGCAACAAAGTCGTGTTGATCCGGACGGACAACCTGACTGCCATGTACTACATACAGAAGCAGGGAGGAACACACTCTCCACAGTTGTCTCATCTGGCTCAGAGCATGTGGAAGTGGGCCATTCAGAGGAACATATTCCTCATGGCGGAACACCTCCCCGGCAAGAACAACCAGATGGCGGATCTGCTCAGCAGACACAGCCACCAGATGCACGAGTGGGAGCTACACCCGTCAGTACTCCAACCGTACTTCCAACAGTGGGGTCATCCAGAGATAGACCTATTCGCCACACACAAACGCAAAATGCCAAAGCTTTGCCGCCAGGTTCCCACATCCACAGTCGCAGGGCAATGCGATATGGATGAACTGGTCCGGCAGATTTGCGTACGCTTTTCCCCCAGCGCCATTGATACCGCTGGTGGCACGCAAACTGCGACAGCACTCACTGACACTCATCCTAGTTGCTCCCACATGGGCGCGCCAGCCATGGTACACCACCTTTCTAGAACTTTCCGTGGTGCCGCATCAAAGGCTGCGGATCAAACCTGCACTCTTAACGCAGAACCATGGCGAAATTCAACACCCAGATCCGCAACAGCTGAACCTGGCAATCTGGCTCCTGAAGTCTTAGAGTTTGGCTACCTAAACCTGCCACCTGACTGTATGGAGATCATTAAGGAGGCCAGGAGACCCACTACCAGAGCTTGCTATGCAGCTAAATGGAAGAGGTTTGTCATTTACTTCAACAACAATAACATTAACCCGCTAGACGCATCCATTCAAAATATAATCTGTTACCTCTTACACCTATACCGATGCAATCTGGCATACACCTCAATACGTATCCATTTGACCGCAATAGCAGCCTATCTCCAGAACAGGCAGCACCTCTCTTTATTCAGAGTGCCTGTCATCAAAGCTTTCTTGGAGGGACTTAAACGAGTAATTCCCCCTAGACACCCATCAGCACCGGTGTGGAACCTCAACTTGGTCCTCACCCGACTGATGGGTCCACCCTTCGAACCTCTCCACTCATGTGAGATTCAATTCCTCACCTGGAAAGTAGCTTTCCTAGTGGCAATCACTTCGTTAAGAAGAGTTGGTGAACTCCAGGCACTAACCATTCAAGAGCCATTCATACAGGTTCACGCAAACAGGGTCGTACTACGTACCAACCCCAAATTCATGCCTAAAGTAATATCGCAGTTCCACATGAATCAAACTATCGAACTGCCTGTTTTCTTTCAAAATCCACAAAATGTAGCAGAGAGAATGCTCCATACACTAGTTGTAAAAAGAGCCCTCATGTACTATATAGACAGAACTAAAGTCTTTAGGAAGACAAAACAACTTTTCGTTGCCTTTTCTCCACAACACAAGGGCAACGCCATTTCCAAAGCAGGTATAGCCAGATGGATAGTTAAGTGTATTCAAATTTGCTATCAAAAGGCTAAACGCACATTAACGATTCCCCCACGAGCCCATTCAACACGTAAGTTAGGGGCGTCCATGGCTTTCCTGGGAAACATTCCTTTACAGGAAATATGTAGAGCAGCCACATGGTCCACTATACATACGTTTACCAAACACTACTGTGTAGATGTACACTCAAAACAGCAGGCAGCTGTAGGACAGGCTGTTCTCAAAACTCTTTTTCAGACCGCTGCAGCTGGCACTGGTGGCCGCCGCTAATAGGAGGTACTGCTATGTATTCTATGCACAGATATGAATTCAGCAGTCCACATGCCTCGAACTGAATATGCTACTTACCAGTATGCATCTGTTCTTGGCATGTAGGGCTGCTGACATCCGTATCGCCCACCCTCCTCCCCGGCGCCTGTAGCAGCTGCAGCTCTCAGAATTACTGTATAGCATGGTCATCACTTTCTGTATCTACTCCATCACTGCCACAATGGCGAAAAACAATCTGAGGATGGAGAGGATGCCCATGCGCACTGTGGTCCAGGGGAGGAGTCACCTATCTCAGGATACTTCGAAGACTCTTCCAGGACAACAACGTGCAAACATCCGGACCCAACACTAGGCGGCGATCTATGCACAGATATGAATGTCAGCAGACCTACATGCCAAGAACAGATGCCTACTGGTAAGTAGTATATTCAATACTTTCTCAGGATGAGAGGCTTTAGTTGAATACTTTTGCAATATGCAATTGACTTTTGTAGATAGTTACAGATTGTTGCAATAGGCAACATTTTAAACATAATAATACATTGAGCTCAATGGAAGTTTCAAGTTATTTGCAATAGATTACTTTCAGGATTACTTTTTAAACTCCAGGACTGAATTCTAGATTCAGTCCTGGGACAGTTCTTGGAAACAAGTGAGTAAAGTCGACTTAGTTACTGTTATGATGTTTAGGCAATATTTGGCTATTTCAAAAGTTGACACTTAGAAGAAATTTCATAGAAAAACATTCAAATATTCCCTATGGGAGAATATTCAAGTTACAGGTATGGTATGTTCTCGTTACTTTTGTAATCCAGTACTGGGCTCCTAGGCTCAGTACTGGGACCTCAATCTAAAACAGGTAAGTAATTACGTTTTCAGAGTTGGTACAATTTTTAAAGAATATTTGTAGTTTTCAAAAATCGACACTTAGAAGAAATTTCTCAGAAAAACAGTTAATGATTTCCTATGGAAGAAAATTGGGTTAATGGTAAGTACGGTTGTGAGTACTTTTCAGGGTCCGTGCTGGGCACCAAGATCCAGCACTGGGATCTCTCCTAATAGCAGGTGAGTATTTCCGTTTTTGTTACTTGGTTGAGTTTTGGTGAATATTTTAAGTTTTAGAAACTCCACACTTAGAAGAAATTTCAGAAGAAACCAGTCAATGTTACCCTCTGGAGGAAAATTGGGTTATCGGCTCTTGGGTAAGTACTCGACTGGCAGAGTTTAGGTTCTGGGCACAGACTCGGGCGTCTCCCAGGATCAGGTAAGTACAGTTGTTACACCCTCAGCGGCACAGGGGCAGCCGGGTGCAGAGTGAGTTAGGCCCAATGTTATCCTATGGGAGGCAGGGGGGCCTTGGTTGGTGGCTGCTGACTAGCAGGCCACGCGGCTGTGGGAGCTGGGCTCCTGGTCACTTGCTCAGGGCAAATGGGGAAGTAAATAGGTGTAGAGATTACACTGCTAGGGCGGCTGGGTGCAGGGTGCTTTTGAGCCTTCGGGCGCACAATGGATTTCAATGGGAAAGCTCCTGGTTGATCAAAGGCTGCTAGCTCGGGTACAAAGATTCTTCAGGTGCCACCACCACTTCGAGAGGTAAGTTGGAGGATAGGTAGGTACCCAGGAGTTTGGCACAGGGGGCCGCAGGGCGCCGGGTGCAGGGGTGCCTTTTGGTGTCGGGAAATCTTACCCTCTGTTGATCGCGGTTGAGGGGGTACCTGGTTCTGAGGCTGCAGGCGTCAGGAGCGTCGAGGTAAGTCCTTGGCTACCGGATTCGGGGTCATAGTCGCCGGAGGGACGTCCTCGGGGTCTTTGTTCACTCCGGCACAGGCCAGGCTTGGCGGGTGCAGAGTGTGCAGGGTTCGCAGTTCTGGGCTCATGCCTGGGGTTAGAAGCTGGTTTTGAGCAGAGCTTCTGCTCATAGGAGTCCCAGGTGCTTAGAACCAAAAGGTAGCCAGGTCCTCCGGGGTTTGTGAGGTTGCTGGCCACAAGAGGTGCCGGGATGTAGCAGGAGCAGGTTCGAGGGTCGACAGGCCGGTAGGGCTGGGGCCAAAGCAGTAGGTGTCTTCTTCTTCTTAGCAGCTGCACGGCAGGTTTTCTTTCTTCTTGCTCTTTGTTTTTTGGAATCTGGAATCTGAGGAAGGAAGGTTCAGGGTGCCCCTAAATACTAGATTGAGGGGCGTTACAGGTAGGTAAAGGTCAGGGACCAATGGGTCCCTGTCCTGGGGTGGGTACACCCCCTGTTCTGCCACTCTCCTGTGGGAGGGTGGCAGTAGCCTAGTCCTGATTGGGCAGGGCCTCCCATCTTCAAGATTGCGAGAGCCCGGAGATGTGCTTCACCTCGCCTCCCCCACCTGAGGGGTGGGGTTGGCAGGCTGGCACATCCCCTGTCCTTATTTGGTGTTTCCGGCCAGTCTTCCCGCCAGAGTGGGGGTTGGAACCGGTGGGGGCCAGTTTGCTGGCTACAGCAAGTGGCCTGGGGAAGCTCACAGAGGCGGCATGCCTTTGAAGCTTCCCCCTGTCCATCCTAGGGGGAGGAGACCTAGCACCTCGCCCAGGATGTGCATTGTTGCAGGCCCAGGAGAGCGGGGGCTCTCCTACCTAGGGGTCCAGCAACATGTCGGTTAGGTTTCAGGGGGCATCTCTAAGATGCCCTCTGTGGTGCTTTGTACATTAAATCCCACACTGGCATCAGTGCGGGTTTAATGTGCTGAGAAGTTTGATACCAAACTTCTCAGTCTTCAGTGTTGCCATTATGGTGCTGTGGAGTTTGTGTTTGACGAGCTCTCAGCACCATATGCTCTTAAATGGCAGCACTGCACTTACAGTTCCCAGGAATGGACCTGGGTACTGTAGGGGCACAGGGCTCATGCACCTGTGCCCACACCACTGGGATAGGGCTCCCTGCTTGAGGGGTGGCTGATGTATGCCAGGGCAGTGTAGGTGGTGGGCATGGCACACAGGTGCTATGTTGACTCTTTGTTTTGTCTTGTACCCAGACACTCAGCCTGCAAGGGCAGTGTGTGTGTTAGGGTACAGGGCCTCTAAGGGTGGCACAATGAATGCTGCAGCCCTTAGAGGCCTTCCCTGGTCACATGGCCCTGGGTACCTAGGATACCATTTACCAGGGGCTGACATGTGGCCAGGGTTTGCCAATTTGGGTTTGAGGTCTTTAGGTAAGGAACATAGGTCCTGGCCACCTGATTGGCAGGAGTCCAGGGCACACTCAGTCAAAGTACATTCAGCAATTCAGCAAAAAGTGGGGGCATCCCATCTCTCACACACACACCACAATCCCGACTTGCCACATCCCTTCGCAAGGATATATAAATATATCCATCCAACAAATTGTTCTTCAGCTTCAATGGGGGCGGAGAATCCCCTCATAAAAATCCACAAAAAATTGCAGAAGACCAATTCCTGGTACTGCCAACGTTTTATTTCAGAGAAAGAATTACAGCAGCATATGCTCCTTGAAGCATTTCAGTTCACTGCCAACCTTGATCACAGGTAAGTGAATTTTTCAGTTAATAAAAACCACTTGCTTATGAGGCCTTGTTCCACATGACTCTCTGGCATAGAATTAGCCTTTCATTCCCAGAATGCACTTAAAGTATTATTCACGTCTGTAGTGTGTTTTAATTACGACTGCATAGCGTTCTATTATTCCAGACTACAAATTAAATTGTTAGGTGCACTGTAGTTCCCATAGTGTAGTCACGTGCAGTTCATTCAGCCATAAATCACTTTGGAATTTCATCATAACTATAACTACAGCATGTTTATTTGTGGGTGGCTGGAGCGCAACCACGACCCTAAGTCGTGCTCTGACTGTCGGGCCATGAACACGAAGTCTTTGCGGGAGTGATCCCTAAAGCTTCTGGCGGCCTGGCAGTCTGCTCCATGCCGCTCGAAGTCCTGGTCGAGAGCAAGGTCTCTGGACCGAACGCGGAGCCACCATCACCATTCGTCTACCAAGTCTTCGTCCTCGGGTAAGTCGGAGCACACAAAGAAGACGAAGAAGCACTGTCGCTCTTCACCATCGCCTCATCCGTCAGCTGACGGGATGCAGGACCCAGAGCATCGTCGCTCTGCGCCTGCTTCTGCGACGGCTCTGCGCTTCCCTCCTTTTCCCGTAGCCAAAGCGTCCCCTGCCCAGCTTCGAGCTTTTTACGAACCGCTTCACAGCATCATTGGGCAGCACGACTCCACAGGCGCACCTTCGGGCCCCGCGAAATCGGCTGGTGGCTGTGGGCCTTCGATGCCTGGATCCGGATCGTCGGTTGTGTCACCTACCGGCGTCTACCGCAGACTCCCCCCTTGTGAGAAAGTGGTTCTGTATATACTGTTCCCAAATAGGTACAGGGTGTACAGAGTCCCCAGTCCCCAGAGGTTTGACAGAGGCTAAAGTTAGATTTAACCTTTACCTTACTCTCAAGTGGTAGCTTGGTCGAACACTAAGTCAGTATCAGAGGACAGTGCAAAGCATTTGTTGCACACTCAGCCAGCAAATGGTCTCACACACACAATAACTCTAGGCCAGGGGTCTCCAACGAGTAGCTCGGGAGCTACTGGTAGCTCGCCAGTACCTTCAAAGTAGCTCTCTGAGGTGAAGTCAAGCCCAGTAACAATTTCAGAGAGTAGGTGCCTATTAAAGAAGGCAGCATTGATCATCTCAAGATACTAAGAGTGACAGCCAGCCAAACTTATCACAGTAACTCATACTAACACTCAACACACACTCTGCTGGCTTATAGGACCTGCTACATGACAGTCTGTATCCAATCTTAATATAATTAAGCCGCAAGGAGATTGACCATGTTGTAGTCCCTCCTTTAGCAGTCACAACATGTGTGTGAACAGTGCACCATCCAAAAAGTATGGCAGCAGTAGCCTGAGCTGTAATCAGTGCTGACCCACCAAAGTGCGGGACTGCCGGAGTCAGAGTGAAAATGTGTCAGTTAGATGCATGATCAGCTCAAGACCTGAGGAAGACAGGGTATGATCCAGACCAGAGAAAATTAAGAGATTTATCAACATTTATGTGTGTGCCCATAATAAACACTATTGCTTCCTGAAACTATGCCTGGTGCCAAGAACCCCCAAATATATATGCTAGCCCCTTCATAAGAGTATTATATTTGGCATAATTGTGTCCATTCCTGACATAATAGTGCCAGTGGCATAATAATGGTCACCCTTGACTATTTTTGTATTTTGGTCTAGGTGTGGTATGCTGGCAGCTATCATAGACCTACTCTGAGCATGACTGGACTATATGTACCTATTCCTGGCATATTAATGGTCATGACTGATATGTGGTCTTATCCCTGATCCTCCTGGTTTCCAGCCTTGGCACAACTGTGGCCCTAGTATAATGGTGGGCATTACTGGCATAATCAAGGCATCCGTGGTGCTATGGTGAGCATCCCTTATGATATAAAGGGGTAACCCACAATTGTCCACGGACCTGGGTAACGATTGGTATAGGAAACAACGGTCCTAGACTTCCTTAAAGCTACAATTCAGTTATGAAAAACATTCATTAGTCAAAGGGCATCCGGTACATATATAATTAGCATTGTATCATTAATGTACCACCATTTTCTTTACAATGAGTGTCGACTTTTTGACCCTGGTGCAATGAGGGTAATTTATATCCTCTGCAGGCGGGTCTTCCTCGGGGGATGTATCCTGACTGTACCTCACCCTAGGTTGCCTCACCTCCCCCCGTCCTGAGGAAGAACCGCCTGCAGAGGATATAAATTACCCTCATTGCCCTTGGGTCGAAACGTCGACACTCTTCCCCCCAGTGGGCCTGTACCTGATATCATCCCAGCCCTGCCTTTTCACAGATGAATGTTCTCTGTGCGTCATCAGAAAATCATGAAATGAATATATGTAAATACATAAGGGACAGGCCTGTCTGTAAAACTGGTGCCACTATGAACCACGACCAGTTTTACTAAGGATACCAGAATGTGTAATTGATTGTTATTGAATTTGCCTTTTGGATTCCCCTCCTTTATATCTGTCCTACCTCACGAGCACTTTCCTTTTTCACACTCCTCTTGGAGCAACCTCTTTCTCTATTTAATGAATGTTTTTCATAACTGAATTGTAGCTTTAAAGAAGTCTAGGACCATTGTTCCCTATATCAATGGTAAGCATTCATGGCATATGACTGTAATACCTGGGAATTCAAAGTAGTCTGTCCATATGAGGCATTTGCACATGGGAGTACATGATGATAATGACAAGCTGATGTTTTGAGACTGTGCATTTCTCAAAAACTGAAAACTGATATTTTAAAGGCAGTTTTAGTTTTCAAAAATTGGGTTTCTTCTGGAAAATTGAATGTGCTTGCCCACAGTGGAAAGTAGTATTAGATAGAAAAATGTGCATTTTCAGAAACTGGTGAATGATAATTCAAGCTGAGCTGGGGAGACGTACTGCTGTGCTTATGTCCTTTGTGCCACTGGGCATGTCAAGATTTGAATGTTACTTTATCAGTCATGGGGAGGCATTTAATATTGAAGAACTTTTTCCCAGCATTTCTGCTGGTAACCACACTTGGTATACTTAGGTGGTAATTATCGAAAATCTTGCTTTGGGTGGTCATAGTGTTGTCACTATTTTACAGGTATAAAATTTGCTAGTTGCTCGGGAAGACTTTCCTTGAGCCGAAGTAGCTCTCACTACAGAAAAGGTTGGAGACCCCTGCTCTAGGCCAATGGTTTATATATAAAAAATATATGCTTGTTTTATTTTAGAACCAACAATAGGCATTAAAATATACTTTCTCAGGATGAGATGCTTTATATAAATACTTTTGCAATATGCAATTGACTTTTGTAGACAGTTACAAGTGGTTGCAATAGGCAACACAATTCTAAAAACAATAATGCTTTGAGTTCAATGGAAGTTTCAAGTTATTTGCCACAGATTACTTTTAGGATTACTTTTGGAATTCCAGAACTGGATCCTAGATTCAGTCCTGGGTCAGTACTTGGAATCAAGTGATAAAAGTCGACTTAATTACTGTGATGATTTTTAGACAACATTTTGCTATTTTAAAAGTCGAAAATATTTCATAGAAAACAGTCAGTGATTCCCTATGGCAGAAAATTCAAGTTGCAGGTATAGTAGGTTCTCGTTACTTTTGTAATCCAGTACTGGGTGCCTAGACTCAGTACTGGGACCTTTATCCAAAACAGGTAAGTAATTACGTTTTCAGATATTATACGATTTTTAAAGAATATTTCAAGATTGCAGAAATTGACACTTAGAAGAAATTTCACAGAAAAACAGTCAATGATTTCCTATGGAAGAAAATTGGGTTACTGGTAAGTACAGTTGTAAGTATTTTTCAGAGTCCGTGCTGGGCACCAAGATCCAGCACTTGGAGCTCACCTAAGAGCAGGTGAGTATTTTCGTTACTCGGCTGATTTTTGGTGAATATTTTAAGTTTTGAAAAGTCCACACTTAGAAGAAATTTCAGGAAAAGCCAGTCATTGTTACCCTATGGAGAAAATTGAGTTATCGGTTTAAAGGTAAGTACTCGACTGGCAGAGTTAAGGTTCTGGGCATAGACTCAGGGGTCTCCCAGGGTCTGGTAGGTACAGTTGGTTCACCCTCAGCGTCACTAGGGCGGCCAGGTGCAGAGAGTTAGGCCCAATGTTATCCTATGAGAGGTAGGGGGGGCCTTGGTTGGTGGCTGCTGACTAGCAGGCCACGCGGCTGTGGGAGCTGAGCTCCTAGTCACTTACTCAGGGCAAGTAGGGAAGTAGACCGGTGTAGAGGTTGCACTGCCAGGGCCACTCGGGCGGCTGGGTGCAGGGTGCTTTTGAGCCTTCGGGCGCTCAATTGATTTCAATGGGAAATCTCTGGTTTAGAAAAAGACTGCAAGCTCGGGGACGAAGATTCTTCAGGTGCCACCACCACTTTGAGAGGTAAGTTAGGTAGTTGGAGGATAGGTGGGTACCCTGGGATTGGGCACAGGGGGCCGCGAGGCGCCGCGTGCAGGGGTGCCTTTTGGTGTCGGGAAATCTTACCCTCTGTTGATCGCGGTAGGGGGGGCACCTTGTTCTGAGGCTGCAGGCCTCAGAACAATGCCTTTGAAGCTTCCCCCTGCCCATCCTGGGGGAGTAGATTTAGCACCTCGCCCAGGATGTGCATTGTTGCAGACCCAGGAGAGCAGGGGCTCTCCTACCCAGGGGTCCAGCAACACAGGGGCTCTCCTTCCCAGGGGTCCAGCAACATGTCTGCGGTGTGGCAGCCTGGACAGCCTCAGAATAGACGTGGATTGTAGGTTAGGTTTCAGGGGGCCTCTCTAAGATGCCCTCTGTGGTGCTTGGTACATTAAATCCCACACTGGCATCAGTGTGGATTTAATGTGCTGAGCAGTTTGATACCAAACTTCTCAGTCTTCAGTGCTGCCATTATGGTGCTGTGGAGTTTGTGTTTGACAAGCTCCCAGCACCATGTACTCTTAAATGGCAGCACTGCACTTACAGTGCCCAGGAATGGACCTGGGTACTGTAGGGGCATAGGGCTCCTGCCTCTGTGCCCACACCACTGGCATAGGGCACCCAGCTAGAGGGGTGGCTGATGTATGCCAGGGCAGTGTAGGTTGTGGGCAATGCACACAGGGATGTGTACCATGTCGTCTCTGTTTTGTCTTGTACCCAGACACTCAGCCTGCCAGGGCAGTGTGTGTGTGAGGGCCTCTAATGGTGGCACAATGAGTGATGCAACCCTTAGAGGCCTTCCCTGGTCACAAGACCCTGGGTACCTAGGGTACCACTTACGAGGGGCTGACATGTGGCCAGAGGTTGCCAATTTGCTTTTGAGGTTTTTGTTTAGGGAAGGAACATAGGCCCTGGGCACCTGATTGGCAGGAGTCCAGGGCACACTCAGTCAAAGTACATTCAGCAATTCAGCAAAAAGTGGGGGCATACCATGCAAGAAAGATGGCACCTTCTCACACCCCTCGACTTGGACATGGCACCGGACCGATGTCGCTTGACTTCGCTACCTGAGCCGGAAGGTAATTTCGTTCCGCTGTCATCCCTGGTGTTCCTTTCCGCCATGAGTGGCAACCATAGGAGGGTGAGGAGGACTGGAAGGGGTCAGTTTACCCTTTGGTTGACCAGCTTGATGAGCTGGACTGGCGGGAGGAACTGGGTGATGCCAGTGGTTTGGATACCTCCCCAGACCTTGGCATGCTCTCCCCCTACCGTGGCTACGGAGGAGGGAGCTTCCTACGCAGTGGTGTTGTGTAGGGCGGCTGAGGCCTTGGGCCTTGAGCTTCCTATGGTGGCATTCATGACTAACCTCCTGACCGAGGTTCTTCAACCGGCAGCGGCCTCTTCAGAGCCCCTTCTGTCTTTTAATGAGGCTCTCACCGACATCCCAGCACTGGGGCTCCTGTGGACAGGATGATTGTCCGATGCCACCGCCCGGCCCGGGTGACCCACTTTTCCTCACCCAACCCCCGAGAGCTTGGTGGTCCCAGCCTCGTCCTCTAAGGGAGCATTCCCTTCTACTTCCCCTGATAGGGAATCCAATAAGATGGACCACATTGGTTAGATGTTTTGCAGTGTCGATCTTTTTTAGATTCACATGCTGTTCATTTTTTCACCATCTAGTGGTTTGGTCCAGAATTGTAGTATTTCTTTTCTTTTTTTGTTGTTGTTGTTGTTGGTCGGCTTCAACTTACCACCATTTGGTCCCCTCTGTGATGTTGACGTGCTTCCTCCAGAAGCTCCCACCTTGGGTCGCCATCTTCAGATTCTTTTTTTCCGCTGTTGAGTCTGGATCGATATGGAAGGAGCTCCTGAAGATTGGTGAAAAGAAACGACGAAAATGAACGAAAGAAGTACACAGAACAGGAGAAGAAGTTCCTCAACGTACCAGCCTTCTAGTCTGGGAGCCGGGGCGCAGCGAAGAGGAAAAGACTAAACTTCAACGTCATACGAAGAATGTGCATGCGGGGGGCTCCCTGTGCGCGGTAATGGACAAGACACCATTCAAGCTCTGCGACAATTGTCACCACAAGTACGCAGAGAAGGATCCGCATCCGGTCTGCAACCTTTGCCTGCCGCTGGACCGAAGCGAAGACTGCAACGCATGCTCTGCTTTCACCCCAAAAACTTTGAGGGTAAGAGAGACTGAGAAGAGCAAATTACCGCATGCAGGGTCGAGGCCCACCACCATCGCTTCGAGACCTGGGCCTCTCCAGCGAAGAGGAGGACAAAGTCGCCAAAGGGCCTAAAGGCAAAGAGGATGCGTACGTCCCAGTCGCAGAGGTGGCAAAGAAAACTCCAAAGGAGGTAAGAGAACCATGGACCCAAAAAAGATAGGCGACCCGCGAAAGAGTGACTCTAAGTCCTCTAAAGGAGCTTCCGGGTCAAAACATTTGACGACTGCGAGCACGTCCAAGAACAAACAGTACGTCAGTTCCTTAGACAAGGACTCCGAGACGGCAAAAACCCTAGAAAATACAAAGTCGTCGAAAGACAGTCACGAGAAGGACTCTTTGACGGTGAAAAAAGAGTGTTAAACAAGCTTCGACAGCGGCGTCTTCAAGCTCGAAAAGAAAGGCAGAAAATATCGATGCCGAATCAAAGGTGTCAGAGATGGAAAAGAAGAGGCTCGAAGCCGAAATGGCGAGTACCATGCAACGCAAGAAAGATTTCGATGAGAAAATGAAGCCATTCGAAATTCTGCCGAAAACTTCGAACAACGTCGAAAAAGAGGTCGAGGATCTAAAGCCGCCACCAACTTCAGAAGCAGTCGAAGAAGAATACTTTTTCGAAGGAGAGGAAGAGAAACAATCCTATGAGGGTTCAGCGACCTCTGATGCTCAAAACCTACAGTGGCAAGATCTCGACACCAAATCACCAGAAGTAGTTGTGGATACATATCCATCAAGGCCTTCACCACCAGATTACATTGGGATGTACAACCAAGTCCTAAAGAAAGTAGCAGATACTTATGGAGTGCAATTGGAGGAAGAAAAGCCCCAATCATGTTTCCTACTTGAAACCTTGCTGCCTACCCAGACAAGGAGTCAATTCCTTTCCATGCTGCCAAATGTACTTGACCAGTGTAAGGAAGCTTTTAAAGAACCTGCCACATGCAAAGCAGTCAAACCAAGAGGGGAGAAAAAGTACAAGCATTCCTCTAAGGATCCTATTTACATCAGCTGACTCAATTATAACTTCCACGGCTCGGAGGAGAGCTAATGTCCCTACCAGTGGAAAGAAGTGCAGCAGTACAGTGGCGCATCGCAAAATCAAATGCATTGATCAGCAGACATGCATCTCAACATTGGGAGGAGGGCTACTAAAACACCTGCCAGAACAGTTCCAAAGAAGGGCAAACCACTTAGCGGAAGAGAGGAAAAACATGGCGAACACATGTTTAAAATCAGCCCTAGATGCTGCAGAAACATCTAGCAGACCTATGATGATCGGGGTTACCGGGAGAAGACACGCCTGGCTACGAATTTCAGGTTTCAAACCAGAGCTACAGAACAACATACTAAACTCTCCGTTCAATGGTGAACAGCTATTCAGAACAGCTGAGGACGAGAAATTAAACCAATTAAAATAGGACAATGAAACAGCAAGGTCCATGGGGGCACTAAAATTCAGAGGCATGCGTAGAGGCACACCCTCACCGAGACCAACAGGCAGGGGTAACCACGAACCTGTAACCTCGCACCAAACCTTTCAACTGGGTTACCAAGGAGTAAGCCACGGACAACAGGGTCAACAACAACAATATTGGCAATACCAACATGGAAGGCAATCCTTTCGAGGGCACCCTCGAGGAATAGGCCAACCGCATAGATTGGGACCACAAACCACCTCCCAAGTGACTTCACTCCAAGGGTTGCGCACCCTCAAACAACAACACAGAGGTTGCTACAAGATACAAGCACAAAACAAAATCATGGTCCTATAAGCAAACAATTCCTCCAACATTATAAACCAGTAGGAGGCAAGTTAAGATACTTCCTTCAAGAGTGGAAGAAAATTACCTCCGACAAATGGATATTAAACATAATACCAAACTGTTACTGCATAGAGCTTGCAAAACAACCTCCAAGCAAAAGACCAGGCAACAAGGTGCATTCAGCAAAAGAACTATCTCAATTGCTCGAAGAAGCACAAGAACTTCTGAACAAAGAGGCCATAGAGAAAGTACCACACAAGTAAAGGAGCAAGGGCGTTTACTCCATGTACTTCCTCATTCCAAAGGTAGATTGACTTTACGACCAATACTAGACCTAAGGTTCCTAAACAAACTCATAAAGACTCAAAAAATTCAAGATGACAACTTTGTAAGAGGCTATACCTCATATTGGAGTGCAACCCGGAGAGGGAACAATATCCATATGCGCCAGAGGCCGCAGACCTGGCGAGGATCCTGCTGCAGGTGCGAAGGAACGGGTCGTAGGACGCAATGGAAACTAAAGTGGTGGTGCGTTGCTGGGCGAGATACTTGAGATGGGTAGGAGACAGAATTCCCTACTCCCCGGACCTACCCATTCCAGCACTTAGTGGTCTGCCGCAGGGAGAACACTGAACGGGGCTAGAGCACTGAGTAGAGGCAGGACTGAAAGTTATGGGGGACTTCTACCAAGACTCTACATTACTCCCGTTCGAGGTGCTGCAGGAGGCGTGCGACCTACCAGCAGGCAATTTCCTGAAACACGGGGCCCTCACTAGAAGGATCAGGCAGCACTGGGGAGTGGGAGGGACAGAACTGCCAGCGCTAGCAGGATGTCGATATGTTGCGTTATCAGTGAGGAGGATCAAGAGAGTCTCCTGCCTCTACAAGGCAATCAGACGAGACATGCAACAGCCATTAGAGCACCTACGATTACAGTGGGAAGAGTATATTGGGAAGCCGATCCCAGAGGTGGAGTGGGACACGATCCTGGAACGAACATTGAAAGTGTCCAGAAATGCACGCTTTAAACTAATCCGGTTCTTCATACTACATAGTGTACCTCACTCCATCCCACATTAGGAGGTACTTTGGGACAGACAGCTGCATGCCAGCCTGCGGGGAGAGGGAGGCACACATAATCCATATGTTTTGGAACTGCCTCACACTGCAACTTTTCTGGGAGGAGATCAGACTGGTGGTGGGTAACCTCCTCGACAAAGCGCTCCCGCACACCTCAGAACACTTTCTCTTGGGATGCTTCCCACATACAACCAAAAATAAGGTGACAGGAAAGTTCCGGGACCTGGCCTACGTCCTGGCCAAAAGTAGAAATAGCCAGGAACTGGGCGGACGAAGGATTGGTTCTTGGAAAAAAAGAACTAGAAAAATGGGCAGGAGCTGAAAGTAGACTGAGTCTCATGGAAGCTAACCATGGGATAGGTAAAATAGATGGAGCCAGGGCTTTGGAAAATCTAGTGAATAACCTGATGATGAGTGAACAAGATGACAGTGGGGCGAGCTCCCCACAGCCGCTGACGCCGGGACGGGTAGGAGAGAGAAACGAACAGCTGGAGCAGCGACAATAGGCACCATTTCATACTGCAAACGAAAGCTTATTCTTGCGAAAACCCAATAGAACCTAGAGATCAGAATGCACTAACTCAAGCTTAACTCAAGGGGGTTGAAAAGGGAGGGCTTTGTTTTGTTAAAAGGGGTGTTAAAGCTTACCTGTCGGAGCACTAATATGTTGGTAATATGCTATAGCAACAACAAGACTACTGTTTGTGAGTACTGCTATTATCTTGAAAACTTCATAAAAAATGGTTGGAAAAAAAGAGGTACTACCTCGGATACAAACAGGAGACTACATGCCAACTATAGACTTAAAGGATGCATACTTGAACATTCCCATGAACAGAAGACACAAGGATCTATTAAGATTTGTGATCAACAGAACAAATTACCTATTCAGGGTGTTAGCATACGGACTGAAATCAGCATCAAGATTCTTCACAAAATGCCTAGCTGTGGTAGCGGCCAGCCTAAGAAGGCAAGGAATTCATGTTTATCCATACCTGGACAACTGTTTAGTTAAGAGCAAGCTCCTACAATCTCTGCTAAAAACATATACAGCAAGTCATACAGACACTGGTCCAACTAGATTTCTCAGTACACTGGGACAAATCGTCACCAGAACCAGAGCAAGTAAGTGTTCTTAGGGGCAGAAATCAACACGATACTAGAAAAGGTATTCCCAAGCAGGAAAAAAGAAAAAAAACATTAGCAATACCGAAGGAGACACACCTCTACCACAAGGGGCAAGCTCTGACAGTGGGGAAACTGCTAGGGATATTGGCTTCATGCATTCATCTAGTCCCAAACATACGACTGCACATAACACCGTTCTAGGAATGGCTTCAAGAACAATGGTCACAGGCAGCTGGGAGTTGGGAGGATCTAGTGGTTGTGACACAGACAGTTCATCAAGAGATGGCATGGTGGAACAGAAAGAACATAGCACAGGGGAGACTTTTCACACAACCAACTCCAAAAGTGGCCATCACAACAGATGCTTCCCAGGTAGGATGGGGAGCGCACATAAACAACCTGAAAGTAAGGGGATTGTGCACACAACAGGATGCAGTAAAACACATAAGTTTCCTGAAGTTAAAAACCATGTTCCTAGCCTTAAAAGCCTTTCAGAAAGAGCTCTACAGGAAAAGGGTGTTAATACAAACAGACAAAACAACCACCATGTTTTACATAAACAAACGAGGAGGGACACAGTCTTTTACACTCTCAACCCTAGCCCAACAACTATGGAGATGGGCGATCCCAAGGAGAATAGACATACTTGCAATACATCTGCCAGGAAAGGACAATGTTAGAAGCAGACAGGCTGAGCAGACAAACGTCCGCATCCCACAAGTGGGAATTAAATCAATCGGAGATCCAAAAGATATTCAAAAATGAGGAACCCCGCAAATCGACCTATTTGCAGCTCCCCACAATGCAAAATGCCAACACTTCGCATCCAGGCAACCGTGCAAACAGTCCCTAGGGAATGCACTAGGGATAGACTGGTCAGGGATATTTGCTTACACTTTTCCCCCAATACCACTACTACACGGCGTGATCAACAAATGCAAGCTCAGCCACAATGCATTAATACTCATAGCATCTCAGTGGGCCAGACAGACTTGGTTCTCACAAATAATGGAGATAACTCAAGGAACAATGCACAAGTTTCCAAAAAGAAAGGACCTCTTAACAATGCAAACACGGAATGGTGCTACACCCAGAACCAGAGAGCCTAAGCCTGGCAGCATGGCTCCTGAGGACTTGGAATTCGCTCACCTCAAACTTCCAGAGAGCACAATTGCAGTGCTCCGAGAGGCGAGGAAACCTACAACAAGGAAGTGTTACACAGCCAAATGGAAAAGATTCTCTCAATGGTGCCTTAAGGAAAAACTTTCAAAGAAAATCACAAAGGAATCAACTGTGCTAAAATACTTAACATATTTACTACAGAATAAACTAAGCTACACATCTATAAAGGTACACTTAACAGCAATTGTAGCGTACACAATGGGCGAAACAGGGAAACGTTTTTTCACATCCCATGTGGTCAAAAGATTTCTAGAAGGAGCAAAGAGAATAGCACCTCCAAAGAGGATGCCACCACCTGCATGGAACCTCAATGTAGTGCTCGCTCAAATGATGAAAACACCATTCGAACCGCTCCACAAAGCAACGCTACAAATGCTCACACTAAAGACTGCGTTTTTAGTTGCAATTACATCACTACGTAGAGTGAGTGAATTGCAAGCGCTAACACTAAAAGAGGCCTACTTCCAAATACATAATGACAGAATCGTCATGAGAACAGATCCACACTTTATGCCAAAGGTGGTATCAAGGTTCCACATGAACCAAACAATACAAATACCAAGTTTCTTTCAAAAGCCAAAATCACAAGCAGAAAGGGCATTACACACCCTGGACGCCAGAAGGGCAGTCTTGAGTTACATGGAAAGAACCAAAGAATACAGAAAGACAAAGCAATTCTTTGTATCGTTTTGCCAAGAGTTTTCTCGGACGCCCAGTGACCAAAAATACCATTGCAAGATGAATTGCACAGCCATACAGTTATGCCACAAACAGGCAGGTCAAACATCGCAAGGAGCACCACAGGCTTACTCTACAAGGAAAAAAGGAGCAACAGTCACTTTTCTAGCAAATACTCCTACTCAACACTTTTGCCAAGCAGAAACATGGTCTTCAGTGCACACGTTCACAAAGCATTACTGCGTGGATATTCAAATGAATAAAGAAGCACAAGTAGGACAAAAGGTCTTACAACATATATTCACAAACCAGCGCTCATCTTCCACCCAACCACCACAGGACTAGCAAACCGCTACAAAGTCTATGCACCGCATGTGAATCCAGAAAAGATTCACGCTGCAAAACGTATAGTTTCCTACCTGTCGGTGTAGTTTTGCAGCATGACGAATTTTCTGGATTCACTGGCGAACCTACCCTCCTCCGCCAGAAAGATGAGACAGGAGGAAAAAATATAAGGAGAATGAACAATGATTAAAAGAAAAAAAAAGAATCCGAAGATGGTGACCAAAGGTGTGAGCTTCCGTATGAATCACGTCGACGTCAGAGGGACACCAAATGGTGGTAGGTCGGCGCCCACCAACAACAAAAACAAGCATTGGCATAGCCAATAGGTCTCGCCTTTGGGACCTTTAAGTGCTTAGCTATGCAGTTCGTATATACATGACCTGGTCAATCGCAGACCACAGAATGGACAGGCTTTCAAGCTAATGGATGGTTAATTGTACGTTTGTATTGTAAAGTTATGAAAAATGTGGGAGTCACAGAGGTGCTAAAGACAAACGATTCTTGTTTAAGCTGTAAATGTTACAAAGCTTGCAAAAAAAATAGTCTGATAGCACAGACAGGTTTCCTGTTTTTTCCTACCTCTGTGAATCAGTTTCTATATTGTTATGACAGCACAAAACACAAACCCAAGAAAAGCGTGATCTATCGATTTCTTCACTTCTTTTGAATGTACAGTTCTAAAGCAGCATCAGTCAGTGGATGGCATAAATGCTCATTTCTCTGTTAAGACACTGCCGCCTTCCACTGCTATTAACTAGTCACAACTGCTGCAGGGGGCAATGCAAGGCCAGTAGCCTAAGGGGTATGATAAACAACACCTTTTCAAACTGGAAAAAAGAAACGACTCGAACAAAAAAAAATTCGAAACATGAAAAATCTGCTGGTAAAGGTTGGGAGGTAAGCATAGGAGGTAGGGGTGGGAAAGGAGAAGAGACAGGAAAAACGATGCTTAATCACACAAACATGATGAGGTGGAGGCTTGAGGGGGAGACGTCTCATCAATGTGTAAAACTACATCATGGGATGAAGCCGGTCACAGAAAAAAGATGAGCCCTTGTGAATCCGGTATCAGAGGCCAGAGTGCAGCAGGGTTTAAATAAATATATATATATTTTTTTAAAACCTCAGTATTCCGTGCAATGCTTAGGCAAAAGACACCAGTAAGAAAACAAGCACTGGCGACCGGCGGCCACTGTGCATGTAAACATTAAAAGAAAAACAGAACAGCGACGGCGCAAAGAAATCATTTAAGAGTTCTTCCACACAACAGTTGAAGAACCGAAGTGCAGGGAAACAGTACTTTACAGGTGCGCCACAGCCTCAAAGGGAAGTAACGTATTGGCAAAGCCAACCAGTTAGGAGGCAGCAGAGGAGGACAGTGGAGTGAACCAATGGTAAGTATGCGGTAAGTAGCAGGCGGACAAAAAGTTGGATTATTGTTGACAGCAGATCTTGCAGAGTGTGCATGCGCTGTAGCTCGACCTAAAAATAGTGCCATCGAGCTTTTTGAACACTGGGTAGCAATAGGTAGTGAAAGATAGTGACATAGCTATGTCAATTCATGATGCAGCAGGCAATGAGGAAAATCACTGTTCAGGTATGAGTTCAACCAGGAACAGAAAGCGTTTTCCTTACTTGCATTCATGGTCGTTAATTCACCAAAATGTCAGGGGTAGCGGAAGTGACAGTACACGCCATTTGACCTTTAACTTCACTCAAATGCAAATACTTACACAAACACACACATTCACTCATATACACACACTTGCATAAGAATATTCATCTGCAAGCACGCATACAACATACATTTAAAAGCCTTTTGACTTACTTTAGCAGCCAGATAGGGTCATATTCCAGCTAATTGTACTCCATTTTTTGTATTACACTAATAGTTAATATATTATTCACTACTAGTGTAATGAAAACAAATCTGAAAGTGGTTCCCCAACCAACCTCCATAAGGACCAGGTGCCCCTGTGTTCCTGGCATTGACTTTGCCACCGCTGAGGTCAGGGGTCGCAAAAGCAGTGTTCGGGTTCACAAAAGGCAAGCCCGGGGTAACAAAGGACAAGCCAGGGGTTGCAGCTACGTCCCTTAAGTGACGTCCATCCGTGCATTAAGGCCCATGAAACTCATGATATATCCCTGGATCTTATCAAAAGCTTGTATTTGAGAGGCCAGTCAGGTAGTGACAGAGGTGGGATAGCCAACAAATTAACAGGGAGAGCTGAGCCCAATCCAAACCAAGGGTCTATCTTGGCTCTAAGAGCCCGTGTACGATCCGAGCTATGGAAATACTTGGCATGTTATTCATGCAACAAACAACATATAAGGTGTATTCAAAATTGTATAACGCGTATTTCTTCAAAACACTGAAGCTTTCCACCTTAGTACATGAGATTAATCATTGCACTGACCATATTTATTAAAAGTCAAGTTTTTTAAACATGAACTAAAACATTCCTGCCTCAGGCCTGATAACGATGCGATTATTGAACTAAAAGGCAAGGTAGTTGTCATGTGTTCCCTCTATGTAGCCTAGGTTCTTATTGTAGATTTAGCAACATTATAAACATTTAAATCAAATAACGAGGTTTTTGTACAGCGCACATCCTGAACAAATTTTTTTGAAGGTGCTGTCATATGTGATAATGAACAATTGGCACTGTCAAAGCCATTAGGTTTCGCATATGCAACATGGCTAACAGTAAAGAATAAAATAATGTTATGAGGCAGGCAGCACTGGCCTAGTCACAGCACTTTTTATTTTTAACTTAAGCCATGTTGCACAGTAGCTCGTGCTGCTGTGCAACATGTCTAAAAAATATTGACAAAAATCAATACATCTCGCATAGGCAAAACCTATTGGCTTCGCCAATGCTTATTTCTTGTTTGTGGGACTTCGTTGGGGTATGGTGGGTGTTTTTTACTGTTCATTCTTCGAAATTACCACAAACGGTCTACAGCACGCACAAATGCATTCAGTCTCTGATGATTCTATGCAAAACATCTATACATCGTGCCTGTATTTGCAAATGTGGTCCATCTTTCTTTTAGTTTCCTGATTTGGTAATAGGACAATTTTAATTTTGGTGCCTAGGGCTATTTTTGTCCAATCCGACTCTGGCTGCCTGGTGCAAATCGAGAAATGGCCAGAGGTGTGAGGTATGATACAAAACCCTTCACCATCTGTGCACGTTCCACGTCAATCCAGAATTGGGTCTTGTAGCCATGTCGTAGTTCACATCTCCCGAGCAGGGAAGCCTCTAACTTACAAAAACTCCTCTTTTTGAAGTGTGGGTAGGAGTATGGTTGAATGGCCATATGTCACTGTCTTTTTTTTTTTTTTTTTTTTTTTTTACCTCACTTGTTCATAATTCTTGCAGATTAATATAACCGCTTGAAATGGCAGTCTCAAAGGATATCATGTTATCGACTTAAGAAGGATGAAAGGCTAATGCAGTCATACAAGATAGCCAGTAGCCCACTGTGCAAATATCTCCCTGTGAGGGGCGTGAACCTGCTAAGCTATCCAGTCAGCTAGAAGAATTTGCAGTCCTGCTCCCTCATTGAGTGCACAGTGGGAGATCAGCAGGAGCCTAACCGAGCCGGGGCAACCAGCTTTGCTGGTGTGAAACACCTGAGTTGGCAGACATGAAGCCGGCCGTGGAACCCCTGTCTGCAATTCCGACGGTCCCCAGAAAGTGCATTACTCCCTTGAGCAATTTCATTGAGTTTCTCTATTTAAGGCAGTCTTTTGTCCCATTTCTTCACACAATGTACATCCTTCCACCTTCTTAAATGCAAGAGGGAAGCTCTCGCAACCTCTTTCTCAGACCATCCTCTGAGAAATTACATCAACGTCCACAGCATAAAAGATGCATAAAAGTGGGAACTAAAGTTGCAGTCTGGCCGTATATTATTTTTTAAAACCAGCAGAGCCACTATTTGCTGTGTTCAGTCACGTGTTAACTCGTAATTCTGCCATTGATGAAGGTATTTGAAGCAGACTTGCAGGTAGACTGCACTTATAGTCCTCGCTTTCTATTTTGGCAGGCTCCCGACACCTTGAAGGGGGTGACTGAAAATGTGTGTGCCCATCCGGACACTGGAGCAGATCCTAACCCTAGTGACAATAATGTTTGTGCTCTATTTGGGAATAGGTGTAGAGGACTCTAGACGAAGTCTGGCAATAGCGTGGAGGGCCAGAGACTCGCAGCTGTGTGTGTTCGTGGTGGCAGTCGTAAAAAGAGTTACAGAGCTGTGAATGCTCATAGAACTAGAAGAACAGAGCCATGTTTTGTATGCTGTCTCTTGAGAACTAGAAAGCCATGGTTCTGCATGGCATCAAAAAGAGTGGGATAGTTGGGTGTCTTTGGAGGTTATCTAGAATAAGTAATCAAGAAACAAACCTACCTGAGTTATATTCTGCGCTTCCTGTGCTCGTGGGTGACTGGGTTCTTCCCCTCTCTAGCTTTAGAAGACCCGCTCTCAGACGCTGCTTGACATTTGGATGATAAATAATTCCTTCCATTTAGAGAAAAACCTTAGCAACGGCACCACACGTAGCGAAATGTCACTTCCTAGCTTTGTGCGTGCGTAATGTTTACGTACGCCACCCAAACAAGTAGATCAATAGGAATAGTGGGGGTGGTCACTTCCTAGCTTTGTGAGTGGTGCATTCGTAATGTTTACATACGCCACCCAAACAAGCAGCTCAATAGGAGTAGTGGGGGTGGGCACAAAGAGATAAGGGGGAGTGGTGCAGGGGAGACAAGGAGGCAATGCAGCTGCCGTCCTGAGCACCGCTGCTCGCTCCCTCAAGCAAAACGCTGTGGGAGTGAGCCTTTGTAAAAAAAAGGTCAGCATGCACCCACCTTTAGCCATTTGCAGGCTACGATGACAAAATGACACAGGCAAACACCAACCCAATGCGTGGGGGCAGTCAGACCCACACAGAGTAGTTTAGAGTGCTTACAAGAAGCCTCACAGAGCAGCGCATGGGCGCTGGCTCAGGCTCGACCTAAAAAGGAGAAGCAATACTACAATTCCGGACCCAACCACTAGATGGCGGAATAATGCACAGCATGTGAGTGCAGAAAGTTCTTCAAGCTGCAAAACTACACCGTCAGGTAAGAAACTATACAGTTCGAGGCATATGAGCTGCAGATTGTACACTTAGCATAGATCGCCATCTGGTGTTGGGCCCGGATGTTTGCAGTTTGTTTTTGTTCTTTGGACAGTCTTTGGAAGTCACAAGTTCGGTGACTCCTCCTTCGGTCCGTACTGCGCATGGGCTTCGGCTCCATCCTCAGATTGTTTTTTTCCGCCATCGGGCTTGGATGTGATACTTCGTGCTCCGGCTTCGAACTTCTACGGTTCCAGCCTCGACGGAAAATCCTCGTTCTTCGAGTTTCTTCATCATATCTTCATCTCTCGAAGCGGCACTTTTCTCCATCCCGTACATCGGCACCCGCCTTCGGGCCCTCCTCGACTCCGGTCCCGGCCGATGGAAAGGACTCCGTTCAAAAAGTGCCCAAAATGTGGGTCTAAATTTCCCCACACCAACCTCCATCAGGTGTGTAACCTTTGCCTCTCTCCAGAACACGAGGCCAGAGACTGCCCCGCCTGTAAGTCTTTTCGATCAAAAAAGACCATCCGGGATCGAAGAGCTCGACGCACCATGGCGCACTCCTTGACCGCGGCTCCACCGGACATCTTCGGAGACGACGCCGAAGCTTCGGGGCAACTACACACCCAGCAGGAGGACGACATCGTCAGCGCTTCCGAGGCCGACGACTCCGACGTGGAGGACATCACACCGGCGCAGCGGGTCGTGAGTACTGTACCCCCTCCCACCCCCGTGCCCAAAACCAAAGAGACTCAGGTTACACCCTCGCCTGCAGGCCTGGGCAAAACCAAGCACACAGCTTCTATCACCCCACCTTCGGGCCCGGTGTCGAAGCCTCAGAAGTCTCATGGCAGCTCGGGCTCGAGCCAGCCGACGCCTGGTGCCGAAAAACACCATTCGGCACCGAAGAAAGGGATACCCAGCTCGACTCCGAAGCCACCGGTGCCGAAGCCTGGACTCTCGGTGCCGACCAAACACAAACACAAATCTGTCGGCACCGACGCTCCGGCGCCGAAAACTCCTTCGACGCCGAAAAAACCGGAGGCTCCAAAAAAGCATGGCGCACAGAAACCATCGAAGCCCTCGGCTCCGAAACCATCGGCGCCAGCGGACGATTCGGCGCCACTGGCTCTGTTCACACCAGACCCTTTGCAAAAGACTCTATCTAAAGATCCAAAGACTGGGCTATTGACTCTAATTATCAAGAAAAGACGCCTTGACACACCGGCTCCTCCTCCACCACCCAAACGGAAGGACTCTGCTACTTCTCCCCTCAGAGTGCCCTCCCCACTACCTCCTCCTCTGCCTCCTCCACCTCCTCCACCCCCTCCCCCTCCCAGGTCTCCGCCACCTTTACCTCATCACTCCCCGACCCCGTCCCCAGATCCTGATGACTGGGATCCGGATTATGACCCGGTGGACGCCCCAATGGACCCCACTCCACCGGGGACCCCAGACCCATGGGAAGACTACCACAACCCTGACATACCTGATATGCCTCAGGACGACCTATACCCATCCAGGCCGTCCCCTCCAGAGGACTCCTTAGGGTTTCATCACTTAGTGCAGAGAGCAGCACACTACCATGGGGTGGACATGCACAGCGAACCAGTGGAAGACGACTTCCTACTGGACACGTTTGACATTCAGGACAAATCCATGTCTATCTTGCCCATGCTTAAAGGTGTCACCAAGCATGCTGCAGAGGTATTCAGAGACCCTGTCAGGGCACTGAACCCTAGAATAGAAAAAAAGTACAAGGCGGCACCCACAGACCCTGCATACATTAATGGCCCTGCTCCCTTAGATTCCCTAGTTGTCTCCACAGCTAGAAAGCGGGCTAACTCCCAGTCCTCAGGAGAAGCCCCGCCGCCAGACAAGGAATCCAAACTTTTAGACGCGTCTGGCAAACGCACCGCCTCCCAAGCTGCAAACATGTGGCGCATTGCGAATACACAAGCGCTACTTGCGCGCTATGACAGAGCACACTACGACGAACTTGAGGCTCTTATGCAGCACCTCCCCGAAAAACACAAGCGCAAGGCTCATGACCTGATACAGGAGGGTAAACTAATCACAAACACCTCCATTAAGTGTGCCCTCGATGCAGCCGACACTGCTTCTAGAGCCATAAATACCAGTGTCCTGCTTCGTCGTCATGCCTGGCTCAGGATCTCAGGGTTCAAGCCTGAAGTTCAGGCGTCCATACTAAATCACCCTTTTGACCAACAAACTCAGTTTGGGCCAAAGGTGGATGAAGCGTTGGAAAAGATGAAAAAGGACACAGACACAGCTAAGTCTATGGGGGCACTCCAAACACAGGCCCCTAAACGTTCCTTTCGACGCTCATCCTTTCGTGGCACAGGCAGAGGCTTCTCCACCGATAGCGCCTCTACCTCTTACAAGTCCCCTCCTCAAAATACCTTTTCAAAGGGCAACCAAAGGGGTGGTTACAGAGGCAACAACAATAAGGGCAGGGGCAAAACTAACACCACCCGTTCTGCCACCCCGCCCGCACAATGACTTCCCTCCGCTCCCCCCCCAGACCATCCCACTCCGGTCGGGGGCAGACTACAAAACTTTATCCACGCATGGGAATCCATAACATCGGACAAATGGGTGACCCAAATTATTCGGTCAGGGTACTGTCTCGAGTTAACATCTACCCCACCCAATATCCCACCAAGGCACCGTCCAATATCTCAAGAACATTCCACACTGCTCAAACAGGAGGTGCTCTCCCTCCTCCAAAAACATGCTATAGAGCAAGTCCCCGTCAATCAGCAAAATCTAGGAGTCTACTCTCTGTATTTCCTAATACCGAAGAAAGACGGGACCCTGAGGCCCATTCTGGACCTCCGGCCTCTAAATGCATACATACATTCAGACCATTTCCACATGGTCACCCTACAACAGGTCCTCCCGCTCCTCTGTCAGGGAGACTTTCTCACTACCTTGGATCTGAAAGACGCATACTTTCACATTCCAATACACCCTTCTCACAGGAAGTACCTCAGGTTCGTGGTGGACGGTCAGCATTACCAAGTCACGGTTCTCCCCTTCGGGGTCACCACCGCACCACGAGTATTTACCAAATGCCTAGCGGTAGTAGCAGCACACCTCAGGCGTCAACACGTTCACGTCTTCCCTTACTTAGACGACTGGCTCATAAAAGCCGCGTCCTACCACCAATGTGTGCAACATACAAACAGCACCATCCAGCTGCTCCACCAACTAGGCTTCACGGTGAACTACCAAAAGTCCCACCTTGTACCATCTCACACAAAGCAATATCTCGGGGCCACTATAGACACCTCCAAAGGTATTGCCTATCCAAACTCAGCCAGGATCGCAAGCATACAAGCTTTGCGCAAAACATTCCTTCCTCAACACTCTCTTCCAGCAAGAGTTTTTATGAAGCTCATAGGAATGATGGCGTCTTGCATTTTCATAGTGCCCCATGCAATACTCTACATGCGTCCACTTCAAGAGTGCCTAGCGCAACAGTGGAACCAGGCCCAGGGTCAGCTAACGGATCTGGTGTTGGTGGACGGCCGCACCCATCACTCTCTGCAGTGGTGGAACTCCACAAACCTTTCCAAAGGGCGGCCGTTCCTATACCCGGTTCCTCAGGTGATTCTAACAGCGGACGCATCGCTCTCCGGCTGGGGAGCGCACCTCCTACACCTCACAATGCAAGGTCTATGGACGCCACAGCAAAAATCGCTCCACATCAACCATCTGGAGCTCTTGGCGATCTTTCTAGCCCTAAAATCTTTCCAAAAACAGGTTTCGGGCAAAGCAGTCCTCATTCGCACAGACAACATGACTGCAATGTATTATATCCAAAAACAGGGGGGGACACACTCTCCCCAGCTCTCCCGCTTAGCCCAAAGCATATGGAGATGGGCAATTCCCCAAAACATCTTTCTCCTGGCACAGCACGTTCCAGGCGTACAAAACACCATGGCAGATCTGCTCAGCAGACAAACGCAACAACTACACGAATGGGAACTGCATCCACAAGTTCTTCACCCATTCTTCCAACAGTGGGGGCATCCTCAGATAGACCTCTTCGCCACCCACGAAAACAAAAAATGCCCAAGCTTCGCCGCCAGATACCCACACCCATTGTCCAAGGGCAATGCGATATGGATGAACTGGTCAGGCAGATTTGCATACGCCTTTCCACCTCTCCCACTAATTCCATTAGTGGTAAGGAAGCTACAACAGCACTCCCTCACACTCATTCTAGTAGCTCCAACGTGGGCCAGGCAGCCGTGGTACACCACACTACTACAACTATCAGTGGTACCACATCAAAAACTGCACCTGTCCCCATGCCTCCTAACCCAGAACCATGGAGAAATCAGGCACCCGGACCCAGCTCAGCTCAACCTTGCGATCTGGCTCCTGAAATCTTAGAATTTGGATACCTTAACCTTCCCCCTGATTGCATGAACATCATGGAAGCCAGACGTCCTACCACTAGAGCATGCTATGCCGCAAAGTGGAAAAGATTTGTAATTTACTGCCGTAACAATACAATCAACCCTTTAGATGCATCCATACAGCACATTATATGCTATCTGCTCCATCTTCACAGGTGTAACCTGGCATATTCATCCATACGCCTACACCTAGCAGCGATCGCTGCTTATCTACAAAACAGGCAGCATTTATCACTCTTCAGAGTGCCCGCTATTAAAGCCTTTATGGAAGGCCTTAAACGAGTAATTCCTCCCAGGGCACCACCTTCCCCTGTATGGAATCTAAATGTAGTTCTTACACGGCTAATGGGTCCGCCCTTCGAACCAATGCATAAATGTGAGCTACAGTTTCTCACCTGGAAAACAGCTTTTCTCGTAGCTATCACTTCCCTTAGAAGGGTTGGTGAAATACAAGCGTTCACTATACAGGAACCCTTCCTACAAATACATCACAGCAAGGTCATACTTCGTACAAATCCGAAGTTTCTGCCCAAGGTCATTTCCCCCTTCCATCTCAATCAATCGGTGGAATTACCTGTCTTCTTCTCGCAACCTCAATCTGTTGCAGAAAGGGCTTTACACACACTTGATGTTAAAAGGGCTTTGCTGTACTACATACAGAGAACGCAACCTTTCAGGAAGACTAAACAATTGTTCGTCTCCTTCTCTCCACCACATAAAGGCAACCCCATCTCTAAATCAGGGATAGCTAGGTGGATTGTAAAGTGCATACAAATTTGCTATCAAAAGGCAAAAAGAACATTATCTGTTCCACCTAAAGCCCACTCTACTAGAAAGTTAGGGGCTTCTATGGCCTTTCTAGGGAACATACCCTTAGATGACATCTGCAAAGCAGCCACATGGTCAACACCGCACACCTTCACAAAACATTACTCTGTAGATGTGCATTCCAAGCAGCAAGCTAGTGTGGGCCAGGCTGTACTAAAGACACTTTTTCAAACTACTGCAACGGATACCGGTGGTCGCCGCTAAGGTTGGGTACTGCTATATAATCTATGCTAAGTGTACAATCTGCAGCTCATATGCCTTGAACGGAATATGCTACTTACCAGTATGCATCTGTTCTTGGCATGTAGAGCTGCAGAGTTGTACACGCCCACCCGCCTCCCCGGCTACCTGTATCCGTTCCAGTCCATCTTATTTAGATACAACACACATGGGTTTCTCACTGTTATTACTACGCTCCATCATTTCCCTGTTGGCGAAAAACAATCTGAGGATGGAGCCGAAGCCCATGCGCAGTACGGACCGAAGGAGGAGTCACCGAACTCGTGACTTCCAAAGACTGTCCAAAGAACAAAAACAAACTGCAAACATCCGGGCCCAACACCAGATGGCTATCTATGCTAAGTGTACAACTCTGCAGCTCTACATGCCAAGAACAGATGCATACTGGTAAGTAGCATATTCCTTTTCTTCCGCCAGCTTAGCGCTGTTGTCGGTGCACACCGCATGCCTCTTGGGCCGTTCTACCCATACGGTGTGGGATACGGTTGCACAATTGCTGCCACGGTGCCTGAAGAGGCCCGGGCTGTTCTCACCCGCACAGTGGCAGAGGGTAGAGACGCAGCAAAGTTCATCATCGTTTGTGGGCTGAATACTCTCTGGGCAGAATGGATTCTACATCAGTAGCCTTGAGGCGCTACGCCTGGTTGAGGACGTCTGGTTTCTCTGGGGATGTCCAATCCACCCTACTGGACATGCCCTTTGATGCCGTCGCCTTTTCAGGGACAAGAGAGACTCGGCGCTCGAGCGCTTCAAGGATTCAAGGGCTACTGCCAGATCCTTGGCCTCGCGGCAACCTTTCGCCCCACGCAGTCTGCTTTTACACCGCTTTTGTGGCTGTGTAAGGGGTGCGCCACCACTTTCGACGCCGTCCACCAACCCATCCATGCAAGCTACCCAGCATCTGTGTGGCCGCGGACGTGAGACCCAGTGACGTGGGTCTGAGGGCCAGTGGGTGGGCCAGTCCACCCATAACCCCCCTTCAGCAGCTTCCAAGCCCTCCTAGTCTGACCTTACAGGGCACCGAAGGCCAGTGGGCGGCAGGATTCGCCATTGCCTCCCCCACTGGCAAAACATCACGTCGGACAGGTGGGTTTTGCAGATAGTCCGAAGAGGCTACTCTCTACCCTTCCAGACTACCCATTCCTCAATGACACCATCCTTCATCGCATGTCGGATGGTCACTTGGCCCTTCTCCACCAGAAAGTTGCAGCTTGGCCAAGGGAGCTATTGAAAATGTCCCTGTGCCAGAAGTAGGTCGTGGTTGCTATTCCCACTACTTTCTGGTCCCCAAGAAGGACAAAGGCCTGCATCCTATCTTAGACCTCAGGGCCCTAAATCGCGTCCTCCGGAAGGAGAAGTTCAAGAAGCTCACATTGGGTCAGGTCCCGTCTGCCCTTGACCCCGGAGAATGGATGGTAGCATTGGACTTGCAGGACGCGTATTTTCATATTCCCGTCCTGCCGACCCACAGGCGTTACCTACGGTTTACGGTAGGCCACGATCATTTTGAGTTTACCGTGCTCCCCTTTGGCCTTACCAGTGCCCCTCTGGTGTTCACAAAAGTGATGGCGGTGGTCGCAGCTCATCTACGCAGAACAGGGGTTCCAGTCTTCCCTATCTCGATGACTGGCTGTTGAAGGCGGGCTCGCCACAGGCTGCTGTCTCCCACCTCCAGACTACGGCAGACCTCCTGCACTCGCTGGGGTTCACTATCAATGTGCCGAAGTCACACCTGATTCCCTCTCAGAAGCTCCTTTTCATCAGAGCAGTTCTGGGTACAGCACAATTTCTGTCTTATCCTCCTGAGCAGCGAGTCCGGGATATTCGGGCTATGATACTGATGTTTCAGCCTCTATCCCAGGTTTCGGTGAGAATTACCCTGAGGCTGCTGGGCCTCATGGCCTCCTGTATCCTGCTGGTGGATCATGCTAGATGGCTTTGCAGTGGGACCTGAAGTTCCAGCGGGCGCATCATCCAGGGGACCTGTCAGAGTATGTCCAGCTCTCGAAGGGCACTGCACGACAGTTGCAGTGGTGGCTCACGAACCAGCATTGGGTCATCGGCAGATCACTCTCCCTTACCCAACCGGAGCACACAGTGGAGAGTGATGCGCCCCCCCTGGGATGGGGCGGCCACATGGGAGAGGTGGAGATCAGAGGCCTCTGGTCTCCAGAGGAGTCCAGGCTCCATATCAACCTTCTGGAGCTCCGGGCAATCCTACATACAATGAAGGCATTCCTTCCCTCTGGGAGAGTAGTACAGGTGTTCATGGACACCACCACCATGTGGTACTGCAACAAGCAAGACGGGGTGGGGTTTTGGACCCTATGTCAGGAGGCTCTGCGTCTCTGGACATGGCTGGAACGTCAAGGTATTTTCTTGGTTGTTCAACACTTGGCAGGTTCTTTGAAGACGCCATTCGTGATCCATCATGCACCTGCGGCTGAGTTTGTCCGCCCTGGCGTTCACTCGGAGGTGGCGCAAGGTCTCCTTCAACAGTGGTGAGAGCCTTGGTTCGATCTATTCGCCACCGAAGAGAACGCGCAATACCAGCAGTTCTGCGCGTTGGAATTTCCAAGTCGGCACTCGCTCAGCGACGCTTTTCGTCACGAGTGAAGTTGCGGTCTATTGTACGCCTTTCCGCCTATACCACTTCTACCCAGAGTGCTGAAGAAGATCAGGCACGACTGGGCCCATGTCATTCTTGTGGCTCCGGACTGGGCTCGAAGAGTTTGGTATCCTGATCTACTTAGTATGAGCGTAAATCCCCCGATCTGACTGCCTCTTCGGAAAATCTTCTGTCGCAGCAGCAGGGGACGGTCCTCCACACGAACCTGTCCAGCCTCCACCTCCTTACGTGGAGATTGAGCGGCGACAGTTGATTCCATTTGACTTGCCTCCTGAAGTCTGTTATCATTCTGGCAGCCAGGCCTCCCTCCACTATGCCTGCAGGTGGAACTAATTTGTGGCATGGTGCACAGCAAAGGCTGTAGATCCCCTTTCTGCCCCTCTTTCAGAAGTCCTTTTGTTCCTTCTTTCTTTTGCCCGGCAGGGCTCTGCTCTGGGCACTATTAAGGGCTTCCTTTGAGCAATTTTGGCCTTTCTGAGGCTCCCTCTCTTTTCAAGTCCCCTGTCGTTAGTAGATTTCTCAAAGGCATTACTCACCTTTTCCCTCCTATTCCTTTTGTGATGCTGCAGTGAGACTTGAACCTGGTTCTTACTTAGTTGACGTGCGCTCCTTCTGAGCCGCTTCACAACTGTCCTCTTTGTTTACTGACTTTAAAGACTGCTTTCCTGGTTGCCATCACCTTTGCTAGGTGCGTGAGTGAGCGAGCTCCAGGCTCTTTCTTGTAAACCTCCTTTTCTGGCTGTTCATCCGGACAAGTTTGTGCTCTGCACTCGTCCTTCCTTTTTCCCAAAGGTGGTTACTGCCTTCCACATCGGGCAAACTATCACCTTGCCCTCCTTCTTTCTGCCTCTGCACCGTTCCAGAGAGGAAGAGAGGCTCCACCGTCTTGACCCAAAGCTTGCGCTCTCGTTTTACCTGAATCGCACACCACAGTTCGGGGTGGATGACCAGCCCTTTGTTGGCTACGTAGGCGCCAAGAAAGGCCGGGCTGTACACAAGAGGACTATCTCCCGCTGTGTCATCTTATGTATAAAAGCCTGTTATTCTCTGGCTAAAAAGGAACCTCCGGTGGGGCTGTGCACCCATTCTACCAGGGCGACAGCAGCTACTACTGCATTGGGACGTGGTGTCCCCCTGCAAGACATCTGTCAGGCAGCCACGTGGGCCTCGCTGCACACTTTAACTAATCATTATTGCCTTGACAACCAAGTCCGGAGAGATGACTTCTTTGACTGTTCTGTTCTCCATGACTTTCTGGTGTGATCTTGGTTCGCAGACCCACTACCGGGGTTGGTATTGCTGGGGTATCTATTCTAAGGTAAGGAATCTATCACTAACTTATCTCTTTCAGATGCACAAGTTACTACTTGTGTAACGATATATCTGTAAGAGACATTAGTTAGTGATAGATTCCGTACTGCCTCACGCATCCTCCCCGTTCTGAGAACTGATTTCTAGGGTTAAGGTCATTCCTTTCAGGCCCCTAGTTTCAATACACCATTGGTCAGTATCTTGCATGGCTCTGCGTTCCCTGCGTGGAAAGTTGTGTACAGAACTGACGTCAGCGCGCTAGGGCGGCGTCTAAGTAGCTGCCACGTGTGAGAAAGTGCCATCTTTCTTGCATGGTATGCCCCCACGTTTTGCTGAATTGCTGAATGTACTTTGACTGCGTGTGCCCTGGACTCCTGCCAATCGGGTGCCCAGGGCCTATGTTCTTTCCCTAAAACCCCAAATCCAAAATTGGCAAACCCTGGCCACATGTCAGCCCCTGGTAAATGGTACCCTAGGTACCCAGGGCCTTGGGACCAGGGAAGGCCTCTGAGGGCTGCAGCACTTATCATGCCACCGTTAGAGGCCCTGTACCCTAACACAACCACACTGCCCTTGCAGGCTGAGTGTCTGGGTACAAGGCAAAACAAAGAGTCGACATGGCACACATCCCTGTGTGCCATGCCCACCACCTACATGGCCCTGGCATACATCAGCCACCCCTCTAGCTGGGTGCCCTATGCCAGTGGTGTGGGCACAGGAGCATGAGCCCTGTGCCCCTACAGTACCCAGGTCCATTCCTGGGCACTGTAAGTGCAGTGCTGCCATTTAAGAGTACATGGTGCTGAACGCTCGTCAAACACAAACTCCACAGCACCATAATGGCAACACTGAAGACTGAGAAGTTTGGTATCAAACTTCTCAGCACATTAAACCCACACTGATGCCAGTGTGAGATATAATGTACAAAGCACTACAGAGGGCATCTTGGAGATGCCCCCTGAAACCTAACCTACAATCCATATCTGGTCTGTGAGGCTGCCTAGACTGCCACACAGCAGACATGTTGCTGGACCCCTGGGTGGAGAGCCCCCGCTCCACTGGGCCTGCAACAATGCACATCCTGGGCGAGGTGATAGGTCTCCTGCCCAGCCCAGGGTGGACAGGGGGAAGCTTCAAAGGCATGCCGCCTCTGTGAGCTTCTCCAGGCCACTTGCTGTACCCAGCAAACTGGCCCCCACCAGTTCTAACCCCCACTCTGGCGTGAAGCCTGGCTGGAAACCCCAAGTAAGGACAGGGGATGTGCCAGCCTGCCAACCCCACCCCTCCAGTGGGGGAGGCGAGGTAAAGTACATCTCCGGGCGCTCGCCATCTTGAAGATGGGAGGCCCTGCCCAATCAGGACTAGGCTTCTGCCCCCTTCCCACAGGAGAGTGGCAGGTTAGGGGGTGTACCCACCCCAGGGCAGGGGCCCATTGGTCCCTGCCCTTTACCTACCTGTAACGCCCCTAAATCTAGTATTTAGAGGCACCCTGAACCGTCCTTCTCCAGATTCCGAAAAAAAGCTAAGAAGAGCAAGAAGAAAAAAGACCTGTCGTGCAGCTGCTAAGAAGAGGAAGACACCAACTGCTTTGGCCCCAGCCCTACCGGCCTGTCGACCCTCGAACCTGCTCCTGCTAAATCCTGGCACCTTTTGTGGCCAGCAACCTCACAAACCTTGGAGGACCTGGCTACCTTGTGACTCTGAGCATCTGGGACTCCCATGAGCAGTGGCTCTGCTCAAAGCAAGTTTCTAACCCCTGGCATCAGCCCGGAACCGCAAACCCTGCACACACTGCACCCGCCAAGCCTGGCCTGTGCCGGAGTGAACAAAGACCCCGAGGACGTCCCCCCGGCGACTGTGACCCCGAATCCGGCACCCAAGGACTCACCTCGACGCTCCTGACGACGCCTGCAGCCTCAGAACCAGGTACCCCCCCCAACCGCGATCAACAGAGGGTAAGACTTCCCGACATCAAAAGGCACCCCTGCACCCTGCGGCCCCTGTGCCCGACTCCTGGGTACCTACCTAGCCTCCAACTACCCAACTTACCTTTGAAGTGGTGGTTCCACCTGAAGAATCTTCGTCCCCGAGCTTGCAGTCTTTGTTCACCCTGGAGCTTTCCCATTGAAATCCATTTTGCGCCCGAAGGCTCAAAAGCACCCTGCACCCAGCCGCCCGAGTGGCCCTGGCAGAGTAGCTTCTACTCCTACACTCTTCCCCATTTGCCCTGAGCAAGTGACCAGGACCCCAGCTCCCACAGCCGCGTGGCCTGCTAGTCAGCAGCCACCAACTAAGGCCCCCCTGCCTCCTATAGGATAACATTGGGCCTAACTCACTCTGCACCCGGCTGCCCCTGTGCCGGTGAGGGTGTAACAACTGTACCTACCTGACCCTGGGAGACCCCTGAGTCTGTGCCCAGAACCTCAACTCTGCCAGTCGAGTACTTACCCAAAAGTTGATAACCCAATTTTCTTCCATAGGGTAACATTGACTGGTTTCTTCTGAAATTTCTTCTAAGTGTGGAGTTTCTAAAACTTAAAATATTCACCTAAAATCAACCGAGTAACAAACGGAAATACCCACCTGCTATTAGGAGAGTTCCCAGTGCTGGATCTTGGTGCCCAGCACTGACCCTGAAAAGTACTCACAACCGTACTTACCATTAACCCAATTTTCTTCCATAGGAAATCATTAACTGTTTTTCTGTGAAATTTCTTCTAAGTGTCGATTTTTGCAAACTACAAATGTTCTTTAAAAATCGTACCAACTGTGAAAACGTAATTACTTACCTGTTTTAGATAGATGCCCCAGTGCTGAACCTGGGAGCCCAGCACTGGATTACAAAAGTAACGGTAACATCTTTACCCGTAACTTAAATTTTCTCCCATAGGAAACCATTGTCTGCTTTTCTATGAAATTTCTTCTAAGTGTCAACTTTAAAAAAAGCAAAATATTGTTTGAAAATCACAGCAGTAACTCAACTGAATTTACTCACTTGTTTCCAAGAACTGTCCCAGGACTGAATCTAGGATCCAGTCCTGGAGTTAGAGAAGTAATCCTGAAAGTAATCTATTGCAAATAACTTAAAACTCCCCTTGAGCTCAATGTATTATTGTTTGAAATTGTGTTGCCTATTGCAACAACCTGTAACTATTACCTACAAAAGTCAATTGCATATTACAAAAGTATTTAACTAAAGCATCTCATTCTGAGAAAGTATATTTTAATACCTATTGTTGGTTCTAAAATAAAACAACCATATATTTTTTATATATAAACCATTGGCCTAGAGTTCAGTTCTTGTGTGTGAGACCATTTGCTGACTGAGTGCGTACAACAAATGCTTTACACTGTCCTCTGAGTTTGCATTACAAATGCTGGTAGGCCTTTGAAGCTACCCTGCCACAGATGGCTCTTCCTGACTTGGTGGAGGTGTGACTACCTTCGCCCAGGAAAGGATTTGCTTCTGCGCTCAGGGAGCGAACGCTCCCACCCTAGGGGTCCAGAAACATGTCTTGTGGTGGCAGGCTGGTGTGTACCAGTCAGGGAACCCACCAGAGGCTGGTCGTTTTTCAGGGGGCATCTCTAAGATGCCCTCTGTGTGCATTATTCATTAAATCCCACACTGGCATCACTGTGGGTTTAATGTGCTGAGAAGTTTGATACCAAACCTCTGTTTTCAGTGTAGCCTTTGTGGTGCTGTGGAGTTAGCAATGACAAGCTCCCAGCACCATATACTCTTAATGGCAGCACTGCACTTACAATGTCTAAGAATGGACTTAGACACTGGGGGGGGGGGACAGGGCTCATGCACCTGTACCCTCACCACTAGGATAGGGCACCCAGCTAGAGGGGTGACTGATCTATGCCAGGGCAGTGGGTTGTAGGCATGGCATACAGGGATGTGGGCCATGTCGACTCTCCACTTAGTTCTGCACCAAAACACCCAGCCTGGTGTGGGTGTGTGTGTGTGTGTGTGTGTGTGTGTGTGTGTGTGTGTGTGTGTGTGTGTGTGTGTGACTATGTGTGTGAGTAACTCTATGGATGGGTGGCGTTGTGTAACAGGATGTGTAGGTGTATGAGTACATATGATGAGTGAGTACATGTATGAGTGACTGTATAGGACTGTTGGTGAATGAGTGGATGTGTATGTGGATCTTAGAATTACTGAATAGGTTGTTGTATCTGGTATTGGTATGTCCATTGATTTGAAAATTTTAGTTTCTATTTTTGAATGTGTGTATCAAAGGTTATATTAGGGGGAGAGGAGGTCTGCCACTCTATCACAAGAATGATGTAATCAGTGATGTCATCAGTGATGTCATTTGAGATGTCATCAGTGATGTCATGAGTGATGTCACTGACCATGTTATGAGTGATGTAATATGTGACGTCATCAGCAGTGCATTGCGGGCGCGCAAGTTATAGTTAGCTGAACTAACTATAATGGGGGGATTTCAATGATTTTGTACGAGTGAAAAGTCCAGCTAACTATAACGCCCCTGAAACCTATGGTTTTTTCTGTGAATTTTTAAGGTCTTTTAAATGCTAATTCCTAATTATAACGTGCCTGAAACCTATGGTTTTTTCAGTGAATTTCAAAGGTTTTTTAAATGCTAATTTCTAACTATGCCTGCAGAGATAGGACATGTGACGAAAGAAGAAAAAACGCACAGAAAGAAAAAAAAGAAATGCAGAAAGAAGCAACCGAAGTCCTCAAAGACGAAGAAAAGTGCAGGAAGAAGGATAACGTGCAGAAAGAACAAACAGAAGAGCAGAAAGAAGCCTTGTTGCAAAATCATCCTGTACTCACAACTTTTTCAGACGGATACTGGTGGTAATTGAGTCTGACTAACCAGTCCTAGAGCCAGTGCTATGTTAAAAGACACTCAGAATACAGTGAAAACACCTACATACACTAGCGAACACTATGCGTTGGGGTGCCCCTGTGATTATCATGATCTCCTCTGTAAGCCCCTAGTATATAATAGGGCAGGGGATTAAAACTACCTCTTAAAACGCGCCACAGGGCGTGTTTGCACAAGTCACCTCAGGCCCCTTCCCCTCCCCTCCCTTCCCCACTGTGTAAACATGCCCTGTGGCCGTTTTAAGTTGGGAGATTAAGTCCCCTTGAATCCTGAGGGTCCCTAGGGTCTAACTAGACCACTAGGTATCTTCACTAAGCGCCACAGAGCTGCGTTGCAGAGAGATGTATAAAGGGACACAGCCTAGACCACCTCTCTGCAACGCAGCGCAGTGGCGCTTACTGGAAGTACCTGGTGGGCTAGTTGGCCCCCAGGGTCCCTCAAGATTGAAAGGGAATTATTTCCCCAACCTAAAACGCGCCACAGGGCGTGTTTGCACACGTCACCTCAGGCCCCGTCCCCTCCCTTCACCACTGTGTAAACGCGCCCTGTGGCCGTTCTAAGTTGAGAGATTAAGTCCCCTTGAATCCTAAGGGTCCCTAGGGTCAAACTAGCCCACTAGGTACCTCCAGTAAGCGCCACAGAGCTGCGTTGCATAGAGGTATAAAAAGGGGCATGGTCTCAGAACACCTGTCTGCAACGCAGCTCCCTGGTGCATACTGGAGATACCTGTTGGGGCTATTTGGCCCTCAGGACCCTCAGTATTGAAGGGGAATTAATTCCCCAACTTACAACTGGCCAGGGATCGCGTTTGCAGAGTGCTGCAAGGAGGGGGCGTGGCCTCCGGCGCGATGCCAGTCTTTTATTTATTTAATTTTTTTAAGGAGGAGGGCTGTGTGGCCCCCCCTTCTTTTTCTAATTTATTGGCCCTGGGGACCCCATCCCCCAGGGCCTGCACCCTAATTTTTTTTGTTGAAAAAAATTAATTTGGAAGGGGGCTGCGTGGTCCCCCTCCCAAGGCCTTAATCGGCCCCGGGGACCCCAACCCCCGGGTCATGGCCTTTTTTTTTTTTTATTCTTTAGGAGGCCCCCCTCCTCAGGCCACTTATGGCCCCGGGGACCCCATCCCCCGGGGCCGGCCTTTGTTTTTTATTTTATTTTTAAATATATTTATAGAAACACCTAGGACATGCTGGAGAAACTGTATGTACCTATCACCATGACGATTTGCGTGATATTCATTAAAAGGTGACTATGCATACAATGAATTCACGTGGAATGTATTTACACCGCTAGTGAAGCTGACGTGTCTGACGCCCTACCGTGCCTAATCCCGGCGCCCCCGCCGGTGGGTACTCTCCAAGTAGACACCCTTGTCGTTTATTTATACAAACATGGGTAGCTATTGACGGGCACATTTAATACACACGCACACCAAGCCATTCAAAGGGGATTCGACAAAAATTCGACCAAACTATGCAAGAAACACCCCTCATGGTTAATAAAACACACATCCACCGCCGGATGTGTAATACTTTTTATTTTACGCTCTGGAAAGGAGACGAACCTCACTTGAGAGTCACAGCGTGCTGCTGGCTAAGCCCAATGCTGTGTTACACCTACCAGTGCCCGTCGAGTGCCACACACCTCTGTGTTGTATTCCACCAGCTAGTGCGTATGCTATGACACTCTCTAGCCCATGTGCACTGTAACACCACCCTGTGAATATATCTTGCCACACTTGCCTTCGCACGGGTTATATTGCCCCATCTAACGTGCCTTCCTCGATGCCTATGTTATAACGCACAGCGCTATGCCATACATATTACAATCTGGGATCCATATTTTTGTCACAGTGCATATGCAACCTTACACTCCCCAGCACATATTTTATATTACAACTTTAGAGACTAGTTAGGTTACACAACACTGCCCTGTGCATATTACACTCCAAGGCGCGTATCGCATAGCACGCGCTAGTGCCTGTGCTATCTCGCGCTCTCCAATGAATCTGTCATTGCGCACAATGTATTGCATATTATATTTCATGCCCCGGTTCATCTTGTATCACACTTTTTGGTGCATAGTTTATACCATATACTATATCTAGTTTTCATTTTCAATCATGCTCTCAGGACTATGTTCTATATAACACTGCGTCCACCTACCCTTTTTTCACAGGCATTACATTTTGCGATGGGGGGTGGAGGGTCAGGGGGTGTTTCTGCCAGGTGAGCCCGGAGTCACAGTCACAAACGTCCTCTTCTTCCTGAATAAAAGTGAGATTATGCTGCATACTTGTTTATATTTTAAGTAGTTCGCACACACACATTTTAAAAACAATAAAGTTCCTAATACCCACCTTCTCTGAACAGTTAGCTTGCTGCCCCATCCCCCTCCTCCCTATCCTCTGTTGTGTGAATCCATGTACTAGCCTCCTCCCTCCTGCCATGCATGGTCTGATGTGCTGCCACTGCCCTCCATTTAGCATGATGTACCAGTCCACTCCTCTTGCCCTCCATTGCCCAATTCTATGACCCATCATTGACCTCCTGCTTAGCCTCTGTGCTTAGCTTGCTGCCCTTATTCTCCTTCCCCCTGCTCTCCGATGTCTTTGTGCATGCCCCTGCTCCATCCTTTTTGCCCACAATGTTCCATGGACCTGCCACTCCTATCTACTGTGAGTGTTCTGTTGAGCTGCCACTCCCCTCCCACCTTCCTAGCATTGTCAGATGACAATAACCTGTCCCTGCCACCTCCACCCTGCCTGTCCACATGCCATGCCTCTATCCCCTTCCTCCAGTCCTCCATGGTCCATTTTACTGCCACACCCTTGTGCCCTCCCTGGTCTGTTGTGCTGCAACTGCTCCTCCTGCCTGCCCCGCGCGGTCTGTTGTGAGGCCCCTTTCCCTGAACTCTCTTGTCTGTGCCCAGGCTCTGACCCTCCCTTCTATCCTCCATGGTCCTTTGTGCATGCCCCTGCACCCTCCTTCTTGCCCATCATAGCCATTGTGCTGCCACTAACCCTCCCGCTTGTCATGCATGGTCTTCTGTGCTGCCATGGCCCCTCCCACCTTCCCTGTGTGGTCAGTTAGCTGCCCCTGACCCCCTCCCACCTTTTCTCCATGGACTGTGTGTATGCCATCATAGTCTCAATGTTGCTCTCCATGGTGTCTTGTTTCTAGTACCCATCCTGCCTGACCTCCATGGTCATCTTGCTGCTCCTGCCCCCTTGCCCCCAGCCCTCTTGTTTCCATGTGCAGACCCCTATTTCCTCCCTCCTGGCTTGTCTGTTCCATTGTAATGCCCCTAATCCGTCCCTCCTGCCCTTTATGGTCTGTTACGCTGCAGCTTTCTCTCCTGTCTGTCCATTATGGTCAGCTAGCTACCATTGCCTCTTTCCCCTCTGCTGTCTGTTGTCCATGTGCATGGTCCTGTCCCCTCCCTATTGCTTTCTATGGATTGTTGTGCTGCACTCCCGCCCCGCATGCCCTGTGTGGTGTATTGTGCTGCTGCAAACCCTGGTGCCTGCCCTGTAGGGTCAGTTTGGTGCACCTCTCCATATCCCTCCTGTCCGCTGTTATCCGAGTCCATGTCCCTACCCCAATTCCTCCTGCCTACCATGATCCAATGTACCATGCTTGCAAACATTTTGATCTTGGTAAGAGGGAGATTTTGAAAACAAAATGGGGTATTGATTTTCCCCTTTGAGTTACATTGAAAGAGGAGATTGTAGACAGGAGACAGATCAAATAAAGCCCATTTGAGCTTAAAAACATTGGACGTTTCCTGGCTGAAACGGGTCTGTTGGCATGTATTGTTGTACTACCACTGCCTCTTCCTTGTGCCCACAATGGTCTATTATATTGCCACAGCCTCTCTTGCCAGTCCTGTATTGTTGGTTTGTTGCCCCTGCCCCCCTTTCCACTGTCCTTCATAGTCTTGTGCTGCCACTGCCCTTCCTGCCTGCCCAGTGTGGTCAAATTGTTGCCTCTGCACACTCCTACCTGCCTTCAATTTTCAGAGTCCGTGCCCCTGGCCTCTGCCTCTCAACAGTATCCCAATGAACAACTAGATTGCTAACATTCTATATTTATTACAAAAGTGTGGAACGCCTGACATCATCTTGATGTAATCAAAACTGTAATACCTAGAGTATTTCCTTTAGAAATTACATATATGAGAGGGTCTTATTTGCATCAAAATTATGGTTAGTGCTCTAAAAAACTAAAATGAGGACATATTTTCTGAGCTTTCAAATAGCGACAAAGCACTTTTAAATTATTTGTTATCTTTGTTTTTTTATCCAGTTGACCACTTGATTAAATGTTGCACTTAGGGGAGAGGATGTGGTGTTACTTCCTGCTTAGTGCCCTGGAGGGCTCGAACACTATCGGTGCCCTGCTGCTGTTTCGCGCTGGTCGCACGTCATCTTTGCTCTGCCTTGATTTTAAACTACCCCGTTTTGTGGAGTTTAGTTCTTTTATTTTTGCCTTCCCCCTGTTTTTATAACGCGCTCCTGGCCCCTACCTTGCACCATAATCTGTCATCACCACCGCTGTTTGGCGGGTCCGGGTTACCGGGAGGTCTGTGGGTTTTGCAGGGTTCGGCGCCATTTTGCATTGGGGAGGAAGCGCGAGCGCCATCTTTGAGCGTCCAGGTCACCTGGGACGCCGAGACGACGCTATTTAGGGCGAGCTGAGCTGCAGGTGAGTCTGCTTAGTGCCCTGGAGGGCTCGAACACTATCGGTGCCCTGCTGCTGTTTCGCGCTGGTCGCACGTCATCTTTGCTCTGCCTTGATTTTAAACTACCCCGTTTTGTGGAGTTTAGTTCTTTTATTTTTGCCTTCCCCCTGTTTTTATAACGCGCTCCTGGCCCCTACCTTGCACCATAATCTGTCATCACCACCGCTGTTTGGCGGGTCCGGGTTACCGGGAGGTCTGTGGGTTTTGCAGGGTTCGGCGCCATTTTGCATTGGGGAGGAAGCGCGAGCGCCATCTTTGAGCGTCCAGGTCACCTGGGACGCCGAGACGACGCTATTTAATGCTCGCTGGTGTCGCGCAGCGGTAACGCGCAGCGGAGCGCCTTCCCTGCGCCTGAGTCGTGCCAGAGTCCTGCCCGTCTGCGCTCGTCAGCGTCTCGGAGGCGGACGAGGTCGGACTCTGGCTCTCGGCTCCGGTGTTTGTTGGATAAGAGGTGCCTACCTGTAGCGTCAGGATGATTACGTACAGCGCTGCTTCTTTGCGTGCGTTGCGCCCTACACGCTCTGCTTGTCTGTCTCTCTTCCCTGGCGGTCGCCGTTTGGGACGGGGTTGCCCCGTGTGTAATTGGCTCCCCTTATTATCATCTACCCATAGTCCATCTACTCCTCCGCAACACTACCAGTGCGCGCTGCTCAACACTAGGTCCCTGCCTCGCCACACTTCGGATATATGGGATCTACTCGCGCACGCCAAGATCTCCTGTTTATTTTTAACTGAGACTTGGCTGGGAGTGGGTTCTGAACCCGACATCGCCTGTGCTGTCCCCCCTAATTATTCCATCTTACGGAGGGATAGAACTGAGGGACGAGGCGGCGGGGTGGCTCTGGTAGTGGACAAGGTTTTTGACTGTTCCTCCTTTGTGGTGGACAGCATTGCCGGATGTGAAGCATTAGGCTTTACACTCCATCTATCGGCGTCCCAGACCTGTACTGGTATTCTCCTTTATAGACCCCCTGGACCCGTTGGATCCTTTTTTGAGGACCTACAGTCGGCCTTGTCTGTACCTTGTATGCGTTCGGCGCATTGCCTGTTACTGGGCGACTTAAACTTGCATATGGACTGCCTTACGGATCCGGAGGCTATTAAACTTCGCGAGATTACAGAAATGTTAGGGCTAGCCCCTTTTATCCATAGCCCCACTCATGAGAAAGGCCACACATTAGATGTGATCTTTGCTTCCAAACCTATTGAGGTGTTCCCTCCACTCCCGGTCCTTTGGTCAGATCACTATTTGATAAATTTTGACTTGGTGCTTGAATCCAGGCTTAGTCAAAGGGCTCGAGAGGAAGGTCCCCGGCATTTCAGAGCCTACCATCTTGTGTCAGCAGATATGCTATCCGAGGCTCTCTGCAAATATCCGTGTCCAGTGACAGGGGTTCTGGAAACTGATCTCATCTTGGTCCAGAACTGGATGCAGGCAAGATTTGAAGAGTTGGCCCCTCTGAAGCTTGCTAGAACAGCTCATCTCAATTCTGCTCCATGGTTCTCGTCCACTCTACGTATAATGCGACAAGACTGCAAAAAGTTGGAACGGCAGTGGCGGCGCAAGTACGATCCTGTGGAGCGAATGAACTACCGAGGTGCGATAAAATCCTATTATAAACAGATTGTCGCAGCCAAAAAGAACTACTTGGAGCAGAGAATTGATAAAGCGGATAATATGAGCAGGGAACTCTTTAGGGTTGTGAAGGAGTTTGTCAACCCGGCAGTAGGGACCCCGGTCCATTCTCATTCGGAGGAATGGATCAAACAGCTCGCTGACTTTTTTGTGACTAAGATCACAAAGATTCAGGCCACTTTTCCAACGGCGGATTCTCAATCAGTGGACGTGGTGTCAGGGGACAAGTTGACTTATTTAGCGCCCTTGCAGGCCGAAACTGGGCCCTTATTGTCTGCTTTTCCCCAGTTGTCCTGTGAGACATCGCTTGAGCTGCTATCTAGGCTGCAATCTGGTTCGCCGTTGGATGTCTGTCCGGCGAAATGCTTGGGCATGGTGGCTCCGACGGTGAACGGTCTGTTGAACCCCCTGCTTAATCTCTCATTAAGCTCAGGGGTGGTTCCACGCCAATGGAAACACGCACTTATTCTGCCGCTGATTAAGAAGCCTCAGCTCGACCCCCTGCAATGCGCTAACTACAGACCAATCTCCCTCCTCCCTGCTCTGGCGAAGGTGTTGGAGAAACATGTTCAGCATACTCTGACCACCTTTATTGAGAATAACAAACTGCTGCATGACTCCCAGTCCGGCTTTCGTGCGAATTATAGCACGGAGACGGCTCTGGTTGAGGTCACCGACGCCATCAGGGAGACGCTCGATCATGGGGGAAAGGCTATGTTGGTTATGTTGGACCTATCGGCGGCATTCGACACCGTCCCACACGCAGGCCTTCTCTCAAGACTTAGGGAGATTGGTCTGCGAGGGACGGTGTTGGACTGGTTTCAATCCTTTCTTGCCGACAGGTGATCTGGGCCCCACCGTTCTCGGCCGAAATGCTTCCGCTGGAGGTGGGGGTGCCTCAGGGCTCTATCCTGAGCCCCACCATCTTTAACATATACATGGCCCCTCTTGCGGAGGTAGCGGAGGCGTTCGGGGCCCGGGTCATCTCATATGCTGATGATACCCAGCTCTTGTTCACTTGCAGGAAGGGAGAGGCCTTTGGCGGCGGCAGAATCAAGGACTGCCTGAGTGCAGTCTTTGCGTGGTTTCAGCGGCACAGCCTGAAATGCAACTCAGACAAATCTGAGCTGCTCTTTTTCGGCTGTGCCCCTGATCCGGGCTGGAAGTCATGGTGGCCCCAGGACATGTCCCCCCCAGAGAAGCCATCATCCCAGGTAAAAAATCTCGGAGTGGTGTTTGACGATGTTCTATCTTTTCGTCCACACATCCTGGGATTAGCAGGGAAATGTTTCAGCATCCTTAAGATGCTTAGGAAATTTCTTCCTCTACTTTCACTGCAGTATCGTAGGAAGGTAGTCCAGGCGCTTGTGGGCTCCCGCCTGGATTATGCAAATGCTCTTTTTGCAGGCCTACCTAAGTATTTGTTATCTAAACTGCAGATTGTCCAGAACTCGGCGGCCAGAGCTATTTATGGGTTGCCTAGGAGAGCTAGTGCCTCTGCGCTTCTGGCTAGGCTGCACTGGCTCCCAATTTTGGGGAGAATTAGATTCAAGCTCCTCACTCTGGCTTTCAAAGCCCTTCATGCGATTGGCCCTCACTATCTGAGGAAGCGTATCGTCTTCTATGTGCCGCGGAGGCTGCTGAGGTCGGCGGACCTGGCTAAAACGGAGGTGCCTGTTGTCAAACGTGTCCGGATGGGAGGTCGCTCCTTCCAGTACGTGACAGCCTGCCTGTGGAACGAGCTTCCACTTTCCCTTCGGAAGGCGAATAATCTTCTGGCTTTCAGAAAGGAGTTGAAAACTCTGCTTTTTACTAAGTAACCTAGTGTGACGGTAGTAGGTCTTTCCCTTTGGTTTCGTGTTTCTCTGGGTCACCTTGCCAAAGCGCCGGGACACCCTTTCGGGGTAGCCGTGCGCTCAAAAAGTGCGGAGTAACATAACATAACATAACATAACTTCCAGAGCTGCAGACTTTGCAACTGGGGAACCAGGTTGGAGTTGCTGCTTCAGCTCAACATAATGTGATTCTGGTCAAATCACTTAATCTCCCCATGTCTACAACCAAAATGAATTTGATCTTGTGTGATGTAACCAATGCTCATGTAAAGCTCTCCAATAACTGACAAGTCTGCACTATATAAAACTGCAAATACACAAAAAATAAGTGTTTTGCACACTTCTGTCATTGGGCTACATCTGGGTGATATTTGTGCTGCATTTGGGCTCTTTTGTCTCTGGTGGCCATCTTGGGAGATTTTTTTGTAATGAAGTTTCCTAATTTCGTCATTTACTGCAGTCTCCTCAGTAGGAAATGCTTTCAGTTCTTTACTTTGATTCCATCAAGAAGGTATTCAGATATGTCACACATTTACCATAAATTCTGAATGTTAGCACTCTAGTTGCTCATTAGATCACTGTAGTAAAGCTACTGCTCACCAAGGAAGTCTGCTGCTGGTATTCAAAGTGCATGTTTCAGTCTGCATGTCAGAATATTTTTATGAAATAGAAGAGGATTTGAGAAGTCAAAATGTGCCCTAATTTTTCTTTCTGCAGCACTATTCATAATTTCTATGGCAAAATGAACCCCCTCATTTTGTTCCTTTGCAAATTAAATGTTTTAAGTGGTACCACTTTATTCCAATCAAGATGGCTTCAGGTGTGCAATACATTTGTCATAAGTAGGACTGTTAGCGCTCTAGTTGTTCTTTAGAACACTCTGGGAAGCTGCAGTAGAACACAAAGGAATCAACTGACAGTCTCTGCCCTTGTTGGATGTACATGTTTTACTGAGAATGTCAGACTTCATTCTCATATGACTGAGAAAGATAATGTGAATTTACAGAAAATATGCTCTCAGTTTAGCTAATAGATCACCTTCCACACCTCTGTGGGAAAAGCATGAGAAAATATTTGTTCGAGGCATATGAGCTGCAGATTACACACTTTTGCATAGATTGCCATCTGGGGTTGGGCCCGGATGTTTGCAGTTTGTTTTTCCTCTTGGAAAGTCTTCGGAAGTCACAAGGTCGGTGACTCCTCCCTTGGATCGTATTGCACATGGGCTTCGGCTCCATCCTCAGATTGTTTTTTTCCGCCATCGGGCTCGGATGTAATACTTCGCGCTCCGGTTCCGAACATTTCCAGTTCGACAATCGAAGCGGAATCCTCGCTCATCGCGGTATTGTTCAGATACCAGATCTCCTCAATCACCTTCTCTTCGACACATCTTCGATTCCAGTCGTCCACGGCGGCCTCCGGGCCTATCCAAGCTCCGGTCCCGGCTGATGGAAAGAACTCCATTGAAGAAGTGCCCTCGATGTGGGTCCAAATTCCACCACACCGATCTTCATGAGGTGTGCAACCTCTGCCTCTCCCCTGAACACGAGGCTCGAGACTATCCCGCCTGCAAGTCTTTCAGATCGAAAAAGACTATTCGAGATCGAAGGGCCAGACGAAATATGGCGCACTCCTCGACCTCCACTCCAGTCGACATCTTCGGGGACGACGTCGAAGCTCCGGGACAGCAGCACACCGAAGAGGACCTAGTCAGTGCTTCCGAAGCCGACGACTCTGATGTGGAGGACATCACTCCGGCGCAGAGGGTCGTGAGTACTATACCCCCTCCCACACCCGCGCCGACACCCAAAAAGGCTTTGGTCACGCCTTCGCCTCCGGGCTTAGGCAAGACCAGAGACACTGCTTCAAACACCCCATCTTCGGGCCCGGTGAAGAAGCCAAATAAGCCTTCCGGCAGCTCGGGCTCGAGCCAGCCTGCCAGCGGTGCTGAGAAACACACTTCGGCACCGAAAAAGAGACCGGCCTCTACCTCGACACCGAGCTCCGCACCAAAGTCCTCGGTGTCGAAACCCAGCCATTCGGTACTGACCAAACCCCATAAGGCCCTCAGCACCGACACTCCCGTGCCGAAGCCTAGCTCGGCGCTGACCAAGAAATCGGAGGCTACAAAAAAGCACGGCACGGACAAGCCTAAAAAGTCATCGGCCCCGAAACCTTCGGCGCTGACGGAACCAACATTGTCACAGGAACTGTTTACACCGGATCCCTTGCAAAAGACACTTACCAAGGATCCAAAGACTGGACATTTGGTACTCTCTTCTAAAAAGAGACATTTGGACAAACCGGCTCCACCTCCAAAGAGGAAAGACTCTGCTACCTCCCCTTTCAGAGTGCCTTCCCCACCTCCTCCACATCCGCCCCTCCGCCTTCTCCACCCCCGCCTCATCGCTCCCCGACCCCGTCTCCGGACGATGATGATCAGGGGGACCCATATTACGATCCAGGGGAACCCATATTACGATCCAGGGGATGTGCCACAAGACCCCACCCCTACAGGATCCCCAGACCCATTGGACAACTATAATAATCCAGATGTCCCACAAGATGACCTTTACCCGTCCAGGCCATTTCCCCGGAAGACTCATTAGGTTTTCACCACCTACTTCAGAGGGCGGCACATTATCACAGGGTAGAGCTACACACTGATCCTTTAGAGGAGGATTTCCTCCTCGACACCTTTGATACCGCACATAGGTCTACCTCCATACTACCTATGCTCAAGGGGGTAATAAAACATGCGCCAGAGGTTTTTAAAGACCCAGTCAGGGTCATTAACCCACGCATAGAGAAAAAGTACAAAGCTGCCCCCACAGATCCTGCCTATATCAAAGGGCCAGCGCCACTAGATTACCTAGTGGTTTCCACTGCACGGAAGAGGTCGAACTCCCAGGCGTCAGGTGAAGCACCACCACCTGACAAAGAGTCAAAGCTACTGGACGCGTCAGGAAAGTGCACTGCGTCACAGGCAGCCAATATATGGCGTATCGCCAACACGCAAGCGCTATTGGCCAGATACGATAGAGCGCATTATGATGAATTAGAAACCATCATTGACCATCTCCCACAAAAATACAAAAATGGGGCCAATGAATTAATTCAAGATGGTAAGACTATAACTAACACCTCTATACGCTGTGCCTTAGACGCAGCAGATACAGCCTCCAGGGCCATCAACACTAGCGTCCTCCTCCGTCACCATGCTTGGCTGAGAGTTTCAGGCTTTAAACCTGAGGTACAGGCCTCCATCTTAAATCATCCCTTTGACCAAGAACACCTATTCGGCCCAAAGGTAGATGAGGCCCTCGAAAATGAAGAAGGACTTGGATACAGCGAAATCTATGGGAGCCCTGCAGTCACACCCTCCTAGGCGCTCCTTTCGCCGCTCTTCCTTTCGGGGTACGGCTAGAGGCTACTCCTCAGATAGCGCGTCCACTTCCTACAAATCCCCTGCTCAATCCACCTTCACAAGGGGTTATCAAAGAGGCGGCTATAGGGGCAATAACAATAAAGGCAGAGGCAAAACAAATACCGCCCGCTCTGCCACACCGCCTACCCAATGACTTCCCCCCGCTCCCTCCTGACCATCCCACTCCGGTTGGGGGCAGGCTACAAAATGTCCTTCACGTCTGGGAAACCATCACATCAGACAGATGGGTGACCCAAATTATTCGCTCAGGGTACTGCCTAGAATTGACATCTACCCCTCCAAACATTCCACCCAGGCAACGCCCAATGTCACAAGAACATTCCACATTACTAAAACAGGAGGTAATCTCCCTCCTACAAAAACATGCAATAGAACAAGTCCCCGCCAATCAGCAAAATTTAGGGGTCTACTCCCTATATTTTCTGATACCAAAAAGAGACGAGACTCTACGACCCATTCTAGATCTCCGACCTCTAAACACATACATACATTCGGACCATTTTCACATGGTAACACTTCAGCAGGTGCTTCCGCTCCTTTCCCAGAACGACTTTCTCACCACACTGGACTTCAAAGACGCATACTTTCACATTCCGGTACACCATGCTCACAGAAAGTACCTCAGATTTGTAGTGGACGGGCAACACTATCAGTTCAAGGTGCTCCCATTCGGGGTCACAACAGCGCCAAGGGTATTCACCAAGTGCCTAGCGGTAGTGGCGGCACACCTCAGAAGACAGCACATTCACGTCTTCCCATATTTGGACGACTGGCTAATAAAAGCCACGTCCTACAACCAATGTGTACATCACACCGCTACTACAATCCAACTACTTCACCAGCTGGGTTTCATGGTGAACCACCAAAAGTCCCAGCTAATACCATCCCACACAAAGCAATACCTGGGTGCCACCATAGACACCTCAAAAGCCATAGCCTACCCCAATCCTGCCAGGATTGCAAGCATTCAGGCTTTGCGTCAAAGATTCATACCTCAACGCTCTCTCCCAGCAAGAGTGTTTATGCAACTAATAGGGATGATGGCCTCTTGCATTTTGATAGTGCCCCATGCAAGACTCCAGATGCGTCCACTCCAAGAGTCCTTAGCACGTCAATGGAACCAGGCCCAGGGGCAACTGACAGATCTGGTGTTGGTAGACGGTCGCACCCATCGCTCTCTGCAGTGGTGGAACACCACAAATCTTTCCAGAGGTCGACCGTACCTGGACCCGGTTCCACAAATAATCCTAACAGACGCATCGCTCTCTGGCTGGGGAGCTCATCTATTACACCTCACAGTGCAGGGCACATGGACGCCGCAACAAAGGTTACTCCATATCAACCATCTGGAGTTACTGGCAATCTTTCTAGCCCTAAAAGCCTTTCAGACACAGATTTTAAGCAAGGCAGTCCTTATTCGCACAGACAACATGACGGCCATGTACTACATTCAAAAACAAGGCGGCACACACTCTCCACAGCTCTCTCAACTAGCACAGAGCATATGGAGATGGGCAATTCCACACAAAATCTTCCTCCTAGCCCAACATATCCCAGGAGTCCAAAACACAATGGCAGATCTGCTCAGCAGACAGACGCAGCAGATCCATGAGTGGGAACTTCACCCACAGGTCTTTCACCCGTTCTTTCAGATGTGGGGGCATCCACATATGGACCTCTTCGCCACCCACGAAAACAAATTGCCGCCAGATACCCACACCCATTGTCCAAAGGCAATGCGATATGGATGAACTGGTCAGGCAAATTTGCGTACGCCTTGCCACCTCTCCCACTAATTCCATTAGTGGTGCGAAAGCTATAGCAGCACTCCCTCGCACTGATTCTAGTAGCTCCAAAGTGGGCCAGACAACCGTGGTACACCACGCTGCTGGAACTCTCGGTAGTGCCACACCAAAAGTTACACCTCTCACCATGCCTCCTAACCCAGAACCATAGAGAGATCAGACACCCGGACCCAGCTCAGCTCAACCTTGCGATCTGGCTCCTAAGATCCTAGAATTCGGATTCCTTAACCTTCCCCCTGACTGTATGAACGACATCAGAGAAGCTAGACGCCCTACCACAAGAGCCTGCTATGCTGCAAAGTGGAAAAAATTTGTTGATTATTGCCATAACACAATCAACCCTCTAGACGTATCTATACAGCACATCATATGCTACTTGCTCCATCTACAAAGGTGTAACCTAGCATATACATCCATTCGGCTACACCTCGCAGCAATTGCCGCTTACCTACAGAACAGACAGCACCCGTCACTTTTCAGAGTGCCTGCCATTAAAGCCTTCATGGAAGGCCTCAAACGAATAATTCCCCCCAGAGTACCACCCTCACCTGTGTAGAACTTAAATATAGTTCTCACAAGGCTAATGGGACCGCCTTTCGAACCTTTGCATAAATGCGAACTGTAATTTCTCACATGGAAAACAGCTTTTTTTGTAGCCATCACTTCCCTTAGAAGGGTCAGTGAGATACAAGCACTTACTATACAAGAACCTTTTCTCCAAATGCACCAGAATAAGGTTGTCCTCCGTACCAACCCAAAATTCCTACCCAAAGTCATTTCCCCCTTCCATCTAAACCAATCGGTAGAATTAGTTTTTTTTCTCGCAACCTCAAACTGTTGCAGAAAGTGCTCTACACATTCTAGATGTTAAAAGGGCCTTACTTTACTATATCCAGAGAACACAACCTTTCAGAAAGACCAAACAACTGTTTGTCTCTTTCTCTCCACCACACAAAGGCAACCCCATCTCTAAATCAGGGATAGCTAGGTGGATTGTAAAATGCATACAGATTTGCTACCACAAGGCAAAACGAACGCTATCTGTTCACCCTAAAGCCCACTCTACACGAAAGATAGTGGCTTCTATGGCTTTTCTAGGGAACATCCCATTAGATGATATCTGCAAAGCAGCTACATGCTCAACACCGCACACTTTCACTAAACATTACTGTGTAGATGTGCAAACCAGGCAACAAGCTAGTGTGGGCCAGGCTGTACTAAAAACACTATTTCAAACCACTGCAACAGATACCGGTGGTCGCCGCTAGGGTTGGGAACTGCTATATAGTCTATGCAAAAGTGTGTAATCTGCAGCTCATATGCCTCGAACGGAATATGCTACTTACCAGTATGCATCTGTTCTTGGCATGTAGAGCTGCAGATCTACACACGCCCACCCGCCTCCCCGGCTACCTGTATCTGTCCCAGTTTATCTTATTTAGATAGCACACACATGGGTTTCTTCACTGTTATTGCTACGCTCCATCTTTCCCTGTTGGCGAAAAACAATCTGAGGATGGAGCCGAAGCCCATGCGCAATACGATCCAAGGGAGGAGTCACCGACCTCGTGACTTCCAAAGACTTTCCAAGAGGAAAAACAAACTGCAAACATCCGGGCCCAACACCAGATGGCGATCTATGCAAAAGTGTGTAGATCTGCAGCTCTACATGCCAAGAACAGATGCATACTGGTAAGTAGCATATTCCTTCTCTCAAACACGATTCATGATATCACAGCAGAAGGCTTTTTCACATGGTAAAATCACCTTAGAACACACCCCAATTCCTAAAATGAGTATGGTACCATCAACAAATGATTTATAATGTAACTAAAGTCTTAAAACCTTCTATTAACTGCAATGCTTTTTAATGAGGTGGTATCATGTATATTGGTCCCAAGATGGCTGCCAGCACTTCTTGGATGAAGTACCGACAGCCAATCAGATCTCACGATGAGATGTGTGGTTAGGTTCCGCCCAGATTTATCTATCTTTTTAACTCTAATTTTCTCAGGAACTACTGAACGGATTTACACCATTTAAGCAAAAGGCACGAGTCTGAACTGAGGACTACTTCTTTGCCAAATTTGGTGTAATTCTGTTCAGCAGATCGGGCTGTAGCTGCGTCAACAGGTCCTATGGGAAAATGCATGGGGAAAACACGTTTTGGGACCCCCCTTTTTTCTCGGCCCCCGCTTGACGAATCACCGTCAAATTTTCAGGATATGAGCGGACCGGAGATGCCCAAAAGTTTGGAAAATTTCGCGAAGATTCGTCAATTGGCGCCAACGTTATTCCAAATAGAATATTGCGGATTTCCTATGGAAAATAGGTCCTTACTGTAGCTACCTACTGGCGACTGCCAGTAGGTAAATATATATATACAGGGCCTCTAAGGGTGGCACAATAAGTGCTTCAGAGGTCTTCCCTGGGTACCTGTGGAACCATTTACCAGGGGCTGACCTGTGGCCAGAGATGCCAATTGGGTTAGGTTTGGGATAAGAACACAGGCCCTGGAAACCTGATTGGCAGGGACCCAGGGCACATCAAGTCAAAGTGTATCTGTAGTCTGGTAAAAATAAGGGGTGTTACTGCAACAGCAACCCACTTTCCTACAGTTATATGCCTGCAGATGGAACACGTTTGTGGCATGGTGCACAGCAAAGGCTGTGGATACCCTCCCTACCCCTCTTTCTGAGGTCCTTCTTTATATACTTTTTTTGGCCCAGTAGTGCACTGCCCTGGGCACTCTTAAAGGCTACTTTTCGGCCATATCAGCCTTTCTCCACCTTCTTGATCAGCCTTCTCTTTTCAAGTTCCCTATTGTAAATAATTTTCTAAAGGGCATTACTCACCTCTTTCCTCCTTGTACATTCAGAATTCCCCAGTGGGACTTGAACCTAGTTTTAATCTATTTTATGTGCGCTCCATTTGAGCCTCTTCACAACTGTCCTCTCAGGCTCCTCACATTGAAAACAGCTTTCCTTTTTGCCATCACCTCTGCTCGCAGGGTGAGTGAGCTTCAGGCTTTGTCTTCAAAACCTCCTTTTCTTGCCGTTCATCCAGACAAAGTATTTCTCCCCACAAGGCCCTCTTTTCTTCCCAAAGTAGTTCCCTCTTCCCATATAGGACAGACCATCACTTTGCCCACCTTCTTCCCACCACCGCACTCTTCCAAGGAGGAGGAGCAATTCCACCGTCTGGACCCAAAACGTGCACTGTCTTTCTATTTCGACCGCACAAAAGATTTCTGGGTGGACGATCAACTCTTTGTTGGATATGTGGGGGCCAAGAAAGGTCAGGCTATACAAATACGCACCACCTCTCGATGGGTTGTCCTATGCATTAAGATCTGCTACTCCTTGGCAAAGAAGGAAGCCCCAGTGGGACTGCGTGCCCACTCGACCAGGGCAACGGTGGCTGCTACTGCCTTGGGGTGTGGAGTCCCACTCCTTGACATCTGTCTAGCGGCCACGTGGGCATCCCTGCATAGGTTCACCAAACATTATTGTCTGGACAGCCAAGTCTGAAGAGACTGCTACTTTGGCTGCTCTGTTCTCCAGGACTTTCTGGTGTGAATTTGGTTCGCAGTCCCACCTCCAGGGTTGGCATTGCTGGGGTATCTATTCGAAAGGTAAGCAATCTATAACTACAGTCTTTCATTTGAACAAGTTGCTTACCTTCTGTAACTATGTATGTGTAAGAGACATATGTAGTTATAGATTTCTTACTGCACCACACATCCTCCCCGTTCTGCGAACTAACTTCTAGAGATAGGGACTCCCTTTGAGGGGACCTAGTTATGTGCACCAGTGGTCAGTGTCTTGCATTGCTCTAAAGCTTCTGGCATGGAGAGTCATGTCAGAACTGATGTCAGCACGCAAGGGCTGCATCTAAATAGACACCGCAATGTCATGAGGACAGACGTGGAGTCGACCGACTCCACCTACTGACGCGCAGGGATTCTGCTAAAAAAAAAAATCTCCAGATTCAGTCTGACGCCTGGGGGTTATTCTGAAGGTAAGGAATCTATAACTACATATATCTTTTACAGATACATCGTTACCGAAGTTGTTACTTGTTCGTCAAGGATTACGTGAACCGATTATATATAGTACAATGTTAAATTAGTTAATTCCTTTACTGCAATTTTAGAAGTTTCTGTTGACAAATCACTGCCAGATGATTGGGAGTAAATCTAACTTTTGATTTTATAGTTGGGTTTGGGTATATCTCACTTTACATTACAAAAAAAGATATCCAATGAAAAAGGTTGCGATTAAAGTGACATTATCGTTAGGTAAAATGTCAGTCCCAGGGCTACAGGACGTAACTTTTTCTTGCCCTATAACGGATTTGTTTCTTGAAGTGCTGTAGATTTACTCTTCCTCCCTGAGTGTGAGCCGATTCTTAAGTTTCACTGTAGGTATGCATTCACAATTCTCCTTTGCACATTTGCTCTTCTGCTTTGCTCACTCCACTTACTATTCGTCCGTGTCTTTTGGGGGGTGGGGGGGGGGTAGGGGAAGCGTTGGGGTATAGTGGGTGACAGTCTTTATCCTAGTACATTGTGGGCTTCACAGAGGAGTCGCAAGATCCCTTGAGATCAAGGACTTCGAAGAAAAACAGCTTGTAAAAGCCTACGGCCAACAGTAGATGACAGGAGCGTGCAACGCATGTGAACATAATGCAGTACAAGCTACAAACCGATAGTTACATGGCAAGTAACCGTTATCTTCACAGCTTTATGTCAATTACTTGCAGCACAGTATGCTTCCCCATTAAGTAGGATGTTATCGAACACCTTTTGTTCAAGTCAATACATCCATTTAAAATACCAAGATGGTTTCTGTGTGGATGGCTTACAAGTTAATCGCCCTTGTGAATCTTCCTACACACCTCTTGGTTCAAATCTCACTTTTTGTTTTTTACTGAACTGTTCGAGGCATGTGGGCTGCTGAATTCATATCTGTGCATAGATCGCCGCCTAGTGTTGGGTCCGGATGTTTGCACGTTGTTGTCCTGGAAGAGTCTTCGAAGTATCCTGAGATAGGTGACTCCTCCCCTGGACTACAGTGCGCATGGGCATCCTCTCCATCCTCAGATTGTTTTTTCCGCCATTGGGTTCTGATGTGCTTATCTTGACTCAAGTTAGGAAAATCTAGTTTCAGGCCAAAAGGCCTTTAGTTTTCGACGGTACTGTTCCCGATCGGTATCGACAGTTTACAGGCTAGTTTATTAATTTAAACAACTTTCCGGATCCATTAAATCCGACCATCGACCGAACTTCGACGATGGAATCGAGGACCCCATTCAAGCGGTGTCCTGTTTGCTACGCCAAATACCCCCATATCGACGTCCACCCGGTGTGCAACAAATGCCTCTCACCGGATCATGACGAATCAAAATGCATGGCCTGTGCCCGATTCCGATCCAAGAAGACTCTACGGAATCGACGAGCCGCGAGACTTGAAGCGCAGCAAGCGGCACCGGCCCCAACCAACATCTTCAGCACCGAAGACGAAGATGTCGAAAGCGTGGAAAATATGCCCTCCAGCCCTACTTCCGAACACGGTTCCCGAGCGGAAGATGTCGATGAAGAGCTTTTTCACAGGGACGAAGCAGACGATGAGGTAGGAGACTACGACGAGGCCTTAGGGGCTGAAGAAGGTAGCTCCGGCGAGGAGCAAGGCCTACCCGTCCAAAAAGAGGATATTCCAGTGAATCCGACAACGGCTCCGGTCGAGGGATCGCCTTCGGGCCTTACCCAAGACCAATCCCACAGTTCCTCGGCCCTGCCCTCTGGCCCGGCCACGGACATTCAGCGAGAGCCATTGTTACCAAAGAAGACTGGTTTCCCTACTACAAAACCGAAACCAATCATCACTCCGGTTCAACAGAAACCAAAAGTGAAACTGACACTTGTCGGCTCGAGGACCTCCACACCTTCGACGCCAGCCAAACCCGTCGGCTCCGACCGCACCAAAAGGGACTTCGGTGCCGCACTCGCTGCAGCAGATGTCGGCACCGACCCGAAAAGAAAATCCATCGGTGCCGTCAAAGCGCCAAGGCCCCCGGCACAGAAACAATCGGCACCAGCCATCAAGGTGAAAATGGCCACTGCATCGCTATCCACCTCGAAGACAGCGACTAAGGTACATTCATCGACGCCGTCGACGGCTCCTACCCCTCCTCGGCTCGATGACCCGGTGTCTCCGAAGACGTCCACACCTGCCTCTACGGAACCTCTCGGTGCCAAAGAATCGTCGGCGTTCCAGGTGCAACAGGTGGCAGCATCCTTGCAACGGATCAGGGAAAAGGCAGCCCTCCAGACCTCGTCGGGCTCAGAACCGAAACGGGCACAGAAGGCACCTTCGGCACCGGCCAATATCACCTTTGGTTTGCCGCCACCCACGGCGCCAAAGATGTTCGAAATCAGAACCCGTGTTACCCAGACAAGGTCCCCATGTACCAAACACTCTACTACTGGGACATCACCGTCCCACTTCATCGACGCCGACACCGGCAGGCTTATGCTCCGAAAGCGAAAGATCACTTCGGGGCACGCTCTGGACTCTTATAGGATTCCACTGAAACAAAAAATGCCGGCGGAATCGGAACCAGTTCTTTATGAACACATCCACACTCCTTACACAGATCCATCATTCTCTCCAACGCACTCCGATCCCGATGCGCTGGAGGACTACATGGGTGACAACACCACCTACCCCGAAGACATGGACCCTGAGGGCCAGCAAGACCCTGATCAGGTCTGGGATGACCCAGTGGAGCCAGGTGCCGCTCTGGATACACAGGACACACAACTTTATGGCTCAAAAACGTCCCCCACAGAGGACACTGCTGCATTCAATGCCCTCATCGAACGGGCCGCAGCCAATCATGGAGTGCAACTCCATTCGGACACTATCGAGGATGATTTCTTGGTGGACACCTTCGCATCCTCCGAGGACTGTAAAAACTCTTCCCATGTTAAAAGGTGTCCTCAAGCCAGCAAAGGACATTTTCAAAGAGGCCACAAGGGCACGAGTGATAAACCCCAGGATCGAGAAAAAATACAAACCCGCACCTGGGGACCCCACGTACATTAGGAGCCAATTGCCTCTGGACTCCATTGTGGTTGCCAATGCTCGCAAACGGGCACACTTGCAGTCAACTGGTGATGCTCCTCCCCCGGACAAAGAGTCCAAGGTTCTAGAGACCTCCGGGAAACGAATTGCAGCACAGGCAGCAAACATATGGCGAATCGCCAATACACAGGCCCTCCTAGCTCGCTACGACCGCTCACACTATGACACGTTAGAGACCCTACTCCAACACCTGCCAGACGAATACAAAGAGGCAGCGGAGCTCCTCATCAGGGAGGGACAACTGCTCACAAACGCATCCATCAAGTGTGCACTAGATGCTGCAGACACTGCTGCTCGGGCACTAAACACCAGCGTCATGCTACGCCGACACGCCTGGTTACGAATCTCCGGATTCAAACCTGAAGTCCAAAATAACATCCTCAATCAACCGGTCAACCCCGACTACTTATTTGGACCCGAGGTTGACGCCACCTTAGAAAAGATAAAAAAAGACACAGACACTGCGAAGTCAATGGGGGCTCTGCAAACGCAGACATTTCGTAGTGGCTCCTTTCGTCGCCCCGGAAACAGAGGTGCAGGGAGAGGACAGGGGGCACAGCAAACCTACAATAAAGGGGGCACACAGAGTTCCTACGATAAAAACACCCGAGGGGGATTTCGTGGTTCCAGCACCAAGGGCAGAGGACGTGGTTACGGCAATACCAGGTCCTCCCCTAAGAACAAACAGTGACGCCCTCTCCCTTCCCCCCGACCACATAACACCTGTCGGGGGGAGACTCCAGCGGTTCCTGTCCACGTGGGATTCCATCACCACAGACAGGTGGGTGAAAGATGTTATCCAACACGGTTACTGTCTCGAGCTAACCTCCACTCCACCCACCATACCGCCAAGACACCGTCCTATGTCCTCAGAGCACTTAGCGTTATTACAGCAGGAAGTGCTAAGTATGCTGCAAAAAGGCGCAATAGAGGCCGTGCCCATACACCAGCAAGGGACAGGCGTGTACTCTCTGTACTTCTTGATACCAAAAAAGGACGGGTCACTCAGACCTATCCTAGACCTGAGACCCCTCAATCAATACATTCTCTCAGAACATTTTCACATGCTCACCCTGCAGCAGGTTCTCCCGCTCCTCAGACAGGGGGATTTCCTAGCCACGCTAGACCTCAAAGATGCGTATTTCCACATACCCATACATCCATCACACAGAAAATATCTCCGGTTCACCATTCAGGGTCAGCACTATCAATTCAAAGTCCTCCCCTTCGGAGTCACAACAGCACCCAGAGTTTTCACAAAGTGCCTAGCTACCGTGGCTGCACATCTACGGAGGCAACACGTTCACGTCTACCCTTACCTGGACGACTGGCTTGTTCAGGCAAAGTCAGCCCAGCAATGTGCCAGCCACATGTCCCGCACCATTCACCTTCTTCACAGTCTGGGATTCTCACTAAATTACCCAAAATCACATCTCCAGCCCGCACACGTACAACAGTACCTCGGTGCGACCATAGACACTCTGGCAGCCACAGCTCAGCCAAATTTAGTGAGGATCAACAGCATGCAAATGGTAATTTCCAAGTTCAAACCCCAACACTCCCTTCCTGCGAGAGTGTTCATGCGGTTGATAGGCATGATGGCCTCCTGCATTTTCATAGTCCCACACGCGAGACTACATATGCGCCCGCTTCAGGAGTGCTTAGCACGTCAATGGAATCAGGCTCACGGCCAATTAAAAGACCTAGTGTTGGTGAGCGGTCGGGCATACAACTCTCTGCATTGGTGGAATCCACAAAACCTTTGCAAGGGCCGACCGTTCCACGAGCCTGTTCCACAAATAATACTGACAGCGGACGCCTCTCTCCAGGGATGGGGAGCCCATGTACTCCATTACACAGTGCAGGGACTATGGACGACACAACAAAAGAAGATGCACATCAACCTTCTGGAACTGATGGCAATCTTCCTCGCCATGAAGGCATTCAAAGTACACCTGTGCAACAAAGTCGTGTTGATCCGGACGGACAACATGACTGCCATGTACTACATACAGAAGCAGGGAGGAACACACTCTCCACAGTTGTCTCATCTGGCTCATAGCATGTGGAAGTGGGCCATTCAGAGGAACATATTCCTCATGGCGGAACACCTCCCGGGCAAAGACAACCAGATGGCGGATCTGCTCAGCAGACACAGCCACCAGATGCACGAGTGGGAGTTACACCCATCAGTACTCCAACCATACTTCCAGCAGTGGGATCATCCAGAGATAGACCTATTCGCGACAAGCGAAAACGCAAAATGCCAAAGCTTTGCCGCCAGGTTCCCACATCCACAGTCGCAGGGCAATGCGATATGGATGAACTGGTCCGGCAGATTTGCGTACGCTTTTCCCCCAGCGCCACTGATACCACTGGTGGCACGCAGACTGCGACAGCACTCAATGACACTCATCCTGGTTGCTCTAACATGGGCACGCCAGCCATGGTACACAACCTTTCTGGAACTCTCCGTGGTGCCGCACCAAAGGCTGCGGATAAAACCCGCGCTTTTGACGCAGAACCATGGAGAAATTCAGCACCCAGATCCGCAACAGCTGAACCTGGCAATCTGGCTCCTGAAGTCCTAGTGTTTGGCTACCTAAACCCGACACCGGACTGTATGGAGATCATTAAGGAGGCCAGGAGACACACTACCAGAGCTTGCTATGCAGCTAAATGGAAGAGGTTTGTCATTTATTGTAATAACAATGACATTAACCCGCTAGACGCATCCATTCAAAATATAATCTGATACCTCTTACACCTATACCGATGCAATCTGGCATACACCTCAATACGTATCCATTTGACCGCAATAGCAGCCTATCTCCAGAACAGGCAACACCTCTCTTTATTCAGAGTGCCTGCCATCAAAGCTTTCTTGGAAGGACTCAAACGAGTAATTCCCCCAAGACACCCACCAGCACCGGTGTGGAACCTCAACTTGGTCCTCACCCGACTGATGGGTCCACCCTTCGAACCTCTCCACTCATGTGAGATTCAATTCCTCACCTGGAAAGTAGCCTTTCTAGTGGCAATCACTTCGTTAAGAAGAGTTAGTGAACTCCAGGCACTAACCATTCAAGAGCCATTCATACAGGTTCACGCAAACAGGGTCGTACTACGTACCAACCCCAAATTCATGCCTAAAGTAATATCGCAGTTCCACATGAATCAAACTATTGAACTGCCTGTCTTCTTTCAAAACCCACAGAATGTAGCTGAGCGAATGCTCCATACACTAGATGTAAAGAGAGCCCTCATGTACTATATAGACAGAACTAACGTCTTCAGGAAGACAAAACAACTTTTCGTTGCCTTTTCACCACAGCACAAGGGCAACGCCATTTCCAAAGCAGGTATAGCCAGATGGATCGTTAAATGTATTCAAATTTGTTATCAGAAAGCTAAATGCACATTAACGATTCCCCCACGAGCCCACTCAACACGTAAGTTAGGGGCGTCCATGGCTTTCGTGGGAAACATTCCTTTACAGGAAATATGTAGAGCAGCCACATGGTCCACTATACATACGTTTACCAAACACTACTGTGTAGATGTACACTCAAAACAGCAGGCAGCTGTAGGACAGGCTGTTCTCAAAACTCTTTTTCAGACCGCTGCAGCTGGCACTGGTAGCCGCCGCTAATAGGAGGTACTATATTCTATGCACAGATATGAATTCAGCAGCCCACATGCCTCGAACTGAATATGCTACTTACCAGTATGCATCTGTTCTTGGCATGTAGGGCTGCTGACATTCATATCGCCCACCCTCCTCCCCGGCGCCTGTAGCAGCTGCAGCTCTCAGAATTACTGTATAGCATGGTCATCACTTTCTGTATCTACTCCATCACTGCCACAATGGCGAAAAACAATCTGAGGATGGAGAGGATGCCCATGCGCACTGTAGTCCAGGGGAGGAGTCACCTATCTCAGGATACTTCGAAGACTCTTCCAGGACAACAACGTGCAAACATCCGGACCCAACACTAGGCGGCGATCTATGCACAGATATGAATGTCAGCAGCCCTACATGCCAAGAACAGATGCATACTGGTAAGTAGCATATTCAATTTCAGCTAACAGAAGATGCTAGTCACAAGCTGTGACGCTGGGTAACCCGATTACTTGCAACATTTTAATCACTAAAAGATATCAGTTAGTTAAACTTTCGCGCACTCACTCGCTCTCTGGCTCGCCCGTCCCCTTCAAAACCCTCCCCCACACCAGTTCCCTAACTGCTTGCCAGCGATGTGAAATGTAAAAGTTTCATCTTTATGGAGGTTTTCACTCATGCCATGAAATATACACCGAAGACAAACATGATATATTCTGAAATAATCATACAATGCACATCACCCTGATATGATATTGAGTAGGTTGGATTGATAAATGTTGGACTGACGTTTTACTAGTTAGACCGTTATAAATGGCACTAGTCTCATCTTGAAAGTGTGCCTTCGAGGTATAGTCTGGGTATTCACAGCCAGGTCTTGAGGAGCAAAAATTATGTATTGAAACGGCTCCGAGCGTGTGGTCTGCCTGATCTCCCAAAGACTTGAGAATCTTTTGAATCCTATCTTACAACCGGAGTCGTTCTACTGAGAATGTATAAAGCATGTTTACTATGCAGTGAAGTTCAACGGCAGAATCCCATTATCAGTCCATTTATCTAAATGTACATTCTGGGTTTAAGAGGTGATTCTCAGAAACTACACTTCATATTAAGTAGCTCTGCAGACGCCCCCCCCCCCCCCCCCCCCGTCCCCTTCCCCCTTTTCAAAGTGGCAAGTATGCTGGTACTACTACGTTTACTGTATGGCATCACCTCTGTGATTCTTTGAGAGAGGGATTGCACAAGGTTAACATCCATATATAGCGCACAATTAGCATAAGTGGTAATTGACAGTGCTTAGAGACATTGGATTTGCGACACAATAAGTAGAGAAGAGCCTGAGCTGTTACAGGCTTGGACAACTGTTGAGAGGTACCAGTGCTAACAGAGCATAACATAGAGATACAAAGTTAGCTACACAGTGATGATCTTACTAGATATTTAAACTATACAGGAGCAAACACAACTATCACTAAGCAAAGATGGACACTGAAAGGATAATGCAGTGGAATGAGAACTGGGCCAGGGAGCAAAGTATGGAGACTTACGGCGTGAACAGCTTGCCTATTAAATTGAAAAAAAACAAGGAGAGGGCCACTACGTCTGATTATAGAGTTTCAGGATGCAAGTAGCAATATTTCTTGCACAAGGGCAGATTGAGAAATATGTAGCTTCAGGAAACTTGGGCTATGGTGCAAAGTCTTGAGTTGAATAGCAGAGGGCAAACACTAGGATAGCATGATGGACAATCAAGCAAACCTAAAGTCCTTGTCTTTTTGAATTAGGCTGTGGCTAAATGCCAAAGCTAACCTGTATCAGGAGGCTATGTGCATCCAATAAAACATGTTGCCCAGGGATAGGTGAGTCATACTAAGGACCAGAGTATGCTTGATCTTGAGAGGCTATTAAAGCACATAGAAGCAATTGCCAAGGCAGGCATACCTACCTGCTCAGGGAAAAGGCACCAGTCAGGAGGCACAAGTGTGTCTTCGATTATTTTGCCATGTCCTGATTTGAAGTAAAGTCTTTTATACATTAAACAAAATACTTGGTTCATGTTTACACCCTAGCTACCAGATGACTGTGTCCCTGAATGTAGGATAGCATGACTGAGCATTTCACAACTATGATTCTTTGGCAGAGCTGACATTGTAATGCTCACATTTGATGGTTTGAGTTTGAGGTGCATTTGCTTAACTGTGTATCATGTCAGTATTGGAATAACAGAGGCTGCTTCCATTTCGGGATTGGCAGAACATTGAAGAGGGCTGAATAGGAAATATCTTTCAGGATTTGAGTTTGTGCTTTTGAGGATATTTCAGTCAGCACTGTGCCAATTCTTTGAGCCTTTGGGAATTTCTAGGCTTTCACTTAAAAAGGGCTTTTACCAAGTTGTTAAAGTAACAGAAGGATCACGTTTCATGTTTTATTGCAGGAAAACCAGCCTCATGAAATCAAAAATAAAATGGGCAAGCAGTCTGAGAACGGTCAACTTGAGCCACAAAACAAAGCCCCCAACGAAGATCGTGCATTAACATTCAGGTATCTACGTTATCAACTGTATGGTTTCTGAGACTCCATCCCACTTACCTGGGAGTCCTCTAGCTTTTTACCCACTGATTATGGTTTCTGTCTGAAAATTATGCTGGTTGTGAAAGCTCCTATTTAGATTTTGTTTTGAAGTGTTGCATTGCAATCCTTTTCCTGCACGTGGCCAAATGAGTGACTGACCATAATAGTTCTGGACAAGTTCCTACTAGGCTGCTTATAATTTTATGTATACTAAAAGATTATACAATTTATGTGAAAACTAGGTTGAAGGGCTACCCGTTCATAAAGAATGTAGCTGTGGTGCAAGGCGAGCCTTCCTGAGCAATTGCTCCTCTGCCCTTGCCTATTATCGGTGTTGGAGGAGTCCTAGCAACGATCATACGTTAACTAAAGGCTGCGGTACCCGATGATACACAGAGCAGTTAGTTGTGTTCTGCATACTATCCTTTCATTGCACATTATGGCTCTGGTTTATTTTTTATTGAACTGTTCATGGCTTCCAAAGCTTAGTGCCAGCCATTGTCAACAGTTTCCTCCTATTGAGGGAACCACCCCAGACACATCCGCTCTAAGGTTGGCAATGCATTTTAAAATGCAACAAATCATTTTCATGTTCAGAGCATCGTGCTAAATTCAGGGTTCCATACATGTTGTGTTGAGATAATTTGACAATTTATTTCATTTGCTGTGCTGTTTTATTTAGAAAGTCTGTTTTGTTGTATTTATTTTTCTCTGTAGATCTTTGCGAATCCTTTGGAGAAATGTCAAGTCAGCATTCACAAAATGCATTTCTTTACAAGATAGTACCTATGTAAAGTCTACCCACCTTGGCAATGCAAATGAGGCTCTGAGCTGCCCTCCCTTACCCATAGGGCTTCTATAGCTCATATTTTCGAATGCATGTCTAGTGGCAGTGAATCCCCAACAGCTGGAAATGGATTTCTTTTGAAAATCTCCAATGAATGCACCTTCTGTTTAATGAAAGTCAGTATGGCATCTCACCACTCTCAGTTGCAGGTTTCGAGGACCTCTGCACATAATTGAGGCGCCTAGAAAAAGTAGTTCATAAGTGTAGGAAGCTAGCTCTTTCTGTGATATTTTAAAAAATTGATATACCGTGTAAAGAGTCCCGACGTTCCCTTATGAGTGGGCAGGGGCTTCCTATGCAGTCTCAAAGCTCTCTATTAGGGGGTAGTGTGGCCGAGCAGTCTTAGGCTTAACACAGAGGAGTGCAAGACATTTGCAAATACACACAATGATTAATAAATGACGCATGACTCAAGGAGATCCACACCAATTTATAAAAATAGCAATTATCTTTGTGTGTGTGTGTTTGTGTGTATCAGAGAAAAATCGTTCAGGTAAGTAAGTTTGTAAATATAAATTCCTTTTACTTTAATAAGTGGCGACAGTGCAATTTCTGAGTTCTGCAGTGTTATTTTATGTAAGGAGGAACACGTTCTACAAACGGGTATAGTACAATTACTTACAAGACCAGTCTCAAGGAGTTAAGGTGAATGGCAGGCAAAATCCAAGGCAGCAGCACACCTCCAGTGAACTGGGGCGGCCCGGTGTATGGTGCAAAACAGTGTCTGGAGCCCAGTGAATTTTAATTGATATCGGTCACTGCAGAAAGACTACAAGCTCTGGCCAGGAGGCCAGACTGGCTCAACCAGCAAGTGGACTCAGGCCTTGTATTTCTCTGGGACATAAAGACACCTTTGGTCCTCTTCTCCAAGGCCCAGGGGTGACGGGTGCAGGGTTGTCCTTAGGCACTGGGTTTTTCCTCACCGGAGCAGTCGCGGTTGAGCGGATCTGCTTGCAGAGGCTGCAGGCGACAGGAAGTCCAGGAGGGGTGAAAACACAATGCACTTGAGCTCTGGAGGGTTGGGGTAACCTTGCTGACACAAGTGGCCCACTTCAACTCAGGTCGGAGGCGACAGGTGCAGTTGTGATTTCGGGTGTCTGGTTTTGGTGGTTCCGGAGACCTCCGAGTCTTCTCCTTTGGAGTTTCTTCAGAAAAGGCCCGCTGATCATGGGAGGTTTTGAGTCTTTCTGTAAGGCAGGCAGTCCTCTCATGTTTCTAGGGCCAACAGCTGCAGTACGAGTCTACTTTGGCGCAGTTTCGACAAGGGATGCAGACAGCCCAGGGGGGCTGGTACCAGGTTAGCCGCTGCTTCGCCCCTCTCTGTTTTTGCGGCTCTTCTGTGTCCCCTCTCCTTAGATTTGCCTCTCTTGCTAGGGGCTCTCCGAAATACTGAATTTAAGGGCGATAGACCAGTGTAGTGTAGTAGCCAATGGGCTACTGGCCCTTGGGGTCACTTAGGCCCTATATGACCACTTCCTCTGGGAAGTGGGCAGAACCCGGAGTATGCCATCACAAAGGTGTCTACTTCTGAAAAATCGTGCCCACCTCACAGTAGCCTTCCTTAGGGGTGGTACTAGACTGGAGGTGGCACGCCTACCTTACTAGCTAATTTTCCCACCTGTTCATGTGCCACAGGGGCCCTGGAAAAAAGGATTGGCATACTTTCCTGTGAAGGGGAGTCAGATTCTTATTTCAAAGGCAGCAGCCCTTTGGGGCTTGCCACGCAAGGAAGGCTAATTGTCAGGTTATCTTGTGGGAGGGGGTGCTACACCCTCTTCCCGGACAGGTTTTTGTTCTGGGTCTCCTGAGAGCAGAGGCTCACACCCTGGGAGGTCAGAAGTGTTTCAGGTGGCAGGCATGCAGAAACCAGTCAGCAAGGATACCAGTGGATGGTAGATTTTTAGGAGGCACCTCTGAGGTGCCTTCTGGGTGCATGTATTGGTAAATCCAACACTGGCATAATCCCTTTTTCCAGTGAAGCCATCATTAAGCTGGGGAGCTAGTTTTCACCAGTCTCAAACACAAGTTTTAAAATGGCTTTCCTGGTAACTTGTACTGGCTGTAATAGGATTGACCAGCACAGGGGCATATCTGCTCATGCAGGTATACCCTCACATGTAATATTCAACATCCTGACTTAAGGCTGTCAGGCCTGCTGTAGAGGTGACTAACAAGTATTACATGCAGTGCTAGGGTAAAAGACACACAAGGATGTGACTTGTGTTTTCATTTTTGACATGCAGCCTGTGATAGCAGCCATGCATCTTCTTGGTTAGGGGTGCCTTAGGGTGGCTCAATTAGTGCTGCAGCCCTTCAGGACCCTCTTTAGTACCTCAGGCTGTAGGTACCAGGGGTACCATTTACTTGGGACTTGCAGAGGGTGCTAAAGGTATTGCCAATTGGGAAACAATTTTAGGGAAAAAACACTGGTACTGGAGCCCTGGTTAGCTGGAAACCAGTACACTTCAGTTGAAGTTGCATCACATACCAGCAAAAAGTGGGGGTAATGCAACAAAATCCCAGTTTCCTACAATAAGTACTATAAAGCACTCAGGACCTAATTGACAAAATTCCCAAGACCACTCCTTAGAGTGGGAGACAGACTGGCAGTATGGGATCTGAGGATAAACCGAGTATACACAAATGTATAACCCAATGTAATAACTTCGTCTTTTGAAGAATACTACTAAAGATTCACCACCTTTGAATCAGTACCCAAGCTCAAGTTAGAGGGTATGAGGAGAAAAAAAGGTCTTGCCACACAAATCTGGAAAAATGACAGTTCGAGGCATGTGAGCTGTAGATCACATGCTTTGCATACTCCTGCCATCTGGTGTTGGGTCCGGATATTTGCAGGTTATTTTTCTTCGAAAAAGTCTTTCCAGTCGTGAGGTAATGTGACTTCTCCTTTCGGTGATAGTGCGTATGGACATCAACTTCATTGTTAGATTGTTTTTTTCCGCCATCGGGTTCGGATGTGAATTGCTGCGCTCCGGATCGAAAGCGTTCTTTGTGTTTCCCTCGTGGCGCTAATCACTATGCCTGCGTCGGTATTGTTTCGAGCACGTATACCACTTCTCTGCATATCGGTCGAAGAAAATTCCAATTTCGATTGGGAAACCTAGTGGAAGGCCATTGGGCCTAACTGCGTCGGTCCACCTTGCAGCCAATGGAACGGACTCCATTCAGATTCTGCCCTCGGTGCCACGCAAAATATCCGCTCACCGACTCGCACAAAGTGTGCAACTTGTGCTTATCTCTAGAGCACAGCAGACAAGACTGCGATGCGTGCAGATCCTTCTGCTCCAAGAAAATTCTCTGCGAACGTCTACCTCGATGTCGTGAAATGCAAAGCCAGAACATCAAATACACGCCGGACATCTTCGGTAAAGAATCCGAGCAAGGAGAATTAGATGCACAAGGGGCAAAGAGGAAAAGGAAGAGCAGCCCTTATCGATTCCTGAATTGGACTGTGAGTACCGAACATCACTTGCCCCGAAATCCAGCTCAAACTAAGCAAAAGTCTTAGATTCCGCCTCTGGGCCAAGGTCGGTACTGAGACAATGTTTCTGATGCCCCACCTTGGCACCGAAACACATTGTCAAGCCCTCCAGCTCGGTATCGAATCAGCCAAAGTCTGATACCAAGCCAAAACCTTCGAGCTCCAAGCCGAAGACTGCTTCGGAGCCGAAATACTCTATGCCGAAACACAGACTTATTTGGGAGCCACCGTAGACACACAAAAAGCTTTAGCCTCTCCCAATGCAGCCAGAATTCACAGTATTCAGTCTCTTCTCACTCAGTTTCAGCCCAACCACTCATTACCTGCCAGAGTCTTCATGCAACTGCTAGGAATGTTGGAGTCTTGCATCATAATCATACCCCATGCAAAACTTCACATGCGTCCCCTTCAAGAATGCTTAGCAAGTCAGTGGAACCGATCCTAGGGTCAATTAACTGATCTAGTGTTGGTAGAATGCCGCTCTCTGCAGTGGTGGATCCCACAAAATATATCCCAAGGGCGGCCCTTCATCGACCCTGTTCCACAAGCAGTGCTAACAGTAGACCCATCGCTCACTGGTTGGGGTGCTCACTTACAGGATCACACAATCCAAGGATTATGGAGTCTAAAGCACAAAAGTCTCCATATAATCACCTAGAGCTACTAGCAGTATTTCTAGCGCTCAAAGCCTTTCAATCTCAGCTTGTAGGCACAGCTGTCCTAGTCCGCACGGACAATATGACAGCTATGTACTATATACAGAAACGGGGGACACACACACTCTCCAACTGTCATGCCTAGCACAAGCCATTTGGAAATGGGCTATACACCACAAGAATTATCTCCTGGCAGAGCATCTTTCAGGAGTAAACAATTGGATTACAGACCTTCTCAGCAGACAGAAGCAGCAAATCTACTAGTGGGAACTTCATCCTCCGGTTCTCCTCCCCTACTTTCAGGTATGGGGTTTTCCTCAGATGGACCTGTTCGCCACAGCCGAAAACTCATAATGCCCAAGCTTCGCCTCCAGATTCCCACACCCGCTCTCCAAAGACAATGCCCTATGGATTAACTGGTCAGGGATATTTGCCTAAGCTTTTCCGCCTCTCCCACTCATTCCACTGGTAGTTCGAAAGTTCAGGCAAACATCCCTCACACTAATTCTCATAGCTCCAACATGGGCACGTCAACCCTGGTTCACCACCCTATTGGAGCAGTCAATAGAGCCACAACAAAAGCTGCATCTCTCCTCTAGTCTACTCACTCAGAGCCTTGGAGAAATCAGGCATCCAGAGCCCAAAGAACTCAACCTGGTGATCAGGCTATTGAGCTCATAGTTTGCTTACTTACACTTACCACCATACTCTATGAATGTCCTAAAAGAAGCTAGAAAGCCTACTACTAGGGCATGTTATGCAGCAAAATGGAAGCGATTTGTTATCTATTGTAACAATCTCAATCTATACAGAACATCATCTGTTACATTTACGGCAATCTGGTCTAGACATCCATTTGCTTACATCTAGCAGCAGTGGCTGCATACTTACAAAACAGACAACACTTATCTCTATTCAGAGTACCAGTGATTAAAGCCTTTATGGAAGTATTAAAGAGAGTGAAACCACCAAGTGTCCTACCAGCACCAGTGTGGAACCTAAACGTAGTCCTTACAAGGCTAATGGGTCCACCATTCGAACCAATGCATAGGTGCCAATTACTATTCCTCTCATGGAACATTGCTCTCCTCATCGCAATAACTTAACTGAGGAGAGTTGGTGAACTCCAGGCATTAACTATACAAGTGCCTTTCTTTCAACTTCATAGAGACCAAGTGATTCTTCGTGCCAATCCTACATTTCTCCCTAAAGTAGTTTGTGCCTTTCATATCAATCAGTTGTTACCTGTGTTCTTTCCTCAACCTGATTCTGTAGCAGAACGTGCTCTACACACCCTTGATGTTGGAAGAGCTCTACTATATTACATTGAAAGAACAAAAGAATTTCGCAAAACAAAGCAACTTTTTGTTGCTTTTCCTCCACCACACTCCAAAAACATTCCAAAATCTAAGCCATGCATTTCAAGATGGATCGTAAAATGTATCCAGACATGTTATCTGAGAGCAAAAAGAACTTGCTAATACCCCCCCTAGAGCGCATTCCACTCATAAAATAGGGGCTATGACATTCTTAGGGAATATTCCCCTAGATGACATCTATAAGGCAGCAACGTGGTCTACACCGCACACATTCACCAAATACTATTGTGTAGATGTGTTAGCGAGGCAACAAGCTAATGTAGGCCAAGCAGTACTTAAAACACTGTTTCAGACAACTGCAACAACTACAGGTTAGCCACCGCTTTGGGAGTGTACTGCTGTATAGTCTAAGCAAAGCATGTGATCTACAGCTCACATTCCTTGAACGGATAATGTTACCCAGTAAACATCTGTTCTTGGCATGTAGAGCTCTAGATTCACATGCGCCCACCCGCCTCCCCGGTCTCCTGTAGTTGTTGCAGTTTCTCAGTTAACATACATACGCATGAACATCTCTATTCTGCACTTACCAACGCCATTCTCACCCGCTATGGTAAAACAATCTAACAATGGAGTCGATGCCCATGCGCACTATCACCGAAAGGAGGAGTTACCTTACCTTGTGACTGGAAAGACTTCTTCAAAGAAAAATAACTTGCAAACATCCTGACCCAACATTAGATGGCAGGAGTATGTAAAGCATGTGAATCTACAGCTCTGCCTGCCAAGAACAGATGTTTACTAGGTAAGTAGCATTATCCTTCTCTGCAGAAGTGTGTTAAGGGTGTGGTGGTTAATGAAAGTGTGGGTCAAAATCCATGTTGTAACGTTAAAGCTGTCTACAACAGAACCTCCCCTAGACAATGCCATGGAAGCATCTCTTGCTCTGGTGGGATGTACTTTGATGCTTTCAAGTGGTTCTGTCTTGACTAAAAAATAACACAGCTTGATTCTGAGGACTACACAGCGGAAAAGCATGCTCTTCTGGAACGCTTTACCCTTCTTGTTTCCTGCAAAACCTAAGATTCTGACTGCTTCTCATTATGTCATAAATGTCTGCCTTTGTGAAGTGTTTTTTCAAGGCATTCCCTCTGTCTTCAGTGAATTTTGAGTTGTTGAGCCCCACAACTTTTTAGAAATTGTATTTATCCACAGTGACACACAATACAGGCCATGGTTGAAGCAACTTTCAAAAACCTGCATACTTTGCTGGAGTTGGACTGTTGCCCCTCTCATAACCTATCTTACCCAATGCCTTGACAAACCATGTTGTTTTTCAGCATAAAATCCCTTCCGGTTTCACTTTGTGTGCATTTTTCCGGAATCTGGTTTGGTCCCGAAGTGCTGGATTGCAAAAACATTTTCCACTCTGTTGATGTCAACATGGGTGGAGCCTGTATTATGTAACTGTGACATCAACAGTAAGCCCACAAAGCCTCTAATGTGACCTCCATTTTAGATTCATTTTTGCTGCGATAAGTTTTTATGATGCACCCTGTGAGCGCATGAAAACTATTCTAAAAGAATTCAGGGAACTCGACAAACTGATAGATCGACATTGAACACACAGTATATATCTTCTTCCTCACTAGGGGTCAGAAGTCCTAGGATTGCTATGCATGTTTGCTATTAACATCAAAAACGCTGGTACATAGAGACAAGGTTTTACTTGCTCACTGGACCGCTGTGGACATTTCGGATCAATAGGAACTGTAAAGTCAGAAATGAAATACCCAGTCCAAGGAGTTGATTGGTTTCTCGGAGGAGGCCGATGATGCTTGGAGTGAATGCCACACACTCAAACCTAGAAACCCACACTGGAGTTAGTAAGTCTAGCTCTAAAAAAAAACGAAACCCTAAACTTACAGTGCCTAAAGTAAAAAGCTTTGATTAGTGTCAAAAAATGAGTTTATCCAAGCTTCCAATAAAAATACCTAAGTCAAAAGCATCAAGTAAACATGTTGGATTGCGCAAACAGACGTCCTCTACGTCCAGAAAACCTTCAGTCTCAGGGGTTCCAGATACCTCCTATTATACTAGGTTCAAAGACCAGGTCACCAGGAAGCTTTTCAAAGGTATCTGCTCAAACTTCAGGACAATCACGCTTGAAAGGGAAAGGGGACCTAGCCAGCCTTGAAGGATAAGTCTCAGGGGGACAAAACTACTTAAGTGCAGTCAAGAGGAATTAAAGGGAACTCAAGTTAGAACGAAAGCATTTAATGAAAAAAAGATTTTTCAAGGAATCTATGGCAGCACATGCGATACCTAAGCCACTGTCGGTCAAAAACCTAGACTGGATTTGGCGCCTCCTAGAGGTAGAGAGTCACAAGATGTCGAACAGGTATAGATGGGGAGAATGAATTCCATGACACAAATGAAGAGACTGATGCCGGAGAAATGGTGTCCAACGTTGATGAGGAAAAAAACTGTGGAAGTAGACACACCACAGGGGGACATGGCCATATAGCATTTAATGGCATACTTACCTGATTGCATTTCTGTATATAATGGGGCTGTTAATAGGGCAGCAGACACATTTGGGGCTCTAAATGTTGCTTGAGAATGACACATGCTTCCTTTCAGAGGCCTTTAATATGCCAATTTTTACCTAAGCTCCTTGGTGTACTGCAGGAGGATACAGAGGTTTTTAAGAGACCAATAACTGCTAATTCGGGTGATGCCTTAGATGTGTCCAATAGCACGGAGAAGGCATGGAAGAACTTATGGCAGATATTAGAAGAGAGCTAAGGCAGTGATAAAAGAGGGTGAAAAACATTGCAAACTAATGTCTAAAATCATCAGAGTATTCAGCAGATGCAGCAAGTACACAGCTGTCTACTGGCACTGTGCCTTGCATGCACATCTCATGTTTAAGCTTTAAAATAAATCAGTTCAGTTCAAATTACTTTATTTTGGCCACCATGGCCATAAAAATAGGAACATTGTAAAACATACAATTGATAATGCATTCAAATTACATCATCAGTAAGACAAATCCAAGGTTAACATATATAAAATTATACAAACCTAATACAAAAAGAGATCAACTGATCCATATTTGTGTTAACAGATTGTCTAAAAGATATATAACAAATGTGCTTCTCATTTATAGTAGGAAGTACCATTATGTCAAATAATTAGTGAGAGCGGCCGAAGAGTGCTTTATCCTAGTATGGTGTAGTGCATTCAAGTGGCATGGCGATGTAAGGTTTTACTTAGAATCCCTCATATTGTGCCCAGAAACTTGGAGATGGAAATAACTTAAACTGGGCAAGAGTCTGATCTAAAGATGCGTAAAGCCTCTTGGTGGGTACGTACTCTTGAGTAGTCTGCATGCCGGTTCAAGTCAGGTGATGTATAGCCTGGACAGACAGACAGACAGACAATACATGGGAGATACTCTTTTACAAGATTGCAGGTGGGACAACAGATGTCTTATTTGCCAACCCATCCAGAAGTGAACATCCTTAGTGGTACAGTACTTATAAGAAACTGAAAGTATAGTTTCCTACATAAGGGAGAGGTCACCAGATCCCAAAATGGCTTAAACTCCCTTGCAGAATTGATGTCCATGTATTCACTGGTGAATCTAGAGCTGATGGCTCACGGTTCCTCAGTCATTACATATGCCCAATATTTCTTTTTCAATGCAGCCTTTTTTTGGAAATCAGTTGTGGCGGGGCAATCCCATAAGTCGTGCAGCCCTAGAGAGTACAGTTTTAATTTCAAGGATGGGAGACTAGGTTCCTAAGGAATCGGCTCTCTGCTTTTATCAAATCCTCATATTCAGAATACCCTCACAGTTCTGTTCCACATAATGCTGAGCCCAAATCCTTTGCCTCGTAGATCTTCAAAGCTATTCATATGTGTTTAGTGTGCAACATGGAGTGTTCCTCAAGTATCAAACCCAAAATCTGCTTGAGTTTAATGGTTGCCTTACTTATACATGACCTCTGCAAATGTAACCCCTAGATATGCAAGAGTCCAACCTCTCAATTGAATCGCCCCCTTGAAATAACCTACCCTTGTAGGATCTGTGCTGACTAAAAAACATCACCTTGGTTTTATCAGTGTTGATCTATAAGCTGCGTGCGATACAAAACTTGATAAAACTAGTCAGTAATTTCTGAAGCCCACCCGGAATCTTGGAGATCAACAAGGTGTCATCTGGGAAGAGTCGGATAGGAGATTTAATGCCTGCCAAAGATGGGGCATCTGATTCCACTGAAGTCAAAAAGGGTACAAGATCATTGATGAAAAGTGAGAACAAAGTAGGAGCCATGACACAGCCCTGGTGGACTCCTTTGCAGACTGGTACCTTTTCTGTGAACTCTGCCTGATCCCCCTCCCCAGCGGATACGTGCATAGTTATTATCATGCAAGTGAATTAGAAGGGATAGAATGAGTGGGGTCATGGCTAGATCTACCAGGACCCTACAAAGCCCAGATCGAGGAATCAGATCAAAGGCTAATTTTATATCAATAAAGGCTGCCCCTGTGATCAAAATTGTTCTCCAGTAAATTAACACAAAGCGAAAGACCTGATCAATAGTTGAAACTCTGACGAAAGCCTGCTTGGAATGGACTTAAAACGTCACTTTCGCCTATCAGTCTCGTATTTTATTAAGACGACCACATCCAAAGATTTCTTTTGATACAATCTGAGACTTATTGGTCTGTAATAAGAGGGTATGGACTGTTGCCCTTTATATGTATAGGTACTGCTATGGCTCTTTTCCAGGAATCAGGGATGGGTGCCCCTGCTGCTATAGCATTAACCAGAGTTAAAATATAGCTAGACCAGGCCTCTGTATCAAATACAAATGTCTGCTGGGATGCCATCTGGACCAGCCGCACGACCACGTGTGACGGCATTAAGAGACTGTCCAAGGGTCCGGTTCAGTGTCCCTCTGAGCAATGGTGTTAACGGTTTTTGCTGTGATATGAATAGAATCACCTGAGTAGAGTTTGTGAAAGTATTTATGAATAGATGGGGGTGCACAGCTTAGAGAGTCCAAAAGGCAAGTAGTTGTAGAAAAATAACTTTTTTATTTTAACTTTAAAGAGTTCATCTGGTATAAAATTGTCCAGCCAACGCGTTTCATTCCCCCATAGGGAACTTCATCAGGGGTTTTATTTTCGATTTGAGTCACTGTGTAGTTTCCAAAACATTCAGAGTGAAGTGTATTGCACTTAAACCCATAAGTCTTAAACCAGGCTTCCAAAAGTTCCTTTCCTTTTCATTTCTTCTCGTCGGTCGTCGAGTTTGTGAAAGTAGTTGACCCAATCTGCAACAGCGACATTGTTAGAAAAATCTGCTGCCACTACGGAGTGTCCTCGTGAGACCAGTGACCAGAATTTAGAAAGAGCACTGGCTGAACATGCGTTTTGAAGGGCCAGCCACCTCTCTTAATCCCAATCTTTTTTTGCCCGGGCAGTAGCTTTTTTTGTTTTCCTTTCTGAAAACTGAGATGCTTGACATGTCTTTGTTTTTTATAACTATAACTAAGGAGGAGTTTGTTAAATGACATTCTCTGTTGTACCAGAAGTTTTGTTTGCCTACTATTTCCCCGATTGTGTGTATTTGGAATGGTAAAGTGAGAAAGAATTTGCTCCGAGTGTACCCCATGCAGAACCTCTATGGGAGGGTGTACTAGGATAGACCTCCCAAATATGGGTGAGAACAGAGTTGAAGTCCTCTTGGATAGCGACCAAGATTTCTGGGTGCGCGATAATCTGCTTTCACTTTAAGTGACTGTTGTCTGTATACAGGGTCACTTCCCTGGCGTAAAAGGCAATGCAAGGGTCTGAGGGTATGGGCTCGCAAAAACCTTGAAGAATAGCAGATAGAGGATTGTGATTACTTTCGGTTCTATCGAACACTGACATATCAATAACTGCTGGCCATAATCCCATGTCGACAAGTATATAGTCTATATGACTTGTGTGAAAAGCACCCAGATTTGGCACAGCCATTAAAAGCCTTCCGGCCATGCTCGATTGTAAGTGATAAACCGCTGAACGTGTATAGCTACAGATTGGTGGAATATCTAGAAGTTGAACTGCCCAAGCAGAGTCCTCCTCCTCCTCCTCCTCAGTTAGATGGACATCCTAAACATCTAGTGGCTCAAATAAGGTTAAAATCAACTGCTAAAATGTTTGTGGGAGTGTTGGGTAAGACATTTTTCGAGTGCACATGGCTAGCCTATTCCTAGCCCCCCTTAAGTAAATATTAAAAATGGTTATTTTATAGTTGCTGACAATTTCCAGCTGGATACCTAATATATCAGGAGAATCAATTTTGAGCTGGTGGACCTTAGCATATAGTGAAGCATGTGTCCAAATAACCAAACCCCCGGTAGCCCTGCCCATTGGGCTAGGCATAGCAGGAACAAAGAATTTAAGATATCCCAGTCTATGGATCGGGTCCATGGCCCAGGTTTCAAAGTATATCAATCACTAGAGTGCAGGAAGAAGGCTGTTGAAACTGCAAAGGTCCCTGCAGACCCCAAGGGAACAATTTAAAAGAGGTGGCATCACCTATAGCGGTTAGGGAAGACCACTCTACACTTTCCTAAACAAACCACAGGAAGCCATTTCATCCAGGCTACAAAGTAGCAGCAACCACAACAAGCAGAGACATTTTTTGGAGGGAGTGGCAAGACGAGAGAGAACCCTGTATACGTAGCATATGTTGGCCATAGATACATATGCTTAGCATATCCTTCCATCTAGTGTCAGGCTTGGGTGTTTGTAACTTGTTTTTCTTCAAAGAAGTTCTTTGAGTCACAAGGTATAGTGCCTCCTCCTATAGTCTGTGTTGCGCATGTTCAACTGCTCCTTATATTCCATGCAGGACCAGCATAGGGTGTGTAATCTGATTTCTCCCCGGAACACGACAGTGTTGTGTGAGGCGTAGCTGGCTTTTTCCTCCAAGAAGATGCTCTGGCAGCAAAGAGAACGCTGTTGGGATCATTCCATTATGCAGAGGCGTACCAAAGATATGCCAGATATTTTCGGGAGCAGTTGGCAGAGCCGGAACAAGAAACTAAGGACACCAAGGCATAGTGGTACCAATGGGCATCCCTATATTGCTGACTAGCAGTGGCCGCAGCTCCGACTTTGACCCTGATCCTTCCGCACAAGGGAATGCAAGTACACTGGCGAAAGGCTCCCCTACCCCGAAAAAAAATGTTAGTGGCATCCAGAACCCCACTGACTTCTCTGAAAACAGGCTCAGGAGCAGACTCTAGTTCCTCAGCCTGCAAAATACTTGAATAGTGTCAAAGTTTAAAGTCCTGAAATTCTCCTCAGTGCCGGTATTGACCAAACACTGCACCTTCGAAGCACCACAAGGTGCATGAGCCAAAACAACCGCCATCCCATCCGAAACCACTTCTTTTACCGAAACACCCAGACATCACTTGCCAAAACCATAATTTGGGTGAAAAACCATGTCACTGCCGAAAATACCTTTGAATTCGAAATGCACGAAGACAGGGTTGGAGCCTAAATAAAGGCCAAATTCTCGAAACTTCAAGATTAACTTGACAAAGGACAAAACATTTTGTTTATTCATCTGGACACCGGGAAAGTAGGGGCAAAGCTGCCCCCAACTCTATCTGATACACTTCCAAAGCGGTAGAAAACATTTGAAGAGGAAATCATTGGGCCAGATCCACCTAAGGCTCCCAAAAAGAATGGACAGGGACACTAGCCCAATACTTTTTGCTTCTACTTATCCTCCTCCATTTAAGCCTGTATCTCCTTCTCCACCCACATTGCCAATATTACAACCACTGGCAATGTAACCAGTGCATACGCCAGAGCGCCTACCTTCAGAACAGCCACACGCATCACCAGCACAGTCATCAATGGGAGACATTGATCCAGAGGAGGATTTACCATATTAGACCATATTACACCATATTTTCCAGATCTCCAAGGGGACCCAGACTATATTCAGGATCCATGGGGTCCAGGGTCATAACATCAAGGGTGGACAAAAAAATGTAAAGCGTGTTCATCAGACCCCACATATACCAGGGAACAACTTCCACCTGACTCAGAGGTACACACTGCCTTTAAAGAGGGCTAACTTACAGGGCACTGAAGATGCCCCAACCACTGATAAGGAAAGCAAAAAATACGATGCGGCAGGGAAACATGTTGCTCCACAAACTGCTAATCACCTATTTATCTCAAATTCTGTGGGATTACTTTCCCATTATAACTGAGTCCGATGGGATGAGATGTAGGAGCTCCTGCTGCACCTCCTGGAAAATACTGTCAAAAGGGGCCTCAATTGGTAAAGTAAGGTAAAATTATATCAAATGCCACTTTACACTGCTCACTGGATTTCGGGGGTACCAGCACAAGGGAAATAAATCCTAGTATCCTCATTAGCGGTCATGCATGGCTTAGAGTTTCGAGCTTTAATCCCGATGTGCAACAACCTCTTTTAAACCTATAATTTGGTGGCCAAAATCTATTTGAGGCATGTGAGAAAGTGCCCTCTTTCTGCATGGTTGCCCCCACTTTTTGCTGAATTGCTGATGTGCTTTGATGGAGTGTACCCTGGGCTCCTGCTAATCGGGTACCCAGGGCCTATGTTCTTTCCCCAAAACTGCATTGATGCCTAAACCCAATTGGCATCTCTGGCCACAGGTCAGCCCCTGGTAGATGGTACCACAGGTACCGAGGGCACTGTGACCAGAGAAGGCCTCTAAGGGCTGCAGCACCTATTGTGCCTCCCTTAGAGGTCCTGTACACTGACACTCACGCACTGCCTTTGCAGGCTGCGTGTCTTGGTGCAGAACAAAGTGAAGAGTCGACATGGCACACATCCCTGTGTGCCATGCCTTCAACCCACTGCCCTGGCATAGGTCAGTCACCCCTCTAGCTGGGTGCACTATACCAGTGGTGAGGGTACAGGTGCATGAGCCCTGTTCCCCTACAGTGTCTAAGTCCGTTCTTAGACATTGTAAGTGCAGCGCTGCCATTAAGAGTATATAGTTCTATGAGTTTGTCATTACGAACTCCACAGCACCATAATGGCTACACTGAAAACTGAGAAGTTAGGTGTCAAACTTCTCAGCACATTAAACCCACACTGATGCCAGTGTGGGATTTGATGAAAAATGCACACAGAGGGCTTCTTAGAGATGCCCCCTGAAAACTATTTACCACTAGTGTCCAGGCTGAGTGGCTGCTTTCTGCTGCCACCACCAAACATGTTTCTGGACCCCTGGGTCGAGAGCCTGCTGCACTCTGGGGCCTGAAACAATGCACATCCTGGGACGAGGTGCCATGCCTCCTCCCCCAGAATGGGCAGGGTTCACGAAGGGGAAGCTTCAAAGGCTTGCTGCCTTTGTGAGCTTCTCCAGGCCACTTGCTGCTCTCAGCAGCTGGTCCACACTGGGTCTGACCCCCACTTTGGCGGGAGAACCGGCAGGAAAAACAAGTGAGGGAAAAAGGTGTGCCCACCGCTGCCAACTCCACCCCTCAGGTGGGGGAGGCGAGGTGAAGCACAACTCTCAGTCCACGCCATCTTGAAAATGGGGGGACTCAGCCAAACAGGGACAGGCCCCCCACCCCCAACTCGAGGGTGGCATAATAGGGTGTGTCCCCACCCCAGGGAAGGGACCCATTGGTCCCTGCCTTTTACCTACCTATAATGCCCCTAAGTCTAGCATTTAGGGGCACCCCTGAACCTTGCTTCATCAGATGAGAACCTGCAAGAAGGAGGAGGACCGAACAGCCGTGCAGCAGCTAACAAGAGTAAGACGCCCACTGACTTTGCCCCAACCCTACAGGCCTGTCTCCACCTCGACCCTGCTCCAGTGAAATCCCGAGGTGTCCTGCAGCCAGCAACCTCAAACACTGTAGGACCTGCCTGCCTTCAAGAACAAAGACTTTGTCTCCCGTGAACATCGGATTTCTTCACCTGCAACCTCTGGCTCCAGCCGGACACTGGGAATCCGCCGCACTCTGCTCCTGCCGTCCACGGCCTGAGCTCAAGTGGGCAAACACCACGAGGAGGTCCCCCCGGCGATCTTGACCCGATATCCGGCGACCACTGACCTGCCTCCAGCCGACGCCTGCAGCCTAAATCCAGAAGGCCTCCCTAATCGCGACCAGGAGCTGGTAAGAAGATCTGACCCCAAAAGGCACCCCTGCACCCGACACCCCACGGCCTTGTGTGCCTAAACAGACTGTGCCTAACCAACTCCTAACTTCCCAACTTACCTCTCAAAGTGGTGGTCGCACCCAGAAGACCTTCGTCCCCAAGCCTGCAGTGTCTTTCCAAACGGGAGGTTCTCCATTAAAAACAAAGGGTGTCTGACGTCGAAACAGCACTCTGCACCCGGCAGCCCTAGTGCTGCTGAGGGTGCACCTTTGGTGCTGCTTTTTTTCCCCCAGAGTCCAGGAGCTTTGCTCCCACAGCCAATTGGCCTGCTAGTCAGCAGCCACCAACCGGAGGCCCCCGATCCCCTATTGGATAACACTGGGGCTCAGGAATCTGCACCCGGCCGCTCTAGTGCCGCTGAGGTTGTAACTAGAGTGCTTCCTTGACCCTGTGGGACCCCTGAGTCTTCCCCCAGAACCTCAACTCCCACTACCAAATACTTACCTCAAAACCAATAACACTGTTTTCCTCCATAGGATAACATTGACTGTTTTTCTGTGAAAAGTTTTTAAGTGTGGAGTTTGAGAAAATAAAGAAATTCTTTAAAATTGCATAATCTACCAAAAACGATTTTACTTATCTGTTTTCAGGAAATGTCCCAGAGTAGTATCTACGTATACCACTCTGTGTAAGCCTAGTAATCTCAAAAGTTACTTACCTGCTATTTTACTAAAAAACCTATTCAAGTCTATGTACTGAATTTACGAAGTAATGCATTTCTTTACATCCATACTGTAAATCAAACAAAAGTACATATACAATTATCATTCAAATTATTTCAATTGCATTACTACTTTAAAGTATTTATTGCTTACCTGTGCCAGGCTTGCTTGGTTCGAGAAAATAAAATAACTAAAAGATTATTTTTATACAAAAACAATTGGTCTGAAGTTCAGTCTTTGAGTTTGTGAATTCATTTGCTGACTGTGTACAACAAATACTTAACACTGTCTGGTGATACTGCCTTACTGCTCGACCACACTACCACAAATAGAGAGTAAGGTTCAATCTAACTTTACCTCTGCCTACCTTTGGGGTTCCACTGGACTCTGTGCACACTATACCTCACTTTGGTATAGTATATACAGAGCCAGCATCCTACAGGGCACAAGTGGACGGCATACTAAAATAAAAAAAAAAACTCTCAGAGATACAGATATAGCTAAAGCCATGAATGCCCTGCATACCTTCCACCATAGAAGTTCCCTTTGGAGGGGGCAGTATAGAGGGGCCGAAAGAACTGGCATATCCACAGATTCAGGTAATGTGCAAAAACAAGGCTCCTTGTGGGTACAATTCTCTAGAGGTACCTACTATATGTCACACTATAAAAACAATTGAGGAAGAGGTTGTCGTTCCACCCCAAAATCTACCACAGTTACCAAATAGTGACCACCTAAGCCTCCCCCTCAGCATGAAACACCAGAAGAGGGACGGCTACAACAGTCCCACCAATGGGCAAAAATTATCACCGACCATTGAGTTCTATCGATCATCAAAGACTGATACAGCTTGGAGTTCGTAAATACACCACACACAGTACCACCAAAGAGACAAAATGTCACTAGAACATCTTACACTCCTACAGAAATAGTCTCAAAAAAACACCAGGGACACAGAGTAGGCTCACTATACCTCCTCATTCTCAAAAAGGACGGGATGTTAAGGCCTGTTGTAGACCTCGGGACTCTCAACCGGCAGCTATTGGTTTATGTATGTTCTTGTCTATTAATATTTTCACATTATACTATTATTCACTTGCAAGCTCATCTTTTCCGTCGCTATATTGCTCCTATCCTAAAGCTCACCAGATGAGCTAAAACAGTCTAACAAAGGAGCAGATGAACATGTGCAACACAGACTATAGGAGGAGTCACTATACCTCGCGGCTTGAAGAATGTCTTCAACGAAAAACAAGTTGCAAACGTCCGAGCCCAAGACTAGATGGCAGGATATGCTAATCTTCTCCAGTATTGAATCTTTCATAGATTCACATGCTTGAATCATTCTCTGTCACCGATGTGGGAGTCCCACGGTACTATAATAAAGAAATGTGTATTACTATCATAGACAGAATGGAAATGAACCATAGATTTAATAACCTGTTATTTTTGAAAAGGACCAAATGGCACACTTTAGCCAGTCAGGCGATAGCACCCTCTAGAACACTCCCAGGAGAGGCTGAATCGCTCAGATTTTCTACCGGAAGTCGTGTGATGCGAGTCTCCTTGAGGTCTGCTCAAACTACTTTTTCTCTTCGTTTTTTTCCAAAGGAATTTACTTCCAAAAAAGCATCACTATGGCTACCTGTATATCTTGACTGGACACCATGTCCCAAATCCCTAAAAAAGTTATTTTCAGATCCTGTGAATCTTGTTGAAAGAAGAGGTTTTGCAGCGTGAATCTTTCTGGATTCACTATGCTGTGCATTATTCCTTGATCCAGTGGTTGGGTCCGGAATTGTAGTCTTTTTTTTTTTCTTTTTTGTGGCCTAGGTGGGCGTCGACATACCACCATTTGGTGTCCTTCGTGACGTCGACGAAGCTCCCGCCTTTTGGCCGCCATCTTCAGATTCTTTTTCCTGCCTTTGGGTCTGTATCGTTACGGAAGACTTCCAGAGTTTTGGAAGAGGAGTCAAAGAAAAGAGAAGAAAATCGACGTAAATCAAGGTTTCAGCTACACCAGACTTCAGGTTAGGTAACGGGACGACGAGGGAGAAGGTTTCGACCGAGATCTGGACGTTCAATGGAGAATGCGCTCACAGGGGGCTCCCTGAGCACTGGAATGGACAAAACACTTTCAAGTTTTGCACCAATTGCCACCACAAATACACCCAGAAGGACCAGCATCCAGTCTGCAACCTCTGCCTGCCACTCGACCACAACAGCGAGGACTGCAGCGCATGCTCGGCGTTCACACCCAAGACACTCGATGTAAGAGAGAGGCAGAGAAGGGCGAACCACACCATTCAGGGTCAGGGGCCACCTCCATCGCTCCGGGACTTGGGCCTCTCCAGTGGAGAGGAAGACAACATTGCCAAAGGCCCAGAGGACTGCACGTTCATCGAGGTCCATCGAAGAAGCCGTCGAAAGAGGTAAGGGAGTAGTTGACCCCTAGATACTCTAGCGACACTCGAAAGGGTGAAGCTAAAACCCAGAGCGACACTCGTAGGAGTGAAGCCAAGTCCTCGAAGGGAGCATTGCCGCCGAAACACTCGACAAAGGCAACAGCAACCAATGACAGTCAGCCGAGGGGATCCTTCGAAAAGGACTCCCAATCTGCGAAAGCCCTCGAAAAACCTAGATCTTCGAAAGTTGCCCCCGAAAAGGACACCTCAACGCCGAGAAAAGAAGGGCCTGCATCAATGTCGACGGCCTCGAAGCGAGGTACTCCAACCCTCTACGCCAAACATGCCGCCAAGATGGAGAGGAAGAAGAGGAGGCTCGAGACCAAAATGGCGAGCATCCTGCAACGAAAAAGGGACTTCAAGAAGATGAGCCAATGCACCATCTCGCCGAAACACACGCTCGAAGTCGAAGGAGATGACGAGGACACAGAACTGCCGAAAACGCCTGAACCAGTCGAGGAACAGGAGGACAAAGATTATTATTTCGAGGGCGATGGCAACGAGGATCAGCAAGCCTACCGGGACTCGACGTCCTCGGGGGCACAAGACTTCGAATGGCAGGATCTCGACGCCGAATCGCTGGAAGAAGGGGTTGACACTTACCCTTCGAGGCCTTCGCCGTCAGACGACATAGGGATCTACAACATGGTCGTCCAAAAGGCTGCACAGACGTATGGAGTGAAAATGGAAGAGAAGCCAAAGGCAGGTTTTCTCCTGGAAAAAAAAGTGCCCATTATCTGAGGAGGATAGTGATCAGTCTTTTACAGACTTCATCTTCTCTCAGAAGATTGAAATCTAAGGAAGAAATTGCCTTAGAACCACCTTCAAAGGCCAGTAGAAAATCAAAACATACGCTGGGCACAAAAAGAAGCATATGGACATTCCTTCCTCCTCCAAGAAGGGAAAAACTACCTCCAGAAAAGCTTCACTCAGGTCCTACCACACCATCGATGATACAGTCGACGACGAATTTACTGTCAACAAAGGAACATAGACGATGGAACAGTCCATGCTGGCTGCAAATACCCCTGCAGAAATGACCTTTCTTCCATTGTCTTTCTTCCATGTAAAGGATAGCCTGCAGCCACAATTCTACCATCCCGCACCTATCTGAGTAAAGTGTTGCCCTATCCACATGCGCACCTCTTACGTGAGGATGAAGATTCTGAGGATGAAAGACCCTCTGGGGCAGCTAGTGATCCTTCCCAACTACGTGTCAAATGTTAGGGCTTGAAGGATGATGACCAGAATCAGGAGGACCATTACTCTGCGAGAGCACTTTGAACCATACCAACAGGAATATTCAGTCCAAGGCCAACAGGAGCTTTCTGTCTCAATATCTGTCTCTGGTTACCAATTTACAAAGTATGCTCCAAGACTATTATCGCAGATTTCCACCATCTGCTCCTGCGACTCCTATGCCACAAGCACCAAGGCCTCTACAGTTGTAAGCACCTTCACTGTTACCGCAACCATCACCATTGCTTGAGGCACCTGTGGCGGAATGTCACTTTAAGGACAAGTCCACACCAATTTCCCCCCCCCCCCCCCCTCTAGATAGGGATGGTCGTTGGCTTGATAATATTAGAAAGAAATTCTCCTCCATGGCAGCTATGACAGAGCGTCAAACTCCTTGGGTATACTGGGCCGTTATGACCGCCCAATGTGGTCGAATAGGTCTACTTAACTTGACTTACTGCCAGGGGACGCTAAGATGGAAGCTCGAAAGATTCTACAAGAGGGTGAAAGAATATTGGCTGAGATAATTGACTGCTCCATTTGTCTTTTCTAATGGGTTCAGATAGCTTATGGGAGCGTCTGTTCTCTGCAGACAAGGGTGGTTAAAATCCACCTCCTTGTGCCCTGAGATCCAAAGTAAAATACTGTACATGCCATTTGGCAGCAAGTTGTTTGGAAAACATGTGAATGATGCCCTACAATTCTTCAAGGCTGGCACGGATACAGTGAAGTTTCTTGGCACTCTCCAGTATAGGAAGCAGCCCTTTTGATGAAGTAGACTAGCTTATTCCTTTATAGGTGGGTACCAACCCTACAGACAGCAATATAAATCGGTCCAGACACAGTACCGTACCCAGTATGCACAAACAGCAACAATACATGCAACCACCAGTGGCTGCATATAAGCACTCAGCCAGAGGAAAATTGTCTGCCCATCGCAGAGATGCCAACTGAAAACAGTAACCTTAAGCTAGTGTTGATGACCTCCCACTCTTCAACTCATCCTGGAGGTCGAATTTCAAACCATCTTCGCTTATGGTCTAGAATAAGATCTGGCAAGAGGGTGCTCGATGTGATCTCCAGAGGACACGCCCTGGAGTTTCTCCAAAAACACCCCACCATCAGGAACAGCTCCCCCTCACTTGACTCATAAACTAGATCTCCCTCATGCTAAAAAAAAAGGGAGCAATAGAGGTTGTTCTAAAACTTCAGAAGGGATTGGTATTCCGTTTCTTTCTCATCAAAAACCCTAAGGAGATTGGCACCCAGTTCTCAACCTGCAAAGGTTGTACATATTTCTAAGGAAGCAATCTTTCCGCATGCTGATGCTTCAGGATATATTACACCGCCTCGACAAGGGAGATCATATGACGTCACTAGAACTTCAAGACGCATATTTCCATGTACCTATACACCCAAAACACTGAAAAGTCCTCCTCTTCTGGGTAGCCGGCAGCTACTTACAATTCAAGGTCCTTTCACTCGAGATAAAATTAGCCCCCAGAATTTTTACCAAGATGCTAGCCCTAGTAGCAGCCCATCTCAGACACTGAGGATTCCAAGTCTTTCCATACTTGGACGATTGGCTCATAAAAGCTCCCACGCATCCACAACCAGCAATAGCCACGTCCATCTGCCTCTCATTGTTCACCGCTCACTGCTTCAGTCAACTATCAGAAATCTCACTTGCATCCCACAACAACATTGACATTCTTTGGAGCCCTCCTAGACACGGTGCAAAACGATTCATTTCCCCTTACAAGACAGACTGGTAAAGATTCGGCAATTAGCTCACGGACTATTAAGTAAAACAATTCCTCAAAGGCCTATTCAGGACTTTCCCTCCAATGAAAAAAGCCCTACCTTCGTACATAAACTCCATTTCAGATCATTCACAGGGCGGCATTGAAGTATCTTACCTGGAAAACTGCAATTCTAGTATCTCTATCATCTCCCATACGAGTAAGTGACATTCATGCCTTTACCATTAAGTAATGTTTCCTACAATTTAAGTCCTATTACACAAGACCCATCAAATCTGAAGAACGGACTAATTCTTTCTGGCTTACAGGGGTATCGGAAAAGGTCTCCCAGTATCTAAACAGACGCATCTACCATCCATTTTTGTCACCGACAATCAGGAAAGCAATTGAAGGACGAAGTCAAGACCCATTCCACCCAGTGCTTAATTTGTGCCAGAGCTCTGACCAGGAGGCCACCTGCAGCTTGCACACCCATCGGCATTGTCATAGCTGCCAAAACAATTACTAACCGTCTCTTGCATGTAAATGCGACAGTTCAGATTATTCCAGGTCCCCAAAGCTAAAGGAATGGTTATGGAGACCGGTATTAGCAATGTTTTAATGTATATTGTTTCCCTAAACAACCGTTATACTGATCATCTCTAAATTACATGAGCAGCACCACCATGTGGCAGACTGCCCTAAGTGTGGTTGACAATTAGGTGCTGGTGCTCAGCACCGGAAAGCACTGGCTCAAATTAAGCACTGATTTCACCAGAGCTGTTTCCATATCTACAGCCTTTTTAGGTCTCGCTGGCGAGATTTAGTGTTGACAGGGTATTTTCAGTAAGGGGCATTAAGCCCCGCCCCTCTTTCCCATTGGCCGGCGTCACCGTTTATGGTAAACGGCGGCCAGCCGTTGGGAAAGAGGTGCCGGTGACGTTTTCGCTTGGCTTTTCGAGCCGTCCCATTTGGACGGCCTCGCCTGCTTTGCGTTGGTCGCAAAAGGTTTCTTATCTTTATGGGGACAAACACATGGCCCCATAAAGACAAGGAACCTTTTGGCAGGCGAGGCCACGGCAGAAAAAGCCAAACGAAAACGTCATGGCGAGCGCTTGTGTTTATATGCGCTCGAGCCATGCTGTGCATTCTACATTCCAGGTTGTGATTTGTAAAGTTTACCACACGTGCTGTTGCTACAGAGTGTGAGGTGAGGGGGGGGGGGCAGGGAGCAGTGGGCCTTGGAAGGGATGAGGTGCCGTTGCCCAGGGGAGAGGGTGGGAGATATATGTGGGGCAGCTGGCGGGGTTAATATTACCAACTGAAATGGTAATAAACTGCAAGAACGTTATAGGGCATTAATAAAGTGCTAAGGGAAATAGTTGCAGGATATTTCTGAGTATTGGTGTATTCGCCTAGCTCACCTTTCACCGATTGTGGCTCGTCTGGCGAGGTCCCCGCCCGAGAGTGGATTTCCTCCTCAAGGCACATTTGTGGGGATGGGTGTGTTGGTGATGGAGCCACCAGGTGGCTGGGGCCTGTGGAGGTCAGCGTGGGCTGCTTGGTTGCCGATCTAGGGTTGATGCGGTGTTGGAATGCCCGCGGTGACTGGCGTTGTGGTCGCCTAGACTTTCGTGATGGGTGCAAGAAATTAAAGGACGGAGTAAAATTGGGGGGGGGGGGGGTGACCATGGGAGCGGGTGGAGTTTGAGGGGAAGGGAGGGCGACACGAGGTCTTTGCTGCGACGTAGGAGAAGGCTCTTCCGCCTGCTCTGGTTCTGCGGATACGTGGGGTCTGTGCCAGGGCGAGGTCGGCGGAGTGGACGTTCCTTTTGGGTACGTGGAAGGAGACTTTCGTTGAGGTATTTGAGTCTGATGTTGTGTAGGGATTTGTAGGCGTGGGTGAGTAGCTTGAAGGTTACTCTCTTCTAGATGGGGAGACAGTGGAGGTCTCGTAGGTGCGGGGTCATGTGCTCGTGTCGTGGGGTTCCGAGGACAGGTCTGGCTGTGTTGGTCTGGATGGTTTGGAGCATGTGTAGCAGGGTTTTGTTGATTCGGGAGTAGAGGTTGTTACCGTAGTCCAGTCTGCTGGTGACAAGTGCGTGGGTGGCGGTCTTTCTGCATTCTGGGGGAGAATCCAGTTGAAGGGCTTGCGGAGGGAGTTGAAGCAGGTCGAGACTACTGCGTTGATCTGGCGAGTCATGGTGATAGAGGAGTCTAGGAGGATGCCGAGGTTCCAGGCGTGGTCAGTCGGGATGGGTGGGGTTTCCAAGGACAGGGGGCCACCACCAGGAGCTGTCCCACGCCGTTCGGGGAGTGTCCAAGGACGTGGACCTCAGTCTTCTCCGAGTTCAGTTTGAGGCAGCTCTCGCTCATCCAGGCTGTGACGTCTTTCATTGCTTTTTGGAAGCTGAGCCTGGTGTCTTTGGAGTTCCTCGTAAGAGAGAGGATGAGCTGGGTGTCGTCGGCATGAGATACAATGCTGAGCCCATGCTGTCTGACGATACATTATATGAATTTATAGCACTACTGCTATGAATAGATGCTTAGAAGTAACATTCCCTAGTGGAGCACTCCCCACATCCGCAGTTACTCAATGCAGGAATCCTCATGCATACAACACTGCTAGGAGTTAGAATAAGAGACGTCCAACCCACGTTGGAGTCCATAACCACAGACAAATGTTTGATAACCCAAATTAAACACATTTTGCATGATGTTTCTTCAGATGTATAGAAACAAACAAGTACAAATACTTCAGACACAAGTTCAGGAAAAGAAAATGAAGTTTGGTGCAATAGAGGAAGTATCTTTTGTAGGAGAGAAACATAGGTGTATTTTATCTACTTTCTGGTTCTAAGGTATGTCTGTGAAAACAATCTTGGACTCGCAGGTTGTGAGCATGTTTATCAAAACTCTGATTCAAAATAACCCTGTAAGATGTCATACTGTTGTTACTAGAGGTGAAAGACTATTTAGCAGCAATAGACCTAAAGGACTACTACTTTCACATCCCAAAGCACCCTTCATTAGGAAATATTTCCAGTTTGTGAAGATCAGGGTTACATTATCAACTCAAGGTGTTGTCATTCGGCATAAATTCTGTGTTTACCAAAACATTCGCAGCAATCGTACCAGCAGACTAGTAAATCATATCTACCCCTACCTGGACAATTAGCTGGTAACGGTGAACATGTTGAAACAGTGTGACAGCTCTGACATTTCTCTCACCCACCCTTTGATCTGCTACATGGTTGCTTGTTGAGAGTCCTGACAATCAAGCCTGTTTTCCTCATTGCTATTACATGAGTGTGCCACATGAGTAAACTGCAGGCACACTTTCAGTACAACCACCCTACACCACCGGTTTCCCATGCTGATGCTCGTACCAAAAGTTGTGACTCTTTTTCAATGCAGCCAGTCAAGTACTTTGACGATGTTTTTCATCCTACCTCACACCTGGAAAGAGAAGTGACTACAGTTGCTTGACTCTTTAGAGCAGTTGAGCTTTTACTGTGACGCACAAAGGATCAACATGTAAGTGATCAACTTTGTATAGGATCTTCTGGAGTGAGGAAAGGGCAGGCCGTTCAGGAGAGGTCCTTGTCAAGGTGGGTAGATCTCTGCATCAAAATCAGTTACGTAAGGGATCTAAGGTAGTGAAGTAAAATGGTAAACAGCTATTCTTGACCAATTCATCTGCAGTGCATTGCCATGGAGTGGGGGTGTGAGTATCTGGAGGCAAAGCTTGGGCATTTTGCGTTTTATGCGGTGGCAAACAAGCTGACTGAAGAGTCCTCCATTTCTGAAGTATTGTTAGACTATTTGGGGATGATCTCCCAATCTGTAACTATTGATGCATCCTGCTACTCTTAGACAGTTGTTGGCCGTTGCAGCATAAAATACAGGAATGACTATAAAATAGGTTTTCTCAGTACTAGTTAGAAGAGATTTTAAGAAGTGTAAAAATACTTCTTCCTTTGAGCCTACGCACAGGATATCACTGAACTATCTTGCACTAAAGACAACATTTTTATATGCAGTTACTTCTAGGAGAAGATTATGCAAGTTGCAGGCATTAACAGTATAAAAACCATAGTTAACCATTTGCAAGAATAGGTTTCTGAGAACTCATCCTAGTGTTATCCTTCCATGTTCACCAACCTCTAATTCCCCTGGCTTTTTCTTCTCCAAAAGTTAAAAAATGCAGCTGCAAGAACTCTACACACTAGATATTAGAAGAGCCATGATATACTACATACAGGAAACGCAAAACCTCAGAAGAACCACCGTTTTTTGTTGAATACTTCCCACAGGCTTTGAATACAGCAGTGACTAAAGGTAACTGTTGCAAGATGGATTGTGCAGACTATAGAGCACTGATACCAGTTAGGAAATAAGACTTAATCAGTTAAACAAACAGATCATTCTACCAGGAACAAGGTGAAAACACTAAATTCCCTGGCTAATGCCTCCTTACAAGATATTCATAAAGCTGCAACTTAGTCATCAAAGCACACATTTGAGATACTAGCGCAAAGATATAGACTCACACAAGGAGGCAGTACTGGGACTGTCCGTATCAAGACAGCTTTTTTTATCTCCTCAAACCTTTTAGACATCCCTCCCAAGGGGAAATGTTGCGGCAAGGTAATTGATGCACAGAATGTGAACCGAGAAGGGATTTAATGCTGCAAAAGTAACCCGTTCTGTACCTGTAATAATGTGTTTGAGGCATGCAAGCTGTAGATCACATGCTGTGCATAGCCCGCCATCTAGTGTTGGGTCCGGATGTTTGCATTTTGTTTTTGTTAGAAGAAGTCTTTCCCAGTCACGAGGTAGGTGACGCCTCCTTTCGGTGATAGTGCGCATGGGCATCGACTCCATTGTTAGATTGTTTTCTTCCGCCATCGGGTTTGGATGTGAATTGCTGCGCTCTGGTTCGGTACCGTTTCACGGGTTCCCTTCGACGCGCAATCCACTATCCTAGACGGTATTGTTTCACAGTCGTGTTTCCTATTCTCCGCCTATCGTTTCGAACCAAGAATCTTCGGTCGGGAAAACTCGTGGAGGACCGTTAGGCCTACCCGCGCCGGGCTCGCTAGCAGTCGATGAAACGGACTCCATTCAAGAGCTGTCCCGGGTGTCACACCAAGCTTCCACGCACCGACTTGCACGAAGTGTGCAATCTCTGTCTCCGGAACACAACGAGAAAGACCGCGACGTGTGCTGATCGTTTCGATCGAAGAAGACTCTCTGTGACCATCTGGCTCGACGTCACGAAATGCAACAATAAGGCTGCTCCATACCGGACATCGTAGGAGAAGATTTTGACCAAGAACACGCTCAAGGAGCCTTGGAAGAAGAACATGTCTCCGTGTCCGAAGCCGACTCCGACATGGAAGAAGAGCAGCAAGAGTTACACCGGGTAAACGTACAGCGAGTACAGAAACCCTCTTACCCCAACAACCAAAACCTAAAAAGGCTCCTGTCCTTACAATGCCTATGGGCCAAGGTTGTCACCCAAAACAAAGTTTCGAGCACCCCGCCCGCGGGCCCGGCATCGAAACACAAAGAAAAGCCTTCCGGCTCGGTTGGGGTCAGGCCCCTAGTGGCACAGAACCAAAATCCTCGACGTCAAAAACCAAGCATGTCCATCATCCTCCTCCTTCTTTGTCCAAGCCTAAATCCTAAGTACCGATGAGTTCAGAGCCGAAACTCAACGCCAAAAACTAAGACAAAAAGACTCCAAAAAAAAGATTTTCTGTCCGATGTTCCACCTCCGGATCCGGAACAAAAAAATAGTTATCAACCCAGATACTGGATATATTCTTGCCAAATTACCTCAAAAAAAGGAAATTGGCACATCAGGATGAGCATCGTATACCTCTAAAGAAAAGGAATGTGGGTACCACCCCATCACCCACTAATATTCCATCTACTAATCCTCACCTACTTATTACCCCCACTAATTCACCACCACCATTATCACCTGACCCACAGGATGAGGAAGATGGGGATAGTGATGACAACGGCCACAAGATGCTGATCCATGGGAGGATTATAATACTGATCCACATACAGACACTCACCCTGATTTGTATCCATCGAGGCAATCCCCTCCTGGTGACAATATAAGGTATGTTGAGCTTCTGGGCTGCTCACTATCATGGGGTGGATTTACATAAAGAAACTTTAGAGGAGGACTTCTTATTCGAGACATTAACCTCCACTCAAAAAACAACACACACTTTACCAATGCTCAAGGGGATGCTTAAGCATGCAGATGAGGTTTACAAAGACCCTGTCAGGGCAAGAATAATCACACCCAGGGTTGAGAAATATAAACCAGCACCTACTGACCCTGCTCACATCAAAGGTCAACTGCCCTTAGACTCTTGGAACGGTAGCTTCTCAGGCAGCTAATCACTGGTGCATTGCCAATGCTCAGGCTTTGCTAGCCAAATATGATTGAGCTCATTATGATGAGTTGGAAAAACGTATCCAATATCTGCCTGATGAGCATAAAGCTAAGGCAAATGATCTCATGCAAGAAGGAAAACTCATTACCCATACCTCCATCAAATGTGCATTAGATGCAGCAGACAAAGCAGCACGTGCAGTAAACACAAGAGTGTTACTATGCAGACACGCTTAGTTAAGAATATCAGGTTTCAAACCTGAGGTACAGGCCTCCATTCTTAATCCACCTTTTGACAAGGAACACCTATTTGGTCCAGCAGTTGACACCTCGCTGGAGAAAATTAAAAAGGACACCGGTTGCAAAGTCCATGGGGGCTTTACAATTACTTACTAGTAGAGGTTCCTTATGCCGCTCCTTTTACAGGCATGGTTCCAAAACTGTTACCACTGAAGATCCCTCCTCCTCTTACAAGGATAGCAATCAATCGCCCTAATCAAGAGGAGTTTTTAGAGGAAACCATGGTAAGGAAAGAGGCAGAGGCAACTCCACATCCACATTGGTATTGCAGCCACATCTACCCATACTTGTGTTTTATTTTTTCATTCCAACTAACCTCTAAGTCGTTCTCTGAGTGCTCCTCCCTGTTCCACCGCGGGTTGTCCCGTTTGTGTGGAGGGAATTTGCGCTGAAGGAAGCGACCCGGGACACTTCTGGTTGTTACCAGAAACGAAGGGTAGCGGTCTAGTGGCCCAAATCCCTATTTAGCTGGATGACGTGGACGCGCGCAGCGGGTGCGCCTAAGGCAAGCCCGTCTGCGCTGGACATTGCCAGGAGTCGGAACCTTTGCCAGTTTTCCCCCAGATCTAGCCAACTCAAAGGGATATCGCCGCTCATACACACAATGCGATTTAATAAAAATTAAATATAATCTTATTAACCCCTGTGAGCCCCTAGTACACCCAGCCCTCTCTTCCTCCACTATTCTAGTAGGGCCTTTCACATGCAGGTATTGCAGGTTTTAGAGCATAGCTCCAGAAGATTCCCTACCGCATTGCACACTTTCCGACCAAATAAAGGGACCTAGACACTTCACAAGGTCTTGCCTGGACCCATCTAACAAACAAAAGTTGGAACTGCTTTCTGGCCAATGTTGGATCCCTCCCGATACGCGCAGTCAACATATGGGATCTTTTATCCTCTTAATGACCCCCCACATTGGGTTTTTGACCAAAACTTGAATCAAACCCTCCTCCAACACCGCTATTGCGATTACACTCCCAGATGGCTATCGAATCCTAAAACTCGACAGGCCAGGACGGGCGGGGGCAGGTATAGCCATGTTACATAAGGACTCTATCAAAATCTCTATTCTAGATCAGATGTTTAAGGACACACTAGAATGCCTAGTTTTTAGACTTGACTTACACCCACAACATAGTTGGAAGGGTGCCCTCGTGTACAGACCCCTTGGCCCTCTGTTAGATTTCACTCACCAATTGATGGGATTTATCTCCCCACATGTCATTTCAACCCGAAAATTTCTACTCTTGGGTGACTTCAGCATCCATAGTGAAAACGCCTCCAACCTAGACGCCCAAGCCTGTTTGGCAGACTTGGCTGCACTTGGTCTCATGAAGATTAACTTTGCCCCCACTCATTCGGCGGGGCACACATTGGATCTAATTTTAACCAATTACCCTAATATTTTCTGTGGTGAAACTCGCCCTCTAACTTGGTCAGATCACTCTCTGATCGATTTCCAAATCATGAGTCCCAGAAATCGTTCTACGCTTAATACCCACGCCATGCGCTGGTACAGACCATGGCATAAACGTAACCCTGACCAGTTCCAGACTCTTTTCCGCTCCTGGAACACGGACACTGACATTGGTAGTGTAGAAGAACAGTTGGCTCACTTTAATTCCATCTTACAATCTACTGTTGATCATTTAGCGCCTCTGAAACAGCAGACCTACCCTCCCAGACACCCTCAAACCAGTTGGTATTCCCCTCTCCTTCGGACTGAAAAGAGCCAATGTTAAAAATTGGAACGGAAATGGCGGCGTTCCCACAATGTACAAGATAAAGAGAAATTCAAAGATGCGCAGACCTCATACCATATAAATGTTAAGTCTGCACGCAAACTGTACATTGCGAAACAACTAGAGCAGGCCGGTAAAGATTCAAGGACTCTATATCAAATCTTGAAGTCCTTTACAAATCCTAAGGCATGTGACACTGCAGAGGCTCCCTCTCAATCTCTGTGTGACAATATAGCGAACTTTTTTTATCCAGAAAATAGACTCAATCTACTATAAAATAATCGCTGCCAGTGGTACTCATAATGATACCTCTACAGATCGCTTGGCAACCTCTGCCAATGTTGCGCAACTGATTAACTTCCCACCACTTATACCTGAAGAGGTAGAATCTCTTAACAAAAGTTAAATCCGGGCCCCCCCCTAGATGTGATCCCTGCAAAGATCACATCCCTGCTCGCTAAGCAACTTGCCACTCCCATCTGCACCATCCTTAATAGCTCATTGAGGGATGGCAGACTCCCTCTTGAATGGAAAGCAGCACATGTTATTCCTAGCCGGAAAAACCTCAAAGCCCCCTTGGATGAATTGTCTATCGCCTCCGTTCCCTGCTCCCCTTCAGAGTAAGTTACTAGAAAAACACATTAACAAGTACTTATCTGATTTTGTAGAAACCTAGCATTGCCTGGATGTCTCCCAGTTTGGTTTCCGGGCCAGGCATACTACAGAGTCCGCCCTGATAGCAGTAACGGATAACATCAGAATGGCACTGGACATGGGTCAGGCAGCACTTAGTGCTGCTTGACCTATCGGCGGCATTTGACACCATCTCACACCAAATCCTACTTGAGAGACTTCAGGACATCGGGGTTCAAAGGGCGGTACTGAAATGACTGGCAAACTTTCTAACTGACAGAACTCAGACAGTTACCATGGGCACATTTCGATCCAAGACCACCAAAGTAACCAAGGGAGCGCCGCAGGGCTCCTGTTTGAGCCCTACCTTATTTAACATTTGTTACTCCCCTGGGGAAACTAATGAGGACTCTAGGGTTTTGTCCCATCTCTTATGCTGACGACACCCAGCTTTTACTCTCTTTTGATAAATCCAGTCCTAATATCCAACTCATCTTTTTGGAGGGCTTGAAGACCATTGCTGCCTGGATGAGGGTCAATTTCCTTCAACTGAATGCCAAGAAATTGGAAATCATGTTATTTGGAGGTGCGGCAGTAAGCTGGACACCCAATTGGTGGCCCGAGGAATTGGGCTCGGCCCCTACTCTGAAAACATTGGTCAAGAATCTGGGAGTCCGCATTGACCAGAAACTTATGCTTGAAGCACATGCCACTAAAACTGTGGGAACATGTTTTCACATACTCAGTCTCTTAAGAAGAGTATTTCCTTTTTTACCATCCTCCACACGGAAAACGCTGATGCAAGCTCTAGACTAGTGCTGAGCCGACTGGACTACTGCAGTGCATTGTTGGCTTCAGCCAACGAGGCTTCTTTGGACAAATTGCAGGTAGTCCAGAATCCTGCGGCCCGCCTAGTAGCGAATGCCCCTCCCAGAACGGCTTTTATACCGCTTCTAAATAAACTCCACTGGCTCCCTGTTGGAAAACTGGTAAAATTCAAGCTCTGTTGCACTGTTATTAAAGCTCTCAATGACCTGGGTCCCAACTATCTGTCTAACAAACTGGTAAGGTATTCCCCCCTCTAGGCCCCTTCGGTCAGGATCCAAATGACTTCTCTACACCCCGAGAATTAAAAAAGCACGCATGGGTGGCAGAGCATTTACTTACCTTGCCCCTCTTCTCTGGAATGAACTTCCCCTCTACTTACGTGACTGCCACGACCTCCTACATTTCAGGAAGCTGCTAAAGACCTATCTTTTCTGAGGTGTGTTCGTCTGGCTGTAGCATGTTGCCCCAGCACGGAGATAACCCTGACGGGGTGATTCGGGCACTATAAAATTAATAAATATCAAATTAATAATAAATATATCATTTCCCCCTCTAATAACAAACAGTGACTTGCTTCCACTACCCTCCGATCATTCCACTCCTGTTAGGGGACGTCTCTCTCAATTTCTCCCCGTCTGGAACACCATCACCTCAGACAAATGGGTTCTACAAATTATCCAATGTGGTTACTGCCTGGAACTTACGAACACTCCCCCAAACATTCTTCCAAGATCACATGCCAATGTCACAGGAACATCTCACCCTTCAAAAAAAAAAAAGGGGGCTTAATCTCTGCTAGAAAAAGGGAACAATAGAGCCAGTCCCATTACAACATCAAGGAACCGGAGTATAATCCCTGTACTTCTTAATTTCCAAAAAGGACTGATCTCTCAGGCCTATACTGGACCTGAGGAAACTCAATCTATACATTGAATCGGACCACTTTCACATGGTCACTCTACAACAAGTACTTCCACTCCTTCAACAAGGTGACTTCCTGTCCACTCTGCACTTAAAGGATGCCTATTTCCATATTTCAATACATCCTGCTCATCGCAAATACATTAGGTTTGTTGTAGCGGGACAGGATTATCAGTTCAAGGTGCTCCCATTTGGAGTAACAACTGCACCTAGAGTTTTCACCAAGTGCTTAGCAGTAGTCGCAGCTGACCTCCGAAGACAACACTTTCACGTGTTCCCATATCTGGACGACTGGCTCATAAAAGCCAGCTTGCAAAAAAGCTGTCTCACAAAACCGTGCAGTTGACATGTCCCAAGTCTTATTTGCAGCCATCCAACACACAGGTGTATCTGGGAGCCACAATAGATACGCAAAAGGCTTTGGCCTACCCCAATCCGGCCAGAATCCGCAACATGCGGACTCTGCTCTGCCACTTTCAGCCTCATCACTCATTGCCAGCTCGAGTGTTCATGCAATTATTAGGGAATATGGCGTCTTGCATACTATTAGACCCTAGCGCAAGACTTCACATGCGTCCCCTTCAAGAGTGCTTAGCACGTCATTGGAACCAGGCTCAGGATCGGTTTTCGGATCTAGTGTTGGTGGATGGCCGCACCCATCGCTCGCTGCAGAGGTGGAATACACAAAACCTTTCAAAAGGGCTGCCCTTCGTCGAACCGGTTCCACAGATAGTGCTAACAGCAGACGCATCGCTCACTGGTTGGGGAGCTCATCTCCAAACACATGCAATTCTGGGCATGTGGAGCCTACAGCAAAAGCAGCTCCACATAAACCATCTAGAGTTGCTAGCAATTTTTCTAGTGCTCAAAGCGTTTCAAGTTCATCTAGTAGGCAAAGCTGTCGTGATCCGTACAGACAACATGGCAGCAATGTACTACATACAAAAACAGGGAGGGGGGGGGGGGAAGGAAGCACTCCGGCTAGCACAGACCATCTGAAGATGGGCCATACATCACAGAATGTTTCTCCTGGCAGGACACCTTCCAGCAGTAAACTATCAGATTGCAGATCTGCTCAGTCATCAAAGGCAACAGATCCACGAATGGAAACTCCACCCTCAAGTTCTCCTCCCATTCTTTCAAATGTGGGGCTTTCCATACATAGATCTGTTCGACACAAACCTATAATGCAAAATGCCCAAACTTCGCTTCCAGACTCCGCGTCCATTGTCCCTTGTTACATGGTCCTAGGTGATCTGAATATACATCTGGACCAGACCGATAGTAAGGACACACAAGACCTGCTTGATGGTTTACAATTGGCTCTGCTTAATCAGCATGTTAGCTCTCCCACTCATCAAGCTGGACATGTTCTTGATCCTATCTGCACAAACTTTCCGATTCATGTACAGAATCCTTGTCCGGTCACCTGGTCGGATCATCTCATAACCTATTTTTCCTGGGAGGTGTCCAAGGCGGAGCCTTTGGCACACCCAAGTTATAATTCAGCCTTGGGCAGAATTGATCCCTTTGAGTTTAATTTGGTTTTGGCTGCCTCTAAACCCAGACTGGTTGGAGAGCTCGAGTACTAGGTCGCAGGGTTCTCCAACTGGCTCTCGTCTTCAGTTGCCATGGTGGCTCCCCCACGCACTATTAGACGGGCTAGAGAATCCCCATCTAAGCCCAGGTTCAACCTTTCTCTTAAAGATCTGAAGCATGACTGTAAAACCCTTGAACGGGCATGGAGGAGGAGTGACTACTGCCCAGTTGCTAAGAGCAAGCTTAGAGATGAGCAGAAGATATATTATGCTGCGATTAAGCTGGCTAAAGGGCAATTCAACTCCGCCCCGTATCGAATCTGCCAATAATAACTCCAGAGAAATCTATGCGATTGTCCAGAATTTTATGTCTCCTGTGGCCCAAGCAAGTGTGATGCCATCCTCACCCTCTTGGTGCAACACTCTCTCTGGTTATTTTAGAGATAAGATTTCGGCTATTCAATCAACCTTTATTCCTTGCAGCATCCACGTGTTGGCCTCTTTGGAGTGTCCCTCGGTTGATATGGGACACTCATTGTCAGAATTTAGGCCAGTGGATCCTCTGGAATGTTTTAAAATCCTTAAAGGTTTAAAATAAAATCAGGTTCACCTTCAGAACCTTGCCCCGCGAGGACGTTGGCAGCTGAGGTTGCCAACGTGGAACTGAATGCCATCATCAATTTCTCCCTTCAGAAAGCGGTGGTCCCTGTGGCTTGGAAGGAGGCCAAGATCCTGCCTCTCTTGAAAAAGCAGTCACTTGACCCCCTCTGTCCAGGGAACTACTGGCCCATCTCCCTCCTCCTTGCATTGGCAAAAGTATGTGAGAAGGCGGTTAATAAACAGCTTACCGATTTTGTGGAAAAGGAGGGACTTCTTCACCCAGCGCAATTCGGGTTCAGGCCGTCACACAGCACTTAAACAGTGCTGGTTGAGGTGGCAGAGGCCATATGGGACTGCCTGGACGCAGGCGGGAGGGCGGCGCTTATTTTGCTCGACCTCTCAGCCGTGTTTGACACGGTCCCGCATTCTTTGCTTCTGTCACGTCTGGCCAGGATCGGTCTGTTGGGTGCTGTGTGGGGCTGGTTCTGCTCTTTCTTGGAGGGGCGGTTTGAGCAGATCTGGATTCCACCCTGCTCCTCCTCTCCTCAGCTAGTTACAAAGGGTGTCCCGCAGGGTTCTTCCCTTAGCCCCCTCCTTTTTAATATCTATATGACTCCTCTGATATATTTAGCAGCGGAGCTGGGGGCTAAGGTGCTGGCCTATGCGGATGACACCCAGCTGCTTTTCACCTGGGCCAAAGGAGCGGATTCGGTATTCCGGGCCCAACACGGCCTGTCATCCATTTTTAAATGGATGGCAGAGGCACAGCTCAAGTGCAATGAAGAGAAATCGAATATTCTGCTTTTTCACTCACTGCCAGACTATCGGGTCTGTCATCCAGGGACAGTGTTCATCAGTTTCACTTGTACCACTGGCTTGAGTGAAATTCGAATTATTGATCATGGCCCACCGAGCGCTCCATGGGTGTGGCCCTATTTATCTGCAGAAGCGTGTTTCCTTCTATGCTCCTACTCGTTCTCTGCGTTCTTCGTCCCTTTGCCTGGCACAGGTTCCTCGTTTCAAGCATCAGAGGATAGGGGGTAATTCCTTTTCAGTTAAAGCAGCAGTTGCATGGAATGCTCGTCCTTTGGTCCTGCGTGCCATGCAGCATCTAGGCATATTTAAGAAAAAATTGAAGACCCATCTATTCATTTGAGGCCCATTGCCGCACCCTGTTTTTCGTGCCGGGACACTCACGAGTAGCCGTGCGCGTAATAAGTTTATTTAACATAACTATGCTTTTCCGCCTCTCCCACTCATTCCATTAGTGGTTCGGAAGCTCAGACAGGCATCCCTGACATTAATCCTAGTTGCTCCCACATGGGCTTGACAACCCTGGTTCACAACCCTGTTGGAGCTCTCAGTAGTTCCTCACTAAAAATTACACCTCACTCAGAGCCATGGAGAAATAAGACATCCAGATCCCAGCCATCTCAACCTTGCGATCAGGCACTTTTGAAATCTTAGAGTTTGGCTACCTTAATCTTCTGCCAGACTGTATAAATATTATCAAAGAGGCTAGACGTCCTGCCACAAGAGCATGCTATGCAGCAAAGTGGAAGCAATTTGTGATATACTGCAATAACAATCCAATAGATCCACTGGAAGCGTCAGTTCAAATCATCATTTGCTATTTACTACATCTGCAGCATTCCAATTTAGCGTACTCTTCCATACGTTTACATCTTGCTGCAATAGCTGCATACCTACTGAACAGACAACATCTGTCTCTTTTTAGAGTGCCTGTCATCAAAGCATTTATGGAGGGACTTAAAAGAATCATTCCTCCAAGACTTCCACCTGCTCCAGTGTGGAGTCTCAACATTGTCCTCACCAGGCTAATGGGTCCACCCTTTGAACCATTGCATAAATCTGAAATACAATCTCTTACTTGGAAAGTAGCTTTCCTCGTAGCTATCACATCTCTGAGGAGAGTAGGTGAGCTTCAGGCACTAGCCATAGAAAAACCATGCTTACAAATACATCAAAACAAAGTAGTTCTGCGGACCAACCCTAAATTTCTACCAAAAGTCATTGCTGCCTTTCATATGAACCAATCTGTTGAGTTGGCTGTGTTCTTCCCTGAACCAGATTCTGTGGCAGAACGTGCTTTACACACTTTAGATGTGAAAAGAGCTATTCTTTACTATATAGAAAGGACAAAAACTTTCTGCAAAACAACGATTTGTCGCTTTTGCCCCACCACATAATGGCAATCCAATATCAAAGTGAGGCATTGCAAGGTAGATAGTCAAATGCATTCAGATATGCTATGCAAAAGCAAAAAGAACTTTAACAATTCCCCCTAGAGCACACTCCACTCGCAAACTAGGAGCTTCTATGGCATTTCTAGGAAACATACCCATAGATGATATCTGCAAAGCTGCAACATGGTCTACACCTCACACATTCACAAAACACTATTGTGTATATGTGTTAGCAAGACAGCAAGCTATTGTGGGCTAAGCAGCTTTACGTACACTATTTCAAACCACTGCAACAGCTACGGGTTAGACACCGCTATGGGCGATAACTGCTTTTTAGTCTATGCACAGCATGTGGTCTACAGCTTACATGCTTCTAATGGAAAATGCTATTTATCCAGTATGCGCCTGTACTTGGCATGTAGAGCTGTAGAGTCACGTATGCCCACCAGCCTCCCCAGGTACCTATACCTGTTGCAGTTACATCTTACTTATATACATACATACATGGACATCTCTTACTAACTCCATCTTCCCCCTCTGCGGCCAAACAATCTAACAATGGAGTCGATGCCCATGCGCACTATCACCGAAAGGAGTCACCACCTACCTTGTGACTGGGAAAGACTTCTTCGAACAAAAAGTGCAAACAGCCGGACCCAACACTAGATGGCGGGCTATGCACAGCATGTGACTCTACAACTCTACATGCCAAGAACAGATGCATACTGGGTAATTAGCATTTTCCTTTTGCAGCTTGAAGCACTTCTAGATTCTCACATTACCCTTTCGCCTCCCCAATGAACAAGCATTGGCATAGCCAATAGGTCTTGCCTTTGGGACCTTATAAGTATTTAGCCATGCAGCACATTATACTGGGTGCTACAGTATCTACTGCAGCAGTCAGGTGTCAACTCCAAACACTGTTTTCAGAACAGTGCAGTAAGCGTGCCCAACAATAGAATAACTTTCACTTGATGTCTTATCGTAAGGGTGAACATTGCACAGCTCTGGTTATACAGCCAAAAGTACAAAAAATTCAAGAACTCGTATGCCCCAGAGGCCACCTACGGAACAGCCCATAGACTATCTGTAACCAGTAGTTCACGGTACCTGCCTAGGCTCAACCTAAAAGAATACTGCAGTATATAGGAAAGGATCCACTCACCACAATGTAGACGGAAGACGGGCACGACTCCTCTTAGCCTCGCTTATTCAGCTGAGCACAGTAACTTTAAAATGCATCTCTCCTTGGACCACCTAAAATGCACGAGCCAAAGACTTGGCATTTTAGGATGTGCAAGCTTTATTAGTCATCACAGTCTGCGAACACAATTGATAAAGTGAGTGCCCTCGCTCTGGACTTTCCCAACCTGCTCACACTCGCAGGCCAACAGGGTACAGCAAGCGACCTGTACATGCTTGTACTGTGCAAACCAGCTGAGCACAAAGGGCACTGGAAATGGCATGCAGCATTCAACTTAGTCATCTGTGGCAAACGAGGACACCAAGTGATGTCCAGCCTTCTGTGCCTCCATTCATGTTAACATATCAGAGCCATTGACATATGGTCCTCCGTCTTCACCCTACCCATAGTTAGCAGCAAAGCATCACAAGCATCACATTACCCTGGTCACCGTTGGCAGCAAGGCACTGCCCGTGATGTACAACCCTTGCATTTTGGGTAGGTGGACCCTGCAAGCTACAATACAACAATCACCCTGGGAACCTTGTGTAATTAGAGTGCAAGTGAAATGTACCTCTCACCCAGGCCCTTCCCAGAGCACAAATCACAGAAAAATATTTTTAAAGTACCCACCACGCCTGCCGCAGAGCTCCCTCCAAATAGGCGTGTGACAGGTGGAGCTGGAGTGCACAGAGCCCGCCCCCTCTGATGGCTCTTCGCTGGGGACATTCTGTCTGTGCGAAGAGGGCCGCAGGGGTATTGCTGTACACCAAACACTATTTTGAAGAGCATGGGGCCTTTGCCTAGGATCACCGGAAATCAATGGATCACCAGAAGCCTCATGTACACAAAGAGGTGTTGTGGTGAATAACACGAGAAAGTCTTGATGGGTGGATGAGGGGAAGGCAAAGCTCACTTTGTTTGAACGGGCTGGGGAATCGAAAGGCCATCAGCTGAGGTGAGTGTGTTTAGATGGAAATGCCTACCATCCAGTGCAGCAGACTCTGCCGAGATTAAGAAAAAAAAAACACAGAATCTAGAAAATCATAGACACAGGAAAAGAAAAGTCACATTTGAGTCTAACAAAAAGAACCTACCATGCCTGAAGTGGAGACTCCTCCAAATAGGCCTGTGTCAGGGGGAGCTTGGAGTGCATGGAGCCCTACCCCATCACTGATGGTTGTTCCCTGGGAACATCCTTTCTGTGCGAGGAGGGGCGGCAGTACGAACACTATTTTGAAAAGGTTGGGGCATTTGCTTACAATCAAGGCATGCCCCGCACACACACACAGGTGTTGTAGTGAATAAATAAACCAGCCAGGGAAAAAAGCCTTGCTTATACAGACTCATTAAAGAAACTCCACTCCACCACTTACAAAATAGGCTGACAACGTGCCTGGCTGAATTGTAGGTCCACGTCATCCTCGCCGACACAAATCATCATGTGTAAAGCCCTCGCACCACTCTTTCAAACCAAGATTACCAATGTATACCCAAACGTCATCGGTAGGTTTACCTGACCTTCACCGCCACTCTGCTATACCACTTCATTCCCGGTGAAGAGTTTCTTGGAGGTTGAGGAAGGTTTGGGGCGGGTGACTCATCACGTCTGCTAATAATTTAAATGTCAATGAGAGATAGCAACAGGACGACTGAATTGTGAGATTCTGTGGCCATGGTGTTTCTTACATAATTATAGATTTGTGCACTTATCACATCACATATTCTTTCATCTGCATAAATTCCAGTTTTTAACAAACAAAAATGTTTTTAGCTTGAACAGATCAAAAGTTACTAAAAACACTGCCACCCGTGTTGTGTGCAGTGGTAGGTCATCTTTCAGTTGTATTTGGGTGTTAGCCTGATAATAAAAAGGTGAATACTCTGCCCAGACATTGTTCTTATGGGTAAAAATGACAAGATAAATATGCTGCTAAGTGTGCTGCACAATGCCAGATAATTTGCTGTTTCTTGCCGCATAATTTAGTTCACCCTATTACATAAATCCAACCAGTTAACGGGTTTGAACTGCCTACCAGCAGAAAGTATAGGTCTTGCATGGACCTCTTCATTTCTCCCTTTCGTTTGTTCCTTAAGCATAGGTCACTTTAAAGCCACTGCCAGATGATGATCATGAAATATATTATAGTACGGAATTCGTAATAAAGAACTAGTTTCCATACAACACGCTCTCTGTATTTAGCAGTCTGAGACGTTAGCACAATTTGGCCTCCAGAAGTCAGTGTTCCTCCACTTTTGGACGATGTCGAATCATTTAGAGGAGCCGCTGAAAGAAAAACAAACAAACGGAGAGTGAGAAATGGAGAAAGAAAGAGAATGAGCTGCCCAGGAGAGAAGGAAAAAAACGAGAGGTAATGCAAACAAGTCAAGATAAAAAACAGTGAGAGTTGGAAAAACTAAATATAGGTCAAAATAAGGAAGAAAAGGGAAACTGGCAGATCGGAGATATAGCGGAAAGGAAGGGAGGAAAGGCGGCAGCCCAGCAAGTTAATGGAACAAGCATTGGCCGCTCGGCCGTGAAAGTAACGCGGCCATGAAAGTGAAAGTGATTGCGCGCTGTAAGGTTGCCCGACGAGAGTGAATGAGCCATGACGAGAGAGGAAAGTAGGATGGCGCCTGTGCGCGTAACCGCACGCTCTAGGCCACACAAAAAGCGTGTGGTGAGCTTTTTGAAGCCCATTTACTAAAAGTCTCACCAGTGCAGCGCATGCGCTGGCTCAGGTGAGACCTAAAAACTTGAGTGGATTTAGGTGAGAAAAATTATCTAAAAAATCTAAAATGGAATCTAAAATACAAGTCTCCTTACGGAGTGTTGTGGGCTTATGTTTCAAATCAATGAATCATTCAGTCTTCGACTATGTCGATGCTCACCATAGATTGAAACAAGAATTGGCACAGCCAATAGGTCCCCGCAGTGCCCGACCTCCAAGCTATTGGCGTTGCCAGTGTGAATGTCTTTTCTCCGTATTTGGTCCCCTAACCGATATTACTGTGTGTTATTGTGTTAATGTCAGTGCGAGAGCGCCCACAAGCAAAAACAAAAGAAAGCAGGAGTGCCAAGAGAAAGACTTGACAAAATAAAAAAAAAAGTTAACTTTAGAAAATAAATCTTTGCAATATTGTCTGTCCTGCTGCAATTTTGCCTGTCCTGCTGGACATGTTTTTGCCCGTCACATTCCTTCTTTTATCATGGCACAAACAGTTAAAAAGAACAAAATAGTACCTCAATCGCAATGGGAGCAGCGAACAGACACTGATTAAGTTGAATCAATCAGTGCTTGGGGTCCCTTCTTTTACAGAGGCATGCATTTTTGTAAGCAGCAACACAAATATTTTAGTGTTTATGCAATTGTTGAAAGCTGGGTTTCTGTTGCAGTAACATCCCCCGCCCCACTTTTTGCCAGACTACTGATGCACTTTGACTTGATGTGCCCTGGGTCCCTGCCAATCAAGTTCCCAGGGCCTGTGTTCTTTTCCCAAAACTGTACCTTATACTCCCAATTGGCCACGTCAGTCCCTTGTAAAAGGTACTATGGGTACCAACGGCACTGTGGCAAGGAAAGGCCACTAAGGGCTGCAGCACTCATTGTGCCACCCTTAGAGGCCCCGTACCTTTACACACACAAACTGCCATTGCAGGCTGCGTGTTTTGGTGCAGAACAAAGTGAAGTCGACATGGCACATAACCCTGTGTACCTTGCCTACAACCCACTGCCCTGGCATAGGTCAGCTACCCCTCTAGCTGGGTGCACTATACCAGTGGTGAGGGTACAGGTGCATGAGCCCTGTACCCCTACAGTGTCTAAGCCAAATCTTCGACATTGTAAGTGCAGTAATGCCCTTAAGAATATATGGTGCTGGGAGTTTGTCATTACGAACTCCACAGCACCATAATGGCTTTACTGAAAACTGGGAAGTTTGGTATCAAACTTCTCAGCACATTCAACCCACACTGATGCCAGTGTGGGATTTAATGAAAAATGCACTCAGAGGGCATCTTAGAGATGCCCCTTGAAAAATGACCTAACTTTAGTGTACTGGCTGAGTGGCTGCTCACCAGCTGCCACCACAGACATGTTTCTGGACCCCTGGGTCGAGAGCCTCCTGCTCTCGTGGTCTTGAAGAGGTGTCAAGCTTCCTTCCCCAGGATGGGCAGGGTCCACGGCGGGGAAGCAGCAAAGGCTTGCCGCCTTTGTGAGCTGATCCAGCCATTTGCTGCTCCCAGTAACTGGCACCCACCGGGCCTAACCCCCACTTTGGGAGGAAGAATCAGTGGGGAAAACCAAGATAGGAGAGGTGTGCCCACCTTTGCCAACTCCACCAATCAGGTGAAGGAGGCGAGGCATAACTCTGTCCCCCCCCATCTTGAAGGTGGGTGATAAACCTAACCAGAGAGGGGCTTATGCCCCCCCCCCCCATCCCACTGGAGGGTGACATAATAGGCGGTTTACCCACCCCAAGGATGAGACCCATTGGTCCCAACCTGCACCTACCTGAAATACCCCTACATTTTCTATTTAGGGGCAACCCCGAACCTTGCCTCCTCAGACAAAGAAGAAGGAGGAACGAAAAGCCCTGCTGAAGGAAGAAGAGGATAACACCAACTGCCTTGGCCCCAGAGGCTGCCAGGCCTTTCCCGATCTCGACCTGCTCTAGCGGAATCTCAGCGTTTCCTCGAGCCAGCATCCCCCCCGCCGGACCCAGAGGACCGGTCCTGCCTTCCCTACAGAGACTTTGTCTCCTGTGAACATTTGACTTGCACAACTACCAGATGAATCCGCAATTCTGTACCCGATGCCACGGCCCGAGGTCGAGTGGCCCAACACCATGAGGACGTCACCCAGCGTTCCTGACCTACCTCCTGACAACACCTGCAGCCTCTATCTGGAGGGTTGCCCGACCGTGACTGGAGCTGGTAAGGAAATCCGACGCCTAAAGACACCCCTGCACCCGACGCCCCACGGCCTTGGGTGGCCCAACTGACGGTGTCCAGGCAACCCCTTGCACCCCTACTTACCTCTCCAACCGGTGGTCAGCTCCAGGAAGTCTCCCTGCTCGACCCTGCAGTGTTTGTTCCGACTGGAGATCTCCCATTGAAAACAACAAGACTTCCAACATCAACCCAGCACCCTGCACCCACCCACCCCTGTTGGTGCACTTTCTGTGCTAACTTGGATCCCCGTTTGCCCGGAGCATAAACATAGGAGCTTTGCTCCCTCAATCCTGTGGCTTGCCCGAGAGCAGCCACCAACCAACGGCCCCTTAGGCTAACATAGGGCCTCGCCACTCTGCACCCGGTCGCCCTAGTGCCGCTGAGGGTGCTCTTTGAGTGCATCCTTGGCCCTGGGGGGGACCTTCTTCTAACCCGAGAAACTCTACCCTAAAGACTGATTGCTTACCTGCAAACCGATAACCTGATTTTTCTCCATGGTATTGCGTTGACTGTTTTCCTCTGAAAAAGTTTTAAGTGTTGAATTATGTTTGTATGGAAACCTAAGCAACTGTGTTTTAATTTTAAACTGTTTTACTTACCGTTATCCAGGAAATATCCCAGTGTGATAGCTAGGCATATCACACGGAGTAGAAAAAGTACTCTAAGGAGTAATCTGAAAAGTAATCACAAATATCTATAGTCTTTAAATATTTTACAAATCTATAACCAAGTCAATTTTATCTGTTACAGGTAAGTAATTTTATTTCTTGTGCAATGCCTCCAACGAGAAAAGACTCGAGACTCATGGTTGACAGATCTTTTTTCTTTTTTTTTTGAGTTGCCTTGGACTTCTGATACCTATTACTGGATAAGGTGAGAGTATAACACAGCCGTCTAATTGTTCCTCAGAAGAAAACAAATCCTTAGCTGATAAGTTTAAGATTACGATATTTTCCCCCCTTCACTTTAACTAACGAAGCACTGCAGTTTTGCCAATGAAACAAACCTGTCAACAGGATTGTAGTTCGTCAGAGCCCAGCTGTTCTTCCACCCTGAGATAAGGTTAGTGAGATTTCTGAGTGAGGCATTTTCCTCATTAATTATCCTCTCCTGGGAGGTCTTGTGCCCTCTAGGTTCTGGTGTCTAGTGTTGCGTTTTGGACAAATTATTAGCAAAAGCCTTTCACTAAATTTTCAGGTGTTTCGTTAGCTCATATATAAAGGGTTGGATGCTTCTGTGGCGCCAGCCTACCTGGTTGTTTATCTTTTACAATTGTATGATGTATCTGAAAGAGACAATTAGTTATGGATTCCTCCCCTTCGAATTACCCCCAGGCGTCAGACTGGATCCGGAGAAATTTTTCTTCAGCAGTACTCCTGCATTTCGATGGGTGGCGTCAGACAAATCTGTGTTGGTCGTTAGCGTTGTGGTCGCCGGAATGACGTAGCAGTATCTACTTAGACGACGCCATCGCACCCTGATTTCAGTTCTTTATAATTCCGTGCCATCCAGCGCAGTACCTCGAGTCACTTTTTGACTCTGGTTTTTGCAACTTTTGTCGACATCTTTTTGAGTCATTAGACTCCTGATGCACGGAGGGATGTCACGTCGGACTGCCCTCAAGGCTTGTGACTCCTGTAGCAAATTGATGTTGGTCACAGACCTGTACCTCGTGTGCCTTTGGTGCTTGGTGCGCGATCACGACCATAAGTCGTGCTCCGACTGCCGGGCCATGAACCCGAAGTCTTTGCGGGAGCTGTCCCGAAAGCTTAGTGGCATTTGTTTTTTCTATTGGCGGTAACTTCAAGGATGTTTTTTGCTCAGATTATATGTGAGGAAGATGAAATGTTTTAAATGGGTATGAAATAGACAACGTGTTATATTTTCTCTGCCCTGACCAAAGATCGCCTTTCTCTGTTGTATGTACAAATGCGTATAAGAGTAATGGTAGGTAGAAGCTGCTAGTGGTATCAAATGATTTTGCATAAGTAAGAAAAAGTTACCATTGTCCTGGAGTGACATCAGACAACGTTTGTGAGGCATGTCTTGCTTTTTGTCACTTTAATGAACGTACACTTTAAATGAATAAACCCAGGTGATATATTTATGCTCATTAGATCCGTGCTATTGCTTGCCCCCAGACAAAGAGGCTAGCATTTGTAATATTTAATCGATACTCTGCATCCTTTTTTTAAATCCATAGCAAGCTAGTGGGCTAATGGACACATTGCAAGTGTGCAAATAAAGTTCCTCCAGATGACACCGCTCAGCACGGTTTACACGATCTTTCAAACAAGCAAACAGCAATGAAACCAAATACTTGGCAGTCGCATATGGTCAGCAGTTTAAAATAAAATAGGTGGCAGAAAGCTGCTGACAGGTTGATTATTATGCAGGCAGTCAGAGTTTCCAAATTGTCAAAAGTAGAGTACATGCTCAAAATAACTCCTCTGATAAACAGTTGTGATTATTAGTGGCAAGATCACTAAAACAGGGGAGGTGTTTAAATAATGCAATGTCGGTAATCTGAAGTACTGAAAAAAAAAAAGAGGTTCCTCTTAGTCTGAGGATTCCTTGCAGCTTCCCTATGTAAACAGTTGTGCAACCACGGACTTGTGTCCAATGCACACTCTTTGTGTGAAGAGCACATAGACGCCTCTGAGGGAGCAGCTATCTGCTAGTGTTTCCCATTTGACAACTGTGCCTCCTCCCAGCAGTCACCGCATAATGGTTACCATCTGATGAAGAACCTGTAAGTGGGCAGTGTTGTTCGTCCATTTCCTCTATGGGTCATCCATTTCCTCAGAACCTTAAAATACAGTGTTTGCAAATAGTTCTCTTAATATGCTATTGAGGCCGCTGTGATAAGGGATTCTAAGGAAATGTGCACTGCAGTGCAGATTAATTGTGCATGTATTTTACAGTTGGGTGATCTTTAGGGGTAGTATAGGATAGTCTTACACCTTATGCAAGATTGGGTATATGCTATTATGTCAAATGTAATCCAGAATGAAACCGCCATCTAAAGTTTTTGCTGTTTCTACAGCCTGGATGTTTGAGTGGTTAGAGAGACTCCTTGTGCAAAGTCTTTTCACTATAAACCCATCAGAAAAGCGTACGGAAGGTTTTTTTATTGCAGTAGTATAAAATTAGGTTTTGCAGTGTGATTCTTTCTGGATTCACTATGCTGTGCATTATTCTGCCATCTTGTGGTTGGGTCCGGAATTGTAGTATTTTCTCTTTTTTTATTTTATAATCTTTTATTTTTGTGGCCCAGGTGTGCGGCGATGATTTGGTGTCCTTCGTGGCATCAGCACGCTTCCTGCAGAAGCTCCCACCTTTGTTTCGCCATCTTCAGATTCTTTTTTCCGCCGTTCAGGATCGTTACCGAAGAGTTCTAGAGTTTTGGAAGAGGAATCCAGAAAAATCGAAGACAATAGTCGAAAATCAAGTTTTCAGCGAGACCGGACTACAGGTCAGGTAACTAGAAGGATGAGGGGGTAAGTTTTGTGACCAAAACCTCGACGTTCGACGGAGAATGCGCTCGCAGGGGGCACCCTGAGCGCGGGGATGGACAAACCGCCGTTCAAGTTTTGCACCAATTGCCACCACAAGTACGCCCAGAAGGATCAACATCCAGTCTGCAACCTCTGCCTGCCACTCGACCACAGCAGCGAAGACTGCAACGCCTGCTCGGAGTTTACACCCAAGACCCTCCGAGTAAGGGAGAGGCAGAGAAGGGCAAACCACAGCATGCAGGGCCAGGTTCCACCTCCATCGCTCCGAGACTTGAGGCTCTCCAGTGGAGAGGAGGACAACATCGCCAATAGACCGGAGGACTGCACAGTCGTCAAGGTCCAAAAGAAGACATCGAAGGAGTCGTCGACCCCTAAACACTCAGGCGACACTCGAAAGGGTGAAGCAAAAGCCCCGAGCGACACTCATAGAAGTGAAGCTAAATCCTCGAAGGGATCTCTGCCGTCAAAACACTCGACGAAAGCAACAGCTACCAGGGACAATCAACCAAGCGGATCCTTTCAAAAGGACTCCCAATTAGCATAAGCCCTTCAGAAACAAAGTTCGTCGAAGGTTGCCCTCGAAAAGGACACCTCGGCGGCAAGAAAAGAAGGGCAGACATCACCGACGGCGACGGTCCCGAAGAGAAGCGCTCCAACCCTCGACGCCGAACGTGCCTCCGAGATGGAGAGGAAGAAGAGGAGGCTCGAGGCCAAAGTGGCGAGCATCCTTCAGCGGAAAAAGGACTTTGAGAAGATGAGCCAATACACCATGCCGCCGAACCACGCGGTCGAAGTCGAAAGACGACTAAGACACAGAACAGCCAAAAACGCCCGAACCAGTCAAGGAACTCTGAGACGAAGACTTCTACTTCGAGAGAGAAGGCAAAGACGACTTTCAATCCTACCGGGACTCAACGTCCTCGGAGACACAAGACCTGGAATGGCAAGCTCTCGACGCTGAATCGCCAGAAGGGGTAGACACGTACCATTCGAGACCCTCGCCGCCAGACGACATAGGGATCTAAAACATGGTCGTGCAGAAGGCTGCACAGACTTATGGAGTGAAGATGGAGGAGGAGAAGCCCAAGGCATGTTTCCTCCTGGAGACTCTACTACCTCAACAAACTAGAAGCCAATTCCTGCTCATGCTAAGTGTGCTGGATCAAGGAAGAGAGGCCTTTAAGGAGCCCGCAGTATGCAAAGCTGTGACCCCTAGAACTGAGAAGAAGTACAAACATTCTTCAAAGGACCCTGCATACATCTAGGGATCAGTGCCAGCCGACTCCATAATTGCAGCTATGGCTAGGAAGAGGGCCAATGTACCCACTAATGCCGGACCAACGTACCCACTAATGCCGGACCAACATCAGACAAGGAAAGTAGGAGGATGGGTCTCACAGGGATGAAGGTGGAGAGAAATGCGACAATACATTGGCGCATTCCAAACTCCAACGCCCTGATCAACAGGCACACATACCAGCATTGGGATGAAGTGGGGCAGCTCCTAAAGCATCTACCAGACCAGTACCAACAAAGAGCAGCTCACTTGGTAGAAGAAGGGAAGAACTTGGCAAACACATGCCTAAAATCGGCATTGGATGCTGCAGAAACATCTAGCAGGCTAATGATAGGAGTGACCGAGAGAATGCACGCATGGCTCAGAATTTCTGGATTCAAGCCAGAAGTGCAAAGCAACATAATAAATACACCTTTTAATGGAGAGCAACTGTTCGGCACGCCAGTTGACGACAAGTTGACGCAGCTCAAGAAGGACAACAAGACAGCAAGGTCCATGGGAGCATTGGAGTCCAGAGGATTGAGAAGAGGCACACCCACGAGAAGGCCAGGTGGTAGAGGAGGCAACGTGCCTAGCACATCGCACCAAACGTTCCAGCACGGCTACCAAGGTAACAACCAAGGCCAGCAGCAGCAGGGACAGCAGCACCAGAACTGGCAGAACCAGCCCCGGGGACAGTCCTTTCGAGGGCGCGGAAACGGAAGAGGACAAACACGAAGAGGAGGCTAGCAGCCCTCCACCAAGTGACTCCACCATGTAACAGGCCCCCACCCAAGCAACACCGCGAGGTGGGCGGAAGGACATAAAGAAGAACTGCAGCCGAACGTTCAATGACAATTAGTACCTCGACACTCCACACCGGTAGGGGGAAGAATAAGAGACTTCATCCAGGAATAGAGGGAGGTCACATCGGACAGATGGATACTAAACATCATACAATTCGGATACTGTATAGAGTTAGAAAAACAGCCTCCGAACAGAAAACCAAGAAGCAAGGCACACTCAGCTCTCGCTCTTGCAGCTAGAGGCGCAAGAACTGCTCTGCAAGGAGGCAATAGAGGTGGTACCAAAGGAACAAAGGGGTTTACTCAACTTACTTCCTGGTGCCAAAAGTGGACGAAACACTAAGACCTATCCTAGATCTAAGGTTCCTGAACAAATTCATAAGAACTCAATGGTTCAAGATGACTTCCCTACAAGAGGTAATACCACAAATACAACAAGGGAACTTCATGGCTACCATAGATTTAAAGGACGCATACTTACACATCCACCATCAACCAAAAACACAAGCGCCTGCTAATGTTTGTGATGAACCAAAGCCACTACCAGTTCACAGTACTGACATTCGGCCTGAAATCCGCACCAAGAGTGTTTACAAAATGCCTAGCAGCTGTCGCTGCACACCTACGAAGGCAAGGAATACACGTATACCCCCATCTCGACGACTGGCTCATAAAGGCAAGTTTGTACAGCCAAAACAAACTACACATCCAGCAGGTCATACGAACACGGACCATACTGAAGGAAACACGTCATTACTGCAAGGGGCAAGTTCTGACAGGACGGCGAGCAAACTGATCTGAATGATGGCGTCCTGCATCTACCTAGTTCCAAATATCCGGCTACACATGAGACCATTCCAGGAATGGATCCAGCAGCAATGGTTACAGGGAGTTGGGAAGATTTTGTGGTTGTCACACACGCAGTGCATCAGGAAATAGCGTGGTGGAAAAAGGAAAACATATCACAGGGGAAGCCATTCACACAACCAACTCCAACAGTGACCATCATAACGGATGCCTCCCAGCTGGGGTGGGGCGCACACATGAACAAGCTCAAGGTGAGGGGTCTATGGTCTCAGCAAGATGCGGTCAGACATCAACTACCTGGAGCTAAAAACTGTATTCCTAGCCTTAAAAGCCTTTCAGAAAGAGCTGTACGGAAACAGGGTGTTGGTCCAAACAGACAACACAACCACCATGTTCTACATCAACAAACAAGGAGGAACACAATCAGTGGCACTAGCAGGGCTAGCACAGGAAATATGGAGATGGGCCATCCCACTAAGAATAGACGTACTAGCAATACATCTCCCGGGGAAGGACAATGTGGAAGCAGACCGACTCAGCAGGCAGTCGTCGGCATCCCACGAATGGGAGCTCAACCAGCAGGAAATAGAGAAGCTTTTCCAGAAATGGGGTAGTCCTATTTGCAATACACCAGCATGCAAAATGCCAACACTTCACATCCAGACAGCCAGACCATCTGTCCCAAGGGAATGCGCTATGGATAAGTTGGTCTAAGACATTTGCATACGCTTTTCCCCCCGATACCACTGATACACAGGGTACTCAGCAAATGCAGAATCAGCAACATGGCACTAATACTAATAGCACCTCAGTGGGCCAGGCAGTCCTGGTTCTCACAGATAGTGGAAATGGCACAAGAACCAGCACACAGGTTCCCAAGAAGAAGGTACCTGTTAACAATGCAGAACGGAAGGGTGCTTCACCCAGAACCATAGTATCTCAGCCTAGCAGCATGGCTCCTGAAGACCTAGAATTTGCGCACCTAAAACTATCAGCAAGTACTATGGCAGTACTCAGGGAGGCAAGGAGGCCTACCACAAGAAAGTGCTTCATAGCAAAATGGAAAAGGTTCTCCCAATGGTACATCAAGGAGAAGCTACAATGGAAGGTCACAAGGGAATCAACAGTGCTAAAGTACTTAACGCACCTGCTACAAAGCAGATTAAGCTACACATCCCTGAGAGTGCACTTGGCTGCGGTAGTGGCCTACACAAGAGGAGAAACCGGGAAAAGTTTCTTCACCTCTCAAGTGGTGAAGAGATTCTTGGAAGGGGTGAAGAGAATCGCACCCCCAAAGAGGATGCCAGGTCCAGCATTGAACCTCAACGTAGTGCTAACTCAATTGATGAAGGCACCCTTTGAACCTATTCACAAGGCTACCCTGCACATGCTCACACTAAAGGCAGCCTTCTTAGTGGCTATCACGTCACTACGAAGAGTGAGTGAGTTGCAAGCGCTGACACTCCAAGAGCCCAACTTACAAATACACAAGGACAGGATTGTAATGAGGACGGACCCACAGTTCATGCCAAAGTTGGTGTCTCGGTTCCATATTAACCAAACAATCCAAATACCAAGTTTTTTCCAAAAACCGACCACAAGAACAGAAAGGGCTCTACACACACTAGACGCCAGAAGGACTGTAATGCACTATATAGAGAGGACAAAGGAGTGCAGGAAAACAAAACAGTTCTTTGTCTCCTTTGCCATCAATTTTCTGGGATGACCAGAGCAGCTCAAGCTCACTCATCAAGGAAGAAAAGAGCAAAGAGTCCAAGGCACACTCAGTCAAAGTACATTCAGCAATTCAGCAGAAAGTGGGGGCATACCATGCAAGAAAGATGGCACTTTCTCACAATAGTGGTATTCTCGTTTTAAACTTCTATTATTTATGCAGTCCTCCTGTCCAATTGGGCATATATCGATGACCTAAATTGCATTTTTATATTTTTTAATCTTGTACTATTTAATATATTGCTTTTATGGACGGCTAACTGCCACCGAATAAAGTTATAAATTGAATTGAATCTAGTCCAATTTTCAGTCCTGGCTTTTTAAAGTATTTAAATATCATTGCCAGGCTTCGGAGCAGACCCCACTCTCCGCCCATATTTTTTATTGGCTTTTGCCCTTGCCCTTCGTAAATGCTGGCTTCTGATTCGCACATAGGGTTCCTAGTCTCTCCTTCGTATCACCTTGTCTTAAATTGTAACCTCCCATGGCGACTGACCCTTTTATTTGGCTTGTTACAAGGTGTGCATTATAAATAGGTGCGCACTATTCAGTTTATTTCTGACTAATGGGGACAATAGCGGCTGCTTTTTGTTGCATTTGCAGCGCGCCTACACAGGACAATGGCGGGCGCTTTCGTATTGAGCGTTATGCTGCTCTAACTTTAAAGTGCCTGCCCCCTACCTCCACAGTACAATAGCGAATTAAAAAAATAAAAACTTTTAAAAAGAGCGCGGGGTCCGCTTAAGGGACGCTGCGCTTTCTTTTACTTGTTTTATTTTTTATAAACTTATAAACTTTCATGTTGAGCGCGGCGCCTGCTTTAGGGATACCGCACTCAGTTTTATTTATTTTTTAAACTTTACTAGTAAGCGCTGCTCCTGCTCCAAGGGACACCACGCTCCATATTCTTTTTTTTTTTTTGTTTTTTTTTTGTTTTGTTTTTTAACTCTACTGGTGAACCCCGCTTAATGGACACCGTGCTCTGCAATACAGTAGGTCTCGCTTTTGGCGAAGTTTGACCTTTTGGTATTGTAAATGAAAATGCCTTTTAATATTATAAAAGGCATTGCCATTTACAATGCCAATAGCTCAAAATCTTACAATTGTGAGACCTATTGCATTGTAAATGCTTGTTTGCAGTGCAGGTGGTGTTAGCTAATAAATGTCTTTCTATTCTTGTGTGATGCTGTAATTTAGGAGATGTTACTAAATGTGCATGTTCTTGAGAGGAAATTCAAAAGAGAAACTTCCAAAATACAGCTTGGTTTAGGACCACCTACAATCTTTTTTGCAGTCCCATTTACCGCAGGTATGCCTCATGAAGAAAACAGAGTCAAATCATAAGTTTAAAGAGCAAAATGAAAACAATTGGCAGTACTTAACGGGTGTAGAGGAAAGCAGTCTTTGCTGTGTGAACAGAGCTAACCACACTGATGCATGTGTCAGTCACTTGTATTGAATAAAATCAGAAAAACGTATCTGCAATACTTGCCATAGCTCATCATTGCTCCTCACTTTTGCAATTCTCCTCCTAAGTCTAGTTATAAATCAGTATTCTCTAATTCTGCATTAAGTAAGCAAGTTCAGAAAAGTGCACCACAGGTTGGAGAATTGGTTTATTTAACAAGATCACACTTTCTGCGTATAGATATTTCTAAGGGTAAAGTGGGTGAGATACGAAATGTAATAATGGGATCTTTCTACTAAAACGAACATGCCTTTATTCATCAATTTAACATCGGCTATAGTGTCTCTTTAGACTGTCTCGCAGGTGTTAACCTGAAGCGTAACTTGAAGTTAAAGAAGTATTACCTACGTTTAAAAAAACAAAAAAAAGTATTACCTCCTCCCCTCATACACACACCACAGGCACGTGAAAAAATAGTGCAGCTTTCTACATTACATTATTCAGTTAATACGATGCAGAGAATTCTCTCTTTTAATAGGTTTATTTTCCTAAATACCATTTGGCTAAATGTTTGTTCTTTTTCCTCCTTTTATTCCCCACAGCGATGTGCCGAATGGCTCTGCCTTGGCACAGGAGAACATTGGACTCCTGTCAAGCAAGACTGCTTCACTGAGCCTTTCTGAAGACACAGAGGCTGGTGGTGACAACGGTGACTCCCTAAGAACAGGAGCTGCTTCCAGTTCAAGCCTGTAGAAAGAATTTGAAAAGGGGTGAAGAAGCGCACGTTCTTAAACCCTTTCCCACGCCGCACCCCAGAATCCCCGTTTTGGAAGGGTGGAGGGGTGAAATGGTAGATTTGGGGTGGGTATGTAAGACGTGCAAGCCGCTTATTGGGAGTAGGAGAGTAAACAATATTCCCCTGTAGGGGATTGTGTCCATCCTCTCACATAGGTTAAGCATCCCAGTGGCTTAAGGAGATTTAAAAAAAACGTAATGTGCATAAGAACAAACACCACTGAAAGCAGATACCCCCTGCACATAGCTACTTTCACATTAACACGTTTTTTTAATTAAAAATACTATCTATTTAAAAAAAAGTTAAAAAACAAAGGATACGATAAAAAAATAAGCAGTATCTGCGAGCAATTCAAAATTAAATTAGTTTTTGTTCTGTGAATGAACTTTATTTTAATAACTTTGGACGCCTTGAATCTAGGGCTATAAAAAAACAAAACAGAAAAACCGGAAGATATTATATATATATACACTGTTTGATTAATTGTCTGATCTTAATGAGGTAGATTTTTTTCTCTCTCTTTTTATTTTTTTGATGTTATTACATATCCAGTGGTATATAATCCATCCATTCTCTGTAGTCCCCTCTCTTCCTCTCTGGTCTTCCCTTCTCTCTTAGCCTTGCTGAAAACACAGCGGGCTCAAGGAGGCTTTCATGAGAATTTGGGAAAAGCTGCACAGCGTCTCGCTGTTTGGGAATTTTACTGTACCCCTTCTCTTTTTCTCTTTCTTGCTGCAACTCGTCCGGACCATCTTCTCTTTCCCCGCCACTTCTGTTAGTGTGGCACTCAGGACACCTGCCAAGCTTCACATACCAAATGTGAGCTGGTCTCGGTCTATCCCCTGCTGGTAGGAGGGCGCGCAAAACTTAAGCATAAGAGCCTTGGAGGCCCTGTGGACCTCCATTCACAGAGGACACCTATTTAACGTTCAATGTTCTATACAATAAGGATACAGTTTCGTTTTAGAAAAGATAAACCTGTCCTGTCCCTGTTGTGTTTCTATGCTGTAGACCGTTGTGGCAGGCCCTTGATTTGGGAAAGGAACAGCTTGATTCCCCTTCAGTTTATAGAAGGTGGAGTACCTGAAGCTGGCATTTTCTCCCACTGTTGATCTGTTGACGCGCCCCATAATGTTGGCACAGTTTTAATACAGTTGATGTTACATATGCACTTCTTATCTTGGAGCTCTTCACCCTCCTCTTCCCCCCTCATTCTCCCTCCCACCCCCGGTGTTGGTTTAAGATGCAACTTCCGTGGTCTGTTTAGTTACCTGTAATTTCATTGCACACATTTGGAGTTGTGTGTGGGGAGGAATTTAGAAGTTCATCTTAGTGCGACAAGGCCATCTTTTACTCTTCCCCCTTGAGTGTCGTTGGGCAGATGGGGAAATCAGCAGCAATTCTGCGTGTGATAAGTAGCTGATTTAGCTTCCATCTGCATTGTATATGTTGAAGTAGATAACATATGTGTTTCAGGATGGCTGACTCAATGGAAGTGAATTCTCTGAGACATCACATTCTGGGACACCTGTAAAAGTTTGTGTGAACATACAGAGGGGAGAGAGTTGGATGTAATTTGAGCTCTTGGTGATCTACTTATTTATCCTTTAAGGGGTTCAGAGCATGGCAGTCTTTTCCAAAGAGATACCACATTCTGGCTTGTCATTTTTAACTAGACCAGTTCACAGTGGGACTTGGAACACACCCCCATATGCTCCTCATGGATTAATGTGTACCTCCTGTTTTTTCCTTGCGTACCTCCAAAGGCACTGACAGTGGAATGGGTCTGTGTTGCTCTGATTGTGTTAAGTGAGATTCAGTCCTGTTTCTTCTGTTGCTTCTTTTTTACCCTCTTAATCTTGCTGAAGCCATGTGCATCTAAGCACAACCTTTTATGACTGAAACATTTATCGTAGAAATTCTAGGGGCATCATCTAATTGAAAGAGAGATGGAGCAGGGACACGCTATTACCTACCAGTAGGAGAAGCCGCACCAAACGCACTTTGTATGTTGCGTTTTCGTTTTTAGCGGTTCGCCAATCCGCGCTTATACTGTTTCACATTGAATTTAATTATGGCCTACAGACCTCACTGGTCAAGCATTTAAAAATATACCTATATTGGCTTGGGATTCGAGCTTATATTTTTGTTTTATTATTTAAATTGAAAAAATGTCTGCGTGTTTATACGTATATATATGATTTTTTATATATATACACCTCTATGTATTCCGTGTGTTTTTAAGGAAGCAAAAATTCTGGCAGCAAGCTGGAGTTGTCTGGCTTGGAGGAGACCGAAGTTTTTTCTTTTTATTCTTTTTGTCCATGGACTGATGTTTGCAAGGGCTTTGCTCTTCCCTCTTTTCCAAGTGCCAGCTCCCTTTTCCCACCAAGAAGTCAGCACAGTTTTAATGCTGCTGATACTTTAGCCTGAGGTGTTAAGTTCCTCGTTCTTAGTGCTGGTGGGATTGTGTCCCCCACACCCCTCCTACTTTGACTTCACTTCCTTCTCTATCTCTTTGCTTAATCGAGTGCTGAAGGTCTGTACGACAGCCCTTTAGACTTTTGTTGTCTTGATTTTTGTACTGCATTTCCCCCTCGGTGGCCCATGCTGTTTATCTCTGTTTCACCCCTTTACTTTCTCCGTGCAGCCTTAAATGCGAGTCTTGATAACTGCCTCCAATTTATATCCCCGATGCATGAAGAAGCTGAATTGTCCAATTCTTATGTGCTGCTCAGTCACTCTTTCAGTGACACCCCAATCCATTCCCTTCTGTCTTATCTGCAGAAGACAACTTCCCCTGTTTAAAAGTTATAAAGGGCCTTTTGATTTCTTTAGAATATGGCAAATTTCCATGCATCTCTAATTTTTGTACGCTGAAAATACAATTTAGTAAACACATTTGAATGGGTAAAGTGTTAGTTCGAACAGAATAATCAGACCACTCAGTCACCATTTTGGAGGCGTATCTTCTGCTTCACCACTCATAAGCAGGGAAACATGACGGTGGAGTGCTTATATGTTGGCAATATCGAGCACGCTTGAAAAATAGAAGTTATGGTGACCAAAGGGGATGGGGGGGTGCTTTCTTACCTCATGTCTTCAGGCCACAACTTCAAAAGTTACTACTAAGATGTAAAACTAGTTTAGCACACATTCATAATGATGACTTTTTTTACCTTTTCAGCTTTTTAGTTAATATTCTGCAGAAGTCGACTGCTTTGTACGGAAAAACTTTCAAAAGATTTGTCCCAATTCTTGTGGGCACTTTTTGAGCACCAGTTGTTGTTCAACATCTTAGTTTCATCTTCGTTCAACTCTTCTTCCACACATTTTATGAGCAGTTGTATCACTGTTGCGACCACTTGCCCATAAGCCTGGCAGACTTTGCTCCTGATAGTTGGACAGTTCGTGCAAAATGGAGGAAGAAAAGCTGCTCAGAAGCAAACCTTTGGAGTAAGGACCTGAAAGGTTCTACTGTGATTCATTAGTGCTCTGGAACTTAGTTGTGGCATACATGTAACACTTGCATATTTCTAAAGTGCAGCTTCCATCCTTTTTCATCCTCAAACTTAACTGCATATCTGAAGGAGATGATCATTGGGAAGCTTTAATCATTGTATCCTGGAAGAACTAGAAGTAAGTGAGCAAGACTGATATCTTATTGCAGGGACAAATGTAGGTCTCCTTGATGCAACACATCTGGATGATGACTTGATGTCTGGTTCCTGATCTCCATTCAGCACCAGGAGTGAGTCGTATATATTTGCATGAGCATTGGTTTAAATACCTAAAAGGAAGAGTCATTATGACAAAAGTCCATTGTGGTGTTCCTCGTGGGCATCCATCGAAGAGCTGTTAAGGATGATTTCCTTGTGCTCAAACTGAAACAGGGTTGCCCGTTTTCAAGCAAAGATCCAACAGGTGTCTATAATGTCTGTAGCCATCATAAGAATTTTATTTCTTGAGCTGCAACTAGTGGTCATTCTTTGGGCTCTGTTAGTCCCCTTTTCCCAACTTTGGGGAAAAAAGTGATTTGATCATCTCCTACCTTCCAGAGAGACAAGGAAACTGTTAATTCTGACTTGATCGGATTGCTTGCTTGGCTATTGAGGATCGAAATTTCCTATACCAGCCTTGCTTAGCTTTTACAGCCCACTGTGCTTTCTGACCTGGAAGAATATTAGAATTTTCACTTGACATAAGCCATGCACATATGAGCTGTGGTTGTGTGCCTCTTCCAGCGTTTAGGCGCAGATAGTTCATGTTTGGTGCAAGAGTTTCAATTCAAGTAAACCTACTATTAAACTTTTTTTATTGGGGAAGCATCTTGCACTCATTCCAAACGTTTCTGGTAGTGGTTAAGCGCCAATCATCTTGAAGCATATTCATAACATAACTTGGTTGCTAATCCTCTTAACAGTCAATGGTACGCAGAGATGCTAATCATTTTACGCACTCCATCAACGCAGAATAAAGGCTTCACTACCTCAGAGCATCTGTCCCACATGGAACCAAAAACTCTTTACTTGTACAGAACAGCTACATAGTTATAAAGTCCAAATCTCTCCAGTGGGTTGCCTTTAGATTCTGACGCATGTCTCCAGATATCCGGAGATAAATCTACAGAAAAAGTCATGAGGTAGACCTAGTGTCAAATGTAATTAACCTTCCCTTCATGCGGTCGCAGAGCAGTTGCCCACTCAATAAGAGCACCGACACGGGTCCTGGGGTCCACAGTCTATTGTGCATATAGAAGCAGCACATACCAACTGTCACAGAACTTGCCTATCTTACTATCCTATGTCAGAACCTCAAAACGGGAATCCAGACTTCTGTTGGCGTGTCATCTAAGTATACATGATTGCTGGTCATTTTCCAAAGACATGCAAGCGTGTGTACCTGGAGAAATTCTCATACTGGAGAACTACATTACAAGTAGCTTTTCCAGCTCATTATCTATCACCGGACAATAATTCACATAAAGCTATCAAATATTCTTTTTTAAACTAGACACTGGGTAAAGTAACAATCTTTTTCTTGAAAAGCAGAGTTGCATGCAGGATACTAGAGTGTCTGTATCTTGGAGCAGGAGTAGGTCACCATATGTGTTATTCTTGCATAAAGATGCAAAGGCAACAAGCCTCATTCAGACTGCAAAGAAAACCTGTACATACATGTCATCTGTGTCATCACAGAGCAGACTCCCACAAATAAGTGGCTGTTATTGTCCTAGGGCAGACAGACACATGCAGGGAGCTTGAGCGTTTGCCACAAAGCAAAGATGGACATGCAGCCAAAGCGTCTATCTCAATAGGGATCGAGTGCCTTGTTGCAGAGTAAACACACAGGGAAATAGAGCCTTTGTTGCACAAAAAAACGCAGAGTACGTTTAATGAAGTGACCTCTGGGCACTGTGTACAAAACCACAACTTCTCTTCCTCACAACCCAGAAGCATGGGGAAACCAGACTCATTTACCAACTTCTGACACTGGTAGAGAGTCTTTCAAGTTGGTAGCATTCAGTTCTTCACCTTGATTCAAAAGTAAGTAATTTGCCCAATTTTACCTCAGTCCTTGTATTGCTCAAAGGTGTCCCAATGTTCTAGTACACCCGAGTGCTGGCTCTTTCTCTTAGGAAATCAGTAATTGCCAGTAACACAGTCTGTCATTATTTGTCAATTGAAAGCTTTAAGAGTGCATGGTAGATCTAAATTTTGATGTCACTCCTGAGCAAGTCACAAACGTTTGGTAACTTTCAGTTTTTTTTCTTTTGTTGGCCTGCTCTTCCTTCTCCAATAGAGTAAGCCAATCCCTTCTGTCCGTCATTGATTCTCTTGACATCTAGTTTTTCCTCCGCAAACTCTCCCATCAGCACTAGGAGCTGGCAACCGTTCACAGCATGGCAACTTTTAAAATATTTAAAAACTGAGTGAATTTGCGAAGCCAATGACTTCTGTGAAGTTGCATTTTCTAATGTTATTACTCTTTGATGCACAGATGCGGTGTCATCCTGCTGGTGGGTTAGTGTGGTTGGCGGTTTGTAGCTTAGAAGCAGTATAGATCTGCTACTTTCATTCTCAGGAGGGTAAATACTTGTAGTGCTTGTGCTTTCTTGTTCCATTTTCCAGTTCCGTATCTTTCATCTTTCTGTATTCTCATGTAGTGCTTTCCTCGTGCCTCCAACCTGTCTCTGCACGTGCAGAAGATATAATTTGGCAAGTAGTAAGCTTTCTCCTGCCCGACGCTTGTACTGACTGCTGTTTTTCTTTAGTACAATAGCCCTTTGTACCTTGTCACTATTAAGTAGGTTATATTGTGGGTTTCACTTCTAAACATTCTTGTGTTGCACCTGCAGCACTGTCGTTGCCCATTGGCCATTTCCTGTTAACTTCATGGGTGTCCCTTCACATCGTTTTTAGATAATTCATTGACTGTTGTGCCAGCTTCAGAACATGGACATAACATAAGTACTTTCTTGGCACTATACTACTTCTACCTAAAACTCCAGACCATTTCTAATGCCCAATTATAACTGTAGAATTAAGCAATTTGACCACATTCAAAAGAACCATGTGTTACCATTAAATCACTTGGATCCCAATGAAATAGTAGCCTGCAACTAAAAGGGTACCAAATGGGAGAGAGGCCGTGGAAAACGGACTCTTGTTCTTTATTGCAACACTGTATTTCTTCTCATCATGAAAAAAAGACCCTTCAGAGTTGTTTGTGTCTTTTCTAAGCCTTTCTTTTTATGTTTTAGCCTTTACCCATGTCTTCACTTGGGAAGAGACATGGTGACTATTTCCTTGTGTTGAAATAGTAGACCACATCTGTCTTTTTGCTCCCTTTTACCTGTGCTGGGGCCTCCACTAGTGGAAAGTGCTGCATCGCGTAATTATTCCTCGGAGATTACTGTTTTAAAAAAAAATAAAGACAGCAGCACTTAATGGGTATTTTCTATAATTATCCAAAACATCCTGCCATTCTCCTTGCCCTTTTTTCTACTGAGCTACTTACTGTTGATGATCTTTGAATGCACTTTGTGCATGCAATCAGTACACCTAATATTCCATTTTCTTATATTGCTTGCTGTTCTCCCCCCAGACAGAATTTGCAAGTCTTTCTCACCTGAGAATGATCATGTCTGGAACGGTCTCACAACTGTAACATAATGCTGACTTAGTACCATACTGCTGCGATATGTGCAGAATTTTGGAATACATTTGCATATGCTGCTGCGTCGCCATCCAAACAGCTGCAGGGGTGACATCAACAGGGCCCACCATCCCTATCACTTTGCACAGTCACTGGTCCTGTTAATATTTTTGTCAAAGATAAGACATTTGGATCTCTATGAACAGTTGTGTGATGCTATAATCTATAGAATATGCATACCGATCCCGTCTTGATGAAAGGTGGTCAAGCAACATAAGTGAGAATCTTTTCGGATCCTATCTGATGGCCATCATGCCTGGATATTCAGGAAAAGTCCGTCAATAAAATTTGCAGACCGCTGTAGTGAAAAGGGCTAGTCCTTAAACTATTTCTCCACTATGCTCACTGTTCCAGAGCCCTACCTATGAATCTTCTCTTCCTTCCACCTTACTTGTCTCTTTCAAAAGCCACAATGCAAATTCCAGTTGTGTGATATTTTGGAACCAATTGGTTTTCTCCTGTTTTTGTGTCTAAAACTAGCTTTATTCAACTTTTTCCGGTCTTGAGGCTCATACTTGTCTCCCAGAGACATATTTTTGCAGCCATTGTCACCTTTTTGGGTGGAGTTTAATGAATATATAATTTTTTAAGTAACGTTTTAACATTTTTGGTGCATATATGCTTGGGATAGAGAGCTCATGTAATTTACCAATCGTATTGATTGTTTATGTGATTGTGCCCTGCAAAGGTATATTTAACAAGAAAAAAAAGAAATAAACCAAGAGTTAGTGTAGGTTAGAGTTTAAATAAAGTTTAAAAAAATAAAGGAGGTAGCTGCGAGATCGAATTTCAGAAACGCTAAGCGTTGATCTGACAATGAAGGAGCAGAGCACCTGGCTGTTCCATGCAGCATACCTTTCAGCAAAGTTTATTTTCAGGGGAGAGTTTCTTCAGTTCGTATTAGGTGTGTGTGTGTGACCTGGAAATGTTAAGTTCACATGCATAAGAGGTATAGGATTGTTCCATCTAAATCCCCTCCCTTCTCATAAGGCTCTTTTACTCTGCTTAATTGACAAATCAATGTTTTCGCCTGCCTTTACCTCAACACCTAATTGATGGATATTTTAGGTCCAGTATCTTTTTTCACAGTCTGATTTTTTTTTTTAGACAAGGTGCAAAATGAGACTTAAAATGTGGAATATGCTGAACAGTTTAATGGCAGCTTACTTGACTGGCCATTACATTGGGGAGCAAAGGTGACGTTTGAAAAAGGAGGACTGCATAAGTCTACTTTATGCACTTGGGCAAAAGCATGGCTTCCTGCTGAATCCTGATCTGTAGTCAGTAAGAGTTCTTGTCATTACCAACATCTGTCAATATTTTTGCAAATCCATGTGAGGTGTATGGCAGTTTATTTTCTGTTCAACTTCCCCTGCAGAGAAATTTGAAAGAGCTGCTGAGTTCAGTGAGGTTAAATATTTCCAACAACTTGGAATGTGACCTTTGGTGGTCATAATTGAATCCTTTTGAGAGGCCTTTTTGCGGCTCAGTGTTCCTTTTATACCCCTCAGGAAAGCCATGTATATTTATTACTGTAGACGGCGTGTGGAATTTCTAGAATTGTTGATAATTCATTTTTGAGCAGAATACTTTGAATGTTGAGGCTCATCTTTCCAGCATTAGCTAACATAAAGGGCTGGTTACTCAGTCCCTTACTAGAACTTGGGGGAGATTACCTTTGACACTGCATTATAGAAGAGTCACTTAATGTTTTTATCACAATGATGGATTTGCAGAATATATATGAAGCATGACTTCTCTTGTTAGACACAGCATTGTACTGTTAAATAATCTTCAGTGCAGCAGTTTAAGTCTTTATCCATAATAGGACAAAGTAAGCTAATGTCAGGTAGGCACCAATGGAAAGAAATTGACAATTCCCCTTCCTTTGTTTGAGAGAGGTAGGCGTTTCATTGTCTTCTGCAACTCCAAAAGTCCTAAGGTGTCAAGATGTTTTTGGTGAACTGAAATTCAGCAAGACCAGAGGAAGGGGTAGAAGTTTTTTTTTTTTTCAATTTGAGTGTCTCAAAACTGCAGATGATCTGAAGTGTTGGCTTCTTCTTCCTTTACTCCTGAATGTTTTGTTCTTCATTTGGTGTAACTTCATGTGCTTATGTGTCCTGAAATGTTTACAAATTAATGAGTGGGGGTTTAAAGAATAGTAGTTTGAGCCTGGGAAAAGAAAGTCCTCCTCAGTCAGATGAGGTTATGCACGGTCTGCTTCCCACAGTGACACACTAGAACATGGAGATTGGCCTCCTGATGATAATGTTAGCAAAGTAATTGGTCTTGGCAAATGAACTGCACTGCCTGTGCCGCCCGAAAAAAGTCACATATTTGCAGTTTAATATACATATCCTGCTGTTCGTAAGGTAACCTTTAAAAACTCCCTCTCTCCTCCAAGAAAACCAATTAAAGCAGAAACGCAAACGGCAGAGTGGATTTTATGCCTTTTTGTTGCCTCTCAAAACTGACATATCACTTCTAAGTCAATCCATGAATAGACTGTTGGAAATCTGATTTTAGATGGCGGAGCAAGTAAGGTGCCTGTTTTTATCAACAAAGCATATGGCTTCACATTCTTCTCATTGCTTTGCTGTTTTTTTTAAACTAGTCTGAGATAAGTTTGCCAGAGAATCACTCATTAAGTAGTTTCTTAGCTGAGGTAAGTTTTCCTGACTTGGTTGAAAGTCACAACTTCCATTTTCCTCGTTTGGCTAGTTCAGTGTCATAAGTAGATCATAGTTTTAGCTTACTCTTGTTGTAAGCCTTTTAAATAACTATGCATCAACCTGCTTACTGCCTCCACTTTCTATTAAAGAAGTGATTGGCCTGCTTAGAGAACCTCAGTTGAGCAAAGGGCACGTGTTGTTTGAGTGCTTAATTGGTGGCCAATGAAATCCATCCCGGTGCCTTGCACACCCAAAGGTTGTAAATGATCGTACCATGGATCAGTACATTCGACACCACAGTACCACCCTGTCTATCCTGGCAGAAAGCATGAATACCGTGCGTCCACATTGTGCAGGGGAAAAAACCTTCTTTGAGAAAACCTTCATTGTCTATAACTATCACTGTGATGTCTCTATTAGCATACCATTTTTATGTATAGATGCGTTTTTGTATTAAAACCTAAAATTCTATGTACATTAATAACCTCAAACTTCAGTAATTTTTTTTGTGCTAGTCAGTACTGCTCCTTCCTTCAGCCATATTATTTAAATGCCAAGTGAATCTTAATTTCCATGAAACGGAGTAGTTAGTTACAAAGGTAAACATTGTCTCTTATAGAGCTTGCTTGGGTTTATACTCAAAAAGTGATTGTGTGTTTGCAAAAAAAACAGTTAACTTTGGTAAATACAACTGGGAAGCCAAACTTTTCATGGCATCTAAGGGCCTTGCTTTGGGGTCATTGATCACGAGACAGGTGAAATCAAATACGTTTATCCTAGTGTGACAGAACCAGAATGGGTGTGACTTTGCGGCCTTCAAGCGATCAATGACATTTATAAAATAGTTGAGATGAGACGTAAGCAGTAGTTCTTTTTGAGTTTAATTCTAGTACTCCTTTAAAGGAGGAGGAGGGCTTTCTAAGGAGATAGAGAAGGTGATTCCTTAATCTGTGGAAGTTAATGGTGTAATAATAGAGAATCCTTCATTTCAGTTTTTAGAGGCAACAAAAACAAACTCCTCTTATTTTCATTTTTTGCCTCCGTTTTAGTGAGGGGTTGCAGGTGATGGTGAGATCCAAATGTGCTTGCCACTCACATTCCTCCCCAGCCTCCCCTCTCGCTCCCTTACAAGGCACTGACTCGATCCAGCGCTGCCTCCTGTGTTGTGTTCAAGCGGCTCTTAGGAGTTGAAGATAAAATGTGTTCTTTTTAACAAAGCGAAAAAGGGGGTGGAAATGACCTTTTCTTTTTGTTTGTTTTGATTTGTACATAAGATGGAAGTTTGTAAGTTTGTCCACCAAGGTCTTTATCTGCTTTCTGTCAGCATTTATATTAAATGATACATGAATGGAGAACAAACCACCAATGTCTCCGTCTTTCTGTGACCCAACATGCGTGTGTGTGTGTGCCCTTTTAATAAAAAGAAATGCAAGCCAGCTGCTTAATGTTATCACAATAAATGTACTTTATCTTTACTAGCATTCTCAAAAGCCCTTACAACTATTCTGCATTTTTTCAGATCACTTATTTAATGCAGATGTGTAGGAAGCTGGCTCTCTATATAGTACACTAAAAAGAAGTACACTTTGTAGAGAGTCTAGTGGGTCCCCAGTTGGCTGACAGAGGCTCAAGTAGATACTAATTCTCTCTTTTGTGGTAGTGTGGGCGAGCAGTTAGGCTTATCAGAGGGTAGGGATAAGTATTTGATGAGCTCACAGAGGCAATAAATGAGACACACGAAGAATAAATCAGTTGAAATCGGAGAAATAAGACTTTTTATAGATTTAGTGAAACCAAGAACTTTGTTCAAAGGTAAAAACTGTTTGTTTTAGCAATTGTTACAGGTAAGTAAATCTTTTAATCCTGTGCGCTTTTACGCACAGTGTAGTTCAGTTCAAAATCTTTATTCTGCAATCTAAGAAAACAGTCATAAAAGTACCTAAAATACATTAATTAAAACATAAAAATCATTCCACATAATACATACCAAATGTCAGTGTCATACAACCAATTAAATACTTCCAGGAACCTAATACATGACACACTTCCTTAGATTCAAGGCTTTCAAAATAAAAAGAGTAACATTAAAACATACTTGGTGGTCATTAAATGCAAGTAGAAATTTAAAAGCATCCACATGGGATCTAATATTCTGTGCAACAAACAGTGGTTTGAGGTAATACTGCTTGTACTGAGAATTTTGTTTTACAGAACAGCATAAAGTGCACTGTGCTTTGTTTGCTAATGCCATCACATGGACATAAAATCAAGTTGAGGGCCAGGACCTCATAATACGGAAGGCAACCAAGTGATAAACAATTTCAAGTCTGCGCCTAGTCAAAACAATGTTGGGTGTCAGTAACACAGGACAGGTATTTCTGATAGCCCTCCTTGAATCCAAGAGACAGATGAAAAGCAACTGTCTGATTTGTCTTCTTGATGCCCTCCCGCTATTCCGGTTAATGTAATAAGAAGGTGTCTTTAATACCTTTCTTGGTAAGGTATGACACTTGGCGTTGGTCAGTCCACACTGACAGTTTAAAATAAAAATACTGAAAGAGGACTGTATGTATACTAACCATGGCATCCGTGAAACATTATCCAGTGCTAAACAAACTAAAATAATGGATTTGGTAAAGCTGGTTTTGCAGCATGAATCTTTTCTGGATTCATAAGCTGTGCACTATTCCGCCAACCAGTGGTTGGCTCCAGAATTGTAGTATTCTTAATATTTTTTTTTTTTTGTGGGCGTCAACATACTACCATTTGGTGTCCTTCTGTGATGTCGACGTCCACCTTTGGTCGCCATCTTAAGATTCTTTTTTTCCGCCATTGGGTCTGGATCGTCACGGAAGGAGCTCCAAGAATTTGGAGAGAAAAATCCGCGAAAAATTGAAAAAATTAGTTCTAAGAGGTCAGCGATACCTACATTCGACGTTCCGGTCGTCGATTCCAGCATTCGGAGTACGCTGAAAGGTGAAAACAACAAAACTTTGACAAAAAACGGTGAATGCTCATTCAGGGGGCTCCCTGTGCGAAGTAATGGACAAAACTTCTGCACGAATTGCCACCACAAGTACGCGCAGAAAGATCAGCATCCAGTTTGCAACCTTTGCCTCCCGCTCGATCATCAAAGTCAAGACTGCAACGCGTGCTCGGCCTTCACCCCAAAGACGTTGAGGGTGAGAGAAAGGCAGAGAAGGGACACCTACAACATGCAGGGACAGGGCCCTCCACCATCGCTTCGAGACCTGGGCCTCTCCAGTGAAGAAGAGGACAATGTCGCAGAAGGGCCTGAAGTCGACGAAGACACAGACATCCAGATGGTCGAGAAGAAGCCTTCTTAGGACGTAAGAAATACGTTGGCCCCATAAAAAGTTGAAGTGTCACGAAAAACAGACTGGGAACAACGTTTACAACACGGGTTTTACACCATGTGCAAACACAACGCAGTCGTTATGACACGTTGTTACAACGCAGTGCCATTACTACGCAAGTCATTACAACGACTTGCGCTAGATGGCGCTCTAGAATAAGGAATCGTATAATTTACTATTCCAACACTTTCCCTAGTGTTGCACACACTGGAGTTGGAATAGTAAATCATACTATTCCTAAGTCCAGCGCACCATCTAGCGCAAGTCGTAACGACTTGCATTGTAATGGCAGTGCGTTGTGACAACGTGGTAGTTGTAATAACCATGTTGTGAATGCATCGCAGAGTAAAATCCGCGATCTAAAGAGACCTATTCAAAACAGACTCAAAAGCATTGAGAGGAGCCTTGGCGTCGAAGCCATCGACGACCGCAGAAGCATCCAAAGATAGGCAGCCCGTCGGATCCTTGGATAAGGACTCCAGAACGGCAAGACCCTTAAACGTAGAAAGACGCTTCAACGTCAACAAAGGAGAGGTCGAAACAGGCTTCCACAACTGCGTCAGCAAGCGCAAAAAGGAAGGCCGAAGCTCTCGGCGTCGAAACACACGCAGCCGAGGTAGAAAAGAAAAGGAAGTGCCTCGAAGCCAAAATGTCGAGCATACAACAGCGCAAAAAAGAATTTGACAGCTTGAAACAACTCAAGATTCCGCCGAAGGTTTCAACAGAATCAGACAAGGTCGTCGGGGTTACAGCCTCCAACGACACCTGAACCGCTCGACCAAAAAGAGGAAGATTACTTCTTCGACGAAGAGACGGACGGGGATGAACTCACATATGTGGAGTCGGCGGCCTCGGAGACTCAGGAACTCCAATGGCAAGATCTCGACTCAGAATCGCCAGAAGAGGAAATTGATACATATCCCTTGAGACACTCACCACCGGATGACATTGAAATGTACAATCATGTCATAAAAAATGCAGCAGAAACTTATGGAGTGCATTTGAAAGAGGAGAAACCACAATCCTGCTTTCTGATGGAAACCATGATGCCAATACAATCAAGAAGTCAATTCCTTCCAATGCTACCAAGTGTGCTAGATCAAGGAGCAGAAGCATTTAAGGAGCCTGCTGCATGCAAGGTGGTTACACCAAGAGGTGAGAAGAAATACAAACATTCTTCAAAAGATCCTAACTACATCAAAGGGGCAATAGTGGCTGACTCTGTTAGCACTTCCACAATCAGAAAAAGACCAAATGTGCCAACCCCTGCTGGCCCACCCCCGGACAAGGAAAACAAGAGAATAGACCTAGTGGGAAGAAAGGTCGAGAGAAGTGCTGCAAACCAATGGTGCATAGCTAACTCTAATTCATTGCTGAACCGTCATGCATACCAACATTGGGAAGAGGTTGGGGATCTGCTGAAACACCTACCAGAGCAGTTCCAAAAGAGGGCTACCCACTTAGTGGAAAGTGGGGAAAATATTGCAAATACATGCTTAAAATCAGCTCTGGGTGCCGCAGAAACATCCAGTAGACAAATGATGATTGGCATCACGAAGAGAAGACATGCTTGGCTGAGAATCTCCGGTTTCAAGCCAAAAGTCCAAAGCAACATAATAAATTCACCATTCAATGGAGAACAATTATTTGGAAGTGTGGTGTATGATAAGATAAATCGGTTGAAAAAAGACGACGACACAGCAAGGTCAATGGGTGCTCTACAATTCAGAGGCATGCATAGGGGTACCCCATCCAGGAGACCAACAGGTAGATGTGGCCAACTACCTCACACCAAGCATACCAACAAACATACCAAGGAACAAGTCAAACACAGCAGAGATGTGGTCCACAAACTACCACCAAGTGACTGCACTCCAAAAAGGGCACACTTGAAGAAAACATCACAAAGTGTACTCACAGCATTACAACCTGCACAAACTCAACTGCCGGCATGCAAACAGTTCTCAACACACACCAGTGGGAGGCCGGCTAAAAAATTTCCTCCAAGAATGGAAGAAAATAATAACGTACTAATGGGTGTTAAACATAATACAATACGGTTACTGCATAGAGCTAACCAAACAACCACCCAAAAAGGACCAAAAACAAAGATACATTCGCAAAGTGAATTCTCAACTACAAGAAGAAGTGCAAGAACTTCAAACAGCGGGTGCCTCACAAGGAAAGGAACAAAGGCATTTACTCAACGTACTTCCTAATTCCAAAGGTAGACAGAACACTACGCCCAATATTAGACATAAGGTTCCTAAACAAGTACATAAAAACACAAATGTTCAAAATGCCGAGCTGCAGGAGGTGATTCCACAATTGCAGCAACGAGATTACCTGGCAGCCATAGACTTAAAGGATGCCTACTTGCACATCCCCATGAACGAAAAACACAAACACCAATTAACGTTCGTAGTCCACAAAACACACTATCAGTTCAAAGTGCTAGCATTGAGACTCAAATCAGCACCAAGAGTATTCACAAAATGCCTTGCAACAGTAGCCGCAACACCTAAGAAGGTGGGAAATTCATGTCTATCCATATGTAGAGGACTGTTAGTAAGAACAAGCTCATACCATCTCTGCAAACAGCATATACATCAAGTGATACAAACACTAGTTCAGCTGGGGTTTTCAATTCATTAGAAAAAATCATCGCCAGAGCCAGAACAAGTAAAGATGTTCCTGGGCGCAAACTTAAACACAGTGTTAGGGGAAAGTATTCCCGAGCAGCAAAAGAACATTAGCCTTGCTGAAGGAGAATCATCTCTACCAGAAGGGGCATCATCTGATAGTGAGGACAGTGGGAAAAATACTAGGAATGATGGCATCATGCAGTCATTTAACCCCTTCGATGCAAGTGACGGAGCGGTTCCGTCATGCGCTTCGGTTGCGCTGTGCGCATGACTGAACCGCTCCGTCATGGCCCCGCCCGCGCACGGAACCTTCAGCACAGCGCGGTAATCCGCGCCGCGCTGAAGGGGTTAATTCCCAACATCCGTCTACACATGAGACCATTTCAAGAATGGCTTCATTAACAATGGTCACAGTCAACAGGGAGTTGGGAGGAGCTAGTGGTTGTTCGACAAAGAATTCATCAGGAAATGGCATGGTGGAACAAGACAAACTTATCACTCGGCACAGCTTTCACACAACCAACCCCAACAGTGATGCTTCCCAAAAAGGGTGGGGAGCACACATAAACTATCTCAAGGCGCGAGGATTGTGGCCGCACCAGGATGCAGTAAAACACAAACTTTTTAGAGTTGAAAACAGTGTTATTAGCCTTGAAAGCATTTCAAAGACAAATCTACAACAAGAAAGTGTTGAATCAAACTGATAACACAACGACCATGTTTTATATAAACAAACAGGGGAACTCAGTCTCTAGCCTGCTCAACTCTAGCCCAAGAGATTCTGGAAATGGGCAATCCAAAAGAACATAGACATAGTAGCGATACATTTACCAGGGAAGGACAATATCAAAGCAGACCGACTGAGCAGACATATGTCATCATCCCACAAGTGGGGAAATGAATCAATCGGAACTCAAAAAGATTTTCAAATATGGGGGACTCCACAAATAGATTTATTTGCAACACCCCACAATGCAAAATGCCCAAACTTCGCATCCTGGCAAACGTGCAATCGGTCCCTGGGGAAAGCCCTATGGATGGACTGGTCAGGGATATTTGCTTATGCTTTTCCCCCCGATCCCACTTCTCCACAAAGTAATCCTCAAATGCAAAATCAGTCACATGACCATGATTCTCATTGCACCGCAGTGGGCCAGGCAAACTTGGTTCTTGGAGATAATGGAAATATCTCAGGGAACAATGTTATGTTAATTGTCATTTGTAAAGCGAGTTATCACCGTCCAGTCTCCAAGCGCTATGAGAGAGCCCTGCCTTAGCCCGGGTGGAGATGGTATAAATTAAATTGTGCCCCACGCCTCCAAAAAGAGTACTGTCTTTAGCTTCTTCCTAAAGGTAAGTAGAGTATGCTCCTTGCGTACATTCTCTGGCAACTTGTTCCAAATTTGGGGGATGGAGGTTGAGAAAGCTCTTCCTTCTTTGGAGGACAAGCAAAAGCGAGGGCAGGCCAACAGGCTGGCTTCTGCAGACCGTAGAATTCTACTTGGGTTGTATTTGACTAGGCGGTCTTTGATATACCTCGGGGCTTGGCCATAGATGGCTATATGCGCAATGCAGAGGCCCTTAAACTTTGTTCTCTGCCTGACCGGGAGCCAGTGTAGCTGGCGTAAAAGGGGGGTGGCATGAGCTCGTCTGGGCACTCTGAAGATTAGTCTGGCAGCATCATTCATGATAACCTGTAATCTGGCCAGCAGTTTTCCCGGGAGGCCGATATACAGGGAGTTGCCATAATCTAATCTCGACAATATTAAGGCAGATACAGCCAGTCTGAGTGTGGCAAAGGTGAGAAGGGGGGCAAGTTTACGTAGCTGTTTCAGCAAGCCGACACATGTGCCCACTAGTGCTGACACCTGCTGGGTCATGGATAGCTTGGCGCCGATTTTGATTCCAAAGCTTTTTACGGCCACAGCTGGCTCCGGATAGTTGCCTAGCTCTTGTGGCCAGAAGAGATCATTCCAGGGATTGGCATCTGTATTGACGGCCTGTACCTCTGTCTTATCTGGGTTGATTTTGAAGGAATTGGCCGTCATCCAGTTGACCATGAATTTTAAGATATTTTAAACTTTTGAGTGGGCGGTCGGGGAGTTGTCTATCTGGATGAAAACTTGGGTGTCATCGGCATAGTTGTAGATCTGGCACTCTATCTGATTCAGCGCAGCTATCAGAGGCTGGAGGTAGGCGTTGAAAAGGAGGGGCGACAGTGCCGAACCCTGTGGTACCCCACATGGCAGTGTGCCTGGGCTGGACACATGGTCAGTCAGCTGTACTCTCTGGGAGTGGCCCCTCAAAAAGGATGTAAGCCACGCTAGGGCCGTATCCTGGATGCCCAGCTCTGCGATCCGCGACAAAAGTTGTTGATGATTGACCGTGTCGAATGCTGCGGATAGGTCCAGCAAAATCAGGGCACATGTTTTTTTTTAATCTGCCCTCAATCTCAGTTCGTCTGGTACCGACAGCATAACCAATTCCGTGCTGCGGTGGGCCCTAAACCCAGCCTTGTTAAATTGTACGAGATGGTTATCCTCAAGATGGTGTGACAATTAGTAGAGTACATGCTGTTCCAATACTCTTGAAAGAAATGGAAGTTGGGAAATTGGCCGGAAAGTTTTCAAATTCTTTGCTTAAGCCCCAGATTTTTTTTAAGACCGAGATGACGCGTGCCTCCTTGGAATTGTTAGGGACATGCCCTGCTTCCAGGGATTGGTTGAGGAGTGAAAGAACCTCAGCTTTTATCCCGGGAAATGCCATCTTGACAAACCTTGGTGGGCAAGGGTCAGCAGGCGACCCTGATTTCACTCGCCCTATTAGTAAAGCCAGGGAGTCATACATGAGCATGGGGAAGGCGGTAAGAGGTTTGTCAAAGATGGGGGGTGGGAGTGCAGGTACTAATGGGCAGGGGAGCATAGGGTTGAGATGGATTTCCATTAGAAGATCCTTTACTTTTGATGTAAAGAAGGCCTGGAACTTATTACAATCTTCCCTTCAGAACGAAGGCTTCTGTTCATTCTTTTGTCTTAACTCTTTCAGGATCTGGAAAATCTCTTTCTGTGCGTTAGCAGCCGCAATTTTTGCTTCATAGAATTCTGCTTTTCTTGTTAGAATCGCCTTTTTGTAGGCTGCAAACATTGAGTGGTATTCTAACCGAGCGCCTGGGTCATATGCTTTCCGCCAGGCTCTCTCACCTTGGCAGAGTTTGTTTCATATTTCGATTACAATGCACAAACTACTAAGAAGGCAAGAGCTACTAACATTGCAAAAGGGAAGGGTACTACACTCAGAACCAGAAAGCTTGAGCTTAGCAGCATGGCTCACCTCAGACTACCAAAAAGTACAATGGCTGCTCTCAGGGAAGCAAGACGACCAACAACAAGAACATGTTATACTGCGAAATGGAAAAGATACATGCAGTGGTGCCTTTAGAAACAGTTCACAAACAAGATTACAAAAGAGAGAACAGTTCTAAAGTACTTGACTCATCTGCTTCGCAATAACCTAAGCAACACTTCCCTAAAGGTGCACTTAGCTGCAATTGCAGCATGCACAAGAGGAGAAACAGGGAGCAGTTTCTTCACTTCTCAGGTGGTCAAAAGATTCCTTGAAGGAACAAAAAGAATAGCACCACCAAAAATGGTACCAGCACCCACATGGAATCTAAACATAGTTCTAACACAATTAATGAAAGCACCATTTGCACCGCTAGATTAAGAAACGCCACAAATGCTCACTCTAAAGACCGCTATCTTAGTAGCAATCACATCTCTACACAGAGTTAGTGAACTACGTTCTCTCTCATTGCAGGAACCCTACGTCCAAATACATGGTGACAGGGCGGTATCACAATTCTACATAAACCAAACGAAACAAATTCTAAGTTTCTTTCAAAAGCCAAAGAGAAAAACAGAAAGAACTTTGCATACACTGGACGCTAGAAGAGCGGTCATGTACTACGTTGAGGAAACCAGGGAGTGCAGAAAGACAAAACAATTCTTTGTCTCCTTTGCTTAAAGCTTTTTAGGAAGAGCAGTAACCAAAAATACCATCGCCAGATGGATTGCACTAGTTATTTAATTCTGTCACAAACAAGCAGGTGAAGAATTACAAGGAGCGCCAAGGGCTCACTCAAAGAAGGCAGCTACAATCGCATTTCTGTCAAATACTCCAATTCAGGACATTTGCATCTCAGAAACCTGGTCTTCCATACACACATTTACAAAGCATTACTGTGTGAACATCCAAATAAATAAGGAAGCACAAGTGGGACAAAAGGTCTTGCAGCATCTATTCACAAACCAGTGCTCATCTTCCACCCAGCCACCACTGGGCTAGCAAACCGCTACAAAATCTATGCACAGCATGTGAATCCAGAATAGATTCATGCTGCAAAACGAATAGTTTACCTGTCAGTGTAGTTTTGCAGCTTGAAGAATTTTCTGGATTCACTAGCGAATCCACCCTCCTCCGCCAGAAAGATGAGACAGGAGGAAATCTATAAACGTAGGAACAATGGGGGAAAAAAAGAATCCAAAGATGGCAACAAGAGGTGGGAACTTCCAGAGGAAGTACGTCGACGTCACAGAAGGACACCAAATGGTGGTATGTCGACACTCACAACAAAAAAAGAAATACTACAATTCCGGACCCAACCACTAGATGGCGGAATAATTCACAGCATGTGAATCCAGAAAATTCTTCATGCTGCAAAACTACACCGACCGGTAAGAAACTTTTTATTTCTTCTTTTGACCCTATAGAAAGCCATAGTAATAGCCGTCTTACCAGAATCAAATCCTCCAAAAATGTAAGCCCATCTTACGGTGAACAATCCTTGTTGGAGTAGAGGATGGTAGACAGACTAGACGTTTAAGAAAATTATGTTTGACGCATGTGAGCTGTAGATTACATGCTTTGCATACTCCTGCCATCTAGTGTTGGGTCTGAATGTTTGCAAGCCGTTTTTCTACTAAGAAGTCTTTCCAGTCACGAGGTAGGTGACTCCTCCTTTCGGTGATAGTGCGCATGGGCATCGACTCCATTGTTAGATAGTTTTTTCTCTATCAGGTTTGGACGTGTATTGCTGCGCTGCGCTTCGAAACAGTTACTTCGGGTTCCCCTCAGTGCGCAATTCACTCTACCAGTGTCGGTATTGTTTCGAACGTGTATCCCACTGCTCCGTGTATCGTATCTGTCGAGGAAAACCTCTTTTGATCAAAGATCTTAGGGAAGCCCATCCGGCCTAACCGCGTTGGTCCACTTCACAGTCGATGGAACGGACTCATTCATATTCTGCCCTCGGTGCCACGCCAAGTATGCACGCAAAGACTCGCATGAAGTGTGCAACTTGTGCTGGTCCCCGGAGCACAACGAACAGGACTGCAATGCATGCAAATCGCTACGATTGAAGAAAACGCTCTGTGATCGTCATGCTCGACGTCACAGAATGCAGAGTGAAGACGTTGAATACACGCCGGAAATCTTCATCGAAGAATCCGAGCACGAATTCAAAGCACAAGGGGCTGAGGAAGATCAAGAAGAACTTGCCTCCATTCCAGAATCTGACTCCGAGATGGAAGAAGCTTTGTCACAAGGTCAACGTTCTGTGAGTACCGAATGCCCCTTGACCCAAACTCCAACTCAGCCGAAACAAAAGGCTTCGGTCCCACCCCAGCCTTCAGGCCACGGTCAGCACCGACGAGATGTTTTTGATGCCCGCCCTCCGGATTGGCATCGAAACAAGTCACTAAGCCTTCCGGCTCGGGATCGAGTCAGTCAAAGTCTGGCACTGAAACCTTCAGACTCGAAGCCGAAAACCACTTCAGGTCCGAAATCATCGACACCAAAAATTAAGCTTCCTTCCGCGTCGAAAAGTAATTCTACTCCGGCACCCAAATCCTCTGTGCCGAAATCTAAAACTGTTCCTCCGAAGCTGGAGGATCCAATCTTCGACGCCCCAACACTCAAATCGGACCCAACACAAAAGGAACTTTGTATAAATCAGATGCAGGACGATTTCTTACTAAATCTCCTCAGAAACGCAAACCTGAGTCAGAGGACACCCTTTACCATATTCCTTTGACGAGGAAGAATATAGGTACTAACTCCTCCCCTCCTTCTCATCCTCCACCACGTTCCCCTACACCAACTTCTCTACCTTTGCAGCATTTACTGATTACACCAACTAACTCTCCACCTCCACCACCTGATGATGGATATGGGGAGGGGGGACAATATTTTACCGATAGACCCCTGGAAAGATTATAACACGGATTCACCTACAAATAACGACCCAGATCTTTACCCTGCAAAGCCTTCCCCTCCTGAGGACAGTGTAGGATATCTAGAATTACTTGCTAGAGCTGCAGAATATCATGAGGTACAGTTACACAAGGAATCTCTAGAGGAAGATTTCCTATTTGAAATGATCAGTAGCCCACAAAGTGCTAGCCACACTCTACCTGTGCTTAAAGGTATGATGAGACATGCCGATATCATCTTAAAAGATCCAGTGCGTGCTTGCATTCTCACCTCCAGAATTGATACAAAATATAAGCCTACTCCCGCAGATCCAGTCTTTATTAAGGGACAGTTACCACTAGACTCCTTGGTGGTCTCTAATGCCCATAAATGGGCCAATTCACAGACTACAGGGGATGCTCCCCCTCCAGACAAAGAGTCAAAACTAGATTAATTAGACACCTCCAGTAAACAATTAGCCGCCCAAGCAGCAAATCATTGGTGCGTTCCCAACACCCAGGCCCTGCTAGCCAGATATTATGGGGCACACTGGGATGAAATTAAGCAATTGTGACAACACTTCCCAGATGAGCACAAAGCCAAAGCCCAAGATTTAGTCCAGGAATTAAAACTCCTATCCAATTCCTCAATTCGATGCGCTATAGATGCTGCAGACACTGCAGCTAGAGAGTTCAACACTAGTGTGTTATTAAGGAGACATGCAAGGCTGAGGATTACTGGTTTCAAACCTGAAGTTCAACAGTCTATTGTAAATACTCCTTTTGACAAGGAACATCTCTTCGGGCGTAAATAGATAAGTCATTAGAAAAAATGAAAAAAGACAGCAGTAGCCAAGTCTATGGGAGCTCTGCAGTCGCCCTGTAATCTAGGCTCCTTTCGTCGCTCCTTCTACCATGGTAGGTCGAAAACCATGTCCTCAGGCAATACTGCTGCCTCCCACAAAGGCAACAATCAATTTTCCTCTTCAAGGGGCTTCTTTAGAGGAGGATACAGAGGCAACAACAACAAAGGTTGAGGCATTGGTTCCACACCACGTAATTCCCCCTCTCCCAACAAGCAGTGACTTCCCTACACTTCCCCGATCATTTAAAACCTGTCTGGGATGTCTTCTGCAATTCCTCCCCATTTGGCAATCTGTCACCACAGACAAATGGGTGTTAGGAATTATCCAACATGGTTATTGCCTGGAGCTTACCAACAATCCTCCAAAAATTCCACCATGTTCTCACAAAATGTCACCACAACATTTACATATACTTCAGTAAGAGGTCTAATCTCTCCTGTACAAAGGAGCCATATAACCCGTGCCGTTGCAACATCAAGGAACATGCATGTATTCCCTGTGCTTTCTCATCCCCAAAAAGGACAGCTCCTTGAGACCTATTCTAGACCTCAGAGAACTAAACCTCTACATACTTTCAAAGCATTTTCACATGGTGACACTTAAACAAGTGCTCCAACTTCTACAGCAGGGAGATTTTATGTCGACTCTAGACTTTAGACATATTTCCACATTCCAATTCATCTCGCTCATCACAAATACCACAGATTCATGATAGCAGGTGTGAGAAGTTGGCCTGATATGTAGTGCTCACTATTCTAGTGATCACTGTGTATCATTCCAAACGACCCTTATTGATGATTGGTTGTAAGTCAACCTTTTAGACCAGCTATCCTAGTAGCGTGGATACGAGCAGTCTTAGGCTAAACTCTAGAGGGCGTGTTAAGCCAGCCGTTTACCATCACATATACCCCTTGAACACCAAGTGAAAGGACACCACACAAGTTGTTATGAAAATAAAAGGATATTTATTTATAACAGGACTACCCTGGCTCTTTATGAGTCAGGGAGCTAAGCACACTACAAAACTCTTAGGAAAATACTTCAGTTGCACAATTTACACAAATGCCCGAGGGGCACGAGAAACCACCTACACTAACAGTGAAATGCGAATGGTTAGAGTCTGGAGATACTGATTCCGGAGTGATCCGATCAGTGGGACTAAACGAAAAAGGAACTGGACACTTGTAGAGCGAACCTGCGATGGAGCACCGAGATGCTCGAGTTACCTAGCCCGGAGGCTGCGGCTGCGTGAAGTTCGTCAAGATGTCGGGAGTCCTCGTGTAGTCTCAGGAGCCTGAAAGAAGAAGTTGCTGGCAGGCGACCAGTGACGATGTTCAGAGCGATCCAAGCCTGGATCGGTGGTGAAGGAAAACCTGAAAGCAGAGGGGACTCAGTTCTCAACCGCTAGCCAGCGATCGTGTGGGTACCAGGAGGGTACCGGCTGAAGTCACCTCGACCAGGTGAGTGGGTGACGTCGGACTCGGCTGTTCCTCGGACCAGGAGGCGCGGCGGCGACCAGGATGGAGGGCGAGCTGTCCCACGAAGGTGTCTGCTGTCGATGATGCTGGGCCCAGGAAGGGGCAGCGAATCTTGGCAGTGGCCACCCAAGCGGGGGAGTCAAGATGGCGTCGGGAGTGGACCAGGAGGGTCCGTGGTACTCCTCCGTTGAAGGGGAGCAAGAGCCAGTCTGGAGCAACCAGACTAGTGATGAAACAAAACGTGGTGCGTCGTGAAGCGGGCCACAAGCCGGTCGGCAAGTGGTCGGACAACGCGGTGAACAGCAAGGAGCGGAAGGGCCCCCCCGCAGATCTCGTGGATGCTGGGGAGACAGACTTCGATGCTGGAGCTGCTCAGGGTTTAGGGTTTCTCAAACCCTAGGTGCACTCACTCGAGGGTCCCTCGGTGGGCGTGCTAGATAAGCGTCGTGCAGGTCCTGAAGATAGCCGGTCCCGCAGGTCTCGTCACACCTACGACTCTCAGCTGAGCTGATGAGGGAGGTAAAAGGTCAGAGATGGCAGGGAACTCGGGTCTCGTCGAGCTGGGCAGTCTTGATCCGTAGGAGAGACTTACAGCAAACCGCAAGCGCTTAGATGGTGCCTGCTGGTGCAGGGTGGCTACTCCTTAGCCACAAGGGAGAGTCTTCAGAAATAGTCAAGAGTTCCTTTCGTGGAAAGTAGTTCGTGATTCGGAGTTATCCGATTATCTGATTATCCAATTTGGGAAGGGGACTCGCTCCTACCTTTATTCTAAGAAAAGGGGCTGGCCCGTGACTAGGTTCTACCTATGGGTGGAGCCAGGAGGGGGGTGGTTACACCCCTATCCTTTGTCCGGCTTCGCGCCAGCTCAGGGGCTGGTGTGCCCCCGAAACTGGTTTGAGCCGGGCTATGCACAGTGAGCACCGGGGTGCCACTTGCAATCACCTTCCTTTCAGCCCTGCCTACCTGGGATACACAAACCCTGTCTGGGACGGTGCTAACACCGCCCTCGACAGGAAACCCTTTTTCCAAGCTCCCCTTGCTGGAAGGTCCCCCAGCAGCGGGAGGTCAGACTTGTGTCTGGTGGCAGCATCCATTTTGTGATGCTGAGGCTTGAGTCAACTTTAACCGGGGTTCAAGGTTACTTCCATGTCGTGTCCCTCTAAAAGGGGGGAATGCTAACCCCGTCACCAGGACTGGCGAGGGGTTCGTATTCCCATTCGTATGACACCTTACTCGACATGTATAGGTGATGCGATGCCAAAGTTAGCAAATAACCGCAAGGATTATAATGCATTAAAAGTAGTTGGCCCGCGTCACCATGGAACGGCTATTAGGGCTTGGTTCCGCAAGCCGTCGACGGGCTCAGCTCGCGCCAGAGCACCGTCCCACATGATTCCCTGCACTCTGCCTTCAGGATTGATAAGGCCTGCTATAGGAGTGACTGATAGGAATCCATGTGTCCATTTTAGGGTTTAGGTGTAGGAATACTACACCTACAGCAACGGGTGATTACACCACGTGGCCCCAGCTGTCGTGCAGCCAGTTGTCAGATTTGGGCGGCCATTCCAGGGGTGGCATAATACATGCTTCAGCCCCTGGTAGGCCCTGGGTACACCGATGCCCTGGATACCTGTGGTATGCTGAGACAGGGACTGACAAGGTGGCCCAGTTCCAATTAGTGGATGCACCTAACGTACATGTGTGTTAATTTCGAGAGAGAACAGCTAGGCTGTGGGTCTGATTGGCAGGCCCACAGTCGGAGAAAGTCGTAAACCAATGAAGCAAAAGCAAAAAATCTGGGTGATCATAGGATTGCAGACCCTACTCTCCTACATGACCCCCCCCCAAACTTTGGGACAATAAGCTAACCTTGACCAGGTGAGTCTTCTTGCTCTAAGTGGAAATACCTGGAGAGCCCATCTGCATTGCCATGATCAGTGCCAGGTCTATGCTCCACTGTGAAGTCCATCCCCTGTAGGGAAATGGACCACCTAAGTAGTTTGGGGTTTTCACCCTTCATTTGATTTAGCCACAAGAGGGGCTTATGGTCGGTCTGAATCTTGAAGTGAGTGCCAAACAAGTATGGCCTCAACTTCTTCAGGGCCCAAACCACAGCAAAGGCCTCCCTCTCAATAGCTGACCAATTCTTCTCTCTGGGGGTCAGCCTCCTGCTAATAAAAGCTATTTGCTGGTCATGACCATCAAAATTCAGTTGCGATAGAACATCTCCCACACCCAGCTCCGAAGCGTCTGTTTGGACAATGAATGGTTTGGAGTAGTCTGGACTCTTTAGGATAGGTGCTGTGCACATGGCCTGCTTTAGGTCATCGAATGCCTTCTGACAGCTTGCTGTCCACTGAACTTTTTTTGGCATCTTTTTACTTGTCAGGTCGTTTAGCGGGGTCACAATGGATCCATAATTTCTGACAAATTTCCGGTAATAACCAGTCAGGCCCAAGAAAGCTCGAACCTGAGTCTGGGTGGTTGGAGGAGCCCAGTCCTGGATGGCCTGTATTTTGCTCTCCAACGGTTGAACCTGGCCTCCACCTACAAGGTGGCCCAGGTATACAACCTGTGTCTGCCCTATCTGGCACTTGGTGGCCTTGATAGTGAGGCCTGCCTTCTGCAGGGCCTCTAACACTTTCCTCAGGTGGACCAGGTGATCCTCCCAGGTGGAGCTAAAGACAGCGATATCGTCCAGATACGCCGCACAGAAGTCGTCCAACCCAGTGAGAACTCGATTCACCAGCCTTTGGAAGGTGGCAGGTGCATTTTTCAACCCAAAGGGCATTCCCACGGACTGATAGTGCCCACCCGGGGTAGAAAATGCTGTTTTGGGCTTGGCCTCCTCAGCTAACCTGATTTGCCAATACCCAGCTGTCAGGTCAAACGTACTTAAGTAGTTGGCCGAGGCCAACCGGTCGATAAGTTCGTCTGCTCTTGGTATCGGGTGGGCGTCAGTCTTAGTGACCGCATTGAGACCTCTGTAGTCCACGCAAAACCTCATCTCTTTCTTACCGCCCTGGGTGTGAGGTTTCGGCACGAGCACTACGGGACTAGCCCAGGGGCTGTCCGAGGGTTCAATGACTCCCAGCTCCAACATTTTCTGCACCTCTGTCTTGATGCAGTCTCTGACATGATCAGGTTGCCGATAGATTTTACTCTTTACGGGCAGACTGTCCCCAGTGTCGACCTCGTGGGTACACCACTTGGTCTGACTGGGTGTCAGAGAGAACATATGTCGAAAGGATTGAAGAACCTGTTTACAATCCTCTTGTTGATGTCCAGAGAGGCTGCCACAAAAGACAACACCATCTACTGATCCATCGTCAGGGTTCTGAGAGAGCAGGTCTGGGAGAGGGTCACTCTCCTCCTCCTGTCCCTCATCTGTGGCCATGAGCAAGCCCATGCCCTCCCTGTCGACATATGCCTTGAGCCTGTTTACGTGGAGCACCCTGTGGGGGCTCCGGGGAGTTCCCAGGTCTACCAGGTAGGTGACCTCTCCCTTTTGCTCAATGATCGTGTGGGGCCCAGACCATTTGTCTTTGAGTGCTGCTGGGGCCACTGGCTCCAGCACCCACACCTTCTGTCCAGGCTGGTACACAGTCAGGACAGCCTTTTCGTCGTGCCAAGCTTTCTGTAATTCTTGGCTCGCCTCAAGGTTTTTAGACGCCTTTTTCATGTACTCCGCCATCCGCGAGCGGAGACCGAGCACATAGTCCACAATGTTTGATGCCGGCTTTCTGAGAGGTCTCTCCCATCCTTCCTTTACCAAACAAAGGGGTCCCCTTACAGGATGTCCGAACAGAAGCTCAAAAGGGCTGTAGCCAACCCCCTTCTGTGGGACCTCTCTGTAGGCGAACAAGAGGCAGGGTATCAGGACATCCCATCTCCGCCGAAGCTTTTCAGGTAGTCCGTGAATCATCCCTTTTAGGGTCCGGTTGAATCTCTCAACCAGCCCATTGCATTGTGGGTGATAGGGTGTGGTGAACTTGTAGTTGACACCACATTCCTTCCACATAGCAGTCAGATATCCCGACATGAAGTTTGCACCTCTGTCTGAGACGACCTCCTTAGGGAAGCCCACTCTGGAGAACACTCCAAGCAGGGCCCGTGCCACCACAGGGGCTGTAGTGGTCCTAAGGGGAATAGCTTCAGGATACCTGGTGGCGTGGTCCACCACCACCAGTATGAACTTGTGCCCTGATGCTGTCTGGGGTTCCATTGGTCCGACAATGTCGATCCCCACTCGTTCAAAGGGTACCCCCACCACTGGTAGTGGTATGAGGGGGGCCTTTGTCGTGCCACCTGACTTACCACTGGCTTGGCAAGTGACACAGGAGCGGCAAAACTCCTTCGTATCTTCGGACATGTGGGGCCAGTGAAAGTGTGGAACAAGTCTGTCCCAAGTCTTATTCTGGCCTAAGTGACCTGCAAGGGGAATCTCGTGGGCCAAGGTGAGAAGGAAACCTCTCAGAGACAAGGGGATGACCAACCTCCTGGTCGCACCAGGTTTGGGGTCTCTTGCCTCGGAGTACAGGAGTCCATCGTCCCAGTACACTTTGTGGGTACCTGTGGCGTTCCCTGCAGCCTCAGCAGCGGCCTGCTGTCTGAGGGGTTCAAGGGAGGGGCAGTCTAACTGTGCCTTCCCCAGGTCTTCCCTGGAGGGTCCCCCTGAGCCCAGAAACTCAACCTGACCAGGTTCAAGCTCTTGCGGCTCAGTTTCCCTCAGTTCTTTAAGGTCAGCCTCCTCGGAGACTTGATCCACGACCTGGGGCAAGGGGGAAGGCGAAGCCTTACCCTTACTGCTCCTTTTCTTGGAAGGTGTCTGGTCCGTTCTTCCAGGATCCAGCACCTGTTCAGTGGGGCATCTTTTGGCCTGTGACCTGGTCACAGCAAGGACATGTGCTGGCAAACCTAACATTTCCATGTGAGTCCTCTGCTCCACTTCTGACCATTGTGACGTTTCCAAATCATTGCCCAACAGACATTCTACGGGGAGGTCTGAACTAACCACAACCTTTTTCGGGCCACTTACCCCTCCCCAGGAGAAATCAACAACGGCCATACTGTGATTGGTAGTGACGTTGCTGGCATTGGTCACTAGGTAACTGGTACCTAGCATGATCTGTCCAGGGTCCACGAAGTTAGGCGTCACCATGGTGACACTGGCACACGTGTCCCTGTAGGCCTGAGCCACTCTTCCATTTATCAAAGGTGTCTGTCTGTATTTGCCCAAAGTATTGGGACTGGCATCAGGGGACATATCCATATCCCCTGTACAGACAAGGACGGCCTGAGTGAGCGTGCCGACTAAGTCGTCACTCCCCTCGGTTCCCAAGGTTAACCCAACTAATGCCTTGGGAGGCGCACTACCACTGCTGACTGTACTAGGGGGCGCAGGTGCCTTAGGGGCTGCAGTGGTAGGAGTTTGCCCTCCTTTCTTGGTGCACTCACTAAACCAGTGAGTCTTACTTTTACAGTATTGGCACCACCTTTTTGACTGGCCTTCTTGAGTCTTCTTCTTCTGTGAAGCCTGACCCCCACCCTCTTTGGTTTGTTGGGGACCTGTCGAAGACTTCTGGTCATTTTGTTCGTTCTTGTTACCCTTTTGGTCTGCTTTCTTCTGACCACCCTGGTTCTGATTCTGGTTCTGCTTGACCCTTGTTCTGACCCATCTGTCCGCCTTCTTTCCCAATTCTTGGGGAGAGGTCAGATCCGAGTCGACAAGGTGCTGATGCAACAATTGGTTCTGACAGTTGTTTAAAATCTGTTCTCGCATGATAAGATTGTACAATCCTGTGTAATCAGTAACCTTGCTACCCAGCAACCAGCCTTCCAAAGCCTTAGTGGCACAATCGACAAAGTCAGCCCAATCCTGAGACTGAATTTTCTGGGTGTCTCGGAACAGCACCCGGTACTGTTCCGTGGTTAAGCCGAACCCATCAATCAGTGTGTTCTTCAGGACTTGGTAGTTGTTAGCATCCTCAGCTCTTGTAGTGAGGAGCTTGTCCCTTCCTTTACCTTCAAAGGAAAGCCACAGTATAGCTGCCCACTGACTTGGGGGGACGCACTGGACAGTGCAGGCCCTCTCCAAGGCAGTTATCCACTTGTGGATGTCGTCCCCTTGTTTAAAGGGGGGCACTATTTTACTCAGGTGTCTAGTGTCTATACCCCTGTCTTTCTCTCTATTGAGAATGCTGCCACCAGTGGGATCTAACCCACTTAATTTCTGCTCTCGGGCTAAGGCAAGTCTTTCTTTGGCGAGGGCAAGTTCTTCCCGCTCGATCCTCAGATTGACCTCCCGCATCTTCGCTTCATGCTCCCTCCTCTGAGGGGAAGTCATTCCTCTCTGAGAAGGTGCCTGAGAGACATGTGTATGAACCGATCTGCCAGAGCCTCTGGAGAGAGACCTAGCTCGTCCGTTCCCAAGGTTAAGCCTGCTTGAGCGTGGGCCCGGGGCTCCCCCAGTTCCATTCTCATGCCTGCTTAAGTTGGTCCTTGTAAGCCTGCCGACTACCGCTGGACCTTTGTCTGCCTCGTCTCCCGATAACTCGTCCTCGTCCTCCTCCTCTGGGTGAGGGTCGAGGTCCGGGTCACCGAGGGTTCCCTCTAAGGGCGGCATGTTCCCATCTGCACTGGGGGGACCTGTGTTAGAGGACCTCCTAGCATCGTACGCCTCTAAGAGACCTATCAGTATTGCGATGGTAGGGTTAGAACCCTGGTTTAGCTTCCTGGAGGCACACAGTTGTCGCATCTCCTTGAAGCTAAGAGTTGCATATCGTGACACGACCTGTGGAGGGTCACTGACCACTAAGGGAGTCTGCGAAGACTCTCCGTGGATCGACATGCTTTTCTAGTGAGGTGTAAGTGTTGCACCTACCTACACTATGGGTTTACCTACTGATCCCTTGCTAGGAGTTGTAGTCAGGGTGTGCTAAGCCCTGTTACACTACAACAGCCGGTTCAGTAGAACTCGGAGTATTCTAAGTTAAGTTATATGTACCTGGGTACTTATGTGATCTTTCACTGCGATATTCTTAGGATACGTGTGTGGTAAAACAACAGCAAGCTCAAATCCCAACCGCTGCTCACCAATGTGAGAAGTTGGCCTGATATGTAGTGCTCACTATTCTAGTGATCACTGTGTATCATTCCAAACGACCCTTATTGATGATTGGTTGTAAGTCAACCTTTTAGACCAGCTATCCTAGTAGCGTGGATACGAGCAGTCTTAGGCTAAACTCTAGAGGGCGTGTTAAGCCAGCCGTTTACCATCACATATACCCCTTGAACACCAAGTGAAAGGACACCACACAAGTTGTTATGAAAATAAAAGGATATTTATTTATAACAGGACTACCCTGGCTCTTTATGAGTCAGGGAGCTAAGCACACTACAAAACTCTTAGGAAAATACTTCAGTTGCACAATTTACACAAATGCCCGAGGGGCACGAGAAACCACCTACACTAACAGTGAAATGCGAATGGTTAGAGTCTGGAGATACTGATTCCGGAGTGATCCGATCAGTGGGACTAAACGAAAAAGGAACTGGACACTTGTAGAGCGAACCTGCGATGGAGCACCGAGATGCTCGAGTTACCTAGCCCGGACGCTGCGGCTGCGTGAAGTTCGTCAAGATGTCGGGAGTCCTCGTGTAGTCTCAGGAGCCTGAAAGAAGAAGTTGCTGGCAGGCGACCAGTGACGATGTTCAGAGCGATCCAAGCCTGGATCGGTGGTGAAGGAAAACCTGAAAGCAGAGGGGACTCAGTTCTCAACCGCTAGCCAGCGATCGTGTGGGTACCAGGAGGGTACCGGCTGAAGTCACCTCGACCAGGTGAGTGGGTGACGTCGGACTCGGCTGTTCCTCGGACCAGGAGGCGCGGCGGCGACCAGGATGGAGGGCGAGCTGTCCCACGAAGGTGTCTGCTGTCGATGATGCTGGGCCCAGGAAGGGGCAGCGAATCTTGGCAGTGGCCACCCAAGCGGGGGAGTCAAGATGGCGTCGGGAGTGGACCAGGAGGGTCCGTGGTACTCCTCCGTTGAAGGGGAGCAAGAGCCAGTCTGGAGCAACCAGACTAGTGATGAAACAAAACGTGGTGCGTCGTGAAGCGGGCCACAAGCCGGTCGGCAAGTGGTCGGACAACGCGGTGAACAGCAAGGAGCGGAAGGGCCCCCCCGCAGATCTCGTGGATGCTGGGGAGACAGACTTCGATGCTGGAGCTGCTCAGGGTTTAGGGTTTCTCAAACCCTAGGTGCACTCACTCGAGGGTCCCTCGGGGGGCGTGCTAGATAAGCGTCGTGCAGGTCCTGAAGATAGCCGGTCCCGCAGGTCTCGTCACACCTACGACTCTCAGCTGAGCTGATGAGGGAGGTAAAAGGTCAGAGATGGCAGGGAACTCGGGTCTCGTCGAGCTGGGCAGTCTTGATCCGTAGGAGAGACTTACAGCAAACCGCAAGCGCTTAGATGGTGCCTGCTGGTGCAGGGTGGCTACTCCTTAGCCACAAGGGAGAGTCTTCAGAAATAGTCAAGAGTTCCTTTCGTGGAAAGTAGTTCGTGATTCGGAGTTATCCGATTATCTGATTATCCAATTTGGGAAGGGGACTCGCTCCTACCTTTATTCTAAGAAAAGGGGCTGGCCCGTGACTAGGTTCTACCTATGGGTGGAGCCAGGAGGGGGGTGGTTACACCCCTATCCTTTGTCCGGCTTCGCGCCAGCTCAGGGGCTGGTGTGCCCCCGAAACTGGTTTGAGCCGGGCTATGCACAGTGAGCACCGGGGTGCCACTTGCAATCACCTTCCTTTCAGCCCTGCCTACCTGGGATACACAAACCCTGTCTGGGACGGTGCTAACACCGCCCTCGACAGGAAACCCTTTGTCCAAGCTCCCCTTGCTGGAAGGTCCCCCAGCAGCGGGAGGTCAGACTTGTGTCTGGTGGCAGCATCCATTTTGTGATGCTGAGGCTTGAGTCAACTTTAACCGGGGTTCAAGGTTACTTCCATGTCGTGTCCCTCTAAAAGGGGGGAATGCTAACCCCGTCACCAGGACTGGCGAGGGGTTCGTATTCCCATTCGTATGACACCTTACTCGACATGTATAGGTGATGCGATGCCAAAGTTAGCAAATAACCGCAAGGATTATAATGCATTAAAAGTAGTTGGCCCGCGTCACCATGGAACGGCTATTAGGGCTTGGTTCCGCAAGCCGTCGACGGGCTCAGCTCGCGCCAGAGCACCGTCCCACATGATTCCCTGCACTCTGCCTTCAGGATTGATAAGGCCTGCTATAGGAGTGACTGATAGGAATCCATGTGTCCATTTTAGGGTTTAGGTGTAGGAATACTACACCTACAGCAACGGGTGATTACACCACGTGGCCCCAGCTGTCGTGCAGCCAGTTGTGTCAGATTTGGGCGGCCATTCCAGGGGTGGCATAATACATGCTTCAGCCCCTGGTAGGCCCTGGGTACACCGATGCCCTGGATACCTGTGGTATGCTGAGACAGGGACTGACAAGGTGGCCCAGTTCCAATTAGTGGATGTACCTAACGTACATGTGTGTTAATTTCGAGAGAGAACAGCTAGGCTGTGGGTCTGATTGGCAGGCCCACAGTCGGAGAAAGTCGTAAACCAATGAAGCAAAAGCAAAAAATCTGGGTGATCCTAGGATTGCAGACCCTACTCTCCTACAGCAGGTCATCATTACCAATTCAAAGTACTACCATTTGGAGTCACCACTGCTCACGGGGTATTTACCAAATGTCTGGCAGTTGCAGTACATCTGAGAAGACAACCCATCCATGTCTTACCATACCTAGACGACTGGCTCATCAAAGCCAAAACTTACCAAATGTGCCTCCAACACACTCAAAACCACTATTCACTTACTTCACCAACTAAGGTTTACAGTAAATGGGTTGAAGTCTCATCTACAGCCTTCCAACACACAAACTTATCTGGGAGCTGCGATAGACGCTCAAAGCTCTAGCCTGTCCCAATACAGCCAGGATTTAGAGTATTCAGTCCCTTCTCACTCATTTTCTGCCCAACCAATCATTACCAGTAAAAGTATTCATGCAACTGCTAGGGATGATTACGTCTTGCATTATAATTGTTCCCCACACAAGACTTCACATGCGCCCCCTTCAAGAATGATTAGCAAGTCAGTGGAACCAGTCGCAGGGTCAGTTGACCGATCTAGTGTTGGTAGATGGTTGCACCCATCGCTCTCTGCAGTGGTGGAACCCACAAAATGTTTTCAAAGGGCGGCCCTTGACCCTGTTCCACAGACAGTGCTAAGAGCAGACACATCGCTCACTGGTTGGGGCGCTCACCTACAAAGTCACACATAAATCACCTAGCGCTACTAGCAACGTTCCTAGCGCTCAAAGCCTTTCAGACTCCCCTAATAGGCAAAGCTGTCCTAGTCCGCACGGATAACATGACAGCTATGTACTATATACAGAAATGGGGGAGACATTCTCTCCAGCTGTCACGTCTAGCACAAGTTGTTTGTAAATGGGCCATACATCACAAAATGTATCTCCTAGCAGAACATCTTCCAGGAGTAAACAATCAAATTGCAGACCTCAGCAGACACACTAAATCCATGAGTGGGAACTTCATCCCCAGATTCTTCTTTCCTACTTTCAGGAATGGGGATTTCCTCACATAGACCTATTCGCCACAGCTCAAAACTAAAAAAAAGCCCAAGCTTCACCTCCAGGTTCCTACACCCGCTCTACAAAGGCAATGCCTTATGGATGAACTGGTCAGGGATATTTGCCTACGCTTTTCCACCTCTCGCACTCATTCTGCTGGTAGTTCAGAAGCTCAGACAATCATTCCTCAACCTCATTCTCATATCTGTCATGGGAACGTCAGCCTTGGTTCACCACCCTGCTAGAGCTCTCATTAGTGCCACACCAAAAGCTGCATCTCAACTCCAGTCTCCTCACTCAGAGCCATAGAGGAATCAGGCATCCAAATCCCAAAGAACTCAACCTAGCGATTTTGCTCCTAAAATCATAGTGGTTATTTACAATTACCACCAGACTGTATGAATATCCTAAAGGAGGTTAGGAAACCTACTACTAGGGCATGTTATGCAGCAACGTAGAAACGATTTGTTATATACAGTAACAATATCAATCCCCTTGATGCTTCAGTGCAATACATCATCTGTTATCTCTTACACTTCCAGCAATCTGGATTGGCCTACACATCCATTCGATTGCATATAGCAGCAGTAGCTGCATACTTACAAAACAGACAACACTTCACATCTTTATTCAGAGTACCAGTGATTAAAGCCTTTATGGAAGGACTAAAAAGAGTAATACCACCAAGAGCTCCCCCTGAACCAGTATGGAACTTGAACATAGCCTTTAAGAGGCTAATGGGTCCACCTTTTGAACCAATGCTCAAATGTCCACTACAATTTCTCTCATGGAGAGGGTTGCTTTCCTTATTGCAATCACTTCCTTAAGGAGATTTTGTGAACTCCAGAAAATGACTATACAAGAACCTTTCTTTCAACTTCACAAAGAAAAAGTGGTTCTTTGAACCAATCCCAAATTTCTTCCTAAAGTGGGTTCTGCTTTTCACCTCAATCAGTTGTCACCCGTGTTTTTTTTTTTTTATTCCTCATATACCACCAGACAGGGAAGGGCAGTCCAAATGAGGAAGCCCCCTCCCCTCAACCCACACTGGAAAAGTACGATTCCGATTTTAGGACCCTGGGGGGAGAGGGGGAGGGGTCTAACCTCTCTGGCATTTTACTGTTTGCTCTGTCAACTCCAACGTTTACTCACTGAGAGGCCCATTAATGATGTTAGAGATTGAGCCCCAACAGTGCCCAGGTGAAATCATCGGAATACTTCCATCATCTATTCTGCCAGGCCATTAAGGGTGCCCATACCTTTGCTTCACTAGAGGGATCGCAGGCAATATCTGACTCACAGGTAAACATAATATGTTTCAAGCAATCTGAGAAGATAGGTGCCTTCTCGTTTTTCCATGCCCTACATATTTCTCGCCTTGCTAACATAATATAGAAAATAAGTTTAGAATCAGTAGAATCAGTAGCACATATTTGATAATCGTTAACTAACCCAAACAAAATTGTCTTTGGGTTTATGGTAAGTTGTACATTTAATACTGCTGCAGTGAATTCACCTAATCTAGCCCAATACTGCGCCAGAGAAGGACAATCCACAAACATATGTATGTCATCAGCGGCGAGTAATCTACAACGAGGGCACCGATGTTCCAGGTTGGTGAATCGTACAAGTTTCTTGGGCGAGATATATACTCTGTACAGGGTGAACAGATGGTTCCTTTTAAGTGCAGCTGGCTTAACCACATTATGTAGCATAGTAAAGGAATCCTCCCACAACTCCTTAAGATTATTATAATCCAAATCAACCTGTTCGCCCCATATTTTTGAGAGTTCGATCTCCGGAACTTCTTCTGCTCCCATCATGGCCCAATACCAGAATGCCAACTCTCTTTTCCAGGTCCCTTTCTTGCTTACCAGGTCAAAGCTTGAATTAGATGTACAAGACACCGGCGCGAGAGTAGCCCACCAACCTGATAGTTGATAATATTTAAACCTGGTGAGAGAGCCCTCCGTGAGGGTATAGAGAGAATCCCAATCAATGAGCTGTGTATCCTTTAGAAGATCTCCCCAATGTGTAATACCGGCCGACCTCAAAGGGCGAGCTAGCTGATCTTTCAAACACTCTGGGGTCCCTGGTGAGTCCCATATCGGGGCCTGGGGAGCATAATAGGGGATTCCCAACTTTTTCCTGAAAAAAACCCAGTTCTTTAGGGCAGCTAACAGAATCTTCAATCTGACTTTTTTTTAAAAAACCTGGGATCGCCAAATTTGAACAGAAAGTATTCCTGACCCTGGGGTAGATTGTGTAACAAAGCCTGAAATAGGGAGCCTAAAACAGTAGTGTCTGCCTTATCTGCCAATCGTCTGAAATTTTTAAATTGGAACGAATGACAGTAGATAAGTAAGTCTGGAAGGGCAAGGCCCCCAACTTTTAATTTTCGCGTCAATTTTTTCCAAGATATTCTCGGCGATTTAGAGTTCCAAATGAATGAACCTATTTTTCCCTGCAATTTAGCTATGTCTTTTAGATCAAAAGATAACGGAATAGAGTTAAATAAAGTAATTTTAGGCAAAATAGTCATTTTCACAAGGTTCACTCTGCCAAATATGTTAAGCGGAAGCCCAGACCAACGTTGAAGGAGATGACCGATTTCCTTATAAACTCTATCAAAATTTATTTTAGTTGTCTGATTTATATCTTGAACTAGATATATTCCGAGATATCTCATCTTAGATTTAACAGCCAAATGTTCCTCTACCGAATTCCACTGCATAACCTCGGTTTTATCTCTGTTTATTTTATAACCAGAGATTGCCCCAAAGTCTTCTGCGCATGCAAATAGTCTAGGGATGGCCTCTTCTGGGTTCGATGTGAACAGTAAGAGATCGTCCGCATAGAGAGCAAACTTCAACTCCAAACTCGCGATATTAAAAGGTTTGAAAGTCGAGTCAGATCTCAACTTAACAACTAAAGGCTCGATATACAAATTAAACAAAAGAGGGGAAAGGGGACATCCCTGTCTAGTGCCACGGAATATGTGTACCCACTCAGTGAGAAAACCATTTACTAAGATTTTGGCTTTGGGACTAAAATATAAGGATCGAATCGAGGCTATAAAGTTAAATGGCATACCGAATGCAGCTAATGTTTCCCAGAGATACGGCCAACTAACTTGGTCGAAAGCCTTTGCGGCATCAATGGCCACAATAGTTAGGGGAGACTTTTCATTAGTCGCTACATCTATGGCAGCGATGGCCTGAAATGTAAGTTCGTTTAGCTGCCTACCCGGCATAAAGCCTCTTTGATCACTGTGGACCACTGATTTAATAACCTTGGCCAATCTCGTTGCCAATACGCCTGCAAAAATTTTATAATCAGTATTCAGCAGCGAGATTGGCCGATAGGATTCGACCATCAGAGGGTCCTTATTAGGTTTTAATATTAGAGTCACTGTTGCCTCGGACCATGTTTGTGGCACAGCCTCGCCGGAGCGGTGTATTTTATTAAATAAGGTTGTAAGAATTGGTACAACTAATTCTGAGTTTATTTGATATGCCTCAACTGGGAGGCCGTCCGGACCCGCTGCTTTGCCTTTTGCCATGCTCTTTAGTTGATTGTAAACTTCACCCTCCTTGATTGGTGAACTCAAAAAGACCCTATCTGCTTCTGTAAAATGTGGTAAGACTAATTGGTTAAGCCACTTTTCAGCCTTCTCTGAAGAGGAATCTCCTTGTTCTGCATACATCTTTGACATATAATTATGGACTTCTTTGGATATCTCATGGTTGTTGTAGGTCAAAGTCCCTGAGTCTTGTAAGATCAAGCTCCCAATTTGGTTCTTGGCTCGATCTGTTCTGGCCTTCCAGGCCAGGAAACGACCACACTTCTCCCCATAAGAGAAATTACTTAGTCTGCTCGCATCCCATCTTTCCTTAATGGTTTTATCGAGGAGAGCCTGATATTCTGCTTTTAAGGAGTTTAACTCATTCAGTAGTACATCCAGACTAGGATATTGCATTAGGGAGGCTAATTGAAATTGTTGTTCTTTCAACTTAATTTTTATAAGGGAGTCCGCTTCTGCTTTCCTTTTGTCCCTATTTCTCTTAATCGTGAGTGTGGTTATTATCGCCCTCATAAAGGGCTTAAAGGCCTCCCATACAATCTGGGCACTTGCTGAACCACAATTGAATCTAAAATATTCTTCCATCTGTGTGGATAGTTGTAATTTTACTTCGTCCGTTTGTAATAGTGATCTATCAAGAGTCCACCTTCTCGTTTGTACTTCTTTTACGAAATTAACTGTTAATTCCACTGAAGAGTGATCCGAGAGTAGAGCGGGAATGTAAGAGGAGGAGACTACTTGGGCAAGAAGCATTTGATCTATCAGAAAAAAATTAATCCGGGAATGATGCCTATATCTATGACTACAAAAAGAATAGTCTCTACCCGTAACATTCCTAGTCCTCCAAATATCCAGTAAATTGAAGTCTTTCATTACGTTCTGAAGTTCTAATTTTGTTTTGGGAAGAGAAGCGGCAGTGGCTCTAGAGGTCCTATCCAAGTTTTTATCAAAAACCAAGTTGAAGTCACCCCCCGAAATAATAGGGGCATTTAAATTGAAGAGAGATGACTTCAAATTGGCCAGATGTTCCGGACAGTCCTGATTGGGGCCATAATAGACTGCACATGTTAGAGAAAAACTATCTACTTTTAACTGAGCGGACAGCCATCTGCCTGACGTGTCCGTGTCATGGTTCTCTATTCTAATTTTACTATTTCCTCGCATTAATATCGCTACCCCTCTTGTACTTCCACTTTGACGAGAGCACAGGAGATCCTGAACCCAGCTTTGTTTCTCAAAGGCAATCTTGCATTCTTGAAACTCCAGGTGGGTTTCTTGTAGAAGGCATATATGGGCTCCTGATTTTTTCAGAAATTCGCAGACTCTGTTGAGTTTCCTCCCATCTCTCAATCCATTCACATTCCAACTGATTATTTTAGTTTTATTTAGAGAATTCATTATTCCGGAGAGTAAATTTTTTTATACACCAGACGATATCCAGATCTGACTTATATACACAAAGAATATTAAATAATTTACTACAACTCATGCTGCTGGCTCTATGAGGAAATGTTTTATTTATTTTTTCCACCCACCCTATCCCCCCCCTCCACCACCCACCACCCACCATGAGGAACCCCCCCACAACTACCATGGCGATGATAATCGCCTATTTGAGAGGCCCCGTTTTTCGTACAGAGCCCACCACTCTCAATTACACATATTTTACTTAGCCAGTGACCCAATAACCTTGTTACTATTATGTAATCCCTTATATCTACACACACACCTTGTTTATGTTGTATATAAAAAACATTTTTTTTTTTTTTTTTTCAGATATTGTGCAGGAGTCATAAATGGATGTTTTTTTGTTTTGTTTTTTTTTGTGATATGTCGCTATTGTCGCTATTAATGTGGTAGTCTCTATTAAATCTCCTTCATGCGAGATATAAAGGTATCAACTTCCTGGACGGAGGAAAGATTGTGCGTCTTATTTCTCCATACCACTCTTAGGGCAGCGGGGAACTTCATCATCACCTGCGCTCCCAGGCTTCTTAACTCGGACATTCGAGAGCCCAATTCCCACTGTCTTTGGGCTGTAGCGCTGCCCACATCAGAACGTATTAAATATTTGGCGGAGTTGATGTGCAGTGAAGTGTCTTTCAAAGTTCGCCCCAAGATCAACTCCTTAATTGAGAAAGAGAGAAAATTAACCAGGATCTTCCTTGGAGCCTTCCTGTCTGGGTGTTGTCTAAATGGATCTCTATGGGCTCGCTGGATCTCCTTTTCCAGATCAATGTCTGGTCTGTCTTTTAGGACCCCCCTCTCTCAATAGTTTACAAATCAGAGACTTTACATCACCATTCTCTATTCCTTCAGGGATCTTCAAAAATTTCAAGTTGTTCCTTCTGGCGTGGATCTCTAATCTTTCAATATCGCCTTGAAGAGCCCGATTCTGCGTCTGCAGAACAGAGATGGTATCCGAGTGATTTTGAGAACTTTTTGCTAAATTGTCAACTTTATTTTCGAGTGCCTCTGTTCTGGTACAAATATCGTCTAGTTTTGACTCTAGGGCTGTACATTTCTCTGAGATTACCTTCTGATTCCCTTCGGAGATTTCAAACCTGGGAAGCAATTTCGCAAATAGGTCTTCACGGAGGGAGAAAAGAAGATTCTTCAACTGGTTACCCCCCCCCGGGGTGTTCCCCACTAGGGGATTCCTCTGCGGTCTCACTACCACTACCGGATGCATTGTCCTCACGAACAGCAGATTGCAATGCCCCGTCTAAGTGTCCTCCTGTGTCTGAACTCCCTGGTGCTTTACTCAGACCCATTTCAACTTCTATATCTGGTTCAGATAATAGAGGGGTGAATTTATTTGCTAGGGGGATGATCTCCGTGTGAGGCATCGAAGGCATCAAAGGATTCTGTGGAGCATGTGGAGCATGTAAAGAAGTATGATCCTGACTAGAGCCGCTGGAGGGTATAGAACTGCGGAGGGTCTCCTTCTCCATTATTTTAAAATATGATTTCAGTGATGGAGTAGTTCTTGCAATACTACGCCCACCTTTTCTATCGTCCCCCGACTTGTTCTTCTCCCTCCTATCTTTTTTTTTCCTGTGCCAAGGTGACTTGGGTGCCACAGTAGGTTCTTGCGACGTCAGTTCTCTCTCAGGTGTTGAACGCAATTGGTACCTGTTTCTAGGAGCTAAGGCGGGTCCCTTCCTTTGACCACCGATGTCTTTCTCCGTCTCTTTTTCCGCGGAGGAATTACTAGCCAAGGCTACTGAAACCCCCTCCCTCACGTTCGCTATCTCGTGATCTGCAACCACAGTACTGGGGATAGGCTCTATGCCAGCAGGGTCCATCCCTATGCTTTGAAAAATAGTTCGCGGGTAGATATACTCAACAGACTGAACATTTAATAGGTTCTGATAACAACGCAAGGGGTTGAAAGAGAGAGTATCTGCGACAACCTGGGAGATCTCACCTGTGGCTGTAACGGCTATGCTGAAGGTCCGAGGCCAAAATTCCCCTCCCTTCCACCGCCTTACCGACCATGAGCGCTGACCAACGTTGGAGCGGACATAGGACACCGTACCACGGGTGTGGGTGGGATAAATCCTCGCAGACGCTGCCGTCGCTCTCCTCCACTCCCCAGCGAAACCTCTGCCCGCACACCAAGATCCTCCCAAGGTCTCTCTGCACCTCTCTTCACTGCGCGCCGGCGACGCAGGGTGTGACGAATCGTGGACTGTCATCCGCTGTTTCACTCCCCCTGGGTCCAAGCGCTCGCCGAAGCCTGTTCCTGTTCCTGTTCCACTCTCCACAGCAGCGCGAGATATCCGGGGGGAGAAAAGGAAAGAAAACCCCCTGTGAGCGTAGCACACCGGTAAGTAATATGGAGAAAATCAAATCCTCACCATTCCGTCCTAGGCGAGGAACTCCATGCAGGGGACACGGCTAATTTGAAAGGGAGACCGGGCAGACATCTGACAAAAAGACGGAGCCTCTCACGGCCGGCGTCAGCCTGCCGCCATGTTCCTCAAGCCACTCCCACCATGTGTAGGACTCGCCCGTGTTCTTTCCTCACCCTTTTTCTGTAGCAGAACGAGCTCTACACACAGTAGCTATTAGAAAAGCTCTACTATATTATGTGGAAAGAACAAAAGATTTTCGTAAGACAAAACAGCTCTTTTGCTTTTTCGCCACCACACAAAGGCAATCTCATTTCTAAATCGGGCATTGCAAGATGGATCGTGAAATGTATCCAAACAGGTTATGTGAAAGCAAAAACAACCTGAGTTTCTACTCATTTTTTCTTAAGCAGTTAAAATCTGTTGGGCCCAGGCTCCAGTACTCGTAAATGAGACTCCCAGGTAACAAAAAGAGTTAACTTTAGAAATTACAGTATTATCAATAAAAAAGGGTCTGCATTTGATTGCTTTGTGACCACATATCATAGTGAAAGTTTTCTCTTTGTTAATCACCATTCTTTTTTTTAGATGCCATAAAATCTGCCAAAGCATTAATCAGTCTCTGCAAGCCAACCAGGGCCCTGGCTATCGAAACAGGGTCATTGCTGTATAATAACACTGATATAGGCCACCCGGTGGCACGCATGACATCAGCTTGTATGGACTGCAGAGCTATATCCCCCTCATTATTAAAAAGGCAAAACAATAGAGGGGCCAAAACACAAACCTGTTGAATTCCACTCCCAACTTTAAGTGAAGGGGAACATTCACCCTGTTGCCCATAGCAAAGTTTGCTTTATACATTCTCATACGTGTGTGATAAACTAATAATAGCCTTAGGGGCACCAAGGGAAAGCAGGGACGACCTCGGTAGAGCATGATAAACAAGATCAAAAGTGCTGCTTAAGTCAGCAAAACAAAGGTATAAAGATCCTAGTTTAGCTCTGCTGTATCAGGAGATCTAAATGAACGCACTGCACAATATTACCCATACCCTTTCCAAAACCAAACTGGGCTCTGGATACAATTGAAGATTCCTTCACTCACTCTGCCAAACTCATGAGGAGAATCCTACTCACCACTTTAACTGACAAATCTAAAAGTGAAATTGGATGGTAGTGTTTGGGGTCTGATTTATTACCATTCTTATATGTAGGTATAACTATTGAGAGAGTTCAGGAAATAGGGATCATACTGTGACAATAGCTGCATTGAATACTCATCAGAATGGGGCTCCATAGTTCTACCGCCTATTTAAAAGCATCCACGGTCACCCCGTTGCGCCCTGGAGCCCTGCCAGTGGCATGATTATGCAAAGCTCGGATGACTTTTTCATTGTGATGTCTAATGGGAGGGTGGTCCCAGCTACCCCTCTCAACACAGGCTTCTAGGCTGCTAATCACACTGCTCTGTGCAAAGATTGCAGAAAAATGTGCTACCCAAGCTTCACAGGAAATTAAGGAATTAAGCTCTGGGTAGTATTCTTTTTTAGGAAGGGAGCATTGATTATATCCCAAAATAGATTGTGGTCTTTGGATTCTACAGCTAAGGTTAATTTGGACCACGCCTCCCCCTGCAACACCTTCTTTTCTGCTGCAAGGACCTTCCTATATTGCAGGCGATGGGATTTAATTAGGGTATAATTCAATTTGTGGGAATGTAAGGCCACTTTCAGTTGCCGGGAAGCCTTTGTACATGAATTATCAAACCACCTCCTCTTCCTTGTACGGGAAGGATTCAAATTCCGGGTCAAGAGTGAGTTAATAGAGCAAGTAAAGAGCTAGCAGCTTGACAGCCCTTTAGAGGTCACCTGCTCCTTTAAACAGTAAGCAATATCAAAATGGTTCCTATATACTAGCTCTTTTAATATTCTATTTGGCTCTGTTCTCTCGTAGGTGATTGCCATGTATAGTCATAAGCGTTGAATAGTCTCACCCATCTGCAGAGACCCCGGAGCACTTTATCCAATATAGGTTCTTAATTGTTGAAGTTCGCATTTCTTCGGGAAGACCTTGAGAAGTTACTTAGTCATAATGCAGCCTAGAAGTAGGCTTCAGTGGTCAGAGTTCTTCATCTTGGAATGGCAAAAGAAGAGATTGTAATTGTATATGCTCTCAGTACATGAATTGTTTGTAATGGCACAGAAAAACGAATCTTCGCAAATCCTTTTGCTATGAGAAACGGAGATGAAGAGCTACAGGACAATGTAGTCCATAGGCTGCCATTATAAGTGTAGAAAAAGTAGGCTGTGCCTTTAAGAGCAGAGCGACCACCAGTCTCCCATCATGCTTAGCCAAAGGCAGTTACCTCAGTTCTTTTTTCCAGACCTTCTTACAGGACCCTTGGAGCCTTGAAATCTACCCTTTTAGGTTTTTTCTTCAATTTACATCTTCAAAGTCCACTGTTTTTTGCTTCACTCGACATCTTTTTGTCTTCCTCTGTGGAGCAAAGTATTTTTCTGAAAGGAAAGAGGCTTCTTTCCTATTTAAATGCCATCTCTTTTAGACAAATGTCCTAGATGTGGCAGAAAATAGGCTAAAACAGACCCACATGAGGTCTGTATTTGTCTACCATGCTCTCAACTTCCTGCCTCCTGAGACATCTGCAAAACCTTTTACAGACGTACCCTGCGTGACAGGGAGAAGATTCGCCTGCAGGGAAGAGAAGAGAGGAGAAAACCCACAAGTAGACAGTAGGACCTAGGAAGGGGTAACTCCTCCACTCAATCTCCTGTTGACATGGGAGATCAGAGGCATCTTCAGGCAGAAAATGCTATCTGTCCCAGCCGAAGTCGAGAGGAGGTAGAGCACCAACATGCTTGCCGTCCTTGACTGACTCGATGTCGCGTAAACTTCAACGCTCTATATCTAGAACCACTCAAGCAACATCGAGAGCCACTTCACACCATGGGCCGACGCGGAGACAGGTGTCGATGTCGAGGGATACCGACTCGCCGTTGCCGCAAGGTAGGAGGTCAACGTCGATAGCTAAACATCGACATCAAGAAGCTGGTCTTCATCACGTAGTCTACGTCGAAAGGGGTCGACGGCTAGGAGCAGATCGTCATAGAAGGCCAGTCGACGACAAAGGTCGAGACAAAAACCTTCCAAAAGGAGGAGAATCTACCCCTCATTGGAGTCTCATTCCAGATCTCCATCACTGGTTGAGATACCTGCATCTCGCATGCCGGTCTCTCCTTGTCCGGACCCAGCGGCTCCCAACAGCGCCAATACCTCCAGCACTACCGGCTCCGCCTCCAGTACCTCAGCATACGGTGCTACCCTCGCTACCAGAGCCGGTCCTTCCTTCTCCTGTGGTACCTCCGGTCCTCATCACACCGGCAGCTAGGAGATCACGTTAAAGGACATGCCATTGTTCTCGCCATGGGCACTCTCACTCCTCCACAAGATCACCCCATTCACGTTGCCGATCTTACCACAGGTCAAGATCATGCTCACAGCGTCATCGCTATCTACCAGAGGATACTCTCCTACATTGACAGACTCGCCTCAACCTCGGTCCTCCCCAATTAATGATAGCAACACTTTTCAAGAGGTACTGGTTTGAGGTGCATCGAAATTGAACATACCTATGGAGATCCCTACTCCATCAACTTCTGTCATCTTTGAGACCCTTCACCAACGCATGGCCTCTGGACCGTTAATTCCACTAGTACCAGGTCTTCTGGAGCCAGCTTTGGAATTGTTCCTTACTCCTGCTGCTGCTAAATCAGCACAATAAAGGCTCCAAAAGAAATAGTGAGCACCAGAACAGGATCTACTGTTCTAACGTGCCGATTCCTCCCCACCTCAGTGGTAATTTTAGCGTCACGAAAATCCCACGCCACCTCACCATCTGTTACTTCTGCCCCGATGGGAGCAAAAATGTGGATCCTAGATTTGCAGCACCGCTGCTACATCCATGAAAGCGGCCAGTGCCACAGCCCTACTAGGAAGGTATGACAGTTTCTTGTGGCATTTCATTCTCCACTTTGCGGATCATCGCCCAAAAGAGCACCGGGAAGATTTACTAGAAATCGTGCAGGAGGGAGCAATGGTCTCAAATCAAGTCATCAGCGTGGCAGCGGATTCCTAGTTTCTTGCCGCTCACAGTTTGGCAAGAATGAAGATGGAGGTCGATACCTTAAAAGCGGTGGCATTAGAAAAATCTAAGGAACAGCGGCGCTCTTCCCACCCTTACCACCGCCGTTTCCCCTCACAGAGGGTTCAAACCCCTCAATGGCAATCCGGTAGATCTCAACAATGTCAGTGACCTTACCAGCCACAACGCAAGACACACAGGGGCTGAGACTCCCAACAATCTAACCAGGGAGGACGACAACCCGCTGCAGCCAAATCCTGAATCGTTCCTTTCCCCCTCTTCTGTTAACCAACTTCGGTAGGGGGAAGCATTGCAAACTTCAGAGGTCTGGGTCGTGACTATTGTCAAACATGGTTATCGTCTCAGATTCACTGCCCCACCACCATCCATTCCACTGAGGTTGTCCACGTCTCGCCTCAAGCTTGTACAGGAGGAAGTCAACACTGCAACAAAAAAGCGATGAAACCAGTCCCTCAAAACCAACGAGGGCAAGGTATCTACTAAAGATACTTCCTAGTGCAAAAGAAAATCAGACAAGAGGTGAGGCCTGTCCTTGTTCTTTGCATCGCAAACAAGTGGATCTGGAAGGAAAAATTCAGGATGCTGGCTTTACACCAAATTTAGCCTCCACTTCAACAGGGAGACTGGCTCTGTTCAATAGATCTTCACGATGCCTATTTTCATATTCCTATCACAAAGGCCAATCGAAAATTCCTCAGGTTCATCGTGGGACAGAACCACAACCAATATGCGTTTCTACAATTCGGCCTCAAGTCATCGCCCAGGAGCTTTTTCAAATGAATGGCTGTAGTGGCAGCACACCTTCGGAAACGCAAAATCTTTGTAGTTCCCTATCTGGACGATAGGCTGATTAAGGCATCTACCTTCACGGAAGCCCAGGAACATTTCCTATGGACGTGTGATATGCTTCATTGCTTAGAGCTGCACGTCAGTGATCAAAAGTCCACGTCATCTCCGGTTCAGATACATTACTTAGGGGCTGCCATCAACACTTTACTACAGGAAAAGGTGTGTTCTTCGGAAGAACGACGGTTATCCATTCTCCGAAAATGTCTCTATCCAGCAGATAACCCATCCATTAGTATGCATAGTCTCTTCGCTCATCGGCTCAATGGCTTCATGCATATTTGACTCCCAGTGCTCCCCTCCAAATGTGCCCTCTCCAAGACTGCTTGGAGGACGAGTGGAATCAGTTCTCAGGTAACTGGGAGGACAAGATCTTCTCAAATCATGCTATAGCATCTCTCCAGGTATGTTCTCAGAATAATCTCAAGGAATTGCCTTTTCACCACCAGTCACCAACACAGACCATGGTCACAGATGCCTCAATCAATCAGGGGGTTTATATAGCGCACAACTCACCCGTGAGGGTCTCAAGGCACTGGCGGGGAGGCGGGAGCGGCTCCGGATCAGTCAAAGAGCCAGGTCTTGAGGTCCTTCCTGGACGAGTGCGGGGTCGGGGAGCGTCTGATGTTAACGGGGAGCTCATTCCAGGTCTTGGCTGCGGTGTAGGAGAAGGCTCTGCCGCCAGTTCTGTTTCTGCGGATGCGGGGGACCTCTGCCAGGATCGAGGTCGGCAGAGCGGAGGTTTCTCTTGGGTACGTGGAAGGATACTCTCTCGTTGAGGTCTTTGGGTCCAATGTTGTTGAGGAATTTGTAGATGTGGGTGAGGAGTTTGAAAGTGACCCTCTTCTCGACGGGGAGCCAGTGGAGGCCTCGTAGGTGTTGGGTCATGTGTTTGTGACGCATTGTCCTGAGGATGAGTCTGGCTGCGGCGTTCTGGATGGTTTGGAGTTTCTGTAGAAGAGTTTTGTTGATTCCGGTGTAGAGGGCATTGCCATACTCCAGTCTGCTGGTTATGAGCGCGTGGGTGATGGTCCTTCTGCAGACCAGGGGGGATCCATTTCAAGGTCTTACGGAGGATGCGCAGGCAGTTGAAACTAGTGGAGGCGACGGCGTTGATCTAGCGGTTCATGGAGAGGGAGGAGTTGAGAATGATGCTGAGGTTTCGGGCGTGGTCTGTAGGGGTGGGTGGATTTCCGAGGGAGGAGGGCTACCAGGTGTTGTCCCAGGCAGAGGTGCAGGGTTTGAGGATGAGGACCTCGGTCTTCTCTGAGTTGAACTTCAGGCAGCTGTCTTTTATCCAGGCTGCCACGTTCTTCATACCTTCCTGGAAGCAGAGTCTGGTGTCTTCGGGATTCTTCGTTAGTGAGAGGATGAGCTGTGTGTCGTCGGTGTAGGATACAATGCTGAGCCCATGCTGTCTGACAATGGCGGCGAGGGGGGCCATGTAGATGTTGAAGAGCATGGGGCTGAGTGATGATCCTTGGGGTACTCTGCAGTTGATATTGGTAGGTTCAGAGAGGAAGTCTGATCCTCTGGGTTCTGCCGGAGAGGAAGGATTGGATCCAGTCGAGGGCGGCTCCTTGTATCCCCGCGTTGTGAAGTCTGGCTGCGAGCGTGCGATGTGAGACGGTGTTAAAGGCTGCAGAGAGGTCTAGAAGGATGAGGGCCGCAGTGTGTCCCTGGTCGAGTATCATGCGGATGTCATCAGTGGCGGCGAGGAGGGCGGTCTCGGTGCTGTGGTTGCTAAGGAATCCAAGGAATCCAGACTGGGAGGCGTCTAGGATGGAGTTCTCTTCGATTGAGGTCAGCTGGGCGTTGACGAATCTCTGTGACTTTGGCCGCAAAGGGGAGGAGAGAGATGGGCCGGTAGGTTTTTCCGGTCCGTTGAAACTGCCGTTGGTTTTTTGAGGAGGGGTTTGATCTCAGCCCGCTTCCAGTCGTCTGGGCAGATGCCAAGGAGGAGTAGATGGTCGGTCCTAGTTCGGGTGCGATGGCAGCGGCGGCCCTGTGGAATATGTGTGGTGGGCAGGGGTCTGTTGGGGCGCCTGAGTGGGTTTTCTTCATGGTCGCAGTGATGTGTTGGGACGGTGGCGGGATCCCAGGTCATGATGGTTGGCTTATCGGCGGCGGTGGGTAGATGGGTGGTGTCCAGCGGCGTTTCGCTGAAATTGTTGTAGAGGGTCTTGATCTTCAGATGGAAGTAGGAGCTGAGCTTGTTGCAGAGTTCCTGGGAAGGTGTGATGTCCGTGGCTTCGCTGGTGGGTTTTGCGAACTGCTGTATGACGTTGAAAAACAGTTCCTTGGCGTTGGTCGAGTTGGTCAGGACTTACTCTTATGAAGGACCGTGTGGTGTCTCTTATGCGCTGGTGGTATTCCTTCAGGGTGCTCCTGTGATAGATCTATGCTTCCGTGGTTTTCTGGTTTCGCCAGGCCTTCTCTAGGCGTCTGCAGGAGCATCTGGCTTCTTGTAGTTCTGTGGTAAACCAGGCGGCCTTCAGAGGGCGTTGTTTGGTGCGGTGGCGGAGGGGAGCGAGCTTGTCGGCGCAGCAGGAGATCCAGCGGTGAAATTCTGCGGCGTTGGTGTCGTACGTGGTGCTGGGGGGGTTTTGGAGGAGGGTGGTGTTGAGGTGTTCCTCTGTGACCTTGCTCCAGTTCCGTCGTGGCGGGCGCGGGGCGGGCTTGGGTGCGGTGGTGGTGTTGAAGGTGAAGTGGACGCAGTGGTGGTCTGTCCAGAGGGGCTGGGTGGTGTGGCTGAAGCAGATGTTTGTCCCTCCCGCGAAGATGGGGTGGAGGGTGTGTCCAGCTCTGAGCGTGCGTGTTGACCAGCTGCTTTAGCCCGAGGTTGTCGAGGAGAGTGGTGGGGTCTGGGTCGTTGCAGTTGAGGTGGAAGTTCAGGTCCCAGAGTAGAATGTAGTCCGTGGAGGTGATGGCATGGGGTGCGACGAGCTCGGCGATGGTCGTTGCGGGCTGGGTGAGAGGTCCTGGCTGTCTGTAGATGAGGGTGCTGCGTAGCGTGGTCCTGGAACTTGTCAGGATCTGGAAGTGGAGGTGTTTTGTGTTGGAGTGGGGGTCGCTCGTGTGGGATGTGGAGAGTCGAAGGGCGGTTTTGTGTGCGATGGCGAAACCTCCTCCTTGCCGGTGGGGGTGGTCCTTTCTCAGGATCATGTAGCCGTTGGGGATGGTCGTGGCGATGTCGGGGCCGGAGGAGGCGTTTGTCCAGGTTTCCGTGAAGAATATGACAATCGGCGAGAGGGTGTCGATTAGGTCCCAGATTCCTACAGCATGTCGGTGCAGGGAGCGCACGTTGAGGAGGATGCATGTCAGGGTTTCGGTGGTGCGTGCGTCAGGCGAACGGATATGGGAGCGTTGTCGATGGTGAAGGATCTGCGGCAGGGTCTGCACGAGTACTGTCCGGCGAGGATCTTGCGCAGTCGGCGTGTCTTCCGGGATTGAGTGCGTGGAGAATGGTTGAGTCGTAGCGGTGGGGACTGGGAGAACCAGGGTACCTGGCACTGGTCGCGTTTGTGTCGCGGGTTGATGCAGACGGACTAGCGTTAGGCGAGCCGAACAGCACAGCCACTGCACAGCGGTCACCATTAAGTAGGGGAAGGAGGCAGGAGCAGAGGTGGGGGCTGTGGCGGGATGGGAGGGGCTGCAGGGGCAGAAGCAGCAAGAACCAGGCTGGGGAAACCAAACAAGAATCAGGCAAAATAAAATTAGGCAAGTTACGCAAAAAAACTGTAATCTGGCAAAGTAAAACTTAAGTCCGGCGGAGATGAGGAATAAGAACTACAATCGCCCAGAGGCGGTGCGGGCTGCTGGCACAAACCCTGCGCAGCAGAGGACTCTAGGATGCTGCGGTGGGACGGGTGCTGGGGAGGTTGCTGGCCTTGACAGAAGGTCTAGGTTTCACTGCTCGGGTCGGGAGCCCACATAGACCACATACAGATACAAGGGCTATGGTTCCCGAGAGAACAGACCTATATCAACCTTCTGGAACTCCGAGCAGTACACCTGGAACTCAAGGCTTTTTATTAGTCATTCATGACCAACACCCTACTTGTTCAGACGGACAATACAACAACCATGTACTACCTGCACTAGCAGGTGGGAACACGGTACAGAGCCCTGTCACAAGAAGCTCAATCTATCTGGCACTGGCTCATCCCCATGGATATAACAGTGGTTGCTGCGCATGTGCCAGGGGTAGAGAATGGCCCCACAGACGCGCTCAGCAGGGTTCTCAACGAAAACCACAACTGGGTGTTGAACAAAGAAGTCTTGGAAGATATCTTCAGCTTGTGTGGCACATCTTCTACAGATCTGTTCGCCACAGAGGAAAACAAAAAATGCCTCGACTTTGCCTCCAGATTTTAGCATCCAAGGTCACTAGTTAATGCCCTATGGATCAACTGGTTGAACAAATTTCTTTACGCTTTTCCTCCAATACCACTGATACCAGCAGTTCTGCACAAACTGGCGACCACGACAGCCAAGATGATTCTCATCGCCCCAGGGTTGGCCGAGCCGACTGTGGTTTCTGGGCCTCTTTCACCGATCCATCCGTCCACATCTCAGGCTGCCTTGCATACCGGACCTTCTCACGAAGTTCAAAGGCCAACTGCTACACCTCAGCATTTCCTCCTTGAGTTTGGCAGCATGGCTCCTGAGAAAGCACAGTATGGTCATTGAAATCTGCCTCAGGACTGTATGGACATTTTAAAGCAAGCGAAGCAGCCATCTCCAAGAGTAGGTTATGCTTTTAAATGGAGCCGATTTTGTATTTGGTATTCCTCAACAGATTGATCCCACCTCTTGCCAGTAGAAAGCCGTTCTCCTGTATTTATTACACCTTACTAAATCTGCCCTTCAATAGTCTTCCATCAGAATCCACCTGTCTGCTCTCACGGCATACAGGTAAGTTCTTCACAAATCTGTCTTTAGGATTCCAGTTCTTAAAGATTTCCAAGAGGGGTTAAAGAAGGATTTTCCTCCCAAGAGACGCTCCTCTCCTCCATGGGAGTTGAATGTAGTACTTTCTCGCCTCATGCTTTCACCCTTTGAACCCATTCACAAAGCTTCATTACAGCATCTCACATGGAAAACTGCATTCCTGGTGGCCATTACATCATCTAGGAGAGTTGGTGAGATCCAGGCCTTTTGCACCCATTATCCTTACACAGTCTTCCATTCTTTTAAAGTGGTGCTATGTACTCATCCTAAGTTCCTCCCCAAAGTGGGTCTCAGACTCCCACGTAAACCAGACTATTGCTTTATCCACCTTCTTTCCAAACCCTTCGTCCCCTGCGGAGAGGGCTCTCCACTCGCTGGATATTAAAAGGGTACTTAAATTCTATTTAGATAAGACCAAAGCCATTCATAGCTCGCAACAGCTGTTTATTAATTATGTCCCAGTCAGCACAGGTTCAGCTACTTCTAAACAGTCGATATCTAGGTGGATTGTCTCGCATTCTCTGCTGCTATCAGCTAGCCAACAAATCTCTTTCCCAATGCTACCTCTACCAGAGGCAAGGCAGCTACTGTTGCTTTAATGAGGAATATTCCCTTCGTGGATATTTTCATGGCAGCTACTTGGAGATCACTCCATACGTTCACTAGACACTACTTTTTTGACACAGATGCTCAAGTAGGACAGGCATCCCTCAGAAACCTTTTTACTTAGCGGGTTATTTTCTTGGTTTGTTGTGTCTACTCCACCGCCTCGGGGTATAAGCTTGCTATTCTATTCAACGCTTATGACTATACATGGGAATCCCCTACAAGAGAAGTTATAGTTTCTTACCTGTAATTACAGTTCTCTTGTAGGGAGATTTCCATGATAGTCATAAGCATTCCTCCCTCCTCCCCATGGAGTGGGCAGATAATTTCATGCTCTGCTAGAAGTGACTGAGTATAGCCTTCAAAAAGAATTGAAATTGAGGTAACTGCCTCTGGCTGAGCTTGATGGCATACTGGTGGTCCCTCTGCACATAAAGGGCACGGCCTACTTTTTCTTCACTTATAATGGCAGCCTATGGGCTACATTGTCCTGTACCCCTTCATCTGTTTCTCATAGCAAATGGGTTTGTTAAGGTTCGTTTTTCTGTGCCATTACAAAACATTCATGTCCTGAGAGCATATATAATTACAATCTCTTCTTTTGCCATTCCAAGATGAAGAACTCTGACCACTGTAGCCTACTCCTAGGCTGCATTATGACTTTCTTAAGTGAGTTTTCAATGTCTTCCCAAAGAAGGCTAGCTTCAACACTTGAGAACTTATATTGGATAAAGTACTTGAGGGCACCGCAGATAGGTGTGACTATTCAACGCTTATGACTATCATGGAAATACCCCTACGAGCGAACTCTAATTACAGGTAAGAAACTATACCTTCCTGCCCATTTGACTAGCACACCGTTGGGTCTAATGGGAATGGTGTTATTAACTAATGCAGGAGCTACATATTTCTTACCCCATAAAAGAAAGGGCATTAGAACTAAGCCACGATCACTCAGTGGTGACTGAACAGTCTTTGGGGTACCACACAAACGGCTGGCAGAGGTAGATATGAACACATGATCAATAACTGGTGAAGCATTTCTACCTATAAAGGATATAATTTGTTCCCTGTTATCACCATATTCACACTTAAACAACAGTAGATCATACTTAGAATTAAGTGTTTCCCCATAATTATGACAAAAATGTATAGTACCCTCCCTATCCAAATTTGTATGGCCACATACAGGTTTGGTTGTGGGCAAGACAGGATATTGAAATAGCCATCCCTTAGCAGTACAAAACAAGTATGCACAGAGCGTAAATAACCATCCAGCCCAGATTCAATTGCATAGGCCACCTTACTGTGTGTAAAGCCGAATATTATTATAAAAATTGATCAAGACCAAATCAGGACTCCCTTTGATGGATAACCACAACAAATGTAAGTGTGGGCCTACACGAGAAAACATTTTGTAGGTGACTGTGAGCTTATTAGAGATAAGAATCTAAAAGCCCTCAACATGTTTGGAGGTTGTACACCATGTTTCTTGTAAACCGATAACAATGCCAGATATGGTATTGGCCCCTTCCAAGGTTCCCAACTTGATAACCCTCCCACCTTCCATGTGGCAAATTTATACCAGCCATCCAGGTCTGGAGAAATATTACACATAATATGCTCCTTGTTATTCTGACCTATATGGCTAGGGTCAGGTACACATATGTTCGAGGCATATGAGCTGCAGATCACACACTGAGGATAAGATCGCCATCTGGTGTTGGGCTCGGATGATTGCAGGTTGTTGTTGTCTTCGGAAGAAGCCTTTGGTCACGAGGATGGTGACTCCTCCCCTGGACAACAGTGCGCATGGGCATCCACTCCATCGTCAGATTGTTTTTTTCCGCCATTGGGTTCGGATGAACTTTTTTCCGCTCCAGCAGAAAACTTCTAGCAATCAATTTAACTCCTTGATCTTCATTCCATCGACGTCAACATCAACTCGGACCGGTTCCGCAAGCGGCTGATGGACAGGACACCCTTCAAGAAATGCCCCCAGTGTGGAGCGAAGTTCCCCCACAGTGACCACCACGAGGTTTGTAACCTCTGCCTGTCGCCGGAACACAACGAGTCCACCTGTCCAGCTTGTTCCGCTTTCCGTTCGAAGAAGACCCTCCGGGACCGAAGAGCTCGACGCCATATTATGGCCAAACCAGCTCCAGAACCGGAGGACATCTTTGCTCAAGATGTTCCCGAAGACGACACCGAAGACCTCGAGATCGTGTCCGAGGCCGACGATTCAGATGACCTCATCACTCCAGGGCAGCGTGTGAGTACCACCCCCCCTGCCCCTGCCCCATCCAAAAAACCATTGGTCAAGACTCCGCCAGCTGGGCCCAGTCGCGACCGGAAATCCTCTTCAGAAGCCCCGCCCTCGGGCCCGGCTCCGAAGACATCTAAGCCTGTAGGTGGCTCGGGCTCGAGCAAACCTCACCTGATTGTGCCTTTAACACCCAAAAAACCACTGTCGGCACCGAAACAGGCTCCAAGACCGAAATCTCCTTCGGCACAGAAACGTTCCTCGGCACCGAAGTCTCCACCGGCACCGAAACGTTCTTCGACATCGATGCCTAAAAGTCCCTCGGCATCGAAGCATACATCGGCACCGAAGCATACATCGGCACCGAAAACTCAGTCGGCTCCGAAAAATCCATCGGACCCAACACATCCTTCGGCACCGAAAACATTATCGGCACCGAAAACATTATCGGCACCGAAAACTACGCCCACACTGAAAAAAGCTCAGACAGACCCGAAGCGGACATCGCAGCCCCCACCTTCGGAGCCAGATGAACTTTTTCGACCAGATCCTACTCAAAAGCGGATCTACATCAATCCTGACACTGGACATGTGACTGCCATCCCATATAAAAAGCGGAAGCTGGACATTACACCTCCCCCAGCTCCCATACGGAAAAAGGACTGTGCCACTTCACCACTTCGTCCTTCCTCTCCTGTATTACCTTCTAACCCGTCCCCCCCTCCTCCTCCTGATTCTCCTTTACCTTTACCTTTACCATCTCCCTGTCATTCACCCCCTCCACAGGATGATGATGATGACTTAGGGGGAGGGGCGGACCCTGATCTCTTTAATTATCCTGTTGAACCTACCGACCCGTTTACTTTGCCAGACACAGCACCGGTAGATGACTGGTCTTACCCAATACCTGACATGCCTGACCCCACTACCTACCCCTCCAAGCCCTCCCCTCCTGATGACCACCTAGGGTTTGGCCAACTGATAAACAGGGCAGCAACATTCCATGGTGTCACTATGCACACAGACCCCCTTGAGGAGGATTTTCTCCTCGATACCTTTGAACAGTCACAGAAAACAGTTCATATACTTCCCATGATTAAAGGGGTTATAAAGCATGCCACTGACGTCTTTAAAGACCCTGTCCGAGCGAGGGTTCTCAACCCCCGCATCGAAAAAAAGTACCGACCAGCCCCGCAGGACCCTGCATACATTAAAGCCCAGCTCCCTTTAGACTCCTTGGTCGTATCAAATGCCAGGAAGCGCGTTAACTCACAGACTACTGGAGAAACGCCCCCCCCAGACAAGGAGTCTAAGCTTTTAGAGGCCTCAGGAAAACGAGTCGCCGCACAGGCGGCGAACCACTGGCGTATTGCCAATACCCAAGCCCTGTTAGCCCGGTATGACAGGGCACATTATGACCAACTTGAGGACCTCATCCAACATCTGCCTGAACCCTTTAAGTCCCAGGCCACTGACCTCATTCAAGAAGGCAAATTAATATCTAATGCCTCCATTAAATGCGCCTTAGATGCGGCAGACACTGCTTCTAGGGCGGTCAATACTAGCGTCTTACTCAGACGTCATGCCTGGCTCCGTATTTCCGGTTTTAAACCGGAGGTTCAAACCACAATCCTAGCTCAACCTTTTAACCAGGAGCAGCTATTCGGCCCTGCAGTGGATACTGCATTAGAAAAAATGAAAAAGGATAATGAAACTGCCAAGTCTATGGGAGCACTGCAGTCTCCTCAAAACCGGGGTTCATTTCGTCGCTCCTTTTATAGAGGAGGCTCCAAAAACACATCAACTGAGACCACGTCCACCTTTAAAAATTCTGGACAAACATCCCCTAACAGAGGTTATTTCAGGGGAGGTTATAGGGGAAACAATAACAAAGGTCGAGGGCGGGGCAACAACAACAACACCCGCACCTCACCAGCCACCAAACAGTGACTTGCCACCACTCCCCCCAGACCATTCCACTCCTGTCGGGGGGCGACTCCAACAATTCCTACCTGTCTGGACTTCCATCACCACAGACAGATGGGTAAGACAAATTATCCAGTCTGGCTACTGCCTCGAACTCATACAATCCCCCCCAAACATACCACCCAAACAACGTCCAATGTCCTTACATCATCTCTCTCTCCTCAAACAAGAAGTTCAATCCCTGTTACAAAAACATGCGATAGAACCAGTTCCCCTTCAACATCAGGGAAAAGGGGTATATTCTCTATACTTCCTCATTCCCAAAAAGGACAAAACACTAAGGCCCATACTGGATCTCAGACTACTAAACCAGTATATACATTCGGATCATTTTCATATGACCACTCTCCAACAAGTCCTCCCACTGTTACAACAGGGAGACTTCCTTGCCACATTAGACCTCAAGGACGCATACTTTCACATCCCTATGCATCCCGCTCACAGAAAATATCTACGATTTGTGGTAGATGGGCAACACTATCAATTTACAGTTCTCCCATTCGGAGTAACAACGGCACCCAGAGTGTTCACCAAATGCCTAGCAGTCGTGGCAGCGCATCTCAGAAGACAACAGATCCATGTCTTCCCCTATCTGGACGATTGGCTCATAAAAGCCAACACATACCAAAAATGCGTACTCCACACTCATCGCACAATTCAAACTCTCCACGATTTGGGATTCACTATCAACTACCCCAAATCCCACCTACAACCCTCCCACTTACATCAGTATCTAGGAGCAACCATAGATACCTCCAAAGCCATTGCTTATCCCAGCACCGCCAGGATAGCCAGTATACAAAATCTCATCTCTCAATTTCAAACTCATCCATCTCTTCCAGCAAGAGTATTCATGCAGCTCCTAGGCATGATGGCGTCATGCATCTCCATAGTCCCACACGCACGACTTCAAATGCGTCCCTTACAGGAATGTTTAGCACAACAGTGGAACCAAGCTCACGGACAACTTACCGATCTGGTGTTGGTGGACAGTCGCTCACTTCGCTCACTGAAATGGTGGAACACCATCAACCTGTCCAAAGGGCGACCGTTCTTAGAGCCTCTTCCACAAGTTGTGCTAACTACAGACGCATCTCTCACAGGGTGGGGAGCCCACCTCCTTCACCATACCACTCAGGGCAGATGGACCAGTCAACAAAAACTGCTCCACATCAACCACCTGGAACTCTTAGCAGTGTTCTTAGCACTAAAATCCTTTCAAGTTCACCTCAAGAACAAAACTGTCCTCATACGCACAGACAACATGACGACAATGTATTATATACAGAAACAGGGAGGGACACACTCTCTCCAACTGTCCCAACTGGCACAGCAAATCTGGAGATGGGCAATTCCCCAAAACATCTATCTGTTAGCAGAACATCTCCCAGGGATCCACAATCAAGTGGCCGACCTCCTAAGTCGCCACACACAGCAAATCCACGAATGGGAACTACACCCCAAAGTTCTACTCCCCTTCTTCCAAAAGTGGGGACAACCGGACATAGACCTGTTCGCCACTCCCGAAAACACAAAATGCCCAACCTTCGCCGCCAGGTTTCCACACCCGCAGTCGAAGGGCAATGCCCTATGGATGAACTGGTCAGGCAGATTTGCGTACGCCTTTCCGCCTCTCCCACTAGTTCCATTTGTGGTACGCAAACTGAAACAACAGTCACTAACACTAATACTAGTGGCTCCCACTTGGGCACGTCAACCGTGGTTCACCACACTTCTGGAACTATCTTTAGTTCCACATCAAAGGCTACGCCTCTCCCCGGATCTATTAACCCAGAACCATGGAGAAATCAGACACCCAGATCCTCAAACACTGAACCTAGCGATCTGGCTCCTGAGGTCTTAGAGTTCGGTTACCTCAATCTCCCTCCAGACTGTATGAATATCATAAAGGAAGCCAGACGCCCTACTACTAGAGCGTGTTATGCCACGAAATGGAAACGATTTGCCATCTACTGCGCTAATAATGACATACATCCATTGGATGCTTCCATCCAAAACATCATTTGCTATCTACTACACTTGCAAAGATGCAATCTAGCGTATTCCTCTATACGTTTACACCTAGCAGCCTTGGCAGCCTACTTGCAAAATAGGCAACACCTGTCCCTTTTTAAGGTACCAGCCATCAAAGCGTTTATGGAAGGTCTCAAAAGAATTCTTCCCCCAAGATTGCCACCTGCACCAGTGTGGAATCTCAATGTGGTTCTAACAAGACTCATGGGTCCCCCATTTGAACCTATGCACAAATGTGAGTTGCAATTCCTAACTTGGAAGGTAGCTTTCCTTATCGCAATCACTTCCCTGCGCAGAGTAAGTGAAATACAAGCCCTTACACTAGAGGAACCTTTCTTACAACTACACCGTAACAAAGTGGTTCTTAGGACAAACCCTAAATTTCTTCCAAAGGTGATTTCCCCTTTCCACCTTAACCAATCAGTAGAGCTACCAGTCTTTTTCCCAAACCCAGACTCCGTAGCTGAAAGGGCCCTACATACCTTAGATGTCAAAAGAGCCTTGCTTTATTACATCGACAGGACAAAACCCTTTCGAAAGACAAAACAACTCTTTGTTGCTTTCGCACCACCACACAAAGGCAACCCGATCTCCAAATCAGGCATAGCCCGGTGGATAGTTAAATGCATCCAAATATGCTACCTCAAGGCTAAACGTACACTTACAGTTCCCCCTAGGGCGCACTCCACGCGTAAAATAGGGGCTTCTATGGCCTTCTTAGGTAACATTCCCTTAGAAGACATTTGCAAGGCAGCCACGTGGTCTACCACGCATACCTTCACTAAACACTATTGTGTTGACGTGCAAGCCAAACAACAGGCCTCCGTGGGCCAGGCTGTCCTAAAAACTTTATTTCAAGCTGCTGCAACGGATACAGGCGACCACCGCTAAGGGGAAGCACTGCTGTATAATCTATCCTCAGTGTGTGATCTGCAGCTCATATGCCTCGAACGGAATATGCTACTTACCAGTATGCATCTGTTCTTGGCATGTAGAGCTGCAGAGTCACACACGCCCTCCCGCCTCCCCGGGACCTGTATCTGTTCCAGCATCCGTCTTACTTAGACATTACACATGGACATCCTTTCTTTCATTTCTATACACTCCATCTTTTCCCATCATGGCGAAAAACAATCTGACGATGGAGTGGATGCCCATGCGCACTGTTGTCCAGGGGAGGAGTCACCATCCTCGTGACCAAAGGCTTCTTCCGAAGACAACAACAACCTGCAATCATCCGAGCCCAACACCAGATGAAGATCTTATCCTCAGTGTGTGACTCTGCAGCTCTACATGCCAAGAACAGATGCATACTGGTAAGTAGCATATTCCTTTCATGAATATTGTCATTGTCTCCAGTTGAGAAGGACATAGTTCCTTAGAGTTGGAATTTGAAGGGGTATTACACATGATTTGCTCATTATTATAATGACACTTTGGTCAAAAACTAACAGTACATATATCCTCATAAATGATATCAGGGACTTCAAATTGAGGTGTTCAGCGATCCTTGGAATTGGATATGGAGCAGTTGATATGTTAACCATGCTGGAAAGTCAATCAATTAAAGATAAGGCATCAATCCATTGGCCGTCGGGATGGGAAAAAAGGTACTGGGCCCATAGCGGGGTTCCACTGGGTCATGGACAAAGGTCTCCGATGCCATACCAGAGGTAACAATACAGGGCTGGTAAACATGAGCTGAATCACCAACAAAGTTAGGAGGCCCACTGGAAAACGACTTCTGTCTATTAAAATGTCGATTTGCTGTCCTATTAAAAAAAAAAAAAAGCCCAGTGGTACCAAAGTGATATTGCTATCTGAAAGAGACACGTTAGTGATAGAGTCCTTACCTTAGAATATCCCCAGGTGTAAGACTGGATCCGGAAAGTTTTTTTTTTTGTAGCAGTACCCTTGCGTGTCAGTAGGTAGTGTTGTGCGGCTCCGCGTCCGTCACTGGCATCGTAAGCGCCGAGATGATGTCACAGAGACTACTTAGGCGCCACCCATGCACGCTGACGTCAGTTCTTTCTTTTTCCATGCCAGCAAGCACAGATCCGGATAGAGCACGTACCTTAGTCACTTTTTGACTTCTCTTTTGAGACTTTTGTCTCCCCTTTTTTCTCCTGTTGCACGTAGGGATGCCTGGATTTAAGTCCTGTGGGGCCTGCTGTTGCAATATGTCGGTGGCGGACCCCCATGATGTTTGCCTCTACTGCGTGGAGACCGACCACGACTGCCGGGCCTGCCGAGACTGTCGGGCCATGGCCCGAAGGCCTTGAGGGAGCAGCGCCGGAAACTGCTGGAGGCCCGGCACCCGTCCCAACGCCGCTCCAGGTCCAGGGACCATTCCCGGGACCACTCGCGGGGCCGCAGTCGTCGCTCCTCAACAAGGACCTCAAAAAGAAGTCGAAGAAGCGTGTTCGCTCTCAGACGTCCCCCCCGTCGGTCCTTGGATGCGGACGAGGGGGACGGGTTCTGCCCCTGCGGCTCCCTTGGAGACTGGTAGTCCCGCGGCCTTACCCGCCATACCCGGGTCCGTCGGCGACTCCCGAACAGGTCTTAGAGTTTCTTGCCACCATGGACCGCCTTTTTAGGCCTCTGGCTCCCGCCGGCGCGCCTTCGGGTCCTGTGTCCAGATCCTGTTGGCCCGTCAGCGCCACCGGCCGATCCAGCTTCGGCGCCACAGGATCCTACGCCGTTGGCTCCGGCCCTGGCGCCCCAAGGCCCGGCGCTTCCAGCCCCAGCGCCGCCTCCAGCGCCGCAGTGGCTGTCGTTCGTTCCGCCCTTGCCCCGGTTCCAGGACCATTTCGTTCCTGCCTGGGATCCGCATTGGGCCACGGCGCCAGCCCGGCGCAGTTTCCGACGCCGTTTGTCCCTTCTCCGGTTCCGGCTCTACCGCTGCGGCCGGTTCCTCCTGCAACGGAGGTGGAGGATGACTGGGAGGGGTCCGAGGACCCTCTTGCCCGTTGGTGTGACTCCAAGCAGGACTGGATGGGCCATCTGGAGGACGCCGGCGACCTCAATTTCTCTTCTGACCCGGGTTTGCCTCTCCCCCTAAATACAATGGAGGAGGGTGCTTCCTACACGATGGTGCTTCGTCGGGCTGCTGAGGTCCTCAACCTCAATCTTCCTACGGCGGCCCTCAAAACTAACCTCCTCACCGAGGTGCTCCAGACGGCATCTACTTAGTCGGAGCCACTGCTTTCCTTTAATGACGCCCTCACCGATGTCCTGTTGGGCACTTGGTCACGACCGGCCACGGGGCCCCTATGGATAAGAATGTCGCCAGGCGTAACAACCCGGCGCCTAGTGACCCCGCGTTTCTGACCACTCATCCCACGCCTGAGTCTCTGGTCATCCAAGCCTCGATCTTACAGAGTGCCATTCCCACTGCTCCGCCGGATAAGAACTCTAAGAAGCTGGAACAGTTCAGTAAGCGGTTGTTCTCTTCGGCCAGCTTGAGGCTGCAGTCGGTGAACATCGCCTGCATATTGGGCCGGTATTCCCACACGGTGTGGGATAACGTTGCTCAGGTGTTGCCTGAGGAGCTCCAGGCTGTACTTTCCCAGGCGGTTGCTAAGGGTAAGGATGTGGCTAAGTTCACCATTCGGTGTGGTTTGGACTCCGCTGACTCGTTGGGCAGGGCGATTTCTACGAATGTGGCGCTGCGTTGTCACGCCTGGTTGCGACCTACTGGGTTCTTGCCCGATATCCAGAGCTCGCTCATGGATATGCCCTTTGATGGCACTTGCCTGTTTGGCGATAAGGCCGACAGTGCACTGGAGCGTTTTAAGGACTCACGGGCCACAGCCAAGTCCTTGGGTCTTTCCACAAAGAACTCGGGCCACTCCTGGTTTTCGTTCCTTTCTTGGCCAAGGCAGGGGCTCCCAGGGACGTTACTACAGCAAGCCTGTGCAGAACCAGCCTCAGCGCAGCCGCGGAAGCGGCTTCCGCCTTGGCAGGTCTGGGAATCCGCGTGGGGGGCAGTCCACCTCCACCCCTGCTGTTTCTACCTCCAAATCTTCCTAATCTGAGCTTTGTGGAGCACCCCACGCCAGTGGGTGGCAGGATTCGCCATCACCTCCTCTGACTCGCTAGGAAGTTTGGCCCTCTTGGCCATGGGGCCATCGAGTGCGTTCCTGGGCCAGAAGTAGGGAGTGGTTGTTATTCCCACTACTTTCTGGTCCCCAAGAAGAACAAGGGGGGTCTGCGTCCCATCTTGGACCTCCGGAACGTCAACCGCTTCCTCCGGAAGGAAAAGTTCAAAATGCTGACTCTGGCTCAGGTCTTGACTGCCCTCGACCCTGGAGACTGAATGGTAGCATTGGACTTGCAGGACGCATATTTACACATCCCCGTCCTGCTGGCTCACCGGCTTTACCTGCGGTTCACGGTAGGCCAGGAGCGTTTTCAGTTTGCCGTGCTCCCCATCGGCCTTACCAGCGCCCCTCGGGTGTTTACGAAAGTGATGGCGGTGGTCGCAGCTCATCTGCGCAGGTCAGGGGAGTCAGTCTTCCCTTACCTTGACAACTGGTTGTTGAAGGTGGGCTCACCCCAGGCAGTCGTCAACCACCTTAAGACTACGGCCGACCCCTGCATTTGCTGGGGTTCTCCATCAACGTGCCGAAGTCGCACCTGAGTCCCTCTGAGAAACTCCCCTTCATCGGAGCGGTTCTGGATTCGGCTCTGTCTTGGGTTTATCCTCCCGAGCAGCGAGTCCGGGACATTCAAGCTATGATTCTGATCTTTCAGCCTCTGTCTCGGGTTTCAGTCAGGATGACCCTCCGGCTCCTGGGGCTGATGGCCTCCTGCATCCTGCTAGTGCAACATGCCAGATGGCATATGTTGGCTCTGCAGTGCGACCTGAAGTTCCAATGGGTGCAACATCAGGGCAACCTGTCCGATCATGTCCAGATCTCGGAGGGCACAGCACGACAATTGCGGCGGTGGCTCATGAATCGCAAGTGGGTCCATGGCAGATCCCTCTCCCTTTCCCCAACCAGAGCACACAGTGGTGACGGATGTGTCCCTCCTGGGATAGGGGTGCCACTTGGGAGAGGCGGAGATCAGAGGCCTCTGGCCTCCAGCGGAGTCCTGGCTCCATATCAACCTTTTGGAGCTGCGGGCGATCGGACTTGCACTGAAGGCATTCCTTCCCTCTGTCCGGGGAAGTGTGGTGCAGGTGTTCACGGACCACACCATGCCATGTGGTATTGCAACAAACAGGGCGGAGTGGGGTCCTGGACCCTATGTCAGGAGGCTCTGCGCCTCTGGACATGGCTGGTACATCAAGGCGTTACCTTGGTGGTTCAACACCTGGCAGGTTCTCTGAACGCCAGGGCGGACTAACTCAGCCGCCGGTGCTTGATGGATCACAAATGGCATCTGCACTCTGACATGGTGCAAGGTCTCTTTCTGCAGTGGGGAGAGCCTTGGTTAGATCTATTCGCCACCGAAGAGAACGCGCAATGTCAGCAGTTCTGTGCGTTGGAATTTCCAAGGCGGCACTCGCTCCGTGACGCTTTTCGTTGCGAGTGGAATTGCGGTCTATTGTACGCCTTTCCGCCTATACCACTTCTGCCCAGAGTGCTGAAGAAGATTTGATTTGATTTGATTTAAATTATTTCTAGAGCGCACGTATACCAGCGGTTTCTTGGCGCTAACTCTAACCGGATCCGGGGCTAATAGGCAGGGAGGGTTGATGGAGGATTATTCAAAAGACTTCGTGAAAAAATAAGTCTTGAGGTGTCTACGGAATTGTGAGTAAAGAGTAATGGTACGAAGTTCAAGGGGAAGGGAGTTCCAAAGGGTCGGGGCAAGGGTGGCAAATTTAGAACCTCCCCACTTCTTTCTCCGGAAGCGGGGGACGGTGAGGAGGGATTGGGAGGACGAGCGTAGTTCCCTGGTGGGAACGTATGGGGTAATCTCAGAAGAGATAAAGGCCGGAGCCAGGCCAAGTCGGGCCAAGAAGGTGATGGTGGCGAGTTTGAATTGGACCCTGGCTCGCACGGGGAGCCAGTGTAGAGATTTCAGAAGAGGGGTAGAGTGGTGAGATTTAGGAAGTTTGAAGGCCAGGCGGGCCGCCTGGTTCTGAATCTGCTGTAGGCGCCGCAAGCTATAAGCAGGAATGCCGGCATATAGAGCATTGCCGTAATCCAGGCGGGACACCACCATGGCCAGAATTATAAGCTTGAGAGCAGAGAAAGTAAAGAAGCGAGACACTCTGCGTATAGTGCGCAGGGAAAGGAAAGAAGAAGATACCACAGAGCTAACCTGGGAGTGAAGGGTGAGTTGAGAGTTGATTTTCATGCCTAGGGTTTTAACAGAGGAGGAGGGTGCAGGAGAAGGGCCAAGAGAGGGAGGCCAGAAGAGGGAGGACCAGGGGCTGGATGAACTACCCGTCAAGACCAGCTCGGTCTTGTCGGGGTTGAGTTTGAGGTGGTTGTGGTTCATCCAATCCCTGATATGGAGCATGACAGATTGAAAGTTTAGAACAGAGGAGGGAGAAGAAGATAGGTTGAAAACAAGCTGGAGGTCATCCGCATAATTAAATACGGCGACCTCCATCTGTTGAAGGGAAAAGATAAGGGGGGCGACATACAGATTAAACAGGAGAGGGGAAAGGGAAGAGCCTTGGGGAACCCCGCACTGAACTTTCCGGACGTCCGCTGTAAAGTCACCCAGGCGAACGGCCTGGGTGCGGTCGCTCAGGAAGGAGGATAGCCAGACCAGGGCAGTCCCCCCGATTCCTGCCGCCTTGACACGGGATAACAAGATGGTGTGATCTACCATATCAAAGGCGGCTGAGAGATCGAGGAGCACAAGGGCCTGGTGCTGGTTGGTGTCCATACCCTCCCTGAGGTTGTCCAGGACCGAGATGACAACGGACTCCGTAGAGTGTGCGGGGCGGAAGCCGGCCTGGCGGGGGGCAAGGGCTCCATGCGTCTCCACAAAGGAGCTCAGAGCGCAGGTGACATGGCGCTCGAGCACCTTGGCCAGAAATGGCAAGAGGGAGATGGGGCGGAAATTGGCAGGGACAGAAGGGTCTGCCCCGGGTTTTTTCAAAATAGGCACAATAACCGCCGACTTCAAGGGGTAGGGAACTACGCCTTGAGCAAGAGAGCTGTTGAGAAGGTGAAGGGGGGGGGTCTGGGCAGGTAACAAAAATATGGCGGAGAATGTGGGCCGGGCAGGGGTCAAGAGGAGAGCCAGACTTGACCAAAGGCACTAAGGAGGTCAGACATTCTCTAGTGATAGGGGGGAGGGTGGTGAGTTCACCCTTGGGAGGGGGACATTGGGGGTCCACAAAGGAGGGAGAAGGGGGGGAATGTTGGCCTTGATGGTAGCAATTTTATGAATAAAATAGTTATTAAGGGAAAGACAGAGTTCTTCGGACGGGGCGGGCTTGAGGGTTGTTCTGTCCGAGAACGCCAGGCTGTGGACGATTGTAAATATCTCCTTTGACTGGTTTTCTGCGGCTAAGATTTTGGAGGAGAAGTATGATGTTTTGGCCTCCAAGATGTCTATTTTATACTGGGTAAGAATGTTGGTATACTCCAGTTTTAGCGTGGGGCAATAGCTTCTCCTCCATGCCCGTTCAGCGCGACGTACTTTTAGTTTAGTGGCCTTAAGCTCGACGTTAAACCATCGGTTGGCGTCCTTCTCACGTTTGGAGGTGATGCGTTTGAGCGGGGCAATGGAGTCGCGGCCAGAGGAAAGCCATTGATCTATGGCATCCACCTGGGAGAGGGTGGAGAGGCCGTGCAGGGGAGGGAGGGAGGAACTGAGAAGGGAGGAGAGACTTTCTGGGTTAACTCGGCCCCACGATCGAACCCAGGTGTTTTTGGGGCGGGGGGGCTTAGTTGGGGGATGGATAGGAAGGGAAAAAGAAATCAAGTGGTGATCAGACCATGAGCAAGGCGAGATGGAAAGAGATTCCACAGGGCAGTTCAGGGACCAGATCTGGTTAAGTATGTGACCTTTGATGTGAGTGGGTGAGTGAACGTAGGATGTAAAGTTAAGGGATTGGAGGGTTTCGGAGAATTCCTTAGAGGACGCACATTCAGCGGGGTCGGATGGCCAGAAATTGAAATCGCCAAGAAGCAGAATGGAGGAGTTATTAATTGTGATAGTGGCCAAGACTTCCAGGAAATCAGAGAGGAACTGTAGAGGAGATTGAGGAGAACGATAAGTGAGAAAGCAGGTCAGAGGAGGAGAGGTAGAGGTGGTGCGAATCACCAGAAATTCGGAGGTCGCAATGTCAGGCAGGGATAGACTTTGGAAAAGTAGATCGACACGTGCGATGACCGCTACGCCGCCCCCGGCTTTGCCAGGACGGCGATCCGCCCTGAGGGCATAGTAAGTGGCCGGTAAGGTGGATAATAGGGCAGGGAGGGAGTCATCGCAGAACCAGGTCTCTGTTAGGAAAAGAAGATCTGGGGCATGAAGATCCAACAGGACCGCAAGCTCATGCGCATGGGCGACAGCGGACTGGGTGTTAAGATAGAAGGCCGTAAGAGCTTTAGGGGTTGACGTAGGAACTGTGCGGCAGGGCGAGAGGGGGGGGCCAACTGTGGGAGGGGGGATGGAAAGGGAGAAAGTGGGGGGAAGACCAAGGAAAGAGATGCGAGAGCGTGTGGAGGCCATAATGGGCCAGGGTCCCTGGAGGCTGCGCAGTTGGTCCGGGGAGTAGGTGATACGCGGGGCAGAGTGACATGCCCCTAGCCCCGGCCAGTCGCGGACGGGCGCAGACGGGCTTGCCTTAAGCGCGCCTTCGGCGCGTAATCGTCGCGCCCGCTGCGCTCGTCCGCTGCGCTTCCTCCCAAGACACATGATTTATGCTAAATGGTCGGGGCGTTGAAGGGGGTGTGGCCAACCGAGGGGGCGTGTCACGTGGCACACCTCGCCCTCGAGAATGGCGACCAGGATGAGGTGGTTCGTTGCAGCGTCAGCGCGCTGTTTGAGGAAATGCCAGAGAGTGCGAGTATGCTGGGTAAGTTTTAGCGCAACCGGGCCCAAGTCATCCTTGTGGCTCCGGATTGGGCAAGAAGAGTATGGTATCCCGAGCTACTCAGCATGGCGATCGATCCCCCGATCCGTCTGCCTCTTCGGGAGGATCTTCTGTCGCAGCAGCAGGGGATGGTCCTCCACCCGAACCTGTCCAGCCTCCATGCGTGGAGATTGAGCGGTGGCAGTTGACAGCTTTCGATTTTCCTCCCGAAGTCTGTGATGTCATTCTGGCAGCCAGGCTTCCCTCCACTAAAACGGTATACGCCTGCAGGTGGGACAAGTTTGGCATGGTGCACAGCAAAGGCTGTGGATCCCCTTTCTGCCCCTCTTTCTGATGTTCTTCTGTTCCTTCCATCTTTGGCCCAGCGGGGCTCTGCTCTGGGCACTATCAAAGGTTATCTTTCTGCCATCTCTGCCTTTTTGAGGCTTCCAGATCAGCCTTCTCTCTTTTAGTCCCGTGCCGTTCATCGTGCCTCAATGGGACTTGAATCTCGTTTTGACCTATCTGATGTGCGCTCCTTTCGAGACCCTTCATACCTGTCCTCTGCGTCTTCTTACTCTTAAGACGGCTTTCCTGGTCGCTATCACCTCTGCCAGAAGAGTGAGTGAGCTCCAGGCTCTTTCTTCCAAACCTCTTTTCCTTTCTTTTCACCCGGACAAGGTGGTGTTAAGGACCCGTTCTTTTTTGCCAAAGGTGGTCACGCCCTTCCACATCGGGCAGACCATCACTTTGCCTACCTTCTTTCCGCCTCCACATCTTTCGAGGGAGGAAGAGAGGCTCCACCGTCTGGACCCAAAACGTGCGCTCGCATTCCATCTAAAGCGTACACAGCAGTTCCGGGTGGATGACCAGCACTTTGTTGGCTACGTGGGTGCCAAGAAAGGTCGGGCTGTGCACAAACTGACCATCTATCAGTGGGACGTTCTGTGCATCACAGCATGTTACTCCTTGGTTAAGAAGGAGCCTCCTGTGGGGCTGCGTGCCCATTCTAGCAGGGCAACTGCAGCCACTACTGCCTTGGGATGTGGCGTCCCCTTGCATGACATTTGTCAGGCAGCTACGTGGGCTTCGCTGCACACGTTTCCCAAGCATTACTGCCTTGACAATCGGGTCCGGAGAGACGGCTTCTTTGGCCGTTCTGTTCTCCGTAACTTTCTGGTGTAATCTATTCACAGATCCACCATCGGGGTTGGGATTGCTGGGGTATCTATTCTAAGGTAAGGAATCTATCACTAACGTGTCTCTTTCAGATGCACAAGTTACTACTTGTGTAACGATATATCTGTAAGAGACATAAGTTAGTGATAGATTCCTTACCGCCCCGCCAATCCTCCCTGTTCTGCAAACTGATTCTAGGGTTAAGGTCATCCCCCTTTCAGGGCCCTAGTTTCATGGCACCAGTGGTCAGTTTCTTGCATGGCTCTGCGTTCCTGGCGCGGAAAGTTGTGTCCAGAACTGACGTCAGTGCGCATGGGTGGCGCCTAAGTAGTCTCCGTGACATCATCTCGGCGCTTACCACGCCAGTGACTGACGTGGAGCCGCGCGACGCCACCTACTGACACGCAAGGGTGCTGCTACAAAAAAAAACCTTTCCGGAACCAGTCTGACGCCTGGGGATATTCTAAGTTAAGGAATCTATCACTAACTAATGTCTCTTACAGATATATCGTAACACAAGTAGTAACTTGTGCTTCAAGTACAGAATGTGGATAAACTCCTACCAATAGGCTATGAGCCAAAAATGGATATCTAAAATTAACAATCACAATCTTCCCGAAGTGTCCATAGTCTCTGGTCCAATCCACGCACAGTGTTGCATCATTAGAATATCTTTAGCATGAGCTATAGAAAAACCTCTGTCTCACCAGCCAGTTCAAGGATTTGTTGTACAGTTCTTCCAAGGACTCACCCTGGTCCTTCAACAGGGAACCCCAGTGAGAACCACTACATGTGGGCAAGCGGCCAGCAGATTACCCAATGCTCGAGCAGACATTTGGGCTGGAATGCTGACAGACTGCAATCGTTAATATGAGAAATCCCTGGGCAACTAGTTGGTCATAAAAAATACCAGACCATAAATTAACAATGATAGCACTAGACTCAATGTACCGTAATTAATTATAAAAAGCTAAATTTTAGTATCAACTGTTATTAAAAATGGCTCAAAATTCATAAATCGATAGGCAGAAAACACATAAAGTGGCGGAACAATATCAACAATTGCAGACACAAATGTTAAAAAGCTAGGTCACAAATACATTTTTGCAACTTTAAGTACTTTGATATTATTTTACACTAAGTCCAAATAATAAAAAAAATGTATATAGCATCACAATGTATACAGACAATGCACACAGAAAAACATATAAAGAGCCAATAAATGTATGAGGGGGGGGGCAAGGTAAAAGGGGGAGTTCATAAAATGATAGTGTTGGTTATTCAAAATATCGGTGTGCGTTTTGGCAAACATGGCGCCTTCATCAGGAAACCACATTGAGGATAAATACTTGAGAATTAAAGGTACATTGAGTGACTATATCTCCCAAGCATTGTATTGTATATAACATGCCTAAAACACCAACCGTGAAACTGAATATCACATGCAAAAGTGTGCACAAAAGAAAAAAATGGTGCTCATAAAAAGAGAAAAAATATGAAATTTTAAAAATGACAGAAATCTCGAGATTGAGCTCTGCATATACTATAAACGATAGAATAGAGCAAATTAGTTGAGACAGGATTTTAGATTGCTCCCCAGAACCAAACTAAACCAATATCTTTTCATTTGTATGCACTTCCAAGGGAATCTCTGGAGGGCATCCAACAGTTCCAGAAGGAAGGTATTCTTAAAATAATACAAACAATATGACCCTTAAAGTGATAGGCTTAGATAAGAATGACAGTTAAAAATAGCTCTAAATGCATATACACATAGCATAGAAATGTCGCTGTACCTTGTCGATAAGCCAGAGAATATAGTTTTAGAGGGATCCGATCAAGCCTTATCTTTCCTATGTCATGGATGAACAATTGATTCCTAAATAGTACGAGAGACGGAGTCTCTAAAACTCAATTCACTTGGGGTATCACCATATCGATACGGTGCAGCCACCATCTAAACTATTTGTATAGGCATTTAGAGCTATTTTCAACTGGCATTCTTAGTTAAGCCTATCACTTTAAGGGTATATTGTTTGTAATATTTTAAGAATACCTTCCTTCTGGAACTGTTGGGTGCCCTCCAGAGAGTCCCTTGGAAGTGCATACAAACGAAAAGACATTTCTTTGGCTGGGCCCTGGTGAGCAATCTAAAATCCTGTCTCAACTACTTTGCTCTATTCTATTGTTTATATATGAAGAGCTCAATCTTGAGATTTCTCCGTCATTTTTTAAATGTAATAATTGTTCTCTTTTTTGGCGCACCATTATTTTCTTTCGTGCACACTTTTGCATGTGATATTCAGTTTCACGGTTGGTGTTATAGGCACGTCAAATGCAATCAAACGCATGGGAGATATAGTTACTCAATGTACCTTTAATTTTCAGGCATTTATCCTCAATGTGGTTTTCCTGATGAAGGCGCCATGTTCACCGAAACGCGCACTGATATTTTGAAGAACAAACATTGTATCATTTTATCAACTCCACTTTTTTCCTTGCCCCCATACATTTATTGCCTCTTTATATGTTTTGCTATGTGCATTGTCTGAATTCATTGTGATGTTATATCTTTTTTGTGATTATTTGAACTTTATTGTGTGAAATAATATCGAAGTACTTACAGTTGCACCAATTTCATTGTAGCATAGCTTTTTAAAAATTTTGTCTGCAATTGTGCATATTCTGTCACTTTATGTATGTCTGATGCCTATCGATTTATGAATCTTGAGCCATTTAATAAGTTTGTACTAATAAAATTGAGCTTTTATAATTAATTACGGTACATTGAGTCTAGTACTATCATTGTTAATTTATGGTCTGTTATTTTTAGGACCAACTAGTTGCGTAGGAATTTCTCACATTAACAGTTGCATTTTACCTGTCCTAGGAACATTAATTAGTAACAGGGAGTCCTTATATTCAGATTATGCGGACAGACTGCACAACTTCACTAAGGGTCGTCTTTTGAGGTTCTATTCTAGTACTTCCAGCAGACTTAATATAGGGGTAAGAGGAGGCAGGCCATGGACACTACTTATAGGGTGAGTTGGGCAATGGTGCTTAACTAGATGAGCTCCATCTGTCGAAGGTGTTAAATTTGGAGCATACAACACAGTCACCAAATTAGGATGGAGTTTGGACTAACACAAAGGTGCTGTAGGTTGTGGAGATATTCCAGTGTGAGGCAAGGGAACTAAATGAGATGTTGAGGATAGCAATTTAGATTACTATGTATTTAAGCGCGCAACTATGGGAGAAAGTTTTGATTTGATCAAAATACTTAAACAGGTAAAGAGATACTCAAATAGCTGCTCTGCAGCTTTTTGTGATAATACAGTCATGGTTCTCCATTCCTGTATTGAGGAGCGTTATCAGCTTACTTTGCAGCTGAGCAATGATGCGAAGTAACAGGCTGTATTAGGGTAATAGCTGTATTACAAGGTTGTTTCTAATGCACACCACTCTTGGATTTCCTTGGTAATACAGAAGAGTCAGCATTATCCCTCAAAGCACAAGGGTAAGGCCCCCTTAGTTGGTGTCTTAAATGTGGGGAATTGAGAGGCATTGGAAACATTGAACCAGCAGCACCATCACCTGCAGTTGGGATAATATCGGGAAAGGCCGTTAATGAGCTGACTCCATGGCCACAAGCTTGATCGGAACTGAGACCGATTAAGCCAATAGACCATCTCCTTTCAGCCAGTGCCATTTCGTTGCTCACCACATTCATAGCACGTTCTAAAATCTGATCAGTGAAGGTTCTCTTGCGCAACAGCCTGGAAACTGGGCCACTCTGTTAACTACATTTTCCCCATATTTCAACATGCACCAAAAATTCAAACAATCAAAATATAAATGTATGAATGTTTCCTCTACTTTATGCAGAGATGGACTGCTTAGCAAACAAGCTCCTTAAGGTCTGAACCAGCAAGCCAAGTGATGGGGCCCAGACTTCTAGGTGCGAAGACGGGTCTGTCCATTGCCTGGGATTTGCCCATGCGCATCCCGTGCAGCGGAAGCCTGCAACCTGCTTTGTAGTCTGAAGTGGGGTGGCTGCTTCTTCCCCTGGGTCTCGCATTGGTATGGTCTCCTGGGACAGAGTGTCCTTCCTGCAGCACAGCAAACTATCAATAAAGCTGTTTTATGCATAATGCAATCATAAATGCATAACGGTAAGTACAGTCAGTTTCAGGCGTTCACCTACTGGGTTTCAAGTTGTAGTAGGCCAAGGTCCAAAGTACTACCAGCAGTTCTTCAGGAACCGCCCAGGTATCACCAGAAGCAGGTTGCTGGTGAGGTTGTAGCCGGCCACCTGAAACCTGGCTGCACAGGGGGACTTGGGGACAAGTATGAGAGCTCCCAAATGGGAGCCTGGGTCACAAGGGGTCTTGGAGCTAGGGGGCCACAGCCAGTTCTTTGGTACTTGGGCCGGGTGGCTCGGGTGAAGAGTGGTTAGGTCTGCTGAGCTAGATGCACAAAGGTGAACAAACAGCAGATAGGGGCAAAATCAGGACAGCTGGTCCACTCACAAAGTGGGTCTCTGTGATGCTGACGTCCCTTGACGGCTGCTCGATCATGATGCAGTGAGATTCCGGATTGGACTGTTGGTTGCATGGACTGCTGGTGTTGGTTGCAGGGTGTCTGGTATCCGGGGGGTTGGTGCTGCACGACTCAGGTGGGTCCTGGTCTCCTCACACAGTTGGGAGATAGATCGGACCTTCCAGAGCACGAGTGCCTTCAAGTCGTCTGTGGCATTGGTCAAGCAAGGGAGCTGCAAGGCAGTCAACTGGACTCTGCTTGTCAGTGCATGCGGGCTGCAGGGAAGTAGCTCATCTACTCCAAGGGAGACTAGACGATTTTTGAATTGCTGCCGGGCTACCCAAACCTGTGACAGATCCCCAGCTTGCAGAACAAGTTGTTGCAATTGTCGTGAGAGTTGCGAGCAGGCAGGTTTTCACGCCAAAAGTTCAATTCTTCTGCAGTTCTCACCCTGCAATGACTCTTCATCCTTCTCTTGATCTGTTGAATCTGAATTCTTGGGTTCAGGGGTGCTACCTAAATACTCAATTTAGGGGTGTTAGGGGGAGTGACAGGTAGTTGCAAAGGAGCTGACTACCTTTAGGGTGTCTACACCCTCTATATACAGCATATCCCTCTGTATGTAAGCATTTAATTTCACTTTAGATATGTACCTATCTTTGTGTATTGCTTTGTATAAACATGTACAATAATTATGTTGTAAAAAAAAAAAATCATCTTTGGTCTACATGTACTTGCTTCCATTGTGCATCTATGTACCTCCATGTACTTGGATCTGTGTGTCTGTTACTTTTCTCCTGAAATAGCATATCCAATGCACTACCCTATTTCTCATCCTGTAGATCTATCAATATCTTTAATTTACATATACTTACGTACTTATGGATCTATATATTTATCACTTTCTTCTAATTTAGCATTTCCAATGCACTACCCTATTTCTCAGCCTATACTTCTCTCAATATATATCTAGCCCAACTTTCTGACTCATCTCAAACTTTGTTCTACTACCCTTTCCAATGCACTACCCTATCTCTCACCCTATACATCTATCAATATATCCTCTACATCCACTCTCATTTATCCCAAACCCCATACCACTACTATGATCCCCACAATAACCCTTTCTAGACTCTCTCCTACTCTAACCCTCCTTGCATCATCTGACACCTCTTTTACTATACCGATCCCCCAAAACAAACCATTCTAAACTCTTACCTCTGACTCTTCCCCTCCAAAAAACCTTTTTACACAGCCAAATACTCCTCATACTGCTATGACCCCAATATATATATTTTTTTTAAACCCTTCACTCTTCTAGCCCTCCACTATCCTTTTCAATCAAAATACCAGACTAACATGTTCACTTCTCAAATTCCATATTCCACTATACTAATTCACCACTAATCCCTTATGGGTTCCAGAGTAGCGTGCTACTCGCCAATAAAGTGTGTCAACACCCCATCAGGGTTACAAGCGCTATATAAATGCAAACATTTTTCCCTTTTTTTGTACCCCTCCCCAACCCTTCTTGATCCAAATAACTGACTAACATATCCACCACTCAAATTAATTTAATGTTTCACCATACTAATCCCAGACTAATCCTTATGGGTTCCAGAGTAGCGTGCTACTCGCCAAAAAAGTGCTTCAAAACCCCATCAGGGGTAGCAATCGCTATATAAATACAAACCTCTTTCCTGCCACCTGCCCTTCTCTATCCAAATAGCTGAATAGCATATCCGACACTCAAATTACTTCATATTTCACTATACTAATTTTCATCACTAATACTTTGAGTTCCGGAGTAGCGTGCTACTCGCCAAAAAAGCGCTTCAACACCCATCAGGGGTAACAAGTGCTATATGAATGCAAACCTTTCTTCCCCTTCTATCCCTCCGCTATCCTTCTCACTCCAAATATCTGACTAATATCAATCACTCAAATTACTTTTTTTCACCATACTAATTCACCACTAATCCTTTATGGGTTTCCATAGTAGCGTGCTTCAACACCCCATCAGGGGTAACAAGCACTATATAAATACAAACCTTTTTTCCTCTTCTATCCTTCTGCTATCCTTCCGAATCCAAATAACTGACTAACCTATCCACCACTTAAAATTTACTTGCATGTTTCACTACACTAATTCAACACTAATCCTGTATGGGTCCTGGAGTAGCGTCCTACTCGCCGAAAAAGCTCTTCGACGCCTCGTCAAGGGTAGTAAGCGCTATACAAATGCAATTACAATACAATACTTCTGTGGGAAGTGGGCAGAACCCTGACCGCAGAAGGCTAATTCCATCCAGAGAAAGATGGAAGAATCTGAAATGGTGGTGTCTATATCGGCTAGTCTATTTTAAGGGTGGTGCTGGCTTATGTGGGACACACCTCCTAATCTTACACATTTTCCTGCCTGTCTTGTTGCCAAAAAGTATGGTCAGGACGGGGGGGTGGGTATCTCCACTATCTTAGAGGTCCGGGTCACATAACAAAGGCTGCAGGGCCTTTGAAGCTTCCCACCCAGGAATGCACTTCCTGTGTGGAGGAGGTGTAAACACCTCCGCCCAGAGCAGGCTTTGTTCCCGGCCACTGAGGGCAATGGCTCTCATCTTAGAAGGTCAGAACCTTGTCTTGGGTGGCTGGCTGGTCGAGACCAGTCCGTCAATACACTAGTGGTCGGTTGGTTTTCAGGGGGTACCTCTAAGGTACCCTCTGGGTGTATTTCTTCATAAATTCAACACTGGCATCAGTGTTTGTTTATTAAGGTGAGATGTTTGGAACCAATCACCTGGGGTTGCAGTGAAGCTTTAATGTAGCTGGGGAACTCCTAATCATGAGTGTCTAGCCCATGTACTCAGTATGGCTTCTCTGTGTACTTGGGGCATCTTAAGAGTGACCTTAGATATCACAGGAAAATATTCACTCACGCAGCTATGCCCACACATGGTTATAGTGAACCCTGCTTTAGGGCTGTAAGGCTTGCTATAGAGGTGACTTACCTATACCACACAGTGTTATGCATGGCAAGCAGAGACGTGTGCCATGTCGACTTCGCTTTTGTCTGCACCAAGACACGCAGGCTGCTATGACCGTTTGCATGAGCTCGGTGAGGGGTCCCTTAGAGTAGCACAATTTGTACTACAGCCCTTAGGGATCCTCTTTAGTCTCAATTACCTAGGTATTAGGGGGGTACCATTTACTAGGAACTTGCATGGATCCTAAAGTGGTACCAGTTGTGGAACAAAGGTACAGTTTCAGGAAAGTACATTGGTGCAGGGGACCTGATTAGCAGGAACCTAGCACACTTTGTCAGTTGCATCAGATACCAGGAAAAAGTGGGGGGTAACCATGTCAAAAGGGGCACTTTGCTACACAAACCCCTCCCCCCCTCCAAGCAAAAGAAGATGAGACTTTCCTTTCCCAAGAGAGACTTCATTGTCTTACGTGGACGAACCTGGAAAGGTCATCTGAATTGACATTGTCAGTTCCAGGTCTGTGTTCCAATGTAAAGTCCATACCCTTGAGGGAGATGGACCACCTCAAACGTTTGAGGTTCTCACCTTTCATCTGCATCAGCCATCTGAGAGGTCTGTGGTCTGTTTGTTCTAGGAAGTGAGCACCAAACAGGTATGGTCTCAACTTCTTCAGGGACAACACCACTGCAAAGGCTTCCCTCTCAACGCTTTTCCCTGGGGAGTAACCACCTGCTAATGAAAGCAACAGGCTGGTCATGGCCATCATCATCATTGGCTTGGGAGGGGACCGCTCCTATCCTTTGTTCAGAGGCATCAGTCTGCACAATAAACTGTTTAGAGTAATCTTGAGCTTTGAGAATGGGTGCTGAGCACATTGCTTCTTTCAGTGTGTCAAAAGCCTTTTGACCACTAACTGTTCTGTTTACTTTTTTGGGGCATCTTCTTTGAGGTCAGTTCTATGAGGGGTGCCGCAATAGTACCATACCCCTTCACAAACCTTCTGTAATACCAGTCAAGCCAAGGAATGTCCTGACTTGAGTGTGTGTGGTTGGAGCTTCCCAGTTCAGAATTGTCTGGTTCTTGGGCTGTAAAGGTTGCTCTTGGCTTCCACCTACCAGGTAGCCAAAGTATACAACTGTGCCCCGCCCTATCTGGCAATTGGATCCCTCGATAGTGAGGTCTGCAGGGCCTGCAAAACCATGCCAAGGTGGATCAGGTGATCCTGCCCGGTGGAGCTATAGACGGCAATATCATCTAGATATGCTGCACTAAAAGCTTCCAACCCAGCCAGGACTTGGTTCACCAACCTTTGGAAAGTGGCATGGGCATTCTTCAAACTAAAGGGCATAACAGTGAACTGATAATAGGCATCTGGGTCGAGCATGCTGTTTTCTCTTCGGCTTCTTGGGTTAGGCAAAATCTCCCAGTACCCTAACTTTAAGTCAAAGGTGTTGAGAAACATAGCTGCACCCAATTTGTCCATGAACTCATCAGCTCTGGGTATGGGGTGCGCATCTGTCATTGTGGCAGCTTTACCTCTACAGTCCACACAGAACCTCATTTCTGATTTCCACACCACTGTAGTGAGGTTTGGACGAAGACCACTGACCTAGCCCAGGGCCTGCCAGAGGGTTTAATAAACCCTAACTCCAGCTTCTTGCTTACTTCAGCTTTAATGTTAACCTTAACATGGTTGGACTGTCGATAGATTTTGTTTTTGACAGGCAAGCTGTCTCCAGTGTCCACCTAATGGCTACACCAGTATGTCTGTCCAGGGGTAAAGGGAAAGAGCCCAGCCTACTGCTCCAGGACTTGCCTGCAGTCAGCTTGCTGTGAGGCAGAGAGGGTGTCTGAGTAGACAACTGCATCTACTGACCCATCTTTAGGCTTGCTGGAGAAGAGGTCAAGAAAAGGTTCTCATCAGTGGCCATCAGCATAGTACGGTCAGCCCTGACATGGAAGGTTTTCAGGCATAAACATGGATGACCCTCTTGGTGTTCCTGCTAGTGACATGGTCCACCAGGTAAGTGACCTCACCTTTCCTCTCCAGGATAGGGTATGGACCAGTCCATTTGTCCTGGAGGGCCCTAAGTGCCACAGGCTCCAACACCCATACCGTCTGCCCTAGTTGGCCTAGTGCATGTTTCCCAATATCTTGTTATGTCTTTCTCAGAGGTTTATCCCAGCCTTCCTTAACCAGACAAAGTGGTCCGCTCACAGGATGGCCAGACAGAAGTTCAAAGAGGAAAGAACCTACTCCCTTCTGTGGCATTTCTCTGTATCCAAAAATCAGGCATGACAAAATGACATTTCCTGAGTCTTGTTGAACCTTTCAACACGTACATTGGTTTGTGGGTGATAATGGAGTAGTGAACTTGTAAGTCACTCCACATTCAGACCACATATGTTTCAGGTAGCCAGACTTGAAGCTTATTCCTCTGTCTTACACCACCTCCTTAGGGAAACCCACTCTGGTAAAGATACTAATGAGAACCCTAGTGTAAGAAAGTGCCTTCTTTTTGCATGGTTGCCCCCACTTTTTGCCAAACTGTTGATTTACTTTGACTGAGTGTGCCCTGGGTTCCTGACAACCAGGTACCCAGGGCCCATGTTCTGTCCCTAAACTGTATTAATACAAACCCCAATTGGCACTCTGGCCACATTTAAGACCCTTGTAATTGGTGCCATATGTACCAAGGGCACTGTAGCCAGGGAAGGCCTCTAAGGGTTGCATCACTTATTGTACCACCCTAGATGCCCTGTACATTTACACACACACTGCTATTGGAGGCTGCATGTTTTGATGCAGAACCAAGAGAAGAATCGACATGGCACACATCCCCGTGTGCCATGCCTACAACCAATTGCCTTGGCATAGGTCAGCCACCCGTCTAGCAGGGTGCACTGTACAAGTGGTGAGGGTACAGGTGCATGAGCCCTGTACCCCTACAGTGTCTAAGCCAATTCTTACACAGTGTAAGTGCAGTAATGCCATTAAGAGTATATAGTGCTGGGAGTTTGCCATTAAGAACTCCACAGCACCATAATGGCTTTACTGAAAACTGGAAAGTTTGGTATCAAACTTCTCAGCACATTAAACCCACACTGATGCCAGTGTGGGATTTAATGAGAGAATGCACTCAGAGGGCATCTTAGAAATGCCCCCTGAAAAACGACCTAACTCTAGTGTCCTGGCTGAGTGGCTGCTCACCAGCTGCCACCACCAGGCATGTTTCTGTACCCTGCTGCTGGTCTCGGGGGTCTGAAACCATGCACATGCTAGAAATAGGTGCCAAGCCTACTTCCCCAGGATGGGCAGGGTCCACGAAGGGGAAACTTCAAAGGCTTGCCACCTTTGTGAGCTACCCTAGCCATTTGCTGCTTTCAGCAACTGGCCCCCACTGGTTCGGAACCCCTCTTTGGGCGGAAGAATCTGCAGGGAAACCAAGTGAGGAAAGTAGGTGTGCCCACCCTTGCCAACCCCAGCCCCCAGGTGGGAAGGCGAGGTGATGCACAACTCGGTCCCTGCCATTACAGATGGGGGACCCAGCCAACCAGAGAGAGGCATATGCCCCCTCCTACTGGAGGATGGCGTAATAGGGGGTGCACCCACCCCAAGGAAGGGATCCACGGGTCCTGACCTTTACTTACCTGTAACTCCCCTGAATCTAGTATGTAGGGGCAACCCTGAACCTTGCCTCCTCAGACAAGAACCGACCAGAAGGACCGAAGAAGCCATGCTGAACTAAGAGGAGGAAGACGCCCACTGACTTTGCCCCTGCCCTACCGGCCTGTCCATACATCAAACCTGCTCCAGCGAAAGCCCGGTGTGTCATGCTGCCAGCACCCCTAAAGAACCCGAAGGACTTGCCCTGCTTTCCAAAACCAAGACTTTGTCTCCTGTGAGCACTGGATTTGCTCAACCACAGACTCTGGCTCTGGCCAAATCTCTGAGTCTGCACCTGTCTGCACTCTATGCCCACGGCCTGAGTTCGAGTGGCCCAACACCACGAGGAGGTCTCCCCTGGCAATCCTGACCTGAGATCTGGTGATCTCTGACCTACCTCGGATCTCCAATCGACGCCTGCAGCTCCTTTCTGGACGACTCCCCCCGAGCTCGACCGGAACTGGTTAGAAAACCCGATGCCTAAAGACGCTCCTGCACCCGACACCCCATAGCCTTGGGTAGCCTAACCGACGGTGTCCCAACATCCCCAGGCGTCCCAACTTACCTCTCTAACCGGTGGTCACCTCCAGAAGATCTTCGTCCTGAGCGTGAAGTCTGTTACAAAAAGAGAAACCCCATTCAAAACAGGGCGCCCGATGCCAAAACAGAACCCTGCACCCAGCCCCCCCTTTGCCGCTGCCAGTGTACTTTGGGCGCTAACTCTGATCCCCCTTTGCTCTGAGCCTAACACCAGGAGCTTTGCTCCCACAACCTTGTGGCCTGCTCGTGGCCTGCTTTCCCCCATTGGATAACATTGGGCCTCCGCACTCTGCACCCGCCTGCCCTAGTGCCTCTGAGTATGTAACGAGTGCATCCTTGACCCTGGGGGAACTCTGGTTGTAACCCCAGAATACCAACCCCCACAAAGAAGTACTTACCTGTTTAATTACATTTCCTTCAATAGGATTGCATTGACTGTTTTTCCTTGAAAATTCTTCTAAGTGTGGGGTTGGTTTGTATGAAACTTTGAAAAACTGAAAATGTACTAAAAGTTAATCACTTACCTTTTGTCTAAGTAATGTCTCAGTATGATATCTAGGCATATCACACTGATTAGCAAAAGTAATCTAAACAGTAACATGCACAGTATTCTGTAAAAGTAACTAAAAAGTAATTTTGAACTGTTGGCTTACCTGTAATTCATCCAACTGCATTTGAACCTGCATAAGAATTTTCAATGTATTATTTCTGCACCAGGCTTGGCTTGGTTCTAGAAATAAAATAACTAAATAGTATTTTTAAAATAAACAAATTGGTCTGAGTTTAGTCTTCAAGTGTGTGACATCATTTCTTGCTTGAGTGTGTACAACAAATGCTTAACACTGCCCTCTGATAAAGCCTTACTGCTCGCCCACACTACCACAAGTAGAGACTAAGGTGCTATCTACTTTTACCTCTGCCTACCTTTGGGGTTCCACTGTACTATGTGCATACTATACCTCATTTTGGTATAGTATATACAGAGCCAGCTTTGTTCACCTAGCCACTGCAGGAGCTGCGGTAGTCCTAAGAATTGTTTTAGGGTACCTGGTAGCATGATCCACTACTACCTGCATAAATCTGCTCCCTGGTGCAGTTGAAGGGTCCAGGGGACTGACAATGTCAATCTCTACCCTTTCAAAGGGTACCCCAACCACTGGAAGTGGAATTAGGGAGGCCTTTGGGTGGCCACCTTTTTTGCCACTGGCTTGGCTGGTGGCACAGGAGTTGCAAAACTCCTTCACCTTCTGAGACATGTTTGGCCAGTAGAAGCGGCTGACTAGTCTACTCCAAGTCTTGCTCTTGCCAAGATGTCGGCTAGGGGGATGTCATGTGTCAATGTGAGGAGAAACTGCTGAGGCACTACCACTCTCCTGGTGGCACCAGGTTTGGGGTCTCTGGCCTCAATGTACAGGTGCCCTTCCTCCAAATAGGTCCTGTTGGAGCCACTGACATCTCCCTTTTACTGTGCAGCAGCTTGCTGTCGCAGGCTCTCAAGAGTAGGACAGATCATTGCACTTGGCACAGCTCTTCCTTAGAGGGTCCCCTGGGCCTAGAGCGCTGCTGTGTAAGGCCCAAATTCATGGGGCCCAGTTCCCTCAGGCTGACAGGTCTTCTCCCTGGGGAGAGGGGGCCTGAGCTTGTAGCTGTTCAGAAGTTGGTTTCCCAGACTTCTTATCTCTTCCCTTGGATGGTTGGGCTATAATTGCATGGTCCAACACCTCTTTTTTTACCCTAGGCCATGCTCTGTGCTTTGATTTTTAGGCATACCCATTCAGGAATTCCCAGCATGGCTACATGAGACCTAAGCTCGCCTTCAGCCCAAGCTGAGGGCTCCAGACCATTCCCTAGCAGAGTTTGAATCAGAATTGCAGAAGAGACCACTGCCTGTTTCTGGCCCGTAACTCCTCCCCATTCTAAGGACACCGTAGCTCTGGGATGAACCTTAGTAACATTATCAGCATTGGTGAGTTTATATGTCTGTCCTAGAGATGCCAGTTTTTCAGTAACCATGGTGATGCTTGCACCTGTATCTCTCAGTGCTTCTACTCTGATCCCATTTATTAAGGTCTGCTCTTTGTATTTTTACTTGTTAGTGGGCCAAACAGCTATCTTTACAAGATCCACCCCACCGTCAGAAGCTAATTTAGCTTCTGTGTGCACTCTGATTTGTTCAGGGCAGACTAAGGTTTCTACCTGGATACTTGTCATTCTAAAGCTAGCAGGAGGAGCACTAGGGAGATTCTTTTTGAGACGGGCAGAGTCTCCAGTTCAGTGTCCAGTCTATTTACAGTTGTGACACCATGCCTTTTTGGGATCCCAATTCTTACCTTGGTACCCAGTTTTTAGTTGTGAAAAGTTTTGGAGCTCTCCCTCTTGAGTAGGTCTTTGGGGGCCTTTAGAAGCCTTTTTTTATTTTTAGGATGTTCATCCTCTCTCCCCTGGGGAGGCTTAGTAACACCTTTCTTTTGGTCACCCCCACTAGTGGTAATTTTGGTCACCCTAAACTTGACCCTGTGGTCTACCATCTTTCACGATTCTTGGGGAGAAGTAGTACCTAGGTCCGCCAAGTATTGATGCAATTTTTCAGAAACGGCAACAGATGGTTTTTCATAATCCAATCATACAGCCCAGCATAGTCTTTCACTTGGCTTCCATTTAATTAACCACCTAGTGTCTTTATTGAAAATTCGACATCACTGCGGGACTGACTTGAGGTTTTTTGAGTCTCCCTGAACTTCATTCTATGCTAGTCGGTGGTGATTCCAAAGCCCTAAATCGGGGTACCCTTCATGTGGTCATAGGACTCCGCTTCTGCCTTGTTCAGTGTCAGGAGTCTATCCCTGCACTTAGTAGAGAAGGGTTCCCAAAGGAGAGAGCCCCAATATTTCTCGCTACAGGCTCTCTCGAGAGCTGTAAAACATTTGGTGATGTTGTTAAATAGTGGGTTCCTTGGTGAATGAAGACATAGGAGTCTGGAAATCGTCTGAAGTTGTTTAATCTTGGTTAAAGGTGTAAACAGCTTGGCCACCCAACTGACAGCAGGCTCATCTCAGTACAGATGCAAACATTCTCACTCTGAGCCAGGGCAGCTTTTACATTCCAGAACACACACGTCCCTAAGAGATGCTAATGACTACAAAGCACATAAGTGTCATTACAACATATCTCCCTCCTTTATATAGAACAAAAAAACAAAAATAAAAAATAAATGAAAGAACAAATTAAATAAACATCATGAAAGCATTACACAACATAGTCATTCAGATAGAAAGGAGTACGAGAAATCCTGTTGGACCTTTTAACAATTTCAGGAACAGTTTTATCTCCAACATTATCTGGAGAAGCGCACAAATGATCATTTTTACTACATACAGCAACGCGACCCAAATTCCAAACTCTGGTCAGAAGTTCTTACAGCGTTGTCAAAAACTTTAATAACCCTTATAGGTTTTGAAAATGTAGCACAAGAAGCACAAAAAACAGGCCTTTTAATCTTAACTAGATCACCAACAGAAACTTTGGTTGTTTTGACAGCATGTCTCACATCATAATTTTCTTTGCTCTTTAAGCACTTCTGATCTTCCTTCTCTTGCCATGAGGTAAAATCCAGAACCCCACCCTTGACAAAGAATTTTATTAAGCCATGGTGGTTCTAGAAAAGTATCAGGATGTCTCACACGAAACAAGAGAAAAGGAGATTTCCCAGTTGTAGTATGGGGAGCAAAGCGATATACACAAACTCTTTGAAACTTCATCTTTCCAATTAAGACCATTCTGCTTTGCTAGCGAGACAGTTTCTTTTAGAACTCTATTAAATCTCTAAACAGTACCGTTGGACTCAGGGTGATATAGGGCACACTTTTTGTGAACTATACCACAATTATTAAGAAAATATTCCATATCACCAGAGACAAGTTGAACACCGTTGTCTGTTAGTATGGTTTCAGGAATGCCTTCCTTAGAGAAGTTTTTTTTAGAAAATCAATCACAGTATTGGTATTCACATTCTTTGCAAAATATACCTTGAGAACAGATCCTTCACTACAATGATAAATGTGTCAGACCCATCACCATGTACAGGTCCTAAAATAACAAGAGCTATTTCCTTCCAGGGACCACTAGGGCGAGACCTTTTCTCCATGGGTTGAGTCCTAATCTTTAAACTTTTCTTACTAAGAGAACATTGAACACATTCTCTAACCAAACGCTGTATCTGAACATCTAGGCCAGGCCACCAATAACTAGAGCGTGCTCTTTCTTTAGTCTTAGAGGTCTCTAAGTGTGCTTCATGAGCTAAAACTAACAAATCTTTCCTTAAAGACAAAGGTGGAACTAATCTGTGACCCCTCAAAAGCAGTCCTTCACAACAGGAGAGCTGATCTCTCACAGACCAAAAATCTTTTACAGATGAACCTCCCTGTTCTTTATGATGCCAACCATCACGAATCCGATTTAAAACATTTTGAATGACCTCATCATCCTTACAGGCATTTAACCAACGTTCATGAGAAATTACTTTGTAATCAATCTCACAAACAAAATCATGAGGATGATCAAAAGCTGGATCAGTATGATTGTCAGATTGAACAGTCGGAACTAGTCTTGAAAGTGTGTCCGCAACAAAATTATCAGATCCAGGGACATGTTTGACAGTAAAATTAAAACCTTGCAAACCAACAATCCACTTAGAGATCCTTGGAGAAATAAAATCAATACCTTTGCTTGTCAACACTTCACACACAGGTTTGTGATCCGTTCTTACTACAAAGGATGTACCCCAAATACATTTTTAAAACATTTTAATGGCCCAATAGACCGCAAGATCATTTCTCTCAATTACTGAATACTTAGATTCAGCACCTTTCAAACTTCTCGAAACAAACATGATGGTGTTGTCTGGACATGTGCCACCTTGATACAAAACAGCACCAAGGCCTTTAAGACTGGCATCAGTAGATATAATGGAACATTTAGTGGGATCAAAATTTCGAAGATTAGGTGCATTTTGCAATTTGAGTTTTATTTCAATACATTATTTTTCACATAACTCGTCCCACACAAATCTTGCCCCCTTTTTAAGCAAATTCCTCATATTGAATGTGCGTCCGCAAAAATTTTAATACATTTATTATAGTACTCAGCCATCCCTAGAAAACGCACGAGTTCTTCTTTGGAAGTGGGAGCAGTTAGATCTTTGATGGTGTTCACTAATTCCGCCTTGGGAACTACCCCATCAGCAGTTATGGTGTGACCCAAATAATCCATTTTATCAAGACCACATTTGCACTTCACATTTAATCGTAAGATTGTGAGCAGTAAGTCTGTCTAACACCTGTCGAATTCTCTTCACATGGTCCAACTAATCACACCCATACACCAAAATATCGTCTTGGTAAACACAGACTCCAGGTACATTAACTAATACCTTCTCCATAACTCGTTGGAAGACAGAGGCGGCGGAGACTAGGCCAAAGGGAAGTCTTATAAATCTAAAAGTTCCAAAAGGTGTAACGAAAGCAGTTAAATCTCAGGAAGACTGGTCAAGCAAAATCTGGTGGTATGCGGATGTCAAATCAATTGTACTAAAAATCTCGGCGCCACGTACCATACTCAAAAGTTCAGAGATGTTTGGGAGTGGATATTTATCTACAAGCACACATTTGTTGAGCTGTCTGAGATCAACACATAATCTCAGGGACCCATCGGCTTTCCTAGCAGCCACTACCGGAGCCAACCATGATGTTCCTTCCACTTCCTCAATGATGCCCTGAGATTTAAGCTTCTCCAACTCTTTTAACATTTCATCTTTAACAGTGAAGGGAACATTACGTACCTTACTAGATACTGGAACGGATCCTGGAGACAATTTTATCTTATGACAATAACCCTTTAAACACCCTAGCTTGTCTCCAAATACTTGCGGATATTCTTCCATCAGCTGAGCTTGTAAGGGAGAGTGATCAACAGACTTGATAACACTTCTCTCTTTAATAATAATAGGAGGAGTATTATTGGGGTCTAACATGACACCCAGATCTTTCTGATGCCACCAACTAATTATACTGTCACCCTTCTTGGGGACATAGATTTTACCAGAGTAATACGACCTTCATACTCTATTAAACCTACAAAATAGCCTCTCAGTTCAATGGGATCTCCCCCATAGGCAGTGGGGCGGATGTCAGCTTTTAACAGGTTAACTTTTGAACTTAAATGATCACTGAAAAATTTACTTGAAATGATAGGAATTTTTGCACCGGAGTCGAACAACACTTTAGATTTTATACTTGTGGAAGGTCATAAAACCAAAGGCCCATCACCTCCGACCTGAACAACAAACTGTCCACATTCAAAATCATGTTGATCAGTTGAATTTTCATGAGAAACCTCATTGACACTTTGTTTAGAAGCTTTGATTATGCAGGTAATAACAAAATGACTCTTCTTTTTACAATACGTGCATATAGCATTCAAAGCCAGACAGGATTTATCATTTGCCCAGTATTGTTACATCTATAACACTTATTTTCCTTACTAAATTGAAAGCGAGACCTGTTTGTTTGTCTTTTGTTTGAGATTTTATCTGAGAGTCTTTTGGCTTGGAAGTTAAATTTGTGTTGACCACAGAAACATCTTTATTAAGATCTTTCTTAATTTCTTTGACACACTCTAGTGAATGTTCAATTCTTTTGGCCACCACTAGGACTTCATCCAGAGAGGGTTCATCCTTGAGCCATAATTCATCACGCACCTTCTCAGACCCACAACCAAGCATAAATTGATCTCGTATTCTTTCGTCAATGAGTGTATCAAATTTACAAGTCAAAGCTAAACGTCTTAGATCAGTGACATAATTTTCAATACTTTCACCTTCTTTTTGCATACGTCTACCAAAATGGTAACGTTCTAAAATAGTACTGACCCTAGGCAAGTAATGTGCATCCAGTTTATAGATACACTGCTCAAATTCATTCAAATTTGAGTCATCACTGTTTGGAACGTCTGGAAGGTGATCGAAAACATCTTGCCCCTCCAATCCAAGACAGTGCATGAGCAAAGCAGTTTTTCTCTCAACACTGAGAGAGGTACTACCAACGCGAGCATAACGCTCAAAAACTTTTTTCCATTTAGACCATTTGATAGGAGGCTCTCCTGCAGATTGTAAGAAAAATGGAGCTGCAGTAATGTTCTGCATGACTTTTATATGCTCTGCACAATAAAAAAAATATGCAGAGTATAAGGTTAAAGTAGATTTGTCACAAATAACATCAATAAAGTACAAACAAGAATACAGGAAATTATTGGTGACAAAAAAATATATATATTGTTGTGCGTGTCAGCGCCGTAGGTAGAATTGTAATAAAATGTGGTGAAAACACGCTGAATGCAAATGAAGCTGTGTGTGTCAGCGCCGTGATGAAGAAACACTGGATGTAAATGAAGCTGTGCGTGTCAGCGCCGTAGGTAAGTCTCCAGATAGCTGTGTGTATCAGCATAAAAGTTTATTGAAGCGTGCACACTAAAAAAAAAAAAACGTTGAATCAAGAAGGAGCCGTGCCTGTAATCAGATTTTCTGTGTGAACAAGGCAAACACTCTGTAAATAAATAAGCTGTGCGTGTCAGCGCTGTAGATTGCTGCGCACATCAACGTAATAAAGCAAAAGTGCACGAAGAAGACACGCTGTACATAGATTAGCTGTGTGTGTCAGCGCTGTGAACTAGCGTAGAGTGGAGATGTTGCTAAGATATAGTGTCCACTCAATGAGCGTCGGCGTAACCAGGTAACAGGAACAAAGATAGTTCCAGTTGAAGACAGGAAATGTAGGACGCTGCGTTTCACTGGCAGCACGTCAGACTTTCAGTGGCGGGTGCAGGAAACGTAGAACGCAGCGCTTCACTGGTACGTCAGACTTTCAATGACGAGTGAAGAGAAGGTAGAATGAAGAGCGTGACAGTGCGTGAGAGCAGTAGGTGCAATTTGAATCTAAATAGCGCAACCGCCAGTTCCACGGTAAAATATATTGAGGGTTTTAATGTTGAAAATGAGTCAAGTTAAGTCCCATAAAATGTCAGTTTAAAACACTAACAGCGCTGTGTTATAAACGTACACCGAGAAAGTCAATTTCTCTTTCTTTTGCACCTCGCTTTAAAAGTCAATTACTTTGTAAGCAGAAGTCTGAAAAGTAATTCGACTTGATAAGCTGCACGCACGCACTGAGTATAGAAAAAAAAATATTACTTGAGAGTTTCGTTTTAAAGTGGAGTAAGACAGCATCGAAGTGACGGCTTCTTTAATTATCCAAAGATCAGATTACCACTGATTCATGAAGCTGGAGTTGAGCTGTTGTTTACCCAGTCGTCGCCAGTGTTAAATAGTGGGTTCCTTGGTGAATGAAGACACAGGAGTCTGGAAATCTTCTGAAGTTGTTTAATCTTGGTTAAAGGTGTAAACAGCTCAGCCACCCAACTGACAGCAGGCTCATCTCAGTACAGATGCAAACATTCTCGCTCTGAGCCAGGGCAGCTTTTACATTCAAGAACACACGTCACTAAGAGATGCTAATGACTACAAAACACATAAGTGTCATTACAACAGATGTCCTCACCTTCTGTGTGTTCTGGGACAATTGCTTTGGAGATTTTAGAGTCAAAGGTTTCCTCTCTCTCCCCCTAGGAATTATGTTGCTACCACTATTCATGGGTGCTAAACCCATGTCTGCCCTTTCCATATCTTTGGCCAATATCCTGTCTTCCAGAGCTATTCTGTGGGCCACTGTCTCCAGGAGGATCTCTTCCTCACTGAGATCTTACCTGTACCTTTAGCAACTTGAGCTATCTTAGGTAGAGGCAGGGGCACATTGGGTCGGTTGCTGGGTACAGGCACCGCAATCTCTTTCGGGTTGAGGATCTGATCCATCCTCATTTTTACTGTCCCCACCCTGATCTTCAGGGTTGGAGGGCTCATCTGAGGCATGAGCCTGCTCATACTCTGCCAACAGCTTCTGAAGCGTTGCAGTGATATGGTGTGAGCCTGTTTTAATATTTCACCACAGCTACCAGTGTAGGGAGCTGTCTTTCTATGTAGTGCACTAAAAAGAAGCACATTGTGTAGTGAGTCCAGTCGGTCCCCATTTGGCTCCTAGAACTAAACTAGATTATACTAACTCGCTCGTTTGTTGGTAGTGTGGTCAAGCAGTTAGGCTTATCAGAGGGTAGTGCTAAGCATTTGTTTAACTCAACGTAGGCAATAAATGATACATACACTCGAAGAATAGATCCAAGTCCATTAGAAAACGCTTTTTGTATATTTTGTGAAACCAAGAACTTTGTTGAAAGGTAAGTACTGTTTTGGTTATCAGTGGTTACAAGTAAGTAAATCTTTCAAACCTGTGCGCTTTTACGCACAATGTAATCCTATCAGAGGAAAAGTCATAAATGCATAACGGTTAGTTCGGCCTGGTTCAGGGATTCACCTTCTGGGTTTCAAGTTGTAGTGGGCCAAGGTCCAAAGTACTTTCAGCAGTTCTTGGAGAACCGCCCAGGTGAACAGGGTGCTGGTGAGGTTGTAGCCGGTCACACTACGGTGAAGGGGGGGCACCTGAAAACAGACTGCAAGGGGGGATTTGGGGACAAGCCTGAGATCTCCCAAATGAGAGCTTGGTTTGCAAGGGGTCTTGGAGCAAGGGGGCACAGACAGTTATTGGTACCATGGCCAGGCGGCTCTGGGTGCAGAGTTGTTAGGTTGGCTGGGCTGGATGCTCAAAGGTGCTTCATGCGGTTAGTGACAAACAGCTATCAGGGGCGACATCAGACAGCTGGGTCACTCGCAGGGTGATGCTGACGTCCCTTGATGGCTGCTTAGTCCTGATGCAGGGAGAATCCGTATTGGACTCTTGCTGTCAGTGTTGGGTGTAGGGCGTCCAGTACCCCTGGGGTTGGTGATGTACGGCTCTGTTTTGTCCTAGTATCCTCACACTTGGTGGGCAGACAGATCTGACCTTACAGAGCACAAGTACCTTCTCCTGGTCATCTGTGGCATCAGTCAGGCCAGGGAGCTGAAGGCGGTGAACCGGACTCTGCTTGTAATTGCACCAGACTCTGCTTGTCGATGCCTGCGGGCTGCATGGGAGTAGCTCCTTGAAGAGAAGCAAGAGACTCGGAAGGTAAGCTAAATGTATCTTTATTACCTCGAGTGCAGCACAGGACCGCAGGTCCTCTCATCTAACCCAACAGCTGCAACTACAGTTGTACACAAATCCTAACCCTTTAGAACATAGAACCCTATACAAAGCTAAACATAAGATAGCACTGGGATGCAGTGACACGAGCAAAGAAGCACCAGCCACAACACATTCCCCTCTGTAAATAAACAAAACAAAAACTCAAGATGTGGATTAAAATAATCCACCACATTCCCCTCTTAAAGAGAAACAAAAAAATGAGGAACGGAAAAGAGAAAGAAAGAGAGGAACAAAAAATACAAGTTATTTACAGCGTCCCACAATAACGTCTTTCAACCATTACAATTTTTACATTTGCGTTTTTCCAACTTATTCTCATTAAGATGAGATTGAGATTCACCAATGCCCTGGTTTATAACTTCATCTAAATGAGAATTTACAATATTCTTTTGGTTGGCATTAGTAGACAAATTATTTCTTACATCAGATAAAGTATTTGCAACAGTACCAGTATCCTGTTGATCAAAACTTGTATCTGAAAGAAACACATTAGTTATAGATTTCTTACCTTAGAATCACCCCCAGGTGTCAGACTGGATCCGTAAAGTTTTTTCATCAGCAGTACCTCTGCGTGCTGAAGGTGGCGTCGGTTGGCTCCCCATCCGTCGTTGGCGTCGTGGTCGCCTGGATGACGTCGCGGCAGCTACTTAGACGCCGCCCTTGCGCGCTGACGTCAGTTCTTTCTTTTTCTGCACCAGCTAGCGCAGATCCGGGAAGAGCGGTACCTCCAGTCACTTTGACTGACTTTTTCTTGACTTTTGTCGACTTCTTCTTCAAGTCTTCGACTCCTGGTGCACGAGGGATGCCGGACTTCAAGCCATGCGGTTCCTGTCATCGGATGATGTTGGTGACTGATCCGCACCGCGTGTGCCTCTTTTGGCTGGAGCGTGACCACGACCCCAAGTCGTGCTCAGACTGCCCGGCAGTCCGCTCCTCGCCGTTCGAGATCCCGGTCGCTAGGGACCGGTCGCGGAGCCACCACCATTCGTCGAAGTCTTCGCACTCAGGGTTGGGTTAGTCGAAGCATAAGAAGAAGTCGAAGAAGCATCGTTGGTCTTCGACTTCTCGTCGGTCGGCCAACCTGACGAGGGACGCAGGTGGTGCCCCTCCCGCGGCTCCGCGTGCGGAGTCGACTCTACGTTTCCCTCCCTTTCCGGTACCTGGAGCTACTCCCGCCCAGCTTCGTACGTTCTGCGATGCAGGACATCTTTGGGCGGCCTGATCCCGCCGGATTGCCTACGGGCCCTGCAGACTCGGTTGGGGGGGCCTAGGCCTTCTCCGCTGACGGCACCGGCCCTAGCGCCGCAGGCCCCCTTTGGATCCAGGCCAGTTGACCTTATTACGCCTCCACCGGCGCCGCTTCCTCCGGCACGACTACCACGTTCGATGCCAGTCAGCTCCCCGGCCGACGTCAGCTCCCCGGCCGACGTCAACCCCGGGCTCCAACCCGACGTGGACCACGAGCCGGACTGCCATCGCCTGATGCCAGATCCAGCATCGAGAGGGGTTTTTATGCCCCAGTTCACTCCTGGGGTCCCTTTTCAACTAGAATGGCACCCAGAGGAGGAGGACTGGGAGGGGTCAGGTGACCCTCTGACTGACCAGTTGGACAGTGAACGGGACTGGAGAGAGGAACTGGGTGATGCCAGTGGTTTGGATACCTTCCCTGACCTTGGCATGTTGTCTCCTCCTACCATGGCTACGGAGGAAGGAGCGTTATACGCAGTGGTGTTGCGTAGGGCGGCTGAGGCTCTCAACCTCGAGCTTCCTACGGTGGCGGTCAGGACTAACCTCCTGACAGAGGTCCGTTTAATGAGGTGCAGACCAAGAAAAGGTCCCAAAGGGCAATTCAACAATCTCAAAAAATAACTTCTGAAAAACGGCTCAGACGGAGCCCGGGGCACCATGGACAGAGTGGGGTCTTATTTCCTGAGTTTTTTACCAGGGGAGGCAAGGCTGTTACCTTGTGCACTATAGGTGTCATCATTACACCACAAGTCGTAGAGAACTCACAAGAAGTTGGTAAGTTGTAAATAGTCCAAAACCTACTGTTTTCTAATTTCCATTCACATTCACGGAGTAGCAATATTAGTTATAGGTCCTGAAGAAAGCCAAGGTTACTTGTAATCATAATGGCTTAAACATGTTGACCTTGTTCCATACTGAGGCAGTTATTCTTTCAAACTGCCCTTTGCACTGATTTTAATCTGGTAATCAATAGATGGTGGATAAAAAGTGTTCTCTATTGTTAACCATTTTAGCTTGCACAACGCTCTATTTTCACACATTGGCACTGCGCCCATCACTCTATACACAAACTCGTTAGTCTTCACTTTTGGTAGATCTCAGTTGATTCCTTTTTTTTTTATTTTTTTTATTTTTTTAATTTTATTCAGCAGTGTCAGCAATACATAAATATTACAAATGAGCAACAATTCATACAGCTCAAAACCACAGAAGATCATTTCATGGCATTACAAATATTGTCTCTATTCCCCGCCAGACAACCACTCAGTTATCGGTGCCCATAATTGCTCACCAAATTGCTTTCTTCTATATCCCTTTAATTTGTATAAAGCAACTTCCATGTGGTATAGAGCGAGAATCCTGGATCTCCATTCAAAGAAGGAGGGTGAGTCCGGACTTAACCATTTCGTGGTAATACAAAGACGAATCACAGCCATACTCAAAAATAAAAGGCCCCTTTGTGGTGCCGGCCTTCTATTATTTGACCGTTCAGGCTCGGTACCAAATAACACTAATCCTGGATTAAGGATTACCGGAAGTTCTAGAGAGGAGTTCAGAAAAAATTGCACTTCACCGAGAAATTGGGTCAATGAAGGGCACAAAAAGAACATATGTACAGCCTCCGCTGCGCTCTCACCACAGCGTGCACATTTGTCCCCTCTTCCCACCTTCCATTTTGCAAGCTTGGCTGGAGTGTAATAGAGATCGAAAACTGACATAAAGCACTGGCTCTTTAAACTCCCTGAAAACAGGATAGTGCTTGCCATTTCTAGCGACTCCTGCAAGTCTAGATTCAGAGTCCTTATCTTTCTATTCCATTTAAGTTCCTGGATTTGGAGATCATCTTGCTGGCCGCGACTAGCTTCTTTGTATAGTTGTGAGAGATTCGCCTTACAGCTTAACACCTTGAGTATCGGAACTCCCTCAAGTGAGCATGTGCCCTCTATGATAGCTCTGTCTACATAGCTGCGCAGTTGTAGGTATTTGAAAAAATCCCCCCTTTCCAAATTAAATTTTTCACTCACAGAAGCATAAGACAATAATTGGCCATGTTCGCATATATCCCCCACAGTCCTGATGCCGGCCAGCCGCCACTTTCGAGCGACGGAGTCCATAAAGACTGTGGATACAGTCCCGGGGAGCCCGATCGGTGTATAGCCATTTACTTTATTTATCCTGCACATCAAGCATATCTTTTTCCAAACAAAAAAAGCTGCAGCCAAAACTTTAAATCTAGTTTTTTTGTAATAGCTAGGTTCGATAACCCTAACTAATAAGTACCGTGCTTCCGTGCCCAGGACCATTTCAAAAATAGAAGGGGTTACAGCCGGATCCAGGACAGCCGTTTCACCATAAATCAAAATACGACAGTATTGGAGCATCGAAATATAATAATACAAACGAAAATTTGGAATAGCCCACCCCCCTCGGCTAAGTGGCATAATAAGCCATTTCATGGCTCTCCTTGACCATTTGTAGCTCCAAAGGAACCGAGAGCAAAGTCTATCTATCTTCACAAATAAGGAGTTTGGAAAAATTAACGGAATCGCCCTAAATATATACAGAAACTTCGGGAAAATCAACATTTTATTAACGTTACTTCTTCCGTAAAGTGACAGATGCAAATGGTCCAGCCTTTCCAGGGTCCTATCAGACTCTAATAGAATAGGGTCAGCATTCAGTGCTGGTATTTCCTCAACTTTTGCTGAAATTCTGATGCCCAAATATACAGCCTGATTAACCATTAGTTTAAGATCAGATGGGCGTCCCTTTTCTGAGTGCAAGACCTGAGTCTTGGTTAAATTTAACTTATAACCTGAATACCTAGCAAAATCACTCGTCAAGATCTCAATTCTATCTAGCGCTTGAACAACATCACTAGTCAAGACTGCTATGTCGTCAGCATAGGCTAACACTTTCACATCATGTAGCTGGGGTTTGACAGGGGCAATTAGCGAGTCACATTCCAATCTATGAATCAAAGGTTCTATATAGAGGGCGAAGAGCAAAGGCGAACAGGGACACCCTTGACGTGTGCCCCTCCACACCTTGAACTCCTCTGTTTCCACCCCTAAAACCCTTACAGCCGCCACCGGCTTTTTATACATAGTCTGTATGGCCTTCATAAATTCAGGAGGGAAGCCCTTCCATCTGAGCACTGCCCACAGGTAGGCCCAGGAGACCCTGTCAAACGCCTTCTCGGCATCCAGCAGGGCCACCCCGACCCGTGACCCAGTCGCCTGCGCCCAGTCTAGAAGAGATATAACCCGACTAACATGATCTGTGGTACCACGTCCCGCGATAAACCCATGCTGACGCGGTGAGACAATTGACATTATAATTTTCGCCATTCTCACAGCAAGAAGTTTTGAGTAGATCTTGCTGTCTGCATTAATCAGTGAGATAGGTCGATATGAACCTAATTGAAGCCCATCTTTCCCTTTTTTCTTAAAGACCATAATAATCGTTTTGGACCAGGACTCCGGCGGACAGCCATTAAAAGCATTTTGCAGCAACTTCAACAGCTCTATCCCCAGCTCACTCCTGAACCTCCTATACACTTCCAAAGGTATTCTATCCATACCCATCGCCTTGCCACAGGGAAGTGAGAAAATGGCAGTCTGTACTTCTTCTAGCGTTATTGGAGCCACCAAACTATTTCTCTGTTCTTCTGACAGAAAAGAAGAATCAATCCCTGCTAAAAAACTCTCCGCCTTTTCAGTACCCTCATTTCGGTACAGATTCTCATAAAATAATTGAAAGGCTTTCCTCACCCCATAAGGTGTTGCCTGAGTTGTTCCCTGCATGTCTTTGATCTTCAAAATTTTATTCTGAAACTCCCTTTGTCGGAGTCGATTGGCTAAGACCTTACCCGACTGCTCACCATGCTCATAGCATTCCCTTTTGTGGGTCTGGAACTTAGCAGCCACTTCCTCAGCAAACTGTTGATATATAACTGATCTATTAATGGCTAACTTTCTAAATATCTCTGATAGATCCCGACCTTCTTTGATATGTTTGTCCAACTCACATTCAGTATTGTTTAGATCCCTTATACGTTTATCTAGAACAGATTTATTATTTTTACGCTTATGAGCGACAAAGCTAAGGGTCTCGCCCCTAAGACCCGCCTTAAATGCATCCCAGACAGTTCCTACAGAGGCAGTGTTTCTATTTATCTCAAAAAAGCTGGAGATCCAGACCTTAATATGACTACAATACTCCGGATCAAGCAAAACTTTCCTGTCGAAAGTCCACTCAAAATTTCGTGGGGTGACCATATCGAGCTCAATTTTATAAACTACAGGGTTATGGTCGGAAATAAACCTAGGCAAGGTAAAAACCCTCGCATTTCCAAGAAGGGAGTATGAGACGAAAAAATAGTCCAGCCGCACCAATTTTTTATGAGGGGCTGAGAAATACGTGTACCCCGGCTGATTAGCATTTAATTCTATCCAAGCATCAGCTAAACCTTGATCCAAGACCAGGCTGCGCAAGCTTCTAAAAACTCTAGGTTTCCTGCCATAATAGGCCTGGCACCCTTTAGCATCAAATCCCTCATTCAAATGTATGTTCATATCCCCACAAATTATAAACGGCTGCGCCCAAGTAGACATTTCTAGGTTAATTTTATCGAAAAATTCAGATTCGTCCAAATTTGGACCATAAACAGTACATATTGTAAGCTTTTTACTATTAACAACAACTTCGACCATTGCCCAGCGCCCCCAATTATCCTCTTTATGTTTCCTGACCATTAATACCCCCTTCTTAGATAAGATAGCTACCCCTCTAAGGTTTACTGACTGGCGTGAGCAGGCGACCAAGTCCATTCCCAGACCCCTAAGCCACCCTCTATTCTCCCATGCTATATGCGTCTCTTGTAGACACAAAACATCCCAAGACATAGCCTGGGTTATCTTAGCCAGAACCCTTCTCTTGTTAGGGTCATTTAAACCACATATGTTAAGAGAGCAAACTGTGAATTTACTCTTTTATATTACTATAGGCTGCCTCATCTGAATCACTTCTCTCTCCCCGATACTCCCAGCTCTTTACAAGCAACATGGCTTCTCTATCCAGGCTCATCATTACATATAACTTGCAATTCCTACAAAAATAAGTTAATGAGCTCGCTCCAAACCACAACAAAGAATATACCAGCACTGCTGAAATTTTCACCCCAAGCCTACACCTACTACCCCCAGACCCCCCCACCCTGTGCACACCGTCCCAGCACTCCCACCCCTCCACCCCCCCCCCTCCCCAACCCCCTACCAACCCCATGAGGCATAAGGGATTAAGTCCCTTGCGATGTAGAGTCGGGCTCCAATAACTCCCGCTCCCCTCATCTTCTATCTCCAAACCAGACTGACTCTGCTTGACCACAAAAGGATCTAATAATCTCAGCACAGATCTCAGTTGATTCCAGAGATATTCTGATTGAAAACATCCGTGAGCTCCTCCTTCTTAGAGAGGGAGTTGTAGCCCTTATCTGTACTAGGTTACAGATAAGAGGAGATCCCAAATAATGAAGCATGTCACCACGGTGAGTGATGGGATTCCGTCCTTTTAAATGGACTTTCCACAAACTACACGAGAGGGTATGATTGCTTTCCTTTTTCTCTTCTCTTTGTCTAGTAGTCAATGCCAGTTGCTCTGCAAGTGATTTTTAGGCTTGCTCAGACCCATGGACACTTTTGTGTTTATCATATATAGCTTGGGGAATATGACCATGCTGTGGTCTTAAAAAGTTCCCTTAGACCCTCCACTCCTCTGTTCATTATTATTGACCCTCTGACTGGCCAGTTGGACAGTGAACAGGACTGGAGAGAGGAGCTGTGTGATGTCAGTGGTTTGGACACCTGCCCTGACCTTGGCATGTTGTCTCCTCCTACCGTGGCTACGGAGGAGGGAGCGTTATACGCAGTGGTGTTGCGTTGTGCGGCTGAGGCTCTCAACCTCGAGCTTCCTACGGTGGCGGTCAGGACTAACCTCCTGACAGAGGTGCTTCAACCGGCTGCGAGCTCTTCAGAGCCCTTGCTGCCGTTTAATGAGGCCCTCACCGATGTCCTTTTGGGCACATGGTCCAGGCCCAACACAGGGTCTCCCATGGACAGGATGATTGCCCGACACCACGGCCCGGCTCCGGGCGACCCCACTTTCCTCTCCCAACACCCCACCCCAGAGAGCTTGGTAGTCCAAGCCTCCACTTCCAATAGCGCATTCCCTACCGCTCCACCGGAAAGGGAATCCAAGAAGCTGGACCATCTTGGAAAGAAAATGTTCTCTTTCGCCAGCTTAGGACTGTGGTCGGTAAACACTGCATGTCTCTTGGGCCGTTATTCCCATTCTGTGTGGGATACGGTTGCGCAGGTGCTGCCTCAGTGTCTGGAGGAGGCCCGGGCAGTGCTTTCCCAGGCTGTCGCCGTCTGGAGGGATGCGGCGAAGTTTACCATCCGTTGTGTGCTGGTCACCACCGACTCTCTGGGCAGGACCATGTCAACGTCAGTAGTGCTTCGTCGCTACGTCTGGATGAGATCGACTGGCTTTTATGGGGATGTCCAGAACACCTTGTTGGACATGCGCTTTGATGGCTGTCGCCTTTTTGGTGACAAAGCAGACGACACTGAAGAGCGTTTCAAGGACTCACGGGCTATGGCCAAGTCCTTGGGCCTCTCTACCCGCCCTCCGCAGTCTGCTTTTCGCCCCTTTCGTGGCTACGAAAGGGGTGCCCCGCTACGTCCTGCCCAGAGCCACAGGCCACAGCAAGTTACCCATCCTTCGCATGGCCGGGGACGTGGTAACAACCGTCGTGTTTCTGGGGGCCAAAGGGCGGGCCTGTCCACCAACCCCCCTCTGCAGCAGCCTCCAAATCTTCCTAGTCCGACCTTTCAGGCCCATGAAACGCCAGTGGGCTGCAGGATTCACCATCACCTCCCCCACTGGTGCACCATCACGTCGGACAGGTGAGTTCTGCAAATAGTCCAAAGGGGCTACTCCTTTCCCTTCAAGACTACCCCTCCAGCCATGCCATCGAGATACCACCGCATGATTGAGGATCATCTGGCCGTTCTCCAGCAGGAAGTTACAGCTCTCTTGGCCAAGGGAGCCATCGAGCGCGTTACTGTCCCAGAAGTAGGTCGTGGTTGTTATTCCCACCACTTTCCGGTCCTCAAGGAAAAGGGCCTGCGTCCTATCTTGGATCTCAGTTTAAGATGTTGATGCTTGCTCAGGTCTTGTCTGCCCTCAACCCGGAAGACTGGATGATAGCGTTGGACTTGCAGGATGCTTATTTTCACATCCCCGTCCTGCCGGCCCACCGGCGTTACCTACGGTTCACAGTAGGCCACAAGCATTTTCAATTTACCGTGCTCCCCTTTGGCCTTACCAGCGATCCTCTGGTGTTCACAAAACTGATGGCTTTGGTCGCAGCTCATCTGCGCAGATCAGGGGTTTCAGTCTTCCCCTATCTCGACGACTGGCTGTTGAAGGTGGGCTCGCCCCAGGCAGTCATCTCCCACCTCCAGACTACGGCCGACCTCCTGCATTTGCTGAGGTTATCCATCAATGTTCCGAATTCACACCTGATTTCTTCTTAAAAGCTCCTCTTCATTGGAGCGGTGCTGGACACGACTCTGTTTCGGGTCTATCCTCCCGAACAGCGAGTCTGGGATATTCGGGCTATGATTCCTCTATCCCGGGTTTCGGTCAGAATGACCCTGAGGCTGCTGGGCCTCATGGCCACCTGCATCCTGCTGGCCGATCATGCCAGGTGGCTTATGCGGGCTCTGCAGTGGGACCTGAAGTTCAAGTGGGCGCAGCATCAGGGGAATCTGTCCGATTGCGTCCAGATCTCGGAGGGCACTGCACGTCAATTGCAGTGGTGGCTCACGAACCAGGATTGTGTCAACGGCTGATGCCTCTCCCTTCCCCAACCAGACCACTAGGTGGTGACAGATGTGTCCCTTCTGGGATGGGGTGGCCACATGGGAGAGGCAGAGACCAGAGGCCTGGCTCCCCATCAACCTTCTGGAGCTCCGGGCGATTCATCTTGCGCTGAAAGCATTCCTTCCCTCTGTCCGGGGAAGAGTAGTGCAGGTGTTCATGGACAACACCACCGCCATGTAGTACTGCAAAAAACAGGGCGGGCTGGGGTCGTGGACTCTGTCAAGAGGCCCTCCGCCTCTGGACATGGCTGGAACATAAGGGCATAACACTGGTAGTTTGACACCTGGCAGGTTCCCTGAACGCCAGGCTGGACGACTTCAGCGGCAGGTGCATGATGGATCACGAATGCCGTCTTCACTCAGAGGTGGTGCAAGATCTTTCGACAGTGGGGAGAGCCTTGGTTAGATCTATTCACCGCCGAAGAGAACGTGCAATGTCTGAAATTCTGCGTGTTGGAATTTCCATGGCTGCCCTCGCTAGGCGGCACTTTTCGTCGCGAGTGGAGTTGAGGTCTGTTGTACGCCTTTCCGCCTATACCACTTCTGCCCAGAGTGCTGAAGAAGATTTGGCGCGACCGGGCCCAAGTCATCCTTGTGGCTCCGGATTCGGCACAGAGAGTATGCTATCCTGAGCTGCTCAACATGGCCATCGATCCTCCAACCCGTCTGCCTCTTTGGAAGGATCTTCTGTCGCAGCAACAGGGGACGGTCCTCCACCCGAACCTGTCCAGCCTCCACCTCCTTGCGTGGAGAATGAGCGACAGAAGTTGATGTCAATCGACCTGCCTCCCGAAGTCTGCGATGTAATTCTGGTGCACAAGTGGACTATCTCCCGATGGGTCATCTTATGTATCAAAGCCTGTTATTCTCTGGCAAAGAAGGAGCCTCCAGTGGGGCTTCGCACCCATTCCACCATGACGACGGCAGCGACTACTGCTTTGGGACGTGGAGTTCCTCTGAATGACATTGTCGGGCAGCTACGTGGGCTTCGTTACACACCTTCACCAAACACTACTGCCTTGACAGTCGGGTCCAGAGAGAGCTTCTTCGGCCGTTCTAATCTCCAGGACTTTCTGGTGTGATCTTGGTTCGCAGACCCACCACCGGGGTGGGTATTGCTGGGGTACCTATTCTAAGGTAAGGAATCTATAACTAAAGTGTTTCTTTCAGATGAACAAATTACTTACCTTCGGTAACAATATATCTGTAAGAAATATTAGTTATAGATTCCTTACCGCCCCACCCATCCTCCCTGTTCTGCGAACTGGTTTCTAGGGTTAAGGACATCCCTTCAGGGCCCTAGTTTTGTGCACCAGTGGTCAGTGTCTTGCATGGCTCTGCGTTTCTGGCGCGCAAAGTCAGCATGCGAGGGCAGCGTTTAAGTAGCTGCCGCAACGTCATCCTGGCAACCACGACGTCAACGACGGACGTCGAGCCGACCGATGCCACCTTCCGACGCCCAGAGGTATTGCTGACGAAAAAACTTTCCGGATCCAGTCTGACGCCTGGAGGTGATTATAAGGTAAGGAATCTATACCTAACTAATGTTCCTTACAGATATATCGTTACCGAAGGTAAGTAACTTGTTCGTCAATGCTACTGTCATGGGTATCTGGCAAGTCAGCAAAATCAATAAATCTTCTTGTTTGACTATTATCAATGCTCCAATCTGTATAGTTCTTGTAGAGGGCAACACGTTTAAGATTCCATACTTTGTCATTCTCCAGACTAACAGCATTAAGTAAAACTTCAGACTTTTGCTGGCCAAAAAACGTACTCTTTCCTTTAGGTATGAAACCTGGTTTAAGTATTCGTACCCAATTGCCAACTTTGATGTTAACAGGTTTGATACAATTTTTTGAGTCAAAATAACATTTGTTTTTCAATTGAGTATTGGGAGTTGTTCTTCTGACTTCCTCTAAAGACCATGGTTCAACACTGGAATTAAACAACCAATTTGGATTAAACTTAGCTCTAGGTGTGCGTCCACTCATCAATAAGAATGGAGAAGTTCCTGTAAGTTCATTGTCAGTAATTCTGTAAGCCCAAACAGCTTTTGCCAATTAACTGTCCCAATTTTTGCCATTGATACAAGCAGACTGTATAACCCCTTTGATGACTCGGTTAAACCTTTCAACCATGCCATCCCCACTTGGGCTATAAAGAGAAGTAGTTCTCAATGACATTCCAACTCTGCTACAATACTGTTTGAAAGTATTGGACTGAAATTACACACCATTGTCACTCAATAATGATACTGGAATTCCTTCTTGGCTGAAAATATCATCTAGAAAAGATAATACTGTCAAGGTGTCAACTTTCTGTACGACCTTCAATACAGGCCATCTTGAAAACAGATCAATTAAAACAATGTAAAGATGTGAAAACCCCACCGGACCCATAATGTCTAAGGCTACAGACTCCCATGGGTTTTGAGGAAGTCCTCCCACAGCCATGGGGAGTTTACAAGTTTTCAGAGATTTATCAGCTTTTGAACAATCTGAACATTCTCCTACCAATCTCTCAATAGCAGAGTCAACACCTGGCCACCAAAATAACTTTTTAACCATAGATTTTGTGCGACCAATGCCAAAATGGCCCTTGTGACAAAGTAGTAGAATATCATTTCGTAGACTGATGAAGGGGAATACTTTTCTCTCCCCTTAATAGTATGTCATTTTCTACGGTAAGTTCTGATTTCGCTTCCCAAAAAGGTCTAATAAGAACAGGAATATACCTTTTATCAGGCCAACTTCTGCTAGTGAAATGTTTGACCTCTTGTAACAATGTATCTTTTTCATACTCAAACTTCCAATCTTCTTTCTTAATGGAAGGGAAACCAGAGTCGTGAACCAATGCAATTTGATATCCATTCAATTTCTCATCCTCACATTCTTCAAGAAAGGTAGGCATACATGATAAAAAATCAGCAACTACGTTGACTTTGCCTGGTTTGTAAACAATCTTGTAAAGAATTCTTGCATGCCTACAGAAATACGAGTGACTCTAGAAGAAGCACAAGCAGTACCTTCAGTAGTGAGGAGTTTCACCAGGGGTTTATGATCTGTTTGAATAGTTACTGGTCTACCCCAGACAAACGCAAAAACATGTTCAAGGGCCCAAGCACTTGCCAAGGCTTCCTTTTCAATGGTGGGGTACTTCTCCTCTGTAGGAGACAAAGATCTAGAAGCAAAAGCTATAGAATGCTCTAACCCTTGTATATCCACCTGTGAAAGCATAGCTCCCAGACCCATATTGCTGGCGACAGTGGAAATGACACAATCTAAAGAGGGATCAAAACTATGAAGTTTAGTGACTTTAGGTGTAGCATCTTTTATAGTCTTAAAATCACTTTCACATTGCAGAGACCATTCAAATTTGCATCCTGTTTCAGTAACTGACGAATATGGTAGCATTTCTCTGAGAACCTAGGAATCAATTTAGCACAATACTCTGCCAAATCCAGGAAGGATCTTACATCATCCTTGGACTGGGGTGGAAGTGTCAATAATTGCTTGTACTAATGCAGGTTTAGGTTTAACACCAGACTCATCAATAATGTGCCCCAAATATTCAGCAAAATACATTTCTCAAATTAAACAGTAAGTCTTTGCCCTCAAGAATGGAAAATGCTTTCATTAATTTCGCATAGTGTTCTTTTTTATCTTTACCAAATACTAGTATGTCGTCTTGAAAGAACAACAAATTCTTCTCTTTAGCAAATAAATTGTACATTAGTCTTTGGAATACGACCACAGCCGAAGCTAGTCCAAAGGGCATGCGTTTGTATTGAAAACAACCATTTAGAGTGATGAATGCAGTGTAACATCTTGAATCGGGTGTTAAGGAGACTTGATGATAAGCTGAAGACAGATCGATGGTGGAGAACCACCAAGGTCCCTTCAACATAGCAACCATCTCATTCATTTTTGGAAGAGAGAATTTGTCAATTTTAATATTATTATTTAGGTAGTGCAAATCCACACATAACCTGATTTTTCCGTTACTACGTCTAGCAATAACGACAGGAGAAATCCAATCTGAAACTTCAACAGGCTCAATTATATCCAAACTTACTAGCTTGTCTAAATCTTTTTTTTGTCAACTCTTCACGTACAGCAATGGGTACATTCCTAACTTTATGAATTTTAGGACATGCATCATCTTTCAAGTGGATCCTATGTTCAAAATCAATTAAATTCCCAAGGGTTTACTGAATACCCTTGGAAATTTTGTTTTTAACACCATTCGCAAGAGATGTACCATCATCAAGAATTAGGACTTGTTCTTTGCTAATAGGGTCTAAAATTATGTGCAACTCCTTCTGGTACCGCCAACCTAAAATTGAAGGACCTATTTTTTTGCTATGTATAATTTCCAACGTGAACTTTTATGCTTGAAATTGAAAGTAAACCAACGGTAACCGAAAATATAAAGATTTTCACCACCAAACCCTTCAGGATTAATATCAGATTCTAGCAAATAATGACCTACCATGTCCACAAATGTACTATTCCAAATATCTTCGTTAATGATTGTATATGGGGACCCCGAGTCAGCATACATATTTAACCCAACACCCTCAATAATCATCCAACATTCAGGGTTACCTTTGCAATAGGGTTCAGTTATGTTGAGGATAATTGTTTCTTTGACATCCATCACAAAATTGGACATGTCATTATCTTCCTCTAACTCTTCAGTATTGACTTGATCTTCATTGATATATTTCACGCGCTTCTTTCTCTTACAAACCTTAGCATAGTGACCCTTAATACCACAATTCCCACATTTCTACTATGAGCCAGATGTTCCTTACTATCACATCTATAACACTTTAAACCTTCTTGTTTGTTTTTGAACTTACCCATTTCTTTGTTGAGTGCAAAATTGCCTTTCGTACTATAGCTCTTAAAATCCCTGTTCACAGAGCATGACTCTTTATCTCGAACTTGTAAAGCTACTGCACTTTTTTCAGATAATTCAGCTTTTCTTACCAAAGTTCTGACAGTATCGAAAGGAGAATCACCATTTATCCATAATTTTTCTTGGATGACAGGATTGCCACAGTGCATAACTACTTGGTCTCTAATTAGATCATTGAGTAATGCACCAAACATGCAATCAGCTCCTAAGTTTTCTAAGTATGCTACATATTCATCAATGGTTTTCCCTTTAGACTGTTTTCGTTGAAAGAATTTATACCGTGTGATTCCAATGCAAACCTTAGGAGAAAAATGTTTGTCAAGATCACCAATAGCATCAGTATACGCATTACTATAACCCGCAACAAAAACATTCTTAAACCAATTGGACCAAGAGAGTGTAATAAAATACTTTTCTTTTGATCATTTGACATTTCTCCCTCGACATTGACTGCGTCAATGTAATTGATGAAGTATTCTTTCCAGTCTGTCCATTTGAGTTGGGGTTCACTTCCTGAGACCCAGAACGGTTGTGGAGGGCTGATGGTAAAATTAGGAGCACTCATGATAAATGGACTAGAACAGTGATATATACAATTAAACACTGTCCATTCTTCACCATTTGCAATGTAAAATGCTTTGTAAGGTGGAGAAAACAAAAATATTTTCTCTTATAATGTTATTTATTTTTCCTAAAATACCAAACGTAGTCAAAGTACTGGTAGGATAATCGTTAGTGAAAGTAATCCAATGCGCTCTTGTAATTGTAAAATGAAGCTCACTCTTTTGAAGAAATTCTGAATTTAAAATGATTCACCGGTATGAGCAGTAACAAAAATAAGGAACTGTTCAAACTTACTGCCGTTTATAATAGTAAATTTTGTAGTGAAGGACTGGGGGGGCAACGTTTCCTTACGGAGTAGACCTTTGCGCAGCTGCTGAGACAGAAGTGCTGTATCCAAGCAACTGACTCCAGCAAGGCTAAATGCGATGCCCATGCGTTGCTCCGTCACTTGCGTGCGCACGCGCCTGAAGAAATTGTAGTGTGACGTCAAAAACAGGCGGTGAAATCCGGAAAGTTGAAAAAAATTGAAAAGTGACTCACCCAAAATTTGGCAGCAGAAAGTTCAGTTGGGGAGTTCAGATCATGTAGTTAAACAGACCTTTCGTAAATCCCAAAAGGATTCCAAAGCTGCTTTTGTTAAGAAATAACAGGACACTCAAATCCGCAGATAAGCGTGGGTGCAGAGGCACTCGAGGTCGCTCGTCGCCAAATTGAAGAGAAGCAGGAGACTCGGTAGGTAAGATAAACGTATCTTTATTACCTCGAGTGCAGCACAGGACCACAAGTCCTCTCATCTAACCCAGCAGCTGCAACTACAGTTGTACACAAATCCTAACCCTTTAGAACATAGAACCCTATACAAAGCTAAACATAAGATAGCACTGGGATGCAGTGACACAAGCAAACAGCGCGAGCCACAACATTCCTCTACTTCATCTTGCAGGACGAGTCACTCTGTTGTGATTGTCAAGAGAGTTGCGAGTTCTGCAGTTCTCGCCAGACAGTGACTTTGTTCTTCTCTTGATCTGTCAAATCTGAGTTCTTGGGTACCACCTAAATCCTCAATTGAGGGTCATTAAGGGGAGTGACAGGTTGTAGTCATTGGGCTGACTACCTTTAGGGTGTTTACACCCTCTATATGACCACTTCCTGTGGGAAATGGGCATAACCCTGACCCTAGAAGTCTAATTCCGACCAAAACAAGATGGGGGAATCTGAAATGGTGGTATCTACATCGCTAGTTCACCTTAAGGTTGGTGCTGGCTTATGTGGAAACACACCTCCAATCTTACAAATGTTCCTGTCTGTCTTGCCTCCAGAAAGTGGGGTCTGGACTGGGGGTTGGTCATTTCCACCATCTGAAGAGGTGTGGATCACATAACAAAGGCGGGGCACTTCCCACCCTGGAGTGCAGTTCCTGCGTGGAGGAGGTGTAAACACATCTGCCCGGAGTAGGCTTTATTCCCGGCCTCTGAGAGCGATGGCTATCACCTCAGGAGGTCAGAACCTTGTCTAAGGTGGCTAGCTGGTCGAGATCAGTCAGTCAACACACTAGTAGTCTGTAGGTTTTCAGAGGGCACCTCTAAGGTGTACTCGGGGTGCATTTCTAAATAAATTCAACTCTGTCATCAATGTGGCTTTATTAAGGCAAGATACTTGATACCAAACATCTGGGTTACAGTGGAGACTTCATGTAGCTGGAGAACTCTAAATCACGAGTGTCAAGCCCATATACTCGTTATAGCTTCCCTGTGTACTGGGTATCTCAAGAGTGACCTTAGATATCACAAGGACATATTCACTCACGCAGTTGTGTTCACACATGGGTATAGTGAACCCTGCCTGAGGGCTGTAGGGCCTGCTGTACGAGTGACTTACCTATACCACACATAGTGTTTTGCAGACATGGCACTCGGGCTGCATGAACTTGGTGAGGGCTCCCTGAGGGTGTCACAATCCGTGCTGCAGCCCTTGGGTATCCTCCTTAGTCCCAATGCCCTAGGTCCAAGGGGGTACCATTTACTAGGGACTTACATGGATCCTTAAGTGGTGCCAAATGTGGAACAAAGGCACCGTTTGGGGGGAAGAACACTGGTGCTGGGGGGTGATTCGCATGAACCCAGCACACTTTCAGTCAATGTTGCATCAGATACCAGGCACAAAGTGGGGGGTAACCATGTCAAAAGCTGTACTTTCCTACAAGACGTAAATGTCCTTTGCTACTCCACTCCATTCTGGCTTTTAATAGTCACTAAAAAAAATAGAGGCCGTTTCAGTTGGCGAAATGACTCCGTGACTTGAGGTCAGAATTAGCTTGACTGTTATGCCAGCCAGAACTTGTATCAGTCAGCACAGAAGGTTTCCCCTTAAATCCAACAAAATTAGTGTACTAAACTAAAGCAGCAGAACTGTCCATGTCACTTGAAGGTTAGCTGTGACGTATGCTTCAGTGAAGGTTTGAGTTTTTGCCAAGCAAGAAACTGTCTAAGATGTTTATTATTATCATCCAGATGTTGCTTATTCAGTACTTCCTGTTTTTTAAGCTGCTTCTTGCAATGAGTCCTCAAGTGTAATTCTCTTTCAGGAAACATTCTCATGCATTGGGTTCGTACCCTCAGTAAGGCAGTGAATGGACAAAGTACTTCCTGGTCATTTTGTGATTTGTACCCACGTTTGTCCCTACCTACCACCGTCCCTAGATCGTATCTGATTTACTCAACCATAATCAACATGCATTTAACACAAATGTATCTCTTAAGCATGCAGCCCTCCTTCCACTTGCAGTGTGTCAACAAATCCTTGCACTTTTTCCAATTTTTGTTTACCTGTCATATCAAGATAAGCAGATTGACCACACAGGTTTACATCATTCAATGCCTCTACTGTAGATTAATCTCGACTGATGCACAGGATCCAATAACACATTTTTAAATGTATGCTTTCAAATTTAAAAATAAGTAACCAAAGAAAATATAAAAGATGATGCACTGTTTGGTTTTTTTTTTGCGACAGAAACTGAAACAATTTAAATACGTGCAACTGAAAACACAAATTCTTAAGTGAATTTTAACCTATAAAAAAAGCATGACATGCAGCACCCGTGTGTAAACGTTAGAAAGTGGACTCTGCTACATTAAGGAAATCCAGAAGCTACAGTGCTCCTCATCTTCTGGATGGTCACTTGGGCATCTGTTCTCTCCACCTGCTGAGCAAAGAGCCCAGAAAACCGCAGTCATTAAATTAGCTCTTCCAACTGAAAACTATTTTTTGTGTTTGTGTCTTTGTTTTTCAACTTTCCCCCCTGAAGGTAAGCCCTCCCCCTTAACATTTTCTTTCTTTCATTTTATATGATTTTCCCCTCTTGTCATCAGAGGTGTCCTGTTAATGGAAATAGGCCTTGTAAGGTTGAAAATAACATCTGTGTAACTTGCCTTGCAGTTTCCCCCATTTAAAGAAGCGCAGTGATGGCATGCAGGACTCTGGTAAAGAGGGAGTCTCCCTCAGGGCTATAGAGGCTGAGAAGTTGGGTAAACCTCTTTAGGTCCGTCTCCTTTAATTGCAGCACGAAGGAGAATGATTCCTCCTCATCAGCCTTTGGTGTGACTGTTCTTCCCCCTTTTCTTTAGGTGTTCCTCAGTCCAGCTTCCTTTGTCACTGTCTCTCAAGAAGGACATGGAAGTATTCAGTGTACCGCTATTCCGCTTTGAGAGTTTCAGTTTTATCTTCCTTTATGTGAATGTGCTAGTTGACTTCAAAAACTTTCTTAACACTTGTAACCTTCCAAGTCAAGGTTTAGCTGTTGATGGTTTTACCATCCACACTCAAAGGTGCAGAGCTAGTTCCTTGACAAGAATCTGACACTTTTCCTCCACGGATCCCAAGAAGCCTTGAGCTGAGTAACTCTAATCATCCCCCTCCACTTTGACCATATACAATCGTAAGAAGCCTAGAAGTGACACGCATTTAGCAAGATGTGCTGAAGCTACTGCATATCATATTGCCACAGGATGTGTCCCCAACACCACCGAGGAATGACTGACCAAGGTATTGGAAAGAACAGCACAAGAGGGCTTAAAGAAAAGACCTTCTGAAAACACATAAGGAAACTAGCATAAGCAAAGCCAATAGGTTTGCCTTGCATTTTCAAGTATATGTCTGACTTTTTGTCCTTGCTGATGCTTGTTTACATAGGGCTTGGGATATCATATGGTGTGAGACAGTGCCATTAAGCATCCCACACCTCATGACATATCAATGGTCTCTTGCTACCTCTAATGTATGAAATATTTTGCTGTGTGAAACCACTTGTAGATTCTCATGGTTTTTGTAAATCTTTAACCAAGTGATTGGATCCAGATGGTTTATGTACAAAACTTCTCTGAGTAGGTTTTGACTTAGGCCAATGTGAAATAAACCGTAAACCCACAATGCCCTGCTACACGTCCATAATTTTAAATAATTTATTTTTCGCTGTTGGATACAGAGGTGTATGGCGGGCACTCCCAAAGAAATCTATGAAATCTGTCTAGAAGACCTCCAGAGACGCAGGGGTCAATGCTCAATACTGAATCAAAGTTTTCAGGGATATTCTTGGGGAGATTTGACGTAGTCTGAGAATGGTAGTTAGTAAAGGTGAGGTCCCCGAGATTCCTCAATGCATTTTTAGATATGAGCACAATCATTACTATGTGTCCAAATTGATCTAGTAACATCAACCTCAACAATTAACATCCTGTATGCATGTTCTGCCTCCCAAAAGATCATAAGTCCGATGATTGGTTCACCTGCTCTTAAACTCAAAACCTTGGTTCATACGGACAAGGTGTAGTGGGAGCTCCTTGGGCAGCTGGCCTTTCAGAGCTGGAGAAGCAAAAAAGAGATGCCCCGTTGATGGATAAGATGGATTTCTCCAGCGTCTAGGCAAAGGGGACTCGGGGAGAACTCCTAGACTCGGACCTTTAGGAACTTGGCCTGGAGTTTAGCAACCTAAGCCTACAGTGCCTACTGGTATGAAGACATTGGAGTAGTTGAAGGCAAAGGCAGCTAGGCTACTGATCAAGGCACCAAAGCTTTCAAGCAAAAACCTAGACTCGGACAAATTTAAGCCCTCAATGCAGAAAACACCTCCTCTTGAAGGACCTAAATTGGCTTCCCATTGTACCTGGCAAAAAAAAAAGTAGTAGTCATCAATAAGGATCTGCTGAAAGGCGTTGGCACTACTTTCATGGGCGATCAAGTTCGAAAAAGGGGCAAGTACCCTCAAAGGAGAAATCTCACAGACTTTGCTGACTTCAAGACGAAGAAGAGGGCATTGAAGGTCAAGATGGAGCTTCTTAAACAGAGCTTTTGAGCAGGCAATGTGTCTCCATAAGATACAGAATTATCTGTGGGCCAAAAAGCAATGACAAGAATCAATAACATCTGAAGTAGAGGAAACGCCACAGGAGGTTGAGAAAGAGATTAAAATGGAGGGGAGAAAGTCCATTGCTAACAACCTGACACAGAGGAAATAGGCTTTGACACACAAGGAGAAAAAGACAACAAGGAAAAAGGTGGAGGCAGATTGTCGCTAAGAAGAAATGTATATGTACTCCTCAAGGCCTTCCCCCTCCAGTTGACTTTGCCATGTATCATAGGGTAGTCAAAAGGGCAGTGGGATCGCAAACATAAGTTAAAGTACTGTTGCCGGAAGATGCAACAGAAGCATTTCCTCTAAGGGTTAGAAATGCAGGAGTGTGTCCTGTATACTTTCTGGTCCCAAAGCAGGGTCTGACTAGGCAACTTATTGTTTACCAAAAGTTCATAAAAACATTACCCATCCAACTGACAGTCTTGCAAGAGGTTATTCCATTACTGGACAAAGGAGACTACTTGGCAACTGTAGATTAAAAAAACTCCTACTTTCACAACCTGCTCACAGGGGAAAACTCTGGTTTGTGATGTAGTGGGTTCATTAGTAAATCAAAGTTATATCTTATCATAATATCTGCACCCAGAGTCCTCAAACTCGCATGCATTTGTCGCAGCATACCCCTACCTAGACAATTGGCGAGTAAATAAAAGCACATTCTAGCAGTGTTAATGTAACAAACAGAAGGTGGTGACTCTTCTACACCAATTAGACTTTTCTCAAATTGGGGGAAAGCCTCTCTGATAATGAAAACATAAAAAAAAATCCTGAGAGCAGATTTGAACACAGCCAAGGCAATTGCCTGTCCAGCCTTAAAGAGGGTGCAAGCAATGCTGAACCAGACTCACCTTTATTAGAAATCTCAGTCTCTTGACAGTGAGTATAGTAATGAAATTATTGAAGCTGAAGGTCTGCTGCATTCACCTAATTCCAAAAACAAAACTCTATCAAAGACCCATTTGAGAGTGGTAGAACAACCAGTGGTTGCAAACAATGGAGAAATTGGGAGAATGTAGTGGTTGTTACGGACAAGGTCAGCAGAGAAAACAAGCATTGGCATAGCCAATAGGTCTCGCTTTTGGGACCTTATAAGTATTTAGTTATGCAGCACAATAGCCTTGGTGCAACAACATCAACTGTTGCATGGCTAAACACTTATAAGGTCCCAAAAGCGAGACCTATTGGCTATGCCAATGCTTGTTGTATGTGTTCCCCTTTACAGAAAGCTGGTGGTGTGCTGTTGTCAGTTTTATTTACCTGCAGCTGTCCCATCTCAGATGGCTTCTAGCCGCTGCACGCACCCCTTCAACTCGGGCCCTAAAGCAAAAACCAACTCTGCAGCAAGGGGAGTGCAAGGGGGCTTTATTCACTACCAGCTAAAACACCAGAGTAGGCAAGCCAAGAACCGTGATGCTAAAAAGCGAAGTAATCGTATAAACAAATAAAATAAAATCAATAAATAAATAAGAATATAAACATTCTCGGTGTCACTGGAGATTCATCCCTGCTTAATACTCTGCCTCAATTTACAGCGCTTGTTTTGTGACGCAGTAGAAATTTACGCTGTTTTTAGGACGTAATTAAGAACTTTAGGGGCATATTATCAAGGCAGGCAATAAAAATATCGCCGCTTTAGTGGCAGAAAACTGCAGCTAAAACGGCAATAATGGGCTTGATAATATGCTCTATGGAATTCCAATTGAAGCCCATGTTAGATGTGAAGGACGTCTAACATGGGCTTCTATTGGAATTCCATAGAGCACATTATCAAGCCCATTATCGCTGCTTTAGCGACAGTTTTCTGCTGCTAAAGCGGCGATAATTTTATTGCCTGCCTTGATAATATGCCCCTTTATCCGTTACGGTGCAGAAGCGAAAGGACGATTCCATTCTCGTGTTCTCACCAGTGTACATGTCATAACCTTAGGAGTGCTTCTCAGATATGGTGTGGAATTTACGTTCCAGTCGTGGAAAGGCGGGAAAGCAGCATAAGGCATCCCAAGCTCGCAACAGGGCTGCCTCGAATACTGTCCCACTCTTTACCTGTGTATGAAGTACGCCGAGGGAGAGGCCTCTTGAGGCCAGGTGGGGGACGGCAAACTGCGCACTTTCAGGGAAAACAGCGCAAATCGTGCGCAAAGTTGGGTTCTTGAGTACAGAGGCAAAAGGGAGTCCTCTGCCCTTACCCCATAGCTACATGGAATCTTTATGGCTTTTTGGTGGGGGCAAGTGAGAAGCTGCATAATGCGAACAGGCACAAACAAAACGAAATTAAGAAATAAAGTCAACGTGACAAACAATTAAAGAAAAGGGAGAGTGAGAAAGAAAAATGCAGAAAGAATGAAGGTTGTAAGTGAAGTAACGAGATAAATGGTCATATAAAGAAAGGAAGACGGAAGGAAAGAAGGAAGAAAGAAAAAAAGAAAGACTTCAATCACACAGAGAGGAAGAGACAGAGGGACTCAGACGCTTGGGAAAGTCAGGCAGTCTGTCGGGGTACAGGCAGGGTGAGCGGAGGACAGATGGTGTGGGAAACCAATGGTGTGGGAAACCAATAGAAGAAAGAATGGGGGCCGCAACGCGCGCACAATGCAGGCGCCTGCGCGCGCTCCCCTAGTACGAGCATTGAGGTTTGGCGTGAAAAGGTACTTAGCGTTTGTGAAGCGGCGAGATGAAAGATCTCGTGATGAAAATCATCGCGCAGCTTTTGGAGGGGCCAATAAAAGGCCAGTCACCCGCGTGAAAGTGCGGGTCTCAGAGTGCGAGGGCCTCTCTGCGCTGTTCTGTGACTGCGCGCAATGCAGCTCTTATCTGACTGCGCCCTGATGACCCCAAGGAGGTTGTTTTAAGCGCAAGAGCCTCGCAATCAATTTATTTAAGAGCCCTGCACTTAAATTCCCTCGTGTAAACGTGCATTTTGTGCAGCGCTGACTCGTGCACGCCCTTTTAGTGCAGCCAGGGGCGTAGGAGACACTAAAATTCTGGGGGGGACAGGGACAACCTTGTGCACTTTCCAGTGACCCTATACAAATCACCGCCCGTTAAACAAATACAATTGCATACTTTCGAAGTGAAATATTGAGAAAAGCAGGCATGTAGTCACAGTTTGCATGTATGCTTTATTGTTATTTACATTCATATAGTAATGAGACCAAATGTTTAAAAAAAACATATATATGAATCTTGCATCTTAATGCACAAAGCAAACAAAGGCCGCTGACTTAGGGTGGGGGCGTCGTGTTTGCAAGTGCATTATGGTTTGAAAAGTACCTGCTGCTGCATTCCTGGTCTCCAGCAATTTTCAGGCAACAATAAAAATGTGAAGATAACTTTGGTGATTAATGTTCTTTTTTTGAGAGAGATCGAAGGCTTGTCTAGTGAAAGTTTTAATTCAAAAGGTCAGTGAGTTACTGCTTTTGTCTGAGATATTCTTTTGGTATTTGAAGTTTATAAGTTAAAATCCTAACATTGAACAGTGAGCTATTAACCGTCATCAATGTATAGATTAGAACGTTATGATTTTCCCCAGTCTTTCCCTATCCTAATGTTGGAAAATGGGTTCATTAGGATAGAAATCAATTCTGATTATTGAAGAGAACCCCCCAACCATGGTGTTATGTTTTACATTCTGAGTTTGTGTTTCTCTAGTGTTGCAAAGCCGCCCTGGGCACTCCCCAACTTTTTGCTGACTGGTACTGGTGGTACCTGACTGACTGACCCTGGCCTCTGCCTAAACAGCCAGTGCTATTCTGAAAGAGGCACTTAAAAATACAGTGAAAACACCTACATACACTAGGGTGCACTATGGGTTAGGGTACCCCTATGATTGGCATGACCTCTCCTATAAGGCCCTAGTATATAATAGGGCAGGGGGATTAGAACTACTTTTAAGTCCCTAGAATATAATAAGGCATGGCAGTTTAGAGGCCAGCAGCCCTTTCTGTGCTTGCATGTGTGCACTGCTGAAGCCTGAGGTCAGTTTAAAAGTAGCCCTGTGTTACAGGGCTGCTTTTAAAATGCAAATTGTGCCCAAACTCGACTTTTGGGTTTGGGGAACTTACAAATTGATCAACTACAATGTTGGGGCAAAATTAAGTGGAAAAATGTTTTCCACTTAACTATGGCTGTATCATATTTGCCACATAATACATCATCTGCTGCATAATCTAACGATTTCCTCCAAAACAATTTTGTAGCTCAAACGGATCCCAAATTACTAAAAGAAATGTGACTTGTGTTGCTGTGAAGTGTAGGGCCCTTTGCAAAGGTTAGTAAAGAAAACAATTCCTAAGAAAACAATTGGTCCCAGACACTCCTAATGATACTCAAATTAATACCTGTAGGAGAGTGTAGTATGCAATCAATTCATACAACCGAAAATGTATAATGTACAGGCACATTCAACAGGGAAATCTCATAGATAAGAGGCCAACCAAAGTCAATTAAATTGCAAACATCAATTTATTTCCCGCTGAATCATGTTCATAAAATACAAACTTAGGGGCTGACTATGATGGCAGGCGGACTTCAGTACCACCGCCATCGAATCGGGGAATGGGACCGCTGGCCTTCAAGGTGGAGGCCCCACGATAGGCATTACAATGCGACTGCCACTACGGTGTTCGCAGTGCCTGTCTTTTACATTGCAGCAGGTGCTGCTGGCTGCATCATCCGCCGCAAAGTAAAAAAAAAGGAACATGTTAAATATATTGGTGCCTGCCACATGGTGCAGTGATATTTTGTGGGGCATCATAGATGCCCCCCAGGACCCATGTCTGGGGGCCAGGGGTAAAGGGGCCTGCTACGGGCCCCCAATGTCCCTTTCGCCAGCATTTCCATGGCAGGTGAACCGCCATTGATAAGCTGGCGGGTAAGGGACATGGTAATCCCTGCTGCGGTGCATGGTAGGCACCACCAGCATTGTAGGAACCACGAGCCCCTCCACAACACCGGCGGGCTCAAGAAGCCCGTCGGGTGCGTGGTGGTTGGTCTTTCCGACCGCCAGGTAACCACCCGCCATTGTAATATTGTGGGCTGTGATGCAGTCACCAATGGCGGTGGGACCGCCACCGACGGGGTGACGTGGCGGTCCCACTGCCATTATAATCACCCCCTAAGTTTGGTGTGCATGCAAATCCTACATTGCCAACCCCTGGCAAGTTGCACTGCTAGTGCTGGAAAAAGGCCAATGGAGGTACCAATGGGTGAGGTGGACTGGCCTCAAGGGTCTTGTGACTTCAGTGACAGATTCACTGTCGATCTAGGATGTGCTTCTTCATATGCCTGCCCGTAAGACTGGAAGTGAACTGCAGTATGGATTGTGGTGGACAGGTCCACCTGCGGGTGCTAAGACACCTGGGCTTCTAAGGTCTATCGGGCCTTCTAAGGTGTAGCATCGGAATAAGCTCTGTCAGGAGTGTGGTATGGTGAACTGGTCATGAAGGTGTGAACATGGTTCTCCAGTTCCAAATTCAGCAGCTCTGGCCAGAGTGCCACATTCTCTCCCACACTGAACACCATACTGCCCCACTGAGAGAAACTCGCACTGCCTTCAGCACAACTCAATTGTGCTGCGACTAAATTCAAATTATGCACTAGACAACAGTAAAATGCTGCCTGAAAAAAAATGAATAACACCCTGGAAAAAGCAAACACTCATAGGGAATGCAAGAATAAGCAAAGCATGTGAACTGTAATCAGAAAAAAACATGGTTACCTTAACGGTTTTAAACTCATTATTCAGAAATCAGTAAGTGATTTTGCCTGAAAAGTTCAAGACATGGCTACAGGACCAGGAAGGGACCCCTTTCAATGTCCATTGCTTATATCCTTTCAAAATGTATGCAGTTTGGTTTAAAAAAGACCACATCCCCAAACACAGAGCCGCATTTTATAAGCTAAAATAATTAAAAAGTTGAAAACCCATCAACCAGGTATTGCAGTCCCTTTAGGAATGGCACACTTACCCACCCTGGGAAAACAATGTTGTTCAAAGAAAGAAGATAAAAAGAAAGTAGCGCTTTCACTGGCAAACTCTGTAAAGTGGCGCTAATGTGTGTGGGTGTAAATAACAGTCTGGCCTGTCTGCTGTCCACTCTGTATTGCTTTATTTAGGTATTTAACTATTTTTTCTCTCCATTCCGAGGTTTTTCTTCAATAGAAAACGGTCAGAAAATGAGGACATTTACAGCCAAAGTGTTCAGCCTTTTTTGGATCAATTTGGATCAATTTCACAGGGGAACAAATAAAGAAAAGGAGAGGCAAGAGAGAGTACCTTAAGAGCTGCCTCTTGAAATCAGCACGTAAGCAGGAGCGAGACAGAGACAGAAAGAGATGGAGGAATAAAGAGAGGAGGGCAGCCGCCAGAGGCAGATCAGGAGTAGTGGACACGGTCCTTGCCATGAAGGAAAAGAGACAGTGTTTATTTTTTCTCCGTTCTCTGCCCTTCCCAGAACGGCTGAGCCTTCCTGCAGCATAACAAAAGGCAGAGGGCGGGTGGCCTCTGACTCCAGGCAGGTCAAGTGCAGGGCCATTAGGTAGCGCTTTCGCGTGCTAATGGCCCTGCGAGAAGGGAGAGGGGAAATTCCTTTGTCCCCTCGTCCCCCCCACCCTTGTCCCCCGTGTCCCCCCCACTCCAAAATCTGGGGGGGATATATCCCCCGTGTCCCCCACACTTCCTACGCCCATGAGTGCAGCGCCTCCTAATCACGTCTAGTGAGAACGCCGAGCTCTTTCGTTCATAAAAAAGTGAAAACAGAACGCATCTTCATTAGGTTAATTGACTGCTGTGCTCAAAGACGCCTCTAATTGAAAAGGCAGTCTATTTTAATAGTGCGGTTTAAGAGCTGATTACACACTAACCAAACACGCAGGCACTAATAGCTGGCACTAATAGCGCGGCGCCCGGGATAGTGTAGGGGACCGGAGTTTAGCCGATGCGCCTGTATTATTGTCAATCTATAGAAAAAGTACATTTCTATAACAGGAACTCCCTGCGCTCGAGATGTGCAAAGCAAGCGCCCACCATCAAATCAACAACCACGGTAAACATTCCAGAAAAACGTCAGTTATGCACATTTAGATGCACGTGCCTTGCCTTACTCTCGGCTCACACCACAAACAGCTTTATCAATTCATGTGATAAGTATTTGAAAACACTCAGAACAAGACTGCATCAATTAGCCAAAAGCAGTATACAATACTCACAGGAAACAAATAAAGAGGCTTTTAAGCACACATTAGAGGAGACAAAGTATTGATGTAAAACAGATGTCCAATGGAAACAGGTCGCCCTCTCACATTTGCACATGCCCTCCAATAATGATCAAATAGATGCATTTATAAAGTGTCTATTCCCATAGCCTTCCAGCAGTATTTGCTCTAAAACAGCAAGAGGGCATTTGTGATTGAACAACGAAGATTTTGATATTTTGTTGATGGCAGGTACTATATAATCCCGTTACCAATGACTGTTGCTTCCACAGTTCTTCAAACATTTAGTGGAGTACCATGAATCGGTTGACAGTCACATTATTTTGTACTATACTTGGAAACAGCAGATTTGTGATACGAGTTATGCTACAACAAAAAAAAAGCTATTGTGGGATATAGCTCCATGAGATGAAAGTTTGCTGCTGACAAAATGCAAAGTCTGGAAATCAAGAGTTCAAGTTCCAGCAAGGCAGATTCAGTCTTCAGTTCTTGCCGAGTTTGTATTCTGGGAAAGCACTGGAATCTGGGTAGAATGTCAAGATGTGTCCTCCTCGATCACGCTGGTTTGGTCTTCACAAAGATTGGCCAATGGGTCATTGTGGTCCTTGGCTGTGTACTGCTCAGCATTCTGCCATTTGCTTTTACGACTGCCTGCAGCCTTTGGATTTAGTATAAACACTGGGTTAGGCAGGCAGCTACTGACTGAGGCTGCACCTGAAGCAGTGGCCCAGTGGCAAAAGAATGGCCATCAAACAGTGTCCGGCCACTGTTTTCTGAAGACCATCGCTGCCAAGCACTAGAAATGCGTTCAGCATTGAGGTTGCGCACAATAAGGGGCACCAGCTTTAAAAGAAGTGCATTGTGGGGAAAGAAAGGGAACAGCTTGAGCCCAGTTGTGGGCAGGAGAAAAAGGAGCTGGCTCATCAGATGACCAGTTTAACTTTCCACATACTGGCAGCACTAATGAGAACAGTAGCTGCCAGTCATTTTGTGATCTCTAATTTAACATCAAATCGCTAGCATTAAAAATCTCTCTACCCAGTGATGGTTGTGAGAACTGTGCAGTCTCTTTATAAAAGGCTGAAGGTGGATGTGGCCTAACAGCTAGAGCAGTCAACCTCGAAACTGGGGAACTGGGTTCCAGTCTCTACTGGGATGCTCAACATCCTGTGATTCTGGGCAAATCATGTAATCTCTCCGTGCCTAACACAATTAATGTGTCCATCTGTGACACAACTGTTGCTCAGAGAAATTGCTCTGATACCTTCGGGTCTAGTATACAGCAAAAAAAAAAAAAGGTATGAGACGTCTAGGGGTACAATATTTTCTCTATAGCTCTTGCATCATCTTAAACTAGCCATGAAGAGCAAGTAGTTAAGACATCTTCCAGGGGGAGGCATCCATTCTTTGCTGCCTCATGCCCGAGCACACCGTACTGAAACCCAATGATAAGGAGTGGCGGTCACTTGGCTATGCGCAGTTGGTAGGCAGCACTCAGTGGTTTGATGGCACTCGCACTTCAGAGCAGTCTCGCTCAAAGCACACGTCTGCCACCTTCCCTATTGGACATAAATAGAGCTCTTAGATCCCATTAACTTCGCTCTGCTCTCAAATTACCAATCCATTTGTCATGCCTCGAGCAGACGTGCCCCGATCCCTGCCTTGGCAATTAGCTGCTCACATGGAAAGCAGCGAGTGTCTGGAAGCCAGTCTTGCCACTAACCCCACCAGGACAGGGATTCATATTGATAAATCAGAAGTGCGGCAGCGCGCATGCGCAGGTATGAGAACATGCTTGAAGGCTACAGTTCGCTACCGAACTCATACACCATGGGAGTACAACGTAGGCGGGGCCATCGAGGTGTAGGTTTGGCAAAATGATGTAATGTTTTCCATGTTAAATCCTGTTGTCAATTATTGGTTTTACGGAATGCAAACGGGCAGCCATCTGCGCTTAAACTGCACACGATTATACCCGGACTAACAAAAGGCGCACAATAAACCAGCGCAATAGACATGCAGCTTTCACAGATCCCTCCCAACACTTTCTGCTCGAACTATGGCCCCTGTGATTTACAATCATGTGACCGGAATAAACATAACGAAAACCAAAACTACAATTGATACGCACAGCTGAATGATCGGAGTTTACGCGAGATTCCTGATTTTTTTTTTAACCCGTGCATGCCCATTTTACTAGACTGGCGCGGGAAACCGATGTGGGCAGTACTTGGGTGCTCACTCAACACTGCCTGCTCCCCTCAGGACCAACAGCAGCCTCATAACAAGCACTGTTCATCACACACTGAAGGTTGGGATACTGCTTGTGCAGGTGCCTGGCCGCGTAGTTAACAGGTAAGAGGTGCCAGCATGCTACAAGCACATAGGAAAAGAGCTGGCCAAGAGAGGGTGACTGACCGGGCGAGGGGAACATTAAAAAGAGACGTGCGCGAGGGATCCCTGGAGGAGAGCAAGGAAGAGAAGCACGGAGTGTAAAGACAGGTCACTGAGGTAAAGAGGGAAAGGAGACCCAAGTGCTAGAGGGAGCAAAAACGAGGCAGGCAGGTACGAGAGAAGCACATGGTGACAGACAGGCAAAAACAAGCGTGGCCCCGGCGAGCCCCGCATACAGGAACCCGGAAAAGCAGGAACCCGCAAAAGTGAAAGCAGGAAGCCTTTGAAAATAGGAACAAAGCTGATGGAAGAAAAATAATGCCAGCAAAGTAGCCTTGCATACAGGAACCCGCAAAAGTGAAAGCAGGCTGGCTGGCGAGTGGTGTGCGATGTGCGCGCACCATGACGAGAGAGGAAAGCCATATGGCACCTCTGCTCGTCATTGTGCGTGTAACCGCACGCCCGTCGCCAGTGCACACGCCAGTGGCCTGAAGCACTTCCCCAAAAGTGGATTGCATGGCGGCACGATGCACGTGATTGTGCGCGTGCTCGCCATGCAATCCGCTTTTGGGAGCACTTTTGGGAGCCCCTTACTAGAGTCTCGCTGAGCGATCGCTTACGCGATAGCCAGGCGAGACCTAAAAAGGGTTGAACACAGGAAATATGTTGAAGAGGAGACTGTTCAGTACACCTTCTGCAGGTCATTATAACAGATTCATCACATGTGGGATTAGGAGAAGACCTGGGCACTCTGAAGATAGGGGGACTGGGGTTCACTCAGTAAGTGACCAAACATATCCACTATTTGAGCTTAAAACGTTTCTCTTAGCCCTAAAACATGTCAATGCAAATCCAGAACAAAAGAGTACACATACGGACAGACAACGCGACTGCAACAAGCAGGTAGGAACAGTCTTGCCTACTATAAAAACTGGCACAAACCCTCTACAGGTGGACCATAGCAAGAAGCATTCCCTTGGTAGCAAACCATGTCCCAGGTAGAACAAAACATACTCACATGAGCTATGTGTGCAAATCAGCAGTTCTCACAATGGGAGCTAAAGTAATAATTAGCAGAGACAATTTTCTCCTACTGAGATTACTACAAATACATTTCCTTGATATTTGTGAATACTACAAATAAATCTCTTATTTGCGTGCACTTTCCACCCCCGCCTCTCCCCCCCAGTACTACTTATTCAAATAGTCCAGGGAAAGTTGAGGGCTTACACTACGACCTTAATTTTGATTGCCCCACATGTTAAAATGCAGCACAGTATGTCATCGCCAAAAGTGTAACTAGCATTAAATGTAAATAATTAAGAGCAGCAGCACAGTTATTCAACAGACAATCGTCTTTTCAACTGCCCAGTGCTCCCTTCCAAAAAAGGCAGTTGGGGCATGTAAAATTCATACAAAATAGAATGGTTTATACATTTTCTCTCCATGTGACTTGAACTCGTTTTTTCTGCAAAACCTATCTAATAATCAGATGCGAGTATCTTCTCACAGAGAGAATGAGTGATGTACTTAAAGCAAAATATTAAATAAATAAATACACTGCTGACTTTATTAATTTCCTGAAATCTCACTTCTGGTTGCCAGTATCGAAAGTGACTCTATGCTTTACTACAAGATGCAGGAAATGTGCAAATATACTATCTTGAATAAAATAGCTGCTCGGCCTATTAGAGTCATGGAACTTAGCAAGCATTTTGAGGCTAAAGGGCACTTCAGAATAATACAAATTTGACATTCATATTTGATTGTAAAATATATTCGTGCACATTCTGCCAAACCTTTTAATTTATATTGTCATGAAAATACAGGCATGGGGATCAGAAGAAGTCCACACTTATTATTGCTCAATCTTAGACCGAGTTGCAGCTGGGCTCCCTCCATGTTTACAATGTGCGCCATCTGCCTCAAATCTTGTTGAAGCATCTGAAAATAGTAAATTAAGTTGTCCTTTAACTCTTGCTGTAGTAAACCGGTGTAGAGAGATATTGATATCTGATAGAGACTCCTAGCCACAGATTCCTTACCTTTGAATTTCCCAGGTGTCAGACTGGATCCAGAAGATTTTTTTTGAGCAGTACACCTGCACGCCGGTAAATGGGGTTGATCAGCTCCGTGTGCATCATCCGCGGTACCAATAGAGGTGCCACCAAGGTGCACTTGTGAAAGGTCTTTTCTTTATGTGCTAGCAAGCTGTGATCCGGAGAAGAGCTACTCCTCACTCACTCTTTGAATGGATTTATTTGATGTTTTGTCGACTTCTTTTGAGGTGTTTTCCTCCTGGTGTGATGTCATTTAGGAAGATAAGATTCAAGTCCTGCGGCGCCAATCCCTGACCGATGTCGATGACGGACCTGCACCATGTTGCATGTGGTGTTTGGAGCACGACCATTACACAAAGTTGTATTCCAATTGCCGTGCCATGAATCTGAAGGCTTTGAGGCAGATGACCCTGAAGCTCATGGTGACATGCGACTCTGCTAAAAACAATGTCCCGGTTGAGTGGAAGGATCCGGGAGCTTTCAAGGAGCTCAAAGTCATCTTTGACCCACTCCAGGTACTCAGTGCATCATACAATTCTAAATGTCCATGCCCCCGATATTTTAGACAAGCTTTTCACGCCCTACACACCCAACTGCGCTCCACTGGTCAATACCTGGCGTGCATTCCCCTTGTTAGCAAAACCCAGGCCGGAGGACGCTCCTTTCGTGCCCTCACTCCCAAACTTTGGAATGCCCTCCTGGCTAACATCAGAAACATCCAAAATCATGTTTCCATCCGAAAGGCTATAAAAACATATATTTTTCCGAAATAACTAGCTGCCCTCTTCCAGCGGCTCTTCTGGTTCATTATTTGCTTTTGGGTTCAGCGCTGGGATGCCCCTTTACTGGGGCAGCTATGCGCTCTACAAAATGAATAACATAACAGATATTACAAGTGGATAGGGAAGCCATCTTTAGGTATGTACTGGGCACTAGTCAAAATGGGTTTCCCAGCTACATAATGGCTTCACTGAAACATATGGTGTTTGGTATCAAACACCTTGTATTACTAAATCCACACTGATTCGAGTGATGGCTCTAATAATACATGCAAACAGAAGGTAACTTACAGGTACCCTCTGATCCCCACTAATCCTCTAGTGTGCTGGCTGACTGGTCAATTCTAGCCTGTCTCCACAGACCAGTTTCTGACCCCCGAGGAGGAGACAGCCACGCTCGCAGAGGTCAGAAAGAATGCCTACTGTGGTGAGAGGTGTTTACACCTCCTCCAGGAAGGCTAGTAAATCATAATATTAAGGCAGGAGGCTTCAGAGGCCTCTGCCGCCTTGGATATGCGACCCAAGGTTTACTCAAACAGGGGAAATGCCACTTCGAGCCCTAGGCCCATCTGGCACCAAGACAGGTGAGGTAAATTAACTAGTCAAGATGTGTGTTCACCATTAGGCTAGTACCACTCCTAAGGTGGGCTACCTGAAGTGCACCATCTTTGTTGTTGGTGGAATTATGTCCTCTTGGTCAGGGTTATGCCCACTTCCCTCAGGGAGTGGTAATATAGAGGGTGTGGTCGCCCTAAAGGTAAGTAGCTCATTGGCTGCTTCCTGCCACTCCCTGTAATGTCCCAAAATACAGTATTTAGATGTCACCCCTGATGGCATGACCTTAGATTTCAACGAACACAAAGGAGTGGACAAAGAAGACTGCTGACCTGAGAACTGCGGAGCTTTATTGACTTGGCGCAAACCCTGCCTGCCTGCTGCACCCAACCCTCGTGGAGCAAGTAACTTATCCTGTGGCTGTGCAGACTCCTAGAAACTTGGAGGACTGCCAGTGCTTCGCCAGTGCTTCGCCAATCGGAAATGTGGATTTCCCTGATCAGTTATGTCCCCTATCTTGGACCCCAACGGTTCTATATGGTTCTATATGCATGTTACAAGTACATGTATGTTTCCTCCAGTTCCAGTTTCGAAGACGCAAACACATGTGCGTCCACCGTTAACATGTCCTCTGTCAGATCCGCCATGAATGGGCTGGATATTCGATTCCTAAGTATGAAAGGCCACCGACTTTTTATGGCTAAGTTACTCCATTTTTACAGTTCAGGCAAGTAGGCCCGATTCTGTCCTCATAGCCTTTCCCTGCTCTCTGCCTCTGACAGCTTCAGCTTGAGCTCGCATCTGTGACCATGAACTCTGTCTCATTCTCTGCGCGGCCCACGAAGCCTGACATCAGCCTATTCTCTGCCAAGAGCTGTATTTCACCTTCGAATTATCTGCTTCCCCCTCAGCCGATGCATTCCTGCCTAGTAGCTTAAGTAAACATTCCTCCAGTTACCAAGCAAAAGGCCCGGTTTCTCTGCCCTCATGCAAGTAATTCATAGCCCTGTCACCATGGAATATTCCCATCCCCTCGCATTCAGTGTAGACACTTAGACGCTTGTACACACACACACAGTCAGTATAGAATAGATTCTGTCCGAGAGCCCTTCCCTTGTGGATAACACAGTTCTTTAAACATAGGATATTAGATATGATTTGGGATTAGGTTGACATAACCCCAGACTTTTGTCTCCACATGTAGAGCTAAATGTCAAGTCCCTTTCACCCTCTAGTTGCACGTCAATCACACGTCATGCTGCTGCGCGCGCATCTCTGCCAAGTATTTCTGCTGACATTGCGAAATCATCTCCAGGTATCCACCCACACATGGAAATTTACCCATTATCATCAAGTGGACGCCCACATGGACGCCCACCTTCACGCCTACTTACACGCCCACATGCTCTTATCTCATTCTCTCTTGCTCTCTTGCTTACGTACAATTGAGAAATGTATATATACTGTACTCTGTGAATAATGTTTGGAGAATATTGAGAATACTTTTCAGCCCCGTCCAGATCCTTTTTGGTGATGGAGATATTCTCCCTTTGACTCGAGTTATTGGAATAAAGCCCTTTATGAATCTGATACCACAGACTCAGCCTCTTGCTTTATGCATGATCTTATTGATATCTGAAAAATTATGACAGCGTGATATTTTATTTACCACAGAATGGCGCCCGAATAGTTTAATCTCTTTCCCCACACGCCGGAGATGAAGGTCCAGTTTTGCCCCCTTCCATAGCCGTGATGGACTTCAAGCGTGCACGTCGCGGGTTTTCCCGCCAACTCCCTCAGGCAACCGAAGGGGACAGACTGCGACCAGGCATCCATACGAGGCGGTGAGGAACGCAGATTGTCTACCCAGAGCCCACCTGCGAGAGAGCTGCGTCTGAGGTATACAGAGGCCCACCAGGTTTTCAAAGTCCCGATGTCCAGAGGGTCCGATGTCCGCAGTCGTCGAGTCCAGTCCATTCTCTGAGGCCTTCCGTTTCAAGGAGCTACTCGGTGAGTACCATCGCCGGGGAGGCGTGTTGACGCGCACATAGGTTGTGCCGGTCAAGACGGATTTGGGTACACAAATCCGGTCTGCACTGTTTAGCAGTGTATATGTACTGTTTAGCAGTATATCAAGTATTCCGAAGTATTCAGTTATTGTCAAGAATTCAGCGTGGTGATTAGTTAGGCAGACTGTCATCATTGTCGGTCGTTGTTAAAATGTTTAATGTTTAATGTTTAAAGTGTTCAAATATTGTGGTATGAATGATTGTTCATTGTTCACTGTTCATTATTGTGTTTTTTTCGTATTAAGTGAGTTCAAGAGTAAGTATCAGATCAGTTGTCAATATGCCGCTCTTCTCGAAGTTAAGACAGATTACTACCAGAAAAGGGGTGCTTGAAGAAGCAGTTCCTATTCCTCCTAGGGACACTACAGGACATTTTATTTTTCACAAGCATGGCTTAGACGCCATATTATTCCTTGATCTATGGGTGGACTACACCAAAGAGTTACCAGAAAGTCAGAGATGGCCCGTAGCTGGGACCTGGGATGCCGAATGTATCATGAAAGTCGAAGAAGAGTTGTGGAAGAGGAAAGCTAGACAGTCACAGAAAGACGCTGTTGAATTATGGCGTAAAGAATAGCATAGACGCACAGAGTAAGCGCTCAGAAAAGAAGAGAAAAGTAGGGAGGATTCAGACAAAGCCCGAGAAAACGTGTTAGTTGAGGAAGGTATACGAGTAAAAGCAGGACAAGTAGATAGACAACGAAACACTCTTATGAAAGAGGAAATGTAGACCAGCTTGGAAGGATGCCATTGAGTTTTTGGCGCAAGGAGTGACGTAGAAGGACAGAGTAAGTGTTTCACGAAGCAGAGAGGAGTGGACTGGAGTCTGGAAAAGCCAAGGATGAGATGTTACAGGAGGAATTTTGAGCTGGTAAAATGAGCGCAGGCTGACAGAAAAAGAAATACTGACGTTGCTGGTATTTATCCCGTCCTTTCAGAGGACCCAGCAAGAGTGGCCCCAGTAAAAAGACCAGTTATAATACATATATTAATTACATAGTAGCCCAAAGGTTCTTGAGCCCCCCACCAAATGAACAGCGCATAGCTGGTGTTTACATGGTCCAACATTTGACTACGTTGTCAATAGGTAATTGAGAGGGGTGCAGCTAGAGAAGGAGCAACTCCTGTGATTTGATGACACCCCTAATGTACAAAGTGTTAACGGAAAAATAATTAGTGAAAAGTTTAGCTTGGAAAAAGAATTGTGGGTATTTCGAATTTGCAAATTTTTCATGAATACAGGTTTGTGTTCTTGATGGTCCAGTGAGCCAATGTGCTGGGTCAAGTCGGTAAGATTATGACCCCCTGAGTGCAAATTGTATGTAAAAATAATTTTTCAATTGAGCGAATTATTGCAGTTTTTATGGAATTGAGTAGTCTTTTTGTCTTTGACAGCTTCAGAGTGAGGAGAAGGTGGGGGCCGTGTAGAGCAGAATGTGATACAGAAATCGGAGACAGATTCTGACCTTGTAGCCAGTGTAGGTGGGGGCCGATGAGAGGAGCAGAACAGGGCACTGCTTAGAAGGCTTCTCTGACATCGCATCTGTGTAATGCCTGCAGCTGGAGAGCCTTGGGGCCAGGAGTAGGAAAAACAAAAAAAAAGATGGCTGGCAGCCCAGGCTCAGGCCGCGCTGAGGGGCTATTTTTAACTTCTCTGATAAGACAGGGCAGCTGAGAAATGTAAGTCGAGAAAGATTCCCTTGTTCTATTCTGTGCAAAACAAGTGCCCCGAGGAAATGTCTATGGAGAGGATTTGTTTTATTTTTTAGCAATTGTTATATTGCTTCTGGTCAGAAAGTAAAATGTTGCTCTTGTTTGGAATTTTAAGGGCTATGTGCCTATATAAAAACGATTTTCAAATTCAGACATTTTTGAATTGTGGCCACAAGCTGCCACCAGTTGCATTGGATAAATGATCCAGTGGTTACGGGTCTGTGAGGAAAGATGTGAGATGCATCTTCGACTAGGACATGAGGGTACATTGTGTACAAAGAAGCATAGCACATTTTTATAAAAAAAAAAAAAAAAAAAAAAAAAAAGAGACAGGTTCGTGTGTTCGTCATTTTTTGATTATTGTTGCTGATCCTGTGTGTCAGACTTGACGCGGTCATCATTGGGATGACCCACTGCCAGATGGGGTTGTATAGGGCAGGTAAATAAGTTATTGATTATAAGCCTGACAAATTAAGCAGGCCAGAATGTTCGCATCTGAGCTGTAGGTACTGTAATTACGCATCGCTGCTCATTTATATATGTTAGTGTAATTATCTATGCTTTCTGTGCCCGGTATACTGATGGCTTGGCACAATTACTAAATTTCACAGACATGATATTACCATTATCATGCTGTCAAAATAGCAAACAACACGTTATCAGTGTATGTCTAATTGGTGTTGGAGATGAATGAAACAAAAGAAAAAGGCTATGCAAGACTAAAATATTTTTCACATAACTGCCTTTCTCTTATAGACAGGCAGCCTCGGTCATATGTTTCCAGATTGGACATTAAGGAACAATTATGATCTGTGCACTTGCATCTTAACTCTTGAAGGCCTGTTTTAAATAAGGACTGCCACCACAGAGTGACATATGAGGCCCGGTATTTAGGGTAATGAGAAAATATCTGACAGGATTTTCCTTTTTAAAGTTTGCTTTAGTAAGCTCATTCTTGTGAGTGGTGGCCCCAAAAGTTGACTTGTTTTTGAATTAGGCTATTTATTGTATAGGTGGAAATTATTGCACATTGACTGATTTCTTTAGCAGATAAATTATTAATTATCAACATTAACAACTGTTCTTAAACTTGGTTTTCCGAATATTTAGGTAATTTAGCATTCCTATTAGGGCCTCCTAGCATTAATATTGACTTCAGGTTGGTGTAGGTTCATGTAATAGGGACATTTGCATATGAGATGTCATTTGGCTAGCTTATGAGCTAACACAATGAGGTTTGTACATTAATTTGAAGGATTTCTCGCCGTTTCACATACGCTGTGTATCTCCTATAATTTTGCTTACGCCCAGTAGCTACACACAGGGATTAATAGTATTGTCAAGACACAGGGTTTGATAGTGTTTGACAGCAGTGAAATCTGTTTCAGATTTCCTCCTGTCAAAAAGGGGGGGGAAGGAGGAGAATATTGGCTTTCTGCTGGCCCCTGAGGAGGTTCGCTTCCCGCTAGCCCCTTAAGAAATTAAGCCCCTTAGAAATTAGCCCCCTTAGAAATTAAGCCAAGGAAATAGGTATGGTGTTTTCCCCTTTTTCTCATGTTTTATTGTGATCTTTCAGGGGAATTAGTCCAAGCCCCTAATACAGCTTCTACTAAAGTCCTCCCTTGGACACAAGAACACACTGTGGCATTTGAAGAATTAAAGAGAGCTTTATGTCAAGCACCAGTTTTAGCAAACCCTGATTACAACAAATCGTTTATGTTTTTGTGACAGAGCGGGATGGAACAGCACTATCTGTCCTAACACAAGATCATGCAGGAAAACACGAGCCCTGTGCTTATCTTTCTAGTACATTAGACCCAGTAGCACAGGCTTTGCCTGCGTGCCTAAAATCAGTTGCAGCAACGGCCTTAGCCATAAGACAAAGTGACTCGATAGTGCTGGGCCACCCTCTGACAGTACAAGTACCACACGCAGTAGAGGTTCTCTTGAACCGGACACAAACACAACACCTGACTGTAGCTAGACTGACAGATTATGAGCCAACGTTATTTCAACCACACATAGAGATCAGACGATGCAACATACTGAATCCTGCTACCCTTTTGCCCTCCAGTACAGAAAGCGTTTCACCACACAACTGTGTTGAAGTAATACATACCGTGACTAAACCAAGACAAGACTTGACAGATGTTGCACTCCCAGACCCCGACCTAACACTATATGTTGACGGCTCATGCATGAGGACAGGGGCGGGAGAATTAGTGGCAGCATATGCAGTGACTGCTGATACTGTAATAATAGAGACTAAAAGAATAGACATATTGTCAGCACAAGCAGCAGAGCTCATCGCCCTGACACAAGCGTGCATAAGAGCTAAGCACCTGAGAGTAAACATTTACACCGATTCTCTGGCGAGAAAGAGGTTTCTTGACCTCTCATGGGGCCAAGATACAGCATGGCCCCCATATTCAAGCCCTACTGGAAGCAATACATTTACCAACAGCCATAGCTATCCTAAAATGTAAAGCACATACTAGAGCCACAGATACCATTTCCCAAGGCAATGATCTGGCAGACCGAACTGCTAAACAGACAGCTCAGACCCCACTAGACATGACAAAGTTACAGGTTCAATAAGTGTCCAAAGCCATGACAGTTAGGGATCCTTCCAAGGATGTACAAGACATACAGACACATGCTACTATGGACGAATTAAAGAAATGGTCGGAACAAGGAGGGGTACTGACTGATCAGGGTTGGATGAATAAGGGCAAATCCACATGGTTTCTTCCTGATACCATGGTACAAGTGATTATAAATACCGCACATAGTCCTGCACACTTAGGAGAGAAAGCAATGATAGATAGCTTACAGAATATATGGTTCAACAAGCACCTGCGTGCAGCAGCGAAACAAAAGGTCAGAACATGTATGATCTGTTGCCAATTCAATCCAGGTAAAGGCATTCCGATGGAACAAGGTGGATTCCATCCACCTGACCACCCTTTTGAAGTGCTCCAAATGGATTATATCCAAATAAACAGATGTAGAGGTTACAAATATGTCCTGGTACTAATGAAGCAGGTGTCCCTTCTGTTAGGGTATACCTGGAAATTCCATTGTGTGCGACATCCTGAAGCAGCAGGCCTTGTAGAAAGACATAATCAGACATTAAAATTTTGCGCAGACAAAGGTATAGACTGGATGGTAGCCCTGCCGGTTGCCCTCTTTTACATGCGAATGGTAGCTCATTCTAGAACAGGCTTATCTCCCTATGAAGTGGTCTTTGGTAGACCACCAAAATATGTGGGCACTACAATGCCTAAAAGATTACTTATGTTGACAGTAACATGCTGACAGATTACCTGGCTTCCTTGATGTCTGCACTACTCTCTTGTTGTTCGCAGGTTGCTGCCGCCTTCCCTGACAACACCCAGGTCAAAGAATACTCCATCGCTCCTGGATGACAGGCGCCAAAGTCAGTGCTCTGGACCACGGGGACGGCCGTTAAAGTCAAAGTGCACCTTCACCACTCTTTTACAAAGGAAAAAAAAACTTTGAACTTGGATTTTGAACAACATTTTCTAGAGGAGAATGCCCAGAAGTTTCCACAAAGCTAAACCTTGATTCAAAAAGTCAGAACCCGTTTGATCAATTAAGTCCACTAGGTGGTGAAGCGGTTGAACATGTATTCTGGCTCGCATAAGATCTTGGACAATAACATAAAGCAAAAATAAGAGTTAGATAAGAAGCAAATAGATGTATAGTGACTGTAATTTTTCAATATCTTAAGAGCATCACGATAATATGTATCAGCTTAATACTACATGCTATTTTTCCTCCTATTGCCTCACTTTTACACTCCTCCACTAATGATACCATAAAGCACACATTTAGTGATCTGCCATCCTATGAGCTATCATATCGACTTGCCTTACGCAACAATACCTTTATTCAGATGCTGCACCATTCACATCAGACTAGCAATGCTACAGACTGCTGGGTCTGTGGCCGACTCCCCCCTATCAGAACTATAAGGGAGTTTTGCCCCTTTATTCTCTATCCGTTCACACACAATGGCTCCTGTGGAGCATGGTTTAGTTTGATTAATTCCCTAGATTCGAATTCCGCAGTTTATCAAGACAACTGGGTATGGGGAAACCTGAATTTAGTTTTTGCTTAAAGTCTGCTACCCTAACAAGGAGGGGCTTCCCAAAGGAACAGGAACTGATCTAAGAAATGAAGTATATGGATTAGGTAATTTTACACTTAACCTCATGATCCTGAACGTTGAATCTGAAACTACACCAATCTTGCCCGCCATGTCCGTATTCCCAGTAAAAGGGGAATTATGTATAAGAAAGAATGGCTCCATACACATGGGCCATAGTAAATGCACCACTGTAATAAAATTCAGTGATCAAGGCAAGTCTACATTTAGAGCTTCTCGTCATCCCTACTTTATATGTGGCCAGACCGCATATATACGCCTACCTCTAGATTGGGATGGTACCTGTTACATAGCATTCCTCCTACCATCTGTTTTCCTAACTCCTCCTGATTATCATAAAAATACTCATTTAGTACACAATAGACAGCAGAGAGATCTCCCAATTGTCAATTACACTGAAACAGCATGGGAAAAATACACAGATTTCAATAAAGGTTTCTTTCCCTATATAGGTACAGTTACCAATAGTAAGCTGATACGTAGATCAACCAGAACCCTTGAAGCAGTAGTGAACGAAACTATTCCCGCCTTAGGCAATTTAACAGAAGAGCAGTCTGCTATGCGGATTGTTGTGCTTCAAAATAGTCTTGTCCTTGACGTTATCCTGGCCGATAGGGGCGGAGCTTGTAGGGTCATCGGATCAAGCCATTGCATTTTTCATACCAGAAAATTCGCCATCTGTATATAAAGCCATAACTCGCCTTCATAAGATTGTAAGCCAGATACACCAGAATCCAGGCACCTGGACTTGGTCCGGTTGGTTTTGGAGTGTATTATCTACCTTTGGATGGAGGGTCCTATCCTTCCTAGGTATTGGCCTTCTCATACTATTCAGTTGCTGTCTATGCCTGCAATGTGGACCAGCGATTTGTGGTCTGTGTGCCACATCGTGTATTCCACATCAAGGTTTTCGCTCAAGATCCCGGAAGAAGAAAGAAGAAGAAATGATGCTCCATGAGCAAATCGATGGATTAATGAAGATTGATGTTTCTTGACGGGCAAGTAGGGGACAAGGAGGGAATGTGGAAATGTGGATTTCCCTGATCAGTTATGTCCCCTATCTTGGACCCCAACGGTTCTATATGGTTCTATATGCATGTTACAAGTACATGTATGTTTCCTCCAGTTCCAGTTTCGAAGACGCAAACACATGTGCGTCCACCGTTAACATGTCCTCTGTCAGATCCGCCATGAATGGGCTGGATATTCGATTCCTAAGTATGAAAGGCCACCGACTTTTTATGGCTAAGTTACTCCATTTTTACAGTTCAGGCAAGTAGGCCCGATTCTGTCCTCAAAGCCTTTCCCTGCTCTCTGCCTCTGACAGCTTCAGCTTGAGCTCGCATCTGTGACCATGAACTCTGTCTCATTCTCTGCGCGGCCCACGAAGCCTGACATCAGCCTATTCTCTGCCAAGAGCTGTATTTCACCTTCGAATTATCTGCTTCCCCCTCAGCCGATGCATTCCTGCCTAGTAGCTTAAGTAAACATTCCTCCAGTTACCAAGCAAAAGGCCCGGTTTCTCTGCCCTCATGCAAGTAATTCATAGCCCTGTCACCATGGAATATTCCCATCCCCTCGCATTCAGTGTAGACACTTAGACGCTTGTACACACACACACAGTCAGTATAGAATAGATTCTGTCCGAGAGCCCTTCCCTTGTGGATAACACAGTTCTTTAAACATAGGATATTAGATATGATTTGGGATTAGGTTGACATAACCCCAGACTTTTGTCTCCACATGTAGAGCTAAATGTCAAGTCCCTTTCACCCTCTAGTTGCACGTCAATCACACGTCATGCTGCTGCGCGCGCATCTCTGCCAAGTATTTCTGCTGACATTGCGAAATCATCTCCAGGTATCCACCCACACATGGAAATTTACCCATTATCATCAAGTGGACGCCCACATGGACGCCCACCTTCACGCCTACTTACACGCCCACATGCTCTTATCTCATTCTCTCTTGCTCTCTTGCTTACGTACAATTGAGAAATGTATATATACTGTACTCTGTGAATAATGTTTGGAGAATATTGAGAATACTTTTCAGCCCCGTCCAGATCCTTTTTGGTGATGGAGATATTCTCCCTTTGACTCGAGTTATTGGAATAAAGCCCTTTATGAATCTGATACCACAGACTCAGCCTCTTGCTTTATGCATGATCTTATTGATATCTGAAAAATTATGACAGCGTGATATTTTATTTACCACAGTTGGTGGAATTATGTCCTCTTGGTCAGGGTTATGCCCACTTCCCTCAGGGAGTGGTAATATAGAGGGTGTGGTCGCCCTAAAGGTAAGTAGCTCATTGGCTGCTTCCTGCCACTCCCTGTAATGTCCCAAAATACAGTATTTAGATGGCACCCCTGATGGCATGACCTTAGATTTCAACGAACACAAAGGAGTGGACAAAGAAGACTGCTGACCTGAGAACTGCGGAGCTTTATTGACTTGGCGCAAACCCTGCCTGCCTGCTGCACCCAACCCTCGTGGAGCAAGTAACTTATCCTGTGGCTGTGCAGACTCCTAGAAACTTGGAGGACTGCCAGTGCTTCGCCAATCACCAAAGAAACTCTCTTGGAGTAGGGGAGCTACACCCCTGCAGCTGAAGGCACCAAAGAAGCAAGGTCCGGTCCGTCCTGCCTCCTATTGGGACTACCGACGCTGCAGCATCCCAGGAAGGGGTAACGTGCTCATACAAGTCAGATCTATACTCCCTCCAAGTGTGGGGACGCCAGGGCCAATCGGAGCTGTGCAGTTTTAATACCTGGGGTACTGGACCCCTTGCAGCAATCAGTGCATGTTGTGTCCAGTCCGGACACCAAGGGAAACCAACCTGCACATCAAGGGACTTCAGGGACAGTGAGACCCCTATCAAGAGTGTCCCAGCTGTCTTGATTGCCCCCTTCTGCAGAAACCAAAGACAAACAGTAGGTCCCTGACTGCTGCCACCTCAAAGTTCCTCTGCACCTGTGCCCCACAGCTTGAGTCTGAGGAAGCTGACGGTGCTCCGGGGTCCTGAGACCCACAAGAGCTGAGCCCATGCTGGAGTCTGGCCAGCCTGCATTTCCAGTCCCCACCTACTGCCTCTTTCCGCAGCCCCCTCCATCCGCGAGTGACTCCAGACACCACTGAACCCGAACCCCACAGCCCAAAGAGAAGTGGGCCAATGTTGTCCATACGTACCAGAGTATCTCAAGGGTCGAGCCCCCTTTGTGTTTCCCCAGACTGTCCCCCCAGTCCCTGCTTGCAGCTCTTTCTAACTAGACTGATCTCCTTTGAAGTGAATGGGACACCCGATGCCGTAACACACGTCTGCAGCCGGACGCCCCAGAGACTCCCGTGGTGACCTTTTGGTGTGGCCTTGGACCTTGCCCCATACTCACCTTAAGTCCAGGAGTTTGGTCCTTTAAGTTGCTCCCCTATAGGATAACATTACCGCTCCAGATGTTGCACTGTCAACTTTTGAAACGTGAAATTTCATATCTCAAAAAGTACTTCCCTGATTCCGTTGATCTTGGTATCTAAATTCATATAAAAAGTATGCGTTATTTTCATAAATTGGTGTTTGATTTCTTGAGTGTGAGTTTCACTTACTGCCTTTGTGTGTGCAATAGATGCTTAGCACTACTCTCTCATATGCCAAACTGTTTACCCACACTACCTCAGAAAAGAGCGTTTGGGTAGTCATTCGTGCCTCTCTAAACCGTATGGGGTATGCCTGGTCTCTATATATAGTGTACCTCTTTTTGGTCCAAATATAAAGAGCCAGCTTCCTACTCTTACCAGTGTCTTTCGCATGTTCACCAAGGTGATGACAGTGGTTGCAGCTCATCTGCACAGATCAGGGGTGCCAGTCATCTCCTATCTTGATGACTGGCTGATGGAAGGCGAGGTCGCCCTAGGTTGCCATCTCCTACATCCAGACGATGAACCTCCTGCATTCGCTTGGGTTCACTATCAATGTGCCAAAGTCACACCTGACTCCCTCTTAGATGCTCCCTTTCCATTGGAGCTGTTTTGGACACTGCAATTCTGGGCTTATCCTCCAGATGGCGAGTCCAGGGTGTTCAGGCTATTATACTGACGTTTCAGCCTCTATCCTAGATTTTGGTGAGACAGACTCTTAAGTTGTGGGGACTCATAGCTTCCTGTGTGTTGCTTGTGACACATGTCTGATGGCATATGCAGGCTCTGCAGTGGTACTTGAAGTTTCAATGGGCAAAGCATCAGGGGATGTTCTCCGACATGGTCCACATCTCGGAGGGAACTGCAAAGGACCTGCAGTATTGGCAAACCAACCACAATTGGGTCAGAGGCAGACCCCTCTACCTTCCCCAACCAGATCTTATAGAAGTGACAGATGTCTCACTCCTGAGATGGGGTGGCTATCTGGGAGTGGTGGAGATCAAAGGACTCTGGTCTGTGATGGATTCTGGACTCCACATCGACATGCTGGAGCTCCAATCATTCCAACTGGCATTGAAAGCCTTTCTACTCTCCATCAAGGGAAGGCTAGTGCTGATGTTCACAGACAACACCACCGCCATTTGGTACTGCAACAAACAGGGCCGGTTGGGGTCGTGGACCCTTTGTCAAGATGCCCTGCGTCTCTGGACATGGCTGGAACAGCAAGGCATAACCCTGGTGGTTCAACATGTGACAGGTTCTCTGAACTCCAGAGCAGACAGACTCAGCTGACAATGCCTCACGGATCACGAATGGTGTCTCTTTCGAGAGGTGGTCAAAGGTCTCTTTCAGCAGTAGGTAGGGTCTTCGGTCGCACCAGCAGTGGAGGGTTCTCTACCTGAACCTGTCCAAGCTCGGCCTTCTTGCGTGGATTTTGAGCAGTGGCAGTTGAAGGTTTTCAACCTTTTTCCCGTAGTCTATCACATCATTCTGGCAGCCAGGCGTCCCTGCACCAAAACGGTATAGGCCTGCATTTGGAAGAAATTTGTGGCATGGTTGCACTGATCCCCTTTCTTTCTCTCTTTCTGAAGTCATACTATTCATTCTTTCTCTTGCCCAGCAGGGCTTTGGTCTGGGCACTCTTAAGGGCTATCTATCTGCCCTTTCTGCCTTCTTCCTGCTGCCTGACCCAACCCTCATTGTTCAAGTTCCCTATTGTATATATATTTCTCAAAGGTCTTTTCCCTCCTTTACCATTAATCATGCCACAGTGGGATCTTAATCTGGCCTTAACATTCTTAGGCCCTTACCTGCAGAACTCCAGAGTCTGTATTGAGCCTGTCTGTCTTCTAGGAGATTCTGAATTGAGGAGGAGCTTCTAGCCCCCTTCCCAGAAAACATTGCCTAAGGTCGCAGGCACTTTATATAGGCTGCTATTGGATGCTACATGTGTGCACTGACTGGTGACTGTATCTGGTGTTTCTATTGGATTAGGGTTAGGGTTCTCATTAGTTGAGTATTTGAGGGTGTTGATTATTTCCTGGGTCAGTAGTTCTATTGGATGTAGGGCTTAGGGTTAGGGATCTGATGGATGGATAGGTTTAGGGTTTCTGATTGTTTCCTGTGGTTAGGGTTTCTATTGTACACAGGGCTTAGGGTTTGCTGCATGATTGGCTGCTATGACTAGGGTTGGGACTAGGGCTAGGGTTTCCATAGGACATAATGCTTAGGGTTTCATGTCTGTTTCGTTGCTGGGATTAGGGCTGGGATTGGCTGTAGGAGGCTGCTGTCCTATTGGTTCTAGGGCTCAGCGCTAGTGTTCTGATTGGTTAGGGTTAGGGCTAGGCTTCCCATTGGCCGAAGGGGTCACCTGATTACTTGGGCTATTTAAGACCAAGGCTCAGGGCGTCTCAACTAAGGGCAGAGAGGACAAGGGCAGTTGGCTGTTTGAGGCTGGTCGGGACTAGGGCTGGAAATGCCACCCAATTTTGCATACACCAGCACCCACCCTACTCCATCCACAACCAGATCATCACATTCACAGCACATGCACTCTACTCATTTGCTACAAACTAACCCAAGGCAAAGTTCAATGTCTCGGCACCCACTACAAAACCTCAAAAATCAAACCTATACACCCTTTTATCCCAGCTACCACACATTTGCACCATCACTTACAAACAACACACAACTCTACCCTATACCACTAACCAATCCACTCATCACTAACACAACCCAATTCCACACCATACTTAACCAGATCCTATCCAGACACACACTCCCTGCTCTAATTACACCTAACAGGCCCCTTTTTGTCACTTACAAATCTATACTCTGCCTTACAGCTTTTCTTTCACCAACACCCTTCTCTTCTTTCTACCACAATAACACAACCACAAAACACTTACACTCCACTGCACCACACATATTTCCTCTTGCAGCAATCCAATCTAACAAACTCTTAACTCTAGTTCATCCCCTCTTACGCACAACATATACTCTACTCACTAACACATCACGCCCCCTTTACCTTGCAACTTCCACTCATAAACACTACTCTACAAACAAATCCTTTTAAAAAAATAAATACATCAGCACCTCCTTTCACTACTCCTCAAAAACAAAACATTACACCCACATCAGCACAACAAAATCTCTCACACACAACACCTCATAACACTTTCTATCACAAACTACAAACACACCCACCTTTCAGACTACAAAAATGATACACACCATAAACAAACTCCAATGCCAAGCTTTCTCCCTTCCCCCACACCTAACACATATACAGCAACACAGCAACGGTCTTTTAACTGCCTCTCATCCATTGGACAATTTAAAACCTTACTACAAGACCCACATGTTACACCACCACCCCTAGCTCATACACCTCCTACCCTAAACTGACACTAACAAAATTAGCAACATGCCACTCCTCATAACTTTGCTTCTCCATGCCTACTGCACAACAAGGTTACACTATAAAAACAACACAGCTCATCAACTTACTCTCAATTGCTGTCTCCACCACCTACACATGTAGACCCATCAAAATGCCTTCTTAGCCTGCTAGAAAAGGAGCACGATACAGAACGTCTTAACGACTGCCAACCTCATACAGCTAATTCCAACACTAAAGACACCTGCTACAAGCCCACAAAATACTGCTCACTGTTCTATAAAACAAAGTCACACTGGGGGGGCGTGTCTAGCCGACAACTGTTAGAAAGTGACTCTGTATATACTGTTCCCAAATAGGTACAGTGTGTACAGAGACCACAGTCCCCAGAGGTTTGGCAGAGGCTAAAGTTAGATATAACCTTACTCTCTAAAGTGGTAGCTTGGGCGAGCAGTAAGGCAGTATCAGAGGACAGTGTAAAGCATTTGTTGAAAGGTATTAAAATATACTTTCTCAGAATGAGATGCTTTATATAAATACTTTTGCAATATGCAATTGGCTTTTATAGAAAGTTACAAATGGTTGCAATACAATTTTAAACACAATAATGCATTGAGTTCAATGGAAGTTTCAAGTTAGTTGCCACAGATTACTTTTAGGATTACTTTTGGAATTCCAGGACTGGATCCTAGATTCAGTCCTGGGTCAGTACTTGGAATCAAGTGATGAAAGTCGACTTAATTACTGTGATGATTTTTAGACAATATTGTGATGTTTTAAAAGTTGACACAAAATATTTCATAGAAAACAGTCAATGATTCCCTATGGCAGAAAATTCAAGTTGCAGGTATAGTTTGTTCTCGTTACGTTTGTAATCCAGTACTGGGTGCCTAGACTCAGTACTGGGACCTTTATCCAAAACAGGTAAGTAATTACTTTTTCAGAAATTATAAGATTTTTAAAGAATATTTAAAGATTGCAGAAATTGACACTTAGAAGAAATTTCACAGAAAAACATTCAATGATTTCCTATGGGAGAAAATTGGGTTACTGGTAAGTACAGTTGTAAGTATTTTTCAGAGTCAGTGCTGGGCACCAAGATCCAGCACTGGGAGCTCACCTAAGAGCAGGTGAGTATTTTCGTTTTCGTTACTCGGCTGATTTTTGGTGAATATTTTAAGTTTTGAAAAGTCCAAATTTCAGGAAAAGCCAGTCAATGTTACCCTATGGAGAAAATTGAGTTATCGGTTTAAAGGTAAGTACTCGACTGGCAGAGTTAAGGTTCTGGGCATAGACTCAGGGGTCTCCCAGGGTCAGGTAGGTACAATTGGTTCACCCTCAGCGGCACAAGGGCGGCCGGGTGCAGAGAGAGTTAGGCCCAATGTTATCCTATGAGAGGTAGGGGGGCCTTGGTTGGTGGCTGCTGACTAGCAGGCCACACGGCTATGGGAGCTGAGCTCCTGGTCACTTACTCAGGGCAAGTGGGGAAGTAGCTAGGTGTAGAGGTTACACTGCCAGGGCTACTCGGGCGGCTGGGTGCAGGGTGCTTTTGAGCCTTTGGGCGCTGAATTGATTTCAATGGGAAATCTCTGGTTTAGAAAAAGACTGCAAGCTCGGGGACGAAGATTCTTCAGGTGCCACCACCACTTCGAGAGGTAAGTTGGGTAGTTGGAGGATAGGTAGGTACCCCGGGATTGGGCACAGGGAGCCGCGGGGCGCCAGGTGCAGGGGTGCCTTTTGGTGTCGGGAAATTTTACCCTCTGTTGATCGCGGTTGGGGGGGCACCTGGTTCTGAGGCTGCAGGCTTCTTCAGGAGCGTCGAGGGAGGTCCTTGGGTGCCAGACTCGGGGTTACAGTCGCCGTGGGGGCGTCCTCGTGGTCTTTGTTCACTCCGGCACAGGCCAGGATAGGCAGGTGCAGAGTGTGCTGGGTTCGCGGTTCCGGGATGCTGCCAGGGATTAGAAGTAGATTTTGAGTAGAGCCTCTACTCATGGGAGTTCCAGGGGTTTAGGGTCAAAAGGTAGCCAGGTCTTCCGGGGTTTGTGAGGTTGCTGGCCACAAGAGATACCGGGTTGGAGCAGGCTCGAGGGTCGACAGGCCCATAGGGCTGGGGCCAAAGAAGTTGGTGTCTTCCTCTTCTTAGCAGCTGCAGGGCAGGTCTTCTTTCTTCTAGCTCTTCTTCGGATTTTGGAATCTGGAATCTGGGGAAGGAAGGTTCAGGGTGCCCCTAAATACTAGGTAGGTGAAGGGCAGGGACCAAGGGGTCCCTATCCTGGGGTGGGTACACCCCCTATCCTGCCTCTCTCCTGTGGGAGGGGGGCAGTAGCCTAATCCTGATTGGGCAGGGCTTCCCATCTGCAAGATGGCGAGAGCCCGGAGATGTGCTTCACCTCTCCTCCCCCACCTGAGTGGTGGGGTTGGCAGGCTGGCACATCCCCTGTCCTTATTTGGGGTTTCTGGCCAAGCTTCCCGCCAGAGTGGGGGGTTGCAGAGGCCTGGGGAAGCTCACAGAGGCGGCATGCCTTTGAAGCTTCCCCCTGCCCATCCTGGGGGAGGAGATTTAGCACCTCGCCCAGGATGTGCATTGTTGCAGACCCAGGAGAGCAGGGGCTCTCCTACCCAGGGGTCCAGCAACATGTCTGCTGTGTGGCAGCCTAGGCAGCCTCAAAACAGACGTGGATTGTAGGTTAGGTTTCAGGGGGCCTATCTAAGATTCCCTCTGGGGTGCTTGTTACATTAAATCCCACACTGGCATCAGTGTGGGTTTAATGTGCTGAGCAGTTTGATACCAAACTTCTCAGTCTTCAGTGCTGCCATTATGGTGCTGTGGAGTTCGTGTTTGACAAGCTCCCAGCACCATGTACTCTTAAATGACAGCACTGCACTTACAGGGCTCAGGAATGGACCTGGGTACTGTAGGGGCACAGGGCTCCTGCCTCTGTGCCCTCACCACTGGCATAGGGCACCCAGCTAGAGGGGTGGCTGATGTCTGCCAGGGCAGTGTAGGTTGTGGGCATGGCACACAGGGATGTGTGCCATGTCGACTCTCTGTTTTGTCTTGCACCCAGACACTCAACCTGCCAGGGCAGTGTGTGTGTGTTAGGGTACAGGGCCTCTAAGGGTGGCACAATGAGTGCTGCAGCCCTTAGAGGCCTTCCCTGGTCACAAGGCCCTGGGTACCTAGGGTACCATTTACCAGGGGCTGACATGTTGCCAGGGTTTGCCAATTTGGTTTTGAGGTTTTTGTTTAGGGAAGAAACAGGCCCTGGGCACCTGATTGGCAGGAGTCCAGGGCACACTCAGTCAAAGTACATTCAGCAATTCAGCAAAACGTGGGGGCATACCATGCAAGAAAGATTGCACTTTCTCACAACAACCAAGATGGCCGCTCTGGAGTAGAGCTCCGGTCGACCGCCGGCTAATTCCCCGCATACATCCGTTACCAAGATCCAACTGCCCGTAACCTTCGAGGTCAGGAGAGCGCCTCGAGCTGCTGATTGCCTGGAGCTTTCCCTGGGACGATTTGGTTGCCGAATGCTGACGCCAGCACCAATTACATCCTATGGCCGCGAGACGAAGGCGGACCTGACAGCGGCGCCGCGAGGCTGTGTTGCGGCCCGGGAGCACGCTGAGAGACGTCGGCCCTGGAGGACGCCTGCGGCTGCTGAGCCTCCTTGCCGTAGGGGGGTGAGGACTGAGCGCGTCTTTCTGGGCTGGGAGCTGATCTGCGGTTCTCCGGACGGCCAGTGAAGCTGCATGAGCCCGTGATGCCCTACTCGCTGCGCCGGGGCCGGGCAGCGTGCATGGAGCACTACGGACCTGCTGACCGGATCGCTAGGTGAGAGCTACTGGACGCTCGACCTTTGCTGTTCTGCACCCCCGCCTGCTTTAGGAGATAGCGCGGTGGTGGTACAGGGGGTCCGCACAGTGCTGGATCTCAAAATTAACACTGTCTCCATCGATGTCAATTTGATGCGTACTGACGTGCGAAATATGGGGGACCGAGTCAAGGCAAACGAAGGGTCCATCGCTACGCTCATGACCTCCACAATACGCCTGGAGTCGGTGATCAAGCCCTTACAGGCCCAGACGACTGACCTCGAAGCCCGGCTCGAGGATTATGAAGGACGACCAAGACAGAACAACGTGCACATCTTGGGTGTTCCTGAATGGGCAGAGGGGCGGGCTACTGATCTTTTTGTAGAGGACCTAATCCAAAATCATCTACAACCACGGGCCCTCTCTAAATATTTTTCCGTTGAACGCGTCCACAGAGTACCTGGAGGCCCTCCGAAGCCGGGGTCTCTTCAATTTTCGAGACCAGGACGTCATCCTCCAGGCTGCTAGGAATGGCCCACCCCTAAAATTTGAATACTCCAGTATAACCTTTTTTCCAGACTTCACTCACAAGGTGCAATTGAAACGTCACTCCTTCCTGGAAATCAAACGTGCTCCTAGGGGACACAATTTGAAGTATGCCATGCTTTTCCCGGCGAAGCTGCGGGTGCAGGCAGATGGCAAGTCGCTTTTCTTCCAGTCTCCCAGAGGGGCCTGGGACTGGCTAGAGAGGTGGAGATCGGCTCCGGATCGGGACGATGCTTCCCGAGAACACGCACACGACTCTGAACGTTCTCCAGGAAGGATTGCTTGAACTCATACGGTGCAGGTATCATAGTGGCCGATACATACTGAGACTCAAGTAAGTGGCTGTGACATTGCTTGAGTCCATGGGTCACTCTCTTGAATCGCTGTGGACAGGAAGGGTCTGCTATTCGCATATTGACTTAAGTACTTATGTCTTTGAATAAGTATTTTTCGCACAATGTTTGTTTATCCAACATTGATTTTGGAGAAGGATTGGAATGTTGAGACATGGTCTCTTGATGTGCTCGGGGTTATAGACTCCTGCTTACAGTTGCCCGATATTTTGAGTTTTAATTTGGGCAGGTACATCTCCGAACGTCCTCCAGGGAGGCTTGGTTGAACTCATGTGGTGCAGGTATCATAGCAGCCATTCCATGCTGAGACTAATTTTTTGTATTTTTGCAAATGGTAGAGACATTGCTTTAGTCCCTAGGTTACATTCCTGAACTGTTATGGACAAGACTTGACTGCTATCCCCATATTGACTTAAGTGCATATGTCTTTAAATATGTATTTTTCGCATAACTTTCGTTTATTTGACATTGATCTCTGGGATGAATGAGAACGTTGAGACATTGTTTATTGGTGTGCTCTACTCAGTATAGGGTTTATGAAATAGGAGATAAAGCCAGTAAAATACTGGCATGGTTGGATAAACGAGAGGCGGCCAATCAATGGATTGCTGAAATTGTTGCTCCAGACGGAGAGAGACGTAGTGACCAGGACGGAATTGCGGAAATGTTTGCCAACTATTTTAAGCGTCTCTATGTCCCTACGTCTACTTCTTATCAGGAGGAGGCAGCTGACTTACTTTCTACCCTCCCTCTACTGCGCTTAGATCCCCAAGATGTGTCTGATCTGGATTCCCCTCTTGATCCTGAGTAGGTGTCTAAAGCAATTGGGGCCCAGTGGCCTTCCGATCGAATTATACAAAGCAACCTCGCAGGTCCTAGCTCCATATCTCCTACGAATGTATAATGAAAGTGTAGAGCAGGGGGGCTTGCCCAAGACACAACGTCTGGCTAACATTGCAGTTATACATAAAGAAGGTAAACCCCGAGACCAATGTGGCTCCTATCGACCAATCTCCCTTCTCGACCCGGAGGTCAAAATCCTAGCTAAGCTCTCGGCCACTCGCCTGTCACCCCACCTACATAAGCTGATCCACCCGGACCAATCCGGTTTTATGCCAACAAAAAACACGGCACTCAATCTCCGTCGCCTTTATGGGGTGTTGGGTAGGGCCTCCACCATCCGAGAGGACGCGATAATTGTGTCCTTGGATGCTAAAATGGCGTTTGATATGATGGAATGGCCATTTTTATTTGCCTCCTTGGAGAGATACAGATTTGGCCCACGATATATGGCCTGGGTATGTTTATTGTATACCAAGCCCCTGGCCTGCGTTTCAGTTAACGGTGGCAGATCAGCAGTTTCTGAATTGGGAAAAGGCACGAGGCAGGCTGTCCCCTGTCACCGCTGCTCTTTGCATTAGCACTGGACCCCTTAGCGGTGTGGATTAGAGGGGATCCGTCTATCCGTGGATTAAATTGGGCTCCAGATTGGTCAGATAGAATATCCTTATATGCCGATGACATTCTTTTGTACTTAGCCAAACCCTGGTCCTCACTGCATTCTGTGCTCCATATCCTGGCCCTTTTTCGAAAATACTCGGGCTACATTATCAATTGGGACAAATCCTTGGTATATGTCCTTAGTGGGAATCCTCCAAGACTCCCCCGAGATTGTACGGCCGCTGTAGTTACGGAGGGCTTCCGTTATCTAGGTATCTATGTTACGAAAGATCAAGATGTCTTCCATAGGAGGAATCTCCTTCCACCCCTATATTGCCTCCGTGCGGATGTGCAGCATTGGAAGGGGCTACCCCTCACCTTACTCGAAAGTGCTGCCCTTTTTAAAATGATGGCACTCCCCCGTTTCCTGTATGCCCTGCAAAATACACCCTACCCGATCTCGCCACAGTATTTTACATCTATTGATTCTGAGATCCGCTCCCTAATATGGAATGGCGGTGCTCTCCGGATCGCGATGGACAAACTCCAACGTTGTTGGTATGACGGCGGTATTGCACTTCCTGCACTTAGAACGTATTACTGGGCCTCTCAACTGGTGGTACTTAATCACTGGGTCCATCGTCCTATTGAGGACCCGGCGTACAGAATGGACCGCTTTAATATGACAGCCGGTAAATACATGAGGCGGGCCCAAACATGTACCTCTGTTCCCTCCTACCTCTACCACAATCTCACTCTGGCATGCAGCCACAACCGTGCTGGGTTGGAAGGGTAAAATCACGCGAGTTACACCATTGTTAGAATCCTGTCACTTAGGGATGTTGTCAAAACAGCCCGGTTTTGATAAGTGGGACCTGATTTGTCTCTCTGAAGTTGAGGACATGTGGGCGAAGGGCACGGTGGTTCCTTTTGCTGAGCTACAGGCCAAATACCAGCTCCATGAGGGGGAAACATTCCGTTACCTACAAGCACGTAGTACACTTACCAAGGACATCCCTAAGGGCTCTGATCTCCCCGCCTCCTCACCTTTAGAAGATAGGCTCCTAGACGACTACCTGCCAGATAAGGCTATTTCCTTAACATACCATAAAATACTCAACAACCTACCACAACCACTTGATAAAATTCGTATGAAATGGGTGGCCGATTTAGGGGATATATCAGATGAGGATTGGAGGGAGGCCCTGGCATCTCCCAGGGAGGTGGCCATCAGGTCCCGATTTACACTTATTCAACTAAAATTACTCCACAGAGCTTATTACACTTCCACAGCTGTGGTTAAGATGGGATTCCAAGCCTCCCAACGTTGCCCTCGGAAATGTGGTGCCATGGGTACTTTTCTGCATCAGTGGCGGGACTGCCCGATCCTCCAACAGTACTGGAACGAGATTGTATCCCTTATGTCCCGCATATGCCGGAAACCACTGGAATCCTCTCCAAGGCTGTGTCTCTTAAATATATGGGACTCTAAAGACCTGAATTGTACCGAACTATGGGTCTCTCTGGGTTGCATTGTAGCAAAGAGGAATATTGCCAGAACATGAAAGGGATGTGTCGTGCCCCGAAATACGGACTGGGCGGCAGATATGGACTGATGCATGCAGGCTGAGAGGGTGATATACGAAGGTAGAGGCTGCCCAGGAAAATGGACTAGAATATGGTGCCCATGGAACGAATACAGAGGACTTTTGTGTACCCCCTTTGCAGATGATGCTCCTCATAATGTAGATTTGGAATCCCTTTAGAGATCAATGATTATGATTTGCCTGTAAGTCATTGCTACTGTTTATTTTAATTCTTATTGATTGCATGTATGAGACATTTATTTTCAGTGATGCACCCTTCCTGATGATTGCTTTCTGTTTTGTTGTTGTTTTTTGTTGTATTGTTAATTTTAATTTTGTAATAAAAAGATTTATAAAAAAACAAAAACAAAGTCACGCTATCACCAAAGCACATCCTCTAAACTGTCTGCTAATAAATGCTCGATCGCTCTCTAAAAACAAATATCACATCTACGACCTTCTCACTGACACATAACTTATTCTTCATCACTGAATCATGATTAGGAGATGATATGGCTCCAGTCCTGCATGAAGCCATTCCTCTAGGCTAACAAACTATCATGCAAATTTGTATAGGCAAAAGAAGAGGTGGCCTAGCTATTGTGTTCAGGCAAACATTACATATCACTAAAGCTGACGATGTCTTCATACAGGGCTCTGAGTCCCTTTTCACCAGATGCAATCCTACACCATCTTCCTCCTGTTACCTCCTGCTTCTTTACAGACCTCCACCTAGCGATGCAACATTCCCAGACTCACTTCTAAACTCAGTTTCAAACCAGATAACACTACACTCCAACCTATGCATTCTTGGTGACCTCAACATTTGGTTTGACAAACCCAGTGTGCCCCATTCGAAGACAATTATCGCTGGACTAGACGCATTGAACCTGCATCAGATCGTCCACAAACTAACATGCATGACTAGACACATCCTAGATGTCATTTTCGCTAATACAGAACTAGTTACCTTTCAAACAATTACTCCAGTCACATGGTCAAACCACCAGTGGCTTGCTTTCCAACATAAAACAAAACAAAGCAACGTACCTAAAATCACCTTACGTGCATCCACCTTTTGACGTGGAACAAACTCAATTTGGAACACTTAGAAACACAACTAACATCAAGAAATGATCTAGACACAATAAATTCTGATAAACTATGAGTGGCTAAAGGAAGCTTTTGATATCCTAATACCACAAAAAACGACACAACATAACAAAAGAAAACAGGCCCCTTTAGAAATACAGAGATAAAACAACAAATTAGAAAGCTGCAACATGCCTGTCTGAAAACAAACACCAATCAAGACAAACTTCACCTTCAGAAACGTAACATATTAAGCAAGTCAGGTATTAAAAGAACTAAATAAAGAATTCTATAAAATTCACACTGAATTTCGTAAACCAAATTGTCTAGAAGGAGTTCATCGGGTTACTCAAGATTTCACAGACTGTTAGATTTGGGGGTCTCTAGTTGGCAGAGGTAGGTACCTTTGACCAAATAGGGACCCTTGCGTCTAGTCAGGGTAAGGGGATACACTCCTAAAATAACCCCTGCTCACCCCCTTGGTAGCTTGGCACGAGCAGGCAGGCTTATCTCAGAGGCAGTGTGTGAAGCATTTGTGAACACATACAGTAATCCAGTGACCACACTACAGATGGACACCACACAGGTTGTATTATAAAAATAAGTATTTTTATATAGGCTTAACACAAGACCACAAACGACAAAAATCCCCAATACTGTACTTTAGAATGGTAGAAATAGCTTAGTTCTCTTTAGATGGTAAATGCAACACTTTACGTTCAATGTACCTTTGGATGCGTAACGCTATACAAACAAAAGAGTTGCAGGGAAGGAGAGGTGTTGGTTCCTTACACGCAAGAACGGGGTGCGTCGGTTCCTTACTCTGGGGGAGGTGATGCGTCGGTTCCCTACTGCTGTGCAGGGGAAAGGTGATGCCTCGGTTCCTTACCAGAGGGGAGGTGATGCGTTGGTTCTTCTCCGCATGGGGAGGCGATGTGTCGGTTTCTTACTGCGCTTCTGTGGCGATGCGACTCGCAGCGCCATGATGCGATGATGATCCGGTGCAATGCAACAAAAATTGCGTCTTCTCCTTAGTGTGACAACGAAGGGGTGATGCGTGCATGCCCGACGGCCGTGCAGCGACTCTGTGAATCTTCTGAGCCGCGACACGCTTCTCCGGTGATGCGATGGCTTCAGCGGCGACACCCTTACTCAGTGATGCGACGACAGCAGCTGCAGCGGCGACATTCTTCTCCGGTGATGCGTGATGCAATGCGACAACGGCAGCACCCTTACTCAGTGATGCGACGACAGCGGCTGCGGCGGCGACACACTTCTTCTCCGTGAGTCGCGCTTCCAGCTCCCTGCGACACTCAGTCTCCCAGAAGGCCCAGCACAACAGCAGGCACTTCAAATTCCCAACAAGGGAACTCAGGGGAGCAGGTTGGTGAAGTCTGTTATCACTGAGACTTAAGCAGGAGGCAAGCTCAATTTCCAAGCCCTTGGAGATCCTTTACAAGTTGATGAAAGTAGCACAAAGTTCATTTCTCCTTTCTTTGGCAGTTAGGCAATCACTGCAGGCAAATCCCCCAAACAGCACTCAGCTTAGGGATAGTCTCCTCCTTCAGTTTCTCTCTGGTTCCTCTCTTCAGCAAAGGTTCTTCTTGTTTCCCAAAAGTGATCTAAAGTTCTGGGGTCTGAGTCCCCCTTTTATACTCATATGTTCTTTGTTCTCTGAAAGCAGAGAGGCCTTTGCCTAGTCCAAACCAGTTCTGGTCAGTCTTGGAGCACTTTGTTTATAGGACTCCTTCTTTCGTTTGACAGTGTGGGCCAGGGACATCAGAAGCACCACAGGAGGTGGAGCCAGCATTGTGGAAGGGAGGCACAGCCCTACTCAGCTCCCAGGTGCAACTCCTCCACCACTCTACATGCAGATCTCTCTATTCAGCCTTGTGCTGACTCCCCCAGTCCCTGTCACTCAAACTCCAGACAAGGAATACACATTCTAGCAGAGGCAGGCTTGGATAGTTAGGCAAGAAAATATCTACTTTCTAAAAGTGGTATTTTTAAACACAGAATGTTAAAACCAACTTCACTAAAAGATGTATTTTATCATTCTGAGTTCAGGCATTCTAAACTCGAATTTCTACCATGTTCCCTGTTTCAGTTAGGATTATAAACTGCCCATTCTGGCCTATGGGGAACACGTAGCCTTGCAATAGTGAAAAACGAAAATGGCTGTCATTCACTATTAGGACATGCCTACCTTATACTTACAATGCACCCTGCCCTTGGGCCTACTTTAGGGGTGCCTGATATGAGGAAAAGGGAAGGTTTAGGGACTGGCAAGTGGGTGCACTTGGCCAGTCAACATGGCAGTACCAGACTGCACATAGGCTTTGCAATGGCAGACCTGAGACACACTTTACATGCTGATGCTGTGGGTGGCACAACCAGTGCTGCAAGCCTACTAGCAGCATTTGATTTACAAGCCCTGAGCACCCATGGTGCACTGTTCTAGGGTCTGACCAGTAAATCAAATAATCCAATCATGGAGTCACTAATCCATACCTCAATTTACAATAGGGAGCACTTGCACTGTGGCACTGATTAGCAGTGGCACAGTGCCCAAAGCATCTAAAACCAGCAAAAACATATGAGGCAACAGCAAAAAATGGAAGGGAGACCCACGCCAATGGTGCCAGGTCTAACACAGACAAACTGGCAAATTATTACACGGCCAAAGCAGACACGTGCACTCATCTTTTAAACAAAGACCAATTACCAGCACCGACCCATTTCCAAAAACAACAATCCAAGAATGCTCTAACCCAGCCTCCGTTCCATTCGAAAAATTTCACACAATGAATTTATGGACCTGGTCAAGGCAAGCCGGCAACCCTTCTCACCCCCTGTCCAACACAAACCTTCAAGACAATTCTTTTAACAACCTCTGCTGCTACACCAGTAAGAAGAATCATCAACAATTCCTTAACTACAGGAATATTTTCAGAAGAACTCAAAAAGTCATACATACGCCCATTATTGAAAAAAACATACCTGAACCTCGACAACTACAGATCGATTACAAAAGGACCTTCCTGGGCAAACTGATAGAAAGAGCAGCATTCACCCAGATGTCACAGTTCATTGAAGATTATGCCATACTTTCACACTTCCAAACGCTATTCTGTCCAGGAAGAGCACAGAATCTGCCTTTGTTGCCATCCGGGATGACCTTAAGAACACAGTTGAGAGCAACATGGATGCTGCGCTACTTCTCTTGGACCTCTCGGGTGCCTTTGACATGGTTGACCATGACACTCTGATACAAAGACTCTACGATGCCGGCATAGATGGGACTGCTGTAGACTAGATTACATCCTACCTTCGCAACAGAACTAATGTCATCCACCCCTCCACTTTCTCGTCCAAACCGTATTTCACAAAAGCAGGGGTCCCTCAAGGCTTTATCATCTCACCCATGCTTGTCAACATATACATTAAAACATTACAGACACTGATCAATCAATTTCACCTCATGTGCTATAACTATGCAGATGACACGCAAATATCCCTTCAACTGGAATGCCCCAAAGACATTGGAAACTCACCAATGTTCAGCTGCTCAGAACCGTTAATCAATGGAGGACATGGAGCCATCTCAATTGAATGCTTCCAAAACAGAATTACTTGTGTTGCGATATGAAAAATTATGACCCACTCTCCGCCTGACCTGATGATCTGGGAACACCACCTAAAGTATCGAAGAAAGTACTAAACCTCAGAATGACCATGGACTCCAAGATATCAATGAATGCCCGAGTGCACAAACTAGCAAGAACAAGCTTTGTTACTATAAAAACTCTGCGACAAAACTTCCCCCATCTGGGAATTCCACACAAGAGCCAGGCTACTACCACTCTTGTTCTGTCCATACTCGATTATGCTAATAGCTTCTCCCACAGATCACCTTTAAAAACTATGAAAAGACTACAACAGATTCAGAACACTGCTGCCAGACTACTCTTGCATATAAAGCCACACGCCCACATCTCCCCTGCCTTGAAAGCCCTGCATTGGTTACCAGAAGATCCACGTTCAAGCTGCTTTGTATAACCCACAAAGCGATACATGGAACGGGACTGCTCTTCATCAGGAATAATATCACCTAATACATTCAACAAAGGAATCTCCGCTCTAGAGTGCCACCTCGCCTCAAAATCCCATGGTACAAGAAAAAAACTAGGGGTGGCACATCCTTCTCTGTTCAAGCAGCCAAACTATGGAGCTCTTTATCTCCCAGCATAAGATACACGGATAACCAACTTATCTTCAGAAAACTACTCAAATTGGCTCTTCCCCACATAACCACCATACGCAAACATAAATATAAAGGAGATCCCTATGTATATGATTGTTTATTTGGACTACAGATATGTACCTACACATGTGTATTGCTTTGTAGAAACATCTATAATAATATTTTTAAAAATATAGCTATTTGTTAGTTCTGCTTAACAAATGTACTTATCACTTATAGTTACATTATTCTATGTTTTTCACATGTCTATAAGTGACTAGATAAATAAGTAAATCTTTTATCAATCAAATCAAAATCAACTTTATTCATATTTGATAAATTCATAAAAGTACAAATATTAAACACAATAAAATATACAACATAGCTATTTTCAAATATTAAAAGGCAGCATACTGTATCCTAAACAATATCAAAGAGCAAGGCACATCCATGGGACACAATAGCATATGCGCTAAAGCATTGCACTTACAAAAAAATAAAAATCATTATTCAGGAATTAAAAGTTCGGATTGGATTGAACAACCCCTCTAGCAGATGACCTCTTTCTAGTCATTAAAACTGAGTATAAAAAGCTCGCTGTCATAAAACATACGAAAGGAGTTTCTAATGTGTTAATTACTGCGGGAGCTTGAGGATGCAAGTGTAAGTTCAATTTTCTCAACATTGGAATAATGCATTTCCTCCTCTCAGTTTTATAAAATAAGCAGAAGAATACAATATGAGAAATGGATTGGGTAGACTGCTCGTCGCTAGGAGACAATTGATTAAAAGAGTAAACTTTAGAGGGATTGCCAACCATTAAAGGGAAAATATTCATTCTTAACCTAATCAGTAAGAAACGGTGTATATTGTTAGAAACAAAGGAAAGATAAGATGCCTGTCAAGATGCCACGAAAGGCAATGCCTGGTAATTTAGCACTGTGGTTTTGCTGCCATCTATCATGATTGCACTTGGAAGTAAAAAGGTCTCTTAGACTCGATTTGGGAAAAGTCAGGCAGTGATATGATGAATCGAACAAGATTGCTAAACCCAGATCTTTGAAAAAGTGTTTTACATATGCTAACCAAGGAATATCGGAGGCTCGGTCAAGAGTAACTTTATCCCCTAGCACCATTTGATTTAGTTTAACAGACTTCCTTTTCCAAATTGTTAGCCATAGTAAAAGTGGAGCCAATTTGATGAAATCAGTTATAAAGGGGAGACCCAATTATTTTTATGAACAATAATACTTGGGCAAGAGCCTGAGATTGACATCAATCTTTTTATAAATTTATCCTCAACAGCCTGCAGAACATCCACTAGGGCTGTGCCCCAAATTGCAGCTCCATGGGAAGCTATGGGTACTGATTTTGCCAAATAAATTTCCACCATTTACTTGGTTGTTTTCCTAGGTTTGAAGCAAATTTCAATAGCACTGCTATACTTTTTTTCCATAAGATTCGCCCTATTTAACAGCATTGCAGACCAGTTAAATTTGACATCAAAGAGTATACCCAAATACATAAAATTCTCTACTCGTCCTAGTGTTCTCCCACCTATTTGGAAGGTCATTTGTTTTTTCTTTCCGGTACTTACCGCCATAACAAAGGTTTTAGATTTATTAACAAACAGACCCAACTCTGCCATATAATCTCAATATATATACCAATATTACGCTGTAAGGCCAATAGGGTTCTGACCATTAAGACCGCATAATCTGCTTAAAGGAAGGCGGGCAATGATAGACCCTCTACAGCTGGAGCATCCTTACATTTAGCAGTAGGGACTTCGCTTAGTTTATTGGTATATAAAGAAAAAAGGAATGGATCGGGGAACACAGCCCTGTCACACACCCTTTTTGATCGTAAACGGTTTTGTGCATTCACTCTGTTTCCTGTATCTGATTACAGCCCCTGCGTCTCTATTCTTTTTCCTAATAAAATAAGTTATGGATTTATCCACGCCCATCGACTTCATGATGACCCACATTTTACTGTAGCACTGTACACAGTCAAGGGCTGCTGACAAGTCCATAAAAGCCATGTAAAACTGGACTTTGACACAAACGCATTTTGCTGCGATTAAGGCAAGATTTGAGCACTGATCTACCGTCCCCCTTCCCTTTCTAAATCCATATTGGATCTCTGCCCAAAAATTGTTCTCAACCGCCCAATCCTCCAATCTATTTAGTAGCGATCTCCCCATTAGCTTAGCTGTTCTGTCTAATAGGGAGATTAAGCGATAGTTAGTGGGATTCGATGGTTCTCCCTTCTTATAAATTGGGATAGTCAGCGATTGTTTCCAAGATGACGGAGGACCCACTTTGGCTACTGCATTGAAAAGAGGAGCCCAACAGGGTTTATTTGCAACAAACATATCTAGCTGAACACCATCCGGTCCTGCTGCCTTCAAGCCAGGCGATTCGGATAAGGCAAGCTTTATTTCCTCATATGAGAACTCCAGGGCCGGGGGAGCAATAGAGGAGACCTCAGTATCCATTACATTACTTTCCGACTGGGCCTGAAATATATTCTGGAAATGGGTTAGCCAAGTGGTTCTCGTCTTTGTGAAGGTGGAGGAAACTGCCACCCTCCCCCCTGCAAAAATGTTGCATTAGCCACTTTCTAGAAAGCCTTACTGTTTTTATTCTGTGAGGCTTGTCTCAGATTTTTCTGCGCTTCCTCACATACCTGCCTGTTCCTCTCCTCCCTTGCCGATATATATATAGCCCTCAAATTTCTTATCAGTGTTTGATTTCTGGGCTTGCCAAAGTTTGCTAGACACCTGGTAGCAATTTTTTTCAAACCACCTGGTAGATGATGGTATGTTTTGTGCTGCTGGTCGAAAAAGATGAGTTCTGATGTAAATCAGAATTTGACTAAAAGATACCATGACTAGCGATCTATTTGTGGATCTAGACAACTGACTAGGTAAATAACTATCTACAATTGCTTCACTATTGAATTACAAAAAAATAAAAATAACAGCAGAACACGAAAGCCAGAGTTTTATAAACTGCATCTTTGATCTACATATATTACCTTCCTTATGCATATATTTATCTTCCATGTACTTATGTTTCCATATATTTATTACTTTTCGTCTAATTTACCATATCCAATGCACTACTGTATTTCTCATTCTATATCGCTCTTAATATATCCTCTACCTCAACTCTGACTCATCTCAAACCTCATTCTATTACTCTTTCCAATACACAGCCTTATTTCCCACCCTATACCTCTATCAATATATCCTCTATCTCCAATCCCTCAATCATCCCAAACCCCATGGGGAGAGAAAGTGGCTTAATGGCTAGGGCGGTCGACTTCGGAGCTGTGGAACCAGGTTCTAGTCTCGGCAGGGACACTCAACATTCTGTGATTCTGAGAGTCATTTAATCTCCCCGTGCCTAACAAAAATGAATGTGTCTATCTGTAACTTAACTGGTGCTCATGTAAAGCGCTCTGATACCTTACTTAGTTCGCGCTATGTAAAACTCCACAAAAAAAAACTATGATCCCCAAAATAATCCTTTCTAGACTCTTCCCTTCTCTACCCCTCTTTGCATCATACCACACCTCGTTACTATTCACATCTCCCAAACAAGCCTTTCTAAACCCTTCCCTCTAGCTCTTCCCACTCCACCTCCCCTTTACTCATCCCAGACCCCCTCCTACTGCTGTGAACTAAAAAAATTAATTCTAAATCCTGCCCTCTTCTATTCCTCTTTCCCTCTTCTATCCCACCACAATTCCTTTTCAATTCAAATAACAGACTAACATGTCCACCACTCAAATTAATTTCTTATTTCTCTATACTAACTCATCTCCACCTCCCCTTTACTCAGCCCAAACCCTCTCCTACGGCTATAAACTCCAAAAAATAAAAATTCTAGTCCCTTCCCTCTTTTATCCCCCCACTATTCCTTTTCCATACACAGAACAGACTAACCTATCCACCACTCAAAATAATTGCACATTTCTCTATATTAATTCCCCCTAATCCTGTTTGGATTCCGGAGTAGCGTGCTACTCACTGAATAGCGCTTAAACACCTCATCAGGGGTAGCAAGCACTATATAAATGCAAACCTTTTCCCTCTTCTATCACTCCACTATTCTTTTCAATCCAAATAACATACTAACATATCCACCACTCACATTACTTCATATTTCACTATACTAATTCACCACTAATCCTTTATGGGTTCTGAAGAAGCATGCTACTCGCTGAAAATGTGCTTTAACACCTCATCAGAGGTAGCAAGCACTATATAAATGCAAACCTTTTCCCTCTTCTATCCCTCCACTATCTTTCTCAATTCAAATGACAGACGAACATATCAACCACTCAAATTACTTTCATATTTCTGTTCAAATCTTCCACTCAGGGCCCGGTGGGCGGCACTTGGGAACATGATTGCAAAGAGGGATATTGCGCAGCTTTGGGGTTCCCGACGGCCTCCCACCGTGTCAGTGTGGAAGGAGAACATGGACTGGTGCATGTTCAGAGAGAAGACGGTGTATCTGGTTCGGGGCAAGCCTGGGGCGTGGGGTAGAATTTGGGGTCAGTGGAACACCTACCGAGGTAACATCTGTACGCCCCCGTTTGTAGATACTCCGGACATTTCTCTGTCCCCCTGATCCTGAGGTTCCTGGAATACTGTACCCTTTTGGCTGATTGTTCTGACTTCCCCGCTGCCTCCCCCCCCCGGTCATCTCTATTGTCCTCCTGATTCTCTACCTGGTATGGTGGGATCCCCCCATCGGCGCTCGACACCGTCTAGACTGTTTCTCGCCTTGAGTTTTGTTTCATTGTTTCTTTGTTTGTTCTTTTCTTTTAAAATTTAAAATATCTGTATCCTGCCTAGCTCCTGAGTTGCCTAGAATATCTCCTGTAACTCTGCTGAACCTCTGGGGATCAGTCGCTGCTTCGTGACGTCAAGCAATTGACATGCATATACTAGCGGCCGGCCCTGGTGGTTGTAGGCCCATATTTGTAATGATGCTATTTTGCACAATCAAGTTTAAAAAAAAAAAAAAAAAATCTTCCACTCAGGCTTCACTCGAGGTTCGCGTGGAGTAGCTATATTAATCCACTGTAGGGTCCCCTTAGTCCATGAGAAAACGTGGACTGACTCACAGGGTTGATGTGTGGTCACCACAGGTTCAATTCATGGCAAGTTGTTCATCCTGGGGAGTGGCTATGCCCCCCTGCTCCTTACATGGAGTCTGACTGCTGCGGCTTTGGGTGGAGATTCCTCAGGGACTGACCCTGGATGGGGGGGGACTGGAACGACACACTATGTCCCTCCATTGATAGGTGGTGGGCTACTGGGAACCCAGCAGAGACCCAGGAGACTAATCTCAGGACCTTGTTTCGGGGGTTGGATTGCGTGGACTCTTGGACACGGCTGCACCCCAACGCACTGGGTAACACTTACTTTTCCAGCGACCATGGCTCCTTTTCCCGCATAGATCACATCTTATCTGCTGCACATACACCCAGCCTGCGACAGCCGAAATACTGCCTGAGGCCTTTCTGACCACTCCCCGTTACAAGTAGAATTGAAAATGGACACCATGCGCCCTCTATTCTGGTGGCGCCTTTCACCGTGGCTCCTGTTGGATGATAAATATCGGTCACATTTACACACATGCTTTAAAGAATACTTTCTATGCAATATCGGATCTGTGGACTCACCTGTGACTGTGTGGGAGGCGATGAAACACACACTGCAAGGGATAGACATCGCTTACTGCACGGCACAGCGTAGGTTGCGTCAGGAGCGGCTGACTCTTTTAGAAGCCCAGCTAGTGGTTGCGGAGCGCACATGTCAAGAAGTAAATGGACAGAATTTGCATAGACAATTACTGTATACCCAGCAGCTGTATGCTGGGGAATTGATGGATGAGACCATGGAGGCCTGGTTGGCTACCCGGGGCAGAATGTATCAGTGGGGCAACAAATCAAGCGCATTGCTCCACCGCCTTTGTCAGAGAGAGCTCCGCCCTGTTTCTATCCCATGTTTGCATGATGCCCATGGCAATGGGCTCACAGACCCGTCGAAGGTAGCCGCCAGCTTCACGACTTATTATGCGGAGCTGTGCGCCACTCGTGAAACTATCTCTCTGCAATTAGTTCAGCAGTTCATCGATGACCTGCCTCTCTGTGCCCTCACAGTCCAGACATGCACTTGATGTCCCGATCATGACTGAGGAGGCCCAGGAGGCACCTGTTGAGATGTGTTCAGGTAAGGCTCCAGGCCCTAACGGTCTCCCCTGCTAATTTTATAAAAAGTATCAGTCCCTTCTTATGGCTCCTTATCTCGATGCTGTTCAGGCCACTTTCGACTGTCGGTGTCTTCCAGCTGATTGGCGACATGGAGAAATTGTAATCTTTCAGAAGCCGGGTACAACCCCTGAACTTAACTCCTCCTATCGCCCGATCTCTCATCTTAATGTCGAGGCAAAACTGCTTGCCAAAATAATAGCCAATCGTATAGTTCCACATGTACTTGACCTAGTCCATTCTGATCAGGCCGGATTTATGCCGGGTCGCGCTACGCGACATAACATTCGACGTGCTCATAACGCCATTGCGTAGGGAGATAGATTGGACGAACCTGCTGCCCTCCTGCTGGCGGTCATAGATAGGGCGTTCGACTCTTTAAGTTGGACATACCTGTTTGCGCTAAAATCCGATTGGCCGCACTCTGCTAGTCCTACCAGCATGTTACCCCAAAGAATTGTGGTCCATGAAGTAGCGTCGGCGGGTACGCCTATGCCAAAAGTTTAAAATGAAAATAAGTGTCGCGTTAGCCATCCCTGGACACGTGTTTCGAGGTAGTTGCCTCTCGTCAGCAGGGAGTAGGTATGTGTGTAGGGTTGCTGCGTAGGCTGCCAAAAAATATTCTCAGGTAAAGTACCGCTCAAGGCGCGCAGGTGCGTAGCCATGGGCTCGTCAGCCCCACCGGCTCAAGGGAGCCTGAATGTAAACAAAAATCCGATTGGCCGCACTCTGCTAGTCCTATCAGCATGTTACCCCAAAGAATTGTGGTCCATGAAGTAGCGTCGGCGGGTACGCCTATGCCAAAGTTTAAAATGAAAATAAGTGTCGCGTTAGCCATCCCTGGACATGTGTTTCGAGGTAGTTGCCTCTCGTCAGCAGGGAGTAGGTATGTGTGTAGGGTTGCTGCGTAGGCTGCCAAAAAATATTCTCAGGTAAAGTACCGCTCAAGGCGTGCAGGTGCGTAGCCATGGGCTCGTCAGCCCCACCGGCTCAAGGGAGCCTGAATGTAAACAAAAATCCGATTGGCCGCACTCTGCTAGTCCTACCAGCATGTTACCCCATGACTACAGGGACCACAGTTCTTTGGGGTAACACACAGGTAGGTCAGCAGTGTGCGACCATTTGGATTTAGTTATTTAGTGGCTCTTTGAGCCGGGGAGTCGACGGGCTCAGGTTACGCACCTGCGTTGCTACGAGAGGTACTTTACCTGATAATGATTTTAGCAGCTTACACAGCAACCCTGCACTCTTTCCTACTCCCTGCTGACGAGAGGCAACTACCTCGAAACACGTGTCCAGGGATGGCTAACGCTATTCACACTTGCACTCACGACACGAGCATAGGTGTATCCGCCAACGCTGACTACAGGGACCACAGTTCTTTGGGGTAACACGCAGGTAGGTCAGCAGTGTGCGACCATTTGGATTTAGTTATTTAGTGGCTCTTTTAGCCGGGGAGTCGACGGGCTCAGGTTACGCACCTGCGTTGCTACGAGAGGTACTTTACCTGATAATGATTTTAGCAGCCTACACAGCAACCCTGCACTCTTTCCTACTCCCTGCTGACGAGAGGCAACTACCTCGAAACACGTGTCCAGGGATGGCTAACGCTATTCACACTTGCACTCACGACACGAGCATAGGTGTATCCGCCGACGCTGACTACAGGGACCACAGTTCTTTGGGGTAACACGCAGGTAGGTCAGCAGTGTGCGACCATTTGGATTTAGTTATTTAGTGGCTCTTTGAGCCGGGGAGTCGACGGGCTCAGGTTACGCACCTGCGTTGCTACGAGAGGTACTTTACCTGATAATGATTTTAGCAGCCTACACAGCAACCCTGCACTCTTTCCTACTCCCTGCTGACGAGAGGCAACTACCTCGAAACACGTGTCCAGGGATGGCTAACGCTATTCACACTTGCACTCACGACACGAGCATAGGTGTATCCGCCGACGCTGACTACAGGGACCACAGTTCTTTGGGGTAATACGCAGGTAGGTCAGCAGTGTGCGACCATTTGGATTTAGTTATTTAGTGGCTCTTTGAGCCGGGGAGTCGACGGGCTCAGGTTACGCACCTGCGTTGCTACGAGAGGTACTTTACCTGATAATGATTTTAGCAGCCTACACAGCAACCCTGCACTCTTTCCTACTCCCTGCTGACGAGAGGCAACTACCTCGAAACACGTGTCCAGGGATGGCTAACGCTATTCACACTTGCACTCACGACACGAGCATAGGTGTATCCGCCGACGCTGACTACAGGGACCACAGTTCTTTGGGGTAACACGCAGGTAGGTCAGCAGTGTGCGACCATTTGGATTTAGATACCTGTTTGCGCTGTTGAACCGCCTTAATCTTGGTCATCGTCTCTTGCGATATATTGAACTCCTCTACACTGATGAACCGATTCAGTCCGGGTGGCAGACTGTCTCACCTACCTTTTCTATGGGACACGGCACTTGCCAAGGCTGCCCCCTCTCCCCATACCTTTTCGTGCTCGCTATGGAGCCCCTTACAGCATGGGTGCGGATAGATGCTCAGTACCGGGGATTTGAGTGGCCAGGGACTATGTCTGATCGCATAGCATTGTATGTGGACTATGTATCATTTTTCCTAACACATCCGGATCGTTCTGGACCTCGACTTCTCAGGATCATGCAGGTCTTTGTCAAGACTTCAGGACTCTGTATGAACCCACGAAAATCCTTTCTATGGCCCTTACGTACTACGAGACAACTTGGTCCATGGTCTGAGGAAGTCACAGTGGTGTCCGACGGCTTCAAATATCTTTGGATCTTCTTGGCTGATTCGCAGCCTTTGTCCTGGAAAAGAAATTTAGCATCGCTGGGGGTACAGATGAAAGAGCAGACTCGCATTTGATCACATCTTCCTCTTTCGTTGTTTGGTAGATCCGCCATCTTTAAGATGGTCTCCCTGCCTCGACTACTGTACCAGCTTCAAAATCATCCCTATTTGATCCCACCTTGCTGGTTTACACAGCTCAACGCTACACTCAACACTTTCTCTGGGGAGGTGGGTCTGCCCGGGTCGCCATGAAGACCTGTTTTCAATCAGCCTACTGCGGTGGATTGGCAACGCCCGATATCTAAGCCTAATATGCGGCCTCACACTTACTCATTTTAAATGACCGGTGGTATGGGGATAGGTCAGATCCTGCCTATATGGTCGAGCGTTGGCACATGGGCACCCAATTTCTGCATTCTATCTAGCATGCGGGCGCTGTCCAGAAGGCATTGCCCCCGGTGACTGCCACAGTTTTTAGTCTCTGAAAGCGCACTCTCCAGCAACTCGGGTGATGGGGCAGAATAACTAAAGAAACTTCCCTCTGGGGTAAGGGTCTCCTGCCGCAACTAGCCGGACTCCCGGGCTATTTGGGATGGGATAAAATAGGTATTTCTACATTCAGAGATGTCCTTCACGGACAGACTCTGAAGTCCTTTCAGGAGCTGCAACAAGAGTATGCGATGCCTAGGTCGCAGTTCTACAAATATCTGCAGTTCCGTTATGCCCTCGCACCTTATCTAGCATTACAGGAGTTTATACCCGAGTTCAGCGCCCTTGAGGCTAAGGTGTTCATGGGGTAATTGGGGGAACACAAGATTGCAAAATCTATTGCACGCTTGTCACTAATAGTCACACAACACTCCCCCACACATGAGAAGCCTGGCAGGCTGACCTGGGCCCACTGGACGATGAGGATTGGACCGAGGCGATTGCCTCCCCGCGCGGTTCAGCCATCACAACACGACTCCTATACACACAGTTTAAATACCTACACATGGTGTACTACACAAGGCATCCGCTATGGTGGGCAGGACTTATTGCCTCCCCGCTTTGCTTGAGGTGCCATGTGGTCGACGGTACATTTCTTCACACTGTATGGTCATGTACAGCTTCCGAAATTTTGGCACGGTGTCCTTACCTGTTTATCACAGGTACTGGGGTGGGACATCACCTATACACCCAGACTGACCCTCTTACATATTACAGACAACATTGGGGGAAACGTGTACAAACAACACCTATTGTTACTGGGCCTCACACTTGCAAAGCGTGACATCTCGAAAAAATGGAAAGACACCTCCCCTCCCTCTTTAGGGTTCTGGAAAAGGGGCTTAGATTTCTGCATGGGTCTTGAGATACCTAATTTTGCTGCTCAGGGCTGCCTTAGGAAACATCCCAAGATGTGGAAGAGATGGGCAGATTACTGGGGGATTTACTTAGAGCCCATTCCTGATCCACCAACAGAGTGATTTGAACATGGTTGATATGTGGGGATATATAGATGGTCATGATGTAGACCTTTCAGTTTTGGATGGACCTTCTACGCTCTACATTTATTGTAGATTGATGGCACTTTTGTTACTTGTTATTATGACAAGCTGTTATGTACAGAATTCTTTATTATGTAACCTGATACAAAATGTTGACATCAGTATTCGTGCTATGTACTTAATGCTGTTTTTGTGCAATGCCCTGTCGGGCGTCTTTTGACAATAAACTTTTGCTGTGAAAAAAAAAATTACTTTCATATTTCACTATACTAATTCACCACTAATCCTTTATGGGTGTCGGAGTAGCCTGCTACTCAACGAAACAGTGCTTCAACACCTCATCAGTTGTAGCAAGCGCTATATAAATGCAAACCTTTTTCCTCTTTTTTTCCCTCCACTATCTTTCTTAAACCAAATAACTGACTAACATATCCACCGCTCAAATTACTTTCATATTTCACTATACTAATTCACCATTAATCCTTTATGGGTTCCGGAGTAGCGTGCTACTCGCCAAAAAAGCGCTTTGACGCCTCATCAGGGGTAGTAAGCGTTATATAAATGTAATTACAATACAATACAGTGCAATGCAAAGTGTGCTCCTTTCGAGCCTCTCTACAATTGTCTCCTCAGGCTTCTGACACTGAAAAACGCTTTCCTTGTGGTATTTACATCTGCCCCCAGAGTGAGTGAGCTGCAGGCCTTATCATCAAAGCCACCTTGCCTCTCTGCCACACTAACAAAGTGGTGCTTCGTGCAGGGGCTTCCTTTTTACCGAAAGTGGTCACCTCATTTCATGTAGGTCAATCTATCTCCCTGCCTACTTTTTATGATCCTTCACATCCCTCTAAAGAAGAGGAGTGACTCCACTGTCTGTACCCAAAAAGAGTGTTATCATTCTGCCTTGATTACACATGTGAGTTCCAGGCGGACTGCCATTCATGGGGTATCTTGGTGCGAAGAAGCGCCAGACGGTGCAGAAGCGAGCCATATCTTGCTGGGTTGTGTTCTGCATCAAAATCTTCTACGCATTGACCGAAAAGCAACCCCCTGAAGGCTTGTGAGCTGATTACACCAGAGCTAATTCTGCAACCACTGTGTTAGTACTCGGAGTTCTGGTACTGGACATCTGCCAGGCAGTAACGTGGGATTTCCATGCACACGTTCACCACACATTCCTGTCTGGACAGTCAGGTTCATAGGATGGGCACTTCGCCGGTTCAGTCCTTCAGGACTTCGTTGTGTGAAATTGGCCCGCAGACCCACCTCCGGGGCTGGTATTGCTTGAGTATCAATTCAAAGGTAAGGAATCTGCTACTAGAAGTCTTTATGAGAAGTTACTTATCTTTGGTAATGCCTTATCTGTTATAGACTATAGCCGCAGATTCCTAACCGACCCACCTATCCTGCCTGCTCTGCAAACACATTTCTTGGGTTAGGGCTGATCCCTTTCAGGGCCCTAGTTTATCCTCACCAGTGTTGGTGTTAATCATGGCTCTCTGCTTCTGGCGTGGAAAGTTGTGAAAAGTAGCTAACGTCAGCTCACCTAGGTGGCTCTTCTATAGGTGCCGCGGATGTCACTTCCAGCGTGGATGACGATGCACGTGGAGCTAATTGATGCCACCTACCAGCACACAGGGGTACTGCTCACAAAAAATCTTCTGATCTAGTCTGTTGCCTGGGAAATTCAAAGGTAAGGAACCTCCGACTATATATAGTCCCTATCAGATATGGTGTTACTGGAGGTTAGTAACTTGTTTGTTAAAGCAATAGAATCACAAGAATATGCCATATTTTCACAGCCCTTTCCTTTTTTTTCGCGAGGCACATTTTTTTTTTTTTACAGCATCCTGGTTTCACATCTGCAGTTAAAACATTTTCATTCCCCAATGCCTAAATATGCACCCGACCATGTTCAGATGCCACTGAGATTAATGTCTAGTTCTGTTCTGTAATTCGTGTAGCTTGCTGGCGCTATCCTTTGTGATCTATTTGTTCATGTATCCTGAGTGAGTTGTTGGGCAGATGATGCAATAATCAGAACCTACAATTGTACAACCCCCAGGCCCCTTTCCCTAGTAATCTGTAATCAGATCCCATCCTATTCTGAACCACCATCCTGGCCTGGATGTCTAATTTTTCTGCCTCTAATCCGATCACTAATGCAGTGGATTTAAGTAATTTCTTTCATGATCACTGCATTTGTTCTCGCCTCATTTAAAGCAACTGCTATACATATGTTGTGATTACAGCAGAAAATAATCTAGCAGTAGTAAAGGCAGCTCACGTGCCCCTCCTCCTCTGCAAAGGGTGGCAACCAAGATGTCTCATAGCAGGTATAATATATCCTGAGTATCCAAACCCAGTCGAATCTAAGACTTGCCATGGATAGGCTCAATCTCCACAAATGAAGTATGCATAGCCCCCCTGCTTATTGCCCTTGTGAATCTACAGTCCAGGAGGAAGACTTGATTCATATTGGGTCAGTTTGAAAGTCATGTTCTCTACAACAAGGGCACCTTTGCTGTTTGCAACAAGAGCACTGGCACAGTCAATGCAAGATAAGTCACATCTGGCATGTTCTGGTTAAAAAGACTATTAAACAGCCTAACGACCTTGGCAGGCAGGCTCAGTGTTGGGCCACAGTGGGAATCGTGCTAGCTAAGCGGAACATAGCGCAGAAGTGGGGGGTGGGAGAGGTGCCGCTGCTGTCTGTATGGGGGCGTGACATGGATAGGGCTATGATAGCCGAGCGCTCAGTGTACATAGGGAGGGGGTGTCCCCAAAAATGGTCTAAAATATGGGGGGCATGGAACACATATCGGGGAGATATATGCGAGCCACCACCAACGCTTGATGATGAAACCCTTGATGCGGACTGAGGTGCAGGCCTCTATGGTACACATTTGGGGTGTGACTGTTGGGGATGGGCGCATGTGTGGGGGGATTGCTGGGAGGTGGGGGGCTGAACCGCTACAGATTTTGTTATATGCTGGACAACGACTAAATGATCGACAATTGCTGTACTGTACTGTGTTTTTTTTTTTTTTTGAAAACCTTTATTGACATTTCAATCAATTACACATATGGGCCTACAACCCCCGGGGCCGGCCGCTAAACATTCAGAATAACAGAAAGCAGGTCTATCACAGTCAGTACCTCGGGGAGCAGAATCTCGACGCTAGCATTCTCTCAGTCTCTGAACAGCCCAAGTAGGAGACCAGGATAATAAAGGTTTACATTTTATAATAGAAAAGGATGGAAGGATCAGGTGCCAAACAGTTTCGCAGCAGCGAAAAATGGCAGGCAGAACGATGAACGTAAACAATACACAGCAGTCTATCTAAGCAATGGCGCTGAAACAGGAAGTTCAGGATGTAGAGGAATGACACTGCCATTCGCGCCTGCAACCCCCTGCCCCAAGACCCAGGAAACTCCACGGAAATTATGGCACTCCGGAAACAGCAGTGATTAACAACAAAGGAGTACTACCATGCTGATCCCAGAAAAAGACAAAGAAGAATAAGAGAAGAAAAGGAGGCCATAGAAAAAGGAGATGAAAGACTAGAGGATCCCCCCCCCCAACCCCCCACCCTGCACCTCTGCAGATGAGTACGGCCCCCCCCCCCCCAGCAGTGTGCCTGTCGCCCCGGAACCAGACCCGAAATATAGAAGAAACAGAGAAAAGAAGTGGGAAAAGAGCCCCCACCAGACGGGGGGGTAGAGAGAGTATTAATAAACTGGAGGAGGGCCTGCAAAACACGCCCCCGGCTTCTCCCTCCCGCACCACACGGTTTCCCATAAAGCACACAATAAAGAACACAAAATCGACCCTGTCAAAGAGGAGTAAGGAGCATTACGCACTTGGTACACTAACAGTTATGCCGTGAGAGCACACAACTCCCGAGCCCGCCCGCCTAGTAGGTGACCACCTCAGAAGGGTCAGCATCATCCTTGGCCACTCTTTGCAAACCCACCCATGCATACCCCTCGTCCCAGTGCCATGTCCAATGTTACCAGGAAGAGAAGTGTCCAATAAAACTCAGGAAGCGACACACACAGGTAGGGTAGAGGGCTCTGAAGATCAACACAGTCAGCTCTAGGGAGGATCGTCTTTCCCGATGCCGAGCCAGGATTTACACTGCACACCAGGCCCAGGAAGCCGGAATCAGCCAGGGCGGGCGACCGTTGCTTGGACGTTGCCTGGGTCGTCGGAGACCGCGCACGGGACAAGGCCACCACCCCCCACTCAGGTCCGAAACCTCCGGGACAGACCAAATCCACAGCCAGCTGATCGCACGTTAATATACTGTCCGGAGAGTCCAGGCGTGCACTATTCACAGGGGCGGCCACGACACTGTCCCCCCGTGCGCGGCGTGAGAAGTCCCAGTGTACCTGGGGATAGGCAGGCGGCAACTGTTCCGACGCTGATGTCACTCCATCGAGCTTGCTCCCCAACACCCAGGCTCCGTGAATCAGGGTGGAGTGAAGGGCACCGAGAGCCTCGAGAAGGTCACCGTATCCCAGTACAGCTCCCGGCGCTCGCTCCGCTACGCTCCTCAGAGTCGCACCCTCCCAATCCTGCTGCAACCCGGTGTACAGGATGGTGGACTCAGGCATACCAAAATGGCCGCTGGGTAGGTCCATCCCAGATCGGGGCCGGGGCTCAGACACAAGCGCCTCGGGTTCCATGGCACTGGTAACTGGGTTCCGAGGGCAGGCAAACAATGTGTCCGGTGTGTGGTCACGGGCCACGGTCGTCCCCACCACGGACCAGCGCCCGCGAAAATCCGGGAGCAGCCCGCAAGAATCGGGACAAGTTACGGGCGGCGTCCGGGCAGCTCACCGGCGAAGGCTGAAGCAATCACCGGAGAGTCTTGGAGTTGCCACCACGGGCACGCACTCGTTCAGCTACGCTTAGTGGTAGGAGCGACCACGGCGAAGCGCAGTCCGACATTCGCACCACTCCGGCAGTCCGACCACACCCAGTCACCAAAGGCCGTTGTTGTTGCACTGCCGCCCGGCCACGGCGTTCACTCGAGGTCCCGGCTCCGGGGCTGCACAGGCCGCAAACTTCAGACGGACATTTCTCTGGCGGTACCGCTGCCAGAAACTTCGGGGTCACACGGCCGGTTGCCGCTCGCGTTCACCAACACGGGTAGATGGCGCAGGCTAAGGATCTCGTGCAGGATATCTGTGCGGGGTGCGGAGGTTCACGGAGCCGGGAGCCTACGCTGCCGTCCCGGTCGCCATCTTGGCTCCTCCCCCTGTACTGTACTGTGTTAAAAGAAAATAATAAAAAATTAAAAAAAAAAAAAAAAGACTATTAAACGTTTCAGTGCTCTGGTGAGAAGTAGAGGATTTAGTGGGTCACTCTGGCAGTCGGTGTCCATGATAGAAAAGAACTATTCTAATATCATTGTAACTGTTAGGCACACCGATCAAAGTGATACTACCTACTAAATCCACCGACACGTATGTGCAAATGTTGCAAAAAGAAAGATGGGTCACTTGTACTTTTCCAGCAACAAGCCATAGACAGAGCTGCGACTCCTTTCGAGAACAGGTTCAGGACTGTTGAGCCTTGAAACCATTCCCCACCCTGCAGCAAATATGTACCCCACCACCAACCAGACACTGAAGGCAGAGGCAAAGATAGCAGGCCAGACCCACAGGGATCCCTTCATCAGCATGAAGGTCATCCACCTCGGACTGAGGTGGCTGGTGGTGGAGCAGACAGACAAGTTGGCCATGCTGGTGGCAAGATGGCAACAGCAACGTTTACGGCAGGGGTCCAGATGCGGAGTCAAGCACAGGTCCAGAAGCAGGAAAGCTGGGGTCTCTGGGAGGAGTAGGTCGTTTGCAGTGAGATGAGTGGATCCATGTAGCCAGACCATGACATTTAACAGCTCTGTTGGTGATGAGCAGGACCTGGTAGGGTCCACATCTACGCAATCAAGGCTGCAATGTGATTTCCTCTGATGTACGTGTGTGTACACCTTTTCAACGCGCAGTAGGGAGTGGCAATCTTCTGTTGGACACTTGACCTCAGAACGGAAACTGTAAAGACATTGTATATGTTTAGAAGTTGAGACTGGGGGATTTAAGGGAAGTGTCAGGGGTTGGCCCAGGACTGTATTCTATAGGCTCGATTAAGTCATTGGGAGGGAATTCCTCTGAGGTGCCATCATGCTAGTGGAGGGCAGCAAGCCATTTTAGTTGATTCTCTGAGCATATTTTAATGCTCTTGTCTTAAGTGCATGGTTGCTGTTTTCCACCTGGTCCAATGACTCTGGTTGATATTCACAATGCAAAGGCTGGACTATTCCTAAAACCTTGCAAACTTCATGCACTACTGCTGACACGGTGTGTTCCGCTGTCACTTGTGTTCTAGTATGGTACTCTGAACTGAGGGATAAAATCTGAGTAACCGCTCATCTACTGTAATATCATCTATATGTGCACAGGGGTACCATTCCATCCGTTCTGAAAACGTACAGAATAACCAGAACTTCCGAGTAGTTAGCGGGCTTTGCCATCTGACTAAAGTCCACCTGAAGGTGCAGAACAGTGGGCCCTAGTGTGGAGCATGAGCAAGAGGAGCAGCAGTGGTGGTCCTAATACCCTTCCCAAAATTGTGGGAATGGCGGAACTGGCCGTCATTTTGGGCAATGGAAGAAAAGGTCGCAAGCCAGTGGGTTGCTGTGACGGGTATCACGCCGTCCCAACCAACAATGATAAATCCATGATACAACCTGGTGAGGTTGGAGATTAGAAATTGCAGTGCAACCACATGCTCAGGGCTGTCTCTCCATACTCCGCCGTGGTCTCGTTTACTGTTCTGCTGGATACAGATCTATTTTTCACTCCGAGGATTGCTCCTGCAATCGAAACAAATCAATTAGAAATAAGTCAGCTCTCTATATAGCAACATCAGCAGTTTTAGACAAGACAGCATTTTTAGAAGCTGAATCAGCGACAGTGTTATCCCTTGAGACATCATCATGAGGATAATGGTGTGTGACACACTTCCCACCTCCACCTTTTTAGGCAACTGTAAGGCATACAAAAGGTTTTTAACATATGGTCCTTTTTTAATAGGGCTCCTACTGATGTTAAGAAACCCTTTGCATTCAGAGGAGCCCAAAGGCGTGCATCATTCCTAATGCATACGTGGAGTCCATGTACATCCTTACCATCTTTTCCTTGCAACCTGAACAGATCTCACATTTGACAAGGGACTACTCCCCACAAACTGATACACGGTGCATTCAACATAACCAGCAAGGAGGATACATCATTGTTTCTGAACCAAGATCCATCCACAAAATGTGTGAACTCGGTCATGAATGAGCACATCATGTAAGTCCACATGGAGTTTCATTGCATGGACATTGAGAAGGGCACAGTCATGGGGTTCTCCCTTCTCACTGGTGGGTATTAAGGAGGCAGGGCTCAGAGCTAGACACCGGCTCGGGTGAGAAATAGACAAAATGTCATACTGTACAATTGTGCTGTAGAAAGGTGGAGGGTTCTTGTATGGGGGGGGGGGGGGCAACCACAGAATGAAGCACAGCAGGAGTTAAAGGAGAGCTTAACATTGTATTTTAGATGCTTCAATAAGATGTGCGGCAGCCGCTGCGAGCTTTAAACATGGAGGGAGCCCTGCTGCAACTGGGTCTAAGTTTGAAAAATATTAAGATGTGGACGACTTCTGACCACCATGTCTCTGTACTTTCATGACAAAACAAATGAAAAAGTTGGGCATAATCAGGGAGTGCAAAGGCAGGTGCAGGAGTCAGTTCCTGCTTGTTTTTCACAAATGCCTTTTCTGCTTCACCAGACCACTGCTAGGGTTCAGGGTTGTATTTCCTGACATTATATTGCAAAGGCTTTGCTGTTTTGGCATAGCCCAGGGTTCACTGTCTTCGATACCCACTGCTGCTGCTCTTGCTCAACACTAGGGACCACTTTTCTGCACCTTCAGGTGGACTTTAGTCAGATGGCAAAGCACGCTAACTACTCTGAAGTTCTGGGTATTCTGTACGTTTTCAGAATGGGTGGAGTGGTACCCCTGTGCACATATATCTTTTTTTTTTTTTGCAGAGTTTTATATAGCACGAACTTGACCCGAATCCAATCAGGTATCAGAGCGCTTTACATAGCACCAGTTACGTTACATGAGATGATATTACAGTAGATGAGCGGTTACTCAGATTTTATCCCCGAATGGTTTGTACACTGGATGCAGTTACAGGGCGAGGCAACTTAAAAATGTCTTCAACTCCTTCATGTGGCAGGTGGAGCTTGCTTGCAGAGATTTCATGACTGAGGTATCTTACTAGGGAAAGGCAGAACTGTGGTTTCTTTCTCAAAGCCTTGTGCCCTTTATTAGCCATTTCGCTGAGGAGATAGACTTAGTCTTCTTTGCAGTGTTCAAGAGTAAGATGCCAAGAGCAGATTGTAAGCGTATTTGGCTAAAGGAGAACCCTGGGTGAGTGCAACATTTCTATATCCTTGTTCAGGGCCTTTGAACAGATTGACGGGGAGTCCGTAAAACCTTGAGAAAGTGGGGTTCATAAAGTTTGAGTCTTTTGGAATGTGAACAAGAAGAGATACCGACTCTCCATGTGTGGGGATGGAGAAGAACGCGGAACAAAGCGCAACCACAGTAAAGCATTGAGCATTTGTGGGGATGCACGAAAGGATTGCGACAGTTTTGATGACCACAAGGAAGCTTGACATAACCACTTTATTAATGGCCCTGTGTTTCCTTTTGGAAACTACACAAGTTTACTTTCCCTGCCTTGCATATCGGAATAGTCAGGGGTGTTCCATCTACAAACAATAGATACTAAGACCCCTTGCTTAAGCAAATATCTCAGGGTGGATTCCTTCCTCTGTCTCTTGTTTGAACAGGTTCTGGGTGATTGTGTTAACTTCTTCTGAGGGTCAATCTTCAGTGGTTTTCTTGATGATATGAACTCCACATCATTGGTCCCTTTGGACCACAATGTTTATGGTACGTGTGAAAGTAACGCCGTAAACTCCGCAGACATGGCAGTTTCATTTAGGCCTGGGCTAAAATTCCGTTCCGCTCGCGGAAATTGCGATAATTTGACATTTTCGCGTTCCGCGGAGAGCGCCAAAATGTCAAAATTTCCGCAATCCGCATTTTACCGGAAATTGTTTGCTTGCTCGCGCTGTAAAATAATACATTCTCGCGTGCGCACGATCGCCTTACCTAAATCCCCGCGTTCGCCGACAAGTTTTCCCAATGCGGTCGCATTCTCCACGAGATGTTGGATTGTTGATAGCCATTTGCGCTGTCTCGTGAGAGTTCGCGCCCGCAGTAACGTCATTCGTCGCGCGATCACATCTTTCTTCTCGCGATCATGCACCGCGAGACAAGTGAAAACAAGATGGCCGCGCCCGTGAGCAACCGCATGGGTAAGTTGGTGAGCCGCGACCATGCAGAAAATACCGCGAACGGGCGGGACAAAAACTTCCGCATCTTCGCGATATTTCCGCAGGTTTGCGGAGATTTTTAACATTTTCGCGATAATTTGCAAAAGTGAATTTCGCAAATTCCGCCCACCCCTAGTTTCATTCACATTGCTTGTGTTGTTTTTGCTTTCACGCGATAACGCAAGCAATTTGTTTACTTATTGAAGAGGTATCTTTAAGAACATAAACACACCTTCCGAAGTGCAAAATACAGTACAGTTTAGCTTACAAAGAATGTCCCTGCCTAACAGATTAGTTTGAGAAGTTGTACTGAGCAAAATGAAATGTTTATTGCGAATAGGCCACATTACAACGCATGCATTTAGAGCGCATGCCATTACAACGCGGTCATCTCAACGACCGCGTTGTTACATCGCATACTATTACAACGCAAGTCATTACAACGTCTTGCTGTAGGGGGCGCTGTATGTTGGAATAGTATAATTTACTATTCCAACTCCAGTCTGTGTAACAGTAAGGAAGGTGTTGAATTTTAAATGCAACAGCTTCTGCCCCCTACAGCAAGTTGTTGTAACGACTTGCGTTTTAATGGTATGCGATGTAACAACGCGGGCGTTGCAATGACCGTGTTGTAATGGCATGCGTTGTATGGCATACGTGGTAAAAGATGTTTACCGTTTATCGCCAATGGGTCACAAAGAAAAGAACACGAGGATCAGAAATATTGTGAGGAGCTCCTTGGTCAGCAATACTGTCTGTGGACATGCCTGAGAGAGGGAATGTAGGGAATGTGGTGATTTCTAGAGCTGAGCAACTTTTAACCATTTCGAGAGATAAATGTAGATTAAGGAAACAATTCATATAGGTACCTTTTTGATCTGCAGGGGTTAAGGTATTCATGGCAGAGTCTGAACCTCTTGGACTATCCTAAAAATTCAGGATAAGAGTTTTTAGTATTCGGATAAAACCCCGACTGATCAGGGAGGGAATGGTGCATCAGAAACAATGTTGGGACAGTTCTGTATCCAATGCTCCACAAGTAAAACATGATCCTTCCGGGTCCTTCTATTGCCTCTCCCCGCTCTTACACTTCGCTTTCCCTCTCCCCTTTGTTCCTCCTTTTATGGGTCTCTCCTTCCCACACGCTTGATGGTTCTGTGCATGTTCTGCAATTTCAGCGACATTGGTTTCGATTCGACATTCTTGATCTCTTGTGACACTATGCCATGGTTAGCAACTTTCACCAACTGGGTCAACTTCTTAGTTTGCCATCCAATGCAAATAGTAATCAACTGATTCCTAACATTTGGTAACAATCCAGGCACAAAAGCAGCACTTACATCTTCCCCAGCCATCTCTGTAGGGCAGGCTACACCCGTGTTTCTTAAACACACCCTTAAGTCTGTCTAAATAATTAGTTGGTGCTTCACCCTTATTTGACATCATTTTCAGATCTTAGTCCAGTCAGTTTTTTCCAGGACACTTTCACTATCACATTCAACCATACTTTCTTTATTGCACGCAACTCTCCTTTACTGCCAGCTGCAACCCTCTGTTCTGCTGACTTCATCTCCAATGTTTCTCTCACTTCCTCTTAATTGCAACAATTGATTCTGCAATCTAAGGCACGTGGCCCATAAGTCTACCCCTGGCCGCTGGGTAGTCTCTAAAGGGAACAAGGGTAGAGGAGGAAGGGTCTTGATCACCAGCATCACATTAATGAGGACATTGATACAACCGTTCTGCGGTCTGTCTCAAACTTTCAAGGGTATTGGAGAACCACACCCTGGTCCTTGACTGATCAACAGAAGTGGAATCAGCCTCTTGTCTGCCTGCATGCATTCCTCCACTGGGTGCTTTACTGTTAGTAAGTCCTACCTGGGTGCTCACTGTCCTGTTACCCCCTTGTACTTCTGTCGCAGGAGGCCCCACAGGTGCTGCTCTGTTTCTGGGTTGATCAGCAGCTGCACCACCAGCCCCTTCAGCTGACATTGGGCACATATCCAGTAAATCCTCCTCACTGGCTGCTAACCTGATTTTGTTGTGATTCAGGAGGAATAGATATGGAGGACGAGCAGTTAGAGCCCAAGCTGTAACTGTCCCTAAGGTGACTGATTAGGTTTTCTAATTTCTGCTGGTTTTTAATTTTTGAGATTTATGGTTTTGCTTGTGCGCCCCCTCCTGGAATCGTAGCAAGTGAGGCTTTGGTCAGCATCAGTTTTATTTTTAGAATCCATCTGTTTCTTGTGTAAATGTGCTAATCTCTATATAATATATCAAAGGTACCACGCTCAGGAAAGGACTTCTTTCCATCCTCCTTTAGCGAGTCCCTTCCACTCTCATAAGTAGCTGCACGTGCCTTTACCATATTGTTGGTACATGGTGTGTGGGCAGGAGTCCCTTTCAGTGGGAGCTCACTATGTTTAGATTTCTCAGCCCCTATCATTGGCTCCTTATTGTTCATTTGCACCAGAGTAACAAGCAAGGAGTCTGCCGGCCTCATGCCTGCAACGCATTCATTGGAGAGGAGGTAGGAATGGGACAGAAAACGGGCAGGGTTGCTCCGGAGCAGGCGGGCTTTGTCCCGTCCAGAAACCTCACATATAATATCCGCACAGTCCTTGGGGCCATGCAGCATGTGCGTCCAGAGTGTAAGGCTTTAGCGCTCTTCCTAGACATGGAGAAAGCGTTCGACTCCGTGGAATGGCCCTTTATGGTGAGGGTCTTGAGGAAACTCGGACTGGGAGAGCCTTTTCTGCAGATGCTTGGAGCACTGTATTTTAGATCTACTGCCCGGTTGCGAATAGGTGACCAAGTCACGGAGGCCTTTGAAGTCTCTAGGGGGACCAGGCAGGGCTGTCCTCTTTCCCCCCTCCTATATGCGCTAGTGGCGGAACCCTTGGCATGCGCAATGAGAGAATATCACAGATTTGAGGGTATTAACTTTCCCTCCTATAAGATTTGTATTTCCACCTACGCAGACGATACGCTGCTCTACGTCCGCGACCCAGAGGAGAATCTCTCTTCCATATTGAGAGAGGTGGTCCGGTTTGGGGCCCTGTCGGGCCTCAAGGTGAACTGGAGCAAGTCGCTGGCATTCCCGCTGACTCTGGTTACTTTGCCGTTCCCTATGGAATACCCCTTGCAGTGGACGACGGACTCAATCCGATACTTGGGGATTCGGCTCCACAAGGATCCGGAGGTTCTGCTAAGGGAAAACTACGGAGTAGCTTACTCCAACCTCGTTGACGATGTGGAGGTGTGGAACAGGCTCCCCCTGTCGCTGATGGGCAGAATAGCCATCATGAAAATGGTGGTCCTGCCGAGATTTTTGTTCCTCTTGAATAACATCCCTATAGTGCTCTCTAATGCTTTCTTCGCGCAGTTGACTCAGACCCTTGTTCGGCTGGCCTGGGGTGGTAAACAACCCAGAGTTCAGTGGAAGGTATTGACGCTTCCTTATGAGATGGGAGGGCTTGGAGCCCCTGACCTGGAAGGGTACTACAGGGTGGCGCAGGCGGCCCACCTGCATACGTGGATCCATGCCAACTCGGATGTCCCGCACGTGCTATTGGAGCGACTGTTTGCAGATCCGCTCCCCCTCCCGGCGACTGTCTTCCAGCCGGTGGATCGCAGCGTAGGAACATTGGATTCGCTTAAAGCCACGAACCACGCGTGGCATGCGTTAATGAGGGCGCAAGGCCGAGAACTATTGTATTCCCCGCTGATGCAGGTGGAATGGGCAGTGTGGCTCACCCCCCCTGCGTGAGGCAGGAGTGCTGCAGGCGTTAAGCGCCCTGGGCGTCGTTAGGATGGCGGATCTGTTTCTGGACGGAGTGGTCAAGACATGGGAGCGGATCGGCTCGACTCGGTCTGAGACTACGCTACTCCAGCGCTTTCAATTTCATAGGGTCCGTAGTGCGCTGTCGGCCCTGTTAGGGCCGGGCATGGCAGAGCCCCCGGAAATCCCGGAACTTACCTATGTCATTAAAACGGTGGCGCCGTCCAAACTGGTTACGACCCTCAAAAAAATTGGTGACCAGCACAGGGCACACCAGTGCTCTGCAGCACGACGAGACTGGCAGACCGACCTCCAAATGGACATTACGGACGAGATGTGGAAATACTGCTGCTCTAGCACCAAGAAGGTGTCCTTGAATGGTCGGCACAGGCTGATACATTTTAAGTACCTACAGCGGGTCTATTACACCCCGGAGAGACTGCATAGGTATGGGCTTCGCCCAACAGCGGAGTGCGAGCGCTGTCATTCCCCTGTGGCAGACTTCCTGCATATGGCCTGGCACTGCCCGGGTGTAGCCCGGTTTTGGACGGCGGTGTTTCGGGAATTGAGCCAGATACTGGAAACGGAGATACAACCCAACCCGGCGCTGGCGTTGCTGGGCTATTCCAGGCCTCTCCCACTAGCACTGAGACGTCTGACAGACATGGCGTTGTTAATGGCTCGGCGAGTTGTGGCGGCCTGCTGGATGAGAGGGCCACTTCCTACTAAGAAACGATGGGCCAGGGACATGCTGTATTGCAGCACGCAGGCGGAGACATACAGCGAATTGCTACCCCCAAAAAGTCGCCCCAAGAACTTCTGGGGGCTGTATAGAACATACTTGACTGTTGGAGTCACCGAAACGGCTGGTCAGGTGGAGACACGGAGTGAAGAATCCACTGCTCACAGCGGGACGGAGGGGGGCGTGGTACTAGATCAGGACCCTACGGACGCATGATGGTGTGTGATGCTGGTGTAACAGCTGGGATGGACGCTGGTGTGTTAAGGGGGTGGTGGGGGGCCACTCGGATATGACTGGCGCTCTTTAGACGGGGCCATGCGGGATGTGAACGAGTGCTGCAGGGTTGTAAACGGTCTGAAAGCGGGGGGGCGCACTGGCTGGTCACTGCTAGAAGTAAGGACTGCGGACGAGTATACATGTAAATGGAACGAAGGAGGAGACAGTGAGTGTGTGGTGGGTGGGGTGGGTGGGTGGGAGTTGTGACATAGTTACAAATTCTCAGGACCTAGACCAGGTTTGTGGGCGAGGGTGGATAATGCTAGGCTTGCCACTCAAACACGACAGGCTGTAGTGTGGACTGGGGATTAATACAGCCTCCATTTTTCAGAAGCCATCATGTCTGGTCTATCGTGTGTGATGTTTTTATTGAAATGCCGCCGGTCCCCCGGGATGTCGGCTGAATGGCCGTGTAAGAAACAACTGAACTGCCCTGCTGGCCAGTGGGGTCATCCCATTGCTATGGGATTCCACGGCGATCTGACCTGTCCATTTCCTATATATCAATAAAGGTTTTTTTTGGGGGGGGAAAAAAAACCGGGCAGGGTTACTCAGATATATTTCTTCAAATGTCTCATGGGGGTGCGGTTGGGAAGACGTCACACACTCACTCCTAAAGATCCTCTTGGATTTTGCGAACCTTCAGTCAACACCCAGAGGGGCTCATGAAGGGGTCGGGAGGCTAGATCAGAGGGCCTCTTTCTAACACACGTTTATTCTTCAAGGGTCCTGGCATTCCTGCCTATATTCCCCTTTGTCACACTATTTCTAGAACCTGCTCACTTTAAACCATGGACTCAAACTCCTAGCATTTCATATTCACCCATTTTCTCCCAATCCTACTTGCTCAACGGAATTGTTTTGTCTGTCTTTTCCAACCTGGATGAAAATTGTTTGCACCCCTTTTTTACAACACATTCTGATAGAGACTTCTAGCTGCAGAGTCCTCACCTTTTTAATATTCCCCAGGCGTCAGACTGGATCAGGAAACTTTTCAGCAGAACCTGTGAGTGCTGTATATGGCACCATGTGGCTCCACGCTGATGCCATTCCGCTCCACAAGTGACACTCTAAGCCTATATAGGCACCCAGTCCTGCTCGCGGACGTCAGTTCTTTTCTTTTCATGCCACCAGATCCGGAGCTACCTCTAGTCTCTTTGTGACCCTTACCTTGCTCAAAAGTTTGTTTTACAGTGTGCAAGGGGCATGTCACCTCCCAAAAAACAACAGTTTTAAGCCCTGTAAGGACGGTCACAAACAAATGTCTGTGACAGATCATCATCAGATTTGCCTGTGGTGCTTGACGGCCAGCCACGAATCTAAGGCCTGCAGTGACTATGCTTCGATGAACCTGAAAGCCATACGAGACTACAAGATGAAACTCTACATCACCAAGCACCGGAAGATTCCTTGATGAGAGCGGTCACAGCCAAAAGTTCAGTCCCGGTCCCATTTGAGTTTCAAGAGTCATTCCAGAGATCAATCTTCATCTCAACTAAAGTCTTGGGGTAAGTCCTGGGCCTATATCAATCTTCTGGAGCTGAGGGCTATCTGCTTGGCGTTGAAAGCCTTCCTTCCATCCATCAAAGTTAGTACAAGTGCTCCCAGACAACGCCACCGCTATGTGGTACTGCAACAAACTGGGCCGAGTAGGGTCATGGACCCTGTGCCAAGAAGCCTTGTGCCTCTGAAAAAGGCTGGACCACCAAGTAATTTTCCTGGTGGTGAACCACCTGGTTGGCTCATTGAAAGCTTGGGCAGATGCGCTCAGTCTCCGGTACGTAGTGCATTACGAGTGTCAATTACACCCGATACCCAATCCTGCCCCAAGTTCTCAAGAAAATCAGTACAGACCGGGCCCAAGTCATTCTAATGGCTCCGTACTGGACACAGTAAGCATGGTATTGGGAACTCCTGGAATTGAGTATCTATCGCATCTATATTGCGATCAGGCAGTCCCTCCAGGAGGACCTGTTGTTGCCGCAACAGGGCAGAGTTCTGCACCCATTCATTCACAATCTCCACCTTCGAGCTTTGTGATTAAGCGGCGACAGCTAAACAGCTTGAACTGTCCTGTGGAGATGGTTGATGTCCTAGTTGCAGCCAGGTGTCCCCAACAAAAACGATATACTTTGTTATGTGTATTTTTTAAAGCACATTCACCCGCAAGGGTATCCTGGCCTTGAACAGGTGTGTGTGCCTAGTGTTGCCTCCATGGTAGGTTGGTTAATTGAAACGCCAGGTATTCAGCTTCTTGCGGAATTCAGGAAGAGAAGAGGAGGCTCTGATGCAGAGTGTGTGCCCTTTCCATGCTTAAAGAGGCGGTGTAAGAGAACTCCCATAATCCTGACATGGTTCTGGGTGTGTGTGGGATGTGTGCAAGAAGGAGTCCCTTGGAAGTGCCTGGGTAGTTGGTGGAAGGAGATACAACTGTTCAGGTAGGAGGGCCTAAGTTGTGTAGTGCCTTGAATGTGTGTGAGGAGCTTAAAATGAGCGTCTTTGTGCATCAAGAGCCAATGGAGCTCCTTGAGGTGTGGTGTGATGTAAGTTCTGTGTGGGAGCCTGAGGATGATTCTGGCCGCTGAGTTCTGGATGGTTTGTAGTCCTGTAGTGAGTTGCTTGGTGATCTCGGTGTAAAGGGTGTTCTCGTAGTATAACCTGCTAGTGACTTGTGCGTGAGTGAAAGTTATTCTAGTGTTGCACTTGTGCGGTCATTTTCAGACAGCTGTCAATGAATATTCGGAGGTTACTGTCATAGGTGCTGGGTGCGGGTGTGGTTCCAAGTTCGGCCAGCCACCAATTGGAGTCCCATTTTGAGGTGTTCTTGCCGAAGATCACTACTTCTGTCTTGTCGGTGTTAAGCTTGAGACAGTTTGCTTTCATCTAATTAGCTACATCGGTCATGCAGGCAGTGAACTTGTTTGTTGATTTGAGGGTCTTTGTCCAAGAGGGAGAGTATGAATACACCTGTTGTTGGGACGGATTTGTGGCTTGGAGCGGTTGTAAGCAGATAGACCCCTTCCAGGCAAAGTCATCTGACTTTTTGTTGTTTGTTTTGTCTTTAGCCCAGCAAGGTATTGCTCTGGGCACAGTTAAAGGATACCTTTCTGCCTTTTTGCAATTGCCGGATCAGCCCTCTTTGTTTAAATCTCCAGTTATGTGCTTTATGAAAGGTTTACATTTGTTTCCTTCCTCACCAAAGCCACAGTGGGACCTTAACTTGGTCTTATATAGTTAATGTGCGCTCTCTCTGAGCTGCTTTACAGCTGTCCTCTGCGGCTCCCCTAGATAGTGTTCCTTATCGCCATTATATCCTGTGGCGTGTGAGTGAGCTTCAAGCAGTCTGTCAACCCCTTGTACACCCACCACTTGCTTCCCAGACAAGCTGGTTCTGTGGGCAGGAGCATCCTTTTTGCCGAAAGTTATGACAGCATTTCACGTCCACCACTTACTGGCATTCTCTGCCTCACCCCTCTAAGGAGAGGGAAAGCCTCGACCATTTAGACCCCAGGAGACCTCTAAGCTTTTAAACTGATCATACCTGATCCTACCAGGAAGACGTTCAGCTCTGTGGGGTTTTCTGGAGTGAAATAAGGCAAGGCCCTGCAAGAGAGAACCATCTCTTGCTTGTTCGTGTTCTGCATTGGGATCTGCTATGCAGTGGCTAATAAGCGGACTCCTGAAGGACTGTGTACTCAATCTACCAAGCATTTAACCCAGATCTCTTGACTGGGGGTGAATGTTTTGATTTGTTCTGCATTCCGTCCATCGATTGTGTGTCTTTTGCTTTCTAGTCCTAAGTGCGCCGGGTATGCCCAGACATGGGTACTGGGCTCACTCTGCCACTGGATTCAAGCTATCCTGGCTGATGAGGGGCGAAACTCTGAAACCGGTCCTAGGATGCTTGTTTCCGGTCCAGGGAGGTCCTGGCTTGGCATATGGCCAGGTGTAAACTGGAGTGGCATGGAGAGCAAAAGAATGATAGATTTGACCCTGATCTCTTGACTGGGGTGAATGCTTTGATTTATTCCATAGTCCGTCCATCAGTTGTGTGCCTTTTGCTCAATCTACCATGGCCAAAGCTGCTACCACTGAGTTGGTACATGCAGTCATTGTCCTGGACATCAGACGGACTGCTAAGTTGTCGTCTCTCCATACGTTCACAAAGCGCTATTGTCTGGAGATACTTAATGAAGAAAGCAAATGATGCCTGAGTTCAAGAAACCTAATGTGAAGTTTCATAGCATGCTGGCTATGCGTGAAATCTGATAGAGACTTCTGGCTGCAGAGTCCTCACCTTTGAATTTTCCAGATGTCAGGTTGGATCCAGAAACTTTTGCTTGAGCAAACCCTTTGTGCATGCTCCATTCGGCTCCGCGTGATGAGGCGTCGGTTATGATGTCGCAGTCACCTATATAGGTGCCACCCAGGCGCACGGATGTCAGTTCTTTTCTTTCTGCACCAGTTAAGCGCCAATCCGGGAAGAGCTACCCTCTGTTGCTTTTTGACATGCCTTTTTTCGACTTTTTGTAGAGTTTTGAAAAAAAAAATCCATTGTGTGGAGAATCACTTCAAGGAAGATAGAGTTTAAACCGTGCGGTGCCTGTCACCACATGATGTCGGTTACCGACCCCACCCAACCTCGTCTATCTCGAGCGTGACCATGACTCTGAGTCATGCTCGGACTAACGGGCTATGGCTTCGATGGGTTTGCGGGAGCGGGCTATGAAGCTCCTTGCTACCCGGCAGTCGACACATCAAGTGAGACTCTGCAGAGGTCCCAATCAAAGAAGAGGTGGTCGCCGGACCGCTTCTGGAGCTCCAAGTCCTCTTTGTCCCACTCGAGGTCATCGGGACACTTAGGGAAGAGGCACAAGAAAAAGTCCAAGCAAACTTTATCTTCGGTAAGACTGTTGTCCATCGACAAATGAGGTAAGGAGCACCGATGCTCTAGGCACTGTTCTGCGGATCCGGAGCCAGGGTCGACTTCATGCCTCCCTCTGCAGGAGCTGAAGCGACCCCTGCTCAAATTATAGAGTATTATGAGGCCATGCGCCGCTTATATGAGCGGACTGACCCCTCTTATGAGCCCTCAGCCCCCACGGGGTCAGAAGGGCCCAATCAGATTCATCGGATCCGGCAACAGCGCCGGTGGGGCCTCCGGGATCTGATCACAAATCTAGGATGACTCCTGTTGTGCCATTGTGACCTTCCCCAGCATTGTACCCAAAGTCTGTGCCCTCGGTGCCACCAGTGCCCACTAGTGGTGCCAGCCCCATCCAAAACCATGACGACAGGGAGTTGGAATGGCGTTGCTCGATGCCGATTCCGACGCTGTTTGAACCCAGGGGTTCTATGTTGTTGCATGAACATTTTGATGAAGTTTTGGGCTCGGGAGAGGATTGGGAGGGATCTATGGACCCTTTAGAACACCAGGATGTCTCTGCAGAGCTGATGGACTGGTGTGGGGAACTTGGGGAGACCAGTGGACTGGTCACTTCCACAGATATTGGCATGCTCTCTCCACCAACTGTGGCTACAGAGGAGGGGGCTTCTTATGCCAAGGTGGTCAAGAGAGCAGCCAAGGTCCTTGGACTAGAGTTGTCCTCGGTGCAGGTCAGGACTAATCTCCTGGCTGAAGTGCTTCAGTCTGGAGCTTCTACCTCTGAACCCCTTTTGCTCTTACTGATGTCCTCCTTTGCACGTGGTCCAAGCCTAGCACAGGGGCTCCTGTGCATAGGACATTTGCACGCCACCATCGCCAAGCTCCGGGCGACCCAAAGTTCCTCAGCCAACACACCACCCCTGAAAGCTTGGTGGTGCAGGCTTCTACCTCTCAGGGTGTGTTCCCTTTTGCCCCTCCAGATAGGGAATCTAAGAGGCTGGAATCACTTGGAAAGAAGATGTTTTCTTCCTCCAGCCTGGCATTGCGGTTGGTGAATACCGCATGCTTATTGGGCCCTTTCTCCCACTCCCTTTGGGAGACGGTTGCTCAAGTCCTGCCACAAGTCCCGGAGGAGGCCCGTGCTGTGCTCCCTCAGGCGGTTAGGGACGAGAAAGATGCAGCAAAATTCACCATAAGGTGTGGCCTGGACACGACTGGTTCGCTGGGCAGAGCGATTTCATCGACAGTGGCCTTGTGACTTCACGCCTGGCTTAGAAAAACTGGCTTCTCCAGCGATGTTTAGGCAAACTTGATGAACATGCCGTTTGATGGATCCTGTCTTTTTGGGGAGAAGGCAGACTTAGTCCTTGTGCGGTTCAAGGACTCACGAGCTAGGGCCAGATCCTTGGGCCACTCTTCTACTCCTTGTGGCCAGTCTAGCTTTTGTCCCTTTTGTGGCAACAGAAGAGGTTGTCCAGCTGCTTCAGTCTTACCCCTGCCACCATCCTGTGCAGACTTCCCAAGCTGCGTGGGGACGTGAGAGCAGTTCATTCCGACCAAGAAATGGAAGCCAGAAGTCATTGGCCCACCTGCCCTTGGCAGCCGCAGCCTCCAAACACCCCTAGTCTGACTCTACAAGACCATGCCAATCCAGTTGGCGGGAGAATCCATCTTCCCCCACTGGAGGTCCATAACATCGAATAAGTGGGTCTTGCAGATCATTCAGGAGGACAATTCTCTGCTTTTCCTTTCTTTTTCTCTTCCCATTCTCCAAAGCGAGTACGGCTGTCGGAGGATCATTTAAAATTGCTTCAAGAGGACGTTACAGCTCTCCTGGCCAAGGGAGCTATAGAGAGGGTCCTGAATTTAGAAGTAGGCAGTGGCTGTTATTCCCGCTACTTTCTGATTAAAAAAAACAACAAAAGGTTGTGGCCCATTTTAAATATTCAGACCGTCAATCACTTCTTCAAGAAAGAGAAGTTCAAGATGCTTACTTTAGCTCAGGTCTTGTCTGCCCTAGACCAAAACGACTGGATGGTAGTGTTGTACCTGTAAGAATTGTATTTTCACATCCCAATCCTGCCAAGCCACAGGCGTTACCTGCGGTTTAAGTTAGGCCACGAGCACTTTCAGTTAACCTTTCTGCCCTTCAGCCTTACCAGTGCCCCTCTGGTGTTCATCAAGGCGATGGCAGCAGTCGGTGCTCATTTGCACAGGTTAGGGGTGTCAGTCTTCCCCTACCTCAATGTTTGGCTGTTGAAGGCGTCCTCGCCCCAGACTCATCTCCCACCTTCAGACTAGGCGAACCACCTGCATTCGCTGGGGTTCTCTATAGACGTGCCAAAGTCACACCTGACTCCTTCTCAGACGCTCCCTTTCATTGAGGCTGTTCTGGACACAGTGCAGTTTTGAGCCTATCCTCCCGAACAGTGAGTCCAGGATATTCAGGTTATGATTCTGATGTTTCAGCCTATATCCTGGATATGGTGAGACTGACTCTGGGGCTGTTGGGCCTCATGGACTCCTGCATCCTGTTGGTAAAGGATGCCAGGTGGTATATGCAGGCTCTGCAGTGGGACCTGAAGTTTCAGTGGGCGCAGCATTGGGGAAATCTTACTGATGTGGTCTAGCTCTCGGAAGGAACTGCAAGAGATCTGCAGTGGTGGTTGACGATCCACGATTGGGTCAGCTGCAGACTTCTCTCCCTTCCTCAACCAGATCTGGAAGTAGTGACAGATGCTTCACTCTTGGGATGGGGCAGCCATCCGGGAGAGGCCTCTGGTCTTCAGTGAAAGCTGAACTACACATCAATCTATTGGAGCTCCGAGTCGTTCAAGCTGGCATTGAGAGCCTTTCTCTCCTTCATCAAGGAAAGACTAGTGCAGGTGTTCACGGACTTGACCACTGCCATTTGGTGCTGTAACAAGCAGGGAGGGGCGGGGTCATGGACCCTTTGTTAAGAAGCTCTGCATCTCTGGATTTGGTTGGAACATCAGGGAATGTCTTTGGTGGTTCTACACCTGGCGGGCTCTCTGAACTCCAGGGCAGATTAACTCAGCCGCAAATGCCTAGCAGATCACGATTCAGGTCTCCACCTGGAGGTCGCGCAAAGTCTCTTTCTGCAGTGGAGAGAGCCTTGGTTAGACCTGTTCACCACTGCTGAGAATGCACAAGGTCAATGGCTTTGAGCGCTGGAGTTTCTAAGGCGGTTCTCGCTCATAGACTCTTTTTGTCTCAAGTGGAGCTCAGGCCTCCTGTACGCCTGTCCGTCCATACCACTCCTGCTCAGAGTTCTCAAGAAGATCAGGAAGGACCGGGTCCAAGTCATCCTTGTGGTGCCAGATTGGGCTTGGAGAGTTTGGTATCCTGAGCTGTTGAGATCAGGCTTCCCCTTCGAGAGGATCTTTTGTCGTAACAACACTGGAGGGTTCACCACCCGAACCTGTCAATGCTCCACCTTCATACGTGGAGATTGAGCAACGACAGTTCACAGCTTTAGACCTTCAACACAAAGTCTGCAATGTTCTTTTGGTAGCCCGACGTCCCTCCACCAAGACTATATACGCCAGCTGTTGGAATAAATTTGTGGCATGGTGTGCTGAGAAACAAATTGATCCCTTTTTTGTCCCCCTTTTCACAGGTCTTGTTGTGTGTCCTCACCCTTGCCCAGCAGGGGTCTGCATTTGGCACCTTGAAGGGTTACTTACCTGCCATCTCTGCTTTCCTGCTGCTGCCAGATCAACCTTCAGTTTTCAAGTCCCCTATTGTAAATAAGTTTCTTAAAGGTCTACAACACATGTCCCATTTGTAATGCCTCAATAGGACCTTAATTTGGTTCTTACTTTTCTAATATGCGCTCCCTTTGAGCCGCTTCAAATCTGATCTCTTAGGCTTCTCACCATCAAAACGGCCTTCTTAGTGGCAATTACATCTTTTCTGAGGGTCAGTGAGCTGCAGGCACTGTCATCTCATCCTCTGTATGTGTCTTTCTTCCCAGACAAGCTGTCCTTCTTGCTGAAGGTAGTCACCCTATTCATAGGATCCTGAGCAAGGTTATAGCAGGTCAGCTATATGAATGCATGCCGCGTCTGGTACATCCAGACCAGAGCGGTTTTGTGCCTGGTCGATCCACCACTTTAAACATCCGCCGTCTTCACAGAGTGATGGAGTTTTCATCGGTCCAATAGCCATACGCTGCATGTATGGTATTGGATTTAGAGAAAGCTTTTGATATGGTGGATTGGGGACACCTGTTCTCGACCTTAATGCCATTCAGTATTACTGGAGGCTTGCACAGTTTAATCTGTCTCCTGTACATAGACTCCATGGCACTGGTGAATACTGGTCAGTGTATTTCCCATTCCCTCCCAGTGCATAGGGTGACAAGGCAAGGCTGCCCACTGTCCCCATTACACTTTGCTTTGGCAATGGAGCCCATAGACTCCAGAAGCAGGGACAGAGTTGGGGCATCCCACTTGATGAGGAAACCCATGCCGTATCGTTGTATGCGGATGATGTGCTCATCTACAGCCGGGACATTCGAGAGGGCATAACAGCTGTACAGACTATACTGCAAGACTTCCGTGCTGATCAGGCCTGGGGGTCAACTGGGCCAAATCCTGCCTGTTTCCACTACATCTATAATGCACCCAGCAGCATTTCCTTGTAGATTCCCATCCTCTCTGATGCAAGCCCTGCACTTTCTGCTATCTAGGGATAAACATCTACCATGAGACAAGGGGCCTGATAGAAGGGAATTTTACGAGAGCCATAGTGTTGTCACGTCCATGGCATTTTGTTTTTTATCTCCCAGTCCAAGTTCCCAAATCCACATTTCACACATTACATACAGAAGCTTCTTATGGAATAAGGGGGGTTGGCGTGTTGGGTTTAGAAAACTACAACTGCCTGTGGAAAATGGAGGATTGGGTGCTCCAAACTTTGAACATTATTATATCGCTGCCCAGCTGCAGTGGCCCGCGTGCTGGCTGACCAAATGGCATATAGAGGACCTGGGTTCCGCGATACCACAGGTATGCAGCGTTTAGTCCAGCAGACCTTCTTTCCAAATGGAAGACTCCTGCTAGACACTAATGGGCTGTTGAGGGTGGCATATGAGAGCTTTACTCGAAGTCTGCGACTCATGCCATGTATTACTAGGTACTCACCTGAGATCCCTTTGTGCTCTAATACTCCCTTCAGTGATATGTTCGGTTGAGTGGGAGTCGAGGACTGGGAGGCAGCAGGAGTGGGCACACGGGGAGCACCCTTCCAAGATTGGGTCCTTCTACCCTATGTACAACTGCAAGAAGAACATGAACTCCTAGCAGGTCAGTTCCTGGCTTATAGTAAGCCATATGTCTGCACTTTAGCATATACCACGCATGACCCACTAGCTGCAGCCCGTAGGAGTTGGGAGAGGGCTATAGGAAGAGAAATCACCCAGAAACCAATAAAGAACTCCTCCGCAAGCTCCAGAATGCCTCAGCCAGACAATTTCTCTTCATCCCATGGCACAACCACATCACCCAGCTCCTCTGCGACCTCCACTGGCTCCCTGTTGAAAGAAGAACAACCTTCAAGCTACTCACGCATGCCTACAAGGTCCCCAAGAGAAATCTCCGCTCTGCCGACCTCTCCCTAGCCACCGTCCTACACTTTTACAGGAACAGAGTGGGTGGAAGGTCCTTCTCCTACCTTGCAGCCAAGACCGCCCGACACTGCGTCAATTCAAAAAGGACCTCAAGACCTGGCTCTTTGAATGATCCCAACGGAGATGCACTCACGCCCCCCCCGTGCCTTGAGACAGTAATGGGTGAATTGTGCTCTCTACAAACTCCTGATTGATTGATTGATTGATTGAGAAAGAATGGGAGAAAGCACTTTTTATCCCAGAAGGTTGTCACAGAACGCTAAATTCTAATATATCCAACATAATATCCTACACAGGGCATATCTTACCCCAGCTACACTTCACCAAATACTTGGGTTCCCATCTTCTTGTCCCAGATGTCAACAAGCGGGAGCTGACATGGTGCATATGTTTTGGGGCTGCCCAGAGGCTTCAACATTATGGGAGGCAGTCTCTGCTGCACTGACAGAGGTGACTTGCTGCACAAGGGTGTGCATGTTGAAAGGCTCATTGCTGGGACTGTCCAAATGGGCAAAGATGGCAAATTGATTCATAGATTTGTCACTGCTGATCACACGTAGGCTCATAGCCATGTATTGGAATGCACTAAGCTGCTTGGCACAACCCAATGGTGTAGGGTGACACTCAAGTGGGGGCAGGCAGAGGCTGTGGCACTAAGGCGAGAGGAGGCTTGCAGATTGCGCAAGCACCCTATAGCAGCGGACTGGGAGGCACTGTTGGTAGAATTACAAGCTTACAGTGAGGCACTGGAAGGTTGGCACTAATGCTCATATTAGCACAGCACCTTGATACCCCCTGGGGTGATAAACAGCGCTTTACAAATACTATTTTGATTGATTGATAGACTTAAGCAGTCCTCTATAGGCTTCAGACACAGCAACTTCTTACTATCACCCCTTGTTGTCTAAGAGCTTGCGCTGTCTTGAGTTTTGCTATGCCTCTGCACTGACTCTGCCCTCTGCATCTTTTTCTTTATCTGTGTAATAATGCCCCTTTATCTCATGTAGTGAAACTCCTATATGATGCTCTAATACGTTCTGATGGCATCCTAGGTGTCATATTGGGCCCTGGTTGGAACAGTGCTGATCTGAAATGGAAAGGACCCCTACCAGCGATAGTGATAGTAATGAATGAACTAAAGTCACTGCATGACCTACTTCGTTCTATAGTTTTCTTTTCATGTTAGAAGCATGGGCCAAAACTCCTGCTTATATTTTCATAAAGTAATGACAACACTAGTTCCGGGATGGGACCATCGCTATCCTACAATATATCTTAACAATGATGTGACCTGTATACTTGTGATGTTGCTAAATGCAAATAAAAATTGGATAAAAAAATAAAAAGTAGCCACCCTATTTCATGTAGGCCAGTCCACATTTTCCCTACCATTTACTCCCCGCCTCATCCCTCTAAAAAAGAGGAGAGACTCCCCCGGCTGGACCCAAAAAGAAACTTTGCCGGCTAGACCCAAAATGACCACACAAAACCACTCCGGGTGGATGATCAACTCTTCATGGGGTATGTAGGGGGCCAAAAAGGGAAGGCTGTGCAGAAGCAAACCTTCTCCTGATGATCATGCTCTACATTAACATCTGCTATACATTGGCCAAGAAGCAACCCCTAGAAGGTTTGCGTGTTTATTCCACCAGAGCAAAGGCTGTGACCACTGCATTAGCATGTGGAGTTCCGGTCCTAGACATTTGCCTGGCAGCAACGTAGGCCTCACTGCATACATCCACCAAACACTACAGCCTGAACAGTTGGGTCTATAGGGATGGGCACTTTGCCCATCCAGCCCTACAGGACTTTTTGGTTTAAATCTTGTTTGCAGACCCACCTCCGGGAAAGTATTGCTTGGGTATCTAGTCTAAGGTAAGGAATCTGTGGCTAGAAGTCTCTGTCAGATGAACAAGTTACTTATCTTCATCAGTGCCTTATCTGGTAGGTACTCTATCTAGCCGCAGATTCCTTACCGACCGACCCATCCTCTCTGCTCTGCGAATAAGTTTCTATGGTCAAGGCTGTTTCCCTTTCAGTGCCCTAGTTTTCCACACCAGTGGTCAGTGTTTTTCGTGGCTTCGCACTCCTGGCAGGGAAAGTCACAAAAAGAAACTAACATCAGCGCACTGGGTTGACACCTACATAGGCATTGCTCACTTCACTTTGGGCGCAGACATCACCGACGATGCCACGCAGAGCCGAACTATGCCACCTACCGGCATCCAGGAGTACTGCTCACAAAATATTGCCAGATCCATTCTGACCCCTGGGGATAATTCTAATAAAAGGAATCTGCACCTAGATAGAATCTCTACCAGATAAGGTATTACCGAATATAGGTAACTTGTTCTATAGGTAACATCATCATCATCTTTATGGTGTCCAAACGCCCCAACCAGGATAAAAATAAAGGGGACCATTGCTCAGATAGTGTGAGTATTTTTTGCTTGACTGTAGCGATATTGACCTGAATAGCATCACATAAATAGGGGGAATATCTGATACTTAAACATTTGATATTTGTAAATCTCCAAGTAAAACCTGAGTCCTCAAACATTTACTTGTGATAGTATTTATTGAGATGACGTAATTCTGATTCTTTATGAGCTTATTTATAACAAAGCTTAAGGAGATCAATTTCTCCTTGAAAGAGGCCAACTAATATTTGTACTTTCACTTCTCTTCAAACCTAATTCCTAAGTATCTATATAAGGAAGACTTTGTAATAATCTTGCCCAGATACCATACCCATGGCTTTTTTTTATTTTTCTTCCAAAAACTACTGCATTCGTATTCTTTCGAAACACTAACCCTAGCTGGTGTGTTTACAATATTCTTCAAGGCAGGACTTCATACACCTGCCTTATCTAAAAGTATGTTTTCATCTGCGTATTGCAAACTTTTTGCATGCAGGCCATCTAGTTCGTCAGATAAGATCTATGGTTTATCAAAGCTAACTCTACGTCTACCACATAAGGATTAAAAGTGCTGAGGACAGCACACACCCTTGTTTTAATGTGCCTTTAGTATGCACTTTTTAGATAGAGAAGAAAAGTAGCTATATGGTTCTGAGAAGCAACCCCACATTCGCATCTTTAGTGTAAGAGGCTCTGCCAATTATACAAGTTGACAACATATTTATTCCTTTCCCCCAAAGTAAAGCAGAAGCCTTGAAGGTCATAACTTTTGACCAGTGGCTCTCTGGCAATCACTGGGCAAGGATGTTGCATGGAGGACATCCAACCACCAAATAGAAAACTAAAAATATTGAAAATGCAGAGATCATGTTTCTTTATTTTTGGCGTACGCATAGGGTCTGCTTCTACATGGGGCAAAAGAAGATTCCACTTGGGCCGAATAAATTCGAAGGAATATACTTGGTTTATATTCTAATTCCAAAGCCAGACAAGAGTTTAAGGCCTAATCATAAGGCGTTTATGCCAGAATTTTCAAATTCAAGACGGAGATATTGGATTGAGCAGCGCCATATGGATGCTGTAGGAAGACGATTATCTGGCACTGGAAGATCTGAATGAAGGGTGCTATCACATCTTGATGCACTCCAAAGGTCTCACATGCCTCAGGTTTGGGATAGTAACATTATCTGTTCAAAGCTCTACCCTTTGGCATAAAATCTGCTGCAAGAGTATTCACAAAATCTCTAGCAATTGTGTCAGCACTTCTAACACAGAATTTCATGCATGTGTATCCATAACTAGACAACCGCCAGGTGAAGAGAAATTCGTTCTAGTAATGCCAGAACAGTATAAACAGTGTAAATCAGTTATTTTTCCAGTTTGTCTTCCGAATCAACTTAAGAGTCGCCTCCAACCCATCTTAGAAAATGTCTTTCCTGGGAGCAGAAAGAGGCACCGATACCAATTGCCATCTCAAACTAACAGAGGGTTCTGGGATGCCAGAGCAACATGGTCTCAGACAGGCAGGACTGGTGCAGCTCCCAGGGATGGTGGCATAATGTATACATCTAATATGGCAGGCTTGTGCACACATGACCAATTCAGGAATGGCTTTTGAATCAACGCACACAGTTGTCAGGGGCTGGATTGATCTAGTGGTTGTCACATTAACAGGAGAAAAAGTTGTATAATTATGGACATAAAACAGCAGGACAATAGGCAGCCCTTTCAAATAACTGGTCATGATTTTGAAAGTTACTACAGATGACTTGCATATGCAGTTGGGGAACTTACCTAGGAATTCTACATATAAATGGTCAGAGAACTCCAGCAGTAAAAACAATTGTTTACCAGAAGTTAAAAATGATTTCTCTGCTCTGAAGGCTTATTGGGCCCAAATAATGAGATCCTTGGTCCAGACTGTAACCAACAACACAACTGCGAAGCTCTACCTGAATAAACAGGGAGAGACAAAATCATACCCGTTTCGAAAAGTGGCAGAGATTTGGGCCATCATTCTCAAGCGTAACCTTGTGGTGTAGTAATTGCCTGGAGAACATGTCCTTGTACACACCTTAAACAGGCTAGCAGAAAAATCCCAGGAATGGGAATTACACCAGCCATGTGTAAATAACATATTTGCACAGTGGGGAATACACCTGTCGTAGGTTTGTTAGGAAAATGTCAAAGCCTTGTGCCCAACTACCAATATCACCTTTCCAAAGGGGATGCTTTGTCAGGTACCTTACCATATTTGTCACCCTTTGCAGCCTCTGATACTGATATCTCAACTCTTAAACAAGTGTAGGAGATAACTCGTGGTATCCCTGAAGCACCACAGTGGACTTCACAGTCATGGTGTTCACTTTTTTTTTTTTTAAGTTGAAAAAGCTTTATTAAAAATACTTTCATCATGCAACATAGGGCAAAATATAACAATATATAATAATAGACATATGTAATCAGGAACATGCCAAAAAACATATCAAAAAAGCTGTTTTCAATTTTAGGAATTACAAGGGAAAGGAAAAGGGGAAGGAAGGGAAAGGAGAAAGATAAGATATGCTTTACAATTAAAGTTAAAACTAGCAAAAATACTCATTAGAATAAATACAATTAGTCTATTTTCCATACAAAATTTACAATATGAAAGATAATAAACAGAAGAAAGAAGGCAAAGAAATAAAGAGAGAAATTCATGGAGGTTGAAAGTTTTCTGACCGGTTATGAGAAATCTGAGAAATAGAGATGTTATTTAAATAAACAGTCAGGGGTAACCAAAATAGATCTCTATTTATCTGAGGATTAAAATAGAAGGCAAAGGTAATGTTTAATCTATGATAATGACATACAGTATTCCACCAGGATTTGACTGTGAGCTTGTTTGGGCATTTCCAATTAAGTGTGTGTACTGGGTTCAGAAGAAACTTGCGTGAGCCTACTTCGGGGTAAAGCGGGTTTTATTTTGTAATAGGTACGCTTTCTGCGGTCAGCCAGTCTGAATATAAAATAAGGGGAATAACGGGACTCCTCTCTGGTCCTCCCAGCTTCTAGCGGCGTCTTCCTCGTCCACCGATCGGTCTTCCTTCCTCTCTCCCCGGACTGGAGGCGTACGTGGAAGGACTCAGAAGAACATATTAAAGGCAGGGGTAAGTATTCTTGTGGCACAGTGGAAAATAAGGGAAAGGAGTGAGGGAGCAACCCAATCGAACCAGTGACACACGGCAAGGGGTGAGGAGTGAGGGTGATAGGTTGGGGATGTAGACTATGTACAAACATCGGTAAGCGGTTGGCGTCTCTACACGTCTGGCCTCTCCCGCCTCCCGACCCAGCCGGCGAACCGCTCCCGTACCTGTGTCAGCCACGCTCCTCCTGGAGCGTGGCTCGGCGAAGCGTGTTCCCGGTGGCCTCCTGGCTTTCCTGTCTGGGCTTTCCTCCTCCCCTCGCAGGCTAGATGTTCGTCCCTGACGTCTTCGTCTCGATCTTGGTTCTTCCTCCCTCCGCTCTCCTCTCGCTCCTTCCAACCTGCGGTGATAGCACACACCGATTTCCGGTCGTCGTCTTCTCTTATTGGATCAAAGGCGACGACGTCCTCACTGGGGGTGGAGTCGGCAACCAGCGAGCTCCAGTTAAAGGGACCAGCGCCTGATTCCGTGAGGTCCGGCTGGGATGAATGGAACCACTCGTCCTGTCGGGGAGAGATAAGAGGAGAGATAACATCACGGGCCTCCCACCAGTCTCTTGTCAGTTCTGTTGTTTCCCCGGGTATGCCCGCCTTGTGACACTCCTCCTCCCCTGGATTCTCCCGATTGGGGAGAGGAAATACTCTCGAGAGACAGTCCCCGCGCTACCATTGTCCATTCCCCTGCGATGTTTGACAGTAAAGGAGAAGGGTTGGAGAGAGAGAAACCAACGGAGTACCCTTGGATTATGAGCACTGTTACGGCTCATCCACTGTAGGGGGGCATGGTCTGTGTACAAGGTGAAATGGTGACCCTCCAGGTAGTAACGCAGCTTATCTATGGCCCATTTCACTGCCAAGCATTCACGTTCAATAGTGGGATATTTCATTTCCCTTGGGAAGAGTTTTCTACTTATGAACACTATTGGGTGGTCTATACCTTCCGGGGATAACTGTGAGAGAACGGCCCCTATACCATGGTTTGAGGCATCGGTATGTAGGAGAAATGGGCGGGAAAAAGCGGGGGAGGACAGCACTGGGCTTGTGGTGATGATGCTTTTTAGTGTCTGAAATGTTTTCAACATGGGTTTTGTGGGGTGTAATAAGACCCGTGGTTTCACCTCTTTTTGTAAGGTGTTCGTCAAAGGGGAGGCCACTTCCGAAAATTGAGGGATAAACCGCCTGTAGTAGCCAATTAGACCAAGAAATGCTCTCATGTCTCTTTTAGTGGTTGGGAAAGGGGTATCTATCATAGCTCTGATTTTTTCAGCTTGCGGGGTAATCAGTCTGTGTCCCAGTACATACCCCAGGTATTTAACTTTTTGGAAAGCAGCCCGGGACTACTTGGCATTTATATGTAATCCTGTGGCTTGAGAGCTTGCAGGATTATTCGTAGGTGGTGCACGTGCGTCTTCCAGTCTGGGCTGAAGACCACTATGTCGTCCAGGTATGCTGACGAAAAAGAGTGGTAGTTTTGTAGCACGGTGTTCATGAGCCTCTGAAAGGTTGCTGGGGCTCCATGCAACCCAAAGGGGAGAACTGTGAATTCATAGAGCCCGTCCGGAGTTGAGAAGGCGATCTTCTTCCGGTCTTCCTCCCGTAAAGGCACTTGCCAGTAACCTTTTGTTAGGTCTAATGTCGTGATATAGCTGGCTTCTCCTAACCTTTCAATTAACTCGTCTATTCGAGGAATATGGTAGGCATCAAAAGATGAGATCTCGTTGAGGGCCCTGAAGTCCATACAGAACCGAGTACTACCGTCCGGTTTTGGGACCATCACAATCGGGGATGACCATTCACTTCTCGATGGTCTTATCACTCCCAGTTGTAACATGTCTTGTACTTCTTTTTGAATAGCCGTTCTTCGGGCGGCGGGGATTCTGTAAGGTCGTTGTTTTATCACCTTTCCAGGTGGCGTCTCGATTCTATGTTCAGCCAGATTTGTTTTTCCCGGATTGTCAGAGAACATAGGAGCAAAGGGGCTCAGTGCTTCTTTCAATTCTTCTTTTTCTTGTTGGGTGAGGTCGTCGTTGACTACCAATTGTTTTATCGTACTGGAGCTGCTGGCCAGCGTAGGCACGGTGAGGGTGGCAGTCTTGGGCATGGGTCCCAACCATTTCTTTAACATGTTTATGTGGAACGTCTGGGTACGGCTCGGGGTCATCTGCAGCTTATACGTTGTTCTCTCAAGGGTAGAGATTACTTTATAAGGGCCTTTTAACTCTGTTTTGAATTTCTGGGTGGATGTCGGCAGCAATACCAGTGCCCAGTCGTTCACGCTTAGGGTCCTACACTTCTTCCCTCGGTTGTAATAATGACTCTGTTCCTCTTGTTTCTTCACGAGGTGGGTGTAGGCTAGGTCGTGGAGCTTTCCTATCTTCGTCTTTAGGTCTTGGGTATACTCTAACATCTCTTTGGTCTCTATGGCATCTTCTTTCTCCCAGGCCTCTTTCGTCATTTCTAGGAGGCTTCATGGTTGTCTTCCATAAAGCATCTCAAAGGCTGAGCAGCCAAAGCTGCTCTGTACTTGACTTTGTATCACGTACAAGGCCAAGGGTAAAAGCTGATCCCATTCCTTGCCATTCACCTCCAGCATTTTCTTCAGTGTGGCCTTTAGCGTCCCGTTGTATCGCTCAACGAGTCCGTCAGTTTGGGGGTGATATAAGGATGTCTTGATGTGTGACATAGGTCAAGAATCTGGCATACTTCTTTCATGAGGCGTGACACAAAGGGAGTGCCTTGGTCCGTTAATATTTTCTTTGGGAAGCCTACTCTTGAAAACAGTTCCAGGAATCTCTCAGCTATGTTAAGGGTGGTGGGGGTGTGTAGTGGATATGCCTCGGGAAAACGGGTGGCATAATCTACTATTACCAGTGCATAGACGTTTCCCTTTTTTGTGCTGGGCAATGGTCCTATCAAGTCCATCCCTACTCGCTCGAATGGGGTGCCTATAACAGGGAGGGGTTGTAGGGGAACTGCTGGTGGTCTGTGGGTGTTTCCTTTCTGGCAAATAACACATGACTGGCAGTGTATTTTTATATCTTTATAAACCCCCCCCCCCCCCAAAAAAAATGTCTCAACATATTTTGGGTGGTTTTCTCTGCCCCCGTATGCCCCGCCGTAAGATGGGAATGAGAGAAGAACATGATCTGGTCTCGGAAGGATATACGCACTAACAATTGCTGGGGTTCAGTGGGGGATGCCTGCCGATACAGTAAGCCTTCTTTTATAAGGAAGCGTGGGTATGTAGGGGTGTTGCTGTCTTGTGAGCTATGGGCCTGTTCCCAGGCGTTGTATAGAGTGGCATCATTGGCCTGGGAAAACTTAAAGCTGCGATCAAGGAGCCACGGTTCTGGGGTTACTAAAGCTGGTACCGTATTGGAAAGACTGCTAGCTTTTATTTAGTTTCTCCCTGCAGTCTGCAACACGTGCCTGAAAAGGCTAAGGAACTCTGGATTATCTGTCCCAATGATCAAATCTTCTGGAAGGCCGTCTAAAACACCCACCTTTATACTACTCCTTAGCCCATCTGAGTGTGTGAGAGATATTATCGCTAGGGGATAGGGTTTCACATCGCCATGTACGCAACAGATGTGCACGGTTGCATGAGGCAACACCTGTTATCGGGTAACCAACACCCCCTGAATAACAGACCGTTTAGACCCCGAGTCGAGAAGAGCTTTGATAACCTTACCGTTCACCTGCACACTCACATGAAATGCCGTCCCCATTTTGGCCGTATATAAAATAGACTGTGGAATATAACCCACTTACATGGGTTCCTCCGTTGGTTTTCTCCGAGGGCACACCCGAGCTATGTGCCCCCAGTCCTCACACTCGAAACACTGGGGTCCTTTGAAACAAGGTGGTTCATGTTTCGGTTGGCGGCGATTCTGGTGGGGGTCTGGGTTTCTTATCTATCCTGAGGTTTTGGTGACGCGTTTTTTCGGAGTCCCATACCGCCACCTTCGGTTGCGCCCGTGAGTATGTGGTCGCCATTTCAATGGCTTGTTTTACTGTCAGATGGGTGTGTTGGCGCAGCCACTTCTGGGTGTTATATGGGAGCGCATCCAAGTATTGCTCCAGGTATATTTTCTCCATTATTTCCTCTTTGGTACTGGTAACCGGGGTTAACCATTTGTCGGCCGCCATTTACAGTCTAAAGAACAGGATCTTCGGGTTTTCTCCAGGAGCTCCCCTTTCCTTACGGAAACGAACCCTGTAGGCCTCGGCGTCTAGGCCGAGGTGATCTAGTATTATGGTTTTTATTTCTCCATACGTAGTGTCCCCAGTGGCATTGGCCACTTGGTAGGCCGCTTGTGCCTCTCCAGTTAGCAGCGGCGCTAAAAAGAATGGCCATTTATCCACGGGCCAGCTACAAGCTCTAGCTACCCTCTCGAAGTTAGTCAAGAAGGTGTCTGGGTCCTCTCCGGGTATGTATTTTTACAAAGAAACCCCAGAGGGGGGGGATGGCTGGTGCTTCTTACCTCACAAAAAGGACTTACTGGTTGCTCGTTTACCATTTTCTGCAGTCCCTCTATCTGGGCGGCGATAGTGTCCTTAAACACATCTCGGTCGGCCTGCGCGGAGGCCATTTGCCGCTCGACAGCCCACTCGAGCTTTTCTTGGCCCTTGATCAGATGCTGGATCAGGGCATCCATCTTTGGTTCACAGATGGGCACTTCTATGCCCGCATTCTCCTCCAGTGTACTGGGTTCAGAAGAAACTTGCGTGAGCCTACGTCGGGGTAAAGCGGGTTTTATTTTGTAATAGGTACGCTTTCTGCGGTCAGCCAGTCTGAATATAAAATAAGGGGAATAATGGGACTCCTCTCCGGTCCTACCATCTTCTAGCGGCGTCTTTCTCGTCCACCGATCGGTCTTCCTCCCTCTCTCCCCGGACTGGAGGCGTACGTGGAAGGACTCAGGAACCCAAAAAGAAAATATTAAAGGCAGGGGTAAGTATTCTTGTGGCACAGTGGAAAATAAGGGAAAGGAGTGAGGGAGCAACCCAATCCACCCAGTGACACACGGCAAGTGGTGAGGAGTGAGGGTGACAGGTTGGGGATGTAGACTATGTACAAACGTCGGTTAGCGTCTCTACATGTCTGGCCTCTCCCGCCTCCCAACCCAGCCCGTGAACCGCTCCCGTACCTGTGTCAGCCACGCTCCTTCTCGAGCGTGGCTCGGCGAAGCGTGTTCCCAGTGGCCTCCTAGCTTTCCTGTCCACTCTGGGCTTTCCTCCTCCCCTCGCAGGCTAGATGTTCGTCCCTTGCGTCTCCATCTCGATCTTGGTTCTTCCTCCCTCCACTCTCCTCTCGCTCCTTCCAACCTCCGGTGATAGCACACACCGATTTCCGGTCGTTGTCTTCTCTTATTGGATCAAAGGCGACGACGTCCTCACTGGGGGTGGAGTCGGCAACCAGCGAGCTCCAGTTAAAGGGATCAGCGCCTGATTCCGTGAGGTCCGGCTGGGATGAATGGAACCACTCATCCTGTCGGGGAGAGATAAGAGGAGAGATAACATCACGGGCCTCCCACCAGTCTCTTGTCAGACCTGTTGTTTCCCCGGGTATGCCTGCCTTGTGACAGTGTGATTTGTTGAAAAACTAAAGCTAACATAAGGTCAAACAACCCATGTTCATGAGATGACAATCCAAGTGACTCTGATAAACGTCCCATGAACAAGAGGGCATTCGATAGGGGAATGTTTAGATTAAAAAAAAATTAAATCCAAGGCCAGATTTGTGATCAAAAAGAAGCTACAGGAGGACGTGAAAACATAAGGTGATAAAGGTCGGCTAAGGGATGATCACAGGACCAACAAGATTTGTTATTAGATTGTGTAAAGTTGGCAATGGAAATGGGAGTGAAATAAAGTCTGTGATAGAGAAAGAACATAGATTGACTGGTAGAGGCAGATCTAGATATCTTCGATGATCGAGACCATATCTTGCTCCAAAAGTCAATGCTCCAATCACAACCGAAGTCAGATTCCCAGGCAAGTTCTGTTTTAGTCTTGGATTGTTCTGGGACAGTAGAATTGAGATATTTGTAGATGAAGGAGGCCCTTGGGGATACTGATAAGATTCTAAGAATCGGTTCTTGAGTAGATAAAGTCTTTACAGAAGGGGGATCAACTTACCTGCTGTGCGGAGGAACTGCCCAGTGCTTCGAGGCCGCATGACATTTGGGGTTCATTCACTGCATATATGTTAAACAACCCTACTGACTGATGATAATGTACATCTTGTGTATTTTTGGTAGTATGTACGTTTCCATATCAATCCTGTAATACCTGACGATATATCAACCTGCTGCTATATATTCTGTACAAATGTGAACATGATGCTGATTTTTCGTGATTGTTATAATATGAAAATTCATAAATAAAATATAAAAATAAAAAATAAAGTATTTTCAGAAGGGCGGAAGTAAAAAGCTTCCAAAATTGTTTCCATAAGTAATGAGAACTTATGAAGAAACGAACGGGGACAATTGAAATTGGTTGGGAATTGGGGAAAAGACGAAGGCGAAGTACCATCAAAGATATTCTGAATCCAGATGATACCTTTAGATTTCCAGAAACTCCAAAACAAAGGTCTATTATTAATAGTAAGAAAGCGATTATGCCAAAGAGGAGAACGTAAAAATGTATTTTTGATACTTTGGTTGACAATAAGGCCTTAGTAATGAGCAAGTGTTTTTGAATAATGGAAGAGATGTAAGACTAGTTTTGGTCGTAGAAGCCAGAACCTCCAGGAAGGAAAAAGGGGAACAAAGATGACGTTCGATATTTACCCATAAGGGGGTGAAAGAGGAAATATTCTCTTGAAGACAATAAGGAGCTTGTCTAAGACAGAAGGCTTCATGATATAATGTAAAGTTTAGGAAATGTACCCCACCTATGGGTTTTGGCTGTTTAAGGTGATATAAAGAAATTCTGGATTTTTTTATTGTTCCATAGAAATCTGGAAAGAAGAGAGTCAAGTTTTTTTAAATAGATAGAGGGAATGTAGACCGGATCATTGAAAGAATATATAACATAATAGGAGTAATCATCATCTTAATAGAGTCTAGACGTCCCCACCAAGAAAGAAAAAGAGGGTTCTAAGAGAAAAGAAGTTTGGAAACCCATTCAAGAACTTCTTTCATATTTGTTTTAATCGAATCTGAGATAGAATTGGTAAACCATAACCCTAGATATTTAATTTTGGAACTATTCCAATGGAATCCAGTTGGGTCAAAGTGATGTTTAGAACAGAATGTAGTTATGGGAAGAATCTCTGTTTAATCTGAGTTAAGTTTATAACCCAATACTGCCGAAAAATCTGAGATTTCTTGGAATAATGGGGGGACAGAAATTTCTGGATTAGATATAAAAATTAAAATCTCATCTGCGTAAGCAGGGAGCTTCAAGTGTTGATCACCATATAAGAAACCAGAGATGGAAGTATTATAACGAATACAAGCTAGAGAGGGTTCAAGGGATAGAATAAAAAGAAGAGGAGATAAAGGGCAACCCTGTCTAACACCCCGATGAAGTGAAAAACGATTTGAAACAAAACCCTTGACAATAGTGGAAGCAGTGTAGGTGCTGTAAAAAGTAGAGAAACTAGAGAGATGAATTTAGGCCCGAAACTATGCCAGCGAAGAGATTTAAATAAAAAAGACCATTCAACTCTATAGAAAGCTTTTTCTGCATCGATAGATATCGCAGTCAGAGAATTGGATAAGGTAGATGCTTTATTTAAAACCTTAAAGAATAACCGAGAGTTAGAAGTTAATCTGCCTTTGACAAATCCACATTGTTCTGGACCAATTAAATGTGGTAATAATGATTTGAGGCACAACGCCAATAGCTTAGCAAACATTTTATAGTCCACAATTATCAAAGAAATAGGGCAATCATTTTTTTAGAGTTTGGGATCCTTACCATCTTTATGAATGAGACAGATAGAAGCTATTAGGAAAGTGCCACTCGCCTTGCCAGTAGTACAAAAGTATTGAAAGAGATTAAAGATTTTGGGCAGTAAACAATTTGAAAAATGTAAATAAAATTTTACTGAAAAACCATCTGGGCCAGGGAACTTATTTTTCTTTGATGAATTAAGAGAATTTGTAATTTCTTGGAGTGAAAGGTCTGAATCTTGGGAATTAAAATCAAGATCAGTGGAAATAGGAGCAGGAATAGTACTTAAATAAGAGACAATAAGAGAATCCGATGCAGGTGTTTCTGAAGTATACAAATTATTATAAAAAGTGGTAAATTCATCTATGATTTCTTGGTCTTTGAAAAGATGTTTCCCATCTGCTGATTGAATAGAATTTATCAGTGTTCTTTCTTTCCTAGATTTGAGGTAGTTATTACGACCTCCATAATATCGGGCACTACTGCGAAGAATAGATGAAGCATTGTCAGTAGAGATCTTGTTGAACTCTAGTTTAGCACGAACAAGATCCTGTAAAGTGGATTTAGATGAGGAAGTGTAAAATAGATGTTCTAGGTGCTTAATATTAGTTAAGAGAGCCTTATGTTTAGTGAGATTGGCTTTCTTTTTCTTAGCCACAAAATCAATAATAAAACCTCGGGCAGTGGCTTTAAAGGTATCCCATAGCAAGGCAGGAGATATAGAAGGATCTTCATTCAAAGAAAATAATTCTTCCACGAAGAAAGTGAAGGACGATGAAAATGCCGGATCCTGTAAAAGAAAATTGTTAAATCTCCATCTGGAGGATTTGGGTCGAGAGCGGAGCAAATAAAAATCAACGATCACCGGAGCATGGTCTGAAATTAAAATGGGTTCAATCGAAGAAGATATAAGATTTTGAACTAAAGGTTGACATAGGAAGATATAATCAAATCGGGATAGGGAGCCATGTGGAGGAGAGAAAAAAAAACTCTGATTGATCTGGGTGACAAAGTCTCCAAGCATCAACAAGATGAGTCTGTGTGATTGTGCTATGAAACTGTTTATGGGATTTATGTGGAATAAAGCGTACATGTGATTTGCAATCAATAAAAGGATCCATAACTTGGTTACAGTCGCCTCCAAGGATAAAAAATTCATCTTTATATTGCAGACATTTATTAGTAATAGCAGGTCAGAAAGTGTAATCAGGTTGGGTCGGACCATAGACGTTAAAACCAGTTAAAGAAATATTGTTAATAAGTAATTTAACTAAAATTCATCTACCTTCAGCATCAATTTCTTGTGAAGTAACAGAACATTTCAATTTTTTATATTATAAATAAATAATAAATAATAACACCATTTTATTTTTGTAATTGAAGGAGAAACGGGAACAGAACCAACCCAGGTACGCTTAAGTTTAAGTGCCTCAGCTTCTGATAACTGAGATTCCTGTAACACGACTAAATCAGGATTGTAAGAAGCTAAGGGGCAGATTTACAAGCCCCTTGCGTGACTTTTGCGCTGCAGTTGCGTCACTTTTTTGACGCAACAGCGGCGCAAACAATGTGGCCTATTTACAACGTGATGCATCTAGGGAGATGCGTCACGTTGTAAAGCCCTGCGTTACATTATACCTGCGTCAGCTGTATGCTGGGTGGGCGTTCCCACGCAGGAAGGCCTCGTAAAAGTGACTCCGTGAAATCTACAAGATTTTACTGCGCCACTTTTAGGAAGCCATTGCATCCAAATCTTACGCCTGCTTCAAGCAGGCGTAAGTGATGCAGTGTAGTGGGAATAGGCCTCAACACGCATTGCTGGAGTTGCGTCGTGCTTGCGACACGACTCCAGCAATTCGTGACTTTTCTACCAACAGATGCGTCAGAATTTCTGATGCATCTGTCAATCCTTGCGCCGTATTGTAAATACGGCGCATCTATGGTGGCGCAAGGGTTTCTAAGGGTGGCGCAGGGAAAGTGACGCATCTGTACAGATGCGTCACTTTCTTGTAAATCTGCCCCAAAGTGTGAAGGAATTCTCTGCCTCTTCATAGGATTAATAAAACCTTTTACAGTCCATGTAACAACTCTGAATGTAAAACGAGAACCATACACATAAAACAAGGGAAATTATAACAATGGAAGAGTATAAAGAAAGTAATAGGCAAAGCCAGAGGATAGAAAAAGGATATCTTAAGAGGAAAGAGGGAAAGGAGAAAAGAAGTATGAGTAAGAAGAGACAGTACATGTCAGTTGACGACTATGATACGTACCTTCACGGGGAAACACAAAGGAGAGGTGAGAAGGGTGAACGGACAACAGGGATGGCACACCTAACAAAGGGCAGCGAACCACACCGGGACATCAATAAAGACAGAGAATGGGACAGGAACATGAGGTAGGTACAAACTTAGGATCCAGAAAACCTGAAAAGGAATCAGAAATTTATGTAAACAAGAAGGAATAGAAAGGCTGTGAAACTCGTTACAATAAAAGCAAAATCAATTTAAACATTACAGAAGAATCATTAAAGTCAGGTTTGAGGAGAAGAACCAGCAATTGTAGACATGGTTTAGACACCCCATGTCAGGATAGTATTCACCCCAGTAGATCTAACATATAAAGTTTAGAGATAGCGTCATCTGATTGGGTTCTTTTTGACTGTTATACAGTACCTTTACTTAATTGCCAAAATCTCTGTCATAATAGCCCTGTAATCTAATATTATATTATGACTCAGGCATGGGAACTATATTAGTTATACTTGATATGATGGTAAATAACTTGTTGAACGATCTCTTTGAATACAACTGAATATTTATCCTAATCATGGGATATTGTTTCTGAAGAGTATAGTATTCTATACAAATTTCTCTGCATCTCTTCTTTGCAGAGACCGACATAATTCGTGACATATCGCACGTTTGTAACCACTCTTCTAAAATATTATCTAACATTGCTTTCAGTAAGTATTCATGGTTTATGGTAGATATTCTAGGTAACCAACCCTGAAATTATATGCAATGTTTATGAATATCTATATTGATTTTTTGATCAAAATAACGAGCTAATAGCATTACATGCAAACTAATGATGTATTTCTTGCATCCATCTTCCAGTAGTACTCTCTTCCCTTTTTCTTGACAAAATAGATCTGTAATCCTTTAATTATAAGCTATAATGGAGAACATATTCTCATGCTTCCCCCTTTTGGGGCTTTAGAGCTACATTGAATAATGCCCTGCGATAGTCGTATGTCTACAGCCGTAGTCTTCACAATGTAGAAATAATTTTATACTTTTCCCACTGGGCCAATAGTGTACTGTGACGGTGGTTTGTCGATAGTCGTAGTGTTTGTACCCAGGATCACATTACTGATTAAAGGTTATTGCGTTACAGATAAGATCTCCATTATCCGGAATCCCTTCAACTACCAGGTTGTTTTTAAACCTTGGGCCTACTTTATCCTAAGTCTTCGTTCTAGTCTATTACAGTAAGTTCAGTTATGAGGCAATTGTTACCGTTCATTAATAGTTATTCACAAATGATTAAAACATTTATACGTTTTCTTTTAGGATATAGATTCCTTGTAGTACACACAGGCTACTGGACAAAAAGGGATGACGGTATCGCATCCTCTATACTAAAAATTATTACCTGACAGTATTCAAGTAAGTACAACTAGAAATTAATAACATCCACAGAAATTGGGTACACCATTGGTACTTATCATAACCACCTAGGTATTTAGAAGTTTCTAACTATTATGACATTTTGGAAATAAATTTAGGATACTATATCGTTCTTGATATCCTAAAATTGCACAAAGTATAATATGCAATGGAAAAATTTCTACTGAAGCAGTTAGCTAGTATTTCACTCTTTATCTGTCTTTTTATTTATTTATTTTTTCTATCTGCTCTATTTACCCTCTATCTTCCCTTTTTTGTCGTTATATAATGGCATACAAAAAGCATTATTTCATTACACAGTGTTGGGTGACGTTTGGAGTTTGTTTCCATTCATTTAACTGAATTGTTAAGCAAATATTTGTTGTGTTGGCATCTATGTTTAGTAATATTATATTGCTTTGTATGAACTTTACTTAGGTTGTTGTAAACATTTGTCTTTATAAAGTGTAGTTATGTTGTATATAATAGACCTTAGTTGCCAGGTGTTTTGAAAAAACTATATGCAATTATGATTGTGTATGCTCCTTCAAAATGTACACTTATAATTTTATTATTTTTTGTCCTTTTGTGCAATTACAATTTCTGTTTCTTAGAGCGACAATGCAATAGACGGTGTCCTGATGAAGGCATCTTTGCCGAAACGCGCGTAGTCTCCATCCACCGCTTTGCTTTCATCAATCTTGATTTGAATTTAGTATCATTCTCCTTATGTTCATATGTGTGTTGTCTCCATCCACCGCTTTGCTTTCATCAATCTTGATTTGAATTTAGTATCATTCTCCTTATGTTCATATGTGTGTTATATCATATTCTCAATTAATTGTAATTAATGTCATAATTTGAAAATAATATTTTTGTATATAGCCAAATTATCATTGATTATATTTTATAAAAATATTCAATAAATGATTTTAAACGCTCTAATCTGTTTGAGCTGCACTTGTGAATTGAATTGAAAGTATTCACTTTATATAGATATATACCTGGTAATTAGTGGCATTCTTTATTCAAGGTTGCTAAATCTTTCCTAATTTTGAAGAACCAGCATTCTCCATCAAGGAAGGAGAATGAGAATTAATGAATTTTCTGATATCTGCAGGGTCCTAGAATGTAGACGTTTTGTTCAAAAAGGTGACTTTAAATAGGCACGGATGGAATAAGCCATAGCGAGCCCCCAAGGAACGAAGAGCGGGACGGAGATCGAAAAATTCCTTTCGGCACTTGGCGGTAGCTGAAGAGATATCTTGAGAAATAAGTAGTCTTGTGCCCTGCCAATTTAGCTGCTTCTTGGATTTAGCTGCGTTCAGAACGTGTAGTAAATCTGTGAATTGCAGAAACAAGTTCACACCACGATGTTTAGATGGAGCAGATGAGGACGACAAGCGTGGACCAAGTCTTTGAGCTCTTTGAATATTTAATTTGGTGGAAGTAGGAAGGCCCAAGGGCTGTGGGAGAAATGCAGCGAAGAACGCAACTGGATCACCCCCCTCAAGGCCTTCAGGAAGACAGTATAGGTGAAGATTGGTGTGGCAATTTCGGTTTTCAAGATCTTCAGCCAATCTCTTGAGTTGTAGAACCTCCTTTTCCAACGAAGAAATTCTGGAGGATGTGTTCTGTACATCGTTAATTTGTTGTTCCACACCGAAAGGTGGGAATCCATGGATGACCATTTGTCATTTAAAATCTGCAAACAAGAGTTTGTTTCTTTAACAAATGGTCTTAAAGCACAAATTTCCTCCAGAACCATTTCCAGAGAAACCAGAGATACAGATTTTGGAGAAGGAGGGTCATGTTTGATTCTCTTTATGGTGGTCGAAGGAGGTTGTGGTTTGGACGCCATGGTCAACACAACTGTAGGGCGAGAAGACGCCATCTGTGGTAATTCCTCAGAAAGCTGAGAGGAATTATAGGAGGTTGTAGAGTGAGCAGGATTAGATCGCAGTTCGCTGGATGTAATGTTTTTGGAGGAGTGTAATAACTTCTTGGTTCTACCCATAAGATAAGTGTCCAGGAATTAAGAAAACAGGCTCTCCCAATGGCGCAGCAATGATTTAATAAAAATATTCTGCAGAAGAGCAATAGTTGTAGTGCGTATCCAGACCTCTCAGCATAGAGACAAGTATCAGGCAAAAGTAGTATGATGTAAGAGGCAAAAAAACTGCGAGAATGAGCATTTCCAGGGGCATCATAGTAAAAACTGTGAGGAGAAAGTAAAGGACTAGATACAAAATGGCGGCCGCCAAAAGGCAAAAAGAATCACCTGAGAGAAAGAATTCTTATTGCTGGAGAATGGTGAATAAAAAAGATAGCCTCCTGTGGAAAAGACGATGCGATTCGCGAAAATGCCCTCATTATCTTGAAAATGGAAAAATTACCGCCGTAATTTTAGCCGCGATGTCCGGTGCGGCACGGAGCTCCGATCTCAGGCGGCCATCTTGGGTCACGGTGCATGCGACGCCCCATGGTGTTCACTTCTAATCAACATGTTGATTGTGGAACGTGAAAATACCACAATACACAACGCAGGAGTTAAAGGTCAGATAGACAGAGCCACATACTCCAAAAGCAACAGCACAGTTCCTGAAGTCTAGGAATTCGAACTTTTACACTTGCCTACATGGTGACACAAGAAAAAATATCAAGAACAGTCAAGATGAACAATGTATTCTTTTATAGTTAATTCAACTATTGGATAAAATTTAACATTATGCCCCAGTCAAGGTATATTTTGGTGGTTATCTAAGAAGGCATTAGGGTGGCATAAAATAAATCATTTTTTATGATCCAATGTAATCCAAGCATTTGAACAATGGGTAAGACAAATATATTCATAACATCAATCTCCATCTCCAACGTGAAAGGTAAAGACTGGATCAAGTATGTTAATGTTGCCTTCTTTAAATGGTACACCCCTACTCGATCTCTACGGTCGGCAACCTTAATGAATATCGCTATCACTAAATTTAAAAAGGCCCGATGGGATGGCAGATGTTTTGTGCCAGGCACAGCAAAATGATCAAACTCTCTACCATTTGCTTTAAAAAACTCTCCCACTCTCATTCATTTGGAAAGGCATTAAAAACGTGGCTCTTCAATCAATAATTAGACCGCATCCACTCTGATGCCTCTCCTCCTTTTTTTTTCAAGGTAGTGCCAATTCATCGACTAGGTATTTGAGCGCTTCTAAACCTATTAACATACTATAACATTTGGAACCAATGCCCCAGGCGACTTCCAGCTATGAGTAATAACAGGTTTGTTTGTAAAAAATTGCCTCCTTGCGTAGGGTTAGAGAGCACTTACTGTACTTCCATATATATTGAAGGTGGCAATTAGATCACATCCAGGATATATCACTTCAGAGATTTCACGTTTTGATGTTAATCAGACAATTCAACAACCAAATTTATTTCAGAATCCAAATATCACACCAGAAAAAGCTTTGCATGCTCTAGATGTTGGACTACCAATAATGTATTACATAGATAAAACATGCGAAATTCGCAAACGCACTTATGTTCGGTCTCCCTTGCTTCACGCTCAATAGGAGACTCTGTGACTAATGTGACAATTGCAAGATAGCTTGTGCAAATAATTAAGCTGTTGCTCATTGGCTGAAAAAACAAGACCAATGGTAAATTGTACACAGATGCAGGGTGCATCATGTAAATAATTTGGAAATCATTTAGTCAGTGACATTTGTGCGTCTGCTAAATAGTCATCTGCACACTTTTACTTATCATTATGGTGAACATATTTAATCATAGTAGGAAGTTAGGTTGGGATTGATGACTGTGATGACTCTTGATGTCCATTTTTAGAACTGGCCAAGCGTACCTCAAAATGATTCTTGGAAACTGTCATATTGCCAGAGTAATGTGCAAAGATCTGTAAATGCTGTCAAGCAGGCCAACTATACTGGCAACCAGATCTGAAAAGCGGCATCACATATACCTATCATGGACTTCGATAGGATTCCCGTAGGATAAATTGTGAGTGAACGTGCACATGGGTATCCTACACGAACACCCATGAATTAGTCTTTTACTTTAGAAGACTCAGGATGTCCACTTAGACCATGGCTCATGATCCCACTGTGCAAACCTGCAAGACCACAGAAGCATGGCACAATTAGGCACATATCAGGACATGCAACACAGATGAGTGTGCAGTCACGCCCTTAAATGACTGCTTCCAATTCCTGCACAAGGAAAAAGAACAGATGATGGACGGAATGCTGAACAAATCAACCACTTACCCGCAGTCACAGATCTGGGTTTAATCCATCGTTTTTTGCTCACCAAGCCACCCACCCCAGTTTGAACCCAGCTCTATTCCCATGGGGGCAGAGTCATGGCTGATTAGCATATAGTTGCTTCTAAACTGGAATGTCATACTAGTAGTAAGACCTCCGACCCTCGGTCTAGGTCCACTCTCTCCCTGCAGCTCTGCTGTGCCGTCTCTTGCCTCCAGACCCGACCTCCTCCTTGGGAGGTTTGAGGCTGCTGTCTGTTCCTGTACCTGCTGCCTGCTCCAACTGGGACCAGACTGCCTGCAACAACCGTAACCTTTCTCAGCCGTTTTTTGGTTTTTCATTTTTCCCTGTTGTGCCACTGTTATTGTGCCCATCTGTGTCTTGCTCTAATTCCATCACTGTTTTTATTTTCTCGTGCCTGCCTGTTCCCTTCACCGCTGCTGCCGCTGCGGCCCCTCCCCCCGGAATTCCCCCGCTCCTGCTACCCAGCCTCTCCTCCCTCCCACCTCCCCTACTTAATGGAGGCCACTGGCGTGCCAAAGGCAAGTCCGTCTGCGCCCGTCCGTGACCCGACCGCGGCCAGCGCCAGGAACCCTGGACATCCCACTACCCGTCGCTACGACACCATCACCCTCCTTGCACTCAACCCTGGAAGACTTAGCGGATGCCAACAGGCATCACCGAACATGACCCACGGCCAGTTCTCCTACCTCCACTGCCGCCAGACCCTCATCGCCACCCCGGCCTTCAACACCGCCGACGCCAGCACCGGCGACACCCTAAAATGCATCATCCTCAACGTACGCTCCGTACACAAACACGCCATGGAAATCTGGAACCTACTCGACTCTCTCTTGTCCGACATCGCCTTCTTCACAGAGACCTGGACCAACTCATCCTCCGCCCCCGACATCAGCACCGCCATCCCAGACGGATACAAGATCCAGAAGAAAGACAGCCCCAACCACCCAGGAGGGGGCCTCTCCATCGCCCACAAGAGCACCCTCCGCCTCACCACCTCCAGCGAAACCTTCCCCTCCGCCGAACACCTGCACTTCCAGATCCAGACCACCCCCAAAGCCACACTCCGAGGAACCCTCATCTACAGACCCCCAAGCCCCCGAACACCCTTCTCAACCACCATCACTGACTTCATTGCACCCCACACCATCGCCTCAACAAACTGCATACTCATTGGAGACCTGACCTTCCATCTCGACAACCCCAGCAACCCCAACTCCACTATCCTTCGTGACAACCTCGCCAGAATCAGACTTAAACAACTCGTCAACACACTGACCCACAGAGCAGGACACACCCTCGACTCCATCTTCGCGGCAGGAAACAGCGTCCAATTCAGCCACTCAACGCAGCCGCCATGGACTGACCACCACTGCGTACACTTTGCCATCAACAAACCCAAGGCACCCAAACCAGCCCCACGCCCACCACAAAGGAACTGGAGCAAGGTTACCGATGAGCAATTTTACTCCACTCTCACCCGAGACAACCACACCTGGGCAAACGACACAGCCAGAGAACTCCACACCTGGATCTCCGCCTGTGCAGACGAACTAGCCCCGCTACGCAACCGTGACAGACAACGCCCCAGGAAAGCCGCCTGGTTCACCAAAGCTCTCCAAGAAGCCAGACGCACCTGCAGATGCCTGGAGAAGAACTGGAGAAACACCAAGACAACTGAAAACCACACCACCTACAAGGACGCCATGACGGACTGCCACAACGGACTGCCACAACCAGATCAAAGCCACCAAGAGGAACTTCATAAACAACAAAATCCTGGCCAACTCCACCACAACAAGGAATTTTTCAGTGTCATTCAAGAATTCACCAACCCACGCAGCGAAGCCACAGACATCACCCCATCCCATGTCCTCTGCGACAAGTTTGGAACCTATTTCCACCTCAAGATCAAAAATCTCTACGACAACTTCATTGACCATCCACCAGGCGCCACAGATGGCCCCCCGGCCTCCAGATACACCAGCCAGCCCACCATCTCCAACTGGACACCGATCACGGACGAAAACACCGCCTCGACCATGAAAAGCATCCACTCGGGGGCCACCATCGAACCCTGCTCCCCTCACATCTACCACAGAGCCACGGCCGCCATCGCACCCGAACTACAACGCACCATCAACACCACCTTCAAAACAAGTACCTTCCCAGATGACTGGAAGCGTGCAGAAGTCAGACCTCTGCTCAAGAAGCCCACAGCTGACCCCACTGACCTCAAGAACTATCGGCCCATCTCACTCCTCCCCTTCGCAGCCAAAGTTGCAGAGAAAACAGTCAACAGGAAACTGACACGATTTATTGAAGAGAACGCCATCCTCGACCCATCCCAATCCGGATTCCGAAGCAACCACAGCACAGATACCGCCCTCCTTGCCGCCACAGACGATATCCGCACCCTCCTGGACCAAGACCACTCCGCAGCCCTCATCCTACTCGACCTATCAGCGGCCTTCGACACTGTTTCCCACCACACACTAGTTGCCAGACTACACGATGCAGGCATACAAGGAATAGCCCTGGACTGGGTCCGATCATTCCTCACCGGAAGAAGCCAAAGGATCAGACTCCCACCCTTCCTCTCCGACCCCACGTAAATCGCATGCGGAGTCCCAAAGGGTTCATCCCTGAGCCCCACCCTCTTTAACATCTACATGGCCCCCAAAGCAGCCATCGTCCGACAACACGGCCTCAACATTGTATCCTACGCAGACGACACCCAGCTCATCCTCTCCTTCACCAAAGACCCCACCACTGCAAAACTCAACTTCCAGAAAGGAATGCAAGACGTCGCAGTCTGGATGACCACCAGCTGCCTGAAGCTCAATACCGAGAAGACAGAAGTCCTCGTCCTCGGTACCATCTCTTCTGCATGGGACAGTGTGAGAAAGTGCCATCTTTCTTGCATGGTATGCCCCCACTTTTTGCTAAATTGCTGAATGTACTTTGACTGAGTGTACCCTGTACTTCTGCCAATCAGGTGCCCAGGGCCTATGTTCCTTCCCTAAAACAAACAAACTCCAAATTGGCAAACCCTAGCCACATGTCAGCCCCTGGTAAATGGTACCCTAGGTACCCAGGGCCTTGTGACCAGGGAAGGCCTCTAAGGGCTGCAGCACTCATTGTGCCACCCTTAGAGGCCCTGTACCCTTACACACACACACTGCCTTTGCAGGCTGGGTGTCTGGGTGCAGGACAAAACAAAAGAGTCGACATGGCACACATCTCTGTGTGCCATGCCCATCACCTACACTGCCAAGGCATATATCAGCCACCCCTCTGGCTGGGTGCCTTATGCCAATGGTGTGGGCACAGGAGCAGAAGCCCTGTGCCCCTACAGTACCCAGGTCCATTCCTGGCCACTGTAAGTGCAGTGCTGCCATTTAAAAGTACATGGTGCTGAGAGCTCGTCAAACACGAACTCCACAGCACCATAATGGCAACACTGAAGACTGGGAAGTTTGGTATCAAACTTCTCAGCACATTAAACCCACACTGATGCCAGTGTGGAATTTAATGTACCAAGCACCCCAGAGGGCATCTTAGAGATGCCCCCTTACAACTAACCTTCAATCCACGTCTGCTCTGGGGCTGCCCAGGCTGCCACACAGCAGACACGTTGCTGGACCCCTGGGTGGGAGAGCCCCTGCTCTCCAGGGCCTGCAACAATGCACATCCTGGGCGAGGTGATAAATCTCCTCCCCCAGGATGAGCAAAGGGAAGCTTCAAAGGCATGCCGCCTCTGTGAGCTTCCCCAGGCCACTGCAACCCTCCACTCTGGCGGGAAGCTTGGCCGGAAACCCCATACAAGGACAGGGGATGTGCCAGCCTGCCCACCCCAACCCTCAGGTGGGGGAGGCGAGGTGAAGCACATCTCCGGGCTCTCGCCATCTTGAAGATGGGAGGCCCTACCCTATCAGGATTAGGCTACTGCCCCCCTCCCACGGGAGAGAGGCAGGATAGGGGGTGTACCCACCCCAGGACAGGGACCCATTGGTCCCTGGCCTTCACCTACCTGTAACGCCCCTAAATCTAGTATTTAGGGGCACCCTGAACCTTCCTTCTGCAGATTCAAGATTCAAAAACTACAAGAAGAGCAAGAAGAACAAAGACCTGCCCTGCAGCTGCTAAAAAGAGGAAGATCCCAACTGCTTTGGCCCCAGCCCTACCGGCCTGTCGACCCTCGAACCTGCTCCAGCGCGGCATCTCTTGTAGCCAGCAACCTCACCAACCCCGGAGGACCTGGCTACCTTTTGGCTCTAAGCCCCTGGGACTCCCATGAGTAGAGGCTCTACTCAGAACCTATTTCTAACCCCTGGCAGCAGCCCGGAACCGGGAACCAAGCACACTCTGCACCAGCCAAGCCTGGCCAGTGCCGGAGTGGACAAAGACCCCGAGGACGACCCCACGGCGACTGTGACCCCGAGTCCGGCACCCAAGGACCCCCCTCGACACTCCTGAAGAAGCCTGCAGCCTCAGAACAAGGTGCCCCCCAACCGCGATCAACAGAGGGTAAGATTTCCCGACACCAAAAGGCACCCCTGCACGCTGCGCCCTGCGGCCCCCTGTGCCCAATCCCGGGGTACCCACCTAACCTCCAACTACCCAACTTACCTCTCGAAGTGGTGGTGGCACCTGAAGCATCCTCGTCCCCGAGCTTGCAGCCTTTTTCACAACCGGAGCATTCCCATTGAAATCCATTGAGCGCCCGACGGCTCAAAAGCACCCTGCACCCAGCCGCCCGAGTGGCCCTGGCAGTGCAACCTCTACATTGTTCTACTTTCCCACTTGCCCTGAGTGAGTGACCAGGAGCCCAGCTCCCATAGCCGCGTGGCCTGCTAGTCAGCAGCCACCAAACCAGGCCCCCCTATTCCTCATAGGCTAACATTGGGCCTAACTCTCTCTGCACCCGGCCGCCCTAGAGTCGCTGAGGGTGAACTAACTGTGCCTATCTGACCTTGGGGGACCCCTGAGTCTATGCCCAGAACCTCAACTCTGCCAGTCGAGAACTTACCTGAAAACCGCTAACTCTATTTTCTACATAGGGTAACATTGACTGGCTTTTTCCTGAAATTTCTTCTAAGTGTGGACTTTTCAAATCTTAAAATATTCACTAAAAATCAGCCGAGCGACAAAAACGCAAAGACTCACCTATTCTCGGGTGAGCTCACAGTGCCGGATCTTGGTGCCCAGCACTTGCTCTGAAGAATACTCACATCTGTACTTACCAGTAACCCAATTTTCTCCCGTCGGAAACCATTGACTGTTTTTCTGTGAAATTTCTTCTAAGTGTCGATTTCTGCAATCTTTAAATATTCTTCTAAAATTGTACGATATCTGCAAACGTAATTACTTACCTGTTTTTGATAAAGACCCCAGTACTGAGTCCAGGCACCCAGCACTGGATTACAAAAGTAACGAGAAAGTACTCTACCTGCGTTTTGAATTCCTTGCCATAGAGAATCATTGAATGTTTTCTTTGAAATATTTTCTAAGTGTCAACTTTTAAAATAGCTAAATATTGTTTAAAAATCATTACAGTGATTAAGTCGACTTTCACCACTTGATTCTGAGTACTGACCCAGGACTGAATCTAGGATCCAGTCCTGGAATTCCAAAAGTAATCTGTTACAAATAACCTGAATTTACCATTGAGCTCAATGCATTGTTGTGTTTAAGAGATAGAGTTGCTTAGTGCAACCACTTGTGACTGTTTACAAAAATCAATTGCTTATTGCAAAAGTATTTATATTCAACCTCTCATTCTGAGAAAGTATATTTTAATTCCACTTGTTGGTTCTAAAATAAAACAAGCATATATTTTTTTTATATAAACCATTGGCCTAGAGTTCAGTTATTGAGTGTGTGAGACCATTTGCTGACTGAGTGTGTACAACAAATGCTTTACACTGTCCTCTGGTACTGCCTTACTGCTCGACCAAGCTACCACTTTAGAGAGTAAGGTCATACCTAACTTTAACCTACATCAGCCCCTGGGGGACTGTGGACTCCGTGCACCCTGTACCTATTAGGGAACAGTATATACAGAGCCACTTTCTCACATTGGTGGATCAGCGGTGGGATACAAACTTGCATTTGTTGGACTACTTGGTTACCATCTGATCACACAACAGAACTCTTTAAATTGTCTTTAGAATTCTGATTGGTCTTTTCCAAAATTACTAAAAGTCTTGCTAGGGCCTTGCTTAAGTCCCATTAGAATTTTAGAAAAATAAAAGTCACTATAGTCAGGGTAGAGGGTTAGAACTGTCAGGTTAGAATGTCTCAAATGAACCCAGCTATTAGTGAAAATAACAACATGGACCTGGTGGAGGAGCTCGACCTCACACCTTACTTACACTTGTCTTTCAAGGAATTGAGGTCCCTATGCAAAATCAAAAATATACAAATGGGCCTGCATCCAACCAAACTAGGGCTCCAGGAGTTCTTGGCTGAGTATGCTAAGGACCACCCATCTGAACATGGTGACGACCAGTCAGATGAGGAGAGAGAAGTGGAGGAGGTTGACAATAACCCCCCCCCCCCCACTAACCCTTAGGGAGGAGAGGGCACCCATACTCTCCACCTCAAGAATTAGCATCTGGGCACCTAGGGATTACACAGGTAACCCTGGTACCAGAGAGAACACTGGGGGACCCACCAGTGAAGAGGACAGCCTTGTGATGCTGGCCAGAAGACTAGAGCTAGAGTCCAGGCTCCTGGCTCTGGAAAAAGAAAGGAGAGAGATGGGTTTAGCACCATTGGTGGCAGCAATACTAAAAATAAGGATAGGGAGGAGACTTCTGACCTTAAAATCCCCAAAGGGATTGTCCCTAAATTTGAGGAAGGTGATGATATCACCAAATGGTTCACAGCCTTTGAGAGGGCTTGTGATATCAGAAAAGTAAAGAAACCTCTCTGGGGGGCACTCCTATGGGAACTGTTTTCTGGTAACTGCAGAGACAGCCTTCTGACCACTTCTGGGCCAGAAGCAGGATCCTATGACCTCATGAAGAAAGCTCTGATTGAGGGATTTGGATTCACCACTGAGGAGTATAGAATTAGATTCAGGGGGGCTCACAAAACCCAGACCCAGTCCTGGATTGATTTTGTAGACTTCTCAGTGAAGACACTGGAGGGTTGGTTAGCTGGACATGGTGTGCAGGATTTTTCTGGATTGTACAATTTATTCATGAAGGAACATATATTAAGTAACTGCACAAATGAAAAGTTGCATCAGCATTTGGTAGACCTAGGTCTAATTTCTCCCCAAGAATTGGAAAAGAAGGCAGACCACTGGGTCAAGACTAGGGTGACCAAGACAACCACTGGGGGTGACCAAAAGAAAGTGGTCACAAAACCTCCCCAGGGGAAAGGTGGTGAGAATCCCCAAGATAAAAAGTCTGAGTCTTCCAAAGGGCCCCAAAAACCTGTTCAGGTGGGTGGGACCCAAACTACTCCCTATGTGCCCCAACCATATAGGGGAAAGAACTTTGATCCCTTAAAGGCCTGGTGTAATACTTGTAAGAAGCAAGGACACCTAACTGTAGCTTGCCCCCAAAACAAAGCCCCTAAGGCACCCAGTACAGCTACTCCTGGGGCAGCAAGCATACAAATGGGATCAGAGGTGTACCCTGAGCAAATCTGGGAACACACTGAAGCAAGTCTAGTCTCCTTGGGAGAAGTGGAGTTTGCCACTGTAGCTGTGTGGCCCCCCAACTTAAAGAAATACTTACAGTACCCCTGGGTGAATGGAACTAGGGTAGAAGCTCTGAGGATAACAGGTGCCAGTGTCACTATGGTGAAAGACACACTGGTTTCCCCTGAGCAATACTTGATTGGGAAGTCTTACCCAGTCACCAATGCTGACAGTGTCACCACTAGTCATCCCATGGCCATGGTAACTTTAGGCTGGGGGGGGGGGGGGTTACTGGCCTGAAACAGGTAGTGGTCTCTCCAAAGTTGCCAGCTGCATGTCTGCTTGGAAATGATCTGGAAACCTCAGCCTGGGCTGAGGTTGAGCTAAAGGCCCATGCAGCCATGCTGGGCATCCCTGAATTGGTGTGTGTGCAAACCAGAGCACAGAGCAAGAGGAAGGGTGACAAAGTAGGTCTGAAGCCTGAAATAATGGCCCAACCAACCAAGAGAAAAGACTGGGGAACCAGCTTCTGTACAGCAAAACACTTAGAACCCCTCTCCCCCAGGAGAGGATTTGGATACCTCTGAGGGAACTGAGTCCATGGAGCTTGACCCTTACCAGGTTGAACTCTTGGGCCCAGGGGGACCCTCTAGGGAAGAGCTGTGCCAGGGTCAGCGAGACTGTCCCACTCTTGAAAGCCTGAGACAACAAGCTGCTTCAGAAGCCAGGGGAGATGTCAGTGGTACCCACAGAGCTTATTGGGAAGAGGGATTACTATATGCTGAGGCAAGATACCCCACTCCTGGAGCCACTTTAGCTCATGACATCCCCCTAGCTGGACATCTGGGGCAATCCAAAATTTGGGAAAGGTTAGTGAGTCACTTTTACTGGCCCCAGATGCACCAAAAGGTGAAGGAGTTTGTCAGCTCCTGTGTTACCTGTCAGGCCAGTGGCAAGACAGGTGGCCACCCAAAGGCCCCCCTTATCCCACTACCAGTGGTGGGGGTCCCCTTTGAAAGGGTAGGTGTGGACATTGTGGGTCCACTTGAGCCTCCCACAGCCTCAGGGAACAATTTTATTCTAGTAGTAGTGGATCATGCTACTAGGTACCCTGAAGCAATTCCCCTTAGGACTACTACAGCTCCTGCAGTAGCTAAGGCCCTCCTGGGTGTCTTCACCAGGGTGGGTTTTCCTAAGGAGGTGGTTTCAGACAGAGGTTCCAACTTCATGTCTGCTTACCTAACACACATGTGGAAAGAGTGTGGAGTGCAGTACAAGTTTACTACACCCTACCACCCACAAACCAATGGCCTTGTTGAGAGATTCAACAAGACATTGAAAGGTATGATCATGGGTCTCCCTGAGAAACTCAAAAGGAGATGGGATGTCCTGTTACCATGCCTGCTTTTCACTTACAGGGAAGTACCACAGAAGGGAGTAGGCTTCTCACCCTTTAAACTTCTGTTTGGTCATCCTGTAAGGGGACCACTGTGTCTTGTAAAAGAGGGCTGGGAGAGGCCTCTTCAAGAACCCAAACAGGACATAGTGGACTATGTGCTTGGCCTAAGGTCCAGAATGGCTGAGTACATGGAAAAGGCATCCAAGAACCTTGAGTCCAGCCAGGAGCTCCAGAAGCACTGGTATGACCAAAAAGCTGCACTGGTTGAATTTCAACCAGGGCAACAGGTGTGGGTTTTGGAGCCAGTGGCACCAAGGGCTCTCCAAGATAAATGGAGTGGCCCTTACCCTATCCTAGAGAGAAAGAGTGAGGTCACTTATTTAATTGACCTGGGCACTAGCAGCACACCCAAAAGGGTCATCCATGTGAACCGCCTTAAACTCTACAATGATAGGGCTGACATCACCATGCTGATGGTGACTGATGAAGAACAGGAAGCAGAGAGTGAACCACTCCCTGACCTCCTATCCTACAGCCCAAAAGATGGGTCAGTAGATGGTGTGATTTTCTCAGACACCCTCTCTGCCCATCAGCAGACTGACTGCAAGCAAGTCTTGCAACAGTATGCTAACCTCTTTTCCCTGACCCCTGGTCTGACAAACTGGTGTACCCATGATGTGGACACTGGTGACAGTGCACCTGTCAAAAACAAAATCTATCGACAGTCAGATCAAGTCAAGGAAAGCATCAAAGCTGAGGTCAGCAAGATGCTGGAGTTAGGGGTCATTGAGCCTTCTGAGAGCCCCTGGGCTAGCCCAGTGGTTCCGGTCCCCAAATCTCATCAACAGGGTGAAAAAAGAGAGATGAGGTTCTGTGTGGACTATAGAGGGCTCAACTCTGTCACCAAGACAGATGCTCACCCTATCCCAAGAGCAGATGAGCTGATAGATAAATTGGGGGCTGCCAAATTCCTCAGTACCTTTGACTTAACTGCAGGGTACTGGCAGATTGGCATGGCCCCAGGAGCAAAAGAAAAGACAGCATTCTCCACCCCTGATGGGCATTATCAGTTTACTGTGATGCCCTTTGGGTTAAAGAATGCCCCTGCCACCTTCCAGAGGTTGGTGAACCATGTCCTGGCTGGGTTGGAGTCCTTTAGTGCAGCTTATCTTGATGATATTGCTGTCTTTAGCTCCACCTGGCAGGATCACCTGATCCACCTTGGGAAGGTTTTAGAGGCTCTGCAAAATGCAGGTCTCACTATCAAGGCATCCAAATGCCAGATAGGGCAGGGCACTGTGGTGTACCTGTAGGTGGAGGCAAGGTACAGCCCTTACAACCCAAGATCCAGGCCATCATGGACTGGATAGCTCCAACAACCCAGACTCAAGTCAGGGCATTCCTTGGCTTGACTGGGTACTACATGAGGTTTGTGAAGGGATATGGGTCCATTGTGACCCCCTCACAGAACTCACCTCCAAGAAAATGCCCAAGAAAGTTAACTGGACAGTTAGTTGTCAAAAGGCTTTTGACACCCTAAAAGAAGCAATGTGCTCAGCACCAATTCTAAAAGCTCCAGATTATGCCAAGCAGTTCATAGTGCAGACTGATGCCTCTGTGCTAGGGATAGGAGCGGTCCTATCCCAGACCAATGATGAAGGCCAAGACCAACCTGTTGCTTTTATAAGCAGGAGGCTACTCCCCAGAGAGCAGCGTTGGAGTGCCATTGAGAGGGAGGCCTTTGCTGTGGTTTGGTCCCTGAAGAAGTTGAGGCCATACTTGTTTGGCACTCACTTCCTAGTTCAAACTGACCACAGACTTCTCAGATGGCTAATGCAGATGAAAGGGGACAATCCAAAACTACTAAGGTGGTCCATCTCCCTACAGGGAATGGACTTTGAAGTGGAACACAGACCAGGGACTGCCCATGCCAATGCAGACGGACTTACCAGGTTCTTCCACTTAGACAATGAAGACTCCATAGGACAAGGTTAGTCTCATCACCTTTCGTTGGGGGGTTGGGGGGGGGGGGTGTTGTGTGAGAAAGTGCCATCTTTCTTGCATGGTATGCCCCCACGTTTTGCTAAATTGCTGAATGTACTTTGACTGAGTGTACCCTGGACTCCTGCCAATCAGGTGCCCAGGGCCTATGTTCCTTCCCTAAAACAAACAAACTCCAAATTGGCAAACCCTAGCCACATGTCAGCCCCTGGTAAATGGTACCCTAGGTACCCAGGGCCTTGTGACCAGGGAAGGCCTCTAAGGGCTGCAGGGCTTCAAAATCATCCGGAAAGACCGCACCAACCGCATCGGAGGAGGCATCGCCATCGCACACAAAAGCTCCATCCGCATCTCGACCCACACCGACGACTCACTCCCCGACGCCGAACATCTCCACTTCACGATCCACAGCGACCCCAAGACCACCCTCAGAGGCACCCTCATGTACAGACCTCCAGGACCTCGCACCAAGTTCAGCGAAGACATCGCAGACTTCGTCAACCCTCACGCACTCTCGTCCACCGACTACATCCTCCTAGGAGACCTCAACTTTCACCTGGAGAACCTCACCGACAAAAACACCACCGCCTTACTGGACAACCTCGCCAACCTGGGACTGAAACAGCTAGTCAACACACCCACCCACCACGCCGGACACACGCTCGACCCCATCTTCTCCTCCAGCAAACACATCACCGTCAGCCACGCCACCGAACTCACCTGGTCGGACCACAGCTGTGTCCACTTCAGCTTCAAGAAGACCACCGTGCTTCACCACACCCAGCAACCACCAAGAAGACACTGGAATCGTATCACCACTGAACAGCTCGCATCAACCCTCTCCCAGAACCAACCCACCAGCACCACCGACCCAAACGAAGCCGCCAACAACCTCACAAGCTGGATCTCCGACTGCGCCAACCTCCTGGCCCCCCTGAAGACTCAAGCTAACACCAACAACCACAAGAAAAACTCCTGGTTCACCCCGACCTCAAGGACTCCAAGAAAGAATGCCGCGCCTGCGAGAAGACGTGGCGCCTCAACCAGTCCGAAGAGAACATGTCAGCTCTCAAGGACGCCACGCGCCAACACCACCAACACCTCCGCGCCGCACGAAAAACAGCCTACCGGAACAGACTTGACAACAATGCCCACAACAGCAAGGAACTATTTGGCATCGTCAAAGAGCTCTCCAACCCGGACGCAGAAAACAACCCCATCCCTCCCTCACAGGACCTCTGCAACTCCCTCGCAACCTTCTTCCACCACAAGATCATCGACATCTACAACAGCTTCCCGACCGCCAACGCGAACCCCCACCCGGAACCCACCACCGACATCACCACCATCCTCACCTGGAGCCCTACCACCACCAAGGAGACCACCCGCATCATGAACTCGATCCACTCCGGATCCCCATCAGACCCCTGCCCGCACCACATCTACAACAAGGCCGACAGCATCATCGCACCGCACCTCCGAGACGTCATCAACGCCTCCCTCACCGCCGCCACCTTCCCGGAGAGCTGGAAACACGCAGAGCTCAACGCCCTCCTAAAGAAACCTACAGCAGACCCCACCGAACTCAAAAACGTCCGACCCATCTCTCTCCTACCGTTCCCCGCCAAAGTGATTGAGAAAATCGTCAACGCTCAACTCACCACCGCCCTGGAAACCAACGACTCCCTCGACCCCACACAGTTCGGTTTCAGGGCCAACCACAGCACCGAAACCGCCCTCATCGCAGCCACGGATGACATCCGAGCCCTGACCAACAAGGGAGAAACCGTGGCCCTCATACTCCTGGACCTCTCTGCAGCCTTCGACACGGTCTGCCACCGCACCCTGATACGCCGCCTCAGCAACGCCGGCATCAGAGGCAAGGCCCTGGAATGGATCGTCTCCTTCCTCTCCGGAAGGACTCAGAGAGTCCGCCTGCCCCCCTTCAGATCCACAGCCACGGAGATCATCTGCGGCGTACCCCAAGGATCCTCCCTCAGCCCCACCCTCTTCAACGTCTACATGACCCCCCTGGCGAACATCGCACGCAAACACGGACTCGACCTCATATCCTACGCCGACGACACCCAGCTCATCCTATCCCTCACAAACAACCCCACCTCAGCTAGGACCAGACTACATGACGGAATGAAGGAAGTAGCGAACTGGATGACAGACAGCCGGCTGAAACTGAACACAGATAAGACGGAGGTCCTCATCCTCGGCCCTACTCCCACCGCATGGGACGACTCCTGGTGGCCCCCCTCCCTAGGCAGCACTCCCCAACCCACCGACCACGCACGCAACCTCAGCTTCATCCTGGACTCATCCCTCTCCATGACCAGACAGGTCAACTCGGTGACCTCGGCATGCTTCAACACCCTCCGCATGCTCCGCAAGATCTTCCGCTGGATCCCCACCGACACCAGGAAGACCGTCACCCACACCCTCGTCACCAGCCGCCTAGACTACGGGAACACTCTGTACGCCGGCATCACCACCAAGCTGCAGAGGAAACTACAACGGATCCAGAACGCTGCCGCACGACTCATCCTGGACATACCCCGCCACCACCACATTTCCGGACACCTGAAGAGACTTCATTGGCTCCCAGTCAACAAGAGGATCACCTTCCGACTCCTCACCCACGCACACAAAGCCGTTCACAACCTCGGACCCAAACTCATCAACAACCGCGTCTCCTTCTACACTCCTCCGCGCACTCTAAGCTCTACCGGACAGGCCCTGGCAGCCGTACCCCGCATCCGCAAAGCCACCGCCGGAGGAAGATCCTTCTCCTTCCTAGCAGCGAAAACCTGGAACTCTCTGCCCAGCCACCTTCGCGCCATACCTGACCACCTCTCCTTCAGAAGGCAGCTCAAGACCTGGCTCTTCGAGCACTGACCCCCCCCCCCTCCAGCACCTTGAGACCCTTTATGGGTGAGTAGCGCGCTTTATAAATGCGATTGATTGATTGATTGAGCACTCATTGTGCCACCCTTAGAGGCCCTGTACCCTTACACACACACACTGCCTTTGCAGGCTGGGTGTCTGGGTGCAGGACAAAACAAAAGAGTCGACATGGCACACATCTCTGTGTGCCATGACCATCACCTACACTGCCAAGGCATATATCAGCCACCCATCTGGCTGGGTGCCTTATACCAATGGTGTGGGCACAGGAGCAGGAGCCCTGTGCCCCTACAGTACCCAGGTCCATTCCTGGCCACTGTAAGTGCAGTGCTGCCATTTAAAAGTACATGGTGCTGAGAGCTCGTCAAACACAAACTCCACAGCACCATAATGGCAACACTGAAGACTGGGAAGTTTGATATCAAACTTCTCAGCACATTAAACCCACACTGATGCCAGTGTGGAATTTAATGTACCAAGCACCCCAGAGGGCATCTTAGAGATGCCCCCTTACAACTAACCTACAATCCACGTCTGCTCTGGGGCTGCCCAGGCTGCCACACAGCAGACACGTTGCTGGACCCCTGGGTAGGAGAGCCCCTGCTCTCCAGGGCCTGCAACAATGCACATCCTGGGCGAGGTGATAAATCTCCTCCCCCAGGATGAGCAAAGGGAAGCTTCAAAGGCATGCCGCCTCTGTGAGCTTCCCCAGGCCACTGCAACCCCCCACTCTGGCGGGAAGCTTGGCCGGAAACCCCATACAAGGACAGGGGATGTGCCAGCCGGCCCACCCCAACCCTCAGGTGGGGGAGGCGAGGTGAAGCACATCTCCGGGCTCTCGCCATCTTGAAGATGGGAGGCCCTACCCTATCAGGATTAGGCTACTGCCCCCCTCCCACGGGAGAGAGGCAGGATAGGGGGTGTACCCACCCCAGGACAGGGACCCATTGGTCCCTGGCCTTCACCTACCTGTAACGCCCCTAAATCTAGTATTTAGGGGCACCCTGAACCTTCCTTCTGCAGATTCAAGATTCAAAAACTACAAGAAGAGCAAGAAGAACAAAGACCTGCCCTGCAGCTGCTAAAAAGAGGAAGATCCCAACTGCTTTGGCCCCAGCCCTACCGGCCTGTCGACCCTCGAACCTGCTCCAGCGCGGCATCTCTTGTAGCCAGCAACCTCACCAACCCCGGAGGACCTGGCTACCTTTTGGCTCTAAGCCCCTGGGACTCCCATGAGTAGAGGCTCTACTCAGAACCTATTTCTAACCTCTGGCAGCAGCCCGGAACCGCGAACCAAGCACACTCTGCACCAGCCAAGCCTGGCCAGGGCCGGAGTGGACAAAGACCCCGAGGACGACCCCACGGCGACTGTGACCCCGAGTCCGGCACCCAAGGACCCCCCTCGACACTCCTGAAGAAGCCTGCAGCCTCAGAACAAGGTGCCCCCCCAACCGCGATCAACAGAGGGTAAGATTTCCCGACACCAAAAGCACCCCTGTACGCGGCGCCCTGCGGCCCCCTGTGCCCAATCCCGGGATACCCACCTAACCTCCAACTACCCAACTTACCTCTCGAAGTGGTGGTGGCACCTGAAGCATCCTCGTCCCCGAGCTTGCAGCCTTTTTCCCAACCGGAGCATTCCAATCCATTGAGCGCCCGATGGCTCAAAAGCACCCTGCACCCAGGGTGGCCCTGGCAGTACAACCTCTACACTGTTCTACTTCCCCACTTGCCCTGAGTGAGTGACCAGGAGCCCAGCTCCCACAGCCGCGTGGCCTGCTAGTCAGCAGCCACCAAACCAGGACCCCCTATTCCTCATAGGCTAACATTGGGCCTAACTCTCTCTGCACCTGGCCGCACTAGAGCCGCTGAGGGTGAACTAACTGTGCCTATCTGACCTTGGGGGACCCCTGAGTCTATGTCCAGAACCTCAACTCTGCCAGTCGAGAACTTACCTGAAAACCGCTAACTCTATTTTCTACTTAGGGTAACATTGACTGGCTTTTTCCTGAAATTTCTTCTAAGTGTGGACTTTTCAAATCTTAAAATATTCACTAAAAATCAGCCGAGCGACAAAAACGCAAAGACTCACCTATTCTCGGGTGAGCTCACAGTGCCGGATCTTGGTGCCCAGCACTGGCTTGGAAGAATACTCACATCTGTACTTACCAGTAACCCAATTTTCTCCCGTAGGAAACCATTGACTGTTTTTCTGTGAAATTTCTTCTAAGTGTCGATTTCTGCAATCTTTAAATATTCTTCTAAAATCGTACGATATCTGCAAACGTAATTACTTTTAAAATAGCTAAATATTGTTTAAAAATCATTACAGTGATTAAGTCGACTTTCACCACTTGATTCTGAGTACTGACCCAGGACTGAATCTAGGATCCAGTCCTGGAATTCCAAAAGTAATCTGTTACAAATAACCTGAATTTACCATTGAGCTCAATGCATTGTTGTGTTTAAGAGATAGAGTTGCTTAGTGCAACCACTTGTGACTGTTTACAAAAATCAATTTCTTATTGCAAAAGTATTTATATTCAACCTCTCATTCTGAGAAAGTATATTTTAATTCCACTTGTTGTTTCTAAAATATAACAAGCATATATTTTTTTATATAAACCATTGGCCTAGAGTTCAGTTATTGAGTGTGTGAGACCATTTGCTGACTTAGTGTGTACAACAAATGCTTTACACTGTCCTCTGGTACTGCCTTACTGCTCGACCAAGCTACCACTTTAGAGAGTAAGGTCATACCTAACTTTAACCTCTATCAGCCCCTGGGGGACTGTGGACTCTGTACACCCTGTACCTATTAGGGAACAGTATATACAGAGCCACTTTCTCACAGACAGCATCTGGTGGCCGACCCCCTTCGGAAGCCCACCTACCCCCTCAGACCACGCCAAAAACCTCTGTATCGTACTCGGTTCATCGCTCACCATGAACCGACAGGTCATTGCCGTCACCTCCAGCTGCTTCAACACCCTGCGCATCCTCTGCAAGGCCTTCAAGTGGATCCCCCCTGAGTCAAGGAAGACAGTCACCTACAGACTCATCACCAGCAGACTGGACTATGGAAAGGCACTCTACGCCGGCATCATAAAGTCCCTACTCCGCAAACTCCAGACAATACAGAACACCGCCGCCAGACTCGTCCTCGGCATCCCATGACATGAACACATCAGTCAACACCTATTAAGTCTCCACTGGCTCCCCGTGGAGAAAAGAGTCACTTTCAAAATCCTCACTCACGCCTACAAATGCCTCAACGACAGAATCAACTTCCCAGCGCATCTACAGAGCCAGAGCAGGCGGAAGATCCTTCTCTCACATTGCAGCCAAGACCTGGAACGAGCTACCGGCAGACATCAGACGCGTCCCCTCCCTGAACACCTTCAGGAAGACTCTCAAGACTTGGCTCTTTGGCTAAACAGATCTGTGGATCCCCCTCAGCGCCTTGAGACCCTCACGGGTGAGTAGCGCACTTACAATTCCCTGTTCGATTGATTGATTGAATGTCATAAGGAGCAAAAAAAAGATGGATTTAGGCCCAGATCTCTGTACTGGGGTGAATGTTTGACAATGTTCAGCATTCTGTCCATCAATTGTTCTTTTTCCAATTCCTGCACGGCACTGCTGGTGCCTTGGAATATAATCGAGAAAAGCGGTGCGCTATACAACTCCATTGTTGCATGCTTCACAATATTGCAGTTTGGTAAGAGGAGGGGAGGAAGACGCAGACAACGGAAGTGAAGCTGAAAATGGGGCACACATTGCGCAACAGCATTAGGATGCTGGTACTGCTGGTATCAGAGACTGTCTCATCACAAGTTACTTTTGGTGTCACACAATGTTTGTAAGATATACCAGCCATAGCTGCAATGCCCCTGGCACCAAGGTAATATTAGCACTACTTTTTCCCTGTACCACATGATTCAGCAGTCAAATATCAGCTTTAGATATATTTTGGACTTTAGTATTTTTTTTGCCAAAAATCAGCTTATTATTTCTGAAAATACATACACACACCTACCTGCAAGAGGGGTTGTTGAGCAATCAAATGCTACTGCATAATTAAGCACCCAAACAAGCTCAACATTGTGCACTGATGTACTTATCACGGTTGTATGTACTTAGGATGAAAAACCAGCTAAAAGAAAGTGGTTATAACTAAATGTTTTCATCAAACCAATTTTGACAGATTTTTTTTAAATCAAGAATGGGTTTCACCAGATTGATGAAACCAACCTGATAAAAGCCTTTCTTGAAGAAAAATTCCATGCCTCTTTTGAAACTCCCCCACGCATTTTACTCCCTTTTTTTTTTACAAACCACTTACTCTCTTCTAGTTTACTTTCTTTTTTCAAACCCCTTATTTCCCTCCAACTTTACTCCTTTTTAACAAAGCCATTAATCCCTGCTTTACTCCTATTTTTTACAAACACCTTTCTTTGACTTCTGCTACACTGCCTTTTTTTGCAATTCGCTTATTCCCCCTCATGATTTTCTCCTCTTTGTTTTTGCAAACTACTTATTACCCCTCATGTTTTACCCCATTTTTTTACAGCCTCCTTGCTCTCCTCCTGCATTACTAATCCATTTTACAAAGACCTTATACCCATTTTAATCCCTTTAAAAAAAATATATACATATCTTCCATCCACACCTCCACTCACCCTGTTTTGTATACCAAATCCTTTTTAGGTCTTGCCTAGCGTTGCAGCGCATGCACTGCTCGCTCAGCGAGACATATAGTGAGAGAGTAGATTTGAGATGGGGACTTGAAGCCCCGCCCCTCATTTTCATTGGCTGACGTCACCGTTTATGCTAAACGGTGGGCTGCTATTGGAAATTAGTTTTTTTTGTTGCCACCCTTTTGCCTTTTCGTCAGGCCAATCCGGACAGGGTCGTCTGCTTTGCGGCTGTCGCGAAGCAAATTCTTATCTTTGTCGGGCCATCTGGTTATAATTAGCAGTCTCAGGTTACTTGTCTGGGTTTTGTTCCGAGGCTGCGCACGCAGGGGCCATCTGTTTTTCGTATCTCTTTGTCTACTCTTGTCGTCTCTTGCCTCTTCTTCCTGTTTGCCCCCCTCTCTCCATAACACTATCCCAGCTCGTCGCCACCTTCTCATCTCTCTTACTGTCTTTTCGACCCCATTCTCTCTTCCAGCACGCCCCCTTTCTTCTCTTTCTTGCTCTGTTGTATTTCGCCCTTTTCCACACGCCGTCTCGTCATTCTATTTTTATTCTCTCGCTTCCCTCTTCCTCGTATTCCTTCACACATATCCCTCCATCTCCTCTCTTCGCTGTCTCCCATCTTCATATTCCACCTTCTATCACACCCATCGCGCATTGCTCTCGCACTCCTGCTCTTTGCTGTCTCCCCTCGCCACCTAGCTCCCCTATCCCCGCACTCCCCTTGCGCACACCCCTCCCTCCGCGTCTCTGCACATCTCCCCATCTCATGTTTAACTTCCTGTGTCACTCCTGTTGTGTGGCAGTCGCGCTGTCCTCCGCGTGCTTGGCTGTCAGCAGGCATATGTGGTGATTTGTGCACGGGGTGAATTTTGCCTGTGGACCAGTCTCTTTGTTGACAGCTGTTTACAGGTGGCCCTATGACAGAACATCACTCTCCGAAACAGCTGTGTGGAGGCTTCTGTGTGATAGCCTTTGGTCCCCAAGGTTAACTGTTTCCAGCCTCCTCTGTTGCAGTCCCGTTGCCCTTTCCTTGTGTGTCAGACTTCATGCCTCTTTGTGGCTGTCGCTATAACTTTCTGTGGGCTGAGACTGGGGTACGTTTTGGTGCAGTCTTACTGTCCTCCGTGTAGGGAGGTGTCAGAAGGTTTGGCAGTTGCATCCTCGCTGCCCTCCGTGTAGGTGCTGTCAGTGGGCTGGGCGGTTGCAGTACCACTCTCCTCCCTGTGGACAGCTCCTGAAGGTTGCTCCCGGCAGTCTCACAGACCTCTCTGGGTGGCATGTCTGCAGCATCCTTTTTGGCAGTCTAGCTGCACCTCTGGTGGGCACCTTTGTCAGGTCTGTTCTGTTCGAGCCTCACCCCCTCCATTGCAGGGTGATGCTGGCAGTATTATTGTCCTCACAACAGATGTCTGATAACACACAGAACAGAAGTGCTGTGTTTTTACATTGATGGAAGAGCAGTCCAATATCAGCAGTCACATACCGCATTCTGGGAAATCTGGTTGGCTGTCCCTGTTTCTGCAAAATATGCTAATATTTAATGACATGCCTAGTGATTCCACAATGGCAATACACCCATTGTCTGTGTTCAGTGAGTGAAATAAACATTCATATTCGGCAAAAACAACCACTATGGTGTGTGTTGTGTTGGTAACTAATGTTGTTCTCTAATGCAAGGGGAAAAGTTAAGGCCTTCAAATGGTTGTTGTTCTTTATAACCTGCCTTAGCCAGGACTTAACTATTTCAGTGTCTCCTTCTCTTGAAATGGTGACTAATTGTTTACCAATTCGGTACATCATCATGCGTAATAACGTCTTAGCTGAAGAACCTTGTACAATAAATCGAGCCATGTTGGAAAACATTGATTAGAGTGTGGGGTGAGTCTGCCTTCATTTACCCTGTACTTTTGCGCCCCCGTCAGGCATGCAGATGCACATACTTCCTGATGAGCTTGTAGTAACTGAGTTCAGCTTTAGAGGCAGTGATTGAGATGCCTGTGCCCTGGTTACTAGCAATTAGAGTTGACATGCTTGTATTTATCTTGTTCCATTGAAGTACTCATCGTTCCTTTTTTTTATCAACCCATTTGCATTCTGGATTTATTAGATCTTTCCCAATTATCTAAATTATATAGTATAGGGCTTTCGTGTCCGTTTGGGCCTCGGACAAGCTTTTTGCATTTTCTAAAAAAATATCAGCACATTTCCGAAACCAGGTAGTTCAGCCATTGTGATGCTCAGCCAAGCCCCATCAAGCACAGCCACAGACATGTGCATTCTCACATAAGTACATTCTCCACCACCCACACCAAACACACACCACCACCTATCATACCACACAACCATATCAAACTATACACCCCAAACCAAAATATACGCAACTGTGCCTCCCCAAACTCGCCACACCCTGAGAAGAATATTGTCTTCTGCGTGCTTTATTTCCCCATCGCACCTGTCTCGTCATTTCCTTCTTCTCTCTCTGCCCCCCACACACACTTTTTTTTTTTACTTTAATAATCGTGGCGCCGTCTTCTCAGACACCGCGCTATGCAATGCAATAGGTGTTGCTTTTGGTATTGTAAATAACAATGCCTTTTAATTTTTTTAAAGGCATTGCCATTTACAATCTACACACACTAACCTTAGCGTTCGCCAAGGGTGGGAACCAGAGGCAAGGGGCTTAGGGGCAAGCCAGCCTCTACTCCACAAAAGAGGGCTGCCCCTAAAATGCGTTCCTAAGGGTGTCTACAGAGTTAGGGGGAGATGCGTTACCATTGGGGGTATCTCATAAAAAAATTTCACCACACTACGCATGTGCAGCAATAACCATGTCAGTAATCGGCCCGCCACATACACTAATGCGCAGGCGCACCATTGAGACACTTCCCGCTCGCCCGCTGGCAGAGGTCTCTTTTCTCTTTTTCTGTGACAGCGAGTGCGGTAATAGAGTGACTATAGGTATGCCCGTACTAGTGGATCAGGCCCCTTATGAATCCACATCTAATACTGTTATTAGAGCTCCAAGGGCAATCCGCCTCACTAATTTCATAACGCGCATGTGCGGAATAGAGCCCCTTTTTTCCTTCTCTCGCCTACAGGCCAATGGATACACTATCGCTATGATACGCCCAGCCCCAGGTGGCCAAGCACATACGAGGAGGACACAGGAAACACACCTGTTGTCTCCACTTAACGCTCATTGCCAAACCAATGAACCACTTTACTAAAGTATATATACCCCCGGGTTTCCCTTCAGTTCCCATCGATGGGGAGACCAAGAGGACGACTCAGGGAAGCAGCTGGAAGCACTGAAGAAAGACAGTAAGAGTGTGCATGATGTTGAATGAGTGTGTGGGTGCTCCGCTTTGCTGGGATCCCACAGTACTTGGATCTCTGCCTTTGTGGAAGTCCTTTTCTCCAAACTATTTGCTTTTAAGTTGGGATGTAGAAACCTTTCACCACATGTGGGTGTGTTATGTCTCTTGTTTTCAGAAAGTCAAAGTAGGTCCTTTCACCTCTGCCCTCCCATGGAGCAAGTAGGTTAGACTATAGGGTAAGGTTCTCAATCAGTCTTTTCTTTGGTTGCAAGGATGTACGTGTCACGTGTCTCATAAAGACCAAACCACACGCGCAATAGGTATGGCGCTGCATGGATGGTACAATGTACTAGTTTTCTACATACTCAAACGTTGGTGTGTATGTTTTGTTCCTTTTTAGGTCTCGGCTAGCGAAGGCTGCGCTTGCACAGTCTCGCTTGCGAGATTTAATGTTTTCTAGTATGGGGCTTGAACCCGCCCCTCTTCTCCATTGGCTGGCTTCCTAAACGGAGGCCAGCCATTGGAGGAGAGGGGAGTCTGTCCATTTAAGCCCCATCTTTTTCGGATTCGGGGGCGTGTTTTTTACTTTCTTTCTCTCCTCTGGAATGTAAACATTCCAGCCAATGGCAAGAGGAGAGAAAGAAAAACACGCCCCCGAATCTGACGCTGCGTTTCTCCGAGGCATTTCTGCTTGACCTCGGAGAAAGATGGTGGTGTTCATGGCGTCATCCCCGTCCACGGTCCGGCTGGTGCTCGTCCCCTCCCCCTGCTCTCGGCTCCCTCGGTGCTCCTGTGTTGGGCTGCTGCTCTGGTCTCCTCCCCCTGTCCTCTCCGGCTGGCGCTGTTCGCTCTCCTCCCCCTGGCGCTCGCTTTCTCTCCTCGGGCTACTTTTTACTGGGTGAACTGCGTGTCCTTATTTGCCTTAGTGAATTGACACGAGACAGCTGGGATACACTGGTGATCCGTGTAAAGCGGATCGCTGCTGGTGAGTACTTTCCCTTAGATTTCACTCACACTGCGCCCCCTGTCCTATTTGGCAAGATCCATCGAGAGCCACCCGGTCAGTACCTTTGTCAAGCGCGCGCCACCCCAGGTGCCCCGCCCTCCCCCGCTCCGACCTCAGTGGCTCCCGCTTGGAAGGTCCCTCTCCTGCTACCCTGTCACGGGCCTGCACCCCTGCCCGGGCCGCTACTAGTGCGGTGAGTGCCATTTGCGACTCTTGGTTGTTGAGAAGAGGCGCCGACTGGCGCGCGGTGATGGTCTGGGATGCCCCTGGACTGACCACCTAGCCCTCTGCGAGGCTGAACTGTCTGGTTCTGCACCATCGCTCCGTGGGGGCGGTGCTGAGCCTCCTCTAGTTTCGCGAACGACGCTCTGTGGGGCTGCGGCTGGACAGCTCCCACCGCCACACAGTTTGTGATGGAGCTTCGCTGCAGCCCCCCAAGTCGCTGTTCCTGAGCTCCACCTGACAGTTTGGGGTTGCTGTTGGATGCCTGTGATTTTTAAGTCCGCTCAGAAGGTTGAGGAGAGATCCTCAGGTTTACTACCGGAGCTCCCTTTTAAACTCATTGGGATGAATTGGACATGAAGGTGAAAGTACAGCCTTCAATTTTGCGTTTTAAAATTTTCTGTTTGTAAAAGTAATCGTATGCTTCGTCTTGCATACATAGGTTTGGCAAAATGTAACTTGGTAGTTCTAAATGTTTCTCTTGGATTTGTAGTGTGTCTAGAACAGGTTAGTATTTCTTTATAGTCAATCCTTCATTGTCAATAAAATGTCCATGTTTTAAACGTTCCATTGTAATTGTCCCCGTTGCACCCTGACATGATGTGACTGTGCTGTGTACTAGGAATTTGAGCAAGACTTTAACTTCACTCACCCCCATTTGAAAGGGCATATGTGGTTCTTGAAGAGCTTTACTTGGGCAGGTACTTAGTACCTGTATTTAACTTCATTTTGGTAGGAAGCGTGCCTGCAGTTCTTGGAAACGGTGCAATACTATTAGTGGCAGACTACTGGCCCTTCCCAGTAACAGACAGGTACTCTTGGATAGTTAGTACTTGTATTCGTTCCAAGCACTACAATCATGGTATTCGGTACTAAAATATTCACGGCAGCCTGTATGTAGGTTTTTAGGTCTCGGCTAGTGAAGGCTGCGCTTGCGCAGGCTCGCTTGCGAGATTTAATGACTTGGAGAAGAGGGGCTTGCACCCGCCCCTCTTCTCCACTCTTCTCCATTGGCTGGCCTCTTCAATGCTGGCCAGCCATTGGATAAGAGGTTTGTCACTCCAAACAGGCCCCGTCCTTTTCGGATTCGGGGGCGTGTTTTTTTCAACTTTTCTAATTATCGCTGGCCGGCCCTTTTTTCGCTGGTGGGCGTGTTTTGTTTTTTTTTGGTTTTCACCCTTTCCACGGTCATTTTCGTGTCTGTTGCTGTGAGGCGAAGTCTTCCCGAAGCAGTATGGTAAGTAATGTTTTATGTTTTCATTGTTTTGTTGTTTGTTTTATCTAACTTTGTCTTTGTTTCTTTGTTACAGGGCTTCCCCGGTGCTTCCCCGGTTTGTTTTGTTACGGTGCCGCGTAGCGCTTTCCCCGGTATGGATGTTGCTGTTTGCGGGACTTGGGTAAGGCATTTTCTATGTTTTGTCACTAACTCTGTTTTTTTTGTGTTTGTTTTCAGGGCTTCAGCGGTCTGTGGCGTTCCGGTGCAGCGTCGTGCATGGAGCGCTTTCCCCGGTATGTATGTTGCTGTTTGCGGGACTTGGGAAAGGCATTTTCTATGTTTTGTCACTAACTCTGTTTTTTTTCTGTTTGTTTGCAGGGCTTCAGCGGTCTGTGGCGTTCCGGTGCAGCGTCGTGCATGGAGCGCTTTCCCCGGTATGTATGTTGCTGTTTGCGGCGACTTGGGTAAGGCATTTTCTATGTTTTGTCACTAACTCTGTTTTTTTTGTGTTTGTTTTCAGGGCCTCAGCGGTCTGTGGTGTTCCGGTGCAGCGTCGTGCATGGAGCGCTTTCCCCGGTATGTATGTTGCTGTTTGCGGGACTTGGGTAAGGCATTTTCTATGTTTTGTCACTAACTCTGTTTTTTTTGTGTTTGTTTTCAGGGCTTCAGCGGTCTGTGGCGTTCCGGTGCAGCGTCGTGCATGTAGCGCTTTCCCCGGTATGTTTGTTGCTGTTTGCAGGACTTGGGTAAGGCATTTTCTATGTTTTGTCACTAACTATGTTTTTTTTCTGTTTGTTTTCAGGGCTTCAGCGGTCTGTGGCGTTCAGGTGCAGCGTCGTGCATGGAGCGCTTTCCCCGGTATGTATGTTGCTGTTTGCGGGACTTGGGTAAGGCATTTTCTATGTTTTGTCACTAACTATGTTTTTTTCTGTTTGTTTGCAGGGCTTCAGCGGTCTGTGGCGTTCCGGTGCAGCGTCGTGCATGGAGCGCTTTCCCCGGTATGTATGTTGCTGTTTGCGGGACTTGGGTAAGGCATTTTCTATGTTTTGTCACTAACTCTGTTTTTTTTCTGTTTGTTTTCAGGGCTTCAGCGGTCTGGGTCGTTCCGGTGCAGCGTCGTGCATGGAGCCCTTTCCCCGGTATGTATGTTGGTGTTTGCGGGACTTGGGTAAAGCATTTTCTATGTTTTTTAACTAACTCTGTTTTTTTTCTGTTTGTTTTCAGGGCTTCAGCGGTCTGTGGCGTTTCGGTGCAGCGTCGTGCATGGAGTGCTTTCCCCGGTATGTATGTTGCTGTTTGCGGGACTTGGGTAAGGCATTTTCTATGTTTTGACACTAACTCTGTTTTTTTTCTGTTTGTTTTCAGGGCTTCAGCGGTCTGTGGCGTTCCGGTGCAGCGTCGTGCATGGAGCCCTTTCCCCGGTATCTATGTTGCTGTTTGCGGGACTTGGGTAAGGCATTTTCTATGTTTTGTCACTAACTCTGTTTTTTTTCTGTTTGTTTTCAGGGCTTGAGCGGTCTGTGGCGTTCCGGTGCAGCGTCGTGCATGGAGCGCTTTCCACGGTATGTATGTTGCTGGTTGCGGGACTTGGGTAAGGCATTTTCTATGTTTTGTCACTAACTCTGTTTTTTTTCTGTTTGTTTTCAGGGCTTCAGCGGTCTGTGGCGTTTCGGTGCAGCGGTTCCGGTGCAGCGTAGCGCTTTCCCCGGTATGTATGTTGCTGTTTGCGGGACTTGGGTAGGGCATTTTCTATGTTTTTTAACTAACTCTGTTTTTGGTCTATTTGTTTTCAGGGATTCAGCAGTCTCTGCCGTTCCTGTGCTGTGTCGTACCTTCTGCTTTTAGGTAAGAGTATGCAATTTTTTATTATTTTCTTACAATATTAATTTGGGTAGTGTTTGACGTTTAACCTTTATTTAATTTTATTTGTCATGTTTTGGGTGCAATAGTAATAGAGGTGTTTATTGTTGAAAGTGCTGTTTATTTTTTGGGGATGTGCAATTCATTGTTTGACTATGGACGGGTGGGGCACGTTTTCTTGTGAATCTGCTGTTGTCGGACTGTTGATTGTTTCCAGGTGTCACGGTAGGCGGAAGAGAGCTACAAACAGGTAAGGGAATGATTTCTATAAGTTTAATGTTCTTTCAAAGATTACTTTGGATGTAAATGTAATATGTGTATTGTAACTAACTCTGTTTTTTTCAGGTTCTTTACAGGGCTTCAGCGGTGTGTGGCGTTCCGGTGCAGCGTCGTGCATGGAGCCCTTTCCCCGGTATGTATGTTGCTGTTTGCAAGACTTGGGTATGGCATTTTCTATGTTTTTTAACTAACTCTGTTTTTTTTCTGTTTGTTTTCAGGGCTTCAGCGGTCTCTGCCGTTCCTGTGCTGTGTCATACCTTCTGCTTTTAGGTAAGAGTATGCAATTTTTTATTATTTTCTTACAATATTAATTTGGGTAGTGTTTGACGTTTAACCTTTATTTAATTTTATTTTTCATGTTTTCGGTGCAATAGTAATAGAGGTGTTTATTGTTGGAAGTGCTGTTTATTTTTGGGGGATGTGCAATTCATTGTTTGATTATGGGAGTGTGGGGTACGTTTTCTTGAGAATCTGCTGTTGTCAGATTGTTGATTGTTTCCGGGTGTCACGGTAGGCGGAAGAGAGCTACAAACAGGTAAGGGAAATAATTCTATATAAGTTTAATGTTCTTTCAAAGATTAATTTGGATGTAAATATAATATGTCTATTGTAACTAACTCTGTTTTTTTTCTGTTTCTTTGTAGGCCTTCAGCGGTCTGTGGCGTTCCGGTGCACCGTCGTGCAGGGAGCGCTTTCCCCGGTATGTATGTTGCTGTTTGCGGGACTTGGGTAGGGCATCTTCTATGTTTTCTAACTAACTCTGTTTTTTTATTGTGTTTGTTTACAGGGCTTCAGCGGTCTGTGGCGTTCCGGTGCAGCGGTGTGCAGGGAACGCTTTTTCCGGTATGTATGGTGGTGTTTGCGGGTCTTAGGTAAGGCATATTGTAAGTTTTTTAAGTAACTCTGTTTTTTCTGTTTATTTACAGGGCTTCAGCACTCTGGGTCGTTCCGGTGCAGCATCGTGCATGGAGCGCTTTCCCCGGTATGTATGTTGCTGTTTGCGGGTCTTAGGTAAGGAATATTGTAAGCTTTGTAACTAACTCTGTTTTTTGTCTATTTGTTTTCAGGGCTTCAGCGGTCTCTGCCGTTCCTGTGCTGTGTCGTACCTTCTGCTTTTAGGTAAGAGTATGCAATTTTTTATTATTTTCTTACAATATTTATTTGGGTAGTGTTTTACGTTGAACCTTTATTTAAATTTATTTTTCATGTTTTGACTGCAATAGTAATAGAGGTGTTTTTGGTTGAAAGTGCTGTTTATTTTTGGGGGATGTGCAATTCATTGTTTGATTATGGGAGGGTGGGGCACGTTTTCTTGTGAATCTGCTGTTGTCGGACTGTTGATTGTTTCCGGGTGTCACGGTAGGCGGAAGAGAGCTACAAACAGGTAAGGGAAATAATTCTATATAAGTTTAATGTTCTTTCAAAGATTTGGATGAAAATGTAATATGTCTATTGTAACTAACTCTGTTTATTTCTGTTTCTTTACAGGGCTTCAGTGGACTGGGTCGTTCCGGTGCAGCGTAGTGCATGGAGCGCTTTCCCCGGTATGTATGGTGGTGTTTGCGTGTCTTAGGTAAGGCATACTGTAAGTTTTGTAAATAACTCTGTTTTTTTTCTATTTGTTTTCAGGGCTTCAGCGGTCTCAGCTGTTCCTGGGCTGTGTCGTACCTTCTGCTTTTAGGTAAGAGTACGCAATTTTTTATTATTTTATTACAATATTAATTTGGGTAGTGTTTTACGTTGAACCTTTATTTAATTTTATTTTTCATGTTTTGGGTGCCATAGTAATAGAGGTGTTTCTTGTTGAAAGTACTGTTTATTTTTTGGGGATGTGCAATTCATTGTTTGATTAGGGACGGGTGGGGCACGTTTTCTTGTGAATTTGCTGTTGTCGGACTGTTGATTGTTTCCAGGTGTCACGGTAGGCAGAAGAGAGCTACAAACAGGTAAGGGAATGATTTCTATAAGTTTAATGTTCTTTGAAAGATTAATTTGGATGTCAATGTAATATGTGTATTGTAACTAACTCTGTTTTTTTCAGGTTCTTTACAGGGCTTCAGCGGTGTGTGGCGTTCCGGTGCAGCGTCGTGCATGGAATGCTTTCGCCGGTATGTATGGTGCTGTTTGTGGGTTTTAGGTAAGGTATCTTTTATGTTTTGTAATGAACTCTTTTTGTTCTCTTTTTTACAGGGCTTCCCCGGTCCGTGGCGTTTCCCTGCAGCGTTGTACCTTCTTGTTTCAGGTAAGAGGGAACTATTCGAATATTTTGATTCCGACAGTTTGTTTGGGTAATCTTTGATTTAAGCTTTGTTTAATTATATATTTGAATGTTTTTTAATCTAGAGTAAGACAGGCGTTTGTTTACGAAAGTAATGTCACGTGTATTTTGTGTGGGATGCATTATTTTAAGACGTGAGGGTGGTGCACGTTTTTTTATTGAATCTGCTGTTGGGGGAGTGTGACAGTCTTTTCCAGATCGCACGGTAGACGGGACGCAGCTACAGACAGGTAAGTGTAATTCGTTTATACGTTTTATGTTCTATTTGCAATTACTTTTACTGTGATTATAATGTTTGTATGTTTGACATTATGGTTGTTATTTATCGATACTGTAATTTTTTTCGCACTGTTTTAGTAGTTATTGTTGGATTTAAGGCTGTTTGCTAGTAATACAGGTGTTTTGTAACGAAAGTACTGTCAAGTGTATTTTGTGTGTTATTCATTATGTGAATACGTGAGGGTGGTGCACGTTTTTTTATTGAATCTGCTGTTGGGGGAGTGTCCCAGTCTTTTCCAGATGGCACGGTAGGCGGGACGCAGCTACAAACAGGTAAGTGGAATTCTTTTATACGTTTATGTTCTATTTGCAATTACTTTTACTGTTATTATAATGTTTGTACATTATCGCTACTGTTATTTTTTGCGATGTATTCTTTTAGTTATTGTTGGATCTTAGCCTGTTTGTTTCATAGTAATACAGCTGTTTAGTAACAAAAGTAAATTCATGTGTATTTTGTGTGTAATTCATTATGTGATTGCGTGAGGGTGGGGCACGTTTTTTTATTGAATCTGCTGTTGGGGGAGTGTGACAGTCTTTTCCAGATCGCACGGTAGGCGGGACGCAGCTACAAACAGGTAAGTGGAATTCTTTTATACGTTTTATGTTCTATTTGCAATTACTTTTATTATGATTACAATGTTTGTATGATTTCAACCTTTTGATAAAAGTTTGTTATTTATTCACACTGTTATTATTTTCGCTCTGTTTTATTAGTTATTGTTGGATTTTAGGCTGTTGGTTTGATAGTACTTCCGTGACAAAACACCTGTATTGCTGTCACGTGTATTGTGTGCAATTCATTATGTGATTACGTGAGGGCGGGGCACGTTTTTTTAATGAATCTGCTGTTGTGGGAGTGTGGCAGTCTTTTCCAGATGGCACGGTAGGCGGGACGTAGCTACAAACAGGTAAGTGGAATTCTTTAAAACGTTTTATGTTCTATTGGCGATTACCTTTACTGTGATTAGAATGTTTGTATGATTTTAAATTATTGATAAATGTGTTATTTTTTGACACTGTTATTATTTTCGGTCTATTTTATCAGTTATTGTAAAATTTTAGGCTGTTTGATAGCAATACAGGTGTTTTGTCACGAAAGTACTGTCACGTGTATTGTGTGCAATTCATTATGTGATTACGTGAGGGTGGGGCACTTTTTTTAATGAATCTGCTGTTGTGGGAGTGTGGCAGTCTTTTCCAGATCGCACGGTAGATGGGACGCAGCTACAGACAGGTAAGTGTAATTCGTTTATACGTTTTATGTTCTATTTGCATTTACTTTTACTGTGATTATAATGTTTGTATGTTTGATATTATGTTTGTTATTTATCGATACTGTAATTTTTTTCTCACTGTTTTAGTAGTTATTGTTGGATTTAAGGCTGTTTGTTTGCTAGTAATACTGTTGTTTTGTAACGAAAGTACTGTCAAGTGTATTTTGTGTGTTATTCATTATGTGAATACGTGAGGGTGGGGCACGTTTTTTTATTGAATCTGCTGTTGTGGGACTGTTCCAGTCTTTTCCAGATGGCACGTTAGGCGGGACGCAGCTACAAACAGGTAAGTGGAATTCTTTAAAACCTTTTATGTTCTATTTGCAATTACTTTTACTGTGATTATAATGTTTGTATGTATTTGACTTGTTGATAAATGTTTGTTATTTATTGACACTGTTATTATTTTCGGTCTATTTTATTAGTTATTGTTAAATTTTAGGCTGTTTGATAGCAATACAGGTGTTTTGTCACGAAAGTACTGTCACGTGTATTGTGTGCAATTCATTATGTGATTACGTGAGGGTGGGGCACGTTTTTTTAATGAATCTGCTGTTGTGGGAGTGTGACAGTCTTTTCCGATTGCACGGTAGGCGGAACGCAGCTACAAACAGGTAAGTGTAATTATTTTAGCCGTTTTATGTTCCAGTTGCAATAAATTTTGCTGTGATTATAATGCTTCTATGTATTTGACTTGTTGATAAATGTTTGTTATTTATTAATACTGTTATTTATTTCGCTCTATTTCATTACTTATTGTTGTTTCTCAGGCTGTTTGTTTGATACTGATACAGGTGCTTCGTAACGAATGTACTGTCACGTGTATTTTGTGTGTGAGTCATTATGTGATTACGTAAGGGTGGGACACGTTTTTTTTATTTATTGAATCTGCTGGTCTGGGAGTGTGACAGCCGTTTCCACATCGCACGGTAGGCGGAACGCAGCTACAAACAGGTAAGTGGAATTCTCTTATGCGTTTTATGTTCTATTTGCAATAGCTTTTACTGTGATTCTAATGCTTCTATGTATTTGACTTGTTGATGAATGTTTGTAATTTATTGATATTGTTATTTATTTCGCTCTATTTTATTAGTTATTGTTGTTTCTCAGGCTGTTTGTTTGATACTGATACAGGTGTTTCATAACAAATGTACTGTTACGTGTAGTTTGTGTGGGATTCATTATGTGAGGGTGGTGCACGTTTTTTTATTAAATCTGCTGTTGTCGATGTGTGCCAGTGGTTTCCAGATCGCACGGTAGGCGGAACGCAGCAACAAACAGGTAGATAGAATTTTATTTCTTTCACTTCTAGTCATTGTCTCAGTTTGTTACCTAACGAAATTTCTTAATGGTTTTTTTACAGGTATGCCCCTCTCCGGGCCGTTCCCGGAAAGCAACGTGCTTGGAGTGCTTTCCATGGGTATGTATGATGCAGTTTGCGGGTTAGAAGTAAGGAATCTTGTCTGTCTGTTATCTAACGCTTTTATTTTTACTGCTTTTTTTAACAGGGATTCCCCGGTCCGTCCCGTCCCTGGGCAGAGTCGTGCAAAGATTACTTTAGCCGGTATGTATGTTGCTGTTTGCGAGTCTTGGGTAAGACATCTTGTCTGATTCTTATTTGACTTTGACATTTTTTTTTTATTTTTTACAGTGATTCCCCGGGCCTGCCGTTCCCGTGCAGCATCGTGCATAGAGTGCTTTGCCCCGTATGTATAATTCTGTTTGCGGGTCTCAGGTAAAGCATCTAAAGGTAAGTTTCTTTAGTTACTTTATTGATTTGCCTGTATTTATAATGCGTGATGTCTAGTATTCTTTTAGTAGGTTTTAGCTTTACAACGCATTTGCGTTCAATTCCCTTTGAAAACATCTTTGTACGCAGTCAGACAGGTTGGAGCCGCATTTCCTTTTACTGCATTGCTATTTGTTCCTTGCATGCTTTCACATTCGCTTCGCACGGAATTCACACCACCTCACTAACAATGACACACACTTTTAGGCAGACATTCCTTTCATCCTTCCGAGGAAGCCCCCCACCCAAACATTAACATACGGCTAGACACCAACATTTCACACAAGCACCGTTCGTAAACAAGTGTTGCTTCTCTTTTGTTATTCATTTAAAGTAACTCCCCTTTCCTTCGGTTTTACTGTACTTAAACTAAGAGGAAACTGATTGAATATTTTGATTCCGACAGTTTGTTTGGGTAATCTTTGATTTAAACTTAGTTTAATTATATATTTGAATATTTTTTTGAGCGAGAGTAATACAGGTCTTTGTTTACGAACGTACTGTCACGTGTATTTTGTGTGGAATGCATTATTTTAAGTCGTGAGGGTGGTGCACGTTTTTTTCTTGAATCTGCTGTTAGGGGAGTGTGACAGTCTTTTCCAGATCGCACGGTAGACGGGACGCAGCTACAGACAGGTAAGTGTAATTCGTTTATACGTTTTATGTTCGAATTGCAATTACTTTTACTGTGATTATAATGTTAATAATGTATCGATACTGTTTTTTTAAACCATCTATTTTATCAGTTATTGTTGGGTCTTAGGCTGTTTGTTTGATAGTAATACCGGGGTTTTGTAACGGAAGTACTGTCACATGTATTTGGTGTGCAATTCATTATGTGATTACGTGAGGGTGGGCCACGTTTTTTTAATGAATCTGCTGTTGTGGGAGTGTGACAGTCTTTTCCGATTGCACGGTAGGCGGAACGCAGCTACAAACAGGTAAGAGAATTTTTTTTATACGTTTTATGTTCTATTTGCAATTACTTTTACTGTGATTATAATGTTTGTAATTTATCGATACTGTTCTTTTTTGCCATGTATTTTATTAGTTATTGTTGGATCTTAGCCTGTTTGTTTGATAGTAATACAGGTGTTTAGTAACGAAAGTAAAGTCACGTGTATTTTGTGTGCAATTCATTATGTGATTACGTGCGGGTGGGGCACGTTTTTTATTATTGAATCTGCTGTTGTGGGAGTGTGACAGTCTTTTCCAGATCGCACGGTAGACGGGACGCAGCTACAAACAGGTAAGTGAAATTCTTTTATACGTTTTTTGTTCTATTTGCAATTGCTTTTACTGTGATTAGAATGTTTGTATGATAATCTTTTGATAAATGTTTGTTATTTATTCACACTGTTATTATTTTCGCTCTGTTTTATTAGTTATTGTGGATTTTTAGGCTGTTGGTTTGATAGCAATACAGGTGTTTTGTCACGAAAGTACTGTCACGTGTATTGTGTGCAATTCATTATGTGATTACGTGAGGGTGGGGCACGTTTTTTTAATGAATCTGCTGTTGTGGGAGTGTGACAGTCTTTTCCAGATGGCACGGTAGGCGGGACGCAGCTACAAACAGGTAAGTGAAATTCTTTTATACGTTTTATGTTCTATTTGCAATTAGTTTTACTGTGATTATAATGTTTGTAATTTATCGATACTGTTCTTTTTTGCGATGTATTTTCTTAGTTATTGTTGGATCTTAGCCTGTTTGTCTGATAGTAATACAGGTGTTTAGTAACGAAAGTAAATTCATGTGCATTTTGTGTGTAATTCATTATGTGATTACGTGAGGGTGGGGCACGTTTTTTAATGAATCTGCTGTTGTGGGAGTGTGACAGTCTTTTCCAGATGGCACGGTAGGCGGGACGCAGCTACAAACAGGTAAGTGGAATTCTTTAACAACTTTTATGTTCTATTGGCGATTGCTTTTACTGTGATTAGAATGTTTGTATGATTTTAACTTATTAATAAATGTTTGTTATTTATTGACACTGTTATTATTTTAGGCCTATTTTAGTAGTTATTGTTGAATTTTAGGCTGCTTGCGAGCAATACAGGTGTTTTGACACGAAAGTACTGTCATGTGTATTGTGTGCAATTCATTATGTGATTACGTGAGGGTGGGGCACGTTTTTTTATTAATGAATCTGCTGTTGTGGGAGTGTGACAGTCTTTTCCGATTGCACGGTAGGCGGAACGCAGCTACAAACAGGTAAGTGATATTCTTTTATACGTTTTATGTTCTATTTGCAATTACTTTTACTGTGATTATAATGTTTGTAATTTATCGATACTGTTCTTTTTTGCGATGTATTTTCTAAGTTATTGTTGGCTCTTAGCCTGTTTGTTTGATAGTAATGCAGGTGTTTAGTAACGAAAGTAAAGTCACGTGTATTTTGTGTGCAATTCATTATGTGATTACGTGAGGGTGTGGCATGTTTTTTTATTGAATCTGCTGTTGTGGGAGTGTGACAGTCTTTTCCAGATCGCACGGTAGGCGGAACGCAGCTACAAACAGGTAAGTCTAATTATTTTAGCCGTTTTATGTTGTATTTGCAATAACTTTTGCTGTGATTATAATGCTTCTATGTATTTGACTTGTTGATAAATGTTTGTTATTTATTGATACTGTTATTTATTTCGCTCTATTTCATTACTTATTGTTGTTTCTCAGGCTGTTTGTTTGATACTGATACAGGTGCTTTGTAACGAATGTACTGTCACGTGTGTTTTGTGTGTGAGTCATTATGTGATTACGTAAGGGTGGGACACGTTTTTTATTTATTGAATCTGCTGGTCTGGGAGTGTGACAGCCGTTTCCACATCGCACGGTAGGCGGAACGCAGCTACAAACAGGTAAGTGGAATTCTCTTATGCGTTTTATGTTCTATTTGCAATAGCTTTTACTGTGATTCTAATGCTTCTATGTATTTGACTTGTTTATGAATGTTTGTTATTTATTGATATTGTTATTTATTTTGCTCTAGTTTATTAGTTATTGTTGTTTCTCAGGCTGTTTGTTGACACTGATACAGGTGTTTCGTAACAAATGTACTGTTACGTGTAGTTTGTGTGGGATTCATAATGTGATTACGTGAGGGTGGTGCACGTTTTTTTATTAAATCTGCTGTTGTAGAAGTGTGCCATTGGTTTCCAGATCGCACGGTAGGCGGAACGCAGCAACAAACAGGTAGATAGAATTTTATTTTTTTCACTTCTAGTCATTGTCTCAGTTTGTTACCTAACAAAATTTCTTTCTGGTTTTTTTACAGGTATGCCCCTCTCCGGGCCATTCCCGGTAAGCAACGTGCTTGGAGTGGTTTGGTATGTATGATGCGGTTTGCGGGTTAGAAGTAAGGAATCTTGTCTGTCTGTTATCTAACGCTTTTATTTTTACTGCTTTTTTTACAGGGATTCCCCGGTCCGTCCCGTCCCTGGGCGGCGTCGTGCAAAGATTGCTTTACCCGGTATGTATGTTGCTGTTTGCGGGCTTTGGGTAAGACATCTTGTCTGATTCCTATTTGACTTAGACATTTTTTTTTTTTTTTTACAGGGCTTCCCCGGGCCTGCCGTTCCCGTGCAGCATCGTGGATAGAGTGCTTTGCCCCGTATGTATAATTCTGTTTGCGGGTCTTAGGTAAAGCATCTAAAGGTAAGTTTCTTTACTTACTTTATTGATTTTTCTGTATTTATAATGCGTGATGTCTAGTATTCTTTTAGTAGGTTTTAGCTTTACAGCGCATTTGCGTTCAATTCCCTTTGAAAACACCTTTGTACGCAGTCAGACAGGTTGGAGCCGCATTTCCTTTTACTGCATTGCTATCTGTTCCATGCATGCTTTCACATTCGCTTCGCACGGAATTCACACCTCCTCACTAACAATGACACACATTTTCAGGCAGACATTCCTTTCATCCTTCCGAGGAAGCCCCCCACCCAAACATTAACATACGGCTAGACACCAACATTTCACACACGCGCTGTTCGTAAACAAGTGTTGCTTCTCTTTTGTTATTCATTTAAAGTAACTCCCCTTTCCTTCGGTTTTACTGTACTTAAACTCGAAGAGCAGCCATTCTAAAACATTTCGTGGGTCAATGTCATCTGGTACGAGCTAAACTATCTCTTTTGCGAACAGGTAAGTAACTTCAAACATTGCAATTGAAATACGCTTGTGCATTGCCGTTTAAAAAATAAACCCATTGAATGTCTTACATCGTGTTTTTCTAATGTAAAGTGCAGGTGTTTTACAATTTAAACCTTTGCAAACATGTTTTGCTTTTTAAGTAACGAAGTTAGTTTGGTATCTTGCTGCCTTAATTTTCCAAGCCGCGATTATTTTATTTTAAAACGAAATCATTTGCTAACATATTTGGGACATTTTAGAAGGGACACGCACGCACACCACATTTTCTTGCTACTTTTGTTTTCGCTGCTATTACTATATACATTACAGTACCGCTTCGCGATCGTTTGCCGTGTATTTCATACTTAGTGAAGCGCTCTCTGCATAATAGACTTTCCCCTCGCTTGCATTTCAGACTTGCTACTGTTGTCAGGGATTGTACAATTATTCGTTAAAACAGAACTTAGAATGCATAAACCCATTGAATGTCTTAAATTGTGTTTTACTAATGTAAAGTGCAGTTGTTTTACAATTTAAACTTTTGCAAACATGTTTTGCTTTTTAATTGACGGAGTTGGTTTGGTATCTTGCTGCCTTTCATTTTCCAAGCCGCGATTATTTTAATATGCTACGAAATCATTTGCAGACATATATTGGGCAGAATTTAGAAGGGACACGCACGCACACCACATTATTTTGCTACTTTGGCTTTAGCCGCTATTAGTATATACATTACAGTACCGCTTCGCGATCGTTTGCCGTGTATTTCATACTTCGTGAAGCGCTCTCTGCATAATAGACTTTCCCCTCGCTTGCATTTCAGACTTGCTACTGTTGTCAGGGATTGTACAATTATTCATTAAAACAGAACTTAGAATGCATAAACCCATTGAATGTCTTAAATCGTGTTTTACTAATGTAAAGTGCAGTTGTTTTACAATTTAAACTTTTGCAAACATGTTTTGCTTTTTAATTGACGGAGTTGGTTTGGTATCTTGCTGCCTTTCATTTTCCAAGCCGCGATTATTTTAATTTGCAACGAAATCATTTGCAGACATATATTGGGCAGAATTTAAAAGGGACACGCACGCACACCACATTATTTTGCTACTTTGGTTTTAGCCGCTATTAGTATATACATTACAGTACCGCTTCGCTATCGTTTCCCATGTAGTTCATACTTAGTGAAGCGCTCTCTGCATAATAAACTTTCCCCTCGCTTGCATTTAAGACTTGCTACTGTTGTCAGGGATTGTACAATTATTCGTTAAAACACAACTTAAAATGCATAAACCCATTAAATGTCTTACATCATGTTTTTCTAATGTAAAGTGCAGTTTTTTTACAATTTCAACCTTTGAAAACATGTTTTGCTTTTTAATTAAGGAAGTTCGTTTGGTATCTTGCTGCCTTTAATTTTCCAAGCCGCGGTTATTTTAATTTGCAACTAAATCATTTGCTAACATATATTGGACAGAATTTAGAAGGGACACACACGCACACCACATTACCTTGCTACTTTTGCTGTCGCCGCTATTAAATACATTACAGTGCCGCTTCGCTATCGTTTGCCGTGTATTTTATACTTAGTGAAGCGCTCTCTGCATAATAGACTTTCCCCTCGCTTGCATTTCAGACTTGCTACTGTTGTCAGGGATCATACAATTATTCGTTAAAACACAATTTGGAATGCAAAAACCCATTAAATGTCTTACATGGTGTTTTTCTAATGTAAAGTGCAGTTGTTTTACAATTTAAACCTTTGCAAACATGTTTTTCTTTTTAATTAGCAAAGTTCGTTTGGTATCTTGCTGCATTTAATTTTCCAAGACGCGATTATTTTAAATTTGCACCGAAAGCATTTGCGGGCATAAATTAGGTAGAATTTAGAAGGGACACGCACGCACACCACATTGCCTTGCTACTGTTGCTTTCGCCGCTATTACTAGATACATTACGGTACCGCTTTGCTATCGTTTGCCGTGTATTTCATACTTAGTAGAGGCGCTCTCTGCATAATAGACTTTGCCCTTGCTTGCATTTTAGACTTGCTGCTGTTGTCAAGGATCGTACAATTATTTGTTAAAACACAACTTAAAATGCCTTTTGCTTTGGAAGCGCTTACTACTGTTAGTTGCATGTATTACAACTGTTTCAATTTTGTTATGCATTTTAAGTAACTCTCATTTATTTCTCTTTTCCTATACTTGAACTGGAAGAGCAGCCATTCTAACCATTTTGTGGGTCAACGTCATCCATTATACATTGCAAACTGAATTATCTCTGTTTCAAAAAGGTACGTAACTTCTAACATAGCAATTGGAATACGCTTGCGCACTGCCATTTTTTTTTTAAATGCATCGATTTTCAAAAAAAGAGTTTCTCGCATTTGAAGTACAGTTGCTTTACAAGTTGCATCTTTGCCAACCTGTTTTACTTTATAATTATGGAAGTTAGTTTGGTATCTTGCAGACCTTAATTTTAGATGCTGCCATTTTTTACCTTTGACACGAACTGCTTGCCTAACATATTAGTTATACTTTTAAAGGAAACCACACGCGCAGTACATTAACTTGCTGCTTTTGCTGTTACCGCTAATACTAGACTTATTACGGTAACGCTTCGCTATCGTTTGCCGTGTGTTTCATACTTAGTGAAGCACTCTCTGCATAAGATACTTTAGCCTCGCTTGCATTACAAACTTGCTACTGTTGCCAGTGATCATGCAATTATAGGCTAATACACAAATGTAGCAGCCTTTGAATTTTAATGCGCTTACTACTGTTAGTTACATGTGTTACAACTGTTTCACTTTTGTTGCCAAAATGTGTTTCGTGATACAAAACGTTTCTGTCAAGTGGTTTTTGACGTAAGTCTACTTTTGTATTTCACTTTTTGCCTAGGATTGCAGTTATGGTGCACACATTCAATAGGCTTTTGCTCATTGCTTTTCGGCATGCTTTACATTTGAATACATTTACCATCTTCCTTTCGGCCTCTTTGCAGATGCTTTCAGGTTACATTGTTTACTTATAAGTTTCATCTAAAGTGCGTATTTACCTTATTTACTCTGTGACGCTTCTATGCAAATTTATCCAACTGAAACAAGTGTGTGACGACGGGGTAAAAGGGGGAGGGGGCTTATCGTTATACTAACAGTGACCTTTTAATGTGTAAGAGCATGCTGCTTTTTACTAGCAGCTGACACAATAAGTCTATGCCAATCTGGAGCCATAAGGATATACTAACTACCTTTTTCGGTGCTCTCATTGATAATGCAGGGAGAAAAGGAGTCCAGCCATTCCTTTAAGCAACTCCAATAAGCCTACTTTCCACTAGGACACAGTAAGTTATTCCGCATATTACACTGCAAACAAAGATGACATTTTTGTGTTAGACCTCTTATTCTGCAAGACACTCATAACGGTCTATCAACACTATACTAAACATTCTTCAAAACTTCATAACCTACACCCAGTATCTTACACACTATATCACGCAAGTATGCTACGTACTCTCTACCGCATACTCTTTCAAAAATAATTTCTTACATGCATCCGCATTAATATGCTTTCTATACTATGCACTCTTCCTTATGTGCACTCTGTGCTATGCATAGGCTATACTAAGCATACTCTGGACTATACATACTCTTTACTATGCACAGTCTCTACTATGCACACTCTGTACCAATCACAAAAGGTAACACATTTCCTATCCTAAGCCTCTCTCTTACACCCTATTTCCAACACACTCTTTATTACCGGCTTGAATACAGTCTTTCCCACACACTCCTCATCATGCACTTTGCACCATGCACTCTCCATTACACATTCCATACCACACACTCTTTTGCCCACTTTCTCATTGACACTCCCTTCCATCCACTCTCTACAATACACACTGCTTGTGTGACTTAGCGCGTGTAACTTAGCGCACGTAACTTAGCGCACGTAACTTAGCGCGAGTAACTTAGCGTGTGTGACATTACGTTGCACGCGCTGTTGCGCGCGCTCTGTTGCGCGATCTCTACCACACGCTCTCTGCCACATGCTCTCTCCAACACTATAATTTTACATACTCTTTACCATACTACCTGTTGTACACATTTTTATGTACATCTCCTCAACATGCACCACAGTTAATGCTTACATCTCTACTACCTTTATTATCCTCACTACTATCCTTTATTATTTGGACCCTACATACACTACTCTTACTCCTTGCTACTCCTTTATGTATACTACACACTGGCTCTTCTTTACTCTCCTCTTTGTTTCCCTTGCTTTTTCATACTTTGAACCTCTAAGTTGACAATAGCTGATGATGAGAAAGTGAGCATGCAGGTGAGAACCAATCTGCAAACTCCAATGGTGTTACTTACGTGAGGCACTGTCAACTTTTTCTGCAAGTTTTTCCTTTTTCTATCTCTGTTTTCAACATTAATAGTAACACTCCCCACCATGCATTTTACACCATACATTCTCCATTACACATTCCACACCACACACTCTTTAGTGTACATTCTCATTCACACTCTATTCCATCCACTCTCTACAGCACACTCATTGTGTGACTTGACACATGTGGCTTAGTGCGTGTGCCTTAGTGCGTGTGACTTAGTGCGTGTGACTTAGCACCAGACACGTTTTAAGGCATGGGCAAAGTGGGCTCTGGCCCAGGGCCACAGCCTTTCAGGAGGCCCCTTGTTAGAGCCAGCTCTGTCCTGCAGAGTCTTGCCCTGGTGACCTTGAGTAATTCTTAGACAGATTGTTTTACATACTGCTTTCCTTTAATTTATTTTTAATGTGAGTGATGTGGTAGAATCTATTACAGACATTTTGCAGAGAAATGTTGTGTTTATGTTTCATGCAAAATCCATTAAAAAAAGGTTTGTTTAGATCAAAAGAGAGGGTGTCACAGAGGTTATTTGCAGTAATGTTAGTGAGCTGCTGCTGTGTTACAATATTGAAAACACATCACTTCCCCTGAATGTTAGATTTAAACACATTTAGAATTTGAACTAGTGTGCCTGTGCAGTGTCAGTGACCTGGCCGAAGGGGCACGAAAAAGCTGAAATTGGATCATAAATTCAAAGCTTTTCCAAACAGGGGCCCCCAAAATACGTTTGGCCCAGGGCCCCAAAAATCCTTAAGATGTCCCTGCTTAGCACGTGTGACTTAGCGCATGTGACTTAGCGCATGTCACTTAGCATGTGCGACTTGACACGTGCACCATAGCGCGTGTGACTTAGCACGTGTAACATAGCGCGTGTGACATTAAGTTGCACCCGCTCTGTTGCATGTGCTCTGGTTACAGCCTGTATGACACTCTCTGTACCACGGGCTCTCCACCACAGGATCTCTGCCACACACTCTACGGCACACGCTTTCTCACACGCTATCTTTTGCCATGTGCTTTCACATGCTACCTACTGTGCAAATTTTAAAACGCATCTCCTCTACATGCACCGTAGCTAATGCTTACAACTCTACTACCTTTATTATCCTCACTACTATCCGTTAGTATCGGGCAAACACTACATACACTACTCTTACTGCTCTCTATACTCCTTCATGTATACTACACACTGTCCCTTCTTTGTTCTCACTTTTTTTTTGCCTTAATTTTTCACACTTTCAACCTCTACGGTGACAATAGCTAATGATGAGAAAGTGAGCATGCAGGTGAGAACCAATCTGCAAACTCCAATAGTGTTACTTATGTGAGGCACTGTCAACTTTTTTGGCAACTTTTTTCTTTGACTAACTCTATGTTTTCACCAGTAATAGAATTTATTTCTCTATATACACTCTTTCCCACGCCTGCTTGCCCACGCCCTCTTGCCCACGCCCTCTTGCCCACGCCCTCTTTCACATTCAAATACATTTCCCATCTTCCTTGCAGGCCTCTTTGATAATGCTTTCACGTTACATTGTTTAGTTTTAAGTTTCATCTAAAACGCGTATTTACATTATTTACTCTGTGACGCTTCTATGCAAATTTATCAAACTGAAACAAATGTGTGGCAAGGAGGGGAAGGGAGGGGGCCTTATCCTTATACTAACAGTGGCATTTTAATGTGTGATGCTCGTTATCCTTTTTGGGGGGGGAGGGGGATTTCACAACGTACGCTTGCGGGGCTAGGTATACTTCTCAAAATAATTTCATTGATTCTTATTAGTTAATTATTTTCATAGTATGCTGTACAAACATTGGCCTTCATGTATGTATTAACCGCAGTAATGCAGATATTACTGCACAATTGTTTTTTTGCAATTATGCTTCACGATACAATACATTTTTGAAGTCAGAACGTATGCCTTATAAATTAAAATTGTAATGTACTAAGTGCTGCATTGGCAGTTTTTGGCATACTGCATCTATATGGTCCATACCGCGCATCCTGAAACTTTTAGTGCAGCAAAGTAGCACATGTTGTGGAGAGAGTTGCCATGATGCTAAAAGTCAATGCCAAAGGTATAAGGTTGCCAAAACACAATATGTATACTTAAAGCAAAGGAAATTATGGGATCGGTTTTGGCAATTCCAGTAGCATGCTGCTTTTTACTAGCAGCTGACATAATAAGTCTATGCCAAACTGGAGCCATAAGGATATACTAACTACCTTTTTCGGTGCTCTCATTGCTAATGCAGGGAGAAAAGGAGTCCAGCGATTCCTTTAAGCAACTCCAATAAGCCTACTTTCCACTAGGATACAATAAGTTATTCCACATATTAAACTGCAAACAAACATGCCATTTTTATGTTAGGCCTCTTATTCTGCGCAACACTCAAACGGTCTATAAACACTACGCTAAACATTCTTCTATACTTCATAACCTACATCCAGTATCTTACACACTATATCACGCAAGTATGCTACGTACTCTCTACCACATACTCTTTCGGACACAATTTCTTACATGCATTCGAATTAATATGCTCTCTATACTATGCACTTTTCCTTATGTGCACTCTATGCTATGCATAGGCTATACTAAGCACACTCTGGGCTATACACTCTCTTTACTACGCACACTCTTTACTATGCACACTCTGTACCAATCACAAAATGCAACCCATTTCCTACCCTAAGCCTCTCTCTTACACACTATTTGCAACACAACACACTCTTTATTACCAGCTTTAATACAGCCTTTCCCACACACTCCTCATCAGGCACTCTACATTACACATTTCATACCACACACTCTTTTGCCCACTGTCTCATTGATACTCCCTTCCCCACTATCTACAATACACACTGCTTGTGTGACTTAGCGCGCGTAACTTAGCATACGTGACTTTGTGCGCATAACTTAGCGCGCGTGACTTAGCGCATGTGACATGTTGCACGCGCTCTGTTGCACGCGCTCTGCTGCACGCGCTCTGTTGCACGCGCTCTGTTGCACGCGCTCTCTGCCACACGCTCTCTGACACATGCTCTCTGGTACACTATGGTTTTGCATACTCTTTACAATGCTACACATTTTTATGTACATCTCCTCAACAGGCATCACAGCTAATGCTTACATCTCTACTACCTTTATTATCCGCACTCCCCACCATGCATTTTACACCATGCATTCTCCATTACACATTCCACACCACACACTCTTTTGCACACATTCTCATTCACACTCTCTTCCATCTACTCTCTACAGCACACTCATTGCGTGACTTGATACATGTGGATTAGCGTGTGTGACTTAGCGCGTGTGACTTAGTGCGTGTGACTTAGCGCGTGTGACTTAGCACGTGTGACTTAGCGCGTGTGACTTAGCGCGTGTGACTTAGCGCATGTGACTTAGCGCATGTGACTTAGCGCATGTGACTTAGCGCATGTGACTTAGCGCACGCATGTGACTTAGCGCATGTGACTTAGCATGCACTCTTTGGCACTTACTCTTTCCCACACACTCTTAACACACGTACTCTACTGCACACATTTTTAGGCACACCTCTATATACATCATAGTTAATGCTTGCTTTTTTACTAGATCCATAGCCCAAACAGCACCATACATACCGGGGAAAGCGCTCCATGTACGACGCTGCACCGGAACGACCCAGACTGCTGAAGCCCTGGAAACAAACAGATAAACACAGAATTAGTTACAAAACGTTCAATATGCATTACATAACTCCCACAAACAGCAGCATACATACCAGAGAAAGTGCTCCATGTACGACACTGCACTAGAACGAAAGAGACCGGGGAAGCCCTGTAAAGAAACAAAAAAAAAACAGAGTTAGTTAGAAAACATAGAGGATGCCTTACCCAAGTCCCGCTAACAGTAACATACATACCGGGGAAAGCGCTCCCTGCACGACAGTGCACCGGAACGCCACAGACCACTGAAGCCCTGCAAACAAACAGAAAAAAAACAGAGTTAGTTACAAAACATAGAGGATGCCTTACAAAGACAAAGGTAGATAAAAAGCAAGGCAACAACAAAACAATAAAAAGCATAAAACATTGCTTACCATACTGCTTCAGGAAGACTTTGCCTCACAGCAACAGACACGAAAATAACCCTGAAAAGGGTGAAGCAAAATAAAATTTAAAAAAAACGGCCACCAGCAAAGACGGGTCGGGCTGCCAGAAAGAGAAAAGTAGCAAAAAATTACGCCCCTGATTTTGAAAAGGGCAGGGCCTGTTCGGAGAAACAAACCTCTTCTACAATGGCTGGCCAGCATTCAAAGAGGCCAGCCAATGGAATAGGGGAGGGAAGAGGGGCGGGCCAAAAAAAGCAATAAATAGATGGCTGTGCACACTCAAATAATATATTATTGCTTTTTAAGAACTGAGCAAAATGGAAAGTTTCAATGGAGTATTCAAATTGAAAGTCAAATGAAGCAGTATGTATGTGTGTGTGTAGGTTTGTGTAAATGCCTGTGTGACATGTTAAAAAAGTGAGTAGAAAACCACATTTGGCATTAGCTGTTGATGAGAAAGTGAGCATGCAGGTGTAAACCAATCGGCAAACTCCAATGGTGTTAATAACGTGAGGCGATGTCAACTTTTAGGTTTAAGTAGTTCAGTTTATTATATAGCAATATAGTTTAGTTCTCTGCAAACACTCTTTACCATGCACTCTTTACCATGCACTCTTTACCATACAATCTTTACCATGCACTCTTCGACATGCAATCTTTTGCAACATGCACTCTACTGCATACTTTTTAAGACACACCTCCTCTACATATATCATACTTAATGCTAACATTTCTACTACCGTTCTTTACTTGCCTCATTTTGATCCTTATTTTGGGATACTTTCAAGCTATATGCTGGCAAAAGTTAATAATGAAGAAGTCAACATACAAGTGAAGATTATTCTGCAAACCCCAATGATGTTACTTACATAAACACTCAACACTTCCTGAAAATTTTTACTTTACCTATGCCTATGTTTCCAGCAGTAATACACTTTACTTCTATACAAACACTCTTTACCATGCGCTCTTTACCATGCGCTCTTTACCATGTGCACTTTACCACGCACTCTGTTGCACGCACTCTGTTGCACGCGCTCTGTTGCACGCGCTCTCTGCCACACACTATGGTTTTACATACTCTTTACAATACTATCTGTTGTACACATTTTTATCTACATCTCCTCAACATGCACCACAGCTAATGCTTACATCTCTACTACCTTTATTATCCTCACTACTATCCTTTATTATTTGTACACTACATACACTATTCTTACTCCTCTCGCTACTCCTTTATGTATACTACACACTGTCTCTTCTTTATTTCCCTCTTTGTTTCCCTTGCTTTTTCACACTTTTAACCTATAAGTTGACAATAGCTGATGATGAGAAAGTGAGCATGCAGGTGAGAACCAATCTGCAAACTCCAATGGTGTTACTTACGTGAGGCACTGTCAACTTTTTGGGCAACTTTTTCCTTTTCCTATCTCTGTTGTCAACAGTAATAGCACACACTCCCCACTATACATTTTACACCAGGCATTCTCCATTACACAGTCCGCACCACACACTCTTTAGCGCACATTCTCATTCACACTCTCTTCCATCCACTCTCTACAGCACACACTCATTGTGTGACTTGACACATGTGGCTTCGCACGTGTGACTTAGCACGTGTGACTTGACACGTGCACCATAGCGCGTGTGACTTAGCATGTGTAACATAGCGTGTGTGACATTATGTTGCACATGCTCTGTTGCATGCGCTCTGGTTACAGCCTCTATGGCACTCTCTGTACCACGGGCTTTCTGCCACAGGCTGTCTGCCACACACTCTATGCCACACACTTTCTCACACACTATCTTTTACATGCACTTTCACATACTACCTACTGTGCAAATTTTAATACACACCTCCTCTACATATGTCATAGTTAATGCTTACATTTCTACTAGCGTTGTTCATTACTCGCCTCGTTATGATCCTGATTTTGGGATACTTTCAAGCTATATGCTGACAAAAACTAATAATAAAGAAGTCAACATACAAGTGAGAAATATTCAGCAAACTCCAATAGTGTTACTTACATGAAACACTCAACAGTTCCTGAAAATTGTTACTTTACCTGTGTCTATGTTTCCAGCAATAATACACTTTACTTCTCTACAAACACTCTTTACCATGCGTTCTTTACCATGCGCTCTTTACCATGCGCTCTTGTGCATGCACTCTTACACATGCACTCTTTGGCACGCACTCTTTGGCGCACGGTCTTTGGCGCGTGCTCTTTTGCGCATATTCTTTGGCGTGCGCTCTATGCCACGCGCTCTATGCCACACGCTCGCTCTGCCACACGCTCTCTCTGCCACACGCTCTCTCTGCCACACGCTCTCTCTGCCACACGCTCTCTCTGTCACACGCTCTCTCTGCCACACACTCTCTCTGCCACACACTCTCTCTGCCACACGCTCTCTCTGCCACACACTCTCTCTGCCACATTGTCTATCTCACACATTGTCTATCTACCACATTGTCTATCTACCACATTCTCTCTGCACACTGTCTCTCTAACACACTTTCTCGACCATATACTCACTACTATACACTCTCTGCCACACTGTCCTTTGCCACACTTTACTACTCAATATATACTACATACATTGCTCATACTACTCTTTCAAACACATCCTATATACTACTCTCTCTCTATTCTTCACTTTCTTATCTTTGTTCATTTCTTTTGCACAATTTCCTATTCTAAGTTGACATTTGCTAATGATGAACAAGTGAGTATATTTGCAAACGCAAAATACATAGTCCCAAGGAGTGAATTACGTGAAGCACTGCCAACTTTTCTCACCATTTTTTACCTTACTGTTTCTCATTGTTCAGACTACTATTTCAATAAATCACTCAGAAACCCACTCTACTACTCTTTTCTTAACATTTCGCTACACATTCTCAATGTAAACTTTATCTGCTACACATTCTCTGAACTATACTACATTTTCAAACACTTTTTCTAGCATACTCTACAGAAACCTTCCACTACAAACTATCCACATATTATTACACCTGTATTACTCTGTTCACAAAACTTTGTGAGTATGTTTTTCTTTTATGACATTCACCAACTTTCGAAATGTCTAGTAAACAATGTTTACTACATACTTAACTACATATACTATAAGACACTCTGTGCTAAACTTTTCTTACTACTAAATCTCTATGACATTACTACAAGTGCTTTCCTAATTTCTTTACATTTGACAACTTTCTGTATACTAATATGCTAAGTCATCATTAATACTTGTTTTTATTCTTCCCTAGATCACTGTAGCAAGTTGCTCATTCCTTATCAAGACATCAAGGTGAAAGTATCTTACTATTTTGTTAACCTATCAGCCTATGCTCAAAACAAATTAGTTGAAATCATTAGAATATATATATAGATATATATACTTTTAGAAACATACTCTTTTTTTTGAGCATGCATAAACTAAATTTGCGATAGCTATAACATGCCTCTTACAAATACAAAAGCAGATTATAAAGTCTAGTACCTGCAAATTCGAAAATATCATTCACAAGCGATTTAATAGACACTGAGCTTTACTTAAAGCAGACCATTCGTGGAAACACACTAAAAACATATATAGACACACACCCAATGCATGCATAGAAAACACTTAAATTCATTTAAAAATCCTATGCATATAGCATAAATAGATGGCCTACGGTATACATATAACCTATTTTCCTCAAATTAGTTGGTTGAACAGCATCTGTTGATTCCTTACTATTATTAACAGCACAAGAAAAGTGGCATGAGACTTGTTTATCTACAAAACTAAATAGTAAATACTCAGAAAAGGTCAAAGGTATATATAAATATTTATATATGCTAGTTAGCATTATATTTATATATAACCACACACATATATAGTCAATACAATAAACTTAAAACACTAAAATACAGCATAAAGAGAACACTGCAATACAAGCATCTAATAGGTAGTTTAGGGCCGGCAGTTTATTTGAACATTATTTCTGTGTCACAATCAATATCATGGAAATACTGCAAGCAACTTATCATCAAGGACATAACAAATTTTCCCCTACTTCGCGAGGCAAACAATGTTTGCCAAACAGCACATTTGCAATCATACACAATTGCTACAGACCTGCTAATACATGGACTGTAGAAGATTTACATGCCATTATGGACTTGGGGGATGCTTTATATATAGATATGCATTCCATTAATCAAGAGCACCTTATGCATCCTGATGATTTACCAAATTATATACAACACAATAACACTATCTATTCGCTTAAGCTTAAACAACCTTCTTATGGGGATATACTGAAACATTTTGACCCATCTTCACCAAATATGCAAACAGTATTAAGAACTGCACTAAATTTACATTGCGGTGTTTTACTTTGCATGGATATGTATGTTATAGCCATTATGCACAGTAAAAATTCATACTTTGTATTTGACTCCCATAGCCGAGACAGCACAGGAATACCTCACCCAAATGGAACATGTATTACCATACAAATATCATTTGAAGGACTTATACAGTACATTACAAATCTGGGATATAGCCAAAAGCGGCCCAATACAAATTACTTACCATATGAATTAACTCCAATAGATATAAGTACAATTAAAAAAGATTCCCTACATAAGGCAATGCTCATAGCAGAAAAAAATACAAGTACCATATTACAAAAACATATTTATGTGCATTCTACTAAAGCATGTACAGATTTTTTCACACACAAATTGAAAACTCGCATAGAAACTGAAAAACATTTGCTTCGGAAATCAAAGGAAAGCACTCTTGTAAATACACAACAGCCAACAGCATCATTAGCTACTACACAGCATATTCAGAAAGAAAAAAATATCCTTGTGCCTATAATAGCTGCACAACTGCCTCTACCTACCTGCAATAGCATAGATACAACACAATATACTAGTGACTCACATAATACTACTACATACGCAAGTATACTTAAAAATACGCTTACACACAACACAGGAGTCACAAGTTGTAATACAAGAAACATACATGACAGCCTCAACAAGTGATTTGCATACTAACGCATATACACAGAGTTCCCATCCTACAAACATACCTAACATTCAGTATAACAAAATAGTTAGTCCACAAAGTAACACCAATGCTATATTTACCAAAAGGCATTATACCATCAAGAACAACATAGCACAAACTTTTTTAGCAGAAACACAACAAAATATGAATGTAGTAAATAGTACAGACGAACAGCAAACACAAAAAGATCTTAGGCTAACATCAAGGTATGCACAATCTGTACAGAATAGTCTATTTTCTATTCTACATAACTACTGTAAACCCGCACATAGTTGGGAAAGTCTAGACGTGCAGTCTATTATGGAACTTGGAGGTGCTCTATATATTGAAATGCAGTCTGTTAATAAAGGAAATTGTATGCAGGCACAATATTTACCCAATTACATAGATCACAAGAACACTATATATGCAATTAAGCAAAAAAAGAGCTTTGCGATTGAGGGGAAACAAACAGAAATGCAAAATACCAAGCTTTTGAGAACCCTTACTTCAATGAATTTGAATATTCAAAACTATCCATGCATACTTTGTATTTAATTCAAGTAGCCTAAATGAGAAATTATTACCTCATGCTGAGGAGACATCTATTGCTTTAGAAATCAAATCACCTAAGCAGCTTATCGAATACATCATAACGTTGGCTCTTCAGAACAAAGTACCAAATTCATTAAGTAGTAGTTTATACTTCACTCCAGTTACAATACGCAAAATTGCCAAATTGTCACTTGAGGCAACACAAAAAAATCATAGGGAGAAAAAAGTTATACCTATAAGAAACATATATATCCATGCTACAAAGGCAGCTCTAAATGCATCTATACATATCACACCTATAGAGTTACAGGTAGAAAATACACTTACAAAAACACTTAACAGCGATAGTCAAATGCGTACAGAGAAATTTCCACAACCACAAGTAATATTGGATCTAACATAGCTATTAACAATCCCAATGCACTAACAAGCACATTTACACCTGATGCTGGAATTCACAAACAACCAGCTGCAATAGAAGTCCAACAAAATAACAGTAACAGAAAAAGATTGCATGCACAAGAACCAGAAAATACACTTAATGACACAAATATAACATCATTACCAACAAATGCCATAATTAGTAGTTTTCCATGCACAAATTAGATATGGCCCAGAGTATGCTTGCACTATTTGCAATCAGTTATGGCATAAACAAAGTTTGCAGAAAACGCACAATGTGAAAAAAAGGGCTAAATTCAGTGAATGTAACATTAGCAAATATCAAACAGAAGATATATGCAGAACATGTTACAAATATATTGCCAAGGACAAAATACCACCTTGTTCTTTCTATAATGGGATGACATTTCCTGATATACCACCAGAATTACACTTGCATAATTTAGAAGAGAGATTAGTATCACCAAGAATACCCTTTTTACAAATTAGAACGCTGCCGCGAGGCTTTCAAAAATCTCTCTCAGGTGTAGTAGTTAACGTCCCTGCTGATGTTATGACAACTGTTACTGTTTTGCCAAGACAAATTAATGATAACATGACAATCCCAATTAAATTAAGCTATAAATCCTATACCCATTTCGAAAATGTTAGGCCAAACAAAGTAAAGCGTGCAGCTCTATATTTAGCAACTACTAGCACTATGTTCCAAGAATATGGAATCACCGTTAATCGGGATTGGGAATATACACCAGAAAATATACCACCTTGTAATGACACTTCTGATACAAACAATACGTCAGATTCCTCAGACAACGTTGCAGCAGGGAATTTAGATACTATGCTAACTAATGAAACTATAACTACAGAAAGCATTAATATTATGAATTTAGCACCTACTGAATATAACACACCAAGGGGTCTATATGAAGACAAAGATTCTGAATATTTAGCTTTCCCCACTATCTTTTGTGGGAAGCGAAGGCCAACAAACAAAGAAAGACATGTACCAATACATTACAGTACAATATGTCAATGGGAATTAAGAAGTAATGATCTAAGAGTAGCTAAGTCCATAACAAATGTTTTCTTTAAATTGAAAAAGTTGCATATTAAGCAAATACAGAACAAAATATACATCTCGCTTAGAAAATATTTTAACAATGGTAACATTATTACAGCAAAAGACATAAAACAAAAATTAGATAGCATTTTCCAATTTAATGAGGGATACAAGATACTAAAAACTATACGTAGCTCACCACCATATTGGGAGCAATGCAAAAAAGACTTATTTGCTATGATTAGACAATTGGGGATACCAACATTTTTTTTAACGCTATCAGCAGCAGAAACTAAATGGTATCATTTAATCAACATACTATTACGTACTGAGAAAAAACAAGAATGTACAGAAGAAGAATTCAAAAATATGTCATGGGAGGCAAAATGCAAATTAATACAAAGAAATCCCATTACTTGTGCACGACATTTTGACTTTCAAGTTAGGAAATTCTTTAATTGTATTTTATTGCATGAAAGTAACCCAATTGGCAAGATAATAGATTACTTTTATAGAGTAGAATTCCAACAAAGAGGATCACCACATATACATGCAATAATATGGATTGAAAATGCTCCACAATATGAAACTTCAGAACTTAATATACTTACAGCTTTTATAGATAAATATATAACCTGTGCAAAAACGCAGGATCCAAATGTTGAGTCTTTTTTGCCCCTACAAAGGCATGGACATACCAAAAATTGTCGTATTAAACATAAAAGAACCTGCAAATACCAGTACCCAAAATATCCAATGGCAGAAACTTTTATACTGGAACCATTACCACTAGACAAAACTGATCAAGAGCTCTTACAGCAAATTGAACTAATCCATCTGACTATGAACACACAAGAGTTCCCAAATTATTCCTTTACTCAGTTTTTAGATTCTATGCAATTAGATCTAAGACAATATGTTACATGTATACGCTGCATTATAGAAAAAAATACTATTTTCCTAAAAAGGACACCAGCGGAATGCTTTATTAATAACTACAATACTACAATTTTACAAGCATGGCAAGCAAACATTGATATACAATACATCTTAGACGCATATGCATGTGCCGTATATATAGTATCATATTTTAGTAAATCACAGCGTGGAATGAGCAAGTTAATTGCACAAGCAGCAAAAGAAGTTTATCACAATCCAAGTATAAAAGAGCAGCTTAAGCATATAGGTAACAAATTCCTAAACTGTACAGAAATAAGTGCCCAAGAAGCAGCCTATCTTATACTTCAAATTCCTTTACGCAAAAGTTCTAGATCTTATGTTTTCATTAATACAAGCCCTCCAGAAAAGCGTACCTACTTATTAAAAGACATCAAAACTATAAATTTGTTAACAGATACATCCAATCACATACAATATGATAATGTTATAGTAAAGTACAGCAAACGTCCTACAGAATTGGAAACATGTACATTAGCTGACTATGCATCTATGTATAATGAAAATAATAAAAGTAGAAAGCGGAAAAATGAAACCGACCATGAGAATTTCCTCACAGAAAATAACTTTTATAGCTCAGATGAGGAAGAACTTGAAATTAATATACCAAATGAAACTGCACAAACAGACTACACAAAGCGCAAAAAACAGAAGATAATTCGCTATTGCAGATTTAACAAAAGGAATGACCCTGAAAATTATTACAGAGAATTGCTAATGCTTTATTATCCATGGAGAGTAGAAAATCTAATAATTGGTAATAATGGAACATATTCTGAAAAATACCTAGAAATTCAAACCATAGTTGACGCTAATCATACTAAGTATAATAGGCATAATACCACATTAACACCTAATACCGATGGAGACTGTACTTTAGACACATTACTTATACCTCCAATGGATATAGAAACCGACGAAAACATTTGTCCTGAAGTTCAAGTGAATGAACCACTATTATATGACTTGTCATTTGATTTAGGCATTAGAAGTACAAGTAATGAAGAACTTTTAACCAATAATATAATGCCAAATGACCAATATCACAGTTTGATGCAAAATCTTACAAATGAGCAACTTAACTTTATATACCATCACTTGCATTGGATAAAAACAAAAGAAACACCTTGCTATACGTTTTGCACAGGTGGTGCAGGAGTAGGCAAAAGCTTCCTTATTACAGCCCTTTACCAAACATTACTACGCTATTACAATACCAAAGCTGGAGAAAATCCTGATAACATTTATGTATTGCTTACAGCTCCAACAGGCAAAGCTGCACATAACATACATGGTAAAACGCTACATAGTACATTCAAAATACCAGTTTTGCAATCGCTAACTCATAAACCACTAACTCATGAGAACAGGAGTGCACTTCAAAATTAATTATTGCATCTTAAATTGCTAATAATTGATGAAATATCAATGGTAGGGGTAAATCTTTTCAATTTTATACATAACAGGTTGCAGGAAATTAAAATGTCCAACCTCCCTTTTGGTGGAATATCCGTATTAGCAATTGGAGATTTTTATCAGTTAAAACCAGTATTTGACACATACATATTTGAAAATTCTAGACATTCATACAGACCAGTAAGTACAAATTTATGGCAAACACACTTTAAGTTGTTTGAATTGACAAAAATTATGCGGCAGCTAAATGACTTACCATTTGCTCAATTACTAAACAGATTAAGAGAAGGAAAACAAACTGATGCCGATATTATACAAATACAAACACGCGAGTTAGACCCACCCCAAAACTTTACCAAAACCATCCCTTATATAATGGCAACAAACAAAGAAGTTAATAATATTAATAATGAAGTTTTGTTACAACATATAATAAAATATCCTGTTTACACATCAACCGCAATAGATACAGTTGCATCTGACCTAAGCGAAATAGTAAAAAAAAAAATACTAATGCAATTACCTGCAGATGCAACTAAGACCATGGGCCTGCCATTTATATTGCATATTGCATTAAAGTTACGATACGATCTGACATGCAATATAAATGTTAACGATGGCTTAACAAATGGTGCTACAGGTATAGTTGAATTAGTAGAAACTATCAATAGCGTTCCAAATGTGATATTGATTCTTTTTGATAAAGAAAATGTTGGCAAATTGACAAGACAGGAAAATAGCCACATATATCACAATAACATTTCACCTCATTGGACACCAATTCATGCTATCTCTAGACATTTTCAATTTACACAAAAATTTATAACAATTATACGCAAGCAATTCCCACTACGCCAATCATCTGCACGTACTATACATAGAACACAAGGAGAAACTATTGAACCACTTTACATCCATTTTAACAATAGTAAAATACATCATTTGCATTATGTTGCTTTAAGCAGAGCAAAATCATTAGAAAACATATATATTAAAAACTTTCAGCAAGACAAAATAGTTGTACACCAAAAAGTTCATGAGGAAATGGCCCGCTTAAGGACAGATATGCAATTAGAAATATCAGTACCACAATTATGTGACTATCTGCTAAACTTTAATATTATTGTACACAACATACGTTCACTACAAAATAATCACAAAGCTATACAAGCCGACACAAATATCATGAATGCAGATATTATATGTCTCACTGAAATAAACACAACTAGGGAAGGAAACAGTAATTCATTATATATTCACCACTATCATCTGATGAGATTTGATAAATTCCATAATCAGCATACCAAGCATGGGATCGCTATTTATTACAAAAAAAATATTTGCCTTTTGCCAATTTATGAAACACAGCACGAAATTGACATTTTACATTTTACTTTAATTGTAAATAATTGTGACTACTTATTTGTGATAATATACAAACCACCACATGTACAACTGCAAAAACTTTTTCAAGTATTAACTAGCGTATTGAGCTTTTACCCAAACTACAAATATATAATAATGGGTGACTTCAACATAGATTTAGCCCAAGTATCGCACAATGCAACACTGCTATTAGAATACATGCAAAACCAATTTCAATGTCACCAAAAAATACAAAACTACACAACAGACTACAATTCAACCTTAGACCATATATATGTTAATGGAAATGTAACTCACTTTGGTATATTAGAGTCCTACTATAGCGATCACAAAGCATTATGGGTAGCTGTTTAATAAGCAGAAATTATCAATTGGTATGTTCTTTTCTTTCAGAAATTTGCTTTCTTTACATGCTATATTCAGAAGGTCTACTCAAATTTTGCTCTCATTGCAGATGATTTCTATACAAGAAATTAAGGAAACAAAACACGAGGAAAGCAAACCTTATCAGAAAGCAATACGAGCAAACATAGTAAAATGCTCTGCAAAAACAAATTACAAAAACGCTAAGCAAGAAAATAAGATTTTATTCCATATTGCTCTAGCTGATGAAAGTGGGTCAATAAAAGGAACTTGCTACAATGAGGATTTTTTCAAGCTGACAAAGGAAGGAATGGGATTATAATTTGGAATTTTATCAACAAGAACAATGTGATAATCTTAACAAAACAAACAAAGATTTCAAGAATGCCACCATTAACAATCCCGGAAACAATAACCCAAGAAGCAGAATATTTGCTACAGCCGCCTGCACCGCCAGTTTCTCCAATAAAAACAATAAGGAAAGCAAATTTACGCTCATTAATGAGCATATTAGGGACAATATCTGAGGTACGTATCATAAAAAAAAATTGGGTGCATATTAGCAATTGCATGTAATAGTCAGTAAACCCACATACTATCAGCAACACTATCTGCCACACACACTTTGAAAAAGCACTCTTCAAACCACTATAACATACATTCTATAACACATTTGGTAACTCCAACTCTTTAAAACACACACTAATAGCAGCACACTTTACTATAAACTATGTACAACACTCACTACAACACACATGCTATCTACAAACATTTCTAGAATTAACTGTTACTTACTCCTCTTTTACACACAACACAATGTATTACATATATTTATAAACTAACACTCTCTATCTCATTCATTGCTACATAAACTTTTACAATACTCTCTAGTACAATCTACTACAAGCATACAAAAAATTACTAGTGAAAAATATTATCTAAAGACTATATTTAGGACTAATCGATGTAGAAAATCAAATATAATACACAATGTTGCTGCTAATAGCACTATACTTACTATACATCACATACAATATCCTAGCGACTCTACTCGCTCCTTTTATAATATCAATTATATATAACTATTACAATTTGAGAAAACAATTTACCAATCAGTAAAAATACAGGTGATACCCTAAATGCACTATTAAATCGTGTTGATTACATGGAACATTCCCACCAGTTTCAAACACATGTAAAGTATTAGTACTATTTATTCGCAACACTTGTAAAATTGATAGCTATACAGGATATCATCATCTACTCTTTTATATGCACTCTCCTACAACTTATATCATTTATATACTTCCATACAATAGTCTCTACCGCACACTCTCTAACGTACACACTGTAGCACACACTATTACACAACAAATACACAACACCAATCAACAAACATTTGGTTCTCATGTTCTCTCCAATAAACAACTATACTGCTCAACTGTATACTATCTATGCAAGAACCAATAACAATGATTTTTTAACAAATTTGACAGGAGGAAGAAACAAAAACAGTATTCATTGGAGGACAAGAAACAAAATTAAAATCGATAACAGTCAACGATGCAACAGACTCAGTGAAAATAACACTATGGAGAGACGCGGCGGACTTTCCAATCGAACTTGGAACCTATATCAAAATAACCCATTTAACAGTGCATGAATTTAATAACCAGAAAATATTAAATTCTACTCGAAATACACAATTGCAAGTAAGTACAAAGTAAAATTACATTTTTCTCAATACAAAAAATGCATTCTTTACAAAAGACTTACTTACACATCTAGAACACAACACAAATTAAATTCACCATTTTGATTTCACACCTAGTAACGTCAGTTGCTCTTTTTTCAACATACAATTTGCAATTGTACGCATAACTCTGATACACATAGATGGCACACCAAAATACTATATCACTTTACATACATGCATATACATTAATACAAAACACTCTCTCTGAATATCTCTAACTACTTTTCTGTTTACCTTCCCTACAGCTCACTGCCTAACGACAAAATACAAAACATGTAGGAAAATACATTGCAGAACATACTACATCTTTAGGTCTAATAATTTTGCACACATTTTAAAATGCTACTCCATAACCATACCATAGTAACTATTTTAGTCCCTATCTATACCTTACCTACTACCACATGCAAACATCAAATACCTTACTTTATATATAGCGCTAACTTTCAATCAGAATATCAACAATTTCATACATTACTACATCTCAAGCAAAACAACATCCAACTCTCTATCTATGTCTATATTTACCTTAACTTCTAATTTATTCGCACTATATCACTCCTTTCCTCTGCATATTCAAATTCTATTTCAAAGTTTTCACATAATGCAATGAACAAACATACATTTCTCTAAATATCTTTCACCTTTAGTTCATCTTGCATTACGTTTCGAACACTCTGCATCAAAAATATACAACACCTCCTTAATAAATTCCATAAGTACCAACACATAATTACGCACTTTGGGTCTTTGCCTTTAACTAACCATACACACACTTCCCATTCTCTCAGAAAATATGCAATTCACAGTAATATCTTTAATAACTTCCTTCAGCATCTATAGCACTTTTCTATTTCTCTCAAAAGCACGTTCAAAAATAGCAATAAAAAACGCATATACAGTAAAAATGGGTTTCGTAACAAATGTTTTTTTCTTTTCACAGAAAATAGAGCCACCCCAAGAACAACTTCAAATCACAATATATGGACTAGAAAATACTACTCAGGAGAAAAGTACCATAACCATACAAATTGAAGACAATGAACATTTAAAATCAGTACAAATCAGCAATGCACTTTTAAGGGACCACCTAAATATTCCAGCGGATATTGATGACTTTGCAGAGGCTCTTATGCCACACCTACCAAAGACATTAAATATCATCTTTCAAAATGAACACATTATCGGAATTCTAGACGAAGATTAAATTATGCAATAATAAAAAATGGTGTAACTGTAAATAAAGATAATAAATACAAATTAAAAATTTAAGTTAATAAAAATCTCAAATTACATTTGGCTTACTGTTGCTTTTTTCAAAGAAAGAATACTGTTTTATATGTACTTGCATGCATTTATATGCCCCATTCTGATAACTAATTACACAATCACTTATGTATACATGTATACATTTTGCTGAAATTAGGTACTAATATTACAAAAAAAAGAATACTACATCTCTATACTTTCTCAGTAATACTTACTGCACTCTGCTACTAATACTTACTCCTCCATTTATAGTCTACAACTTCCTATTCACACCTTGCTCTTTCTCTTCACAACTATTACTCATGTAATAGTACACTATCTAAACACTAACTCAACCAACAATACTACTTCTACTACACAACTACAAACAATTTCTGATACATTGCAAACAATAGCAATGTTTACCAAACTCTTTCATACTAGCTCTAATCCTCACTAAAATAACAAGCATTTACTTTTTTTTTTTAAATTTCTTTATTGAATAGAGATCACGGGTACAAACAAAGAAAAAAAAAGAAACATAACACACGATTCAATTTGTTATACAATGCAGGATCAATTCACAAAATTGCTATAATATTCAGCAGATTTCAGGCTGTATAGCAGCCAGTATAGCTAATACAGAAGGAAAAAATATTCCATTATATCATTCAGTACAAAAATAATAAATAAAAAAAAAAGATAAGACCAGGTAATTAATAGGTACACCAAATAGCTCAAGACCATCCTACTTATCCATATATGCACGGACAGCACCCCATATTATCTGCCCCAATGCCATTTTCCGCCTCCCCTTAACAATATATAGGTTATATTCCATATTATACGTGAACAAAAAACGAGTTCTCCACATCTCAAATGGGGGGGCATCAATTTGTAGCCAGACTGAGGCAGTACACATCCTAAGCACTGCGGCTGCCATAAATATCAAATACCTAACTTCCTTACTAGAGTCCGTGCGTGCCCCACCTGCATCTATACCCAATAGAATCTCACTAATTGACACTTGTATAGAAACACCAAGAATCTCAGATAAAAACCTATTTATATGTCCGAGCAATTCTGATAATTTAGCACAGGTGGCAAAGATATGTGCTACATCAGCGTGTAAAATGTTACATCTGAAACACTTTCCATCTGGATCTCCCCCCCACTTTGCAATTTTGTCAGGCGTGCGATAAAGATAGAACATAGTCTTGTAATGTTGTGCCTTAAGATTGGCTGACATAAATAAACGGTTAGCCCATTCCATCGAGAGCTCCAACGGTATTTCAGAGCATCCCAATCTTTCTTTCCATCTCGTTCGATGGGTTTCCAGATCGTTGGACATTGTCTCAAGAATTATATTGTACAATACTCCTATACGAGAGCCCTTTTTATTTGCCTCAATAAGAGGATTAGATTTATTCACAATATTTATTTTAACAAAATACTCACACAGCTGAAGATACTTAAAAAAATGCGAAGTGGGTAACAGATATTGTTAAAGTTAGAGCTATTGGCATTGCTCATGACATTTTTGTTTATGTTTGTGTTTCTAAAACATGTAAAGAAACGGCATTATTATTTACTATGTCAATAGCTTAATCAGTGTGTGTGTAGGTGGCTCTGTGTGTGGGTGCAAATGCAATAGGTCTCACATTTGAGACTGATTAAGCTATTGACATTTTAAATAACAATGCCGTTTCTTTAAATGTTTTAAAAACAAAAACATAAACAAAAAAAATGTCATGAGCAATGCCAATAGCTCTAACTTTACCAATGCCGAGACCATTGCATTGTAAATGCTTGTTGTTTTTCTGGTCTGAACGGTAACTATTTTGTGAGGGAGTGAGTGGTCTGTACCCATGTTTAGCTGTTTACGTATGTGAACAACTTTTAATTTTATGTATATTCTAATGAAGCAGGAGGGCCCTCTAAAGTGAACAATGGCAGGTACTGTCCATGATATTTACTCTTCGTACAGCACTCCCCCTTTTAGCATTGACATCAGATGATTTTAGTGCATCACGTCTCTCAGTAAAGCGTCTTTAATCCAGCATGTCCGTGCCGCAGCATCCTTTTCTAAAATGTTCACAGGTGGACTCGGGATTATTTCAATAACTGCAAAATGTTGACCTCGCAACTATACATTTTGTGGCCACAAGCTGTTGTACCTGTTGTGTCGAGGTGCCAAAACAGGGTCACACCAAAAGGCAGATTTGCAGCAACATTACCTCTAAACACGTGCTGCATAGGAATGCAGATGCCCCGAGAGAAATGACTTCTATTCTGGGCAGATTAATCCCTGATATTTTGGATAAATTAGTAATAATTGTATCTTGGTCTTTGGCAGGTGTAGGCTGTCTGGGCCAGGCATTAAAGTGGTAACTGCTGTTCTCCTACTGGCCAACAAGAACAACAGTGCCATTGCCACACAGCAGTGTTAACAAACAGCAACATTTTGCCACCTGCCAGCAACACCAAACTACAGCTCTTTGTCTTATTTGGACCCCTTTGAACCTAGACTCCGGTACTTCCTCGCATGTAACGTCTTTATTCCCTGATTTCCCCAACAGCCACTCTAAGATCTGTGTGTGTAAGGGAGGCTGTGTGTGTGTGTATGTGTGTGCCTCTGTGTGTGTGGCTTTTTTTGTAGGTGGCTCTATGCGTGGGTGGCTCTGTCTGTGTGTGGGTAACTGTGTGTCTGTGTGTAGGTGGCTCTGTGTGGGTGGCTCTATGTGTGTGTAGTTGGCTCTATGTGAATAGCTCTGTGTAGGTGGCTCTGTGTGGGTGGCTCTGTGTGGGTGGGTGGCTTTGTGTGTGTGGCTCTGTGTGTGGGTGCAAATGCAATAGGTCTCACATTTGAGAGAGATTAAGCTATTGACATTGTAAATAACAATGCCGTTTCTTTAAATGTTTTTAAAAACAAAAATAATGTCATGAGCAATGCCAATAGCTCCAACTTTAACAATGCCGAGACCATTGCATTGTAAATGCTTGTTCTTTCCTTTTCTACAGAGTCACTTACTAGGGTACTACACCAAGAAGGGTAATTGTAATCATACACTAGAGGCAGGTCCATTCACTCCGACACCAGGTGCCAGTAGGTGGACCGTAAGGTAACAACCTCCCCTTTGGTCCTGAAGAATGCTACGTACCCTTTGGGGACACGGAAGCAGAAACATGTCGACCCTATATAACACGGTGAAGGGAGAATAACGTCCCATACCACCGATCACTTTTTTTAACCACCATACTTTTGATCCCTGAATAAACTTTAGATATGGATACGGGTAATGGTTTTTAATACACTTTTTCACTCCCCCACGGTCATCACTTAGATTTAGAAGTGCATCCCTGTCTCCAGGTGTATGCCCGCCCTCTATCAAACCAAGTTTTTAGAGGGCGAGGACAGCCAATGATGAAGCATGACACCGGGCGGTGTGTGAGGCCAGTCCGTAACTTTTTATGAGATGCCCCCAATGGTACCGCATCTCCCCCTAACTCTGTAGACACCCTTAGGAACACATTTTAGGGGCAGCCCTCTTATGTGGATTCATTGCCATTTACAATGTCAGTAGCTCAAAATAATGTCATTGCGAGACCTATTGCATTGTAAATGCTTGTTCTTTATTACATCTTTGTATTGCTGTCCTTTAGAATGAATATGTATCTTTTCCACAAAAACTTTATATTTTTGTGAAGAAGGCAGTTTATCATTTCAACTTTTATCTTAAAATGAGGTTTCTTTAGCCTTTTTTCCTTAAACTGACTTCATTTAAGTTGTTTGCCAAAATGACAGACTTCCGATTATTACGAAGAACATATTGTCTGAACGCATCATTTTTCATCCATCTTGGGTGAATGCATAATCACAAACAGGCAGTGCTTTAAATGGGCAGGTACGGCACTTTTTTATTTTGAGCGGGACAGTGCCGTACTTCTCACGATAGATGTAATGCTTTTAATTGGAGAGTACCGGCATTTCTCGGAAGCATGCAGGTACTCTGGTACAGAGGACATGCACTTCTATATTTCCATTTCAAGCACTGCAAACAGGTATATTCCCACAATAATTTGTCCCCCTGCACTCTAAAGTGGAATTTTACACTATACATTTGTGTCTATCTGCCTGCCTATGTTGACATCAGTATTACTTACATCCTGCAACATTCCAGCACCTCCTGGCTTCTTGGAGCAGTCTGCATCACCCATTCTAAGCATCCTTAAGACTGTTTACACACTTGACTTCCAAACATTGGACTTCATGGCGTGTTGGATGCTTAAGGGTGAACTGAAAAATGGAACAGGGCTCTCTCTATGTTCTCAAATGAACCCTGGGTTAACTAAATAGATATAAAACAGTGGTCTCCAACGATATTCCTAAATAAAACAATAAATAACCCAATAATTCATGGTACTTCTGTCCCATGTATCTACTATGGCAAATGATGAATCGGTTGTTCAAAAATGTTCCGTTCTTTCCAGTGCTAAACTTGTTTATACGCTGGAAAGAACGGAAAAGTAATGCAAAGCAGTGCATTGTGATGCTTTGCATTACTTTCGCCATGGGCGCATACAATGGGTGGCGCATGGGCGTTCCCTCACAACCACCCAAGGTTTCTCATGCTAAACCCAATTTACTAAAAACAGTAGATTGGGTTTAGCGTGAGAACACTGCGCCCATTTAAACTATGTGGAAGAAAGGATGAATGCTTTAATTTATCCTTCCTTTACCGACTTTACAAGCATGCTGAACTGTGTAGCACGTATGCAAAGTAAAAAAAGCTTTGCACCAAGCCTAGCATAGTATTTTGTACAGGAAGAATACCCATCCTGTACAAAACCTATGCTATACTCATGCACACACCCTAACGCTATAGTGCTAAGGTGTGTTCATGGCGCACTGCAGCTGAAATCAGCACCAGCTTAAGGGGAGGCGAGAGCCATATCTTTGAAAATATGGCGCTCTCCTACTCCCTCCCTGTCGCACAGCCTGGAAAGGGGGGGTGGTGAGCTGCATGGAGATTTTCTAAATCTACCCCTTTTGTATTCAAAAGAAGGCTTTTAACTTGTGGTACTCCCTCATATTCAGTAGAGATTGCCTTCATTCGTGTATAAGACATTACCTGACTTTTTTCTAATATTGTGATCTATGGGCAAAGACTAAACAAAACACAGGTTGAAATAAAATTGATCCAAAATGACTTCTAAATGCAATTTTATTGCGCTTAAACACATACCCGATCCCAAAAGGGCTCAGGCTACCATAAATAGAATAGTAAAAGTAGACAAGAAATGGTCAACAAAAACTGGCACTTCGTTGTTTGCTTCTGGATTTGCTGGCTTCTTCGGTTCTCTTCTGACAAGGCAGACCTTTATGGAAAGTTCTCACTGCATCTTTTTGATGTTCATGGTTCGCCAGCTTTTGGCCTTTTACACAGATTTCATAAACTCTGAAAGATTACAAAACAATAGATTAGGATCTTTTATCAAAGAGAGTGCTGCCTTCAAAATGGAACAAGACCATAAGCCTCCAACACTTTGCTTATGGTGAGTGGTCACGGGTGCCCAGGTGATATTAGGTCATTGGTCATGTTGGAGGTGGAGAAAGAAAATGTCAATTTCTGAAGTGTGATAGAGAAAGAAGCAATTTCAGAAGATCAATCTCCTAGTTAAGAGGAGCCAAATATAGTCAATCTGCAAAGCGTACTATTTCACTTTTTGATCGCCTGCTCTTCAAAAAAGGAAAGAACACCTTTCTTGTTGTGCCCTACATGGACCCAATTGTTAGACAGGATATAGTCTTCAGAGACTGTGTTCAATTAGTTAAGTGACTGTTCTGCCAACAAATATCTGGTCCCCAAAAGGATCCTACACCCAAGTTGTAAAACAGGGCTGCTTATCTACAGATTGCAAGTGCTGCTCAAGTGCAAGGTAATGCTTCGAGTGGTGTGTGCCATCTCCTGCACATGGCCACACTTAGTATTAACATACATACCATCATACTATTTTAAACATAATGTAAAAATATAAAGTAGTAGTCTGTGGGCAGTAATCTGAGATCTAGGCATAGCTCACCTAACAGTGACAAAAATTATGTTTTTAAATCCATAAAAAGAAAGTAGATATGTATAAAATATATCCACAATATTTTCAGATTGGAACAGATATAATATACCAAAGGAGGAAAAAATAAAGCAACTCACCCTTTGTATTGCAAATGATCGATCCATGGAATATTTTTGAGGATGTTGATATTTTGTAGGATGTTTCACCTTGTCAATGCAGACTGCGGCCGGCAAATGATTGGTAGTCATCTCCTTTCAGCATGTGCCACATACCTGAGCTATAAAGGAAACAAATAATTTCAAGTGAGCAGATACAGGAAACACAAACAATTTTGGGCACTACAAGTGGAGGGTAGAAAAAAAGTTATGGATTTGGGTGTTGTGAGATATACATCTCTGAAAGTGAGTTGTCATCCAGCTGGTCAAAACAGAATATCATTTACCTTTTAGGCAGTCAATCTCAGGCAATACACCTCTCTCTTTTGCTCATAAAAGTATTCACTCCTTTTTTGTACAAGTAGAGATGGAATAATAGGAGTAGGTGTTCTCTCCATTAATGATTGACAAATCATACATAACTTCAAGAGGGCGCAAGCACCTTTATCCCAGTGTGAAATTATGCACTTTGAGTAATCAAACAATGATAGACTTCCCGGTCCTGAAAAACAAGAGAAACCAGTGAACTTTAAACCATTTCTTTTGTTCATTCATATTTTAAAACGCTATGTTAAAAGTGCTTTTCGATCAAGACAATTAATGAACTACATTTATTCTGTATTACAAGAAAGGATTAAGTCCTAAAAAAGGATGCCTTGGTCACCATGCAAAATAGAATAGGCGTGCAGGAGCATTCTATGCCATTCCGTATAATTATGCACTTATAAATCTCATCTTACATGATGGCCACTACACTCTCACTGCTTGTGAACTGGTCTTGAAGGCGAGTGGGATGGTGCACATCGGTAATAGCAGCAGCAGCATAAACTTCACTGTAGGGCAGGTCATTTGACGGGCATAGTCAAACTGCATTTTGGAATATGTTTTGAATTACTACAAAATGCTATTCACAAACCTATGTGCAGTGTCTACGACTCTCCTATATTTTTCTGTGCAGAGATCTCTTCCCCCACCCTCAAAAAAACCCTCCTCGGACGGCAGACTCTCCGCATGCGCAAGTATACATATTAGTAGTAAATGTGTGAGGGACAGAGGGGAGTGGTTGGAAAATGGGAAATACTGAAATACTAAAGAGGGATTAAGGAAGGGGTTTAGGCAGGGACGTGTAACCCTAGTTTGACCCTGTAAGCACAGTAGTGGATGTGAACATAGGCATAGGGCACTGAGAGACAAGGTTTCTTGTAGGTGTACTTGCTCCTCTACCCTTCATCAGGGATTCACTAATGGGCAAGTCCTGGCACTTATGACCTATCAAAATGTCTACTCCTTGGGAGGAAGATGAACGCTGGCCAGTGAATTTAGCTTTGAGTGCAATGCAAATATTGATTTAAGTATGGTCAATTCATTGACTGGTATTTCTGACCTCCTGTCTGTGCAGCACTTTCTGCATGCAGCTTTGTAGAACTGATGAAGCTTTGAGCCATCTATGCTCTATTTAGGAATTTGTCATAAGCCTGAGGTTTGAAAAACAATTAAATATATTTGCATATTAAGTTTTCTAATAAATAAACCACATAACCTATTTCCGACAATGTATAGCATTTAGGCATAAGTTTTATAATACAGATTTGACATTTTTATTACTTAAATTGCAACTGGAAAGCAGATGTCAAGGTAGCCACTAAACATTACACCGATCACCTTCTTACAGAAATGAACAGAGCATCATTTGAACAAAAGTGAGTGGCACACAACTAGAGAGCAACAAGCATTGGCAAAGTCCAATTGGCCTTGCCTGGAAATGCGTTTTAACCACAAGTGTGGCAGCTGCTCAGCATGGCTAAAAGTTGGTGGTGTGGAGTGAGTTATATTGAGGTAGAGTGGAGCAGGATAGATTGGCGTAGAGTGGAGTGCGGGAAGAGATGGGTGGATAGGCGGGGGTGGAGTGGGACTGGATTCAAGATAGATAGGGGAAGAGAGGAGTGGGGTAGATTAGAGTACGGTATATTAGAATGGAGTGGGGTAGATTGCGGTGGTGCGAGTTGGGATAGACTGGGGCAAAGTGGGGTAGACTGGAGTGGAGCTGGGGAGATTGGAGTGGGGTAGGTTGTGTATATTTGAGTAGAGTGTGGTAGATTGGAGTTAAGTGGAGTGGGGTAGATTTGGGTGGAGTGTGGTAGAGTGCTGGAGGTAGTATGGGGTAGATTAGAGTGGGGTAGTAGACTGGGATAGATTAGATTGTGATATATTGGGGTGGACTGGGGAAGAGTGGAGTGCAGTGGGTTGGGGTAGATTGGAGTGGGGGTGGAGTTGGATAAATTGGAGTGGAGTAGATTAGAGTGTAGTGGAGTTCATTTGGGTGGAGTGGGGGTTGAGTACATTGCAGGGAAAAAGACTGGATTGGAGTGAATAGGGCAGATTGAGGTGGAGTGGATCGGGGCAGATTTGAGTGAAGTTTGGAACACTGGAATGGAGTTGGGTAGATTTGGGTAGAGTGGACTGCGGTAGTGTGGTATACTGGAGTGGAGTCAATTGGAGTGGAGTAGATTGGTGTGGTTTGGGTTGGATTGCAGTGGAGTTTGGAGTGAAAAAATGAACTGGGTTAGATTGGAATAGAGTGGGTGGGATTGGAGTAGACTGTAGCAGAGAGTGGTAATCTTCAATGGAGTGTGGTAGATTGAAGTGGAATAGGGTGGGGTTGATTGGGTTAGATTGAGTGAAGTGGGGTAGATTAGAGTAGATTGTAGTGGAGTAGAGTAGACTGGATCGAAGTGAGTGGATTGTGACCCATATAATGGAGTGGTCAAGAGGGGGAAGACACTCATGGAGGTGGACGTTAAATTGAGAGCGGGATGCAGATTTTGCAGGTATTGTAGTGGTTGAAGTATGATGTGACCCTGGGTGATTTGACACTGGTGAGATGGGAGAATCGGAAGAATAGAGAGGTGTAGTTGAGGAGTCTGTGAAGGGAGCGTAACGAGGTAGAGAGTGGTTGAGTATACTGGGGTAAAGTGTGATTGTAAGGCGAGTTTGGCGAGTCTGGAGGAACATGTGGTTTCATTTTGGGAGTTTTGCAAGAGGAGTAGGGTGTGTGTGAGTAGCCGGGGATACTGGATGAATAATTAGTTATGGGATAGGCACTGGGGTGTATAGAGATTTGTTTGACATTGAGGGGAGCTATTTCTGAGGGCCAGTGGTTTAGAATTAAATAATACAGAGAGGGAAGGGATTAGTTTGTAAGCACGTTAATTGGGGTTTAAACCAGGGTAGCACAGATTTTGTCATATGTTTCCTGAAAAAAAACAGCAGTAATGGTGGTTTGCAAATTTAAACTTGGAGTTACCCCTGAAGTAGGGCTACATTAAGCCCGAAATGCACTGGGTTGGAACGAGGAATACTATTCATGATGCATTAAGCGTTTGTCATGCTGCATTGAAAGAGGTCTGGATGGGCACATCATGGGCATTTGAAGCTTTTTGAAAAAGCATGTAACATTATATGTGGATTTAAACAGATGAAGCATCTAAAGAATCATTTAAACTGAGTAAAATGGATAATTTTCTTGAAATGGAGTATTATGGAACATTCATGATTTCGCTGTGCAACTGGTTTGGGGCGTACCACGCTCCAGTATTTTGGTACTTAGCAGGACTGTCACATAAATGCTCTCACTTTGAAGTCAGAGAAACAAAAATAAAACACCAAGCTCCCTGAAAGAGAAAGCCTGACATTCGACCACAGTCTTAGAATGCACAGCAAATGTAATAAGATAATAACAAAATGTAAACGTCTGTTTGCAGATAGCGAATTCGTAAGAATACAGTAAACCAGGCTTTGGCAACAGGAGGGGCAAACTCAAGCTGGACAGCCTAAAGCAAATAAAGTCAGCTAATAGAAAGCCAGAAAATTTAAGTTACACTCCACAGAGCCAATGGTAAGCAATGGGTGAATGCATGCCTAGGTCAGTAATCTGAATCTCCCCAAGATGTCTTCAGCAAACCAGACAGCTGTACTGTCTGCCAGGCTTCAACCTAAAAAGGAGCTTAGTTACGTAGATTAAAAAATATATACAAAGGAAGAGAATGAAACATGGTAGGAATAACAAAATTGTGATGAAAAGATGGTGAAACAAATCGAGAGGAAAGAGTGACTAAAAGTACAAGATGCAGAGGATAAAGGGCCGAGAGAGGGAAAAGAAAAATGGTAACAGAATGAGTTTCAATCATAATTTCTTTTGTAGGTTTCAGCCTAGGTGTTTTTTTAATCTCTGGTGATTTCATTAAAATTATTTATGCAATAGACTTAAATTGCAAGGACGTTCAGCAAGGTCTCTTCTTCCACTGGCCTGTTGTGCCATTTTTTATTTTTGTCCCACCCAGTGCAGCACACAACATGGGCAGCGGGTCAGTCAGCTCACTTCAGCTGAATGACTAACTTAGCTGTGACATCTTTCTTCCTTTCATAAAGAACACATTGCGAGACAACGTAGTTCCTTTCAGGAACTGCCAAAGCAAGTGTGCTATCTGAGAACAAAAAAAATCTTACCTTTTTGTAGACCAACAGGAACCCTGCAGCTACTTCTAACAATATAGCTTTGCAAAAGAAAGATACAAACCTAGCACCGACAAAGCCAGAAGGCTGGCGGGCAACGTCCAACCTATTTGCTTTGCTAGATCCAGTTTCTCACTGTATTCTGGACCTATAGTGCCAGTTTTATATTCTGATAAATAAGACTACAAAGCACAGAATGCAAAAAAAACCAAAAAACTCGCGTGCGCAACTCAAATGGATTTTAGAAACTCAGAGGTCTGCTTGGTCCAGAAACAGTCATGTAGAAGGCCAAGATATTCTAACACTACTTTTTACCTACTTCAACTTCAACTTCTGCATATGTTTTTGCTGAGCATATGATGGCAGACATTGGCATTTGAAATACTTGATAGAGTTGGGGAGATCCAAACAGCAGGGACCTTATAACTGACACCACTGTGCCCCTTACCACGGGCAAGACTGAAAATCAATGTCTCCAAGGCAAAGGGCACGAGTAAGGAGCACAGTTATTGTCGCAATGTGTGATTTAGTAAAACATAAGTGTAAAAACGTGCCATTCACAGCATTTCAAGAATCAAGGTACCAGTGGTAGGTGGGATGATTAGAAAGACTGACACTATTATACTGATGGCTACCTAATGTTGAAAATGTCTCGCCCCAGTTGACAGACCCAACAGTGACTGAAAAATAGCTGTGCAAACAGCATAGCGTATGTGAGGTGAAAAAAGCTATGTTATTGGAAGACAGCCTCAAATCGTGGTAGATAGTGATACCCTAAAAAAAAGCCAGAGGACTGACTTCATTGTGAATACCATACCGCCAACGATTGCCAAATACGCAGTCTATACCTAATAAATTGGTAGCACAGACAAGCATGCATCATACCTGCACGAACTACCAGATACTACCTCGAAAAGATCTGGCATTATGGCCAGAGCTACTGTCTTCGGAACCGAGGAACCAGGATCGATGTCCGGCGTCTGCTTGACATCCTGTGATTCTCTGCAAATAACGTAAGCTTCCCGTGCCTAAAGGAAAACACATATGTGACCATGTGTAATATAACGTATGCCCTTGTAAAAGCGCTCAAATACTTTCGGGTCGAGTTCTGCTCCATAAAAATGAGAAAACAAACGCATGTCATATTAGAGAATAAAAAACATACCCTCCTGGTTTTTTTTTTTAACTAGCAGTCTCTAATCGGAGGAAAGTATGTTGTTTTCAGTCTTATGGAGCAGATCTTGCCCCGAAGCGATTTGGGCGCAATTAATACACAGACCAGAAAGCCCAAAAAGTGAAAGATACACGAGGCATTTATTAAGACTCAGAAAAAAAGATAAACTACAAGTCGGCTGTTGCAGATAGGCATTAGGAGCACGGAAACGGAACGCATACATTTTAAATGTACAAATACGCAGATGCATACAAAAATCTCGAAATGAGTGCTCAGAGTCAGGTCACAATTAAACCAGTAAGAAGATAGCTGCAGAATTAAATAATACTTTAGAAGCGAGGAAATGCCACAATGGGAGCCTGGGTGGCAGCCGAGCACAGCGAGGTCTGCCTCCCGGGCAGATTGGGAGGGGGGGAGCGGCCATTTTGGAAAGATTGGGCTACATTTGGGTATAGCCCAAATGTAGCCCAAATTCTGAAAAGTAGCCCAAGGGTTATTTAAGGGGTTTTTCGCGCTTCCCCAGCCACCATTTTAGGCTTGGTGACCTGGTGGCTGGGAGCGCTAGTCGAAAAAAAAATTCTTGTGTAGGCGTTGGCTTTGTGTGGCGGTAGAAATCATACCTGCGAGGATGGCAGCCAGGGATTACAGGGTACTGGAGGCGATACGGCTCTTAAGTGAGGCGGGGAGAAGGGATCTCCTTATTCAGGACGCGACATGGACGGGGCGCCCCGTGAGGCGCGCGTCCGCGGGGGTTTCGGCCGCCGTCGCGGCATGTTCGCCCCCCGGGAGGTCGGGGAGCGGAGCGGTGAGTGGCAGGGGCGGCGCGTATGGGAGGAGCGCGGCCCCTGTGATTACGGCGTCAGCGGAGGTGGGCGCGGGCGGGGCGGAGGCTGAGCGTGGGCGGGGAAGAGCGCCTCGGCGGGGGAGAGCGTCGGGTGCCTCCCGGCCGAGGCCTCGATCTTATGAAGGCCGCTCCTCAGGGAGGGGAGCGGCCGTAGTGCGGACGACTGCGGGAGCGCGGGGACGCTCGTGGGAGTCCCGCGCCTCCGATCGGGGAGCAGCGCTGGGAGGGCTGGGGTTGTCGGAGCGACCGGTGAGGAGCGGGGGGGAGGGGGGAGAGCCCGGGAAGGGAATTTTGACGGAGGATGTCTCTCGGGGCAGCGCGAGGCAGGGGAATGCTGCCCCGCTGTCTGGGGCACATGGGGAGGGTGCAGGGGACAGGAGTCTGAGGTCCCGAACTTCAGGGATGAGCACACACGGCGGGGGCTCGCAGATGGGGCGCACGGGAGGCAGAGGCTACGCGCGTGGCAGTGGTGTGGGCCCCAGTGGGGAACGGAGCTTGAGCGGCCAGGGGGCACACGCGGTAAAGGGGGGAGGGGTGGGGGGACGCCAGGTTCGGGAGGAGTTGGACGGGAGGATGTGGGCGAAGGACTGCCAACACAAGTTGGGGGGGGGAGGGTCCAGGCGAACGACGGGAAGGAATGGGGGGCAGCAGGGGGGGAATCCCCAGTGCTGTTTGACTCGGAGGGTAGGGAGAGGGACTGGGAAGGCCTGGACATCTTTGAGTCCTGGGCGGAGGGGTTGGGGGGGGCGTATGGGACAGGGGAAGGAGGCGCAGGTCCGGGCGGCGCGGTGCCGGGGGTGGGGCGGTACGGGGAGCGGTGGGGCGACGGAGGGTCGGGGGTCTGGGGGTTGGGAGGGGACAGCGGAGGGGGCTGGGCCGAGTGGACAGGGGGTGGGAGGGTTTGGGGAGTGGGAGTGGAGCGACGGGGAAGACGGGGATGGCGAGGAGGAGGAGGTCGTGGATCGGAGCGCGGTGGGCAAAGCGTGGGTCGCGGGGGCGTGGGTGGCCGGTAAGCGGGGATGGGATGGTAGTAGGAAAGGAGGTAGGCCCAGCACACCAGACCATTCCTTTTCTTTTCAGGAGGTGGATCGACAGCTTGACCGTCGCGGGGTGCCGGACTTGGTAGGGCTGGGAGCGGCTCGACGGCACCAAGGAGAAGGGAGGGTGGAGCCTTGGGCGGCGTATCCTGTACCGGCGAGGGATCCCGGCGCGGCTGGCCTAAGTAGGCCCGTTACGGGCTCGCCAGCCCCAACACCCACGGGGTCACAGCGCCCCGGGGGCAGCGGCAGAGGAGCAGCGCAGTGGAGAATGTTTGTTTACCACTCAAGCAGTTGGCACCACCAGCGGGGAGCGCTGGGGGTGCAGGGCAGGAGGAATTGGTTTATGAAGAAGATAGTATGGAGGAAGGGGAGTTGCGTGATGTGGGGGACGGTAGCGACGGGGGGCCGAGTAATGTTGTGCCTAGTTTCTTACAGGTGTCACGACGCCTGGCGCGGCCCACGGGTCGGACATCCAGGTGGGAAAGCAGCTCGGCCCCCAGGACTGGACGCTTGGAGGAGCGGCAGACAGAGACACTGGCGCCAGGTAATAAACATTTGCTCGGGCGCCCAGTGATGGTTTCAAGAGGGGTGGGGGGGACTGGGGAGGAGGGGGGTCGGGGGGAGGTTGCGTAAGGGAGCATACATGGTGGATGTGGCAGTGGGCACGGAAGGCACAGAAAAGGGGGACGAAGGTAAGACCCCTAAGGGTGTGACGGACAAGAAGGAGACAGTTGACGTACAGACAGGGGAGGCGGGTACTAAATTGGAAAGCAAGGAATTGAAGATCAAACGGTTACCATATATGGGGGTAACGAAGACCTTGGGGGCGCATTTGATGTTGACGACAAAAGAGAGGATTTGGAAAGGGGAATATGTGGAAATGCTCAAACTTCTGCACAGGGAGGGCTCCAAGGAGGAGGAATTCGAGTTGGCTAAGAGGCCTAAGGTACCTCTGACAATAGAGAACTGGACAGCGGCTTTCCTCATTTACGCAAGTGTGTACTGTGAGAAGTTTGCGTTGGTCAAGTGTTGGGGGGCCCAGGGTCAGTCGCAAGGTGGGCAGCAGTGGCAGTCAGGAGCCTTTAAGGCTGGGGGACAGCAGCAGGCACAGCAGACGGGAGGGGGGAGGGGGGCTAAGGGGCCTGGGCCAAAGGGCTCATACTCCGGTTAAGGTGGAGAAATTATTGGGGGCTCTCGGGGGGTATCCGGACAGGACAGCCGCAGAGCGGCTACGGTTGGGGTTTCTGGATGGGTTCAGGCTGGGGTATGAGGGTCCAAGGGTACGGAGATGGGCAGACAACTTGAGATCGGCACGGGAACACCCACAGGTGGTGCAAGCAAAACTGGACAAAGAGGTACAGGAGGGCCGCATGGCGGGACCCTTTCAGGATTGGCCCTTGCATAATTTGATTGTGTCACCCATTGGAGTGGTGCCCAAAAAAGAGCAGGGGCAGTTTCGCCTGATTCAGCATCTGTCATGGCCGGAAGGGGGATCGGTCAATGACTTTATTGAGGAAAGTGCGGCCACTGTATCTTACTCCTCTGTTGACGTGGCTATGTCACTGGTGGTGACCGCGGGCGCAACAGTGCAGATGGCAAAGTGCGACATAAAGTCAGCTTTCCGGCTGCTGCCAGTTCATCCAGATGACTGGGATCTGTTGGGCATACAATTCGTCGGTCACTGGTATGTGGACAAAGCATTGCCGATGGGCTGCTCCATGTCTTGCGCACTCTTTGAAGGTTTCAGCACGTTCCTACAATGGTTGTTTACGGAACGGACGGGTCACCAGGGCGTGACGCATTACTTGGATGACTTCTTTTTTGTCGGCACCTCAGACTCCGCGGACTGCCAGAAGGCTCTGGACAGTTTCCATGAGATCATGGGGGACATGGGCGTGCCACTGGCCCCGGAGAAAACACAGGGTCCCAGTACAGCTTTGGCTTTTCTAGGCATCGAATTGGATTCCGTTCTGATGGAGGCGCGCCTCCCGGCGGATAAAAAGGAAAACATGTTGGCGCTGCTGACCAATGTGTTGGCACGACCGAAGGTGACGGTCAGGGATATCCAAGTGTTGCTGGGACATCTCAACTTTGCCTGTAGGGTGGTCAGAGTAGGGCGGACTTTCTGTAGGCGACTGGGGAGAGCGTTGGAGGGGCAGAGGCCTCCACACCATCATGTGCGGCTGTCAGCCGGGGTGAGGGAGGACTTGAGGATGTGGCAGTTTTTCCTGCAGCAGTTTAACGGGGTGCCTTTGATGAGAGAGGTGGACATGGTGTGGGACGTGCAGATTTTCTCTGATGCAGCAGGGAGCAAGGGGTTTGGGCTGTATTGGCAGGGGAGGTGGTGTGCAGAGCCCTGGCCCGCTGAATGGTTGGAGGGAGGCAGGAGCATTGCTTTCTTGGAATTCTTCCCCTTGGTGGTGGCGGTCACACTGTGGGCGGTGTTGTTAGCACACAAAATGGTCACGTTCAGGATTGACAACATGGCAGTGGTGCAGGTGGTCAACAGGCAGTGGGCACGGGACGCGCAGGTGCTCAAGTTGTTGAGGGTTTTTGTGCTGGGGTGCTTGAGACATGATATGGCTTTTCGCGCGGTGCATGTGCCAGGAGTGGACAATGACATTGCGGATGCCTTGTCTCGTTCACAGTGGGGGAGATTCCGTGGGCTCGCCAAGGACGCGGACGTGAACCCGACCAGAATGCCGAATCAACTATGGGAAGTAGGCAACACAGGATGCTACAATTGGTTCTAGGCTCTTTAGCGCAGTCTACGAGGCTGGCATACCGGGCGGCGTGGGAAGAGTTTGTCTGTTCCGGGGCGAAGTGGCGGGCCTCCGGGGTGGAGAGACGGGAGGATGTCGTACAATTCATACTGGACCTCGTTGGGAAAGGGCTGACGAAGGTGACGATAAGTGGCAAATTGGCGGGGGTTGCTTTCGTCGGGAAGTTGTTGTGGGGCTACGCGCCATCTGCGTGGGAGCTGGGGGCTCGGATTTTAGAAGGCTGGGCGCGGGAATGTGGGAGCGTTGCCCGGGTGAGGAAACCACTGTCTTGGGAGCTGTTGGACGGGGTGATGGGGGTCCTGCCTGAGGTGTGTTGGGATGCAGGGGAGGCCACACTGTTTTCCACGCTCATGTCCTGGATGTTTTTCGGGGCATTTCGGGTGTCGGAATTGTTGGGGTCAAAAGAGGAGCGGGCCTGTCCTGGGGGGAGGTCTCTTTCGGGGAGCGGGTAGTGAGTATTTGGCTCCGGAAGGCGAAAACGGACCAAAAGTGTCGGGGAAAATGGGTGGCTTTGAAGAGAGGGCGCTCGCCGACGGTTTGTCCTTTTCGGTGGGGTCTGCGGTGGAAATCATGATCTGGAGGGCTGGGGGACCTGGTTTTCTCCCATCGGCAGGGGCGGGGCGTTAAAGCTTCGCAATTGCTGGCAGTGCTGCGTAACGCACTTAGGAGACTGGGGGTCGAGGAGAAGGGTTTTGGCACGCATTCTTTTCGAATTGGGGCGGCGACGGAGGCACATGCGAGAGGTTGGGACAACCGGGACATTATGAAGTTGGGGAGGTGGTCATCGAATTGCTATCAGCGTTATGTGCGCAGCGAGACAGGGGGTGGGGTAAAATAAAAAAAATAAAAAAAAACAACAAACAGAGCAAAAAAGGTAATTGGGGGAGGCTTGGCATGGTTTTCATTCTTGTTTTTCTTTCCAGGTTCGGTTATGGGACCCCTCGCCAGGGAGATGTCCATTTGGATTGTGGGGCATTCGTTTGTCAGGCGGGTGCAAATCCAGGCACAGGAGAGCTATTTTGGTGAAAGTTTGGGGTTCAATAAAGATTTGTTCTCTGTGGGGTGGAGGGGTAGGGGCGGCATGCGCTGGAAGGAATTGGTACCGGTGTTGAATGGGATCTTACGGGCGGGTCGGTGCCCGGATGTGTTGGTACTACATGTGGGCGAGAATGACATGGTCAGGGAGACGGGTTTGGCGCTGATGCGGGTGATGAAAAGGGACTTGGGGTCGATTAAGGAGAAATGGGCGGGTTGTTCCATTGTGTGGACTGAATTCGTCCCCCGGAGTAGTTGGAGGGGGCTAGTAAACCCGGGGGCAGTGGATAAGGCGAGGAGAAAGCTTAACACGGAGATGGTGCGGTTTTGTCGGCATTTGGGGATAGGCCGCCTGGCACATAGGGACATACGGTATGATGCACAGGAGATGTTCAGGGATGATGGGGTGCACTTGTCGCGGATGGGGATGGACCTGTATCTTTTGGAGTTGAGGGAGGTGTTGGCACGATTGCTAGGGGTTTACAGGCGTTAAGTTTTCACGCGGTTCCGCGGGGCTTGGGGGAGGGGGGGCAGAAGAAAGGGAGGAAGAGGCGTAGCCGCCGACACTTCCCCCTTTCTTCTGGGTGGCGGGGTGGTTGACAGTTGGCCGGGATTGGCTAGAGTTTGTTGTTATTGGTTTGGTCATTTGGGTCCAGGGACAGGTAAAGGGTATCCAGGTTGAATAAGTTTAGATTAGAGGTTGGATAGTTACAGTTGCACAGAAGGCAGGTAGGGGTTACGGTCAGGGGAGTTTGGGAGTTGGAAAGGCTACATGGTGTAGGATTGGGTTATATGTTGGTTATGGAATGTTATGTTGTATTTTGGGGGATGGGGGAACTGATGTGGGGATCGTAGGGGTGGGGGAAGAAACAAGGGGTCAGGAAGTTATTGTATAGCGAGGTGTTAGTTTTGTTAGGCAGTGGCCAAGGAATTTAAATTGTGATATGCACCTGTTTCAATAAAGCGGCCTTTTTCACACACAATAAAGTGGTCTGGTGTCGGCTTGCCCCCCCTCCCCCTTAATCTCCCAATGGGAGCCTGGGGGGCAGCCGAGCACAGCGAGGTCTGCCTCCCGGGCAGATTGGGAGGGGGGAGGGGGGGAGCGGCCGGAGCGGCCATTTTGGAAAGATTGGGCTACATTTGGGGATAGCCCAAATGTAGCCCAAATTCAGAAAAAGAGCCCAAGGGTTATTTAAGGGGTTTTTCGCGCTTCCCCAGCCACCATTTTAGGCTTGGTGACCTGGTGGCTGGGAGCGCTAGTCAAAAAAAATTTCCATCCCACCCACCCTAAGGTTAGGGGTTGAGGGGGCGCAGGTTGAGGGGCGTTAGACGGAGATTGGAAATTAGGGCCGGCAGCATTTGTTGGAACAGGTACATAGGGGCAGTTGATGTATTTGTCGCTTGGAACAGGTGCAAGCGGGGTGGTTGACAGTTGGCCGGGATTGGCTAGAGTTTGTTGTTATTGGTTTGGTCATTTGGGTCCAGGGACAGGTAAAGGGTATCCAGGTTGGATAAGTTTAGATTAGAGGTTGGATAGTTACAGTTGCACAGAAGGCAGGTAGGGGTTACGGTCAGGGGAGTTTGGGAGTTGGAAAGGCTACATGGTGTAGGATTGGGTTATATGTTGGTTATGGAATGTTATGTTGTATTTTGGGGGATGGGGGAACTGATGTAGGGATCGTAGGGGTGGGGAAAGAAACAAGGGGTCAGGAAGTTATTGTATAGCGAGGTGTTAGTTTTGTAAGGCAGTGGCCAAGGAGTTTAAATTGTGATATGCACCTGTTTCAATAAAGCGGCCTTTTTCACACACAATAAAGTGGTCTGGTGTCGGCTTGCCCCCCCCTCCCCCCTTAATCTCCCAATAAAAAATAACAAGTGCCCCATAATTGTTCCCAGGTGCCCGCCATTTCAGACTACAATCCGATTCCACTATTTTCCTGACCATGCTTTTACCTCAAAGCAAATCGGGAACAGAGGATAAATACGACATCCTAAAGCGGTTGGTTGCTGAAAAACGCATTGGAGAAGGGCAAAGATGAGCAATCATTCTATTACACCACCTGTTCGATTTTTGGCACAGGCAGGAGACATTACTTCCTGGATGACGTCTCTTCCGGCGCCATCGGATGTCCGCCCCGAAGTGCTTTAGAAACGTCCTTGAAACGCATGTGTCATTTACGCCATTTAAACATTGGTGATCCAGCTGTTGCGGGTGGAGGTAACAGTGCGTGGTGCATCTGCAGGAAATCGAGTTTCAGAAAACCATTAGGTTTGAATTCCAGCGCTCCGATTTAGTTTGTAGAATTCCGATTTTTTTTCAGGAAAACTATAACCTTATTTTTATTATCTTTATACTAAATGCCATTAATGGAAGTTGATTGGAGAAGGTATTTCTGTAGATGTTTTCGATCTGTGCAAGAGTTGTGTTGTCACTTGTAGATGGGAATGTGCAAGAACGAGGGAATGGGTGCAAAACAAGAAATGTAACATTTTTTCAAGAGCAATGCAACGGTAATTATTGTACGTGCGCACCAAGGGATGATATTATGCATACATTTTCAGAAAAAGAAAGTGAGAGTTTTAGAAAAAATGTCTATTTAAGCAAAGGCAATTTGAGGTGAGACACTCGCTCTCTGTCTCCCTCTGTGGCACTCACTCTGTCTGTCTCTCTCTCTCCCTCTCTCTGTCGCCCTCCCTCTCTCTTCCTGTCTCCCTCTCTCCCTCTGTCTCCTGCTGTCTGTCTCCCTCTGTCTGTCTCCCTCCCTCAGTCTCTCTCTCTCTCTCTCTCTGTCTCTCTCTCTCTCTGTCTCCCTCCCTCTGCCTCTCTGTCTCCCTCCGTCTGCCTCTTTCTGTCTCTGTCTGTCCCTGTCTCTTACTGTTTGTCCCTGTCTCCCTCTCTGTCTCTGCCTCCATCTGTCTCTGCCTGTCTCTATCTGTCTTTGCCTCTATCTGTCTCTCTGTCTCAATCTGCTGTCTGTCTCTACCGCTATCTGTCTCAGCCTCTATCTGTCAGTCTGTCCCTGTCTCTGTCTGTCTCTATCTCTACCTGTCTGTTTCTGTCTCTGTGCCTCGGGCAGTGCACACCAGCCCAGAGACAGCCCCCCCCACCTCTCCCTGTGTAATGTAAAAGCCAGCTTGTTTTCTCGCTGAATTTGCTGCTTCGCGTGGTTAGTGTCCCACCACTGGGCCTGGGGTCACATCTGTTGCTGGCTTTCATTCTGACTCTCACCCCGAGCTGTCAAATCAAAGCCCCCCTTTTGCGCCAGTCACCCGTCCGTGTAGGCTGCATGCATCGATTATATATAGCGCCAACCTGGCGGCGAGCATTTTTGCGCTGTGCTGCGAGAGCGGAGACCAGGCCTGAGCTCCCTGGCCTTGGCTCAACCCTCTGACTACAGGCTGGTGGGAAACATCACAGGCTCTTAACGCACTCCTCACCCGGCTCTCACTCCCTACTGCCCTCCGTCACCTCACCCGGCTCTCACTCCCTGCTGCCCTCCGTCACCTCACCCAGCTCTCACTCCCTGTTGCCCTCTGCCATCTCACCAGGCTCTCACTCCCTGCTGCCCTCCGTCACCCTCTGCCATCTCACCCGGCTCTCACTCCCTGCTGCCCTCCATCACTTCACCCGGCTCTCGCACCCTGCTGTCCTCTGCCACCTCACCCCGCGTGTTTTGCAGCCCGGGCTGAGACAGCTTCCCGGGCACACACACAGCCGCACCCGAGTACTTCAAATGTCTTTAAAAGACCATTTACTTGTTAATAAGGCTTTGTTGTATTTCACCTCTTCTTAGCGCCCCTGCAGTGTTTGCTGACACTCTTTAAAAAAATAAAAACACAGGTAAGATGTCTGCAAGATCCGGCTTGCCGGGCCGCTGGCGGCCCGCGGACCGTACTATGAGTCTGGAGGAACATGTGGTTTCATTTTGTGAGTTTTACAAGAGGAGTAGGGTGTGTGTGAGTAGCCGGGGATACTGGATGAATAATTAATTATGGGATAGGCACTGGGGTGTATAGAGATTTGTTTGACATTGAGGGGAGCTATTTCTGAGGGCCGGTGGTTTAGAATTAAATAATACAGAGAGGGAAGGGGTTAGTTTGTAAGCACGTTAATTGGGGTTTAAACCAGGGTAGCACAGATTTGTCATATGTTTCATGAAAAACAACAGCAGTAATGGTGGTTTGCAAATTTAAACTTGGAGTTACCCCTGAAGTAGGGCTACATTAAGCCTGAAATGCATTGGGTTGGAATGAGGAATACTATTCATGATGCATTATGCGTGTTTCATGCTGCATTGAAAGAGGTCTGGATGGGCACATCATGGGCATTTGAAGCTTTTTGAAAAAGCATGTAACATTATATGTGGATTTAAACAGATGAAGCATCAAAAGATTGGAATAAAGAATCATTTAAACTGAGTAAAATGGATAATTTTCTTGAATTGGAGTATTATGGAACATTCATGATTTCGCTGTGCAACTGGTTTGGGGCGTACCACGCTCCAGTATTTTGGTACTTAGCAGGACTGTCACATAAATGCTCTCACTTTGAAGTCAGAGAAACAAAAATAAAACACCAAGCTCCCTGAAAGAGAAAGCCTGACATTCGACCACAGTCTTAGAATGCACAGCAAATGTAATAAGATAATAACAAAATGTAAACGTCTGTTTGCAGATAGCGAATTCGTAAGAATACAGTAAACCAGGCTTTGGCAACAGGAGGGGCAAACTCAAGCTGGACAGCCTAAAGCAAATAAAGTCAGCTAATAGAAAGCCAGAAAATTTAAGTTACACTCCACAGAGCAAATGGTAAGCAATGGGTGAATGCATGCCTAGGTCAGTAATCTGAATCTCCCCAAGATGTCTTCAGCAAACCAGACAGCTGTACTGTCTGCCAGGCTTCAACCTAAAAAGGAGCTTAGTTACGTAGATTAAAACATATATACAAAGGAAGAGAATGAAACATGGTAGGAATAACAAAATTGTGATGAAAAGATGGTGAAACAAATCGAGAGGAAAGAGTGACTAAAAGTACAAGATGCAGAGGATAAAGGGCCGAGAGAGGGAAAAGAAAAATGGTGACAGAATGAGCTTCAATCATAATTTCTTTTGTAGGTTTCAGCCTAGGTGTTTTTTTAATCTCTGGTGATTTCATTAAAATTATTTATGCAATAGACTTAAATTGCAAGGACGTTCAGCAAGGTCTCTTCTTCCACTGGCCTGTTGTGCCATTTTTCATTTTTGTCCCACCCAGTGCAGCACACAACATGGGCAGCGGGTCAGTCAGCTCACTTCAGCTGAATGACTAACTTAGCTGTGACATCTTTCTTCCTTTCATAAGGAACACATTGCGAGACAACGTAGTTCCTTTCAGGAACTGCCAAAGCGAGTGTGCTATCTGAGAACAAAAAAAATCTTACCTTTTTGTAGACCAACAAGAACCCTGCAGCTACTTCTAACAATATAGCTTTGCAAAAGAAAGATACAAAACTAGCACCGACAAAGCCAGAAGGCTGGCGGGCAACGTCCGACCTATTTGCTTTGCTAGATCCAGTTTCTCACTGTATTCTGTACCTATAGTGCCAGTTTTATATTCTGATAAATAAGACTACAAAGCACAGAATGCAAAAAAAAAAAAAAACTCGCGTGCGCAACTCAAATGGATCTTAAAAACTCAGAGGTCTGCTTGGTTCAGAAACAATCATTTAGAAGGCCAAGATATTCTAACACTACTTTTTACCTACTTCAACGTCTGCATATGTTTTTGCTGAGCATATGATGGCAGACATTGGCATTTGAAATACTTGATAGAGTTGGGGAGATCCAAACAGCAGGGACCTTATAACTGACACTACTGTGCCCCTTACCACGGGCAAGACTGAAAATCAATGTCTCCAAGGCTAAGGGCACGAGTAAGGAGCACAGTTATTGTCGCAATGTGTGATTTAGTAAAACATAAGTGTAAAAACGTGCCATTCACAGCATTTCAAGAATCAAGGTACCAGTGGTAGGTGGGATGATTAGAAACACTGACACTATTATACTGATGGCTACCTAATGTTGAAAATGTCTCGCCCCAGTTGACAGACCCAACAGTGACTGAAAAATAGCTGTGCAAACAGCATAGCCTATGTGAGGTGAAAAAAAGCTATGTTATTGGAAGACAGCCTCAAATCGTGGTAGATAGTGATACCCTAAAAAAAGCCAGAGGACTGACTTCATTGTGAATACCATACCGCCAACTATTGCCAAATACGCAGTCTATACCTAATAAATTGGTAGCACAGACAAGCATACATCATACCTGCACAAACTACCAGATACTACCTCGAAAAGATCTGGCATTATGGCCAGAGCTACTGTCTTCGGAACCGAGGACCCAGGATCGATGTCCGGCGTCTGCTTGACATCCTGTGATTCTCTGCAAATAACGTAAGCTTCCCGTGCCTAAAGGAAAACACATATGTGACCATGTGTAATATAACGAATGCCCTTGTAAAAGCGCTCAAATACTTTCGGGTCGAGTTCTGCTCCATAAAAATGAGAAAACAAACCCATGTCATATTAGAGAATAAAAAACATACCCTCCTGTTTTTTTTTTTAACTAGCAGTCTCTAATCGGAGTAAAGTATGTTGTTTTCAGTTTTATGGAGCAGATCTTGACCCGAAGCGATTTGGGCGCAATTAATACACAGACCAGAAAGCCCAAAAAGTGAAAGATACAAGGCATTTATTAAGACTCAGAAAAAAAGATAAACTACAAGTCAGCTGTTGCAGATAGGCATTAGGAGCACGGAAACGGAACGCATACATTTTAAATGTACAAATACGCAGATGCATACAACATAACTGCTTATCTCGAAATGAGTGCTCAGAGTCAGGTCACAATTAAACCAGTAAGAAGATAGCTGGAGAATTAAATAATACTTTAGAAGCGAGGAAATGCCACAATAAAAAATAACAAGTGCCCCTCAATTAAAAATTTGCGAACATACGTGACAAGAATTTTCAATTCTATTAAGGACACGGAGGCGAGGATTATGCTTCTCATTTCTTTACTAGAAATTCGCTCAGCAGCCAATCATATTACAATATAACAAAAAACTACAATACCCATGAACCCAATGGGTATGACGAAGTAACCATAGAGTATGCACATATAAATAGTCAGCCAGAGAATGTCACATCCTCTTTCTTTGGAAAATAGCAACAGTCAGAAGAAGAAAAAAGTGCAACAACTGGAAAAAAGGCGTGGAAGATAAAATCGTAGCTCGAACACTTCAATTGAAGACCAACAGGATAGAACAGCTGATTATATGCGTGAAACAACATCCCCCAAAACAGGAACCAGCAGACGTCCAAAAAATAATCCAAGGTAAAGAAAGAAGCGCAGCTCACTTCGGATCAGAACCTGAAAAAGATATAAAGTGGTAATATACCATTCCGAAATGAAAAGAAAGCATAAAATACTGAGGGAGGGAAGAGAAAAAACAAGGACTGTATCCAAATACATCATAACAGTATACCAGAAATATATAATTGAAAAATTATCATATGCAAAATACATAACAGAAAAAATGGGTGGGATAATCCTCGCCTCCGTGTCCTTAATAGAATTGAAAATTCTTGTCACGTATGTTCGCAAATTTTTAATTCTATGTCAGGACCGGAGGCTCCGATTATGCTTGTTCAAAGCTGAGCCACCACAACAGAAGCAATATCCAGAACAGGTTTATAATAAAAAGTCTTAAACATAGAATCAGTTGACCAATCAGCTGCTTTCATAATATCTATTAAGGTCACACCCATAGAAAAAGCCTTGGAAGCCATAGCTCCACGAGTTGAATGTGCACCAAAAGTAGTAACATCAATACCAGCTTCACCCATGAGCCATCTGACCCATCTGGCTAAAGTAGCCGGGGTCACAGGGCGAAAGGGTTTTTGCAACGCAATCAACAATTGACCATGTAAATCTTGACGAAAAGGAGCAGTACTTACCTCATAATCCTTAAGACATTGCACTACACAGAGTTTTGGATTATTGGGAAAACTTGGGTAAGTGATGGAGGTAGTATTAGACTTAGTACGTCAGGAAATGGAAAAAGTAACCCCTTCAGGAGAAAAAGTACGACCTGCAAGATCTAGCGCGCGAACATCAGACACACGTTTGCAAGAGACTAGACACAACAGCATAGTTAACTTTGCTGAAAGCTGTTTGCGGGACAAAGTGTCGTTGGAAGGCCAAGCCTCCAAGAAACGTAAGACAATAGACACATCCCATAATGCAACATACTTTGGAGAAGGAGGTTTTACCAATCTGATGCCTCTGAGTAATTTGGAAATCAAAGGGTGTTCACCCGCAGGTTTACCATTAATAGGAATATGCCCCGCCGAGATAGCCGAACGGAAATTGTTGACAGTCCGATATGCAAGGCCGGAGGATGCCAGAGAAGCTAAAAAATTTACAATCAAAGCGACATCCGCAGAAGAGGGATCCACTTGCCGTTGAGTGCACCAATCACACCAACGTCTCCATGCTGCGGCATAACGTTTGTGTGTGTTGGGAGACCAAGCTTCGTCGATAAATCTGGAAGCGTCTCGCGAAAGGCCTGGGATCTGCCAGCGATCCCCGAAACCCGCCATGCCACCAGAAAGAGTTGACCCGACTCTATGAGAGGATGAGGATTGTTGAGTGGGTCCAATAACAGATTCCACAATTGGGGAAGAAGAACTGGAATTGCACAAGACAACTGCAGGAGAACAGGGAACCAAGCTTGAGCCCTCCAGAGAGGGGTGATCAGAATCAACTCCGTCTGATATAGTTTCATGCGTGCCAGAACCCTGGATATCATGACAAACGGGGGAAAGGCATAACACAGAAGAGACGGCCAGGTCTGAAGAAATGCATCCGTGGCAAGAGCCTCCGGATCCGGACGCCAACTGAAAAACCGAGGAAGTTGAGTGTTGAGGCGAGAGGCAAAAAGATCGATCTGGCAGGGGCCCCACATCCGAGACAGAGATCGGAACACCCGAGGGTGAAGTCTCCAGTCGCTGAAGTCGCGAAGATGTCGCGAATTCCAGTCTGCTATCAAATTGCTGTGACCCGGCAGGTACTCCGCAATCACCGTGATGTTTCTCTGGAGGCAAAAGTGCCAAAAATCCTTGGCAATTTCTGCCAGAATCTTGGAACGTGTCCCCCCCAATTTGTTGACATATCGAACCGCTGAGACATTGTCCATGCGTAGGAGAATGCAACAATTCGTCATGCGTGGAGACAGACAACGGATCGCAAACGACCCCGCCAGAAGCTCCAGACAATTGATATGGAGAGATAGTTCCTCCGAGGACCACCGGCCGCCCGTGGACATTGGACCGCAACGGGCTCCCCATCCCCACCGACTGGCGTCGGATTCGATCACCACCTCCGGAGACACTCCGAACAGGGCTCTGCCATTCCAGGACTCCATGTGTTCCAACCACCACAACATCTCCCACCTCGCCTCCTCTGAAAGAGGAATCTGATCTGAGTATCGGAGGCCTTTCTGGAGATGCCGGATTTTGAGTCGCTGAAGTGCCCGATAATGGAGGGGACCCGGGAAGATGGCCTGAATTGAAGAAGCTAACAGACCGACAATCCGAGCTAGAGACCTCAATGACACAAGCTGTTTGTGTAAAATCAATCGCAACTCCCGTTTGATCATCCTGATCTTCTGAAGAGGCAGGAACAGTTGGCAAGAGAGGGAATTGATCAGAAAACCCAGAAATTCTATCGACTGGGAAGGGCGGAACATAGATTTCTGAGGATTGACTAGAAACCCGAGTGACTGTAAAAGATCTATTGCCCAGTCCAAATGGAGCATTAACAGACGCGGGCAGTGCGCCATGATAAGAATGTCGTCCAGATAAATTATCAGACGAACTCCCCGAGATCGTAGAGACTCTACCACAGGCCTCAGAAGTTTCGTGAAGCACCAGGGTGCTGACGAGAGGCCGAACGGGAGAACCTGGAACTCGTACCAGACACCCTGCCATTGGAATTGGAGAAACCGGCGATGAGGACCGTAAATGGGAATTGACAAATACGCATCCTTTAGATCCAGACGAACCATCCAGTCCCCTTCCTGAAGAAGATCCCTCAAAAGATGGATGCCCTCCATCTTGAAATGGCGATAAACAATCCAGCCGTTGAACTCTTTCAGGTTGAGAACCAACCTGGAACCGCCTCCTTTTTTCTGAACGAGAAAAATGTGGCTGGAAAAACCCTGCGGGTGAGGAGAAGTCCGGACAACCGCCCCTTTTGTCAGAAGGGAGTCTATTTCCGCGGAAATAATCGCCTGATCCTGAAGGGAAAAAACCAAGGGTAAAGGAGGTACGGGTTGACTTGGGCAACTGAAAAACTCTATCCGGAAACCCTGGAGCGTCTCCAACACCCATGCATCGTTGGAGATCAAACGCCAATTGGGAAGAAAAAACTGAATTCTGCCCCCCAACATGACCTCTGAGGCAGAGATCAGACTCACCTGAAGCGGAGGAATCGTGGTGCCCTCCTTGATTGCCGCCGGAACGCCCCTTCCGGAATTGGTGTCGACCTCGACGGGAAGGGTAGAAGGAAGGCTTGTTGGTGGAGTAGTTGGGGTCCTGACCTCCTCCACGGTGGGACTGGAAACCACGTTGGTTAGATTGGTTATGACCTCGGCCGGACGATCGTCCCCTATATCGACCGGCCCTTCCAAAAACCGGGCGAAAAGCCCGTCTGATCGATGCTTGCGCCTTATCAAGACCACTAAAAGTGGCCACAAATTTAGTGAGTTCTTTGAGGAAAGACTGTCCAAACAACAAACCCTGTGCCAAAGGACCAGATTCAGAAGTAGAAAGTTCGGCCAATTTTGGGTCCAACTTCAGTAAAATAGAACGCCTACGTTCCGAAGACATAGCACAATTGGCGTTACCCAATTGACAAACTGCCCTTTGCGCCCAACCAATAAGGTCATCCGGGTCAATGGCAGATGAAGACTCCTTTGCCCGATAACCTAAATCCAAAATTTTGGTGAGGGGTCCCAATAAATCCAAAAGTTTATCTTGACAAGAGCGCCATGCTCTGTCAATGCCCCTTTTAGGGTCCTTGGCATATTTTTTTAGGTATGTCACCATAGTGGGAGCCACCTCAGGGGTGTCTGCTAATTTATCAGCCAAGTCAGGACGGGGACATTCAGAGCGAAGACGGGAACGCACCTCCTTGTGAAAAGGTTGACGAATATGCGTCTGGACGTACTCCGCCACCTCAGGAGACGGGAGCCAAGAGGAGGAATTGGGATGAATGATATCTGAAGGTTCAAACGTGAGAACCTGGGGATGCGACGGCGCATCAACAAAATGCTCCTTGCGAGCCTTTTTACGAGGAGGAGGAGAAGAAACCCCATGGTCAGAAGAAGATGGAGAGGTACCGTCATCGTCTGTTGGATGAACTGAAGGAGAGGAAGGCTCCTTAGGAGGTTGACCATAAGAATGTTCCGAGGAAAGGGCCTTAGCCAGCTTTACAAAATCTGACCTGTGAGGATTAGTCAATTTAGAAGATTTAGAGGACTTGGAGGACTGAGAAGATTTCGAAGACTTAGAGGACGAGGGCAACCAACCCTGTTGCACAGCATAGTGCGATAAATGACGTTTTAGAGGTGTAATAGCGCGGACCAGCGCTTTATTCACAGATGACTGTACACCTAAATCCAAAGCCTCTACCAAGTCCTGTTCCATAGAGCCAGAGGCGTCCTCATCTTCATAATCATAATAGTAGTCGTCTTCCTCATAATAATCAGCCATGGCAGAACCTGGCGCAAATAATGCCCACAAGAGGAAGGAAAAAACAACAGTAAATCTGGTATGCCAAGCACAATAAAGGGGGAGCGGCACAAACCCCGAAGGCAAGTTTAAACAAACAGGTCAAAAAATGAACCTGAAATATGAATTATTTAAATGTGGAGGGAGGACTTGCCAAATGAAAGCCACTCTAGGCAAAGCCTATGCAAAATTTTACAGCCCCAACTGCTTCAAACCTGCAGCAGGGCGTCAACAGGGGCAAGAGAAATCAGGCAGTGGGCATGAGCAAATGAAGCCCTGCTCTCGCGCTGAACTCCTGAGGAAACCGAAAGTTTTTCCCAAGAAAAATGGCCGCCGCGCATGCGCGGTAACGGCCGCCTGAAATCAAACTAGGAAAGACCTACGCGACACGCGCGTAGCCTTTCAGCCCCTTAAATTACTCCCGCTCCACTGAAAAGAGACGCGGGCGCAGAGCGCCCGAACCGGGGAGGCAGACACGCGCTCCCTGCAACGACGGGACCGATAACCAGCCAAGAAGAAAATCCAACAGCGAAACAAGGTCCGCAAGCGGCGCACAGCGCTAAGAAGACAAACCAATGCAGAATGCAACGAACAGAGCAATACCAAACAAGCGGTATAAATAAATAAACAAATAGCTGTAAAGATAAAGAGAAATGCACTTAACTGGCTGCGGAGCAGCAAAGAAAGAGGATGTGACATTCTCTGGCTGACTATTTATATGTGCATACTCTATGGTTACTTCGTCATACCCATTGGGTTCATGGGTATTGTAGTTTTTTGTTATATTGTAATATGATTGGCTGCTGAGCGAATTTCTAGTAAAGAAATGAGAAGCATAATCGGAGCCTCCGGTCCTGACATAGAATTGTTCACAGGTGCCCGCCATTTCAGACTACAATCCGATCCCACTATTTTCCTGACCATGCTTTTACCTCAAAGCAATTCGGGAACAGAGGATAAATACGACATCCTAAAGCGGTTGGTTGCTGAAAAACGCATCGGAGAAGAGCAAAGATGAGCAATCATTCTATTACACCACCTGTTCGATTTTTGGCACAGGCAGGAGACGTTACTTCCTGGATGACGTCTTCCGGCGCCATCGGATGTCCGCCCCGAAGTGCTTTAGAAACGTCCTTGAAACGAATGTGTCATTTACGCCATTTAAACATTGGTGATCCAGCTGTTGCGAGTGGAGGTAACACAGTGCGTGGTGCATCCGCAGGAAATCGAGTTTCAGAAAACCATTAGGTTTGAATTCCAGCACTCCGATTTAGTTTGTAGAATTCCGATTTTTTTTCAGGAAAACTATAACCTTATTTTTATTATCTTTACAATAAATGCCATGAATGGAAGTTGATTGGAGAAGGTATTTCTGTAGATGTTTTCTATCTGTGCAAGAGTTGTGTTGTCACGTGTAGATGGGAATGTGCAAGAACGAGGGAATGGGTGCAAAACAAGAAATGTAACATTTTTTCAAGAGCAATGCAACGGTAATTATTGTACGTGCGCACCAAGGGATGATATTATGCATACATTTTCAGAAAAAGAAAGTGAGAGTTTTAGAAAAAATGTCTATTTAAGCAAAGGCAATTTGAGGTGAGACACTCTCTCTCTGTCTCCCTCTGTCACACTCACTCTGTCTGTCTGTCTCTCTCTCTGTCTCCCTCTCTCTGTCGCCCTCCCTCACTCTTCCTGTCGCCCTCTCTCCCTCTGTCTCCTGCTGTCTGTCTACCTCTGTCTGTCTCCCTCCCTCAGTCTCTCTCTCTCTCTGTCTCTCTCTGTCTCCCTCCCTCTGCCTCTCTGTCTCCCACTCTCTGTCGCCCTGCCTCTCTCTCTGTCACCCTACCTCTCTCTTCCTGTCTCCCTCCCTCTCTCTTCCTGTCTCCCTCTCTCCCTCTGTCTCCTGCTGTCTGTCTTCCTCTGTCTGTCTCCCTCCCTTAGTCTCTCTCTCTCTGTCTCTCTCTCTCTCTCTGTCTCCCTCTATCTCCCTCTGTCTCCCTCCCTCTGCCTCTCTCTGTCTCCCTCCGTCTCCCTCTCTGTCTCTGCCTCTATCTGTCTGTCTCTGCCTCTATCTGTCTCCTGCTGTCTCTCTACCTCTGTCTAATCTCCCTCCCTTAGTCTCTCTCTCTGTCTCTCTCTCTCTCTGTCTCCCTCTCCCTCCCTCTGCCTCTCTCTGTCTCCCTCCGTCTCCCTCTCTGTCTCTGCCTCTATCTGTCTGTCTCTGCCTCTATCTGTCTCTGTCTGTCCCAATCTCTGCCTCTCACTGTCTGTCCCTGTCTCTGCCTCTATCTGTCTCTGCCTGTCTCTATCTCTGTCTCTATCTGTCTCAGCCTCTATATGTCTCTATCTGTCAGTCTGTCCCTGTCTCTGTCTGTCTCTATCTCTACCTGTCTGTTTCTGTCTCTGTGCCTCGGGCAGTGCACACTTACTGTGTCTAGACGTCTTCGTCACCAGCCCAGAGACAGCCCCCCCCCCCCTCTCCCACCTCTCCCTGTGTAATGTAAAAGCCAGCTCGTTTTCTCGCTGAATTTGCTGCTTCGCGTGGTTTGTGTCCCACCACTGGGCCTGGGGTCACATCTGATGCTGGTTTTCATACTGACTCTCACCCGGAGCTGTCAAATCAAAGCCCCCCTTTTGCGCCAGTCATCCGTCCGTGTAGGTTGCATGCATCGATTATATATAGCGCCAACCTGGCAGCGAGCATTTTTGCGCTGTGCTGCGAGAGCGGAGACCAGGCCTGAGCTCCCTGGCCTTGGCTCAACGCTCTGACTACAGGCTGGTGGAAAACATCACATCACAGGCTCTTAACGCACTCCTCACCCGGCTCTCACTCCCTACTGCCGTCTGTCACCTCACCCGGCTCTCACTCCCTGCTGCCCTCTGTTACTCTCTGCCATCTCACCCGGCTCTCACTCCCTGCTGCCCTCCGTCACCTCACCCAGCTCTCACTCCCTGCTGCCCTCTGCCATCTCACCCGGCTCTCACTCCCTGCTGCCCTCTGCCATCTCACCCGGCTCTCACTCCCTGCTGCCCTCCATCACTTCACCCGGCTCTCACACCCTGCTGTCCTCTGCCACCTCACCCCGCGTGTTTTGCAGCCCGGGCTGAGACAGCTTCCCGGGCACACACACAGCCGAGTACTTCAAATGTCTTCAAAAGACCATTTACTTGTTAATAAGGCTTTGTTGTATTTCACCTCTTCTTAGCGCCCCTGCAGTGTTTGCTGACACTCTTTAAAAAAAAAAAAACACAGGTAAGATGTCTGCAAGGTCCGGCTTGCCGGGCCGCTGGCGTCCCGCGGACCGTACTATGAGTACCCCTGCAATAGGAGGTGCTCCACCGTGCTTGGCTGTGCTGGGCTTCAAATAAGATCAACATCATCTTTATGAAGATTGGGTTCTGTTTGGATTTTGGTGGTTACTACTCTTCACGTTCAGTGTCCTCAAACAGTTCCCAGAAGCCATGGAGAGTGGGGTTCAAGATTTTGAACCTTGTGCGCTGTGACTTTTACAGAAGATTTGAGGGCCCTGTCCTGCCATGTAGGTTCATGGTTCCAGAATGAGATTTGCTGTTGGTGTTAGACGTTTTACTGAATACATCATTTGAAAGCAATTAATATTATGAGTGACCAACTCGGAGAGTTCACACAACAACCTGGATTGTCTCTCCCCATTATTTCATACCTGTCTTTGTTGATTAAGGAGAGGTTCTGATTTTTGTCCTGTTTTTAATGAAGAGGATGAAAGAATCAGTCACCGTGCAGAAATTCAAACTAGTGACTTGCAATTCCCTACGACAAGCATTGGGCTGACTGAGCTGACTTAGAACAGGAAACCAGGCCAACACAGTTGGAATATTTGCATACGGGTCAAGTGCTCAGTAAAGGCTGCTGTTTACCTCTAAATAATGAAATGTTGTCTTCTATAAGTTACAGCCTCGTACTGCCAGAAACTCTTTCCCTCCCATGCAATCTTTTGACAGTATTTTTGTCTTTCATCGTTTTGCCCAGGTTTGCGTTATACAAATACCAAATATATACACTAGACGAGGGCAAAGTAAAAATTAGGTTGCAATAATTGACGTAATTTGTGGAATTTTATGCCATGTACATGAAATTATTCACCATTGAACGTGCATTTTGTGGTAAAAATTTACTGCAAACGGATGTGGACAACAGAACACGAGTAGCTGTTGCTCATGGTGCGCTTGTGTAAATGCGTCCTTGCACCAAAAACAGCACAACATAGTACAAAATTATGGATTTGCATTTCAAGTAATTAACACAATTTTGTGCAATTTTGCCATAATTTTGTGTAATTATTTCGTAAAAAATTATGCAAATGTTACACTCCTTTATATACATGTACATACACATGATTTAGACATACTATTTTCATGTGAACGATAGAAAATGCAGTATTAATTGCAAGCAGTGATAAAGTCAATCGGTCTGACTTTTGATTAGTAAAGGGCTTTGTAATTGGTGGGTGAGTAGGTGCATAGTTATTCAAAGCATTGGGATGCACTTTGTATTCATCTTTCCATGTTGTGAAATTAGAGGCAGGTGAATATTCACCCTTCACCCACAAAGTCAGGAAACTTCACCCTCTGTGAAGATGCTGACGCTTCCCAGGTTCACCATGGCAAAGTTTTAGCCTCTTAACCTGACATTTGTAACTTGGACTTTTTTCCAGCCTCAGGGTGTTCCAACCTTTGGTTTTCCAAGGTAGGACAGTTGACAGTGAAAAGATGGAGACTGGGGTGATGTCTATGAGGGTGTAGGACCAAGTGACTTAGCTCAGTAGCAGGAGATGGTGCATATTGTTAGACTCAGAAACTGATTAGCAAACATGTTTCAGTTAGGGTCTCTGTTGGAGACCACAGCCACCCACCAAAAGTCACCATAGTATGAATGGTTTCTCACTGCTGCAGAATTCTGCTGAAGCTGCTATTTTTTTTTATTACTTTGCAGTAACACTCTTTGCACAATTAAAAAAGTATGTAAAGTTCCAAGTTGCTCAAGCCTGTAACCCCTTTTTAAAATGTCAAGTAGCTAAATGTCACAATTTCACAAAACGTGCTGTATAATTTGCATTCTTTGTATTCATACTTTGTTTTACCCAGCTGCATGGTTTAGACAATAATGCCCTATAATTTCGTACTCCATTGCTGCTTAATTCCATCGGCCCTACCAACAATTGATCAAGTGGAATCAAAATTTACATGTTTCGAACATTTTATTACAATATACTTGTTAATACGGATTATTATAAATAAAACTGACGTAAAATAAAAAAATCAACATATTTAGCTGTGACTTTTTTTTCATAGTCTCATGAAGCACACTGTATGCTAATTTGCATTTTACGAACACTCGTTTAATACCTACATAGTGTTCACTGAGTAGTAATCGGCAAATAATTCTGAAATCACTCAGCAGGTTGGACCTTTCTGACAAAAAAAGAAACCAAAATAGTGGGTATATTCTTGAGGTAATCAGCAAATCACTCTTAAAACATCAGGAGCAATGTCATCATGTTAAAAAGAAATGATGTTTGTGGGGTTTTGGATGTTTATTTTCAAATCATCCTCACATCATCAAGAACAACTGGACCATTGGAAGTAATCAGATACTCATTCTTAAATCCTCATGAAGTCATCAGGAATAGTCACACCTTGTGAAGCCATTAGATACTCATTTTCAAGTAATCCTTGAATCATCAGGATCAAGTTTCTAAACTCTGCTGATGACTTCAAGAGCTTGATGATGTCTGATGATGTGAAAATGACTTCTACAGTAGTTGGATGATCATCCAATTACTCTGGTATGGCTTCTAAAGTAATCCTGTTTGACCTGGGATGGCTTCCTCTGGAGGAAGCGGAGACGCCAGATCTGATAGCAGGCCACTACATAAATGCTATCTACTCAATACAAGAGCCACACCTAAGCACAAAACTGAGTTTTTCATCTTCATTACTGAACTTAAACCCAATTGAAATTTTTGCATTGGAAACGGCTTAAAGTATACTCTGCACCAGATATTGCTTCTGTCATTTTATTTTTTAATTATAGAGTTTTATATAGCGCGAACAAGACCCTTTTGGGTATCAGTGCGCTGCACAATAATAACAAAGGGGCATATTATCAAGCAAGGCGTTAAAATTATCACCGCTTTAGCGGCAGAAAACTGCCGCTAAAGCGGCGATAATGGGCTTGATAATGTGCCGCAGAGAATTCCAATAGAAGCCCATGTTGACACCAGAACATGGGCTTCTATTGGAATCCCTAAGGGCATATTATCAAGCCCATTATCGCCGCTTTAGCGGCAGTTTTCTGCCGCTAAAGCGGTGATAATTTTAACGCTGTTTCTTGATAATATGCCCCAAAGTCAGTTATGATACAAACGATATACGGTAAAAATATACATGGTATTGGTCATGAAAGTGATAGTTTCATTTAAAGACAGGAACACATAGTCACTCGTAAATAATGTCATGGACAAAACCCTAATGGATATCTGGGCGACCTACAACAATTAGTGTGTAAAGGGTTGCAGAAAGGAAGATCAGCTCGGATCCCAGGTGGTATGGACGTAGAAGTGCTAAATAGAACGCCAAACAAGGAAAGAAATAGCATCATACCTGGGGTGAGGGAGGCATATCCTCAATGTGAAAGTACTATGTTAGATCAGTAGTTCCCAACCTTTTGACTCCTGAGGACCCCCATTGAATCACTACTGGAAGCTGAGGACCACCAAGCAATTTGTACAATTTACATTTTCAACATTAAAACAGTAATTGGCAAAAAAGTGCACAAACAAGTGCACCAAACAAATACTCAAATTACTAAATATTGTATTATTTTATATTTAAAAAATTAACAAAAATCAAAACATTTTAATGGGAAGCTAGGTGCTGCATCTCGGCCCTAACCTGAGACAAAGCTACATTTGACATACCTTCCTTAAACACTGTAGTGCCCAGGGACATCTTAAGGATTTTGGGGGCCCTGGGCCAAACATATTTTGGGGGCCCCTGTTCAGAACAGCTTTGAATTTATGATCCGATTTGAGTCCGTTTCCCACGCTGTTTCCGCTTCCTCAGCTGCGTTAGCGATCCGGTTTGCATCATAGGCATTAGCCTATATATTCCCAATGTAAACAGACGTGCGCAGCTGACAGCGGTAGATATTAGTGTTTCCTGCCTGCAACTAGGTTTTTAATACTTTTTAAATTGTATATGTGTGGTATATTACTCTGTGCTTTTTAACAATTTCGCCTATCTACGTGCACTTGCACTTTACTTGATTGTGCTTTCCTACACCTCCTTAGCTGCTCTGATTTGCATCTCACTTTTCCTTCAGTCCCGCTGCGGCTGATACACCGATTGTGTGGAGAGCTGGGGTTACTATCGGACTCCTCACTTCCGCCCACGCAGTTTCCGCTCCTCAGCTGCGTTAGTGATCCAGTTTGCATCATAGGCATTATCCTATATATTCCCTATGCAAATGGACGCGCGCAGCGAGCGTGCTGCTTGAACGCCGAAGGCGAGCCAAAAACAAGCCCGTCTGTGCCTGTCAGCATCCCAGAGGTGTCCGGTGCTGGCCACACTGCCCTGTTCCCATCCGGTGAGTTTCTTCCACTATATTACAGTAGGGAAAAACTGCTTAGCCTTAGGCGGCTACCATTTTGTCAGTGCACAGCTGCTGATCTGAGCTTGAAGGTAGACTTGAGATGCAATAAGTGCAACTGGTCTCTCCTCCAGGCCAGGAAAATAGGATCCAAGATCCTCCCACGCAACAATAAGTGTAAAAACAATAAGAAAACAGAAGACTTAAAGGCCACCCTTTTAAATTGTCACTCTATGCAAAAGCATGAACCACACATTTATGACCTACTTTTAGACGAACAGCCTGATCTTTTATTTCTCACTGAGACCTGGCTGTCTGAAGCCTCCAACTCTACTATCACCTCGGCCATCCCTACGGCTTATAAAATCCTTAGGATGGACCGACCGAGTGGGAAGGCAGGGCGGTGTTGCCATAATTTGCAATCAAAGGTTAGACTGCTCTCCCATCCCGATGGAAAACATTGAGGTCACAGAGTCCTTAGGCTTCCACTGTACCTTATCCCTTCATCATAGCATAGCTGGTTTTCTGATTTACAGACCTCCCGGTGCAATTGGTAATTTTATTACTACGCTTAATACAGCCACCACCTCCCTGGCCTTAAAATACAAAAACTGCCTTATTCTGGGAGATTTCAATACACATATGGACAATGGAAAAGACCCTCAAACAATTTCCTTGTTGGAGACGCTGCAGGCCTGCAACATGTTTCCATCTATTTCTTCGGCCACCCATGAGACGGGCCATACCCTAGACCAAATCTTTCACAACTTTGACATATCAGTAAGCCTACCTCTTCCCATAACCTGGTCTGACCACCTCCTATTAAAATTTGTCATTCCCAACTCTGCCACAGCCCCTTGGGCTTACGCAGGGCATAGGGTCCCCAATTACAGGACGTTCCATAAAATATCCATCCCGATGTTAGCAGAGGCCCTCGTTGTTCCTCACCCGAGTTGTCTGGCTGCCCCGACTCTGACGCCTTCTCAATAGATTCATGGCTCCGAACCAACATTGGTGCAGCGATACCGGTTGTTTCCTGCTCCTCAAAGAGGTTGGCCCCACCAGCTCCATGGTTTAACTATTCCCTCAGATCTAGCAAAAGAAATTGTAGGAAAATGGAACGGAAATGGCATAAATCCTATGTACCTGAGGACAGGAAGGTGTATAAAGACATCTTAAAAGCTCATTACATTCTCGTGAAGGCAGCCAAGAAAAACTTCTTTCAAACCAAGATAGAAAATTCCCAAAATAACAGTAAGGCAATCTTTAGCATAGTTCAGTGGTTCACAAACTTTTTTCGACCCGTGATTCCCTTGACCCATTGGCCATTGCCCGTGGCTCCCCACTGTTACTTTTTTGGGAGGGTGGGGTGGATATAGGCCCGGCTTCGGGAGTACTTGCATTTTTCTTCCTGAAAATAATTGGGATGAAGCTGATGAAGGTATTATAATCATATACGCAGGGTGTTTTGTATTACTAAGGGGACGCCCGTAATAAAATATTCCTAGTTACACTTCTTTGCCCATGCCTTTTTTAGAGTATCCTCTCAAACTTTTTTATCCCACTTACAGAGCTAAATTGTACCACTGTGCATCTAGGCCCCATTGCCAAAGTTTCTGCGCTTGAAGAATATTTGCATGCACTTCCATATCTACCTATGTCATACGTGCCAACAAACCTGTCTCAGCAGGGTGACTCACGATTTTTTAAGCCACATACAGCTTTATTTTTGCTGTCTCCTCCCTAAAATTGCCTCCAAATCAATGCAAGTAAAATACATTCCTCAGATTTTTATTTTACATTTTTTTTAAACGTCCCTCTTTCTTGCTTCCAAATGTTGACACTATGCTGTATATGGTGCTTTACTTCCCTGTACTCAAGGACAGAGCAGGCCTGTCTGGAAATGTGTGTGTACTGAAAGAAATGTGCGATGGAAGTACCTATGATTCAAGTACAAATGTCAATACATTATTATACTTAGTTTGTTCAATAGCCAGGACAACTGTTCTTTCCTGATAACTTGCATTGGTGTAGAATGCATTTGGAAAAAAACAAAACTATTAACGAGTCTAACAAAATAAATCAGGCTTCTTCCACTTACTTTGGGAGTGTTGGAAGTGGGGATCCAGTGAAATATGGAGATCATCTCCCTCGACATGCCATCAATTAAGAGCTATGTTTACAGCTTTAGGCATGTCACTTACAAATCATCGACATCATGTGTTTAAGTCTAATTAGTTTAACTGAAGCCCAAAGACCCTTCAACATTAAATGCATTAAAGTGCTTGGTGAGTGGCTCCCCTGGCTAGGTTTGATGGCTCCCCAGGGAGCCACAGCACACAGTTTGGGAACCACTGGCATAGTTAAATCCTTTACCGTCCCGAAAGCCGGCACAAAGGAAGGGCCACGCACGGAAGAATTGTCTAAACAAATAGCTCAATTCTCCGACAAAAAGATCTCCGTGATCCAACAAGCCTTCACTAACATCTCAGAGGAAGAACTGACCTTCTACCTTATTTCTAATAGCAAATTTCACTTATTGGATCCTCCATCTTTACTAGCTTTCCCTGAGTTTCAGCTTGTAGAGTCACTGACCCTTTTCCAAAGCATTACGTCTGGCTCTCTTACCGACCCATGTCCAGCAAATATCCTGAACCTATTAGCTCCCACCATAAACCCCACGGTAAAATAGCACTTTAATGCTTCCCTCTCCTCAGGCAACATGCCGAAATTATGGAAGAATGCTAAGATTCTTCCACTGATAAAAGAGGCTAACGCCAAACCGACGGACCTTGCCAACTACAGGCCAATATCCCTTCTTCCGGCCCTCTCCAAAGTATTAGAGAAGCATGTAAACGAGGCCCTCCAAATACACATTGAAGATGGGAAGCTCCTTCTTGAGTCCCAATCCGGCTTTAGGGCTAACTACAGTACGGAGTCCGCTCTGCTGGAAGTGACTGAATTTCTCAAGGGTAAGCTGGCCCAGGGAAGCAAGACTGTTCTGATACTGCTCGATCTGTCAGCGGCCTTCAACACGGACCCACATGAGAGGCTCCTGGTATGACTTGCTAATATCGGCCTGGAGGGACCGCCTTAACATGGATGTCATCCTTCTTGGCAAATAGATGTCGGGACATCTGGCTCCCCCCTTTCTCATCCCCGGTTCCAGTCATGAATGTAGGTGTCCCTCAGGGCTCCATTCTTAGTCCTACCCTTTTTAATATATATCTATCTCCCCTTGCATCTCTGGTAGAGGAAGAGGGAGCCAAAATTGTTTCCTATGCTGATGACACTCAGCTGATTTTTACATGTGAAAAAGGAACCGACTTTGACAGGGCAATGATTAGGTCTTTCCTCACAAAGGTTTTTAACTGGCTTAAGATCATTCAGCTGAAGTGCAATCCTATCAAAACTGAAGTTGTTTTCTTTGGTAATCCAGAAACGCCTGACTGGAGCTCTTGGTGGCCAAAAGATCTGCCGCCCCCGCCCGCGGAAAAAGAGAAGGTAAAAAACATAGGAATTGTCATAGACAAGACACTCTCCATGCGCGTTCAAATCCAAAATCTAACTGCCGCTTGCTTTGGCATACTCTGGGTGCAAAAAAAAATCCTGCCACTGTTACTGCTTGAGAGCAGAAAGATCGTGGTGCAGGCTCTTGTGACATCAAAGCTTGACCATGTCAACAGCTTGTACCGCGGTCTTTCTAAATCCCTTATCCAGCGCCTACAAGTGGTACAAAACGCGGCGGCCAGAGCCATCCTGAGATCTAAACCCAGATCTAGTATGACCCCTATTCTTAAGTCTCTACACTGGCTCCGCATAAAAGAAGGGATCAACTTCAAAGCGATGACCATCTTCTTTAAAGCTTTCCATGGCTTAGGAGCCGGCTACCTAAATAAGCGCGTTAATCGCTACACAACACCTAGACCCAAGATCCTCCAATGCCAACCTGGCCATCGTGTCGAAAATATGCCGTGCCCTCACTGGAGGCAGATCCCTCGGCTTTCTAGGCGCAAAATTGTGGTATAGACTCCCTGAGTCTGGCTACAATGAGATCGCAGTAATAGGAGTAGCTAAGTTCCTGAGTTGGGCATGGGTGTTGCGGATGAAAAATGGGGGGCCCTAATAGCTAAGATATTTTTCCTCAGGAATCCACTCTCCAGAAACCTAAAACTAATCTTAAAAAAAACTTGTTTCAATCATCCATTCTACCTAATTCTAAATTAATTAATTAATTTGTTGAAATAATGCAATCACCCTCAAACTACATTTAAATACTGACGTAGCTGTAACTCCTTGCGACATGATGCTTCATGTCGCAAGGAGGGTGCACTAAGATGTGACGCATTCCTGTTTTCACACAGCCATGCATCACTTCTCATAAATAAGGCCCTAAATGTGTTTTTTCATCTAAATATTCAGGGATAGTTATGTGTGTTTTCAATATTGTAACACATCAGCAGCTCACCAATATTATTGCAAATAATCTCTGTGACGCCCTCCCATTTCTTATATGTTAGACCTTGTTTTGATCTTAAAAGAAACTTTTTTTATGTATATTGCATGAAACATAAACACAACATTTCTCTGCGAAATGGCTAGACTCACACATCAGGTACATAGAAAATAAATTAAAGGAAAACAGTATTTAAAACAATCTGTTTAAGAAATATTCAAGGTCATTAGGGCAAAACTCTGGAGAAGGGAGCTGACTCTGTCAGGGGGCCCCCTGAAAGGCCGGGGCCCTGGGCCAGAGCCCACTTTGCCCATGCATTAAAACGTCTATTAATAAATGCTGCATGCAAACTTAAACCTTGTGATTTATGATTAGTAACAGCATATGCTAGACAAACAGGTAACTGTTTCTGTCAAACATACTAATCTCTCATTAGGAAAAACCTTCAACACATTGGCCAATTTGCTTAGCGTTGTCAATCTGATCGAATATAATCGCAACGTATTCCACCTCATTCCTATTATGAAAATTAATAAAATCAACAACTTTACCCATAGCACCATTAACTCTTCTTCAACATTCACATTTCGGCGCAAAATCACCCTACAGTTTTTGCATAGATTTTTTCCAGTTTTGCAGTCCATGAAACAGATTTATGTGATTAATCCATTTTCCCTTGTACCTTTTCATTTAGAAATACAGTGACACCCTGGTGTTCCATTTTATCTATTGCCTTCAGTTGCAAACTTTCTTCTTTCTTCAATTCCAGTAATTCATTGTTGAAAGATGCACACTGCTACAATTTAGGTATTAAACAGACTGGGGCATATCTACAAGGCGGCGATATAAAATTATTGCCGCTTTTGTGGCCGTTTTCGCCCAAAAAGCGGCAATAATTTTATCGCTATATTAGCAAGGTCACGCTATCGCGTGAAACCTTGCCTTAGCGCCTGAATTCCTAACACCCATCTTTGCATCTCTAATGAGATGCAAAGTGGGCGTTCCTCCCCAGGATAGCGGGAGAAATGTCGCTAAGCGACATTTCTCCTATTATCAAGCCTCACGCAAAGCAGCATAGCGACAAGAAAAGTAGCGATAACCTCTGTTATCGCTACTTTCCTTACGCCTGCTTTGAAACTGACTATGCCATGATATCCTATGGAAGGTGGATATCATTGCTTAGTATGTGAGCCCCTATCAGCAAGCTATCGCCAAATTTCTTGGGATTATCCCTGGGTTTCCAGCGATAATCTCACGTTTGGCAGTTAGCGCTAGGATTTTTATCGCTTTTGAGATAAGCGTTGCTAATAGCACGCTATCTCAGCGATAAAAATCCACGCTAGCCGGCGATAATTATCCTAGCGCTAAGTGCGCTTAGCGATAATTATCGCCGGTTGTTGCTGATATGCCCCCAGGTTTCGCTGGCTAACGCAGAATTCTCTATCGCCATCGCGCATGTGTTATCGGGAGTTTTCACCGCCTGATCCTGGGACTATCGCCATGTAGCGTCGGCTTGCTAATACGGCGCTAACATGGCGATATATTTAAGGGTTGGGTGACGATAACATAACTGCCGATAACTTGCGTTGGCAATAGTTATCGCCCGTACTTGATAATATGCCCCATCATAAGTTCACCATCCTGTATAACACTGAACATTAGTTCTGCTGCTGTCTTCATTGTTGGATAGCTTTTAACACCTTCCCTCTTTTGAAATAACACCTACTCTATTTATCTTTCAGAATATTAGCATATTCAATATCAGATGCTTGTCGCATATTCCTGATTAATTCCTTATACTTAATTTTTAACCAAATATTCACATTACTCATGCTTCCCAAAGAATTCATAGTTTCATCATGCAGCAGTGTTTTGAATTCAGGCTGACCCTTCACAAGATGCAGTAGATCCCCCCCCCCCCACAAAAAAATCAAATGTTTTCCTTCAAATAGAGCATCATAATTAATTCTCAAAATTTACTGCATTCTCTAATGCACGAAGGCAATCATTACATTTGAAACAATGCTCAACTCATCAATGATTAGAAGTTTCAACTTTTTCAAAACATTCTTGACACTTCCTGACAAGCTTCACCAGATAACATTTGGTATTCCAGTTTGTTGTCATGCTCCACAGGAAGCATCAAAATTTGATGCAAAGTAATGCCATTAATATTGTGTGCAGCTAATCCAGTAACCACACAGGATAAATTGCACTATGTAGTCTTTTGTAGATTAGCGATAAAAACTTGTATTAAGAAACATTTACCAGTGCCAGCTTGACCACTGATGTACAACAGTATAGGCTTAAATGTTGAGCATGCATGCATGCATGTAATAAAGCAATCCATACTCAACTGTAGCTCTTACCTCCATATATATATTTCCATTTGCTCTTCATTTAGCTGTGCAACAACATCTTCCAAATCGTTTCCTATCTTGCTTGCTCCATTGCAGTCTCCAACTCATTCTTTGCAATAGCAGCCTAATTTTCAATTTTTGGCTGTTCAAGTGGGTCCTGACTTTGAGGAGCTGTACTTTGGCTACTTGGCGGACTGTCAATTGTATTTTCCTATTGAATTTCATCATTCAACATTTTCAAGTAGTTTGCAAATATTGAGCACTCAATGCCATCCTTTGTGTCCTCAAGGCAGTCAAACTCTCCTAGTAATTCTGTCCCGGAATGCCACGGTTTAAATCGCTGCAAAAGTGGCAAATAGAAAAATTCTCTTTTTTCAGCACTCTGGCAACTCAGTTTTCTAAAGCAATTAGACTGCCTTTGCTATGTAGCACCAAACACCCATTGCAACCAACTACTTGAAATGTACCTTCATTTACATTTTCAGTCACATTGTTTCTATATGTGTAGAACTGGAGAACTTCATATAGACAGATATTTTCAAGTTGTGCACTCCTTTTTGGCTATTAAGGGCCTCATGTAGGTAGCGAAATACCGGTCGGTAACGGCCGATTTTCGGTAAATATGCCGTTACCGACCGGTATACAGACAAGTGAGATGTAGGAGTCCAAAAACCACTTTTCGGTAAATATGAGGCGGTAAATACCGATTCATAGTTACCGAATTCTAAAATACCGATTCATACTTACCGAATACAGAATTAACGAATCGGTAAACATGAAGTGGTAAATATGAAGTGGTAAAAATTTAAAATGACATGTAGGAGCAGTCGGTAATTAAGAAATCCATTAAAATCGGTAATTAAGAGTCGGTAATTAACACGGACTAAAAGCAGGTGGTAACCATCAACAATGGATAAAAGCAAACCCAAAATTCAACAGCGTGGACAACATGGCCGCTATGTACGTCATTGCAAGGCGCCTACGTCTACAGGCAGCAGGACTGAGGGTGTGGCGACGGGAGGAACAAATCTACAGACAGCGCATCACACTATTCCAGCTGACTGATGCAGAGATACATGAGAGGTACAGGCTACACCCCGAAACCATCATGGACTTAATCAGGGACCTACACCCACTCCTGGACCAGCCAGTTAGAAGGGCGCACGCCATACCCCCACATGTGCAGGTGCTCTGCAGCCTACATCTGTTGGCATCCGGCAGTTATCAGGTGGTGATAGCTGCGGTGGGTGGGGTATCCCAAAGTTGCCTGTCCCGTTTCTTCAGGAAGTTCCTGGATGCCATGATGCAGAGAATGCACCACTACATAAGCTTCCCGAACTCACAGGCTGCACTGCAGAAAACAAAAACTGACTTTTATCACATGGCACAGTTCCCCCATGTCCTCGGCTGTATTGATGGTACCCACATCCCAATCTGTCCACCAGCAGATACAGAGCACATCTACAGGAACAGGAAGTCCACCCACTCCATCAACGTGCAGGTGATCTGTGATGCAGGGAACATCATCACAGATATTGTTGCAAAGTTTCCTGGGAGCACCCACGACTCTTACATCTTCCAGAATAGTGGGATTTACACACGACTGAGTGCCGGAGAATTCGGAGAGGGATACCTGCTAGGTAAGTAACAGTGACGCCCCTTGAAACATGCAAACATAGTGTATAGAGGCATGTTACTGATGGTTCCCTTTCACCCATCCAGGCGACAGTGCATATGCATGCCGGTCATTCATCCTCACTCCCTACCTACACCCAGCTACCCAGAGTGAGAGACGATACAACGTGGCACACAAAACAACACGCAATGTGGTGGAGCGCACGTTTGGACTACTGAAGAGCAGGTTCCGCTGCCTGCACAAGAGCGAAGGCGCACGCCAGTACAAACCCATCACCTGCTGCAAGATCATTGCCACTTGTGCAATGCTGCACAACCTTGCCACGAAAAAAGGTACAGATGTGGAACTAACATATTTTGAGGACAACGAGGATGAGTCAGGCCAGCCAGAGGGCAACGCAGCTAGAGTGCCAACTGCAATCGATGGGAGAGAGAGACGGGCAGAGATCACATCCAACTATTTCTGAGTAAGTAAGGGGACACAGCGAGTTGTGAGCAGTCATGACGTAGTTTAATGTGGCACCACGCCATGAACACATGATCAGGCCAATCTGGCAATATATCATCTATACAAGGAGTATGTCCAGGGTTACGTCACCCATTGTGAAGTGGCTAGGCAGGGCGACATCAATGTTTGCGCATACGCGCTGCAGTGGTGGATTGCACGGCCTGTGCATCCTCACTAGAGCCAACCCCAAGCCGCCTGCTGCTCCTGCGTGTTTCTGGGACGGGGGGTGTGATGCTGCTGGTGGTGTCGATGCTCTCCGCAGGATCCCCTGCAGCAGTTGTCGACGCCTGACTCGTCAATAGCACCCCTAGTGCACTTGTCACCTGCACCATCCCCCGAGACAGGTCGCTGCAGCACTGTGTTAGGCCCTCCTGCATCGTCACAGAGCGCCGGCACAGTAGGGAAGTGGCAGTTGCCAGACGGTTGAGTGCCCTGCTGGTAGTGTCCCTTCTCTGGCGTTCCCGGCGCCGTGCTTCGATGTCAGCATCTAATTTGCTGCACAACTGCTGGATAGACTGGGACATGTCCCGAATGCCCGCAGCCATGCCGCCAATGTTTGTGTCCATGTTGACTATGCTTGTCTTCATCACCCGCATGTGCCTCTGGACTGACATGACTGCCTTTGATTGCAGGCGCTGTTGCTTTAACATTTGGCCCTCGAGCCCCAAGAAGACACCATGGCCGTCAGTGGGTGCTGGTGGACTCTGGACACGCGACCTGCGGCGCCCTCTTGTTTCCGTCTGTGCTGCCTGTGAGGTGTGGGGCACAGTGGCATGGCTCCCTTCCTGGGGCCCGGTGCGGTCTTCAGGGCCCATGCTGTCGTCTGACGAGGTGTCCAAGGCTCGTAGCCTGGCTGCTGGACGCCTCCTCTGTCTCACGCATGCAAGCGGAGATGTGGCCGGTGAATCGAACATGAGTGGCGAGGCTGGCTCTGGTGGTGGTGATGCTGGCTCACGGTGAGGTGATGCTGGCTCTGTGTGCGGCGATGCTGGCTGTGTTGGTGGTGCGGCTGCCAGTGGGCCTGCTCCCAGGTCTGTACTTGTGCTGGCTGGAGGTGTTTGATGTTGCCGTGGTGCCGTCTCTCCTGCAGCATGCCCTGTCCTGCATGATGTCACATCTGTGGACAGAAATACAACATTGGCTCAGTGTCCCCGAAGGGCTGCATTGCAAGCGGCACAATAAATAATTTCACATTCCAACATGTCCCCTGTCTCCTTGTGCCTCGAGTGCGTGACATGCCTTGTTGCCCTGTAACATTTACGTCATGGTTAGTGTTGCCCTGACTACATCTCCCGAAATGCATTGCCTGTCTGCACTGACACGTGTGGACTGCAGTGTGATTCTCGTTTCACATTTGGGGGATGTGGGATGGGGTAGGGGGGGATACATTACTGTGCTTTCGTCTTACCTTGGTGTGTTGCGGCTCTGGCAGAGCTGTCGGCGTCCCCAAGACCCACGACGCTCTCTTGCTCGATTGTGGCCGCCACCAGCTCCTCCAGTTCGGTGAGGGCAGGTGCCCTGTTGGTTCCACCTCCGGTCTGGCTGGCCTCCTTCTGGATGTCGCCCATCTTCCTCTTGGTTACAATCCTCAGGTCATACCAGCGCTTTTTGAGGACCTCAATGTCCCTGTGGGTCACTCCCACAGCATTGACCTGCGCCTGGATGGCCAGCCATATGTTGCGCTTTTCCACCTCAGGCACTTGCAGGGATTGCCTGCCGAACAGCTTCTGGTGCTGCTTCACGACCTCCTCCACCAGCACCTGGAGTTCCTTGGGGCTAAATTTCAGCTTCCTCCTCCTTTCCCCTCCGTCTTTCTGTGTTCTCTGGCTGGACATGCTGTTCGTTTACCCGCTCGCACATGCAACTGCTCCCTGCCTCTCCTCTGCACTCCAAGCCTCTCCAGGGTCGGCTAATTATGTCCACCTGCCTGGGTGTGGCCACTTCGGCTAATTGAGTACACCTGCCTGGGTGTGGGCAGTTCCAGGTTGGGTGGGCTGTCGTTGCACTGGATTCGCTGTTTCGTCAAGTCATGTGATTTTCTTTACCGACTCCGTACATACCGAATCGGTATTTTCCGATTCGGTAACTACCACCTCGGTATTTTGCGATTCGGTAACTTCCACCTCGGTATTTTCCGATTTGGTAAATACCACCTCGGTATTTACCGATTCGGTGAATTCCGATTCGTGATTACCGAATGTTACCGAATCGGTAACTGTTACCGAATTTTTACCTACATATAACTTACCGATTCTAATTTACCGATTCGGTACGGCTCGGTATTTTAGAACCGGTAAAATTTATTTACCTACATGAGGCCCTAAGTGTCCAACATGTTTGTTTTTATAATATCTCTACTGTCTTGCTCAAATTCGGCAAGATATTGAATCTGTGGAAAATACGTCAAAACTCTATTTCGAGTTGATGCCAGGCCTAGACCCACTCAAATAATTATTTTGGAGTTAGAATGTAAACTATCAGAACTCAAACAATTGCAACATTCATAAGATCCAATTTACCTGTGTGAAAGCATCTTCAAACTTAAGCTATACAATCTCTTTGTTAGAGATTTTTTCCCACACATCTTTCATCTCTGTCTGCTCAGATTATGTTATGTATGAACTAACATAACGAGCAACCGCTATAGAGTTGACTGCCACAAATTGAATATCCATATTGGCATTCCACATTTTCAAAATGACAGGATTGTAGTCATTAATATATTTCGGAGCTCTGTTCTCCTGAGGTTGTAGGTGTTTTTGGTGATTTACGAGTAAAAGTGTATGTCTTACTTCAGACATAAAACTGTTCACTCTTTCTTTTGAAATAACTGGTCTTTGAAATCCAAAACGACATTTTGGGTAAAATTTTCCATTTGCTCTGTAGTTCCGCCGACAGTACTTTCCACATCAATGTGATTGGAAACATAGTACTTGCTGCTTTAGGCCTTTTTCCTCAGTGTATTTTGGAATGCTACATGTAATATACTGTTGCATGGAAGAAAGTACAGACCAGGCCAGACTATGACCGGAAACCGGCCCTGGCAATCTGCTCGGCAAGCGCCCCCCGGGGTGAGGAGGGGGGGCAGCCAAGCTGTTTGCTACGGCTGATTTCGGCCAATTTTGTTACAGGGGGAAGATATTGCCGGCCGCCAGTAACAAAAACGACCCGGGGTCAAAAACCGGCCCCAACCCTGGCGGCATACCGGGGAAACGCCCGGTGCCTGCTACGGCCAGTACGGCCCTGGTACAGACTCATCTGTGTCTGTTCAAAATGTAGGCTTATCTTTCACCACAACAGCACATGAATATGAGGAGCACATCTTGCTTGATACTCTTTTCGGCAAAATAATTCAGTAATTTCTCCAAGAGGGAACTTTTTTTGTTGCAGATAAAGGACAGTATAGCTTGAAATCTGTGATTAAAGTACTTCCAAGCATTTGCAGGACCCAAAGAGATATGTTCTCCTGGCATCTTCGATTTAATACTTTTAATGTTGCAGTTTGCTTCTCTCAAAAATGCATGTAAATCATCCCATGCATACTCTGCACAACTCAGTGTTACAAACCAACTTGGTACACCTAAATTTTGTAACATGCACTTGAGTTCACCATTGTTGTGTGTCGCTTTAGATACCCGTATATAGGTCTATTGAATCATGTCCTTATATAGGCACAATTTGACTTGTCCTTATTTAGGCATAATATTCCAGTCCTTATTTAGGCATTGGCTATGCAGATCCAAATACAGGCATGGTCACCTACATCCGTCCATCCCACGTCACTACGAGTTCTTAGAAACCAGACCCTTAAGCCGTTGGGATTTTCCCTGCTGGGATTATTGATTTCTCCAAGAACTCATCTATTATGCATGGACTACTATTCCTTAGGGGTTCATCCATGACGTCTTCCTCTGCCCGACTTGACGTCAATGCTAGCATTCCTAGACACCTTCCAGGTATAAATATCCCTTCACTTGCCCTGGCAATTCACGGCACAGCATAGCTCGGCTATACGGCTAGCCACGGCAAGTCCTGAAGGAGTTCGAGTCCCCGCCTGACGTACTGAACAGACGCTGTCTTCCCTGCACGCAGAGATTCCTGCTTCCAGTGTTCCAACTCCCCTTGCGGGGGTGTTAGAGTTTGTGATCTGAAAAGAGATTCCCACCTCTCTCATTCTAAGGTATGGAGCTGACCAGAACCTAAGGAAATTCTTGGCATCTCATATAAAATACTAACTTAAGCTCAGACCAACTATAGCTTAAATCAGCACCTACTTCCTACCTTGCATTACATTCAAGTTAGGTACACTGGGGTAGAAGAGTATCCACTTTTAGCCTGTGTATTTATGTATATGTATATAGATCTAGGTCATAGCTAAAAGACAATGCTGTTGCAGTTTTACTACTTCTTACTGCTGACGGTGTGCATATTATATCTTGCTTACTGTCTAATGATCGTGACAGCTCATATCTCTTACACGAGAACTAAGAATGTTCAATAAATCCTTTTTATTGAAAACGCCCGTCTTCCTATTTTCTGTGTAACTCTGAAGAAACTAAGCATGCACGATTGACTGAGTGAAAATGTTATCTATTGTTTCCACGATTCTGAGACACGTTCCAACTCTGAAAGGAAACAAAGTTGTCATGTTTATGCGGTTGTCAGTTACGAATCCCTTCTTGTTCATTCCAGAAGTTTCTAGTGACCTCTGAGTTAGCTGGCACACAAGTAATTAAGTTTAATATACTCAATAGGAGCATACTGACCTCAGTCCTATGCACAGAACTATAGGGTATATTATTCCAATGTGCAGAGCCTATAAGGGAAATAGAAACTACACTACACCATGATGACGATACCAGTACTTATAGGTCCCACATTGGCATGCCATAAAATTGTACTCAAGCGTCTCATCTTTTCGCGTCTAGGGAGATGCGTCAAGTTGTAAAGCCCTGCGCCACATGAAACCTGCGTCAGGTTTCATGTGGGCGTTCTGGCGCGGGGGGGGGGCGTTCCGGTGCAGTTAACACCTCGGAAAAGTGCCTGAGTGAAATCTACAAGATTTCACTCAGTCACTTTTCCGACCCCGCTGCATCAAAACCTTGCGCCTGCTTGAAGCAGGCGTAAGGTGTGACGCACCATGTGCAAGATAGGCCAGGTTGACACAGTGCTGGAGTTGTGTCGCGCCCGCGACACAACTCCAGCACTGCGCCAACGTTACGACGGCAGATGCGACACGCATCTGCATTTCCTTGCACCATGATGCACCGCAATGCGGCGCATCCGTGGTGGCGCAAGGATTGTGATGCGTGTCGCAAGTTTCCTGGCGCATCCCTGCCGATTTGCAGGGATGCGCCAGGAATTGTAAATCTGCCCCATGGTTTAAAGCATATGACAGTCCAGACAAATCACTTTCAAACAAGAGATGGAATAAATATGGAATACTCGGTCAAAATCTAGGACACTTTGAATATAATCTTGTTGACCTATACTCTGTTGCAGGTTTTTGCACAGGGCTACACTGTAGCTTTCTTCACTTTATTTACATCCAATAGTTCCTGATAGATTTTTTTTTTGTGGGCACACCGTTCACTAGAGTAACAAGCAGCTCTTTCAAATCTCTCTCTACACCCACAGTTTCAATATTGCATTTACAATCTAAAGGTCACAACTCTACCTTTAAGCCTTTTCTGAAGCTCAGTGGGTGATAGTTTCGCAGACATCAACATCTGCGCCAACAACAAATACATAGTTTGGTTTCTCTCTAGAAACACCATTAAACTTTGCTACTTCTTTTCTAAAGTTATCAGTACTAATATCTTTGTTTTGTTTCTCTACACCTGAACATCCTACCTCCTCATTTTGGCCAAATTGCACTTCAGGACCAAAGAAATGTAAATTAATATCTTCACAAACATTTTCAACATGTGATACCGTACCAAACAGAAGCACTTTGTTCATATCTCCAAAACACAGTGCAGGACTTTTTGCAAAGTAAAGTCTTTTAACTAAATATCGCATTTATGAATGATTAACAATCAACATTCAAAAACGATAAAAAGTACTTTTGCACACTTTACTGGATAGACACACCAATAAGTATCCTTGTAAATTAGAATATTTCCTCACTTTACAAGGATCGAATGCTTGTAACATTGCAATTTTCCGCTTCACACTTTTAGATGGAAATTGACATAGAAAATGTCTTAATGTATCAACTAATTCCTGGTGAACACTACAAATACTACTGAACTCCCATTAATACACAGTGGCTTTCTACGTCTTCCTGGTACTTCTTCACCCATCTTTTACTCTACATTTCTTGGATTCATCTCCTCATCATTGCAACAACCACTTGTTTCAACTGCATGCAGTAAGGCATTCTGTTGTAAGTAGCTTTCTTCATTAAAGAAACCCTCAGTACTAAAGGTATACTTCCATTCTCCTTGGAAAATTTAGCAACAATTACTTTTATAAATAAGCCTTTTTGGCTTCTTTTCTTCATAGACAACACTGTTTTATCCAGTGTTCTCATTCTGTTAAGCATAAAAAAAATTGCTTTCACTTCAGCGCAAATGCTTATTCAATCACATTCTCAATATATTGTTTTTGTTTCAGTGCTACCCTTCTCCTCTTATGCTGCTTCATGTTTTGTACCAAATTCTGATTTACCCTAATTCTAAACATTCTCAGTCGTATTTCTTTAAATTGCTTCTTCCTTGAATGGATGAGTGGATATGTGAGTAGTGCATAAGTGCTTCTGTGGGTGTGTCACTAGATGTGTAAATAGATGTGTGGGTGTGTGTCTGAGTGTGTTAGTGACTACATGGGTGTCCAAATGAGTATATAGCTATCAGCATGGATTGTTAGCTGACTGTGTTAGTGGGTGTTTGGGTGTGTACCTGTTTGTGCAAATGGCTCTGTTAGTGGTGCATATAATGTAAAGATAGAGGCCCCCTGCTAATAAGGCGACGTTCCTTAAGGCAGGGTTCAATTAAAACAGTGTAAATACTTAAGGCAACAGTGATACAACATACATTTTACAATGCAAATGATGAACTAGAAAACATGTTGAAAGAAAGAACCAACAAATACTGTTGTTTGTTAGAAGAAGAGTACAAAACTTATATTTTATTGATAATCATTTAAGCAATAAAATTTTTTAGCAAATCATACTAATCCATTCATATCTGCAATCATACATCTCATGCAATCTAGACTCTGTTAAATGCAACAGGTTGATGACAGAATTAATCGTGGTAATTAATATCCAGTTGTCGTATCCATGAATGAACAGTGTGGCTCAATTACAATTTGGCTGTTGTGTTTGTATTCTCCGTGCGTTTCGGCACTGGGGAGTGCCTTCGTCAGGAAAAGGCAACAATAAATCAATCAATGATCATATCCTACTTTTGTCAGATGGTGCCCAAGTAGCATCAATGGATTATGCAAAGCGATTTTTCCTTTTAGGGCTGTGTTTTTTAAAATTTGACTGATTATATTTCCGGTATCTGGATATATACTGCAATGACGTCAGAGCTATGTGATACTGACTTAGAGTTCTTTAGAGGGGGCATCCATGGCTGATTAATCGCGTTGAAATAAAATAAACCGATTCATAAGGATAATTGGTTTTTGTTGACGATGCCAGGTCACTGATATGGGATCCCTCCTCACGCCAATACCGTGTGTCAGGTCTGTTAGTGGTGCATACATAAGTGCTGTGTGGGTGTCTGAGTGGATTTGTAAGTGCCTCTGTCACTGTCTGACTTGGTGTGTGAGTGGCTGTATAGGCTTCTAAATAGATATGTGAGTGACTGTATTGGTGGGTGACTGGGTGTATAACATGGTGTATAACTGCATGTGTAACTGACTGTTTGACTGCTTGGTACATAATTGGCTGTATAGATTTGCACATGGTTGTGACAGTGCCTGTATGGGTGTTTGAATGACTATGTAAGTGAATTTATAGTATGAATGGATTTATGGATGTGTGACTGAGTATACCACTCGCTGTCCAGCTATTTAATTAGTGGGTACAAAAAGGCTTCTGTTGGAGTGTAACTGGGTGTGTAAGTGTCTGCCTAACTGTGTGAGTGGATGCAAATTACATACTGTTAAATTACATACTATAAACAACCACTCACATCAAATTTCAAACACATTCATTCATACTGGGATAATAAAGTAACTATATTTTCAGTATAGCAATTCCTCTTCCACCTTTGCTGCTCACTATATTTTTTATTTAATGTTCTTATCACAACCTCCCTTCTATTTTTCTTTTTACTATAGCGCCTACAAGCTGCATTTTTTCTTTCAGATTATATTCACTCATAGTTTAAAAAAAATATATATTTTGTTATACTACAATCTAATTAATATACCTGTAAAATCTCTTTGCTGTTGTCCAACTTTTATGTTAATATCTGATAATATATGATTTCCAGTGCAATTCTCAAGTCAGAAATCTCTCTATTCTCTTCCACTTTCAGTACAAAAGTAACAATAATGGCTACACTTCCAACTGTGCTCTCACTCATACTCCTGTACTTGCCAAATCACAGAGTTCCTTTCAAATTTATTGTGTTACATCACCATCAATGGTCACTATTTTTTAACCCAAGGCCCCTAAAATAGTTCTCAAAGGAAAGGGTCCCAGTCTCAATCTGGCCACCAGAAAAAGAACTTCCCGGATGGAAAATTAATGTCACTTTTCCCACATACTGTTTTGGTGTTCGCCAACATTTGTCAAAGACAGAAGTGGCAAAGGTTAACCCAATTTTGTCAGCAGTTGGAGAAATCAGGAAACATGTCAATAAAGCTGTTTCTGCATTTCACTACATAGGCTCTACTTACCATAACAACTTACGCCTTGACATGGACGGAATATATGAAAAAGACGGAGTCAATATCACAGGCAACAGGGTGTACCTCAACAACTCAAAAGGCTGCATCCTGTTCTATGTGTAGTTATCATCTGCACACCAATAACACAAAGGCTTTTTTCAGAGCCAACCCTTTTCCAAAACACTGATTCTTCTTGTTTGGGTGTGTGAGTGGGTGTGTGTGTGAACGTGAGTGTGTGAGTGTGTGAATGGGTGTGTCAGTTGCTATATGGGTCTGTGAATGGGTGTGTCAGTGGTTGTGTGGGGTCTAATTAGGTGCATGAGTGTGTTAATGGGTGCATGAGTGGGTGTGTCTGTGGCTATATGGGTGTGTAAGTGGGTGTGTTAGTGTGTGAATGTGTGTGAGTGGGTTTGTTGGTCTCTGAGTGGTTGTGTGACTGGTTGTATGGGTGTGTGAGTGGGGGTGTGGGTGTGTGAGTATGTGAATTGGCATGTCTGTGGCTCAACGGGTGTGCCAGTGGGCATGTGAGAGGTTGTGTGGGTATGCAAGTGGGTGTGTGAGTATGGAAATGTGTGTTTGAGGTGGTGTGTGAGTGACTGTGTGAGTGGCTGTGTGTGTCTAAGTGGATTTCTGGGTCTAGGAGTGGGTGTCTCTGGCTGTATGGGTGTGTGAGGAGTTGTGTGGGTGTGTGAGTGTGTGAATGGGTGTGTCAGTGGCTGTATGGGTCTGTGAGTGGGTGTGTCAGTGGTTGTTTGGGGTGTAAGTAGGTGCATGAGTGTGTTAATGGGTGCATGAGTGGGTGTGTAAGTGGTTTTGTGGGTCTGTGATTGAGTGTGTGACTGTATGGGGTGTGTGAGTGCCACTGTGGGTCTGTGAGTGGGAGTGGGAGTAGTTTTGTGGGTCTGAGTGGGTGTGTGAGTGGCTTGTATGGGTATGTGAGTGGGCGTGTGAGTGGCTGTGTTGGTTTGTGAGTAGGTATGTGAGTGGTTTTAATGGTCTATGAGTGGGTATGTGAGTGGCTGTGTGTGTGTGTGGGTGTAAGACTGGCAGTGTGGGATGTAGGTATGTGCATGAGTGTGATGAGTGGGTGTGTGAGTGGTTCTGTGGGTCTCTGAGCGGATGTATCCGTGACTATAAGGGTGTGTGAGTGGTAGTGTGGGGGTTTGAGAGTGTAAGTGGTCTGTGAGTCAGTTTTTTCTTTCTTTTTGAATTGGGGTATGGATCCACGAATCCACTGCAGATTCATTTGGGCGGGGGGCTGCTCACCGTGGTGGATCCGCAGATACTTGCACGTGTTAAAAATACATTTTTGGTCAAATTCTTGCCCAGGAGCAGACTCCACCATCACTCCTATGGGGTCAGGGTACCTCTACCCTGACCCCTTTTACCACTTGTTAGTATTATTTTTACTCCTGGGACCGTGTCGCGACATGCAAAATGGTGGCTACAACTTTCTTCTCAGGTTGCAGCCAGCCAATCACTGCGTTGCTGTTGGCGAGTGGATTCGCGGATCCATCGCAGTGAATCTGCGGTGGATCCGCGTCCCTATATGTACATAAATCTTGTTACTCTAATAACTCCAAAACTACTGAACGGATTTACACCAATTTACAAAAAACATTCTTTCTGGGCCAAGATCTAGCTTTCTACCACATTTGGTGTAATTCAGTTCATGGGTTCTGGCTGTAGTCATGTATAAAATCCCTATGGGAAGTTGCATAGGGGAAACATGTTTTGGGACCCCCCTTTTTCTGGGCCCTTGCTTGACGAATCACCTTGAAACTTTCCAGACAGCAGCTGAACTGACTGGCACACTAGTTTTGAAAATTCAATGAAAACTCGTCAAATGGCGCTAAAGTTATTAGCAAAACAAAAACGCTTTTCCTATGGAAACTAGGCCCTAACTATAACTACCTACTGGCAACCGCCAGAAGGTAATATGCAGATATATATAATAATAATACTTAATTACGGCTTATGAAAACCATAAAAGTAGTACATACATAAATAAATTAAAACATTTTACCACATTAAGCAATACAATACACAGACCTTCATAAATATGAACATTTTAAAATAATCTAGGCTAACGGCAAAAATGATCAAAGTGCAAATACACCATATGAATAAAAGCACACACATTAAAGCCAAAGTGCCTTCAGGCTATGCTATTAGGCCTTCAATGATAACTTGTTAGATCTGATTCTCTGTGCCCAAAATAGAAACCTGGAGACAGCAAAAACTATTTGCTCCTCTGTGTCACATCTGAGGATCCTAAGAGCTTCCCAGTAGTGTGTTGTGCCCATTAGCTTGCACACTGCAATGATCCACCTCTATCGGGGCAGAGCGTAACTTGGGCAAAAGAAGAGGAAATGCTCCTCTGTCTCTTGAAGCAGAGGGCAGAAAGGGCACTGGGAAGGTAAGGGTCTGCTTTTGTCCCATTTGCATGTGAAAGATTTTAGCAGTATGTTGCCAATTCTAAACTTTATGTACAGTCTTTTAGCTTTAGAGGACCGGATCCTATCCTAATATGGCTCAAAACTAAAGAAACATTTGTGTTGGAAGAATTTATCAGTAGTGCTCCCCACTTTTTGGTCTTTCCAAGTTTGCACCAGTATAGTTTCCCAAAAAGCTTGCTTCAGTTTAGTAGCAATGCCTTTCTTCATTGCAGCTGGGGAGTAGCATACTTCCTCCATTTTGAGAACTTTGCGCAAATGTTTTATTTTCCTGAGCCACGCAATGCATAGACCTTTATCAATGCTGATTAATTCCACCAAGGCTTCTCTGTATAAGACCAATTCCGGTGTGGTTCAAAGGCGCACCCAATATGTCTGTAGTACCACTTGGTCAATTCTGTTTAGTGCTATGTTAATACATAGAGGTATAAGGGGAGTGCTTCAGGGCAGGTTGAACAGTGTCCTGATAAATTTATTTTTGATTTGTGTGAGTAAAGAAACATCAGCACAGCACCATAGTCCTGCTCCATATGTAGCTCCTGCCATGGCAGTGGCCCTATATATTTCAAGAGCTGGGGATACTGAGCCACTATAAGTGGCCTTGTATTTCCTTCCTATGGCCGACGCCCTTTTGTGTAAGGTATTTTTGATTCCTCCAATCTGGGGAACCCAAGAAATGTTATCAGCCAGTTTTACAACCAGATATCCAAGCTTTTTAATTGTTCCAAGGGCCCCCCTCTACCATCATCCTTCCTTTAAAGGACTGGTGGGGATTCAGCACCATAAATTTAGACTTTGTAGGGTTGATATCTAAACCCCTAAATGATGTAAAGCATTCCAGCAAAGATTGAAGGCATAACAGAGTTCTGGATACATATCTATCACCCGGTGTGGATCGTTCCAGTTAGGCCTGCGATTTTATCGGAAATGCCTTTGTTTTGCTAATAACTTTAGTGACGTTTGATGAATCTCCCCAAAACATTAAAAAAGGTGCTCTTTTTTGCCTAGTTTGTGTATGGAAAGTTTTGGGGTGATCTGTCAAGCAGGGGCTGAGAAAAAGGAGGAGTCCCAAAACACAAACTCCCCATACATTTTGAATCGACTTTTGAAAGAAATGTTACCACAAATACGACTGAACGGAATTTCACCAAATTTGGCAGAAACCTAGATCTTGGTCCAGAAAGTGTACTTTTTGTCATTTGGTGCAAATCCGTTCAGTAGTTTTTGAGAAGTTAAGGTTCTAGAAAATGTGTATATCTGGATGGTTGGGTTCACGAGTGGATCACAAGAGTCCTGCGGTTGCACAAATTTAAAAATGGAGCCCATTTTTTCCTCACGAGTTTCCATGTGAGCAAGCGCTCTGATTGGCTGGCTGTTAAAGGAACAGAAATTAATTATTTAAATAGCCGCCATTACTGTACATGGTGTAATTTTGCATGTGTTGTGAATATGATGGTATAAAGGTATATTAGGTGGCAGGATAAAGGTATCATTTGCCCCTAGTAATTGAAAGGAGGACTATAAGGCATAAGTAGTGTGATTAAACAAACTGTTATCTATTTTTAAAACAATGTTGCAATCCTGGGAGTCTCTCGCAGGATTATAAAAATATAGGGAAACATAAAATGATAATAACTTTGAGTTATTATAATGTTATGTTTCCGGGTGGGCGGGGCTGCTCTACTCTCGGAGCAGGCCAGTGGAGGAGTGGTTTGCCCACTCCTAAGTGCTCAATGACTGTTTGGTCAGCCCTCTCAGGCCGCCAAAAACAGTCATGTGCACTTTCCCTGTTCTCCATGCAGGCTGCATTACAGACTGCGTGGAGAACATGCCCAGGCCCCCATTCCCTGGCTGAGCGTCAAACCAGTATGCTCAACCAATCACAATGCTGCATTGCAGCATTGTGATTGGTCAGGGGAGCCTGGCTGTGCTTCCTGTTCCTCAAGACAAGACGAGGAGACCAATAGCGGAGACGTGGGACCTGGCGCAAGGTAAGTGTTTTGTTTTTATTACATTGCACACAACCCCCCCACCCCGCGCTGCCTTCCCCACCCCATCCCCCGCCCCCGCGAGCCATGCTGGCCGCCACTGTCCTTTTCCTTGTTTTGTTTTCTCTCTTGCCCCAACTCTGTCATGTTAGCTTTGACACTGTTGGGATGACATTGGTGAGTGTGGGAAGTTGGGACCTATCTTCACATCTTGCATCTATCACCTGCGAAAACCACAGGTGAGAATTACAGAACGCGAAGCTCATGTTTAATTTCCACCTAGGGAAGATGGAAGAACGTCAGATCACCTTATCTAATGTAGCTCACATGATAGGTAATTTTCAGAAAGAGACCCAAGCTCTTACCATTAGAGTAGATGTTTTGCAGCAAGGATCCCCTCCTGCAGCCTCAGCTGATTCTACTGCTGGGGCTGCTGGTAATCGGTTTTCCTCTGTACCCTCCTCTTCTAGTGTGGGTCATTCGGTCTTTCCTGTAACTACTCCTTCCACAATACCTCTAGGTCCCCCTGAACGATTTCTGGGGGACCCGGCCAAGTTCACTATTATAAATCAATGCCAATTGCATTTCATGTGTAAGGCATCTTGCTTTCCCACTGAACAAGCTCAAGTCGCATTTTTTTTTGTCATACCTAGGAGGAACAGCTGACTCTTGGTCTATACCATTAGTAGAGCAAAATGACCCCTTATTGTACAACTATACAGAGTTCAAAAACAAATTACGTACGTTGTTTGATAGGCATTCCTTTATGCAATTTGTAGACACTGAACTCTTAAATCTAAAACAAGGGTCCAAAGATTTGATGACTTACATTTCCAGTTTCAATAGATTGGTGGTGGAGGCAGGCTGGCCTGAGTTCAAACGAAGAGCTCTTTTTTTATAAAGGGCTTAAAGATTAACTTAAAGATGTACTGGTACAAGTAGTGGATCTTCTAGAGTCCTGTAATGCTCTTATTGATCTTGTAGTAAAATTAGATCATCAACAACATGAGCGGAGGCAAGAGAAAGGGTGTTTTGACCCCAAAGGGGTTATGTATACAGATAAGAAAGTAGACCTTGAAAAAAGCACAGAAGAACCTGAGCCGATGCAGATAGGAAGTGTGCGGGGCCCTCTTAGTGACGAAGAGAGACAGCGATGCAGGGATAAGAAGTTATGCCTTCATTGTAGAAAGTAAGGACACTTTCTGTGTGGCTGCCCTGTAAAACCAAAAAGGCATAGTGAGCAGGGAAACTGAAGCGCCCGAAGTCTATGGAGACAAGCTCTTTAGGTAGATCGGGACTAATAGTCTCCCAACTCCTAGCCCAAGATTACGCCTTATCCTCTCTTCATCATTTTCTAATAACAGCAAAACTACTGTGGGAAGATCAGTCAATTGAGGTTCAGATTATGATTGACTCTGGTGCAACAGGAAATTTGATTGACATGCAATGGGCCAAACATATGGAATTCCTGTGGTCCCTAAGTCTGTAGTAGATGAAGTAAAAACTGTTGAGTGGAGTAACATAAATTCCGGTCCCGTCACTCATGCTACCGCTGAACTAGAACTCCGTATACTAGATCAATATTGAGAAACAGTTCAGTTTGATCTCATTTTACTCAACTCAATTTCAAGGATCCCCTGGTTAATACAACATAATCTGTATTGGATAGCCTGTTCAATATCTTTCTTTTCCGAATTTTGCAAGCTACATTGCAATCAAGAACCTGTGAAACAAAAAGACATAGCTGTACTTACAGGTTCTAATGAACCTACTTTGCCTGCCTGTTATCAAGATATGTCGGAGGTGTTTGATAAAGAAAAGGCCTCTAGACTACCTCCACACCGACCATACGACTGTCATATAGATCTGGTCAATGGAGCACAAATTCCTTGTTGTCATATTTATGCTCTAAATGAAAAAGATATCTATCTGAGGGAATATTTGGACGAAATGCTCAGAATAGGATTTATCCATCCTTCCTGTTCACCTGCATCTTCTCCTCTCTTTTTCATCCCGAAACAGGAAGGATGTCTTCGATGTTGTATTGACTACCGTGTCGTAAATGACATAACCATAAAAAACAGGTACCCTCTGCCACTTATCCAATCATTACTTGATCAGGTTAAGAAGGCCAAAAGTTTTACCAAATTGGATTTAAGAGGAGCATATCATTTAGTGAGAGTAAGAGAGGGCGATGAATGGAAGATGGCATTTTGCACAAGATTTCGGCTCTCTGAATCCCTTGCGATCCTTTCTGCCTTTGTAATGCCCCTGCTGTCTTTCAGCTTTTTATTAATGAAGCTTTGAGAGAGATGTTGGATATATGTGTGATTGCATATATAGACGACTTCCTAATGTACTCTTCTTCTACTACCACCGAACATATAGGACATGTGGGGCAGTGTTAGAACATTTGAGAGAAAACCAACTATATGTGAAACAGATAAGTGTGAGTTCCATACATCGAAATTGACCTTTTTGGGATTTGTGTTATCTTCTGAGGGGGTAACAATGGACCCACAAAATACATCTGCCATCATGCGTTGGCCTTCCCCCACTACTATAAAAGGAGTTCAGAGCTTCTTGGGCTTTGCTAACTTCTGTAGCCGGTTTATTGATCATTTTGCAGCTCTGGCAACCCCCATTACTAAACTGTTGAAAAAAGGGATTTCCTTTTGCTGGTCTTCTTCAGTTGAAGCCTTAAACTAAAAAATGCTTTTGTCACTGCCCCTGTTTTAAAACATCCTGATTCATCCCAACTGTTTATAGTGGAAGCAGATGCATCTCAGGTTGCCATTGGGAGAATTCTGTCACAGAGATAGAAAAACTAGACAGCTACACCCTATGGTTTTCTGTACCCATAAATTGAACCCCGCGGAACAAAACTATTCTGTGGGAGACAGGGAGTTACTAGCCATTAAACAAGCATTTGAAGAGAGGCACCAGTATTTATTGGGCTCTATGTATACTGTGACCATTTTAATGGACCATAGGAACCTACAGTTCTTGAAGGCAGCTAGAGCTCTTTATATGTGGCAACTGCGCTGGACACAGTAATTCAGCGACTTTGATTTTGTTATACAATTTCAGGCCGGTGAAAAAACATGGTGAAGCAGATGCCTTATCACGATATGGCTTTGAAGAAGTAGTGGATTCCATAGAGCCTCCCCTTGTCATAGCAAAGGAGCGCATTTTGGGGGCTGTATGCTCAGAAGAGACTTTTCTGAGGGAGGTGTTGCAAGCACAGGATTGTACAGAAATTGAAGAATTAAAACAAAAACACAATGGTTTAAAAGTACAAGGTCTCCGGTATATCCAAGGGGGGGGTTGGTGCTGCCCACAAAACCTCTACAGCTGCGGGATCTTGAATGGTGCCATTCTGTTATAGGGACCCCCAGGTTACAAGGAAACTATAGAACTCCTTAGAAGATCCTTTTGGTGGCCTACTATGGTTCAGAATACCCACCAGTATATCCAACAATGTCATGTTTGAGCTCAGAGTAAAAGTTCTCATCAAGTCCCAACAAGATTATTGACGTCCATGCCAACACCCCCCACTCCATGGTATTCCATCTTCAAGGATTTTATCGAAGAGTTACCAAAAACTATTCAGGGTTCACTGTGGTTCTGATAGTTGTAGATATGTTGACCAAGATTTCACACTTCATTCCTTTGAAAACATTGCCTACCGCTAAGGAGTTGGCTATCATATTTCTATAGCACACAGTAAAATTACATGGTCTTCCATCAATTACTGTATCTGATCGAGAACCCCAGTTTGTATCAAATTTCTGGACAGGGATGGGATCCTTGTTACACATTCATGTGCGTCTTTCATTTGCCCATCATCCTCAAACAGATGGGCAAACGGAAAGAGTGAACCAGTGTTTAGAACAATACCTAAGGTGTCATTTGCTTCTTTCCAGTGCTGATTGGGATACATTATTATGGGCGGCTGAGTTTGCTTTTAATAATGGGAAGCATTCTTCTATAGGTTATTCTCCTTTTTACTGAAATTTCGGTTTTCATCCTCGTTGTTTATTGTTGCCTCTGCCTGTTTCCACACCTACCCCTGCTGCCTTAGAATTTGTAAACCACCTTCGTGAAAACACAAAAAACAGCACAGATAAACCAAAACAACGCCAAAAGCATGTACAAAAAGAATGCAGATCTCCATCACCAGACACCCCCTAATAATGTTACAGGAGACAGAGTGTGGTTATCCACACATAATATAGCAGTGAAGGGAACATGAAAGTTCAAGCCCCGTTTCGTAGGTCCTTATACCATCATAAAGGTAATCAATCAGGTTACCATGAAATTAGATCTCCCTTCCCCTCTCAAAATCCATCCAGATTTTCATGTGTCGTTGTTGAAACCAGCAGTACAGGGTACGAGTTTACCTGTCCAGCCTCCCCCCAATTTTGGTTGATGACGACCCTGAATATGAAGTGGAGGCTATTGTAGATTCTCATAGAGTACGACATTGTTTGCAGTATCTGGTTCATTGGAATGGGTATGGTCCAGAGGACCGTACGTGAGAACTTGCTAGGCATGTGCTTGCCCCTTGCTATTGCGTTTGTTCCACAGACGCTATCCAGGAAAGCCCAAACTGCGGGGGGGGGGTGTTCTGGGAGGGGTGTACTCTTGGGCTTGCATTCTAGATGACGCATGCGTGTATCCCGTCCTGCCTCTCTGAACTTACCTGATTTCATTTTATGTGTGCTCCGACGTCCTTTGAAGTCTTGAGCACCGGAATCCTGTTTAATACATTAGGCTGCAACCGTACCGCGGGGGCCTTCAAACATCATTCTTCCTCTCAGAATTGTCTGACATGGCAGGGCCTTCAACTCCCTCCATTTTGACACGGTGGTTCATCCGACGCAACGGGGGCCTTCAACTCCCTCTTTTAGTGACAGCAGTTCGTCCAAAGCTCCAGGGGCCTTCTGAGTCTTCCCCTTATTCCGGCATTTTGTCCTTAAAAATACAAAGAAATTGATTTACAAAGAATCCACGGTCTTCTATGTGGTAAACGTTTATTTTACTTGCATGAATCATACATGATACTTAGCTGTGTAAGTCTCCTACGTGTATGGAGATTCTGTTCCCTTCTTGACATTGTTTGATGGCTATAAATAACAAGAATATTATATTTAGTCCCCTGAGATTAAAGGGACTAAATTATATCCTTAGTAATTAGCCCTGCACATTTTTGTGTATATTTTTGTATTATTTATTATCCTTTCTGGGAGAATACGTTTTTTGTTTTTCTCCTGGTTTTATAGGATATGAATAAGTTGGGGCCTACATGGATTCAACGCTGAAGCTCTTTTAGGTTAGTATAATGTATACCTAGTTTGATTGCTGTATCTTGCTGTCCTAAATAGTAGCTCATGATTTCATATCTTTCCATATAGATATATACCACTGACTCTGTTCACTATTATCGATATACCTAAGTGGAAGAGGAAATTCAACAGGTAGTTATCCCATTACATGAGTTAGTTGGGCCACAGTGTTTTTTTCCCTCCTACAGGATTATAGCAATGCACATAAGCCTATCTCCATCCAGGACCATCCAACAAGAATATCCTTACCTGAGGCGTGTTGAAGCCGTGTCTTCCCTTCTCCCTTTCCTTGTTTTGTTTCCCTTCTTCCCCAACTCTGCTGTGTTAGTTTTGACTCTGTTGGGCTGACATTGGTGAGTGTGGGAAGTTGGGACCTATCGTCACATCTTGCATCTCGCTCCTGCTGTAACTACAAAAACAACAAATGATTACTAAAAGCAAAACTAAAATTGCTCTTTTGAGAGCCACCTACTCTGGTTAAAAGAAAGACACACTTTTATGTTTTTTTGTGTTGCCATTGTCTACCAGTTTGTACCCTCTAAATATTTATTCTAATAAGACTTTACTGTAAAGTTACTAGTGAATCTTTTTTGTTATACTCACTTTTTAAACACATTAGAATGTTGAGAGCTCAATGGATGACAATGAAGTGGCTCACGGCTTCTAATGTATAGTATAAATGTTGTGCTCCATTATTCCAATGTTTGTCTTTCTGTATATCCTTTTTTGATCTAGAACATTCTACCCTCAGTGGTTGGAATGAGCTACTAGCCTGATAGTCCTTCTGCCTCGGCCTATTCCTGTTGTTAAAGACCCTATCCCACCCCGTCATCTTACTTTGCATTAATAAAAGACATAGAAATTCATTAAAATAAACAAAGGTTAAAGTAGCGTTATAGTTAGGTATGGTAATAATAACTTACTTCCTATTTTTTTTTTAAACTAGATGTTCACTGAAAAAAAATGTGACGTTATAATTAGGAGGCAATATCAGTCACAATGTAACTTTTTGAACTAAAAAACACACAGAAGTTCACCAGCTATAGTTACCAAAGCTAACTATAACTTGCACCCCTGCCATATACTGCTTATGACCTCACATATTACATCACTCATGACATATTCTGCGAGATCTTTGATAACATCACTGATGACATCATGCAAGCTTCGTTTGCACACATTACTCTATAAAGGAGTATGGCATTAGAGGTATGAAAGTAAGTACAAAATAGCTCAGAATAATATAAAGCCCGATTAACGCCATCACACATACAACCCTCATTAGGTGAAGCAAGCTTCTGTTATATAAACGTTCAGAGAAAACCAACTTCTTTCATATACTTAAGCTCTGTTATATAACTAATGCCCTACTATGCACGGCCTTTACCCTGTATCAAAACTTTCACAGTTAGCGAACCTCCCTTTCGAGGAATGAAGCAGACTTGACTAGAAAAGTGGGTTCCTTAAACAGTGTTTACCCTATGCAGAGACTTTTCTCTGTACCACACTGTTTGCAGACAGTCAAACTCACTTGAGGAACACACCAGAGATTATTAAAAAGTATCTACTAGGAACGGTGTTCACTCAATGCAAAACCTCTCCAAAGAGACAGTACTCACTGTAAACACCCATGGTCTGAAGGTGCTAAAGGTTATACTACCACAGCCTCCAGACTCTGCTGACAACTTTTTAGATAGCCCACCTTCAGTGGCTAATCTAGTACATGTACAAGCCTGATGCACTCAGTTGTCTGTCCTATGCAAAAATTGTCATGCTGAGACGATTCCCTCAAAATACTCAGGGCTTCTTACAATACTTAGGGCCAGATTTATCATAGTGTTGCACCACCCTTGCACAACGCAAGGGTACGCCAAGGCGGCACAACACTAAAGTCAGGTTTATCAAGCCACGCAAGGCCAACTTGTGCTGCCCTGCAAGGCTTGATAAATCTGGAGTAACGCAAGGCAGCGCAAATCGCTGCCGTGTTTTACTCTGCCCGAGGGAGGCGTCCCATGGGTGGAGCATGGGTGTTCCTACGCATCCACACACAGATTTTGGCACATTCACAGATTTTCCATTAGTGGTAGACCTGGGAATGTGTCAAAATGCTACGCCTCCCCAGGTGTGGCATAACGAGGAGAAATATCTTTATTTCACCTTGATTTTTCCTCTTTCTACATGTGCTGCATTCTGTAGCGTACATAGAAAGAGGAAAATGCCTCTGAGGATTGTTTTTGTGCAGGAAGGTGTCCCTGCCTGCACAAAAACAATCCTGTCTACAACATAGGCACCCAAGCTTTTTTATCCTCTTGTGACCATTCAAAGGTGTTCGTTTCCATAGATGCTTAGCTATTGAGGTCAAAATTCCTGAAAAGTGGTCTATAAATCTTCAATAAAAATCTTTAAATCTCAAAAAACTTTGGATTTCCCTAACGGATTGTGCTGAGTTCCAGTTTTGAACAACTTCTGTCTTTTTTGTGTCCATCCTCCTTCAAGCAGATGTGATGATGAATTATCCTAAAGATCCTACCCTTTTTTTTTTTTTTTTTAATGAAAAGCACTTTTCCAGCTTAGCATAAATATATTTTTTGTGGAGACATCACAAAATTACTCTAACATGTTGGGCATGCTCATCCAATGTGTCTAAGTAAATTAGTATGTTGTCTATATATACAACAATGCAAATGTCTAAGTTTCTTAGTGCATAATTTATAAAGTACTGGAATGCTGCAGGGGCATTGCAAAGGCCAAAAGTCATGACGAGGCACTCGTACAACTCAAACTGAGGTTTAGATATACTAAAATTTTGTGCTGAGTTAGGGTCACAAAAGTGACGCTAACCAGCACAAAATATTTTTTCCTAATTTACTTTCCAGTGCACAATTATTATGCGCTGGTTAGTACCCTGAAAGTAACGCACAGCAGCGCGAAGCACTGCTTTGCATTACTTAGTGCCAAGAGGGCATTATATGGGTGGTACATGGGTGTTCCCATGCTACCATGCACGCCTTTTAACACAAAACCCTATTTACAAACAATAGTAGACAAGGTTTAGCGCCAAAAGTTAAGGACGTTTGAAAGGAGGCGTGAAGAGGAGAAGTGTTTTTATTTCTCCTTTCTTTCCAATTTTGCATATGTGCTGCACTGTGCAGCACACATGCAAAGTAGGAAAAGTGTTAAAGTGTGTCCATGTATAGAATTTTCTACTGGAAGGGTACTCGGTCACGCACCCTAGCACTATGGTGCTAAGGTGTGTGCCTGGCGCACAGCAGCTGAATTCCCCACCGGCGCTAGGGAGAGGGGAGGAAAGTCATATTTCTATGGATACGCAACTCAGCACAGTAGCCTGATTGGCCCTGTCATGTGTATATAATCCCCTGTAAATATTGCCTAGTGCCAATTCGCACAGTGTATATTGTGTGATTAGTATTCCAATGTGTTTTGGATAATACAAAGGCTATTTCGATATAACCTTGTGTGGAGTTTCTTTTGTGATGTGCCTAGTGTGTTGCTGCTGTGTGTGTGTGTGTGTTGAGCAAACGCTTTACACATTGCCTCTGGGATAAGCCTGACTGCTCGTGCCAAGCTACTAAGGGGGTGAGCAGGGGTTATCTTCAGCGTTTAACTCCCTTGACCTGACTAGAGTGGTGGTTTCTGTCTGGCTTAGGCGCAAGCGATAGCCAACCAGAAATCCCATTTCTAGCAGGCAGGATCTGATATTTTATCCAAGGGTGGCTAGTTATCAGTTCTGAAAAGTGGGTACTCAAAATTGTGCATAAGCGCTATGCTCTCCCATTTTGGTGCAGGCCAACTTCGATAAATTAGAAGAATCCTGGCTCATCTTTTCGCACTGCCAAGAACGCATAATGTCAGCACTTTTGCGCGTTGGAGATTCCAAGATGGCTTTCTCTTGGAGACACATTCCACCTACAGGTGAGATCAGGACTCTTGCATGTCTTTCTGCTGCTGCCTTTCCTATCCCAAGTTGCAAAGAAGATGAAGAGCAACCTGGCCCAAATCATCGTAGTAATGCAGGACTGAGCCAGGAGAGCGCTGTAGCCGGAACTCCTGGGCAGGAGTATCTGTCCCTTTGATCAAGCTGGTGCATCAGGAGAATCTTAAGTCAAAGCAGCAAGACCGGTTCTAGGCTTGCACAATTTACAGTGCCAGTCTTTGGGATTGAGCAGTGGCAGTTGACCTTCTTCAACCTTCCTCCTGAGGCCGTTGGTGGTGGTGAGGCGTACCTCCTCTAAATCAGTGTGTGCAACCTGTTGGGATACATTTGTGGCTTGATGCGCCACCTGACAGATTGACAAGCCAAGTTGTCTGAGATTTTGTTGTTTTCTTTGTCCCTGACCCAGCAAGGTCCTGTTTTGGGCACTGCTTAAGGCTATTTGTGCCATTACAAATTAATGGGGTAACCCAAATAGCGCCAGAGGACCTGGGTACAATGTAATATGTAAAGGTTTGGTCCTTGACTCGCTTTGGAAAGAACAACAAATGCGAGAAAATATGATATGGGGGTTGCCGGAATGGTCAACCACTGGTAATTAATACAGTTTAGCTGTAAAAAAACACACACACCCTGAACGATAATTCCTCAAAATACACAATTCCTTAACATACACATTCCGTATATATAAACTACACCCACACGTTTTTTAGTAGAGTAATTTCATTTTTATATATATATTTTTGGAGTTGATTACAAACATAAATCAACAGGTAAAGAAATGACCACACAAAAAAAATAAGAGGTTGCTCAAGGAAAGAAAAGGTAGTGCTCGTGCAAGAGAAAGGGGAGTGAAAATCAAATGATTTCAAAGTTACTGTTCCTTATTTCAAAAAAGGTGCTGGTCTACAAAAACCAGTATCCTTTAGCCTGTCCACGACATTTATTCAACACTATTTACATTTATTCTTTGAGTGCGTGAATGCAACATCCAATTGTGGGGGACAGATAATAATAGTGGTACAGGTCCTTGCTGAGGGGATGCGTCGATATTTCGACCCGTCTTATGCGTAGAGGGTGGTTTGTAACCTCTGCTTGCGGGTCTTCTTCAGGACTGGTGGGGGGGGTGGGTGGGGTAACCTAATACTGGTGCCAATGAAGGGCATCCCAGGTAACTAATCCAATGACCAGGCGCCAAGGAAGGGCATGCCCGGCAGCTATTCCTATTAATGGATTGATTCCGCAAGGTAGCGGTGATGAGGAGAACCAACCAGGAGAGAAGTCCTCAAGGGTATTCAAGACCCCAAGTCCACATGGGTATTCAAGACCCCAACATATAGTTTATATTGGAATAACGATCAATCCATATTCCTGAAATTGGCGATCGCTCCGCGCCTCGTGGAATCTGCTTCTGTCAAGTTTCCAAGAGGTTGTGAGCTCTTTCAGAATTTTTGCGGTTGCTGGATCACTTCATGTGTTGCCATGAGGTTTTTAAAAGGTTTGCAAAGTTTGCTTACAACAACTCCATTAGTGATGCCATTTTGGGCTTGAACTAGGTTCTCATTGGTTGATGTTCACCCCCCTTTGTGTCGCTGCACAGTTGTCTGTTACAGCTTTTGATGTTGAAAACTGCCTTTCTCATTTCCATAATATCGGCTAGGTGTGTGAGTGAACTGTTGGCTTTTTTGGTCAACAAGCCCTCTGCAACATTCTTTCCAGATAAGTTGGTGTTAAGGATCCATACTTCACTCTCTTTCATGTTGGGCAGCCTATCACTCTTTTGGCATTCTTTGCCCCACTTCACTCCTCTGAGGTAGATCGACTTAATCATTTGGACCCCAAGAGGGCTCTAAGCTTGCATATTGATTATACCAAAGAACATCGGGATGACAGTCAGCTCTTTGTGGGTTTCTCTGGGACAAAGAAAATCAGGGCATTGCAAAAGCTGACCATCTCTGGATGGATTGTTCTCTGCATAAAGATCTGCTACACACTGGTGAAGAAACAGCCTCTAGAAGGCTTACAGGGTAATTCCTCTACAGCTAAATAGCCTATTACAGCACTGGCAAGTGGAGTACCAGTGCTGGACATTTGTCAGGCGGATGAGTGGGCATCAGTACATATGTTCACGAAGGACTACTACCTCAACAGTCAGGTCCGTTGAGAGGAGCATTTTTCCTGCTCAATCCTGCAGGATTTTTTGGTCTGAGGCAGTTTACAGACCCACTACAAGGGCGGTTCTACTATGATTTTTATTCACAAGGTCAGGTTCCCCCGTTAAAAAGTATCCATCAGAAGAACACGTTATTTACCTTTGGTAACCATCTCTCTGGTGGATACTAAATCTAACCGCAGATTCCTCATCAATCCTCTGGCCTCCCCGTTCTGTTAATTGGGCTTTTTCTAAAATGGTCCTAATCTAGAGATCTGCATACTGGTCAAACCAATCTGCATTTAGGCTCTGTGCCTGAGGGTGTTTGCTGCCTAAGAAAGCAACTGACATCAGCGCACATAGGTGGCGCTTATATATGGCTTTGCTTGTCACTTTCGGAACAGAATGACCTCAATGCAGAGCCCCATGATGCCACCTACTAGCAAGCAGGAGCACTGCTATGAAATTTATAGATCCAGTTTCAGAAGGTGAGGAATCTGTGGTTAGATAGAGCATCCACCAGAAAGATTCTTAAGATAAGTAACTTGTTCTTTATTTACATTGTCGAGTGTAGGGAGGGAGGGGGAATGATTTTTGAAAGGTGAAGCCTCAAGTGGATTATAATTCTCGCTCCTGGTCCCCCATTATCTGTTTTCAGAGTTCTCTTTTCTTACTTTAGCTGATTATGTCTCGCCTGGCGAAAGCAGCGCATGTGTTGCTTTCGTCAGAGAGACCTTTTGTAATCGATTCTCCCCAACGCTTGCATGCACGCGCCTGCATGGACAACGATGGCTGCTCTCGCCATCTGTCCATAGCAGACAGCATGCGTGGGTCCGTGGGGCAGTGGGCAGTCCGCCGCCATCTTGTTCACGCCGGTTTACTTCAACTCTGGCTCCGGCGTGCTTTCACTTTAAACAGTGCACGCGTGCGCGACGGACCCAGAATTGAAGGAAGCCGGCGCAAAACAATTGGGAAATGCCGCAGGAAGGTTCTGCGTCTCGCGCTCAGCCCCCGCTTCCTCGATGCCCAGCCCCGCTTTCCGATGGCCCACTGCACCGTCTCGCAGTCCCTTCCACCCCCAGGAGGGTTCTGCGTCTCGCGCTCAGCCCCCGCTTCCAGGGTGCTCAGCCCCCGCTTCCTTGATGCCCAGCCCCACCTTCCGATGGCCCACTGCACCGGGTCGCAGTCCCTTCCACCCCCAGGAAGGTTCTGCGTCTCACGCTCAGCCCCCGCTTCCTCGATGCCCAGCCCCGCCTTCTGATGGCCCACTGCACCGGCTCGCAGTCCCTTCCACCCCCGTTGATGCGTTTTAAAACGCATCGGCCCGCAGGCCCTTCCACCCCCGTTAATGCATTTTAAACCGCATTACAGGGCGTTCAACCAGCCAAAGAGGCGGCGTGTCGTTGCTGCTGGTGCCTGGAGAGAGGGCGAAGACGCAGGAGCATGCCTTGGTTAAGATCCTAACAGTGCAGGGTAGCTTAGGAGGTTCCTGTGCCTACTGCCGAGATCAGCGTGCAGCCTGTAGTTTTCTGGCTGCGGTGCTAGCCACTGGCCAGGAAACCTTTCCCAGACACCTTAAGTAATTAATGTCTGCTGAGCTGAGATGGGGTAACCGGAGCTTTACAACACCAATGACCGCTGGGTGCGAGGTCGGGGGGGGATAGGTGGGGTGTGCGCAATAGACCGGCGGTAATTTATATGGAAGAATGATCGTGGTAAAAAGGAGAACTATTGCCACCCTCTGCTACTTAAGGCCTACTGACCCACCCACCCCTCTTCACCCCAGCGGACACCCCATTTGCCACTGGTCCCGAGCAGGGCTTACTGCTGCAGCAGAGAGCATTGAAAGCTGCAGGTACCTTTTTCTATTGGTAATACGTGTTGGATTTCATATTCTTGTTTTGAAGTTTGGTCAAGTTTGCGCCTGAACCTACGAAGTCTCGGTATGATTATATTTTACTAAATAACATGCACTTTTCGGTGCTGTTTCTGTACTAAATGTTGGATGTCTCCTCTGTCCAGGGCTTTTGCAGTTAAACAGTATGACCGTGTTCTAATTTATGCTTCACCTGTGTAGACGTCAACGTTTTTAACAGTGCCCATTTGTCGACTTTTTGGGTAAAGGGAGTGTAACATGCGTGTCTATTATCCGGTTATTTTTTAAGTGTATTATGTGTACGTAACTACTATGGGGCAGATTTACAAGCCCCTTGCGACACTTTTGCGTTACTTTTAACATGGGAAAAGTGCTGCAAAAGTGGCGCAAGGGGCTTGTAAATCTGCCCCTTTGTTTATGGGGCAGTGGGTTAACCCTCATACACTTCACACTGCTGTCTACAAAGACAACGCACTTCAGTGCCGGCGCGCCCAGTTTGCACGAGTGTGCAGTGTGATCTTGGGCACAGAACGGCTAATCGTGCATGAACTGGCTCACACAGGCCTCTCTTGTTGCTGCAGCTCCAGGGTGCAGTCACTGCATTCCTTCCATGTTTCAGTCTTTCTAAATATAATCATTTTTTTCATGCGCCCCGACCGCAGCGTAGATACGGAAGAGAGCGCCCTCTTTTCCATAAGGGCCTTTTGAACAATTAACAGCATTCCACAGCTTAAGCCAATAAAAACACGCGCATAGAACACACATTTATCTGAAGACACTGAAGGCAAGCTGTAATCTATTTGCAGCATGCAAGTCTACAACGAATCCCACAATCCTTCCTACAGTATTGACGAAAATCAGACAAAGGCGAAAGTAATTCTCTCAATGTTTTGTGCAGTTATATATAGCGCAACTCAACCCGAAGGTATTGAAACACTTTACAAGAGCACCAGTTATTTTACAGAAGGACACTTTTTTTTTACAAATATTGGCAGACACCGTGAGATTAAGGGATTTGCGCAGAATCACAGGGTGTTGAGCCGACGCCGAGACTCGAACCTTGTTCGCCATCTCCACAGTCGGCAGCTCTCTCTGTTATGCCATATCCTCTTGCCCAGGACTTCTTGAGGTTGCTACATAGTGGATTATCAAAAGAAACAATCGCATAAAGTAATAAAAATATAACTCTAACGGAAAGTCAGTTGTTATGCTGAAAATCTGGCGTGGGTATGGCGCACCTGGATTTACATTACACTGCCCTGCCATAATATGAGTTAGTGTCTCGAAGTGTGGTTATAATGTTGGCGGGGCTTATTTTTTCTACTTTTTAAAAGGTATTAGAGTTAGGTGGGTTGGGGTAGATGAAGGCATGACTAGTTAGTCCGGCCCTTTTTTCCCCTTAGAATTCTGGGACTTGTAGTCCTGGTTTTATACTGGGTTTATTACTACAAGTCCAAATATTCCCCAATGATTTTGCACTCACAGAGTTAGCAGAGACTGGACGTGTCTGATCCACATACATATAGCTCCTGGTATGCCCAACTAAGTCATTGACAGGTCTCTCAGCTGAGCCACCGAACGAGATATCTAAAGAAAGGCCGTCTGCAGCCAATGTCAGCGCCTTGAATCCCATCGCGCCTTCCTTCCTTCTGCCCCCTCACACTAAAGGGCACAATCTAGAAGCAGATATGCCCCCAGTGAAAGATGGGAAGGTAGCTGAATAATGAAGGGCATGCACAATATTGTCATCACCAATGTCCCTAGTGTCAAAGCATGAGTCATTACAAGTCCTAATTGTCGGCTCAACTTCCTGTGATTCTGGACAAATCCCTTAATCTCCCCGTGCCTAGCAAAACAAACATTGAAAATGCAATAGGTCTCGCCTTTGATTAAGTTGAAGCTATTTGCTTTGCTAATGGTATTGTATAGCAAAGGAAATGGCTTTAACTTAATAAAAGGCGAGACCTATTGCATTTTTAATGCTTGTTTTTTATCTGCTATTGCTTCTCAAGAGATTGAAGTCTGACCAGAAACACTGGCCTTGGCGTTTGAGGAATCATTAGCTGTACTTTGTGGTTCTCCTACCTTATATCCAACAGCCAGAGGTTGTTGCTCAAATCATTGTCAGTTTTTGAGAAGTCTTTTTTTTTTTTTTTTTTTTTTTTTTTTTTGAAACCGTTTATTACAATCTCAAATAGTTACAGGTATGGGCCTACAACCGTCTGGCCGGCCGCTAGAGTGGCAGAAGCATACGACATATATACAGAAAAATCTCTTGGCGGTGCAAAAAGGTAAATCAGGAGATATCAATAGTGCAGGCCACATAACTCCAAACCCACAATACGGTTTCCTTTTGTCAAAACACAACAACACAAAAAAAAAAAAAACCACACCCGCAAGGCAACCCGCAATCCCAAGTGACAGCACGCGCTCCGTAAGTGGGGGACCCCAACCAATCGCCAAACTCTGAAGAGGGGAATGAGAACAGATCAGGGACTGGGGAACCACGTGCCCGTGGCTGGGGGAGGGGGTCGGCTAGGGGGACGGAGCTGGTGAGGCAGCCGGCAGCAGTGGCGGCTCGCAAATACCCCCGCGATAGACGTTCCAGGGGCCCCAGATTTTCACCCACGCCCCAGGCTTACCCCTCGCAACATACACCACCTTTTCACGAAACATACACCAATCCATGTGTTCTTTCCAGGCCGACACCGCCGGGGGGCTCTGGGATCCCCACAATTGAGCAATGTCACGCTTAGCTATCATGTATCCCAGAGTCACCCACCGCGTCTGCGGAACCGAGTAGTCAGTTGGCTCCCACACATTCAGCAAACATCTCCTCGCTTCAGGCAACAGCGCGACACGCGTAACCACTCGCAGGACCTCGTGCACACCACGCCAGAATCGCTCCACCTTTGGGCATTCCCACAGAATATGCAAGAAAGTTGCCAAAGCACCACAGCCACGCTTACACAGTCCATCCTCAGCAAAGCCCATACGTAGAAGCCTTGGCCCCGTCACGTAAACCCGGTGGAGGATCTTAAGCTGGACGAAGCGAAGGCGAGCCGGGATGGCCACCTCCTTCGGAAAGGCCACCGCGGAAATCCAGTCCTCGTCGTCCAATTCCAGCCCATCGGCAACCCAGGCCTCGCGGAGGCCAGTCAGCAGGCCCGATCGGTCGTTGATCAGTTTTTTATATATAAGGGAGATCGTGCTGTCTGGGACATGGCCATCCAGCACTCTGTCCTCCAGGGGGGAAGACTCCGGAATGGACGCGACATCCGGGAAGACGGAGCCCAGCGCGTGGCGGACTTGTAAGTACCGAAAGTACTCACTGCCTTGCAACTGAAACTCCGTCTGCAGCGTCTCGAAAGTTTTGAATCCCCCCCTCGTCCAGAGATCTCCCACTGTGCTGATGCCGATCGTGTCCCACTTCTCGAAGCCCTTCGAGGTCCACAGGGAGCCCAACCTCGCAGACGCATATAGCGGTGACGCCCGGGTCAAACGGTCCTTCCACCCCATAGCTGCGTTAGCCGCGTGCCATACACGCACCATGACACGCGTCGGTCCCGTCAGGCGAGGGTCCGGCGCGCCAGAGTAGAGCGCTCGATTGTAGTTGCCACCGGGCAGGAGCATCTTGTCCATTTCAAATGCCGGGTTCAGGGCGGGCCCGTAAAGGCCATGATTAATCGCAGCTAGCTGGGAGGCCCAGTAATACCGTTTAATATCCGGGAGGACGACCCCCCCATCGTACCACGGGAGCGTCAATTTAGCCAAGGCAATACGTGGCCTCCCGTCCCAGAACAGGCGACGCTGCAAACTCTCCACCTCACGGAAGTAGCGCGCCGGGACCAAGTCCATAGTGTTCTGGAGAGCGTACAGAAAGCGCGGCAACGACATCATCTTAAACAAGGCCGCTCGGCCGAGCGGCGAAAGCGGCAGACGCCGCCAACGCACCACGTCCTCCTTCAAGCGCTGGAGGGGGGGCAGCAAATTCCGCTCGTAGCGGGCCTCCGGGTCCAGAGTAATATATATACCCAGGTACCGAAACCCCTGGGAGGCAATCTGGATCGGACAGTCCCGTGGTAGGACCGGAGCCTCCCCGGCAAGCACATATACACAGGATTTCGCCCAGTTGATGACGAGGCCTGAGTTGCGACCGAATGAGCGCAAAACATCAACTAGGACGATCAGTGATTTACGCGGGGAGGCGAGATATAGAAGGATATCATCAGCGTAGAGGGACACACGGTCCTCATGCTCGGGGGTCCAGCGGAGACCACGGATGGAAGGGTGCCACCGCAGCCACTCCGCCAGGGGCTCCAGGGCCAGTGCAAACAGGAGAGGCGACAGGGAGCAACCCTGTCGCGTGCCCCGTCCCAATGCGAATGGGGCCGAAACTCGTCCATTCACCGCCACCTGCGCCAATGGGCCGGAATACAACAACTTGACCCAGCTGATGAAGCCCGGTCCGAAGCCAAACTTCGCCAGCATCGCCCAAATGTATGGCCACTCGAGCGTATCAAATGCCATGGTGGCGTCCAAGGACGCCAAGATGGCCGGTTCCCGCACGAACGGGACACGCGCGAGCACCCCGTGCAAGCGTCGCAGATTAAGGGCCGTGTTGCGATGGGGTATGAAGCCGGACTGGTCTTGGTGGACCAAATCGCCCACCACGCCGACCAGCCGGTTGGCCAGCACCTTGGCGAGGATTTTGGGCTCCGCGTTCAAGAGCGAGATAGGCCTATAGGATGTGACCCGCTCACGGGGTCTCCCCTCCTTGTGGATCACCACGATCGTGGCCAGACGCTGGTCCGGCGGAAGGGAACCCCGCGAGCGGGCCGCCAGGAACATCGCGCGCAGGTGGGGCGCCAGTACATCCGGTCGCAGCTTATACAGCTCGATAGGGATACCATTGGGGCCCATGGCCTTGCCAGATGCGACCGAGCGGATAGCAAGGGCAATTTCGTCCGAAGTGGGAGGAGCGTCCAGCGAATCCCTGTCCTCCACCGAAAGGGAGGGCAGCGCGATGTCCCGAAGCAGGGCATGGGAATCCTCCTCCGAGCAGGGAGAAACCGGGGAATACACCTCGCGGAAATAATCCGCGAAGCAGGAGACAATGGCGTCCGGCTCGGTGACACACACACCATCCGTCCTCTCGATCAACGGAACCACACGACTCGCTCTCTCCTTTTTGTCCAACCACGCAATCAATTTACCAGCCTTATCACCCACATCATACAGTCGCCCCTGTTGCTCTCTACTGAGGCCCCTGGCCGCCTCCGTGACGAGGGCCCTATAGGCCGCCTGCTTGAGGTGTAGAACATGCAATGTGGCATCCGTCACCCCGCTCCCCAGGTCACCCTCTAGTTCAGTAATTTCGGCCTCCACCCGGGTTACCTCCTCCCGCTCGCGCATCCGGGCATGGGAGATAAAGGAGAGGGCCTCCCCTCTGAGAACTACCTTAAAAGCCTCCCACAGGGAGATAGCCGAAGGGACAGACCCCACATTCTCCTCAAAGTACCGCTGCAAGGATTTGATCAATTCGGCTCGAATAGTAGGGTCGCGCAGGTACCAGGCATTGATTGGGGCTACCCTGCCCTCCCCCCTCGGGAAGACATCAAAGTGCAACAATAGTGGGGAGTGATCTGAAATACCCCGCGCCAAATGGCGCACCTCTCCCACTCTCCCAGCATAGGCCGCAGGGACCAGGACATAATCAAGCCGCGAGAGGCTACCATGGGCACCCGAGTGGAAGGTGTATTGCAGCTGCGCGGGATGCTTTAGTCGCCAGCAATCCACCAATCCTAGTGTATCTAAAAGGCCGGACAGCCACGCCTGTGCCCGGGGGAGGTCCCTGGGGGGATGACGATCCATAGACCCAGAAGCCACCGCATTGAAGTCCCCCCCAACTACCAGAAGCCCACCCGGGAGGTCAAGGAGGAGGCGCCCCAGGTCCGCAAACGTGGTAGATTGCAACCCCGGCGGAACGTACACTGATACAAAAACGACCACTCTGCCCTCCATTCTACCCACCAAGACAGTGTAACGTCCCCTCTCATCATGGCGCACCTCATCAATCTCCAATGGGAGCGAGTTCTTAATCATGATGCCCACCCCCCGCGAGCCCGAAGTGAAGCCCGAATGGGCCACCAAGCGATAGCCTCGCCGATTCATGGCATGAAAGGAGTTACCTATAAGGTGTGTCTCCTGCAGGAAGACCACATCTGGTGAAATTCGTTTCAGATACTGCAGGACCACACCACGCTTAATCCTATCCCCCAGTCCGTTAACGTTCCATGATAACACAGTCAAATCCCTACCCCCCATCATACATGGAAGCCATCAGTCGTCCCCCAAAGAGCATCTCAAAAACAACAATACAGTAAAGGGTTCGCCTTGCGGTGCAAACAAACAACACTCCACCCCCACCCACCCATCCCAACAGAACTCCCCCCTCCCTGCACCCCTGCATGAGCCCAGACAGCCCCCCCAAAGTGCAGTGTGCCTGTCGCCCCATAGACAAAAAACTAACTAGTCCCCCAGAGGAGGAGGGAAAGCCCCCAATGGACCCCGTACGACCTCCATAGGAGGGGAACATACACGATCAGTGAATGGTAGCCGGAATGTTGTCCAGAGCAAGGCCTACTATTCACCCCTCAGTTCTGATCCGGCAAGTCCTCCCCGCCAACCGCACCCCCCCCCACCCCCCCGGCCCCGATCCCCAGGCAGAGTATCCAACCAGTCCCCAGCCGCCTCGGGACGGTCAAAAAAGTGCGTGCGACCATCCACCTCCACCCTCAGCTTAGCTGGAAAAAGCATTGAGTACTTAAGGTTCAGGTCCCGTAAGCGACGTTTAACTCCGAGAAAACTCAGTCTCTGCTTTTGGACCGTCGGAGTAAAGTCAGGGTAGAAATTCACGTCCATATTATCGAGCTTAACCGGTCCCTGTAGCCTGGAAGTCTGCAGGATAGCGTCTCTGTCCCGAAAGTTAAAAATCCGGGCAATGAGAGGCCGCGGCGGGGCTCCGGCCTTAGGTCTTCCTCCGGGGACCCTGTGAGCACGTTCCACCGCAAAAAGTTTACTCAGCCCCCGGGGCTGGAGACGGGTGAGGATCAGGTCTTCCACAAACAAATCTGCCGCCTCCTCCTCCCGTCCCTCCGGCACCCCGACAATGCGAACGTTGTTCCTCCGGGCCCGACCCTCGGAGTCCTCCAATCGACGGTCCGTCAGGGCGCTCGCCTGGCCAAGCCGGTGCACCTCCTTTTGAAGGGCCGCCACGTCTGTAGTGAGACTCGAGGTAGTGTGGGCCAGGGAATCGACCCGGTCATTTGTTTTAGACAAGTCGGCTCTCACCAGGCCCACATCCACCAGGGCCGAGTCTATCTTCTGCGCCAGAGTATCAAAGCGCTGGTCCACCGAGGCCTTCATCTCGGCAATGGCGCCCATGACGTCCCGGAGGGTCAGATCCGCGGGCTGAGCAGACGCCTCAGCCGGGCCCGCGGGGGATGTGCGCGGTGACTCTGGAGATCCCTTCTGTAGGGTGTAGCGGTCCATGCTGTTAGACTGATGTGCCGGGCCACGGCGGGTCGATTTCACCTTTGCCCGGTCGCCATCTTGCTTTGTGGACATGTCGCACTCCCAAAGTCGTGCCAATCTCCTCGAAAGGGCCGATAAACCAGTTCACGGGCTCCGGGGGGGGGTGACCACTGGACCGCAGGACAACTCACAGCCGGCGGGTCAGCCGGGCACCGGGACAAGGCCACACCACCGCACCCCGCTCCGCAACCCTACCTCGCTTGAGGGCAAGGAGGGCGCAAAAGCGAAAGTGAAAGCGCGGGGTACGCGAGTCGCCCAGCCCTGCCCGCCGCTGTTGTTCGCTTTGTCCCCGGATCGCCCCACAACTCCAATCCGGGGGGCCGGCGCGGAGAAGGCTGCAATCTTCGATCGGTGCTCCCACCGGTGTCCGGGGTCCGATTCGAAAACGGAAAACGGGTGCCGCCTCAGCTCGGGTACACAGACACAGTCCCCTCATCAAAGACAGGATATAATCAGGATTAATTCAGGAGGTCGCGGAGGTCCTCGGGAGCTTCGCACCTACGCGGCCATCTTGGTTGCGCGCTAGGCTCCTGAGAGAGAAGTCTTTTTTGAGCATAGCTCATTCAGATTTAATGGCGTCTAGTAGAATGGCAAAATAGCTGCCGAGCTCTATGTAGCGTCCTGACGTGCTTTATTGCTGCTAGATTAATCTGCATTGACCGTGTTCCGGCTAGGGGTTCAGTGCTGTTTCCAAATCTTCTGTTCTTACTCTCGGATGTAGCAGCACACTGGTTCCTTGACGTCACTGGGGCCGGAGAACCTTTATGGGCGGGGCTCACCTGCATTGCAGAGACGCAGACGCTCACAGCTTCGAGGTGCTGAAAATAGGTTCTTGGGGATTCGGCAGGTACAACTACATTTGACTTTGCTAGGTATGTCCAAAATGTTTCCCACATCAGGGGCCATTTTATCAAGGATCGGAGATAACATTATCTCCGCTTTAGTGGCAGGAAACTGCCGCTAAAGCGGCGATAATGGGCTTGATAATATGCCCTTGTGAATTCCCATAGAAGCCCAGGTTCACACCAGAACCTGGGCTTCAATGGGAATTCACAAGGGCATAGTATCACGCCCATTATCGCCGCTTTAGCGGCAGTTTCCTGCCTCAAAAGCGGCGATAATGTTATCACCGATCCTTGATAATATGGCCCTAAGAGGCATATTTTCAAGGACCGGTGATAAATATCGCAAAGCGCACTTAGCGCTTGCATATTTATCGCAGGCTATCTCTGGAATTTATCGCCCTGTTAGCGCGTTATCAACAACGCGCATCGCAGAGGCGATAAAAATTCCAGAGAAAGTTGGGATATCGCCGTTTTCCATGGTGGAAAACGGCAATATCCTAGATGATGGGGCCTGTGGTCTTAGCCACACAATCCACCCCCCATGTTAGGTATGCCTTAGTCAGGAATTTAACAGACGTTAAATTCCTGCGTTAAGGCATACTTAATGCGATTTTATATATCGCTAACCCTCATTGATAATATCGCGCAGCTGCCTTCGCGATATTATCCCATGTTGTTTCCACAGCCACGCCTCCTTTGCATCTCATTATCGATGCGAGGCGAGGCGTGTGGAAAAGGGGCGATACGTCAAGGAATCACGCGCTAGCGTGCCCTTGATGATAATGCGATAATATTATCGCCGCTTTTCGCCCGAAAACGGGCTCTAAAGCAGCAATAATATTATCGTCGCCCCTTGATGATATGCCCCCAGATCTTTTATTTGGTTTTGTTTGTTTCAATCCACTTGTTTTTCAGTGGTCCGAGGAGAAGCAGGCAGGACAGCTGTCATGGTGCTCAGGCCGGCCCTGCACAGGACATCTTTCTTGACGTAGGCCACGTGCTCTGTAACGTCACATGCTTTACCATCCTCATTTGGGCCAAGTTTAATTTTTAACTCCACCTGATGCGTCTAACTTTAACTATCCTCTCCTAACATGACAAATTAACTCTGCCAGTTCTACAATGCGTCTTAAACTCGTTTCATGCCTCCGAATAATTCTTGGGACAAATCGGTTTACAGCAATATCGTCCAGGTCTGCCATCTTGGTTCTTAACATGCATCTTTCCTTCAATATTCTTTTACAAATTCTTTCTAGGCGCTATGAATCAACTTGAACTAGTACCCAGAAGCATTCTTGGCCCCACTCTGTCAAACATCACCTCGCCATATAGTCTTTCCTCCTTTGCACCAACTCAATCTAAACCCATTTTATTATGCACCGATAATTTACATAGTTGGTCTGTTTTATATCTAGCCAGATTCTTACATGATCATGCCATATGCCTTTTCTCTTATATACTCTACACAAGGGGTAACTAACTTTGACCATCTGGTCCAGGATCATATCCAATTTTCGGGATAAATTTTGACAAAGTAGACTAGTTCCAAAAATATTTACTGTATGTATAGTTGTCATGAGGGTATCCCTAAAATCTGCCACGTACCCAATATTGCTGGAGGTACCTTGCACATGCCTTCTCTGCACAAGAAAATCCTTGCTATTGAAGCCCGGTCTGGTGGCCTAGTGGAGTAATGTGCCCACTGTAGGGCCTGTGTTCAACTTCATGGTCATAGGTTCAAATCCTGGCAGGTCCACTCAGACTTTCATCCTTCTGAGGTCGATAAAATGAGTACCATTGAGTTGGGTAATAATAAACATCTGTTATTCAGCGCCAAGATACCCTTGGGTGAACGTACACTTTATGTTATGTTATTGGCCTGTTTAGGCGGAATTATATACCTGTGGCATGGCCTCACTTTTGCTTCTTTCATATCTTCACTTTTCCATCTGATCTTTTGCCTCAAACCAGATACTAATTGCTAATCTCGACAATCTTGGTCTGTTTGTCTAACTCATTGAATGAAGCATGCGTGTGCTCAATTCTCTCGATTTCAGTTTCTGCGTAGATTTCTCCCTTTCGCTCTCACAGGTACAACTCACCGTTTAATGGCCAACCTGATACACAGAGCTCATTCACACTGATCACCTACTTTGCAGAACTTATATTGCAGCAATAAAACAATGTGAAACCATTGTGCAATTTTATAAAAACCATTACCTTTGTATTGTGCCCGCAATTGTGTACTTCGGCGGTAATCCGAACAATAATCTGTCGCTTATATGATAAAAGTTAAACAAACCTTTTTGAACAGTACTATTGTGAACATTAGGAAACACATCGAATATACGAGTTGAAGTGCAGCAACGTGTTTTAACATGCATTTTCACAAAATGGGTGAATGCTGTCAATGACCCATTAAAAAAAATCTCTCAGCTGCTCCAGCTTTCTGGTGTTCTTCAAAAATTCTTTGCGGCAACACACCACACCCTTCATTCATCTCAGATAAAGTGTAACCAGTGCTTAATTTGAGCCGGTGGATTCCGGTCTTCACCTGCTCTTAATTGTCAACATGGTACTTATGACAGTCTGCCACATGGTGGCGATGTTTTTCTAAATTAAAGATGAGCACATACCAGTTGTTTATTAATTAAACAAACATAGGAGGACTAATACTGGCTGCCAAAGCCATCTTCATAGCTTTGGGGTCCTGGAAAAGTCCGAATTGTCACAATAATAGAAGTGTGATGGTTAGTAGTTATGTTGGTACTGACTTTGGCAGGGCTGGCAGGGGCAATGGGTGGTGCAAGTTGCAGTGGGCTCCTGACGAGGGCCCTGTAGCATCGCGCTACAAAGGACCACAGACACTTCGTGGATATATACAATGGGAGCTTTATTCCACACATCCAACCTCGACACTGTCCCTACTCTAACTGCCCTCCTCCTATCGTGACTCCTCCTCTTCCCCTCCACCCTACTCACTCCGCCCCCCAACTGCTAGACTGCTAACTTCGTTACATCTCCCCTTTTCTTGATAAAACAAACAAACAGTGCTTCAGTCCATCTCTACAATGAGTCTCTTTGGTGGCTGGATATCGCGACGTGGCCGAAACGACGTGTTCCCAGTGGACATGCTCAGCACGGACTCACTCTGCTGACCTCTGCCTCCTGTATCACTAGGATCAGGTTCTTCAAGTGCGGGAGTGTCAGTCGGGCTCACCCCCAGTCCTTTTATGTCTCGCGGACACCTCTTGAAGTGGGAGATGTTCCTGGTGATTCTGCATTGTTCAGATTCCGCCGTCAGCATCGTGCCCTTCTGCTGGATAATTAATAATGGCTCGTCACGGAATCGGGAATCAGTCTTTCTCTGCTGCTCCTGTTTAATGAAGACATGATCCCCTTCATGCAAAGACGGAGACCTCGCCCTCCTCTTGGCATCGGCATACGATTTCATTCTGTCCTTGTTATGCTTGTCAGTCACAGCTATTTCCTGGTGCATGTAATTTGGTGATACCGCTTGCAGAGCACCTTCCCCTGTCGGGATACGATTTCTCACTGGCCGCCATAGCATGAGGGTCGCAGGGCATTGTCCAGTGGTTGAGTGGGGAGTTGTCCTGTAGGCTCTTAGAACCTCATTCAGAGCTGCCTGCAGTTCTCTCTTCTCAGCAGTGGCTTGCTGAAATGTCTTTTTAATGGTAGCCATAAATCTCTCAATGGTGCCATTCGCTTGTGGCCAGAGCGGTGTAACTTTTCTGTGCTCAAAGCCCATGTGTTTCGCAAAAGCACTGAATTCGTGTCCATTGAATGGGGGCCCATTGTCTGTTTTGACTTCCTTGGGGACACCCCATGTTGCGAATATCTCATCTAGCACTTTGAGAGTGCAGGAGGCACTTGTAGACGATATTATTTGAGCGATGGGAAATCGTGAATATTCGTCAATTATGGCAACCACATATTTTCCAGACTGCAGCGGTCCATAGAAGTCCATGGCAACTTCTTGCCACACTTCACTGGGTAGGGTGGTTATTTGTAATGGTGCCGGTGGATTGCTTTTGCTGGTCAACTGACAGAGATGGCAATCCTTCAGTGTGGCTTCCACCATTTGGTCCAGAAAGGGGAACCAGACGCTTTCCCGTAGATCTCGCTTCGTAGATACTACTCCTCTGTGGCCTTCATGGGCCAGATTGATAACTCCCTGCCGTAGTTGACTGGGGATGACAAGTCATTGACCTCTTAGAATGACTCCATCGGTGGTGACCGACAGTTCATCCCAGACGTGGCGGAATGCTTGTATCTCTTTCCGGATTGTAGAGGCTGTGTCTTCTTCTCGCGGGTTGTATTTCCATCCATTAGTTTGAATCCGGTGGAGGACCATTTGCAAAACAGTGTCTTTGGCGGTGACTTCCCGAATGGCGTCCATGGGAATGGCAGGTGGCAATGCTTGGCTAGCCACGAAGTGGATATACTCCTCAGCAATCGATGGTTTGGATTCTGACGACGGCAGAGGGTGGCAGGGCATGTAGTCAGCCGGGTTCTCCGCCTTCCCCGGTTTGGGAAGTAATTTGGGAAACTTGCTGGCACAGTTCTTATTGTCGTTGACTGTGAATAAGACTTCCACCAGATGAAGACGCTCCGCAGTGGGGAGGGTAAGTAGGCAGTCGGCGTCAGGCCCCTTGATGACACGTATGACTGCCGGTACAGTGATGTGGTCATGGGTGAGAGTTGTGTGGAATTTACCCAGACAGGGGAGCGGTTTTTTGGACATCCACGTAAAGACGCGGACTGGTGCAAAAGTTAGTGGGGGTTTCGGAACCATCTTCTCGTGTTCTGTAACTGAAATATAGTTCAGCGAGGCTCCGCTATTCCATATAAATTTGGTGTCGTGATTCCCCACTCTAATATCTAGACGTGGATACTTTTTTAGTTAATCAGGGTCCGCAATCAGGTTCAAGTGTTCCACAGTGTAGGTCGAGTCTTTGGAGGAAGATGATCTCGAGTCCCGAGATGGGGATCTGCGTCCCCAACGTGATCTGCGTGATTCCCGTCTGGAATGTGATGAACCTGGGGACCGCCTGGGCTCTCCTTGAACAGCTCTAATGTGATGTTTTCTTGTGTCAGAGCGGGACGATCTCGTTGTCTCACCTCGCCTTTCTTTGTGATAGTCTCCGCACATGGCTTCAAAGTGATTGGATCGCCCACATTTCCTGCATCGCTGACCCATGGCCGGACAGGTGTCTGTATGAGGATAGTCATAACCACACCGATAACATCGGCTAGTCCTTTCTGGCTTTTGGTCCCTTCGCCCCGTTTCCCTTCTCCTGTACTCCGGGCGTCGTTGGTGAGACGACGGTCTCTGTCTCCATTTATTCTCCCGCGAACACTTCCTTCTGCTACGAGGTCGGTCTTGAACACGGTGCGCTTGCTCCGGACGGCCGTTGTGTCCCGTTTCGATGGTAGCGGCGTGTTCCTCCGCTTCGTCGTATATACGAGTAATTTTTTCTATCTCTTCCAATTCGTGGGGTTTCCTCAGTAGCCGTCTCCTGAGAGCTTCTGAGTGACACCCAACTATGATTTGTGATTTGATAGCAGCGTCAGGCGAGAAGGTTTCAAACTCACAGTGTATCGACAGCCGTCGTTACCGGGTGATAAATGCACTCATTGCCTCCTCTTTTCCTTGACGCGCTTGGTGAAACTCGTGGCGCTCATAGTCCAAGTTTCTTTTATGTAGAAACTTTTTGTTTAGTGCCTCACGCACCTTGTCATATGTTCCACTATCTGCAGGTTAGAAATCCTTGATCATTTTGCTTATTTCCCGGCCTGCTAGGTTACGGAGGGCAATTAACTTCTCTTTGTCTTCCGTCACTCTGGACCCTCGATGTAATCTTCGAAGTCTTCTAACCATTCTTGCCACTTGGGGCCCATACTCCCTCCTGTGGTCACGGTCAGAGGTTCCGGAGCTCGCAGGTGTGATCCTCCCGCAACAAGGAGCTTCCGCTGTGGTGAGGTCGCCATTGTGTCGTTGTCTTCTTTCCACTCCTTTGTTGGTGCCTATTTCGGTATGTGTTCTCGCCAATGCTTGTTTATTTGCTCTCGTCAATGCTTGTTTATTTGCTCTTGTCAATGCTTGTTTATTTGCTCTTGCCAATGCTTGCTTACTTGCTCTCGTCAATGCTTGTTTATTTGCTCTTGTCAATGCTTGTTTATTTGCTCTTGCCAATGCTTGCTTACTTGCTCTCGTCAATGCTTGTTTACTTGCTCTTGCCAATGCTTGCTTACTTGCTCTTGTCAATGCTTGTTTATTTTCCTTTCTGCCAATGCTTGTTTCTGTTACTGTATGCCTGACTTCAAAATGGCCGCTCTCCAACAATCAAGGGGTCTGTCTTAAAGTGCCTGACTCCAAGATGGCCGCCGTCACTGCACACACACAGCTTTCTCTCATGGCTCATTCAGTCCTTTTCATGCTGGACTCACCGGCGGGCATCTTCAAGGGTGGCAATCCTCAGGCCCTGCTTCTCCATAACGGCGACTGCTATCAGATGAAGTCGGGGTGGGTTCCCGCCTTATTCGGCAGCTTCCTGCGTTTCTCCTCGCGACAGCGTGCCAAAACTCACGAATCGGGCGTGAGATCTGCCGGCATCAACGAGCTTTCCAGCTCGACTTCAACGCGCTAAACGGCGCTCGCTGGTGGGCCTTCAGGGACAGCGTCTCCGGTATTGGGGCACTTCTCTCTTCACTCTTGGGCGCACGGCAGGGTCGGGGTGGGCTCCCGACTTCTGCACTCACCAGCGTCATCCAAAGCACACGCTTCCAGCGTGAGTCGCGTTTCGGCGTGATCGGCTTCCTCCCTTCAGGCAGGTCCACGCTCGTTCCTGTGGCCGCTCTCAGCTCCTCCACGATCTCTGGAGCTCTGTGGTCAGTGGGGCTTGGTCATCCCATCCTCGTCGCCAGTTGTAGCATCGCGTTACAAAGGACCACAGACACTTCGTGGATATATATAATGGGAGCTTTATTCCACACATCCAACCTTGACACTGTCCCTACTCTAACTGCCCTCCTCCTATCGTGACTCCTCCTCTTCCCCTCCACCCTACTCGCTCCGCCCCCCAACTGCTAGACTGCTAACTTCGTTACAGGCCCTGGCACTTCTTTTACAAATTATGCACTGAGTATAACTAGAAATGTCGAGTTCTGATAATTAAATTGACCACAAGTACGCCTATTTAGCCTTTGGCCCCAAGCTTTCTGGGTAGCAACAACGTGGAAAGCCTTATCACCGGAGCATCATAAATACCCCGAAAGGACTTACTAACGAACCCTTCACAGGGAAAGATTTAATTTACAACCGGTTAATGATAACTATAGGCAAGGCCTTAGAGCTGCAGGGCAGGGGAGGACATAATTATGCGGGCAAGAAGAAGCAAATCATGCTGTGTAAAGCGGCACTTTTTGTGTTAGTATTACCATTTTATTTTGGCAGTTTTACTCATTAACACTTTTTGGGCAAAGGTGTCACCTCATTAGTACTACTTTAACACCCAAATACAGTTGTAAGCAACAGAAAGGTGACCAATCAACCTTTGCGAAGGGCCGACTACTTTGTGGCAACATACTTAACTTGTGATCTGTTTTACACCCCCCCCCCCAATATTTTTTTACTGAAATCTACAGACTATGCAGCAGATTAAGGATTATGTGGAAAATGCAGCAAATCCATAATCATGCAGAAAACACTACTGCCACAAACATTCAATTACAGTGGCAGGACAATAGGGTAAACTAGATGGAAATTTATTAACATGTGGGTGATTCAACATTTTAAATTGTTAGAGCTGCCCGAAGGAGTTCGATTGAATGGTTACTTATTTGAATATTAATAGAGCAGAATCCTGGTCAGTGCTTAATCTGTAACACAATACATGCCAGGGACCAGAGTTTTCCTCAGAAGCCTACCGCCAGTGCTGCTGAAGAAAGAGGTTGTTAAATGCCAACCGTGTCCAGTCTTGATTCCAACTCATGCCCCTTTAATCTACCATCCTGCACTCCCTGCATCTCATCCTTCCGGGTTCTTTTTCATGCCTGCTTTCTCCCTTTGTTACTGTTTCCCAGTCACTCTTTCTCCTCTTTTCCCCTTTTTAGGTCTCGCCTGGCGCTGGAGCGCACATGCGCTACTCGCCTGTGAGAGCTATAGTCATCAAGGCAGTTTCAAGAAGGGGACTCGAAACCCCGCCCCTCCTTTTCATTGAGTAGCGTAAGCATTTATGTTCAACGCTGGCTTCCCATTGAAAAGGAGGGTTTTCTGTTGCTGCCCTTTCGCCTTTTTGGACGGCCACCAAGGACTCGGTCGCCTGCATTACGGCTGTCGTGACGAAGTTTCTTATCAGAAGCTTCGTCACGCTGCCTTGCACGCGCCAGTTCGGCTCTCTCTTTGGGCGCTCTGAGAACGCTCATCCTGTCTTAACAGGCTTCTTTTGGTAGGACTCCCGCATGTTTGGGCATCTTTCCAAGGTGTGCAGGAGCCCATCTGCAGGAGTCTCTCGGTGGTTCAGGGCAATGTCTGCGCGAGTGAGGGGCGCGGGGCTGGGTGGGGGCACCATCCTCGTCAAGCGAGGGGAGAGAGCGTGGGGCCCGGATTTAGGCGCTTTCATGGCAGGGCCCCGACACCGCAGGTTGCCCCCTGGGCTCAGAGGGGCTTGGGGCATCGGTTCTCCCCCTGGCCCTCGCACATATGCCGGAATGTGTACGGATGTGTGGCTCTGAAAGTGGGGTTTTTTTTCCCATGCTCCGGCCGTCCCTGGGGTGTCCCGCAGGAGCCGCTGCCAGTTCAGGGGGCATTCAGCCCTACCACTTCGGAGACGGATATGCGGAGGGCCCTCGGGGCGGGTAGTAGTATTAAGTTGACAGGACGTGGGCGGTGTTCCCTTCGGATATGCGGGAGTGGTCCTCTGGGTCGAGGGTATTGGGGACAACTGAGCACCCGGGGGTGACAGAGCACGTTCAAGTGCTATTGGGAGGTCGATGGGCGAAGGCCACACATGTGCACAACCGCAAGCTTGGAGGCGCACGGGGATGCAGTCCCGTGAGGTTAACATGCACACAGACTGACGTAGGGTCCTGGTACAGTGGGGGAAGACTTAGCTTCAAAGCCGCAGTGCTGACTGAGAACAGCCTGTGGCTCAGTGCAGCCGACAGCAGGGGTGAAAGGATCCTGGGACACTGCGTGCATGCTGTGACTGATCGCTCAGATTGCCAGAGCATGGGACTCTCCGGGTGGAGGTACAGGCGGAATCGGGTGCAGGAATGGCACTCTGTTGTTTCTGGGATTGGTAGGAGGGTTATTATAGGATTTGCAAATTAATAACATGCGGGATCAAGGGCGTGGATGGGTCCGAGGAGGGCTAGTGTGGAGAAAAAGCGCTTTCTTGATTTAAGGACGGACACGGAAATGCCTGTTTATTGTTAAGTCAGCCAAGGGAAGAGTTCTAGGTAAACGCAGGGTTTATGGCTTTGAACGACAGCGGCTGCTTAGGAGAACGTGGAAGTGCGCGTGAGGGGGAAGGGCAGTGGAGCATCGCTGCTACCAGAGCCTCAGTTGCAGTCAAGAGATGTGTCCACCTCTTTGGGTGCAAAGGTATAGCGGATGCCGAGTCAGGGGCGCACAGTGGCCACTGGTGCTTCTGCACATCATGCCCCAAGGGCAGCACTCCTCCTGGAGGCTGGCATCAAGCTTCGGTTTTCAGCAGCCTTTGTCTACTAAGCACCTGGAGTCCAATTACATCTCGGTTTCTCCCCTACCGCTATTTTTCTTCGGCCTCAGGTTGAAGGGGGCGGGGTGGGGTGGGCTTCTGATTAATCCCTCCGCAATCCTGCCACATCTGGAAGTGGAGGAGGGTGGGGGTTTGCAGTGCCAGGCACTGGTGGGCGCTACACCCATGGGTGGGGAGTGGAGTAATTTGGCCCCGGGTTACTGGGGGTGAAGCGCTGTCTGGGGAGGGATAAAGAGGCGCTATACAGGGAGCGATGCTGGGGAGTGCTGAGGGCAGGCGGCAGGTAGTTACTCAGGTAGTCGTGGATCGGACGGCCACCTTCGGAATATGTGGAGAGCCCTCGGGGCGGGTGGTATTATGGACACACTGGAAGGATGATGCAGTCCCGTGAGGGTAGGAGGCAAATTGACAGCACAGGAACGTTGGCGGGGTCCGGGACAGTTGGATGAAAAGTGATCAACAACTACGCTGGGCGGTAGGGTGCTGCTGCATCCGAGGCTTAGCCCAGGTACCACCTTGCGGGCCTCGCTGTAGCACGCATGGAGGACTGCAATGCCCTGCTGGAAGTTCATATGCCAGCTGGGGTGGGACAATGTGCTGGAGGACAAGAAATGAAGTGTGATGAAGGGCTCAGAGTGCCTCAGGCTACACAGAACAATGGGGGGCAGGAATGAATGACACCCCTTAAGTGTTGGTTCTGGGTCTGGCACAATGGTGGTTGGAGGAAGTGCAAGTCGGTGACATGCCGGGCTCTGGGGCGCGGACGGGGTGACAGGAGGTTTCTGTGGGGAAGAGCGTGTCCTTTCATTAATAGCAAAAAACGTACCAGGATATGTGTGTCTGTTTATGGGTGTCACAATAATGGTGTTAAAGGAATGCAGGGTTTAGGGCCGTAAACAATAGCCGTGGCCAGGCAGGGGAGGGGTGGAAGCTGCGGGTTTTTAGTCGAGTGAGGTTCAGGAGTCAGGATATAGGATGCCGGGGTTTGTGGCCTCCCAAAAGTCCTTTGATCGTTCAGACACCTCTGGCATTGGCGGGGGTGGAGGGCAATTCTTGCAGTGCTTGCCACAAGCGGGGGTGGCACCATACGTGAGGGGTTGTGTCTTTGCCGCGCAGAGCTTCGGTGGTCACCAGGTGATCGGAGGAGGCACAGTAATGATGGTTAGGTGGGAGTTGAGCGCGATCGGGTTGCCTTAACGTTTGGTAGGGTTGGCGTTATCAATGCAATAAAGGTGCCCACAAATACCGGAGATAGCACAGCGGGGATTCAATCCCCCTTCAGAGGCATTGGAAGGTTTTCAGGGTTCAGGCCACACACATGCCACGACCCGTGAGCTTCAAGGCGCAGGCAGAGGGGGCAAGGGTGAGTACAGGGAAGTATAAATGCGCACAGACAGCAGGTGGGGTGTAGGGAGGTTCGGATACAAAGTCTGGAGTAGGGGGTGAATAATAGTCAAACAATGCATACGGCAGAGGGGGCGCAGGGAGGCTTGTTGCAGGGATACCGCTCGTGTGGGGGCGGTTTCTCGGGTGGCCGAATCCTCTGTTGTGATGTAGTAACTTGCTAGGACGGTCTATAAGGAAATGCTCGCTATTTAGGGCTGTATCAGCCAAGGTAATGGGGCTCTTAGGAGCACAAGGTTGGTGCACTAGACAACAGTAGGCAATAGCGGGGACTAAGGGGGAAGGGAGGTGGCCCTTATGCGTAAGGTTGCCAATTTAGGATTGGGGGAATCAGGTTTGAATCTCAGCGTGGCTCAACATCCTGTGATCCTGGGCAAATTATTTAATCTCCTGAATTTGTCCTGGTGTGACGTGATCGGCCCTCATGAGAACGAGGCTACCCAGGAGGATTTAAGATAAGGAGGAGGAGGTGGGGCCTTCCATGGATTCATAGGCATAGTACCCCCAGGGGTACCCCGCTGTCCCCCCTCCCCCAAAATTAGGTTACCCAATGAAACACACGAAACAGTTGTAGGTGGGTAACAATTGCTGCAGGTTTATTACATAATTCCAAGATATGTAATGGGTGGGTTATCTTACGGGCGATCCAAGGGCAGGCAACCATCTGGGTCGCCTGCCCGTCTGATGAGCCGGGCAGCGCGGGAGCGATGCCCGCCGGTGCTGCCCTCCAGGTGATTTCTTTCTATGATCACGTGCCGTTGGTAATTCCACTCACGCCCCCCCTCTCGGGGCGGAGCGTCGCATAGCAAGCCCCCGGTTGTTCAGGCCCACAACCGCCCGCAGGACTAGCGGGGCGCCGACACGGCTTCCGGGACCTCTCTGGAGGCTCCTCGTTTTGGCTCAGGCACCCCCTATGGTGCCGCTCAGGGGTACTCTTTGTACCGGCCTGCTTCCAGATCGCCCTGTAACTCCGCCACAGCCCTGGAGGCGGCCGCCGTCGCCGCCAGGGCCCCCCACCAACCTAGCTCTTACCTGCACCCTCTCATCGCCAATGCTTCGCTTAAATCTAATAAAAATAGGTCCATGCCTATTTGGGAAAGGTGTACCCCATCTAAATCGAAGTATCCCTTTACATTCCCCCGAATCATCTCATGGCGAAGAAAGCCCAATCCCCTTTGAGCCGTAAACTTACGCATAGCTCCGTTAATGCGCCTTCTGGAATGCTCTACCGCTTCTATTGATTTGGCCCCTCGCCAGGACCTGCGGGGGATGATCTCTGACCACACGATCTCACACTCGCCCAGACGCTTGCAGATTTCCCCTAGGTCTCTTTTCATGGCTAGTAGCAGCATACGTCTGTGAGAAGTTGGCCTGATGTATGATGTCACTAGTTATAGTGTACACCTTATATCAGTCCAAATACCCTTATGGTGATTGGTTGTAAAGTCAACCTTATAGACCAGCTATCCTAGTGGTAGCATGGACAAGAGCAGTCTTAGGCTAAACTCTGAATGGCATGTGAAGCCAGCTGTGATACCATATATAATCCCTTGAATACCAAATGAAAGGACACCACAACAGATATATATATAAAATAAAGTGTATTTATTCTCAGCTAACCCTCAGCACTCTTTATGAGATTAGAGGTAAGTACAACACAGTCTTATTTATGCATACAGTAAGTCACACAGGTAAGTAATACAGTTAGGCCCTAGGGGCCACGCAAACCATATACTAAGTAAGTGGTATAAGGACCACTGTCACGGAAATAGGATAGGCCTAGGCCTAGGGAATCGCTGGGGCTACACTATACTACCAAAGGTTAGGAAGTGGGAGGCCCACGGGATTCGTATGCAGAGTGGAAACACTCACGCGTAATGCGTAATAGTCACTAGCAATAGTACAGTTTAGAAATAGATAGATTTAGGACACTTCCGGAGTAGCTAGGAAGTTGAGACTTGAAACTTAGACACTAGGATAGTCACTATCCTGATGAGCACCGGAGTACCCAAGTTACCTAGCCCACAGGCTGCGGGTGCATAGGGGTGAAGTTGCGTCGGGTTTCGTCGTCGACTCCTATGGATGCCTGAAGAAAGATGCTGACAGGCAGTCAGTGAAGAGTGTCCGGTGGATCCCAAGGCTGGGATCAAGAAGAGAGGAGACCTGCAAGCAGAGGGGACAGAGTCAAGGTCACTAGCCAGTGACCACGTGGAACCAGGAAGGAACCAGACGATGTCGTGAAGATTTGCAGGTGAAGGTGAAGCTTGTCGCTGCAGCCAGGAGGACCAGGAAGCGTCGAGGACGACCAGGACCAGGAGGCGAGCTGTCCCACGAAGGCTCTTGCTGTCGGCGGCATCGAAGTTGGACTAGGACTCACCAAGCCTTGGCAAGCGGAACCCACGCAGAATGAAGGACTTGCTTCTGGTGCAGACCAGGAAGGTCTGGGGTGCTTCTCTTTTTCAAAGAAGCAGGAGCCAGTCTGGAGGAGCCAAACCAGCGGTGAAGATTACGGGATGCGTCGTCACAAAGGCCACTAGCCAGCGGGCAAGCAACCGGACAGACGCGGCAAGCAGGAAAATGCTGAAGGGCCCCACGCAGGACTCGTTGAGTGTGGGGGGCTGATCTTCGGTGCAGATGGTGCTTGGGGGTGGGGCTTCTCAATCCCCGGTGCACAACTTCGAGGGTGCCTCCGAAGCTGCGCTTGAAGATACTAGCCACTTTTCCCAGGTAGCCGGTCCCACGTCGCTCGTCGCCTCCACGGATCTCAGCTCTGCTGTGGATGTGGATCAGGGTCGGAGAAGTCTGGAAGTCAAGGCTCTGGTCGGGCTCTGCAGTCGGTTCCTCGTAGAACGTGGGCAAAGCAAAGGGTAGTCTCTTGATGGTGCCTGTTTGCACAGGGTAGCCACTCCTTGGCCACAAGGGAGATTCTTCAGTCTTCTTCTTTCGTCGAATGTCGAAGGTCCAGAGTTTCTGTTCAAGTTTGCAGGTTCAGGATAATCTAAAGTCTTGAGGCCCAACTCCCACTCTTATACTAATCTGGGGGGCTGGGATACCTGCTAGGTCACGCCTTATGGGTGGGACCTGGGAGGGGGTGGTTACACCCACTTCCCTTTGTCCAGTTTCGCGCCAGAGCTGGGGCTGGAGTGCCCCAGCGCCGGTTTGAACTGGACTATGCAAGGAACACCTTGTGTGCCCCAGGCATGTATCATTCCTTTCAGCCCACCCTGCCCCAATACACTAAAGGCTGTCTGGGGAGGTGCTAGCACCTCCCCAAGCAGGAAACCTATTGTCCAGGCCTCCCTGGCTGGGATCACTCCCAGCTGCAGGAGGTCAGACTTGTGTCGTGGCAGCAGCATCCATTTTGTGATGCTGAGGCTTTGGTCAGAGGCTAACAGTGAAGTATGATTTTAACATGTCTTTCCCTCTAGAAGGGGGGAATAATATCCTCATGTCCAGAAATGGTATGGGGGTATTATTCCACAGTGTTAGACACCTTACACGACATGTTTCGATAAAGCCAAACCATAGTTACCATAACCGTCTAAGATTATAAGGCACTTTAAGAGTATATGGTAGGCTATATCATAGAACAGCTATAAGGACTTGGTTCCGAAAGCTGCAGACAGGCTCAGCTCATGCTAGAGCACCATCTCACATGTTACCAAGCACTCTGCCTCCAGGATTGTTAAGGCCTGCCATAGGAGTGACTGATAGGTACACATGTGTCTATATGTAAGTTAGGTATAGGAATACTACACCTAAGCAAGGGGTGATTACACGACCTTGCCCCAGCTGAGTGATCAGCCAGTTGTGTCAAAATGGAAGGCCAGGCCAGGGGTGGCATAATACATGCTGCAGCCCCTGGTAGGCCTAGGGTACACCTATGCCCTGGGTACCTAGGGTACACTGTACAGGGTCCAATAAGGTGATCCTTACCAATTGGTTATGTACCTAGGGTACATGGAGTCCATTTTAAAGAGAGAGCAGACAGCCTGAGACCCTGAGTGGCAGGATCTCAGGCCAACTAAGTCGAAAAACCAGCTAGACACTAGGCAAAAAGTTGGGGGTAACCATAGTCAGATATCCACCTTCCTACACAACCCCCCCCCCAAACGAAAGGAGATAAGGCTGGCCTTGACAAGGTAAGCCTCTATTGCCTAAGTGGCCATATAAGGAAGAACCAGCACTGGCATGGTTACCCCCTGTCTCATGGTCCACTAAGCAATCCCTCATCCTAAAGGTATCATAGGGTCTCCACCATAGGGAATCTCTACCTTGGGTGTGTCTTTGCAAAGTAAAAGGCTGGTGTTGAGATGGAGTACTGAAGTGAGTGTCCTCAAAGTGAGGCCTCAGCTTCCTCCAATCATCCTCCACCATGGATGCCTTTCTTTTTTTAACTGAGTTGCACTGTGCTCTCAGGGTCAGCCTCTGGCTACCTAAAGCTGGAGGCTGGGTCCCTTTTGTGGGCTTACTGGAGGGACAGGTCAGGTTTGGGGCCCTAAGGTCCCATGTTTGCCTGTGCCCAACAGAATCCCTCTGGGGGAGGTCCCTAACTACCTGTAAAGGGGATCCCTCAGGAATGTTTTTACCCATCACCTGGCTAGGGCTACTAGCCAGGCAATCCTCATTCTTTTGATGGGGGGGTTCTTGTGGACAGGGGCCCTCTTGGGGTCCACTGGCCTCCCTGACCTCTGCAGCCCTGGGCTGACTGAGGCAGGGTAGAGAGAGGCAGGCTACCTGCACCAGACTGGGTCCCACCTTGGAAGGGGCCACTGACATCAGAGGCTCTGCCAGGCCAGGCCTGGCTACCTCTGGGGCAGTTCCTTCACAAGGGGTGAGGTCAGATCCCTGAGGAGGCTGACCTTTTCCTAATGTCTGGGGAGAGGGAGACTTTTCTTCCTCCCCACTACTCTCTGTTTGTGTGGAGTGATCCATCGTTTCAGGCTTCACTACACCTATGTCAGTCTGAGTATGGGATGAGACCATTACAGCCTTGCCAACCTTTTCAGGAAGGCACCCAGTTTGTGTTTGAGCTGTGACTGTCACAGCTCTGCCAATCTCTACAGGGAAGTCTGTCTGTGCCTGGGCTGTGGCTACCACTGCCCTTCCAACCTTTTCAGGGAGGAAATCTACTTGGACAGGGGTTGTGGCTGGCACAACCCCACTACCCTTTTTTGAAAGGCCTACCATTTTGGAATGGGTGTCTTGTTCAACTCCAGCCCAAGCTGAGAGTTCTAAGTCATTCCCCAGTAAGCAGTCCACAGGCAAGGTTGGAGACACTGCCACCCTTTTAGGGCCAGTGACACCTCCCCAGCTGAGACATACCTCTGCCATGGGATGACTGTTCTGTTTGCCATCAATGTTAGTCACCTGGTATGAGAAACCAGGCAAAAGCTGCTCAGAGGGAACTAGCCTATGGGCCACCATAGTGATGCTAGCTCCAGTGTCTCTGTAGGCCTCAGCTTTTCTACCATTGATGTAGGGCTCCTGTCTGTACCTACCCAAAGTGTTGGGACAGGCAGTGAAGTTGGCAAACCCCATGCCACCATCACAGACAAGAGTAGCTGCTGTAGGGGAATTGGCTAAGCCAGGATCCCCCTGTGTTCCCCAAGAAAGCCCAACCAAATTTTTGGGGGCACTCCCACCACCTGGGGGATTACTGCTGACAGTAATAGGTGGTGTGACAGGAGTAGTTGGAGGAACAGTTTTGTTTTTAGCCCTTGGGCAACTGCTGTCAGTTTTCCAATGCCCAGGAGTTTTACACTCATGGCAGTAAGGCTTTTTAACTGTGGTAGGGGAGGGAGCTTGGGACCCACCACCCTGTGTGGAGTTTTGGGGCCCTGAGGAAGATTTCTCTTTTGCTTTATCCCCACCCTTCTCTTGAGGCTTGGTGGTATCTTTCTTTTGGTCACCACCCTGATTTTTAGGCCTAATCCTGGTCCTGACCCATTTATCTGCCCTCTTTCCCAATTCTTGGGGAGAGGTCAAATCTGAGTCTACCAGGTGTTGATGGAGAAGCTGGTTCTGACAATTACTAAGGATCTGCTCCCTCATAATCAAGTTGTACAATCCTGTATAGTCCTGCACCTTGCTGCCATTTAACCAACCTTCCAAAGCCTTAGTGGCACAATCCACAAAATCAGACCAGTCCTGTGTCTGTGTCTTCTGGGTGTCTCTGAACAACAACCTATATTGCTCAGTGGTTAAGCCAAACCCATCTATCAGCGCACTCTTCAGGACTTTGTAATTGTTTGCATCCTCATCACTGACTGTGAGGAGCTTGTCTCTACCTTTGTCAGAAAAGGAGAGCCACAAGATAGCTGCCCACTGACTCTGGGGTACCTGCTGTACTTTGCAGGCCCTCTCCAAAGCAGTCATCCACTTGTGGATGTCATCCCCATTCTGATATGGGGGGACTATCTTGCTTAGGTTTCTATGGTCATAAGACCTATCCCTATCTCTAGGAATGTTGCTGCCACCAGTGGGTTCTAACCCACTTAACTTTTGCTCTCTAGCCAAAGCAAGCTTCTCCTTGGCAAGGGCAAGTTCTTCCCTCTGAATCCTCAGATTAGCTTCCCTCATTCTGGCTGCATGCTCCTTTCTCTCAGGTGAAGTCATTCCCCTGTGAGAGGAAGCATTAGAGATGCTAGAGACATGGGAGTGGATGGATTCCCTTGAAGGGGATCTGTCCCTCCTGCTTCTCTGTGTAAGCCTACTTGTGGGTCTGTATGGGGGGACCCCATGCAAACTCCCATGTAAACTTAGGTTAGCCTGGCTAAGTCTTCCTACTTGGCCCTGGCTGTCTACCTCTTCCTCTGAAGCCCCATCTGACTCCTCTGTGGTGGGTAGACCCTCCTCTGTACCTAGGGTACCTGCCTGAGAGGCCCTAAGAGTATCATACTCCTCTAGGAGTTGTATTAACTGAAGGAGGGTAGGGTTTGCACCCTGTTTTATTCCTCTGGAGGTACACAAATGTCTCATCTCCTGGAATGTTAAGGTATCATATCTAGAGGGGGTCTTCTGCAGACCTGCCCCTCCTGAGAGAGCATCTCCTTGATCTCCTCTCAGAGACATGATCTAGTGAGGGTGTGGTGTGTGCACCTACCTACACTAGTTGTTTCTACTAAACCTCTCTAGTAGTTGTAGTCAGGGTGTGTTATTCCCTTCAACCTACAACTACTAAGTCCAGTAGGACTTAAGTATTATAAACTATGTTATATGTACCTAGACAATATCTGTGTGATCTTTCAATTTAGTATCTTAAGATTACAATGGTATTACAACAGCAAGCTCAGATCCCAACCGCTGCTCACCAATGTGAGAAGTTGGCCTGATGTATGATGTCACTAGTTATAGTGTACACCTTATATCAGTCCAAATACTCTTATGGTGATTGGTTGTAAAGTCAACCTTATAGACCAGCTATCCTAGTGGTAGCATGGACAAGAGCAGTCTTAGGCTAAACTCTGAATGGCATGTGAACCCAGCTGTGATACCATATATAATCCCTTGAATACCAAATGAAAGGACACCACAACAGATATATATATAAAATAAAGTGTATTTATTCTCAGCAAACCCTCAGCACTCTTTATGAGATTAGAGGTAAGTACAACACAGTCTTATTTATGCATACAGTAAGTCACACAGGTAAGTAATACAGTTAGGCCCTAGGGGCCACGCAAACCATATACTAAGTAAGTGGTATAAGGACCACTGTCACGGAAATAGGATAGGCCTAGGCCTAGGGAATCGCTGGGGCTACACTATACTACCAAAGGTTAGGAAGTGGGAGGCCCACGGGATTCGTATGCAGAGTGGAAACACTCACGCGTACTGCGTAAAAGTCACTAGCAATAGTACAGTTTAGAAATAGATAGATTTAGGACACTTCCGGAGTAGCTAGGAAGTTGAGACTTGAAACTTAGACACTAGGATAGTCACTATCCTGATGAGCACCGGAGTACCCAAGTTACCTAGCCCACAGGCTGCGGGTGCATAGGGGTGAAGTTGCGTCGGGTTTCGTCGTCGACTCCTATGGATGCCTGAAGAAAGATGCTGACAGGCAGTCAGTGAAGAGTGTCCGGTGGATCCCAAGGCTGGGATCAAGAAGAGAGGAGACCTGCAAGCAGAGGGGACAGAGTCAAGGTCACTAGCCAGTGACCACGTGGAACCAGGAAGGAACCAGACGATGTCGTGAAGATTTGCAGGTGAAGGTGAAGCTTGTCGCTGCAGCCAGGAGGACCAGGAAGCGTCGAGGACGACCAGGACCAGGAGGCGAGCTGTCCCACGAAGGCTCTTGCTGTCGGCGGCGTCGAAGTTGGACTAGGACTCACCAAGCCTTGGCAAGCGGAACCCACGCAGAATGAAGGACTTGCTTCTGGTGCAGACCAGGAAGGTCTGGGGTGCTTCTCTTTTTCAAAGAAGCAGGAGCCAGTCTGGAGGAGCCAAACCAGCGGTGAAGATTACGGGATGCGTCGTCACAAAGGCCACTAGCCAGCGGGCAAGCAACCGGACAGACGCGGCAAGCAGGAAAATGCTGAAGGGCCCCACGCAGGACTCGTTGAGTGTGGGGGGCTGATCTTCGGTGCAGATGGTGCTTGGGGGTGGGGCTTCTCAATCCCCGATGCACAACTTCGAGGGTGCCTCCGAAGCTGCGCTTGAAGATACTAGCCACTTTTCCCAGGTAGCCGGTCCCACGTCGCTCGTCGCCTCCACGGATCTCAGCTCTGCTGTGGATGTGGATCAGGGTCGGAGAAGTCTGGAAGTCAAGGCTCTGGTCGGGCTCTGCAGTCGGTTCCTCGTAGAACGTGGGCAAAGCAAAGGGTAGTCTCTTGATGGTGCCTGTTTGCACAGGGTAGCCACTCCTTGGCCACAAGGGAGATTCTTCAGTCTTCTTCTTTCGTCGAATGTCGAAGGTCCAAAGTTTCTGTTCAAGTTTGCAGGTTCAGGATAATCTAAAGTCTTGAGGCCCAACTCCCACTCTTATACTAATCTGGGGGGCTGGGATACCTGCTAGGTCACGCCTTATGGGTGGGACCTGGGAGGGGGTGGTTACACCCACTTCCCTTTGTCCAGTTTCGCGCCAGAGCTGGGGCTGGAGTGCCCCAGCGCCGGTTTGAACTGGACTATGCAAGGAACACCTTGTGTGCCTCAGGCATGTCTCATTCCTTTCAGCCCACCCGGCCCCAATACACTAAAGGCTGTCTGGGGAGGTGCTAGCACCTCCCCAAGCAGGAAACCTATTGTCCAGGCCTCCCTGGCTGGGATCACTCCCAGCTGCAGGAGGTCAGACTTGTGTCGTGGCAGCAGCATCCATTTTGTGATGCTGAGGCTTTGGTCAGAGGCTAACAGTGAAGTATGATTTTAACATGTCTTTCCCTCTAGAAGGGGGGAATAATATCCTCATGTCCAGAAATGGTATGGGGGTATTATTCCACAGTGTTAGACACCTTACACGACATGTTTCGATAAAGCCAAACCATAGTTACCATAACCGTCTAAGATTATAAGGCACTTTAAGAGTATATGGTAGGCTATATCATAGAACAGCTATAAGGACTTGGTTCCGAAAGCTGCAGACAGGCTCAGCTCATGCTAGAGCACCATCTCACATGTTACCAAGCACTCTGCCTCCAGGATTGTTAAGGCCTGCCATAGGAGTGACTGATAGGTACACATGTGTCTATATGTAAGTTAGGTATAGGAATACTACACCTAAGCAAGGGGTGATTACACGACCTTGCCCCAGCTGAGTGATCAGCCAGTTGTGTCAAAATGGAAGGCCAGGCCAGGGGTGGCATAATACATGCTGCAGCCCCTGGTAGGCCTAGGGTACACCTATGCCCTGGGTACCTAGGGTACACTGTACAGGGTCCAATAAGGTGATCCTTACCAATTGGTTATGTACCTAGGGTACATGGAGTCCATTTTAAAGAGAGAGCAGACAGCCTGAGACCCTGAATGGCAGGATCTCAGGCCAACTAAGTCGAAAAACCAGCTAGACACTAGGCAAAAAGTTGGGGGTAACCATAGTCAGATATCCACCTTCCTACAACGTCTCCCTAGGGTAATGAGGTCATTCCCCCCAAGGTGAATCACCAACAGGTGGGGCGAGGTGGATCCGTGTGCTCTTAGTCTCTGTTCGATCTTGTTCCTTAGTTCGAACCATCTCATTCCCGGCACCCCCATCCATTCCACTTGAGTCTGTGAGAAGTGCCGCATCCAATTCCGGTGCGACGCCCATTGGGCAGCCCGGGCGACAAATGAATGCCCGATCACCCACACCACTCGTCCTAATAAAGAGGAGACATGGTGTGCACACAAAGTTATTTTAATCAGAAAGGGTGATTCCAACGATACACACTATAACCACTGCAAAACACACGATTAATTAAAGCCAGCCTCACGGGCGAACATATCTCTTATAACAATCAGATTCCCAACGCCCTAATTTCTTCACCTGTGCGGCCTCTAAACCCGCCCGGTGAGCGGCGGTGGCTGCGCCAATGCGGAAGGAGTGGCTGGAGTACCTTTAGTCTGGCTGGGCGAGCCCCGCCTTGGCTAGACTGGCCCTGATCACCTGCTCAAATTGGTATCTAGTCACGGGGGTACCGTTCGAATGCAACAGAAGATAACCAGGGCCACTCCAAAAACGCCTTTACCCATTGTACTGGGCAGAACCTGGGGTCACCTAGGGGCTGAAGAACCACCCTGATCCCCCGCCCGATCAGTTTTGGACCTACGTAAGTGAATGGTCAAGGATTCGGAGATAGACACATCAGAAATCGCCAGCGCATCCCCTGAACAGTCGACCTTGGACCTAGCCACTAGCTAGCTGACTCTAAAGGCCCCGAAAAAGGCTAAACAGAATGTAGCTGAAAACAGCGTGGCCTAGTAAGGAGAATAGGTAACTAGCTCGAGGACCCCTAGCATGCCTTTCAGAATTTCGAAATCGATGGGAGCTCGACTGTCAGGGACCCTGGGCTCCTCCCTAGCCCAACCCTTCAAGGCGGCCCGGATGGGAAAGGAGTTAGTGGGATCCGCCCCGCCGGACAACCTGGAGTCGTGGCTTACGGCCGCCAAGTGACTGCCTACCCATGACCGGCTTTTCCCTTGTCCCCTAGCCCACACCAGAAATGCTCGGACTTGGGTCCCCAAAGCGGCCCCTGCAGTACCCAGCGCCACAGACGTTGCTCTGAATGTTGCCAAGTGGGCACTGTAACGCTTCCTGGTACCTGGGGCCAGAGCTCTCTCTCCCATCGCCTTCAGGCTCAGTCCCACTGCAGGATCCTCCATAGATGGTCCGGGAATGGGGTCATCTGCGCTCTCGCCCGCGGCCAGGCCTCCCTGAATCGGAGCCACTGAAAACGAGAAAGAGCGCCAGCTGCCACATTTTGAACACCCTCAATGTGCCTGGCTTTAAACTCTACATTGATGGGCAGGCAGGCCCAGACCAACTCCCTTAGTAAGCACAGCACCAGCCGGCACCTGGCGGACTGGTTGTTGATTGCCTGGACGACCGCCATGTTGTCAGACCAGAATATGACCTTTCTGTCCGACAACGCCGCAGGCCATAGGTGTAGTGCGACAACGATGGGGAAGAGCTCAAGAACAGTAACGTTTTTGATGACCTTGCGCCTGCGCCAAACATTGGGCCATCCCTGAGCGCACCATTCCTCCCCCAGGATAGCCCCGAAACCTTCCCTGCCTGAGGCATCCGTGAAAAGACAAAGCTCCTGACTGTCCACCCAAGGCTGCTTCCAAATTACCGTCCCATTAAAGCAGGCTAGGAATTCGCCCCACACAACCAGATCCTGTTTCAACCCTGACCCCAGCTTGACCCAGTGGTGTTTCTTCTGTATCCCCGCAGTGGCCCTGGCTAACCGGCGGGCAAAGACCCTCCCCATGGGTATGACCTTTACCGCAAAATTCAGTGTCCCTAGCAGGCGTTGGATTTCACCCAGCGTAGCCTTGTCCCTACCCAGTAGATCGTGAATCTCCTGACGCAAGGCCTGTACCTTATCTGCAGGGAGTCGGGACTCGCCCTTCACCGTGTCCAACTCGATGCCCAAGAATACCAAGACCTGCGCCGGACCCTCGGTCTTACCAGGAGCTAACGGCACGCCCAAGTGTCCTGCCAATTCCTTGAAACATTGCAGCGCCCTTGCGCAATCTTGCGAGTCAGCTCCCCCAATGAACAGGAAATCATCCAGGTAGTGGGTCACTCCCTCAATGCCATACCTGCTTGTTAAGGCCCACTGTAGGAAGGAGCTGAACGCCTCAAAGTACGCACATGACACCGAGCAACCCATGGGCATACACCTGTCGTAAAAGACTTCGTCCCCCCACTTGAAGCCCAGAAGGTGTTGGCTATCAGGGTGTACTGGCAGCAGCCTGAAGGCCAATTCGATATCTGACTTGGCCAACCAGGCTCCCTTCCCTGCCCTCCTGATCATGTCAACTGCCAAGTCCAGAGAGCAGTAAGACACTGAGCATCTCCCTTCGTCAAGCCAGGAATTCACGGAGTCCCCCTCTGGGTGTGATAGGTTGTGAATAAGTCGAAAAGCCCCAGGCTCCTTCTTTGGTACCACCCCCAAGGGAGAAATCACAAAGTGGGGCAGTGGGGGGGAGGTAAATGGGCCCGCCACCCTGCCCAAAGACACCTCCTTCGCTATTTTAGCCCGCACTATCTCCGGGTGGTCCCTAGCTGATCTCTGGTTCTCCGCATCCCTGCTTACTAAGGGTCCTTGATAAGGTATGCGGAAACCGTCTATGAAACCCTCTGCAATGAGGGACCCCTCACTGCTGTTGTATCCGCGGAGGGCGGTGAGGAGGTTCTTTACGCTGATGGGGGAGGGGCCTTTCAAGAGATCGTGAGGGGCAAGGTCATGCGCGCTGGCAGATGTGTTCGCAGGGGGCCAATGCGCAGGTGGGAGTACCCACCCTGGGCTACTTGCTTGTGGAGGGCTTGTCAGGAGTGTCGCGCTTGGAGCATGCGGTGGCGGCATGGGGGGCCCCGCACATACTGCAATTGTGTGAGAAACTGCATGCTTTGCCCCACGAGCAGGACCCTGCATTGAAGAGCCTGCAAGTTCCGGAGGACCGTGCCCGAAAGCCAGGCTTGTGACCCCCCCCACGACCGCCCCGAAAGGACTTCCTGCCCTGCCATTTCCCCTCCTGTTTATCTTCCTTGTTCTTTACGCCACTCTCTGTACCTGACTTTGTCGTTGACCCCTCTGTATACTAGCCCATGTGTTTTACCCATAACCGGACCTCCAACTGGTCCCACTCGAGGTCTGGGCAGATCGCTCTCTGTCTGCGGAAGTCACAATCGTAGTGGTACCAGCCCATGACCCCACTCTTAGCAGCCTCTTCTGTAATCACGCTTGCATAGTGGAAGAGACCTGGCCCTTCATCTGGGAATTTCTCCACTATTACTGCTGCAAAGATGGCAAAGGCCTGGCCCCAGGTCCCAATGTTCTTTGCAGGATATACCTGGTACCGCACCCTCTTGTCCTCCTCCTTGTTGCCCATCCTTCTAGTATCTACCCCCTCTGCCCCATGCATGAGAAGGGTGAAGATATCGATAAATTCCCTGCGCCAAATCCCCTCCTTGGCCACTAAAGGGACCATCCACGCTAGTGAGCAGCGGCCCGACACTAGCGGGGCCGTGGTAACTAGCGGCTTGGGCGCGACCACTAGCGTCAGGGCCGGCATGGGTACCACCGGGGGAACCACCACTGCGGGGTTGAGGGTACTCGCCGTGGCCTCCGCCACTGCAGCTATCGGGGGGGAGGGCTGCGGCGGGGGTTCCACCACAGCCGGCTGCTGGCCCCGGACCTGCGTGAAGCCCCCTGACCCTGGGGTTACACTCGGTGGCGGTGGGGCGGACGGGCCGACCCCTAGGGGTGGCCTGGCAAGCAACAGACCAGATCTGACCTCCGCCATGAAGTCTTTTAAAGTCTCTGAAAGCTTACCCAGATCCTCTGCTGACGCAAATGTCGCCTGGGATGGGCCAGGGAGTGCGTTGAGCGGCCCCGTCCCCAAGCCAACGGCCGCCTGGGGGGTCATTGTGGCCCTGTGAAGGGGAGCCGCTCTAATTCGTGCCGGCGGTTGCTCGGCCGGAAAGTCCTTGCTCGTGGGGCGGCGAATTCTTTTCGACCACGACGGGCCTGCGTCCTCTCCCACATCCCTATCTGCGGACGGGACATCACTGGATATCCCAGAGTCTGGGGGGTTACTGGCTTTCAATAGTTCAGTTGCCCAAGCTAAACCCTTGGTCTTTGTCAACTCCAAGAAGGTGGCAATCCGGGCTTCTTCCGAAGTTCCCGGCACGGACTCCTCAACCTGTGTCCCTGGTGTGAAAAGCGGGGGGGATGATCCTTGGCTGTCCATCTTTTTCGGTTGCGCTTTCTATTCTGCAAGGGGAAAGAGAGAGAATTAACCTCCTGTTCGCCCCCTTTTTCGGCAGCTTCCTTGCTCCTGAGTGTCATGCTACTCCGGACGGAACCCCCTTCCCCACCTGCCCGTACTTACTCCCGTCAAAGAGCCGAATAGGGAGCGCGTTTGGCTCGCGTTTCTCTGCAGCCACTTAATAATCCTCCAGTCCACGAATTCGGACGGTGCGTACTGAAAGAGAAACCAGCGTAAACACAAGAACTAGGCAACCAGAAACATGCACGACTGAACATCAAAGAAGAAGTGGGGGGGGGGGGGAGATCTGGAGCACAGAGACGAGAGCCCAACGGGTGGTCATATATCACTTCTTACAATGCACACCTCGCTCGCCTCTACCCCCCCCCCCAACCCCGGCAACTGGTGCGCGCCTGCGCCACACCACTGAAGTTCAGGTTGTCCATTTAGCCATCGCCCCCCCCGGCCAGATGCAGCGGTGCCCACCTCTATCATGCTGCCCCCGCCGCAAGGCGCCTCCTATGTAGCGTTGGGATAAACCCAAGGTAATGGGAGTGCTAGACGCGAGCGCTGGTTTAGCAATTTCGCCACCTTATGACACTTTGACCGCGTTCCCTGGACTCGTGCCCCTGTCCTGTGAGACCATTTACAACCGTAGGCACCAGACTTACCAACGAGCTATAGCTCTTGGTTAATTTCATGTGGGTTGGAATAGCGCGAAAGGTGTGACGGCGCTACACTTGAGCGTCCGTTGCGATATCAAATTAATGTAGCTGTGTACAGCGCGAGTGTATGACAGCGCTTTTACACACCCATTCGCCCAGTGCCAGAAAAGACGGTGCTTTGAATGCTTTGAAGCCCGCCAACAAACATTTACTAAATGTAAGCGACTCGCCCAGAACCACATGCTGTGCAGTCTACCCCGAGTGGGGGGGGGGAGGGGGGGTGCCGCGTGAGTGCCTCCCCCCCCCCCCACTTATTATTTAAATTGACGAAAGTTTGTATCTCGCGAAGGTACGACAGCACTGTGACTGCAAAACGGTTACAATATTAATGTAATGCAGGTGTGTACTGCGCAACGGTTCGACGGCGTTTTGCATGAGCAACGGTTACCTTACGCCTCCAAAGCAGGTCTGAACCGCGCGACAGAAATGGCGGCGCTTTAAATGAGCACCGGTTGCAAACGCGCCCGGGGAGATTAAGTGATTCACCCAGTAACCCAGGATGTGGAGTCGACCTCTAGGTTCGCACCCTGGTTTCCCGGCCCAAAGTCGAAAACCAACCATCCGACCACAAACTTTCTCCTACAAGGCACGATGATGCGGTCGCGAGATTTGAAGACCCCGCCCCCCCGATTGAGAACATGAGCCACGGCCCTCCGCACAGTAGCAGCCTAACGTATGAAAGCTACATCTTTAAACAGGGGGACCAGAATGCAAACGCGGCCCCGAGAAAACGAAAATTGATAATTCTATAATCGTGTTTTCAAGTTTGACCCGGGAATCGAACACGGGACTTTCGGGTCTCTATCTCAACGATCTCCCTTCTGTGCTATTTCAGCCACTTTAGAAGCACTACAACAAATCAGACCGATTGTGTTTGAGGACCTGTGCCTCAGTGATCGCAATCGGATTCATTATCACCGTTCAGTATCTGGCGGGCACGGACCCGAAGGAATTGCAGCAGGGCCGTATCTACTCGACCGTTCCTACACCGGAAGATTACGTGGTCTGCCCCGACTCCCGGGATGTGGAAGTGAGCTCGCGGTTCGAAGCTCGACACCCAGAGAGCGCCACACATTGCACGCCCCAGGATCCTACTAGGCACCGGCGAAGGATGCAACCCGGTGCTCGCCCCAGGGGCCCCGACGCCCAGGAGTAGGCAGGCCATCATAGCGCTCCATAATCGACACCAGATGCCGAAACCGCCAAACCATGGCACGGAAACTGCCCCCTGCACGGCCTGCACTCCCCAAACCCCGCAACGGTCCGGGCGAAATCACAACATCGCGCTCTTTAGCCCAACACCGCCTCCCCAGCCCCCCATCTTGCATCCCCTCCGCCCGTGGCGATCCTCGCCACAGGGCCCCGTCGACCTGGTACTGCCCAGGGACAGGGCCGGGGCGGAGTGGGTGCTGCAAGACTCACCAGACAAGAAGCGTGGAGGCGACGACGATCACAGAGCCGTGGGGGCCGGCGGAGCACGAGGAGGCGCGGGCGACGGACCGATGCTGCAAGGAAGGCGAGGTGGGCGACAAAAGAGGTCGCCAGTGAGGGTGGGGGAAGGCTAAATAGCCTCCCCCTCACTCCTGGGCCCGGAAATGACACGCATTGCGCGTCACTTCCGGCCCTGCCAACCAACGGAGGGGGGCTCCAGTCTGTGTCCCCGCCCCCCCCGAAGGGAGGGGGTGGGGAGGGGTGACCGGGGCCCCGGGGCCCTGGGGCCACTAAGGCGCCGACCGCCGAGTGGCCCCCTGCGGCATTCCTTCACGACGCCGGGCACTACAGGCTGCTACACCCAAGAAATAATAGGTTGGCGCCATTTGTACAATAACAAAAGGGTAGATGCAATACACTTTCATTCACAAGTGACGCTCTCCTCCGCCCCCACCAGTTCTAGGTTGTAGAAGTAGCAGGCACAGCCACTGATGACTAAAATGCACGTAGGACCCCCGTGTCCATTAACCCCTCATCCCAACCTGACCTCTAGGCACATCCGTCACTCTTTGTAGTAAATACTCAATTTCAGCCTTCTACCCGAGCTGGCTGGGTGAAGAAGTGTACGTGTGTATGTGTGTGCTGGGGTAAAAGGTCTAACTAAGCCTCCCAAAACAATCACGAGTACAGAATCAAAGGTGCACTCGCACACCAACATCGCCTGGCAGGGGCGGTGCAGGTGAAAGACAACCTGAGTGTGAGCTGCATGTCATGTTTCATGGTGTGCTGAGCACTCAGTCCCAACGCTGTCACACCTGGCTCTCAAACCACCAGTAAAGCACTTCTGGGCCTCCAACACTTTCACAACATTCAAGTGCTTTGGCACCCAGCACTCTCTCCGCACCATCACTCCCCAACACCTATACTTTCTCACACCTAACACGCTCACAACAATTGCACTATCCTGGGAGGCTTTCAGCCTATGAGAATGCCGGGCTATGGCAGCTAAAGGGTGGGAAATACTAACATTGCCAGTAAAACAAGCATTAAAAATGCACTAGGTCTCGCCTTTTATTAATTTAAGGCCATTTGCTTTGCTATACAATACCATTAGCAAAGCAAATGGCTTTAACTTAATCATGGGGAGAGGAGTTGGCCTAACGGCTAGGGCGCTCGACCTCGGACCTGGGGAACTGGTTTCGAGTCTCGGTAATGACGCTGAATTTCCTCTGATTCTGGGCAAATCACTTCATCTCCCCGTGCCTAACAAAAAATGAATGTGTGTCCTCATGTAACGTAACTGGTGCTATGTAAAGCGCTCTGATACCGGATTGGATTCGGGTCAAGTTCTCGCTATATATAAAACTCTGCCAAAGCCACGAGACGTATTGCATTTTCAATGCTTGTTGTCTTTCTCTCTCTGTTATGAATGAAACTCTTATGATGTACAGTAAGTCTCACTCCACAAAAAAGAATGCCCAAGGGAGAGGGGGGTACCTGCAGGCACAGGCTGGTATTAAGTAGCACACATATTGATCACACATTTCACATCATCAGGCTTTGGGAAAACAATAAAGCGAAACTTGTGTCAGCTCTGAGAGGATGATCTAAGTGCTGAGGCTATGAGAAGCTTATTCATTTGTTGAAGAAAAATATTTGGCTATTGAGGTATCATTAAGAGTACAAATAACGCTTAAGCACTCTAGTTGTACTTTGCAATGCCTCCTAAATTTGTGCTGTTTTGTAATGTAATACCAGGTAGTACGGCAACTAGCAGACAGGAGTACACTTCGTAAGCAGGGTCTCCCACACGGCCGAATTTGTAGTAATTTGGAATATCCGTATGTAGAGAGCTATATGTTGTTTGTATAATGCTAACCTAAACAAAAGGCATCGGAGAAATATGCACATGTATCTTCTCTATGTAAAGAGAGAAACGTGTGTTGATAGAAATATGTACGATAATAATATAACAAGCATTAAGTATAGAGATTACATCTACTTCCCTTCTTATCTATTCATATGGTTTCCAAAACATCTCCTCTTGCAAATTTGCAATGTTGCCTGCAAGCATGTATTTTACTTCACACCTAGTAACCCCCTCCTTACCGTTGCCTATATTCTGGACTGGTGCCCTGCCTTACTACCTGCTACATTATGGCACTGTGAAACTGATTTGGTCACTGCCTGGCTATCATATTGGTAGACAGTAAATGAGATGCCAAGGTCTGCTTAAAAGTCCCAGTCCCAGGGCCGCACTTGGTACTGGGGACAGGAGTTAGGGTACTCACCTCCTGCTAAGTCAGAAGGGACACTGTTTGCAGTCCTGGACTTTCGTCTGGATCCTATTGCTTTGATGCTGTTGACCTAATCAGGCTAACACATCTGAAAACAATGATTTTCAGGTGAAAGGTTCTGGACTAGAGGATGGAGTCGGTGTTTGTAATGACTTGGAGTGAGGTAGTCTCCCTAACCAGGGGTGAGTTATGCCAGCAAATCTCTGTGCAGGTTGATGTTAGAATAACAGAATATACTAAAACTCAGGTATGAGGTACACTTTCAGAGCTAAAGTGTGGGTGCTACTCTTTGAATAGCAGTGGGATTGAGGTCAGGATTGAGGGGGTAATGGCATTGCTTTTCGATGATGCCTGTGCTGAAACAGGGTTGATGCTATATGTCCATTGCTTAATTTGAGCTGGTGGTTTCAAGTGCTCGGCACCGGCACTTAATTGTCAACACTGGCACCTATGACAGCCTGTAAACACAAATGGGGCTGTCCCTAGTTGGGATTCCTATAGGTTCCTACAGGGTCTCTAGAGATGCAAGTCCAACGGGGGCATCTCACAAAAAGTGAAGGACTGGCCTCGCACACCACCTGGTGTCATGCTTCATCATAGGCCGTCCTCGCCCTCTAAAAACTCAGTTTTTATAGAGGGCGGGCATACACCTGAAGACAGGGATGCACTTCTAAAACTAAGTGGTAGCCCGTGATTTGGTGAGAAGTGATCTAAAAACCATTACATTTGTCCACAGGCAATTTAATTAAAGAGCAAATGTATGGTATTAAAAGAAGTGGGCGTGATATGGGAACTCATTATCCCTTCAACTTATTAGAAATGGTCAACATGTTTCTGCTTTGCGTCCCTGATGGGTACATAGCATTCGTCAGGACCAGAATGTATAATGGGCTCTGTCTTTCTACACTATGTGTATGAAGGAACGACCACTATAGGACCGGGGGTGAGGGTAAAAACTCCCCGTGTAGTGCAGTACTACAATGTGAGAGTATCTGTAGGAAAAAGGAAACAAAACAAAGAACAAATATACCGGACGTGTACGTTTGATAATTTCACAATATGCTATTCGTACATTACCGTATTTTATGCCGCGCATGGAGGTATCGAAGTGAAACACGTGTCAGTCATACGTGTCAACACTTTGGAAAACGAAAACACTGTTTTCTAGCCGCTTACCCAAAGACACTATCCTACTTACTCCATGGGAGGTCGAGGGTGGAAGGGCCTACTGTGACAATTCTGAAATGAGAACGATACATGGAATCATGAGCTGTTTTGATCCTGGCCCATGTGGGGGAGAAAAAGAAAAACATCCATACAATCATTCATAAAGGTGCATACCTCGTGTTGAGTAAATGCACATGTAGCATGAATATACGCTTCTTCATTCATCAGTGACATTCATACTCTTACTGTCATCTTCAGCGCTTCCAGCAGTCTCATCTACAGTCGTCTGCTTCGCCTCCCTGCCGGTGAATAATGGTTTGAGAGGAGCGAGTTTTTATACTCCTGCGCGCTGGCTGATTAGTCGTTAATTGAAAGGTAATTGCTGCCGCCTGTGTGAGATCCGGTGTACGGCCTGCAAGCTGCTTGGTTGCCTGATTTTGGACATGAATAGAGTATGCAATCTTTATCAAGGAAAAAGTGCCTCTGGTGCGGACTTGCGCGTGCGTTAACGACGCTACACCGCTCTCCTCCCCGTTAATGAGAGAACGCGTGGTTTTGGATATGCGTGCTGGGACACAAGACCGTGTGTATATAGCGGCTCTGTCTGAGTACTGCGTGCGCATGCGCGTAAATTTAGACAGCCCGTTTCCTAACAAATGTTTAACGGTGCCTCCTTTTAGCTATTGACGGACACAGCGTAATCTGTGAAAAATATCTGTTGGTTGAGGAAACAACGGACAGGTGGTTAAGGTGCACCATTTGGTCCCTTGTATTGTTTCATACTCAGACAACACAGGATATTGGTCGCCAGGTGTTGTGGCTGTATCTTGACACATGGTGTCCTATTTATAACTTGGTAGCCTCATATTTAGTAAGTTGTTGCCAATAAACTAAAGAATTAATTTTAGAGTGGTGATTGTTTATATTTATATTTGGATTTATATTTATTTATCTATATAGAGCCAGATCAGTTGGCATATATCCCTATCTGGCCAAGGGGTTTGAGGTGAAGTCAGATGTTCCTATGGCTTTATCAGTCGTGCTTGTCATAGAGGAGATGACCCTCTGATTCGGTCAGCTACTAATAGACTATATGTGTTTTTGGCTCAACGGGCTAGTTGTAGCCATGGAATTTCATCGTTTAGCCCCGTGTCCCATGAGCGCAACCGGTACACCCAGTGTTGTTCTCTGACATGTAGTTGTTGGCTCATGTCTGTTTTCTGTTTCTTCATAACCTCCATGACCACCCATTTGAGGTCTGATTCAGTATGATTTGACTCCAGAAAATGTTTAGTCAATCTGGTATTAGATTTTTTGCACCGAATTGTGCTGCGGTGTTCATTAATTAGTGTTTTCACTTTTCTCTTCGTCATACCAATGTACTTCAGGTTGCATGGGCAGGTCAGCATATATATCACGTTTTCAGTGTTGCAGTTACTAAAATTTTTGAGTTTCCAGGGGTTATTTGTGCCAATATCCACTTCTTTAGTGGTGATGGTCAAATGGCAGCACACACAATTTCCAAAAGGATACTGGCCAACTGGTTTAGGTTGGCTCCATAGGGTGGATTGGTTACTCTCTTGCTCCTGTGTGATTTTAGAGTGTACCAGGTCGTCTCTCAGGTTCCTGCTTCTTTTAAAGGCGAAAAGGGGGGGGGGGTGCCCACTGTCGTGTTCCACTGTTGAGTATTGCCCATTTCTTTTTTATGATATTCTGGACTTCGTTAGACGCAGGTGTGTATGTGGTCACGCACACCAGACGGTCAGATTGTTCCTTTATTGCAGCAGGGCTTCTCGGTTATTGTTTCTTGCCCTTTCCTTAGCTCGCCTGACCATACGTTCTGGATAATGTCTTGCCAGAAGTTTAGTTTCCAGTTCTTCTGCCTGGTCTTGGAATGACTCTAGTTCTGAGCAGTTCCTCCGCACTCTTGGAAATTGACCCACTGGTAGATTCTGTCGTAGTGCCCTTGGATGGTAGCTCTCATATAATAGGAGGCTATTCCTGTCTGTTGGTTTTTTGTGCACTTTGGTGGAGATCCCTTCTGTTGTCAAGGTGATGTCTAGGTCGAGAAATATGGCATGGTTTTTCTCAATGGTGTGCGTGAAGTTGAGTTGAATATCTTTGCTGTTAACCCACTCCATGAAAGTAGTGGCTTCCTCTGGTGTACCATGCCACATGACAAAAATGTCGTCTATATATCGCTTCCATGTTTTCATCCGGTGGTTGAATGGGTTATTGTCACTGAAGATGTGGTCTTCCTCAAACTGGTGGACGTAAAGGCACGCCATACTAGGCGCGAAGGTGCTGCCCATTGACGTACCTTTGACCTTGTGGTATACTTTGTCCTCAAACTCGAAAAAGTTCTCAGTGAGGGCCAACTCTGCACACTCCATAATGAAGTCTGTCGATGTAATAAAAGGCCAATCTTGGTTTAGGAGGATTTGTTCCACCACCTCCAAAGTCCGTCTCTGGGGAATACTCGTATAGAGTGCTTCTATGTCCATAGTTATGAACAGGTCTTCCTCAGTGTTGATCTTAAGGTCCCTCAGGTGGCATAAGATGTCCTTCGTATCCTTCAGGTATGATGGGATTTTTGTACAATGGGTCTTAGGAACCAGTTGTAAAATTGTGATCAGGGTTCCAATGCAGAGCCAATGCCCGGCACAATAGGTCTCCCTGGCGGTGGTGTCCTATTTTTATGGATCTTGGAGAGCGTATAAAATCTGGGTATTCTTGGTTCTGTGTTTATGAGGAACTCGGCCTCATGTTTCGTGATCCAATCCCATGTCAGCGCCTCATCAACCAGGCTCTTGATTTTATTCATGATCCATGTCGTTGGGTCATTTTGGTGTATCTCGTAACTCGTAGTGTCAGATAAGAGGCGTAGGCATTCCTCCCTGTACATGGTGTAATTCATGAGAACTATAGCTCCACCCTTATCGGCTTGTTTAATTACCAGCTCATGGTTGTTTTTTAGTTGCTGGAGGGCTGTTCTCTCTCCCTTTGTCAGGTTCTGAAATCCTTTAGTGTTGTTAAAGTCAATTGCTTTGACTTCCTTAAGTACTGCTTGTTCAAACGCAAGGACATTACATGAAATGTTTTGAGTTGGTGGAGTGAACGTAGACTTCTTCCGTAGACCTGTGTTTGATTTTCCATCATCAGCTCCTCGTCTCTCGCCAAAGAAATATTTCAGCTTTATTTTCCGGAAGAACTGTGCAAGTTTGGTGTTGAGGGAAAAAGGGTCGTTTCTTGGTGTAGGGACGAAACCCAAACCTTTGGCAAGCACGGCTTCTCCGTCTTTGTTGATTGTATAGTCACTCAGGTTCACGACATTCGTCATTTCTTTGTTCATAGTTGATGTGCCGCCCCTGCCTTTGATCCGTGTGACCGCACCTCCGCTGGTAGTCGGTTCGTTCTCCCATTGCACTCTGGGAGTTCTTCTTGTTTTTTGTCTGCCCCTTGCTCTTCCCTGGCCCCTGAATAAAATAAGGATGCTGGCCTTGTTGGAAACCAAAGCCAGGTGGGTAGAACGGTTGTGGCCAAAATCCAAAGGGGTGCATGGGTGGGTTAAACATTTGTTGTTGGGGATTCTGATTCCTTCTGGGGTGTTGTCCGCCGGTGCTCTCGTCACTACTACTGTCACTTCTATCCTCACCCGAACTGAAGGTCCAGTTCTGGGGGGTATGTCTAAAGCGTTGTTGGCATCTTTGGGCCTGTTGTTGTTGAGGTTTATCATAGTATTCGTCAGTGGTGTAGGGATATACTGTTTTCCGGCTGAACTTCTGCACATCCTTTTGTAATTTGGTGATTTTGGATTGTGTGAGATATTCCCTGTATGCCGAGTGGTCACTATTTATTTCCTCTAGTTTATTTTTGTAAACGGTGATATGCACTGTGGTCTTTAACTTGGTCTCACTTTGTTGTATTTCGACCATTAGTGCATTCGCTAGTTGTCGGGCCGAATTTATAATTAACACCAACCAGTCTTTAGCACATTTTTAAGCGATGCTTGACCAGTTGATCCTGAATTCTTTGTTATTAAGGAACAGCCTTGGTTCATTGGTGACCACAAGTCCTTGTGGTGCCGAGTTCTTTTTAAGTATTCAGTCGTAAACGCTCCATGGAGAGCGGTACGGATCTGCTCTTTCTTTTTAGTTGATAGTGCTTCCCACTCATCAGAGTTCTTAACAGTCTGGCTTACCACCGTTTCAGCTAGGAGCGACGGTGTTCTTAGTATCTCCGCATATGTATTCTCATCGAACGCCAGTTCGATTTCCATTTTATAGTGCTTTGGTATAGTGGTGAGGGTGAAATCAGTTATGGCACCCTCAATTTCAGTGGTATTCGATAGAGCCGATGTATTAATCAACCGGTCCCTGGGTCATGTATGACTTTGTTACTGCCCTAAGAGAGTTCCCTCAGCCGTAGGCTGTATGGAAAATCACACACACTAGCCCTAGTGTTGAACTAGGGAGGGGAACTAGAGGCACAGGGCCTAGGGCTAACCAGCCTCCTATACAACATGTAAACACAAATGGGGCTGTCCCAAGCTGGGATTCCTACAGTCTGCCACATGGTGGTGATTTTTATCTAATTTAGAGATGAGCAGAGCTACAGTTGTTTTATCATTCAATATTGATCAAAAACGACTAGTACCTGCCACCCAAGCCATCCTTGTAGCTTTTGGGGCCTGTAATAGTCAGAATTGACATACCTGTAGATGTGCGATGGTTAGTAATAGTGTAGGTACTGTCGCTGGTAGCACTGGCAGGGGTAATGGGTGGTGCAAGCTGCAGTGGCCTCCTGACAAGGGTCCTGGCACTTATTTGTTTACAAATTAAGCTCTGTTAACAGGTCAGATTGGTCCAGGTTACATTGGGTGAGCTGTGTACGTGTATATCATTCACAGAACATGCTCGGCATGTTTTTCGCCGGTCCGGTCTGAAGTACACTGCAGAGCTTTAAATTGGCCCAGCACAGCAGGGAAGTCAATCAAGTCAGGAATGAAGTACATTGGCAGAGATGGCTGCCGACCAGAATTGGAGGAGGTGCATTTTGGGTTAAATTACCATAATAGCCGTAATGCAGCAGATTAAGCTTGGAGTGCTCTGGCATAGACATTTGCAGGTCCCAAAGCTTGCATAGAAGCGCGCTAAGCAGGTCAGGAGGGAAGCGCACTCGCAGGACCGTGTCTGGCTCTCGCTGGAGATAAAATGGAGCTCTGCAGGTCAGTATTGAGCTGCACTGTCAGCAGCAACATCTTAAGGATTTTGGGGTCCTGGACCAAACGTATTTTGGGGGGCCCTGATCGGAATAGCTTTGAATGTGTAATCTAATTTCAGCTCTTTAATGCACTCTTTGGCCAGGTCACTGACAGCGCACAGGCACACCCATCCAAATTTTAAATGTATTTACATCTAAAATTCAGGGATTGTGATGTGTAATATTGCTGCGAATAATCTCTGTGACACCGTCCTATTTCTCATATGTGAGGTCCTTTTTTGATCTAAAAGAAACTTTTTGATGGATGTTGCATTAAACAGAAACACAACATTTCTCTTCAAAATGTTTGTAATAGACTCTCACAGAGCACCCACATTAGAAATATATTAAAGGAAAACAGTATTTAGAACAATCTGTTTAAGAATTATTCAAGATCACAAAGACAAGACTCCCTGCAGAACAGAGCTGGTTCTTTCAGGTGGCCCCCTGAAAGGCTGGGGCCCTGGGCCAAAGCCTACTTTGCCCAGGCCTTAAAACAGCTCTGACTGTCAGGGCGATTGCATTTTGTTTTATATTAGGTGTGGGTGCTACAGACCAGGAGTGTGGGTTGGATTGGCCTATAGGGCAATACGTCAGTGCCCGACTGGCTAGTGTGAAAGGTCAGTGTGTGGGCTGATTTTTGGCTATTTGTGAGCCTGTTTTATCATCTGCTGGGCTTGTTTCTAATGTTGATTTCCATGGTGTTACCACAAACATTGCCTGCAGCAAGCACAAATGGAAAACTTGCAATACACCTATATAACGTGTCCTTAAAGTTTCAAAACTGCCCTATTTGCAAATGTGGGTCGCTTTTTTAGCTATCTGATTCCCTAATGGGGGCCACTTCTAAACTGGTGCCGGGCCTATTTTTTGTCCTAGTCCGACCCCTCAGGAGCGTAAGGTGTACTGGAAGAGCTTGGTGTTGCAGAACATGCTGCAGTCCCTGCCTGTGCTGTTTTGTTTGTCTGTGTGACGCTCTCTCGATTTCACAAGCTCTACTTCAGTGGCAGCTTGGATACACACAGGGCTGTGAGCAACCTTGGTGCTGGTTATTCAGTAACTAGGCTGTGCTGTGCCCATGTTTACATGATGCTAAAGTCTACTCCATGCCTAAAGTCTACAGAGAGTGACCTCAGTGCAGATACTCGGAAGCAGGTCCCCTTGGCTGGTTTCTGCACAACTCTCCAGGGTAGATGCTGGTCTGGTTCAGCCTCCTGCATATGCTCTGCGAGGAGGCATTGGATGGTATGGCTGATAATGTGTGCCTTGTGTACGTCCTGAAAGCCCAGACTGCTGGCAACGCAAGAAAACAGGCGCTGTAGCGAGTACTTTGGTGCTGACAAGTAACCACAGTAGTATTTCCATCGAAACAGTCAGATATGTGCCCCCTTTTTGCTTCCTGATCCATAGATTAACCTTCACATTTCTTTCAATCCATAACACTTAGAGGAACACCTACCTTAAACAACCATCAACCAGATAAAGCCACCGTCAGTCCAACAGCTGGGAGGATTCCCTCCCAACACCCAACTAACCTGTCCCAGGACGCAAGTCCCCTATACAAGACACCAAGAAGGTCACTCTTCACCAGCCAATCTTGTCATCCCAGTCCCAAAAGCTAGAAAAAAGGCCGCTCCTGCCCCCAGTCCCAACAATGAGATAATCCTTATTCCATAGCCCCACCTGCCACAAAATGTACTCCTAAGAACAAGGAGCCAGCAGAGGCCAATCCCAGTCTTTATGACCAGAGAGTCATTCTGCCAAGCCAGAAATAGTGATAACCTTTGTCAAAGCTATCTCCTGTCCGTACCACCCAAAAATGTGTCCCGCTTCTGTCCAATCCAGCTGTAAGCTACTGCAGCTTTCAGAGCCCACACAGTGAGAAAGTTGCCTATTGCATTTACGGGTAATCAGTATGTCCTCTTGCTGGTCATTGGCACTTTCCTTGAACATTGTCAAATCCATGAGAAAAACTTCATATCAACGTAGCCGAAGACCCTCGCTGCTCAGCACACTTCGTACCACAACAAAGCAAACATTGGCAGTGGTATGATGCGAATCCCCAATGATGTCAAAGCAGATTCTGTAGGCTGGTGTGAGCATCTTGCCATGCCCCTTGCCTCTTCAGCAATCCTCAATCATGAAACCAGTCACATTGAGCAAATCAGAGTCCTAGCAAACCATGTTAATTCTCATACTCAACCTGCCTTATCAAAAACCCACCACTTGCAGCAAACGGAGACATGCTTGTAGACCTTTACTTGAAGTCTCCAGGGTATCAATACTGTGGCATTTACACAAAAACATGAAACTCCATAGACTGTGCATTGGCACTCCAAAGACCTCAATACCAGCAAACATAGCAAATACACAAAGATAACTCATTCCACACAATCCAAAGCTCAACATTTTCAAGATATGATCAAGTCTGCAAGCAACTGTATCATAGATACCTTCTCCGCAATAAAGACCTGTCTAAGCATCCCCCTGACTCCTTTATATTCCATTTGAAGCACTTTGCAGCAAGCATCACGTTTTCTTATAAAAATGATTAAAGATGGAACTCCTGAGAGCTCCACTCCTGTCACTCCCAAGACAAGGTTCTTTGATGGTCCTTCTTCAGCCCTCCACACCCTGCTGGTGTGCTACAACTACACTCCAACATCAAGCCTTTCTCCTGTGGTGATGAAGCTACCCCATCAGCCCACACAACAATGCTGACAAGAGACTGCCAAGCTGAGATTAATTGAAGCATTTTGTAAAATCCAGTGTAATGCCCTAGTTGGGATGGGTATGCCCCGATGTGGTCCCTGTGCACACTGTGTCACTGTAACCAAGCTATGCCAAACTGAAGAGTCCCAATCCGGGCTAAACTGGTCTTGGGTTGCTTGTGTTGCGTGTCAAGGAGGACCTGGCTTGGCAGTTCGGGCTGGAATCTTCCTATTGGAGCAAGCTCAAAGCTGATTTGCATATGGCTTGGTCCCAAGTGAGGTGGCATGATGTGCAAAATAATGATGGACTGGGACGCGCCCCGAGTAATCACCAGTGGCTGAGATGAATTCAACCATTCCAACCATCACTTTTTTGTATACTTCCGTATGTTGCTCTAAGTGGGCTGCAGTTTGTTACATTTACTAGACTTTACTTAGTGCAGGACGCATTTTGCACTAAGAAACTTGCGCTGAATGCCGTATGTTAATTGGACAAAAACCCTACCCCACCTGCACATTTAGTGAAGGCGAGTGGCTGCTCACAGTCGCTAATTATGTTCTGTTGCATTTAGCCCTATTTATTAACGCAAAATGCATCCAAGCGTCCATTGTGGATTCGAGGGGGAAGTTTTGCGCGAAGATAGTCGTGCTAAATGCTGTATTACTCTTCTCATGTAATTCTGCATAATCTTGCAGAATTTTTGTGTCATTTTGCATAATTACGCTTCACTGAATTACGTGGCTTATGCCCATCCGTAATGTTGAGCAGCATGTGTCTATAGTACCAGCAGACTGCATCTCTACTCATCAATATGCAGACGAAGTTTATCTGAAACCACACCAGAAAGCACCATGGAATAGGGGAGCTGCTCAAATTGAACCCAAATAAGGCAGAGTTTCTCCTTCTCTTCACTGATGATTCTTTGCCTAGAGTTAATCCTGGCTAAACACTCTATCCTCACCTAGACTCAGTCCCCCAGTGGTCCCGTTTGCTTTCTTCTCGGTTCATCATTTTTCATTCCGTCCCAGAATGTACAAGACCATCCACTCCCAGCTTTACCTTCTAAAACAGTTTGAGCTTGCACATTTGTAAAATGCAATCGATACCCGAAGGTTTTCCTGGGGCTTGCAAAATGTTTTGATTTTAAAAGTCAAAATCCCAGCATTACACAAATAAATGCAGTAATTAAGTTTTAAATCGATTATGAATGTGGTCTTAGACAGAAGATACAAAGTGAGGAAGAGCATTTCAGTAAGTGGTGCAAGGGTCTTAGAGGAGGCATCTGCTGAATTCATGCATCTGATTTTGAGCACCACCAGCAAGGAAGAGAGAGAGAAATACAGAAAGCGTAGAATACGATAAAATTAATGCTTAAAACAATTGAGCCAATCTGGACTGAAAGCACCGTGGTTGCCTATCACAGAGCTCGTTTACAGTTTAATTGAGTGAAACTCTTACTATCTGACAAGTTGACTGAAGGTTTCTGATCTGATCCAGTTTCCAGGTGTTGCCTGAAAAGCAAATCACAATGTGCATTTAGCATCTATTGCCCACACTAGCTTGAGGCACTTTCTTCCTTGGCACTTTACAGAGCAACTTTTGCAGCAGTAGCCAACCAGCATAGGCCTTGTAGAGACCTATCTTGGGGGCATATCAGCAAGGAGGCGATATAAAATTATTGCCGCTTTTGCGTCCGTCTTCGGACGAAAAGCGGCGATAATGTTATCGCCTTATCAGCAAGGTCACGCTATCGCGTGAATCCTTGCATTAGCTCCCTTTCCCGTAACGCCCACCTTTGCATCTCTAATGAGATGCAAAGTGGGCGTTCCGTCCCAAAATAGCTGGAGAAATGTCGCTAAGCCGACATTTCTCCAATTATCAATGGGCACGCTAACAAGCATAGCGATAAGAAAAGTAGTGTTAACCTTGGTTATCGCTACTTTCCTTATGCCTGCTTTTACTTTGACTTAGCCATTATAGCCAATGTAAGGTGGATATCATGGCTAAGTCTGCCCTGCCCTATCAACAAGCTATCGCCAAACTTTGTGAGATTATCGCTGGATTTCCAGCGATAATCTCACATTTGGCAGTTAGCGCTTGGAATTTTATCGCTTTTGAGATAAGCGTTGCTGATAGCACGCTATCTCAGCGATAAAATTCCACGTTAGCCGGCGATAATTATCCTAGCGCTAAATGCGCTTAGCGATAATTATCGCCGGTCCTTGATGATATGCCCCTTGGTTTCCGAAAGATGTATTTCTACTCAGACCCCATGAACGGACCAGTGATAAATGTGAGGCGTTCTCCCACCCTCTCCAGTGACCCCAAGCATCCTAAAAGTAGGCTGCATTTCAAAGCATGCCCTTTAAAAAAAAAGAAAATTGTTTATCAACCATCCGACTCCATGTGTTTACAAAATCTCTGACAAAAGCTCAATGGAGTTTACTGGATTGCAGGGTTTTCTTGTTCACCATCCATGAATGAATTAAATACCAGCTGTGAGAGTGAAAAACCATTTTTTGGAACAGCAGTTGCTATTTATAATTTTTAAGGGCTGTATGTGACCCAAAATATCAAATTTGTCACCTAAAAATCATATGCTGATATTTGGATTTTGACCCGGTTTTACCACAGATATAACACTAAAAATTATTATATATACATGTCAAATACTGGATACTCACTTATTAGGATGTTAAAAAGTCAGAAGGCGCATGATTTTATAACACGGGGGAGATTTACTAAGATTTTAAGCCATGTTTTGTGACGCATATCGGCGCAAAATTGTTTATTCCACTTTACTCCCCAGCGCTAAACTTGATTAGTGCTGGAAATAATGTGAAATAAACACAAAGCAGTGCATAGCGCTGCTTTGTATTACTTAGCAACAAGGGGGCATACCACGGGTGGTGCATGAGCGTTCCCATGCAGCCACCAGAGGTTTCTGACGCTAAACCCTATTTACTAAATGAAGTAGACAGGGTTTAGAAAACGTCACCCTTTTGAAGTAGGCGCAAGGAAGGAGAAATGCTTTAGATTGATTAGGACTAGGCAGCATCTCCAACAATGAAGTTTTGCAAAAACCATGACAAAACAAAACAAGCGCTGACAAAGCCAAAATGCTGGCGGCCAATGCTAGATCTGTTGCCTTTACCAATGCTTGTTTACTTTTGCATTGACGTAAATGGAGGATTTATCTGAATAATTCTAGTATATAACCATCAAGAGGCTGCCAGGTGGCTGGCCGACCGGGAAAGGGACGACACGGCGTCCGTGGAGCCGCCGCTCCCCCTGACAGATGTCATCGCGCTGTTCCATCCGACGGCCAGAGTGACCAAGCCAGGGCCCCTTTTAGTGGCGGTGGCCTGTTGGTGCTATCGGCGAGCCCTCTACCTGACACGGTCACACATTCCATACGCCCCTGCCATGCCGATTGAGGGTTCACCTAGCGGTCGTGGGATATTGCGCTCGGCAGAGCTTGCCGACTGGCACGCGGCGGATATTTGCACGCTGGGGGACCTCTACCGCGACGGTACGCTTATACCGTTCGCCCAGCTGGCGGAGGAGACGGGGCTACCGGCCGGTCAGTTCCTCCGTCACCGCTCGCTGGTCGCGACGCTGACGAGCCGGTGGGGTGCTCTTCAGGAGGAACCGGCGCAACACCTCATGATGCAGTACCTCCACGTCATGGGACGGGGCGGCCACATGACTCGCTGGTTCGCGGCCTCCTTGCGCGTGCTGGTGGCGGCGGACCTGTCTCCGCTACGGGGTAAATGGGAAGTGGACCTGGACCGTCCCCTGACCGACAAGGAATGGAGGGATACGCTCCGGGGGCCTACACGGATCCCCAGGAATCTGCGGTTTCGCCAAATCCAGTACTTCATACTACACAGAGCATATCTCACTCCCGACTCCATTAATCGCTATTTCCACCGGGCGGACGCTGAATGCCCACGCTGCAGGGCTCTGGATGCTGGACTAGTACACATGTTATGGAGCTGCCCAGTGCTCGACTCATACTGGCGTACGGTGCATGGAGCGCTACGTACTTGCGCCGGTCCGCTGGCGCAGCGAAATTGGCCCGCCTGTCTGTTGCACTTGTTTCGTAGGACTCCCCCCACGAAGGTTGCCTGTCGCTTCCTCGATCTGGGCCTGATTGTGGCGAAGCGGTTAATTACCAAGCGCTGGAAGGCGCCTGAACCCCCTCGGGTGCAGGCGTGGCGTAGTTCCTTGCTGGTGTGGGCGGGGGCGGAGGGCACAGCTCTCCTGCGGGAGGAAACGCTAGGCCTCAGACTCACACCCATAGCGAGTCAATGGGACGTACACGTGCAGGTCCTGATGCGGCTGGATGGGGATGCCCTGACACTCTGTGGGACACATACTGCGGTGCCACTTCCTGGTGGGGAGGGGAATGGAGGCGCGCCTGGGAGATCCACTCCGGGGACTGACGGGGAGGTCCCAATCGAACCTGGGGGATGTGCGGACACTGACATTTGCCTCCCATAGTATGACCTGTCGCGGGGGATGGGGGGGCCGGGGTTTGGGGGGGGGTGGACCGGGGGGGGTATCCTGAGGGTCGTATGGTCTAAGATCGAACCTGCTGCTGTTGTCTCTGATGGACTGCTGTTGTTTAATCTATCTTCTGTGTTCTAAGTTTGGCTGTTACATGAATCTGTTCAACTGCGGGCGGTGGCCCTGATACTTATTTGATTGCATCAATCCACGCCTCGTAGTGGCGCTGGATCTGGCGGATCACCACGTTCACAATTAGCGGATACTCCTCTGAGTACCGGACTCATTGCCTGTGGGCTATTACATTCATGATGTATGTTATGTCTATATCAACAAATGCCAATAAACAGATTTCATAATAACCATCAAGAGGCTGCTACCTTGCCAATCTGAGATATTAAAGCAAAGAAGGCGTTAATGAGGAGGCCAAGATAACATATCAAAAGGACAGGTTACTGCATCGGGCCCAGTTCAGAATGCCAAACATTGGACATTGAGGCAAGTCAAAACATTGATTCCTACGATTATTGATGAAGTTACACAAACTTGGCAGGACTTCCCAAAGCCTCATAACCATTCTTCTAACAGTGCTGAAATCCTCATTTCAAGAATCCTTTGAGATGGTCCTCCTTTTAGGTATTGTGGGTTAAAGCTTAAGTACCTTTATGACAGACTTGTGGAGGCTCTATTGTGGCTCGATGGTGTCCAAACTGTCATCAATTAAATGGAAAAAAACAAAGAACAAAACCAGCGAGTGTAAGCCAATCTACAATAAGTCTTGGACTGTGGTCTAACACTTCACTTCTACAAATGTGCAGTCATGACTGACAGCATCAAAATCTACGTCTATGTCTTCTCACATCGTGGGATGAAGATAGACCCACAAAAAGGGAAAGATATCCAAGAAGCCTAACCCCTAACAAAATGCAACAGAGGTCAGCAGCTTCCTTGTCTTGGCAAATGACTGTGGTTGGTTCATTCTGAAGGTAACTTTGCTAACAGAACCTTTACGACGACTAACTAAAGCCCAAAGCCCATGGCTATGGAGAGACACCCGTCAATAAGCATTCCATTGATGGAGCAGGTAAAACAAGATTTTGTATACCTCCTCTAATTTGCATGAAATTAATTACGTAATCATTCTAAAAATTTGTTTACATAACATGTTTGCAGTGTAAATGGTACTAATCAATATTTGCACTTTGATAAACATAAATACACGTGGGACTAAGTTGCTAATTGCATGGCAAAATTAAATAATTAACAATGGTACGTAAACTAACCTTAGATTGTGTTGCAATAGTAAAATTATATGGTTTATTTTGCTTCGTGATTGTATTGTGGCTTAAAGTTATCGTATGGTAAGTATTATCGCTTTAAATGTTGCTGCAGCTAGGAAAATACTAATATATATTGAGATTAGTGTGGATTTGAACATTAGAACCTTCAATTCTACATATTAATTGCTGCTATGTCTATTCTCGCTTAGGCCGCAGTACTCAAGATGGCGTTCTCTGAAGCAGATGCCACCCTGTGCGCGCGATGATTTCTGCGCATGCCCAGATGGTTCTTGAGATCACAAGGTGAAATGAACTCCTGACATCGTGTTCCCTGCCAACGTCGATGTGTTGGGGACTTGAACGCAAGCCAGTAGATGACCGTATGAGAACCACGGAAGAGACAAATAATGAACCTGTCAATAGGACCCTTTCACCTTGAAAAGATACATTTGCTGGTCCCCACATGGGAATCGGAAGAACCATTACAAATTGTGAACTCTTGTGCCAAGTCACTATGCAGAACCAGTTTACATTGGGAAGAGTGCAATGAACTATTGATAACCCCAAACTGTCCAATCAGAACATTTGGTCTGCCCCTAAAGTTGCCATATTTTGTATGAAGTAAGGCAAGGAAAGGTATAATAACCCCTCATCCTTCATTACAGAGGCGCGCTTTTTGGGATATAGTTTTTGCAGTTGCTGTATTGGCCATTGCGATTGCTGGTTGTTTTGGGTTAATCTTAGAAGGAAAGTTCTTGTTGGGTGGTTGATCTTTTTATTTTTTTACCTTTCTATTTTTCATTAATTTCTGTGCTGCCAGTCTGGGTGTGGAATTTATCCATGCTGCGGATTGATGGATGGACATTGCTGAATTTCTGAACCTTATATATTCAGTGTTATTGCGTTATATTCTGTATTTTTGCCTGACGGTTTGATCCCTTGGTGAGGGTCAGACTGCCTGTCCGAGGGTGTCCTTACTTAAGAATGCGGATAACTCCCTTCTTGACCTGAAGCTATTTGTCGCCTGATCATTGGTAAAACATTTACTGTATTTTTTCCTAAATTCATGCTTAAATGAGATTTCTAAATGTATAATTACTCTTTAATAAATCTAAATTTCAAAATATGAGCTGTAGTATATAAATGTAAGATTAAAGGGATTGATTAATGATTTAGATAAACAAAATTGAAATAACAAGAAATGAGTTTGTGGTTCTTAAATTAATCACTGAAGATATCAAATGTCTTTCTAGACTTTAATTGTGTTTTAGCTGGTTCTAATTCACCATCAACCAGTCCAACTAGTTGGTCCATCGACCAAACAGTGGAGTGCCTTGATGATAAAATCAGGATTCTGAAGAGTGTATAGAAAATGTATATAGAAAATAGTAGAAAATTAGTCCTGAAAGGTAATAAGGTACCCACGTTATCCAGCAGCCCCTTCTCCTGTATACAGATTCGAGTGAGAATGTGTGTATGAGAAGTGTGTTGGTGTTATGGGCCTCACCAATGAATGAATGTATGAATGAACCTTTGTGAATAAGAATCTGTGACATAAGGAGAATATGTAAATGTTGTCCTTCGCGCTGGATCACCATCAAGCGAAAAGGCAATGGTTCAAGTTCCAGTCATGAAGTATTTCAACCCTACTCTAAAGACAGAACTCACCATTGGCACCTGCTCAGTGGGCCTAGAGGCCATACTGCCACAAGAACTAGAGAAAGATGAAGGGGTACCAATAGTTTTGCAAACAGGGCTCTGACAGACGTGAAAACCAGCTGCTCACAAATTCAGAGGGAAACTTTAGCAATTAAGTGTGGCGGCACCCATTTTCATCTATACTTGTATAGTCACGGCTTCCACATGGTTACAGACCCCAAACCCTTTGTGCACCTTTTTGTCAAATCATACTTTGATTGGCTACTCAGAATTGAGAAGTGAGTGTTAGAGCTACAATGGTACTGGTTTATACCATCCAGGATGTTACAACCTGGCAGACTACATATTAAGGTACCACCTAAAGCCATCTGCCAACCCTCACACCCGCAGGATGGGCAGATGAAAAAAATCACTTTGTAGCTCATACAGCATGCCCAAAAGCTCTGTCATTTGTGAAGTTCACTAATGTCACAACACACGGTGAGTGCCTTCACCTTGCATTGGAGGCAGTCAGAATTAACTCATGGAAAACCTTGCTGGCCAATGCTATAATCAGAGGCCATGCCAGTCATAGACCACTCTGGAGAATAAGGATGTTAAACTCAACAAATAAGGGGCTAGTGCTCCAAGGAAGCAGATTAGTAATCTCTGAATTACTCAAAGACAAAGCTACAGCATTTGCACACCAAGGACTGTAGTGAAAACGAAAGGCGTGGAATGATGACCAGAACACCAGCTTGGAAAACTTGTCCAACAATTCTCACCTATCCCAGGCCACAGGCAGCAGTGAGCATCTGTTCCCGAGAATCACTGAAGAAGTATGCACAACACCGTGGACTCATCTCTGCACCAACTTCTGCCATCTCCTTGACAGGCAACAATGTCATCATGGATGCCTGCTCAAGCTACCCAGTGCCTGAAATTGTGGAGCCAATAGTGTCTGACCACATCTACCTCATTGCTGGAAATGGGATCCCCATGGCAATAAAGAGACGGGCAGTGGTCCACCACTTTAAGGTTCAGGGTTCAAGTTGTATCTCCAATAACTAGGAATAATGCACAAAACAAAACCTCACCCGCTGGTCCCAAGCAAAAGTAGAGTTTCATACAGACACTACACATTGGAGTGTTGCAAAACTACTAGAACATTGAGTGGACAAGCCACAACTTCCTGTGGATGTATTGGACAACTCCACACTTCAGCATTCAGTGCACACCTGCAATCTTTCTTTTTGGGGTACCTACAGGTGACACCATCCCAGTAGAACCATGCTGAGCTTTACAACCCTCAGACCAACAACTTGACCAATCCAGGCAAGTTAAGAATAGCACCTATGCCAGTTAAAGAAGGAGAGCAATGCACCACTCATTCAAAACTGGAGATCAAATTCTGATGCGAGATGGACACCTGGGGGGAAGCTAAGGACCCCCTTTGAGAGTAGTTCCAGCACGGTCACTGTAGTAAGACCATGGTGACAAGAGGCAGGATATGGTCACTCGAAATGTGACCATGTTCCATTACCTAAATGGGCCTCATCTGGGACGATACCAACTGGAAACAGCCACTCAAATATGAATGAAGAACTGCTTGGGTAGGAAGACCCTCTCAACCTGAGGCAGGGGCAAGGTCCATTGCCGTCTCCAAACATTACTCAGCAGATCCAACCTGCAATCAAGAACCCTCCACACCGATAACCAATGCAAAAAGTATACTGAGAGGAATACAGGCACGAATTGAGAAGTAACCTGCAACCATCTTGGAGACTCGGAGTCTACCTGCTGTAGTATGGACAAGTGGGCAAGGATCATTCAGTGAACAACCCATTGCATTCATCTGAGATGGGGCAGGATGTAATGTGCCCCTCTGCACCTATGTGAGTGTGATGACATGTAGCCTGCTAAAATGTGTGGCCACAGGGATAAATAAATAGGATATGGTGTGCTTGAGCCGAGTCCTGACCACAACGACAGCCTGTGAGGTCTGTTCTTGTGAGGAACTTCTAACACTGTCATCAAGCCTCCTATACCTGTTGTGAATAATACAACACTTCCCTCTATCTCTATCACTGACCTGTTAGAGTACTCAGAAAGGATTTATTTCCCCACCAGACTAAGGGCCAGATGTCAAAAGCTTTTTCGACATCACAAATTGCCCAATTCGCAAAATTGTGCTGTTTGTGACAGCAAAAAAAGCTTATTTAAGTACACAACACGAATTGCAATTCTGTAAATTGTTACCGAATCACAATTTGCATTTGTGATTTGATATTTGGAAGGGATTTGTTTAGTGCGTCCCTTCCAAATACCAAGGGCCATATGTTCAAAGCATTTTTGCCCCGGTCGGGCTGCTTCCGACCGCATAAAGGCTTGTACAAATATTCCAAGCACAACTTGCAATGCTAACACGGTACCGAATCGCAGTTTTTGTTTGTGACTCAGTATTTTGAAACCCGTGTCTTTGGCATCCCTTCCAAATACTAAATCAGAATCGGATGTATTAATGTTTTGCGACCGAATTCTGGTTGCAAAATATTAATAATTTACCTACTCCTTAAAGGAGGTGGTAACCCATTCAGAAACGGGAAGGCGTCCCAATGAGACCCCTTTCCCTTTGAGAATGGAAACAAATATTTTTCAAGATCAGGCAATGTTTTTCATGGACCACTACCTACTCTTAAAAATTGAAACTTCAAAGTATAATTTTTTCTTTCTAAGCGCATCCCATTTTCCTTTTAGGAAAAAGGGCTACATTTAAAAAAGAAAACAGTTTGCTTTATTAAATAACAATCACAGACATGGGGGTTTGCTGACCTCTGCAGGCCACCATACCTGTGATATCTGCGACTCCTAATGGATTGCTAATTGTGATCTACATCAATAAAATTCACGAGGTAGGTCAATTTACTAACCCATTAGGAAGCACTATTTTATTTATATTTATTTTGTGCGTTAGGAAATTGCAATCCTTAAATTGTGTACATCTGGCCCCAATTTGCAGTAGTGCTACTACACTGTGCCACTGGAACCAAGCTATACCCAAATGATGAACCATAAAAGGGGCGAAACCAGTCTTGGGTTACTTGATTTCAAGTTCAGGGAGTACTTGGCTTGGCAGATGGGGCTTGACTGTTCCTACTGTAGCGGGGTCAAATCTGATTTGCTTATGATTGTGTCCAAACTCAGGTGGCATATTGTATAATAGAACAATGGACTAGGATGCAGCCCTGAGTAATTACTAATGACTGACATTAATTGAAGCATTCCATCCATCACGTTTTCGTATACTTCAGTGGTACTAGACTGGTATGCACAGATGTGGGTCCCATGCACATGGTGCCCCTGGAAAACAGTGAGCAACTGATGAGCTCTAATAAGAGAATAACTAGTCTTGGGTTGCTTGTGTTCCGGTTCAGAGAGGACCTGGCCTGGCTGATGGGGCTGGACTGTTCCTACTGAAGCAGGATCAAGACTGATTTGCATATGGCTGGGTCCAAACTGAGGTGGCATCATGTGCAATATAACGATGGACTAGGGGGGGACACTAAGTAATAATCAGTGGCTGAGATTAACTCAAGCATTCCGTCCATCGCTTTTTTTGTATACTTCAGTGCAACACCCAAATTGGGACGGGTAAGCCCAGATGTGGGTCCCATGCACAATGTGCCACTGGAACCAAGCTATACCAGACTGTTGAGCCCTAATAGGGGTGAAAACGGCCTTAGGTTGCCGGTGTTCTGTTTCAGTGAGGACTCTGCCTTGCAGTTCAGACTGGACTGTTTCCTACTGCAGCAGGGTCAATGCTGGTTTCCATATGGCTGGATCCAATGCATGGTTTGCAAAATAACAAATGTGGGCTCTGAGTAATTCCCTGTGGCTGGGATTAATTCAAACATTCAGTCCATCACTTATTTTGCATACTTTAGTGTGACACCATTAGGGATGCAGCAGTTGGTTGCAAGGCGATCCATTTGAACTTATCGATGTTTGTGTCAAATGCTTTTACAAGGTTGAAGACTCAGAACGAATGCCTGTCCCTCATCTGGATGTGGCACAAAGATTGTCATGAAGGTCTGTGGCGGAGGTCTTAGTCCCATGGTGAGGTCTGAACCCAGACTGAAACTGATTCAGGAGTTCATTCTGATGATCCATGTGCGCAGAAAGCTGGGTACTCGCCTTTAACAAGTACTTTAACCAGGGCACAAGTCCGGGGTACCCACGGATGGAGGCGTCCACCCACTATTTTCACAGGGTGTATGCCATCCACACTGCCAAGAAGTTGGGCCCTACTGAAAAATGCTGAACTGGTTCTGGTGTCATTTTCCATACCGGGACATGTTCAGAGGTGCCTGCACATTGTATGCTTTCCTTTCCAAGCAGCAACAGGCAGACAGCAAGGGGGCTGGGCCCAAAACAAAGGCCAAAGTTAAGGGACCATCAGGTCTCCTTTTGCTGGAGTGTCCTGCCCGGGAGGTATCTGGATCCTCACACTAAGATGCAAATGCAATGGATGGGAAACAAAGGCACACAGCTTGTTATTACTTTATTACCTCACAACTACTTAAAAGTGGCATGGTTTTGACTTTAAGTTCCTGTAAATAAGAGACATCCATGCACTATAAGACTGTCAGATGCGTTGGTCTGTTCCAGTATTTGCACAAATAACACTTTAAATATCATTTTTTTTCTTTTAAACAGATTTTATCTGTCAAATAGCACATATAGAGCAGAGCTCTGTACCCCAGACCTTTTGCATAAGAAACGTACATCATTCTGACTTTGACTGTTTACATGAGCAAAGCAAGGAAAAATGGAGAGCAATACAAGTGAATACCCAACAGAATAACCATAACTCCATGAACCCCCCCCATCGCACTAACGTCCACTCCAGAGCAGCACATTAAAAGCAAAGGCATCGTCTGCGAAAAGCATGGTCTGTCATCACACAAGAGACTATGGGGCAGATTTATAAGCCCCTTGCGCCACTTTTGCGTCACTTTTAACATGGGAAAAATGACGCAAAAGTGGCGCAAGGGGCTTGTAAATCTGCCCATATGTCCTGTACCAACAAAGTAGAAAGTTAAGCCGGGTCGAGGGGCCCCGCCATCAAAACGGGCTCCAACTCCAAGCCACGGTAGTCCGCCCATCGCTTCCAGATTTTAAAGTGTTTAAGCGGGTGCCCTCTTGCCGTGAAGATGGGAATCTCCAAACCCATGCAGAAGTCCAGGCCGTTCTTCCATGCGGACACTGAGGGTGCCAACGGTGCCTTCCAAGCCCTGGCAATATCTCTTTTAGCCAAACTGAACCCTATCAGCATAAGATGGCATTTGTATATGTTGCCCCCCACCCCGTTCATAACATGTAGGAGTACCAGCTTCGGCGAGCATGAAAGGTCCCAACCCAACACTTCAGAGAGGCAGGCCATAACTCCCCTCCAAAATTGCGCCAAAGCAGAGCAGTGCCAGACTGTATGCAGCAGAGTACCCTCCTCCTGCTCAAATCTGAGACACACAGGGAAAGCCACCAGACCTACCCTCCACAGCCTAACCCTAGTGAAGTATACCCGATGAAGGTACTTGAACTGGATAAGGCGTAGACTTATGGCTATGGCAGCCCCCCGGGGGTAGGCCAGGGCCTCCGTCCAGTCCTCCTCTTCCAGCGGGCCCAGATCACACTCCCAGGCCTCCCTAAGGTTCTGCATCGTGGGGGAGCTATGAGGAACCAGGGACTGGTACATTTTTGAGATCTTGTGGTCTTGGATATCTCCCATGAACACCTTTGCCTCAATCGGGCTGAACTCGACCAATGACTCTAAGCCCTCCAAACTAGGGGAAATAGCGTGCCTGAACTGAAGATATCTGTAGAATTGGGTTTTTGGCATATGGAAATCCTTCTGTAGATTTTGAAAGGACTTCAGGAACGGCCCCCGCATTAAGGGCCATATGTAGATAGCTAAATACCGGTCGTAACGGACGAAAATCGGTAATTTTCCCGTTACCGACCGGTATTTAGCCCTTTCCAATGTAGGAGGCAGGTTTGAAGGATTCGGTAATTTACCGAATCGGTATGTTAAGAAATCGGTAAAATACCGATTCGGTAAATTACCGATTCCTCAAATCCTATGTAGGGAGAACTCAAGTGAGTGCTTTTTTGTTTCAAGGATTCGTTATTTACCACCAACTACAGGTTGGTGGTAAATACTGAATACCTGTTAAAAAGCACTTTTGTGCTTTTCTAGATATGCCATGTGGCAGACATACATGCCCTTGGGGCATGTATGTGCACCACATGTGCACACATGCACGATTCAGGGGTGCAACAGGGTGTCCATGTGACACCCTGCCACCCTTGAATCTGCTCCCCCTATTACCGAATCGGTATTAGTCAATGGCTTCCCATTCATTCCTATGGGCCTCCAGGCCCATAGGAATGAATAGGAAGGTATTCCTTATTACCGATTCGGTTAATACCGAATCAGTAATACCGAATATTACCAAATCGGTAAAATTTACCGATTTTTTTACCTACATTATATTTACCGATTCATAAATACCGAATCGGTAAAATTCGGTATTTAAGAATCGGTAAATATAATTTACCTACATATGGCCCCAAGTCACCCAGAGTAGAGATACCAATACTGTCCCAACCACGAAACCCAGGTAAAGAAGCCAATTATGCCAGAGAGGAGTCTCCCGTGTCAACTTATTCCACCAGCCAATCCTCCGTAGAGCCTGCCGCCAGATTTGGAATATAACCTTCGTGACAGACGGCAAGGAGTTGCGCAGCGGTGCAGAATATAGTATAGTGTGTAAAGAAAAATCCCCCATGCACCTCCGTTCGACAGCGTATGCAGGGTCAGCTCTGTCCCCATACCACCATTCATTGAGGACTAGCAGGTATGAGGCCATGTAGTACGATAAGATATCAGAGGTCACCAGCCCCCCACAGTATGTAGATTGAAAACAAGTCCGAAGGGCAACTCTCTCTACTCCACCAGCCCACAGAAACTGTCACAGGGCCGCATTGACCTGTCGGAACAATCTGGGAGGGATCAGATATGGGTGATTTTGCATATGATAGAGTAGGCGTGGGAGCAAGACCATCTTGAAGATGGCCGACCTGCCAAATATAGACAAAGGCATATGGGACCACGTCTTAAGATCCTCCTGCACACTGTCCCATACTGGAGGTAGTTTTCTATCCCAAGATGTGGTAGGCGAGTCTGACAAAAACACCCCCAAATATTTCATCCCCCCAGAAACTACCTGAATGGAGGATGCCCAGGAGCCGAGACCCACCACATCCCCGAGAACCCAGAGAGTGAACTTTCGAGGGTTCATGTACAAGCCAGAGGTCTCTCCGAAAATCTGCATGATGCGAAGCAAACTCGGTCCCGTCCTATCGAAATTGCTGAGGAAGAATAGCACATCGTTGGCGTACAGAGCAATACGATCCGACAGTCCATGTGCCCATTCAAAACCCGTCACTTGAGCGTCGATCCGCACAGAGGCAGCTAAGGGTTCCATAGCTAGAGCAAACGGGTATGGAGACAATGGGCAACCTTGCCTGGTGCCTCGTCCAATGGAAAACGTGGAGGAGATAGATAGAACCCGCCACGCACACAGACGCGGTGAGGTCGGTATAGAGCATTGTCAGATAGGACAGGAAGCGAGATCCAATGTTCAGCCTACGTAGGAGCGGGAATAGATATACCCAACTAAGGAAGTTAAATGCCCTATCCATATCTGCCAGTAACAACACTGCTCGTTCTCCTAACCCCTGAACAATTGCAAGAGCAACATGTTCACGACGAATATTGTGACGAGTTGCCCGCTGGGGCATAAACCCAGCCTGATCGGGATGGACTAGGGAAGTAATATGAGACCGAAGGCGGTTGGCCAACGCCTTAGCCAGAATCTTGTCCTCCACGTTCAGGAGAGAGATAGGGCGGTATGACGCGTGTTGATCGGGAGGTCTACCAGGCTTGTGGAACACCACCACTTCTGCGTGTCTCCAATCTCGAGGCAGGCAGCCCCGTTCCCTGGCCTCCTCCACCACCCTATGGTAATGGGGCCCTACCTGCAAAAAATATTGTTTAAAAAATTCACATGGAAAGCCATTTGGCCCTGGGGCCTTTCCCGTATGCATGTGAACGGAATGTGGATTACCCGAGTATGAGGTGCCACGCTGCTGCGCTACTTATTTACCTATTGATTGCTACCCGGACAGCATTTTCACTATTTTTATGTAGAATTCTGTTTTTATGTGAATGCTTAACATGTGATTGGAACAGTTTTTAGAATATTGCGGAAAGGAACCTTACCACTTTGCTACTGCTTTTCCTGATTTCACTTTCTGGGGGTCTTAATTTGTTTTACATGGTACTTTGGGGGTTTTTGAGGGTTTTTTGCCCCTTCCCCGTTCCACCACGGCTTGCCGATTGATGTGGAGGAAAGTGGGTATTTGATTTTTTTGGCTCCTCCATGGTACTTCCTGTTCAGGGACTCGGGCAGCGCTCTAGTCTTTTCCCAGTCCCAGCTACTTAAACACCGTGCTGGGCCGGACTCGCAACGGAATGTGGATTACCAGAGTATGAGGTGCCACGCTGCTGCGCTACTTATTTACCTATTGATTGCTACCCGGACAGCATTTTAACTATTTTTATGTAGAATTCTGTTTTTATGTGAATGCTTAACATGTTGTGATTGGAACAGTTTTTAGAATATTGCGGAAAGGAACCTTACCTCTTTGCTGCTGCTTTTCCTGATTTCACTTTCTGGGGGTCTTAATTTGTTTTACCTGGTACTTGGGTTTTTTTTTTAGGGTTTTTTGCCCCTTCCCCGTTCCACCACGGCTTGCCGATTGATGTGGAGGGAAGTGGGTATTTGATTTTTTTGGCTCCTCCATGGTACTTCCGGTTCAGGGACTCGGGCGGCGCGCTAGTCTTTTCCCGGTCCCAGCTACTTAAACACCATGATGACCCGGACGCGCGCAGCCGGCGCGCCAAAGGCAAGCCCATCTGCGCCCGTCCACGCTAATTCGGCGCCCTGCGCTGGAAACCCTGGCCACCATTTGCCCCTCTATGGTAATACTCGTGTTTATTCTAGGGAGTCGCTCCTAGAGTGTTGATTCCAAGTGCAGGGCCATTGTAGTCTGATGGACCTAGAGAACTTAGGGGGCGGTCTGAGCTTTAAATGTGCGCACTGTGAGGCTTCCTTTCTTCTGGGTACTGCTCTACATCCCATTGAGGATGATTGTGAGCATAAATCCCTGCCTCTGACTCACTTTCTTCTAGGATATTTACGCCAGATCCCTTATTAAACACTCCAGTGAATTTCACGACTTTGTGTCCCTTTGAAAAACCGATTGGGTTTTCATTACTGAAACCTGGGCAAGAGATTGCTCTGGTCCTGACCTAGTGGAGGCTATTCCCGGTGGATATTTGCTTGACAGGCTTGATAGAGAGGGGAAGGTGGGCGGGGGTCTAGGGGTAATGTATAAAGACATTTACTCCTGCTCCACCAAAGTCCTCTCCTCTCCCTCAGACACCTATCAGGCCTTATATTTCTCTTTGAAAATTCTTCCCACTCAATGTTTTTTAGGTGTGGTTACTTAGCGGCCTCCTGGACCTAGGGTCTCTTTTGCTCAGAGTTTCAGCAGCCTAATAGAGTCTATTATAGCAAGCTCAAAGGTCACGTTTCTGGATGATTTTAATTTTCATCTGGAGAAAATTCTGTGTCCTGAAACGCAGGCCTTGTTGGAAGTCATGGACTCCTGTGGGTTTCCTCAGCTGGTGAAGAGTCCGACACACACAGCGGGACACACCCTGGATGGGATTTTTTCGAATGACCCGAGGATAAGCGTCCTGGATTCTATTCCCCTCTCTTGGTCTGATCACTTTGCTATTCCTTTTACCCTCGAGAATGTAGGTCCCCACCAGGACCCCAAGTTTATGAATAGGGTGGAGCTGAAAAGAAATCTCAGAGGGGTTAGTAAGGAGGATCTGCCTATCAAACTTAGCAATTATAGCTGCCCCCCTTATGCGGATGTTAATACAGTCTATGACGACTTTACCAGCTGGCTAATGTTAGCCCTGGACTCACTTGCCCCTCTTAAAAAGCACTATGTGGCAAGGAAGCGCACTTCTGCCCCATGGTTCTCTGAGGGGTTGAGAAAGCTTAGACAGGTTTGTCGGCAGCAGGAAAGAAAGTGGCGCATGGACCCGACTATTGTTGAAAGGGTGCTGCACAAACTTAGGCTAAAGGAATACAAGGAAGCCATCAATAAGGAAAAGGTCTCTTACTACACCAAGATGGTGCAATCTTTTAGATCCCCTAGGGAACTTTTTACTATGGTCAATTCCCTCCTAGCTCCCTCAACCACTGCTTTAACTGAGGTCTCCCAGGACTTTTGCGCTAAAATGGCAGTCTATTTCAGAGTTAACTTAACATTATTATTGATCCCTGAGGTTTATTGGGCACACAAAGACCTCTCCAGCAGGTTCCTTAACCCTATAAGATATTTTAAAATGCAGATTCTCCAACCAGTTAAGCAGAACAGTTTTACTGCCACTTTTTTCCTTGTCTCCGATTTCTTTGTGGCAGAGTTTATAAAAAGAAAATGTATAAGTTGAGGCCCAGATTTTTGCGTCAAGGTTGTGTCACTTTTTTAGCTGCTCGACGACATTATAAAACCCCAATTCAATAAAGGTATGATGCATTCTCGGCCCAAGATTTAATTACATTGTGTAACTCTCCTGTTAATGAATTTATTTGCCATAACTTGTTTAAGTTTTTAAAAAGCTTTCTGAAGCTGTTTTAAGTTATAAGCACAACTGAAGATTTTATCTCATCTTATTTTTTTCGAATGTTGTATGGGTAGGTGGTAGAATATTACTATTGTAACCATCTTATAGTGAGTCTAAAAAGCAAAACTTTTTTATCTAATTATTTTTATGAGTATTAATAATAATTTTAATTCTTTATTTGTTGATCTCAGTTGAGGTCTGGATCAAATAAAAATTTACTGATTTACTGATAATTTACTGATTTAGCACAACCCCTACGCAAAATCTAATATGTTAAATCTCGTACTGCTCTCAGATGAACGCATTGTAGACCTACTAAACATTTGTGTGAGGTGTTATGATCTGATGTAACTTCTTGTTATGTCAATTACTGCGAGGTCGTGAGTTGTGATGCCACTTCCTGTGATGTCACGCGCCATGATGTTACTTGCATGCTGCCTAACTTGGTTGCTCCCCACATGTCTTTTTTCAGGACTTGTGCCCTGACTTTAACCAACCAGGAGTGGACATTTATAGGATGACACTGGTGAGCTCATACGGTCCTTATTAGGCTTCTTTTTGATAAACAAGTTTTTATTGTTTTCTTGTGCAACAAAAAACAGTGAGCCTTTCAGATCAACCTTATACATTAATCCCATCTGGGAATCAATCCCCTTCCCCGCCCCCCCACCCCCGAACCACCCCCCCCTTTCGCCCCACCCCACCCTACCAATCACAATACATTCCCTAACCATTTCCCCCAAACCCTGCGATACTTTTTGTGGCAGCCCCGAGCCTGGTAAAGAGTCCGCTCCTGCGCCGCACACCAGTCCACCCCCGCGCTCCACCTGGTCAGACTAGGCGGCTGCGGCTGTTTCCATGCTGCCGCAATGTCCCTTTTTGCCACCATTAACGCAGTCATGAGAAACACTTTTTCGGCGCGTGTGCCATCCAGGCCATCAGTGATACCCAGTAGGATGTGTTTGGGGTCGTGCGGTACCTCCCACCCCAGGACCTCCATCAAGTCAGTCTCTATACCACGCCAATACCCCTCCAGTTCCGGGCAGGACCATACCATATGGAGGAAGTCAGCCGGGTCAAAGCTACAGCGAGGGCAAGCTGCGTCGGTGGAGAGGCCCGCGCGGCGCAGGCGCGCTGGTGTAAGGTAGGCCGTGTGCAGGTAGTAGATTTGAATGAGCCTAAGTTTGGCGGAGGCCGTCACTAGCCTGGGAGCCATAAGGGCTTCCCGCCAATCGATCTCGTCCAGAGGACCCACCCATTCCTCCCAGCGCTCCTTCAGACTCTCCTGGGGCACAGGGGTATTGTTAACAAGGGAACGATATATTCTGGATATGCCTCCCCTTCCTAGGTTACCCATCAGGACCTGCGCCTCCGGGGGGCTATGGTCCGGCAGCCGGATGTCAAGCGGGGTGTGGGCCCTTATGGCGTGTCTCAATTGAAGGTACCTATAGAATTGGGATGGGTGGAGAGAAAAACGCGCCTGCAGTTCCGAGTACGAGCACATGCGCGCCCCCCGCCATACATCTCCCAACTGGGAGATGCCGAGCAAGTCCCACGGGTCAAAACCCTCCAACCCCGCAACCTCCCGTAACCATGTCCCATGCCAGAGAGGGGTGGCGCGCGTCAGCTTCCCGGTCCACCCGGTGTGGCGGAGTGCTGCCCGCCAAGCCAGGAAGACCGCCTTGGTGATATCGGGGCAGGAGGTGGGAATCGGGGCGCCGTACATGCGGTCCTGAACACTGGGGAGACCCAAGGCCTCCAGTTCCACCCTGTAGGCCGGATCGGACCATCCCCCCCCAAACCAGTCATGAATGACCAGAAGCCGGGTGGCCAGATAGTAAAGGTAGAGGTTGGTCATGCCCAGCCCCCCATCAAAGGTGGGGATGCGGCAGATCGGCAAGGCCAACCGTGGCCTCTTCCCACCCCAGAGGAACCTGGTGGCCATCCCGTCCAACTCACGAAACCACGACCTCGGAAAGGACACCGGAGTGTTCTGCAAAATATACAGAAACCGGGGGAGGATCATCATTTTGTAGAGCGCCACTCTCCCCAGCGGGTTCAGCGGGAGAGAATGCCACCGAGTAAGGTCCGCCTTGGCTCTCTTGACCAAAGGGGCCACGTTGAGCGCCCAGCTCAATTCCGGGAGGAGGGAGACCCCGATGCCCAGATACTTGAAGGACAGCCGGCGGAGGGGAATCGTGGTCTGCCAGTCGAAGCATTCCCGGGAGGGGTGAAGGGGTACGAGGACCGACTTGTGCGAATTGAGGCGGAGGCCAGAGGCGCGGGCGAAGCGGCCCAAGATATGGAGAGCTCGAGGGCCCGAACGCGCTGGGTCGCCAAGGTACAGCAGAACGTCGTCCGCATAAAGGGCGATCTTGTCCGCCTCAAGGCCCGGCCATTCCCATCCCCGAATGAGAGGGTCCGCTCTGATTAGGGCAGCAAGGGGCTCCATTGCGAGCGCAAAAAGAAGGGGTGAGAGTGGGCACCCCTGCCGCGTGCCCCGACCTATCGGGAACGCTCTCGACAGCGCCCCGTTAACCAACACTCTAGCGCGAGGGCGCGCGTACAGAACCTGCACCATCCCAACAAACTTGGGACCGAAGCCCATATGGGCTAATACGTCGAACAGGTAGGGCCATCCCACCGAATCGAAGGCTTTCTCGAAGTCGGCGAGCAAGAGAGTGAGGTAGGGAGATATGCGATGGCGGTGTGCCAGAGCTACGTGGAGGCGGCGGAGGCAGTGGCGGGTGCCCCGATCCGGCATAAAGCCGCATTGATCCGGGTGCACCAGGCACGACAGGAGGGGCCGCAGGCGCTGGGCCAGAACCGCCGCATACAGTTTGATATCGGTATTGATCAGAGAGATCGGCCGGTAGGCCGACCTGTCCCTGGGCGGTGGAGTGGACTTAGGCAGGACCACAATCGTGGCGACGTCGGCCTCCGGCGGGAAGGAACCTCTTTCAATCGCCTCCGCATATAGGGCACCCAGCCGCGGAACCAAGTGTTCCTTGTAAGTGGCATAAAATTCCTGTGGGAACCCGTCCGGACCCGGTGTTTTCCCGGCGGAGGTGCGCCCTATCGCGTCTCCGATCTCTTCAGGAGAGATGGGAACCTCCAGACTCTCCCAATCACTGGGCCGCAGCCGGGGAAGGCGTAAATTACCAGCGGTGAGCAATGACGCCAAAGGCAGATCCGAAGCTCTTGCCCGGTAGAGTTGTGAATAGTACTGAGCGAAAGCGTCTGCTATAGCCACGGACGAGGACTGAAGCGTGCCCCCCGAGTCGGTCACCGCCGGGATGATGCGCGATGCCCTGGGATAAGTGACCAGTCGGTGCAGGAGCGCCCCATTTTTGTCGCCCCAGCCATATACCCGCGCCACCGAGGATTGCCAGAGAAGTTTAGCCGCGTCAAGCGACCGCTGACGAATCTCCTCGCGTAGGAGCCGTAGCTGCCGGGCCTCGGCCGGATCCCCGGAGTCAGAAACCGATTGTTCCAGACGCAGTGCCTGAGCCTCGCAGGCCGTGAGCCGCTGCAGCTGTGTCTGGCGATGTTTCACCACCTGCGCCTTGGCAACCCCCCGAACCGTGGCCTTACAGGCCTCCCAGAGGGTGCCCGCCGAGGAGACCGATCCGTCATTATCGCCAAAATAGAGGGCCAGCGCGGATCCCACCTCCTTACGGAGCGTTTTGTCCTGCAGGAACCATGCATTGAAGCGCCACATTTGGCGAGCCCCGTGAGGCGGGGGGCCCAAGCCCAATAAAAGCGGTGAATGATCGGATATCCCCCGGGGAAGGATACGGACGTCTTGGATACCCGGGCAGTCGGCCGGGGGGACAAAGATCGCGTCGATACGTGCCTGAGAGTGGTGGGCGGCTGAGGTGTGTGTGTATTGTCGCGCGTGTGGGTGCCAGAGCCGCCACGCGTCGCAGAGTCCCTGAGCTTCCGCCCACCCGGCCAGCTGCCTCGCCCGTGCCGTGCGGGAGTCCGAGACCGGGCCCGAAGAGTCGAGGTGTGGGGCCGAAACGGCATTGAAATCCCCTCCAATGACAACAGTGCCGGGCGGAAAAGTCGCGAGCCAGGACGCAGCCAGAGCCAAGGCCGAGGACAGCCCCATGGGCGGCACATAGAGTGACAAGAGGCTGAGAGGTCGGCCTTCAAGCGTGCCGGTAACCGCAACCCCCCTCCCCTGGGAGTCGTGGACCACCCGGGCCAACACGAAGGGAAAGGAACGGCGCAGGAGGACCGCAACCCCACGCGACCCGCGCGAGAACCCGGAGTGCCACACCCGGTCGTATCCGAAGCGCGCCAGAAAGGGGCAGTTCTCACCAAGGAGGTGGGTTTCCTGAAGCAGGATCACGTCAGCGCCCACGCGCTGGGCGTATTTGAGAGCGACAGTGCGCTTAAGTCGGTCCAGCAGGCCATTCACATTCCAGGACAGGATGCGCACCTGGGCTTTGGGAGCTAACTCAGCCATGGCAGCAGTGAGAAAGAAGCGCGCTGGGAAGGGGGCAGGCAGGGAGCGCCGGGGGGACACCCGGGGACCCGGGCGCCAGCGGGATGGGGCGCGGGGCGCGCAAGCCCCGGAGGGGCCGTTGGGCTCCACCAGGGGAAGTGGTCGGACGGTGGTTAAAGGTGAGCGGCAGTAGAGTGCACAGGAAGAGCGGGATGAAGGGATACGACGCCGGGCGCCGCGCAGCGCTGTATGAGAGGCTCAGCGAACAACAATGCAAACCTAAACAAAACAGTCTCATAAAGAGAGACCCCAAACAAACACCAAACCCCAACCCCCCACCCCCCACCCTACACTTCGAAACCAGAAGCATCTGTCGCCCGAACCAAACTAACAGTCACAAGACCCCAAGCTCGGGTGCTCGGGTATAAAGAGCGTAGTGGACCCCTCCTGAAGTACGGATGACATTGTTCTGACCTGGGCTGGTACTGGGAGGTATAATATGGTGGAGCCCCCCACCCCCGCCCTCGGGCAAGGCAGTCACCTTCCCCGCAGCTGCGAGAAACAAGGGGAAAGTCATATAGCGGGACTACGGGAAAGGTCCGATGAGTCAATGCGCGTGATGAGGGGGGTCGGAGACCCGGCTGGCCCAGGCGATGCTCGGCGGCGGGATCCCCCGGCCGCCCGGGAGGAGGCTTCGGAAGAGGCGGAAGAGTCTCTCATTGGTCTGCCAGAAGCGCTCGCTGACCGGACCTTGGCGATGGCGGCGCCCCGCCGCTGCCGGGAGCGTGTGCGCTTCCCGCGCCGCGGCCGCTGGGACCCAGCCACCACAGGGCACCCGGGGCCCGCAACGGACTGCCCCCCGTCCAGCTGTCGCAGGGGCCTCTCCTCGTTAAGCCATGTCCAGGCCGCCCTGGGGGTGTCGAAGAACAGCGTCTTACCCTGAAAGACAAGTCGGAGGCGGGCCGGGAACTGGAGCTGGTACTGAAGGCCCAGGGAGCGCAGCTTCTGCTTCACCTCCGTATATGAGCGGCGTTGCTCTTGGACCTCCCGGGTGTAATCCGGGAAAATCATAATGGTGTGGTTGTTATATGCCAGTTTGCCACTCACCCGAGCCTCCCGCAGAATGGCATCTCTGTCCCGGAAGTTAAGGATCCGAAGAATAAAGGGACGTGGGGGGGCCCCCACCGGAGGCTTGGACGCCAGCGATCGATGCGCCCTCTCCACCACGAACCAGGTAGACAAGCTGCCCGCCGGCATCCAGGATTTAAACCAGGCCTCTAGGAAGTCGTCGGCCCGGCCCGACTCGATCCCCTCCGGAAAGCCCACCAGGCGAAGGTTGTTGCGGCGGGCGCGATTTTCGGCATCCTCCGCCCGCCTGTGCAGTTCCTTGGAGTGGGTCGTGAGCTCCCGGACCTGGTCCTGCAATTGATGGATGTCGTCCTCCGTCGCGGAGATCCGCGATTCCGCCTCCGTGATGCGGGCCGTGGCGTTGCGGAGATCCTGCCGCAGAAGCGCGACGTCAACCTTCACCTCCCCAACCATCCCTTCCAGAGAGGTGCGAGATGCATCGATTGCGTGGAGGATGGTGGCCAGGTCGTTGTTGGGGGCGGGCGCTGCCCCCCCCGCTGGCCCCCGGGGGGTCGGGGGTCGCGTAGCGGTCAATCTTCGTTTGGTGGGATGCCGCCGGCTGCCTCGGGCCTTTTTCTTTGCCCATGGTGGGTCCTCACGGCTCAGCCCCCGAACCAGGGCCCCCAGGCTAGCTGCGACACACGGGCCACACCAGCGCCGCACACGGCCCCAGCCCGTCGGGGCAGTCCTGCAGCTCGGAGCTCCGCTATTCCCCAGCACGGGACCCACAGCTCGATCCTTCCCGGGGCGTAGATGTCGCAGGGCGCCCCTTTCCAGCCCTGACACAGCTCCGTGGGCGAGGGGGGGGTCCCCTCAGCAGCAGTGTCGAACAAATGGCACCAGGCGGAACAGTCCAGCGTAGCGTCCCCGTCGGGAGATCCAGGAAGGGCCAAGCTTCCCCCCCCGCCAGCAGCAAATCCCCACCTGGCAAGCAGAGCGGAGGGCAGGAGGGGCAGAGGAGGGCACACCGGCCCACAGGCCAAGGCGCTACGACGCGCAAGGAGGCGGGAATCACCAAGCCGGGCCCGGTCCCGGTCACTTAGGCTCTCAGCACCCGGGCCGGCCCGCCCGCCGATCGGGGCCGGGGTGGTCCGGGGAGGCGCGCAGAAGCCGTCGCCCCCCCCACCGACTCACCCGCAGCGCGCTCCAAGCCAAAGTTCGTCTCTGCGGGCGTCCTCCGCCTCAGTCCAGTCGCCAGCAGACGGCGGCCCACGTCACACGTGTGACGCCGCGGGCGCTCGTAGCAGGCGCTGCCGGCCGAAGAACCGGCCGAAAACGCGCCTCAGCAACGGTGCCGCTCTCAGGCGGCAGAACTCAGCCCCCAAGGCTCGGACACGGCCCAAAGTTGCAGCGAGGGTGGGGTTACAGCTCCGCAGCAGATATCAGGGGTCGGAGTGCGCCCAGGACAGCAGCAACAGGATCAGAACGGATGCGAGGGGTCAGGCATCGCAGAGCTCTACCTCGGCGCGGCCATCTTGGCTAGCGCCACCTCCCTTATTAGGCTTCTTAAGTAGTGAACTGAGGGAGTTCCCCAGACAGAAGTGAGACATACTCACATTTAGTGATGAGAAGGCTGACAAATGGTCGGCTGTTTAATGGCATTGGCATTGCAGACTTCAGAAAAGGGTCGTCGTTTAAAGAGGTTGCTTATGAGAGCCTTGTGTCACTTTTGCACCACGTAAGTGGTACATGCATGACGCAGAGCTCTGAATCCGATTTATGAAGCCATGCAAAGCAACCCTGCATGGCTTTGAGTGACCTCATACATCTTGAGTAAGGCGACCCAGCCCAAATCGCTGCATCACCTTACTCTGCACTCGGAAGGTGTTCCATGGGCATTGCAGTGGGTGTTTCCAAGCAACACCCATGGGTTTTACTGCTGCCCCAGATTTACAAAATCATGTAAACCTGGGGAAGCGCCGAATCCTTATGCCTTCCAAGGTGAGGCACAATGAGGAGAAATATCTTTATTTCACCTCGTTTTTTTTCCTCTTACTATGTGTGCTGCAGAAGCACACATAGGAAGAAAACACCTCTTAGGATTGTTTCTGTGCAGGAAGGTGCCCCTTCTTACACAAAAACAATCCTGCATGCAACGGAGGCACGCTGGGTGCACCCTGCTGCAAGGATGCCTACGTTGGTGCAAGGATGCCTACGTTGGGGCTAGGCTGCCTAAAAGGCAACAGCACAGGGAGAAAGGACTGGAATACATAAAGACGGTGCATTCCTGCCCTTTCACTTTGGCGCACTGCCCTACGCCAAAATCCCGTAAATGAAGACCTGGTGTGAGCTATGATTGGCTAAGGGTCCCAGTTTGGTTATGGAAGTGCATCATGGCATCATCATACGACCATAACTCTGTGAATTTATGGGAGCTAACTGGTATTTCTATTACGTTCTGGAGAGTATTCTGCTTCCATGTGATGCGCTCCCCCTACAACATCCCCCCCCCCCCCCCTCCGCAAGCAATGTCTGACAAATACAGCAAACACAACGTTCTTTAAGTGCTGTGGAATTAGTTTGTGACTTATTTCATGAGGCTATGGAACACTGCAGTGCACCTTGTGACGTCGCAGAAACATGTGTTGTTTTTGGCGTATCACAAAACGCCTTGCCATTCAGTGTGAGGTGCCAGGAAACGTTCTAATTTCATAGAAAAAACCGCGGTGTGTGAGCTTCCAGTTCACTATAGTGTGCCGTGTGAGTTAGCAGGACATGTTGGCTACTTCTCATGTTCAGATCACAACGACACATTTCAGCGTAGTAGGCACGGTACAAATAGGAGTACTGTGGAGTAGCGTAACTGGCCATGTTTACTTTGTTGAGTTACAATATACTATGGCGTGTCTTGTGAGAAAAAATACAATTTGGCACTTTATGGAGTCACGGAACACACTAGAGGACCGCGGGAGCTCACAGCGTACATTAGGGCACTTTGTGAAGGCACGCAGTTTTTTATTGTGTGATATCAGCAGACACATGTGCTTGTTTTTTTTGTTTTCACACAACACTTTGGCATCGTTTGTGTGAAAAACACTTTGCAGTGATATTTTGTATCCCATTTTGCATTGTACGTATTGTTTCTTCTTAAAGCGACGGGAGTTCCACGACCGCCGCGCCTATTCCTGTCAATGTTTGTGCTATAAACCTGCCTCAGAATGATACCGTGCAATCCGTGGGGGTTGGTGGGATTCTGTGCCGTGGGCGGTCATCTATGAGGAAGGACGCTTTTGCTCGAACGTCCAAAGCCCACCCATCCATGCCCCGCAACGTTGGACTTTAAACTGCGCATGAGAGCGCAGAGGCCTCCATTGGGTAAACATTGCGCGCTTTCTTTGCCTAACCTCTGCACGGCCGACCATCGCCCTTCGGCCTCCCCACCCCTTCGCTTCCACCTCAGGCTCCACCGGTGGGCACATCCAGAGGAGCCATTGAGCTGTTGCCCGTCGGACCCCGGGTCTGCTGTCTCCTCGCCTGACTTGCGAAACTGTCCTAACCTGAGAGCCCCCCCAGAAGGAACATTTGGCGGCAGCGCAAGGTGAGGTGCACGCGGGAGTAGGTGGGGGCGGTGTCAGTACGATATGTAGGACCACCCAATCCACACTGAAATTATTTCTGGGTATTGACTATCCTACAACTGGGAGTTGGGGGGCATAACTGCAGGGTTTCCCACATGCATGTGTGCTTAGCTGTTCTGGTCCGCAGTCTTTCTTTCCAGTGTGGAGTTCATAATCCTGGTTCTATAATGGGACTAGAAAGACTACAAGTCCCAGAATGCAAACAAAAACCAGAGCTGGAGCAGCTAGACATTTATGGACCTGGAAACCAGGCATGGGTGGGGAAGGGGGCGGGGTCCGAGGGAGTGACTGGAGGTTGGGATGGACCTGGACCTAAGATTAATGCTTTTACTGCAAATAATTTTCAGCTGTGAGTCTGCATTGTATTTAATGGGCTGGTAATGCGAGCTAGAGGTGAGAATGTTTTCCTAGGTGTGAGGTTCGCCGCCAAAAGAGAGACTGTTCGCCAAAGTGTGAAGCTCATGCCCAGTGAGTGACACTACTGCAATACCACAAGCTGTGAGACACTCACCGAAAGAGACTGCAGTGATGTCTCTTGCGAAGTTACCCTCAACAGGAAGACTGGCGTGCCAGGTTTGAAACTGATTCCCAGTGAGTGGGACTGTGCTCCAATGAGTGCGCACAACCAGTGAGTGGCACCAAGCTGCCGGGCATGAGACTCTTGCCCAATGGCTGAAAGACTGAGATGCTGTGTGCGAGAACTGCACCCACCTGGGGGCCAGATGTATTAAGCATTTTAATAGTCGCAAACACTCAGCTTGTGTTTGCAACACTTGAAATGTTTTTTTGTACTAATCCAGTTTTTAGGAGCCAGTATGATTTATCTGACTCCTAAAATGAGATTGCCACCCCATACCAAATCTGTATTGGAAGGGACCTATTGTCGAAGTCCCTTCCAATTATCGATTCAGTATGATAAATATCAGTGTATTGCGACTGAAATCCAGTTGCAAAACATTTAAACACTACAAACTGCCAAGTTGGAGTAGTAAGCCTTTTGCAAGAGAGACCCCTTCCCCTTTGTGACTGTAAAATAAAACTTGTTTGGGAGTAGCGGAACACTGCCAACTCTCAAAGATACTTTCCAAAAAAGAAAACTTCTCTTTTTAAATGAAGTCACACTTTCTTTAGGGAAAATGGACTGCATTAAAAAATGTTTACTTTATTGAAAGGCAATCGCAGATATTGTGGCCTGAAGACATTAGCAGGCCACAATCCCTCTCATGGGGGCCGATTCACAGAACTAATCTGAGATAAAATCCTAAACTTACTACTTTTGGTATTCACAGAAGGCATTTAGTAGTAGTAAAGTTAGGACTCCTAACTTTACTACTACTAAACTGGGATAAAATCCTAAACTTACTACTTTTCAGAAGTCCCACATGAAAACCAGATTTTTGCAAAAAAAGACAGATTATTTTTCAACTATGAAGTTGACCATGCTTAATACAAGCTTAACGTGCATTCCAGGCCTGCAAAAACGTAATCCTCACACTCTCACAAAGTTAGTTTCACCTTGGATTCCAAGTTATTCCAAACAAGGGGTTCCAAAATATGTTTAGCCTGGGGCCCCAAAAATCCATAAACTTTCACTGCCTGGCCATGTGAATAGTGGATAATGGGCAGGCTGGTCCCTAGTTGAGGAAGGGGCATACAAGCTAACCAGGCACCCAAATGAATGCAGAGTAAAGTACGAAGGCATCTTGTGTAATGTAGAGATGGTGCACATGCACACACCTCACACCAGTATAGATGCTCGCACTACTATGACATGCCATTCCTGCTCTTCGTGTTCTAGCTGGACCACGGAGGCACCTAGAGGTCAGAGAACCCTTGCCAGACCCCTGTGACACACACAGTCTGACATCTGAGACACCTTTAGAGTGCCTCTGAGACACCGAGAACAGGACCTCCGAGACACCCCTCCAGCTGGATCTCAGTGTAGCTGCCATGTTTTCAGATTGCTTATGTGTGGCATGTCCGTGTTTTCAGTGTTATCGCGTTTGACTGTTTAATGCCTTATGTGTAACACTTTGACACTGCATGATGAATAGAACAAAACTGCCATATCTGGTAGTAACATCTAGCCGCAGATTCCTTACCTTTGAATTTCCCAGGCGTGCAATTGGATCTGGAAGATTTTTCATCACGCAATACCCTTGCGCACTGTTAGGCCATGTCGGTCGGCTCCATGTGACATTATCTCCACCGTTGTGACGTCCACGTCACCTATATAGGCACCACATCAGCCTGTTGACGTTAGTTCTTTTCTTTCCACACCAGCCAGCGCAGATCCTTGAAGAGAGCTACCCTCTGTTACTTTTTGACAGGCTTTTTTTGAAGTTTTGTCGAACATTCTTGGTATATAGGTTTTTTCAACATGTCAACGAATACTTCTGGATTCAAACCATACGGTGCTTGCCACAGCGCCATGTCAGCGACTGATCCACACCTGATTTGTCTTTGATGTCCAGAGCGCAACCATGACTTGAAGTAGTGCTCTGACTGCCGGGACATGGCTCTGAAAGCTTTCATGGAGAGCTCCCTAAAGCTGCTTGCGGGCCGGCACTCTGCATCGCGTCATTCGCCCCGTAGGTCTCTTTCTCTGTCCCAGTCAAGAGGAAGGCCCGGGCTACGCTCCGGAGTTCTAAGTCCTCATTCTCCCATTCAAAGTCGTCGGGTAGGTCAGGTAAGAGGCATAAGAAGCACAAGAACTCGAAGCGTTCTTTGACTTCTCCCTGTCCATAGGCCGATGTGACGGAGGAGCCATGACATTCTGGGCCTCTTTCTGCAGAACCCGTGCCTAGGTCGGCTCTGCACTTCTCTGCCTTCCCAGGAGCTGGAGCGGCCCCCGCCCAGCTCAAAGAATTTTATGATTCCATGATCCTCATATTTGAGTGGCCTGACCCTCCCGGGGTGTCTTTGGGCCTCGGTGGCTGAGAGGGGGCACCAATGGGTGGCTCCAGCCCCGGCGCAGATTATCCCCCATGGATCTGGACCAACGCCGGTCGTGCCGCTGTGACCTTCTCCAGTGTCAGCCCCCGCACGAGACTCCTGACACCGCTGGAGCCCCGATGGTGCCAGCCACATTCTTATCCTCGATGACCCAGAGTCGGATCGGCGCCTACCAACGCCAATTCTGGTGCCAATAGCACCCTTGTGTCCTAGGTCGGTTTCTCAGCCCTATTGTGAAGGGCTAGGAATTGAGGAAGATTGGGAGGGGTCACTGGACCCTTTGCAAGACCAGCCTGAACATGAAATGGACTTGTATGAGGAATTGGGTGAGGTCAGTGGACTGGATACCTTTCCAGATTCTGACCTGCTTTCTCCCCCTACCGTGGCTACGGAGGAGAGGGCTTTATAAGCTATGGTGGTGAGAAGGGCAGCTGAGGTCCTGGACCTTCAGCTCCCTTCAGTAGAAGTCAAGACGAACATCTTAAAGGAGGTCTTGCAGCCGGGAATCTCCTCCTCTGAACCTCTCCTGCCATTCAAAAATGCCTTGACTAATGTCCTTTAGGGAACCTGGTCCAAGTCCAGCACAAAGGCTAATGTGAATAGGACAATCGCCAGCCACCATCGCCCTGCACTGGGTGACCTAAATTTCCTCACCAACCACCCTACCCCCAAAAGATTGGTGGTCCAAGCCTCGACCTCACAAGACACATTTCCTTCTGCACCCACAGAGAGGTAATCCAAGAGGCTGGATAGTTGGGGTAAAAAATAGTTTCTTCTGCCAGCCTTGCATTGTGGTCGGTGAACACTGCATGCCTATTGGGCCATTATTCCCACTTCCTGTAAGAAATGGTTGCGCAAGTGCTCCCACAGGTCCCGGAGGAGGCCCGGTCCATCCTCTCCCAAGTGGTATCAGATGGGAGAGATGTGGCAAAGTTCACTATTCGTTGTGGGCTTGACACAACCCACTCACTGGGCAGAGCAATGTTATTGACGGGGGCTGTTCAACACCATGCCTGGCTGAGAACTTCTGGCTTTTCTCGGGATGTCCAGGCTTCTTTCATGGACATGCCAACTGATGGCACCTGTCTCTTTGGAAACAAAGCAGACATGGCCCCAGAGCGCTTTAAGGACTCACGGGCTATGGCTAAGTCCTTGGGCCTCTCAGTGGTCACACACCCCGTCTGCTTTTTGCCCCTTTCGTGGCTATGGGAGGGGCTTTCAGCTACACCAGCCATACCCCAGCCACAAAGCAGCGCAAGTTCAGCCACCTTGGCGTGCTCGTGGGCGAGACTCGTTTCGACCATTGGGTCAGTCCAATCCCCCCTTTCCCCTTCCCCCTCAGCCTCCAAACCTTCCTAGTCCGGCCCTTCAAGATCATGGTCAGCAGTTGGTGGAAGGATCAGCCATCACCTCCACCACTAGCAAAACATTACGTCAGACAGGTGGGTGCTTTGGATAGTCCGATGGGACTACTCCCCCCCCCGTCCCCCTTCAAGACTACCCCTCACTCTATGCCTCCAGCTTACGACCGGTTGACAGGGTATCACCTGGCTTTGCTTCAGGAGGAAGTCATGACTCTCTTGGCCAAGGGAGCCATAGAGAGGGTTCCGGTGCCAGAAGTAGGCTCTGGTTGCTATTCCTGCTACTTTCTGTCTGGAAGAAGGAAAAGGGCCTGCGCCCTATCCTAAATCTGTGAGCCATCAACTACTCCCTCAAAAAGGAAAAGTTTAAGATGCTCACTCTAGCTCAGATCTTGTTTTCCCTGGACCCAGGAGACTGGATGGTAGCGTTGGACTTGCAGGATGCCTATTTTCACTTTCCAGTCCTGCCTGCGGTTTACGATAGGCCACACGCACTTTCAGTTCACATGCTCCCCTTTGGCCTTACCAGCACCCCTCGGGTGTTCACCAAGATGATGGCGGTGGTCAAAGCTCATCTGCGCAGATTAGGGGTGCCAGTCTTCCCCTATCTCAATGACTGGCTGTTGAAGGCGAGTTTGCTCCAGGATGTCGTCTCCCACCTCCATACTACAGCAAACCTTCTGCACTTGCTGGGGTTCTCCATCAACATGCTGAAGTCACACCTGACTCCCTCTCAGATGATCCTTTTCATCGGCGCTGTTCTGGATGCAGTGCAATTTCTGGTCTATCCTCCCGAATGGTGAGTCCAGGATATTCAGGCTCTGATGCCGATGTTTCAGCCTCTATACTGGATTTTGGTGAGAATGACTCTGAGGCTGCTGGGTCTCATGGCCTCCTGCAGCCTGCTAGTGACACATGCCAGATTGCATATGCGGGCTCAACAGTGTGACTTGAAGTTCCAGTAGTTACAGCATCAGGGAATCTCTCCGACATGGTCCACATCAGGTAGAGAACTGCACAGGACCTGCAGTGGCAGCTGACAAACCGCGATCGGGTTAGAGGCAGACCCCTCAACCTTCCCCAACCAGACCACACAGTAGTAGCAGATGGGTCACTCCTGGCATGGGCGGCCATCTGGGAGAGGTGGAGATCAGAGGACTATTGCCTTCGGCGGAAACAGGAGTCCAAATCAACTTGCTGAAGCTCCGAGCGATATGCTTGCATTGAAAGCCTTTCTTCCTTCAATCAAGGGAAAGCGGGTTCAAGCATTAAAGGACAACACCAACGCCATGTGGTACTGCAACAAACAGGGAGAGGTAGGGTAGTGGACTCTCTGTCAGGAGGCCCTGCGTCTCTGGACATGGCTGGACCGACGCCATCATGTGGAGCTCACTGATGCCACCTAATGGCGCGCAAGGGTATTGCTTGATGAAAAATCTTCCGGATCCAGTCTGACGCCTGGGAAATTCAAAGGTATGGAATCTGCTGCTAGGTCATGTCTCTACCAGCTAAGACGTTACCTAAGGTAAGTAACTTGTCCATCCATATCATAAAACATGTTTCTAAAATGACCTTCTTTTGTATGATATAATTGTCTAGAAACAGTTTGAAAACAGGTGCAAACCTCCTGAAGAATGTACACCTCCTCCCTAATTTATGCCTCTTGCATTTTGGGACTTTTAATCTCATTCTTTATCTTCAAATAGGAAGAATTTGAAATGGAGTGGGAGGCCCATGCACATGGCAGGGAGTATATACCTAGCACCAGCCTCCACTTTCAGAAAATGAGCTGTGCAGAAATGTGGATGAGGGGACAGCATTTGTTTATTTAGGAGACAGGGAGGGAAGAACTGCAACACAGATATTTTGATACAAACGTATGTTTCGCAAAGCGTTCAAAGAGAAATGTGATTCCATGTAGTTAAGTGGCTATAAATTATCAGACAACTAGCCCAAGCTTTTAATTTGGCCAGCTATGTGCCATTTGCCTTTTAAGGCTAAGGGCCAGTCTGTCTCTAGAAAAGCTACCAGTCCCAAAAAACAAGTACTCAGTCTTGGCTTAAATTCTAAGGCTAATTAAAGGTGTCAGTCGCACATGCGATATGCGGACAGGCACTGAGATGCTCTAACCTGCGATGAGTGGCACTTGGAAGAGCTCCCTCTGATATACACATAGTCAGACATCTGATACCTCTAGAGCGACCTCTGTGGCACCTAGTCACACATGGTCTAAAGTTTACATATGCTTCTCTTTACTTACCACTGTACAGGCTCGCCTGCGCAACTTTATGTAGTACGTTGTCACGTTGTCCCCAAACAGAATAGGAACCTTTGAGATCCTTCTTACTTGGTGTCCAGAATGCCTCCAGTATGACTCTTGAGGCATCTTTTCCTGGACGCTTTCAGATTGCAGAGAAGGAATTCTGAGGCATGCATTCAGACCTCTGAGAAACCTCCAGTGAGATCTGAGATGCCTTACTTGGGACCACTAAAAGACATTTATGGACTTCTGAGACTCCTAGCGCAGGCCTCTGAGGCACCTCTACATGGATCTTTGAGACACGTGTAGCTGGACCATTCAGAAACCTCTAGCGGGGATGGCTGAAACACCACTGTATGAGACGCTCTGCGGCATGTAGGATGCCCTGTTGGTGGTCAGGGTGGAGTCAGGAAGGCCATGGAGCAAGGCATTCTATCATCCGAATAGGAGAATAAGAAGTCGCGAATAGCAGCTCTGAAGTTGCTTTCAGTGACGAATAGTGTCACTGGAGGGGTTTGCACAGAAAAACAAGTAGATAGACCTGAAAGTGTGGTTTCTGTTTTGTGAATTTTGAAAGGGATGGTTTCTTTTCTAATAGAGGCCCATCCTTTGAATGCATATCTGGGTGTTTTCTTTCTTGTGGAGGCCCATCATGTGAATGTTTATCGGGCTGTTTGTTTGCTATTGAAGGCACAGCTTAATGGGGTTGTCTTTTTACTATTGTGAATGGGTAGTGGGATGTTTCTTTTTCTATTGGACCTCTAACCTGTGAATCTCTGTCAGAGTGTTTGTTTGCTATTAAAGGCCCATCTTGTGAATGTTTGATAGGGCTGTTTGTTTTCTACTGAAGGCCTCTCCTATGAGTGGGTGTCTGGATGTTTGATTTTCTGGGAGTTCGACAGAAGGCAGATCCTATGAAGTTCCTGGTTGTGGATATTGAACTATTTGCTTATTTGTAAATGTGTAGTTACACTAGAGAGGTGGCCACCCAACCAAAGGGAACAGGGCACTACTAAGCAGTAGAAGTTAAAAGTTATCCCTTTGGGTACAAAACTCAAAATACATTCGTTCTCAAGCTCACTCAAACTAGTAAATCACCACATATCAAAGGTACATATAGAGTGGGACCCCCCTCCTTAGACAGAAGCACCACCAAATTCGGAATGGAACATCAGAGGCTTTAATAATACAAGGAAAAATCACATCATAAAAACTTCATTTGCATCTTTAAAAACATTTGATATTCAGAAATTCATGTACAGTACAATGTATACAATATAAAAAAACAGTGTGTACAATATTAAAAAACCTCACATAAAGATATAGAAAAGGGGAATCACTAAACCTAGCTGGGAGACCCTATTGCACAGTCTAAAAAGTGCTGTTGCATAATCTGATGGCAGTCCTCTGGCGGGAGGAAAGGAAGTCCCATGGACCCCCCCATGACATCCCCTTGCAGGCGGGTGCAGTCATTGACTCTGCAAGGGGATCTCTAATCCCCTTAAATACCCCAGGCGGGTGCTGCCTGCACAGTGAAAACACAGAGCAACTTTAAAGCAGCCGCTCTGTTTTTCACCAGAATGTGCTGCTCTGGGGGCAGCGTGAGTTCGCAGCTGAGGTGGGGGCAGCGCATTCACCATAATGCGGTGCATTTCCCCAGATTGCGCTGGGTGCCCCTTTTGAAAGGTGCGCCGAGTGCAATCCACTTGTATAATATGGCCCCTGATATTCTTGCGGCAGACAGCCACGAAAGGGGGCAGGGTGGCAGCGATTATTCATCAAAAACTCAAAATGTCAATATTTCAATGTAAATCAATTTCCAAAGTTGACATTTTAGTTTTAAAAATCGAGTTTACATACCAGAACTTTATCTGCTTGCTCACTTATCAGCCTTCAAACTATATGTCAACATTTCCACAACAATTTATTGATATTATGCGCCCATTACTAATGGAACGCTCCAAATTAGTGTTTATTGGAGATTTTAAGTATTGGGACAATGATGCAAAAATGAATCAGACATCAATGGAACAATGAAAATATTCTTAAACTAAATCAAAAAGTATTAGGGGCATAATAACAAGAGGCAGCAATAATTATCGCTGACCGCGCTTAGAGCGGTTTTTTTTATCGTCGCCTATCGCTGGAACTTATCGCCAACCCAGCGCTGTATTAACAACGCTCAGCGCATTGGCGATAAGAATTCCAGCGATGGAGGGAAAAAGGGTGAACATCGCTGGAAATCCAGCGATGTTCACCTAAAATGGCGAAAACCTTGCTGATACGACCCTGTGGTCGTAACCCAAGAATCCACCTCCCATGTAAAGTATGCCCAAGTCTTGATTTTAGCAGACGTTAAAATCCAGTGTTAATGGGCAGTTAGCGCGATTTTGTGTATCGCTACGGCGGCCGGGGCATTGTTGTAAATATCGCGAAGCCCGGTTAGCAATATTCTCCCGTGTAGTTTTGTCAGGCACACCTTCTTTGCATATCATTAGCGTTGCGATGCTGGGCGTTTAGAAAATGGGCGCTGAGGCATGGAATCACGCGCTAGCGTGTCCTTGATGATAATGCGATAAAATTATCGCCGCTTTTCGCCCAAAAACAGACTCTAAAGTGGCGATAATTTTATCGCGGCCCCTTGATAATATGCCTCCCAGTGCCTACTCATCAAAGACCATACCCATGACCAAGTATGGACAACTAATCTCCAATTCGCTTAACTGGAGGTTACACCATGTATTTAATCTCATCTCTGGATGATTAAGTTTAAACTTCCCTATTCAATACATCAAAATAACAGGACTATGATGTACAAATATTTTCATAAAGGGCATCTTGTTGACATGGAATATTTTCGGAAAACTTTGCTTGCCTCTACTCGTCTCTCTAGCCAAGACGTTAACTTGGCTGAGAACGATTTAAAGCAATGACTGTTAACAGCCAGTGATAAACACGCCCCAGTGACAAGTTCAAAGGTGACCACCTGTGTCAAATCAACCCCTTGGTTTTCCGAAGAATTTAAAGCTGCCAAATTAAAACTTTGACAACTAGAATGGAAATGGTGTGGAGATTATTCCACAGAAAACCAGACTCTCTTTAAAAAAGGGATGAAAGAGTATAAAGAATTGATATCACACTAAGATACTCTTCTTTACCAGTAACATTTTGCAGTCTTCTAACAAACAAAAATATATTTTTAAAATAGTTAAAGAGCTTTTCTAGTTCAGACAGATTGTCTCAGGAGACCACCCCCTCACAAGAGCGTTGTTAGTTTCTGAATACTTATTTTAGAATTAACATAGGGATGATTAAAGACACTATTCAACATCAACATATTGAATCTGCATCGCCTTCTTTAGCCAGGAAACTGTTTATTTTCTCTGCTTTCCTCCCAATGAAGAATGACTTCTATCACTGATGTCTAAGTTGAAATCTGGTTCACCTAACGATAGCTGTCCCCCAAAGGTTTTGAAACGTCTTTTACCTGAAATCTTGGGGTCCATTTCAATCTTTACTGAATGCATCCCTTTTGCGAGGAATTGTACCTAGAGCTTTCAAAGAGGCCATTGTGATTCTGTGGTATCTGCTTCCATCTTGCTGCTCAGCCAGTGGATGTGTGTAGAATGTTAGAATGAGTGGATGATGTCATAGAGTGTTGTATGCGTGGGTGAATGTCAGTGGAGTGTAGGGCTGAGCAGCAAGGAGGCTGCTCCTGTTGGGGTTCGTTCATTGTACCTTACTTCTTAGTTCTTTACTTCATTGCCTCGTTTCTTCCTGTACCTTGCCTAATACTCTACTTGAAGATACCGCTTGGATCGGACTATTCATCCGTTACAACAGATTCCACTTCGAAAAAACAGAATGAAGACCCCACACTCCTGAAAACTGATCATCCAAATTCCCTGGTACCATTGCCTGCTAAACGTTTAGAAGCACACGCGGCACAGGTACTGTGTTTGCACCTCCAAGCAACCCAGTTCTTTAAATCCTCTTCAAGCCAGCTACCCTCCAGCACATTGCACCAAACGGTCATGCTTTCTGTGCTTGATGATGTGCGCAGTGATGGAGATAATGGTTTCATTTCTGCTGGTCTTTCTGGACTTATTGGCAGCCTTTGAAATGGTCGATCACATTTTATTAATTAACCATGTGTACGGGGAGGAGCCTAGCGCTTGACCAAGATGGCCGCGTGAGCTTTGAGCTCCCGAGACCCACGCGCCCTCCGTCGACTATCCTGTCTTCAATCCTGTTTTATATGCACGGCATCTTGCAGATGACTCGTTATGGAGGCGATTGATGCTGCCCGAGTTCGGATCGCCCACCGGGAACCGGAGTTGTGCACGGCGGAAGATTGAGGCCTATCTCCGAGGGATGCCAGGGGCTGGCGTTGGCAGGATGCCCGACCTCTAATTGAACAACAGCGGCCAGGCGAGGTGTGAACTGTCGGACGGAGGACCCCGTCCTTTCACTTTCACTTTCTCGCCCTTTGTCTGCCTTGGCCCGGGAGTGCTTTCGGCTGCTTTATTATCCTCTGGACGCTCTGCGCCCTACCCTGGCTGGCTATTGCAGATCTGACTTCTCCTGCTCCCTCTACCTGAGAGAGGGCCGTCTTTTTGCACCGTTCTGCTTGGTGCCAGACATGTCGGGTAAAGCAGAGGTGGATCGGCTGAAACCCAAGGCTACCAGGCGGGGAGCCTATACTCAAGCCAATAATATGGATCGGTATGCCCAGCAGAAGGGGTCGCCTAGTGGATCGAGCCAGTCGCTGGATGGACAGAAGACTGCCTCACCTCCGGCCTCGGAGCTCTCGTTGCAGGATGTCATGGGCGCGCTCGAAGGGATGCAGGCTTCGATTGGGAGACAGTTTGATGCCCTGGCGCACAAAGTGGATACCATCTTGGTGGATGTTAACCTGATCCGCGCGGATTTGGGCAAAACTAATGAACGGGTTAAAACCCTTGATCTCAAGACCACGGGCCTCGCTGATGATGTCTCGGAACTTCAGACTGAGGTTCGTAAGCTGCGGGCCGGGAGTGACCTCTCCGCCCGTAGGCTCGAGGACTTTGAGAGCCGGGCCAGGCGCAACAACGTGCGCATTATCGGGGTCCCGGAGTCCTCGGACGAGATTTCTGTAGACCTTCTCGTGGAGGACTTGGTGCTTAACCATCTGAAGCCTAAGGGCCTTGGGAAGTTTTTCGCAGTTGAGCGAGCTCACAGAGTGCCGGGTGGGAGGCCCAAGGTGGGAGCTCCACCGAGACCGATTGTCGCCAGGCTCTTTCACTTCCGAGATCGGGACGCTATCCTGCAAGCATCGCGGGTGACGGGCCCGGTCCCTTTTCAGAACGCGTCGGTGAGTTTCTATCCTGACTACACCCAGCTGGTGCAAAAGCAAAGGCAGAGTTTCCTGGGGGTGAAGAGACGGCTTCGGGAGAGGGACCTGAAGTATGCCATGCTTTTCCCTGCCAGATTACGTGTGGTGTATGAAGACCGAACTTTCTTCTTTGAGTCGCCTGCTATGGCCGGTGAATGGCTGGACGCTTTGCCCCGACGACGGACTGGCGAGGATGCTGCCGCAGACGGGGACAGTGGCCGGGATGGGCAGGGTTGATGCCTTTGGAGCCGGACTGACTTGATTTGGTTCCGGATGATGACTTGAACTGATTGCAGTACAATACGGAGGGTTGCGGGAGGACAATGGGTGCTCTTTCCTCCCTCAGGGTACTTTTTGTAGATTTGGGTTTTGGTAGGGCGACAGGCACACTGCAAGTTGGGGGGGCTTTGTAAGCTGCAGCAGGGGTGCAGGGTGGGGGGGATAGTTGGGATCTTGGGTTTGTTGTTGGGGGGTTTGTTTTTGCAAGGCGTAGTAATCATTGTCAGGATTGTTCCATGGTGGCTCTTCGGGTGTGGGGTGGGCCTCTTGGTGTGTGGGGATGGGGGTAGGGGTTTAAACGTTCTTAGCTGGAATGTTAATGGTTTGGGGGATCGCATTAAGCGGGGGATAGTCTTGCAGTTCTTGAAACGGTCTTTGCCGGATGTCGTCCTACTGCAGGAGACACACCTTATAGGTAATACTTGCCATGCTCTTAATAGGAAAGGTTACAAATTCATAGCTCACTCGGGATTCTCCTCCGGCTCCAGGGGTGTGGGCATCCTAGTTAGAGCTTCACTACCGTTCGAGGTGAACTCCACCATTGTTGATGATAGGGGGAGGTTTGTGGCGGTGGCGGGGAGGTGGGAAGGAAGAACTCTGGTTTTGGTTTCGGTCTATGTCCCTCCTGCCCTGCAGGCCTCCACGTTTACAGATCTGGGTAGGGCCTTGTTGGACCTCCCGGAGGGTATGCTAGTGGTGGGGGGTGATTTCAATGCTGTCGGCTCTGGGCTGCTGGATAGGTACCCGCCCAGGGACACCGGGGGGGCTCAGAAGTGGCTTCCAGACTTTCTAGACACACTCGGCCTGGTAGACTGCTGGAGGCTCCGGCACCCCACACAGAGCCAATACACCTTCCACTCCGGGGCGCATGGTAGCCTCTCTGGGATTGATTACCTGCTCACTCTGGCTGCGCACGCCTCATTGGTATCTGAGGCCAGGCATATGTCGCGGGGCATATCGGATCATTCGCCAGTGTGGGTCCGGCTGGATGTCGGGTGCGAGGGAGGGGGCAGGGTTGCTCCTATTAACCCCTGGTACTTTCGTGACCCCAAGATGCGCAGTGCGCTGTTGAAGACAGTTGATCACTTTTTTAAGGACAACCAGGGGTCCGTTGACTCGGCCGTGTCGTTGTGGGAAGCATTTAAGACCGTGCTGAGAGGAGAGGCCCTCTCCTTGGTAGTGGCAGCCAAGCGGCGGCGAGATGGCGAGGTTATGCAGGTTGAGGAGGAGATCGCGGCTTTAGAGGTGGCCCTGGAGGGGGAGGTTACAGAGGCCTCACTGCATGAGCTGAGCTTGAAGCAAGCCGAATATAAGGACCTGGTGACGAATGCTGCCAAGACCCTCAGTAGGGAACAGCAGGGCCGCCTGTATGATGTTGGTGATAAGGCCGGGAAGCTCCTAGCTTGGCTGGACAAAAAAGAACGGGTTAATAGAGTGGTGCCGGAGCTGACGAGAGAGGGGGGAGAGGTGGTTGTTGACCCTGAGGGGATAGTACAGTGTTTTTCGGATTATTTCCGTATGGTTTATGCCTCAGTTTCGGATAGGCCGACCGAGGACTCGCTTGACCTCCTGCGGGACATCGCTCTGCCCTGCCTTTCTGACGTAGATAGAGATGACCTCGATGGAGACATAACGGTCGATGAGGTGGCGGGTGCCATCCGTGCGCTGAACTCGGGTAAGGCCTCAGGCCCTAATGGTTTGCCGATTGACTTGTATAAGCTGTTCCCGGATAGGGTTGCCCCTCACCTGCGCGCCATGTTTGTGGAGGCGCGGGGGGGCGGGTCCCTTCCGTTGGATCAGAGACTGGCGACGATTGTTGTAATACACAAGGAGGGTAAACCCCGAGATAAGTGTGCCTCCTATCGGCCAATATCACTCCTTAATGCTGAGCCGAAAATTCTGGCTAAAATTCTGGCAGGCCGCTTGGTCAGGGTGCTCGGAGACTTGATCCATCCGGATCAATCCGGCTTTATCCCGCACCGTAACACTGCGTTGAACCTTCGGCGCCTCCATGGAGTGATTGCCAGGGCGGGCACGCTCCGAGAACCAGCTATTGTGGCATCTCTTGATGCCACGATGGCTTTTGATACGGTGGAATGGGCATATCTGTGGGCTGTGCTTGCCAAGGTCGGCTTTGGCCCTGGTTTTTTGAGCTGGGTGAGGTTGCTTTATGAGGGCCCCCTTGCGAGTGTTGTGGTAAACGGGCTGGCGTCGGCTCCGTTCCAGCTTGGGAGGGGAACTCGGCAGGGGTGCCCCCTGTCGCCTTTGTTGTTCGCCCTTGCCCTCGAGCCGCTGGCGGCGTGGATACGCTGGCATCCGGATATACGTGGACTTAGGTGGTCGCCCGAGCACGAGGACCGTATATCGCTCTATGCCGATGACATCCTGTTATATCTCGCCTCGCCCAAGAACTCGCTTATAGTGGTTTGTGACGTTCTGACGTCCTTTGGCAGGAACTCGGGTCTCGTCATCAATTGGAGTAAATCGTATTTGTATGTTCTGAGCGGCGAGGTTCCGCCTGTCCCGCGAACGTGTTCGATCCGGATCGCCCAGCAGGGCTTTGTGTACTTGGGGATTTTTATCTCCACTGACTCCACCCTGCGGTATGAGAGAAACCTGCTCCCCCCACTGGCGCGTTTGCGGCGGGATGTTGCGGGCTGGCGGAAGCTGCCGCTCTCCCTCGTTGGGCGCGCCGCCTTGTTTAAAATGATGTCTCTCCCCCGGTTCCTCTACGCCTTGCAGAATACCCTTGATTGGGTACCAGCCAGTTACTTCCGGGAGGTTGAAAGCCTCCAACGATCGTTGTTGTGGGATGGACGGCCGCGCATAGCGATTGCTAAGTTGACGCTTCCGTGGTACGACGGGGGTATTGCGCTTCCGGACATTCGACGCTATTATTGGGCCACCCAGTTGAGCGCTATTAATCATGGTTTCTATGGTCCGGCTCTAAGCCCCGGCTATGCCATGGACCGATGGTTGCTGCGCGGCGGTAATTATCATAGAGCGTTGTACTCTCGGGCGCTGGATTCGTCCCTCACGGGGCCCACTGGGGTGGCGGTGCGCGTGTGGAGGTTGGCGACTGACTCGCTGGGCTGGAAGGATAGGCTCACCCTAGCTACCCCGTTGTTTGAATCTGAAAAATTGGGGAGGCTCTGGCATACGAAAGGATTTGATAAATGGGACTTGATTGGAATCTCCAGGGTTGGAGATTTGCTGATTAAGGGGAGGGTGAAGTCCTTTGAAGAGCTGCAGCAGGAGTATGAGTTGGGGAAATCCGAGTTCTTCCGCTATGTTCAAGTGCGTCATGCCCTGCGGTCAGTCCTCGTAGACGGTGAGAAGGTGCCTGAGTCCTCTCCATTGGAGGATCGGATCCTCGACGGCCATATGCCAGAGAGTACGATTTCTCTCATATATAAGAAATTGATAAATGTTCGGGCGGACCTGCTATTGGGGCTGAGGGACCAGTGGACTAGGGACGGACTCGAACTGGATGACGAGGATTGGCAGTCTGCGGACTCCTCTCCTAAGGAGGTCGCGATCCCATCACGTCTGAGGCTGGTGCAGCTCAAAATACTCCACAGAACCTATGTTACGGGGCCAAGGCTGGTTCATATGGGATTTTCTGAGGAGGGTTTATGTAGGAGGGGCTGCGGTATGGTGGGTACCTTTATGCATATCATTTGGGAATGTGGCGTTATCATGGAATTCTGGAGGAGAGTCCATACGGTGATGGGGGAGGTGACGGGCATTGTTATGCAGCCGGAGGCGCGGTGCTGTCTTCTGAATGTTTGGGGGCCTACCGATCACGATGAGGCACAGACCCTGTGGGTGACTCTGGGTAATATGGTGGCTAAGCGAGACATCGCGCGCCTGTGGGGCTCTGCAGGTCCCCCCACATTGACTGCGTGGAAAGAAAACATGGACTGGAGTATGCTAAGGGAAAAGACAGTATATTGTGCTAGAGGGCGCCCCCGGAAGTGGCACGCCATTTGGGGGCGGTGGAACCAGTATAGGGGGGGCATATGTCTTGCCCCTGATTTGGATCCCCCCGATGAACAGCTCTCTCCTTAACATTCTTTCCAGCTTTTGTATATGTATCTGATTGTTAGTTGACTTTTTGGGCCTCTGCTTTTCCCCCTTTTTCCTCTTAACACAGTATTGTGACTGTTAGACGAGGGGGGTCTGCTCTCCCCTGAGGGGCAATCACCAGTGGTATTCAGTGTCCTTCGCCTTGCTGGGGTTTTGTGTGAGTTTGTGTTTATTTAAAACAGAACCTTTTCTGCTTCTCCTTCTATGCACTGTGGACGTTTCTTTGTTCTGCTTTCTCAAAGCTGCCGAACCTCCGGGATGTCGGCTGAGTAGCTGTGTCCATGTTTTTGAAGAATAAAGGTTTTCCAAAAAAACAAACAAAAAAAAAAAAAATTAACCATGTGTAGGTTGCTGGTCTACGTGGCTCAGCCCTTGATTAGATCGGATCTTAAATGGATAATTGCACCCCATTTGTTCATCTGGGCCCCTTCATGCCACAGCATTGCCAGTACAGTGTGGGGTCTTAGAACTATGCTGATGACTCACAAATAATACTTAGACTTGATGGTTCCTGTGCCTCTCAAGAAAATTTTCAATCTGTCATGAGTTTCATTTGGGAATGGATGGGCAGTAATTACTTAAAACTCAGTTCAGAAAATATTGAAATAGTGGTCTTAAATAATAAAGTCGACTTCTGGAATTCTTTCCACTGGCCCTCAGAAATAAGTATGTTCCGCACCCCTAAAAAACAAGCTAATAGTCTAGGAGTCATTATAGACAGTGAGCTCAGCTCTCCATTAAACCCCAAATTGGAATAGTGATATCCTCGTGTTTCCTCACACTGGGGTAGATCAAAAGGATATCTAGGTTTCTTACACAGTATACATTAATTACAGTAGTAATGCTTTAGTCTTATCATGGCTGGACTACGATAATTCAATATATATTGGTCTACCAAAAACCCAACTTCCAGATTACAGATGGTTCAAAATCATGTGTAGGAAAGTGGGTTTCTGTTGCAGTCACCCCCCACACTTTTTGCCAGATTTCTGATGCACTTTGACTTGATGTACCCTGGGTCACTGCAATCAGGTTCCCAGGGCCTGTGTTCTTTCCCAAAACTGTACCTTTGTATCCCCCAATTGACACTCTCTGGCCACAGGTCAGCCCCTGGTAACTGGTGAATGGTACCACAGGTACCCAGGGCACCTTGACCAGGGAAGGCCTCTAAGGGCTGTAGCACATATTGTGCCTCTCTTAGAGGTCCTGTACCTTAACACACACACACTGCCATTGCAGGCTGCTTGTTTTGGTGCAGAGAAAAGTGAAGAATCGACATGGCACACATATCTGCATGCTATGCCTGCAACCCACTGCCTGTGGTATAGGTAAGCCACCTCTCTAGCTGGGTGCACTATGCCACTGGTTAGGGTACAGTTGCGCGAGCACTGTACCCCTACAGTGTCTAAGTCCATTCTTAGACATTGTGAGTTCAGTAAAGCCATAAAGAGTATATGGTCTGGGAGTTTGTCATTACGAATTCCACAGCACCATAATGGCTTTACTGAATTCTGGAAAGTTTGGTATCAAACTTCTCAGCATAATGAACCCACACTGATGGCAGTGTGGGATTTATTATACCATGGCCTCAGAGGGCATCTTAGAAATGCTCCCTGAAAGGACTCCAGCCTCTGGTTGGTTCCCTGACTAGTAAACACCAGCCTGCCACCACAAGACATGTTTCCGGACCCCTGGGGTGGGAGCCTTCGATCCCTGGAACCAGAAACAAAGCCTTTCCTGTGCGGAGATGGGCACAGCTCCCCCAGGTCAGGAAGAGCTATCTGGATAGGGGAGCTTCAAATGCCTTGCTGCGTTTGTAACACGACCCCCAGCCTCTCCTGCCATCAGGAGCAGGCCACCTTCCTGTCTCACCCCCTCTTTGGTGGGAGGGCAGAAGGGAAAAATTAGAACAGCCCAGAAGGTGTGCCCACCTCTGCCAACTCCACCCCTCAGGTGGGGCAGGCGAGGTGAAGCCCACTCTTCAGTGCCCGCCATCTTGCAGATGGCAGGTACTCTCCAATCAGTGTTAGGGATTGTGCCCACTTCCCCACATGGGGTGCGCACACCAAAGGTGTAGTCAACCTAAGGTCAGTTGGCTATTGGCTACTGACCTCAAGACCCCTAAAACGCCCCCTAAATACAGTTTAGGGGGCAGCCCTGAACCCAGAAGGAGATTCCCGCAACCACAATGACGAATGACGAAAGAAGACGCACAGCAGAGGAAACTGCAGAGAAGAACTGACTTGACCCCAGCCGTCTGCAGTTTCCAGAGATCCTGCCACAAAAGTCACCTTGTCCTGTAGCCAGCAACCTCCAGATCCCTTGGGAGGACTGACTTCCTTCAACAAAGACTGGTTGTCCTGTGAACAGAAGCTCTGTTCAAAAGAATCTCCAAAGAAAGACTCTGAGCCTGCTGAAAACAAAGAAATCTGACGCCTGGAACCACCACTGCACCTATCGCCTACGGCCCGAGTGCAAGTGGCCCACCAGTCCCAGCGAGGTCCCCCAGTGCTCCAGAGTCCGAAAAGACAGATATCTTCCAGTGAAACTAGTCTTTGTAAGATAATTGGACATCTCTTACACTGGTGGCTTTATATTGACTATGAAGAAACCGATAAATCTGATGAAGATATCAATGTCTTTTCAACACTTGTCCATGAGTGTGGAGAGGATTTACAGTTTATTTACATTTAAGCACTGTTGTAGGTGTTCTGGGTTTCTAACTTGAGGCAGTGCCTCTGTGGGATTGAGGTGATACGCCCACTGCCCACCGCCTACTTCCTTGTTATTTGTGACTCCCAACATGTTGCTGCTATTTAAATCTCTCCTGATGCAGAGCCTCCAACAGGCCAGCAGACAGCTGCCAGATATACATCAATAAGCAGTACTTTGCCTAATTTTCACTTTTGACATACTAGGGTGGGTAATCCTCTCCTAATAATAGAACTCTTTGACACCGTGTCGTAGTGTTCAAGGATCCTCAACTAGACCCATTTTTATCTATTGGCCAGATATTTGTATTCACCATCCCCACATGGGATCATAAATAAGAAATCTATTAGGAAAATACAATCTTCAATTATTTTTCAAGTATACTGAAAAAGAACACCTTAACCCAAAGGGACCTGTCACCTAATTTCATACCACCAAATTCCGGGAATGATCCTACTGGTAACAGTTTACCTTTAATGAGGCCGAGTTCGCCTGTCTCAGCTTGTAATATTACTTCCGTAACTTCCATAATAGGTCACCCTGATAGTAAAACAAACAGTGGGGACAGCAAGTGAACCAATGCTGTGATAGAGGCACAGGCTGAACAAAGGCACTCCGGTCCTGAATATGCCCCCATAGATTGCTGATACAACTCTTTTATTTCTAAGCAATACAGTTTGTCCCATCAAATGTTTCCCCAAACATTAGTAGATGCCTTACCTCCACATCCAAATCATACATTACTCCTACTGCCTATAAAAAACAGTAACTGCCGTTTTATAACCTTTGGCAAAACAGGAAAACAGGTACTTACTTGGACTCATTCTTTAGATATTTGAATGATTATACTCAATGTTGTAATCAATCTATCTACTTCAAGAGAGTTTTGTTATTGTTTCCCCCAAACACCAATTTCTGATACAATTCTAGAAAAATCTGGGCCCTGCTCAGATAGGTCCTTGGAACTAAAATAAATGTCTCCTTAATAGTCCTTTCATATTCGCCTACTACAGGTTCTCATGACCAGTCTCCACTGCTATATGCATCTCGAAATAACTGTATAGCAATCTCTTCACATCAGATAAGCATGAGTTATTCTGGTTCCTCTTGTCCTTTTTCTTAATCGCATTCAATGATTGACAATGAAATACCATGGTAAACGGAAAATATCTAAATTGCAAAAATATAAAAACACACAGAGCAATGAAAAGGGGACAATATAATATATGCTTTGTGCAAGAACCTCTATACCAACAATGTCCCAATATTTCAGAAAACATTACTATTGGACCCAAATCTTGCTTTTCATCAACTGTAATCAAATGAACAAGGTAATTTCAAACATGGCAAAATGATTGATAAATCACCATCATGTTCTTTATTTAAGACCATATCCTTAACCCCTGAATATAGTACATATTGTCTGGAAGGTATTCCTAAAATATGTCAGATACTCTATTATTAATATTGCGAATATTGTTTTTAATCTAGAGATTCTGATGAATCAATCTCATCTCCTCAAACTGTTCCCAGTGAATCTTGCTTTAAGATCATCAGTTCTTCAGACCTGAAGTTGGTTGCCTTCTTTTCTGTTGAGCACTGGTGAACATGATGTCTTGGAAGTGAATGTTGCTTTCTCATTTATGCCTGTATGTAATTGAATCTGGCAGAAGACCAATGAACTGCGCTCTAGAGGAATTGATGTTCTCAAGCACCAGTCATGCTTTTTGGGAACCTTCAGTGAGGCCAATGGCCAACATTACCTTACAGCGGTAACTGGATGAGAGGCATCAGCATGGAAAGTATCAATTTCTGGAAATCCATGTAAAGTAATAAATCATGGAGCTAATGACCAAACACATGCAGTTTGGGTAGACACACAATGGGTAAATTAAACATCATGTGGAGGAGGACAAACAACAAATGTTGTGTCTAACTCCCAATGAAGACTTACATATACTATGCGGGAAATGCCTGTGTATCTTTCACTAACTAAATTCCATATTCTGATGTTCATATACTGTGTTTATATGAGACTTGGTTAACCACTGGGCTTGATATAGATGGTTAGTTTGTATAATGTAAACCATGTGTCCTTACTAAATGTAGATGATTTGAGGGTGGATGATCTATTATTTTAATGGCTTCTTAAAGCTGCAATTTTGTCATTTTGCCTATTGATGCAAGCTATGTCATAGGCCTAATGTACATTATTTTTCCAACAGGCCCGCAAATCTAATTTAGTGGTATTAAACAGCAGGGCAGAATGTGACTCCCTAGGGCATTTGCCGTGGAGTAAAGAGCAACATTTGTCAACAATTGATTATAGTTTTGTCTCCACACATATAGCATTTGAACCTTCAAATATAGTAGCCATGCCCTAAGTTAAGAGTGACCATAATCCAATTCTTGTTTCCATTAACACTAATTGTGAATAGCTTTTAACCAATTTCCCTACACATGGATCTCTTCAAACCTTTGAACAATTAACAATGGAGAGGAGTGACACAAAGATAAGCCCATTTGACAAATGACTGTATAAGCAACTGGAATTGATTTCATTACAAGACCGGAGGCTACATTATGCATATTACTTTTAATGCGTCACCAAGCAGCCGCAATCATCATAAAGAACAAGTTCCAGAATAGAACGTTAACAAAAGGTAAAAGGCATGAGACCATAACAATCAGCCTCTTTTAAATGCGGCTCCAAGCAGATACGTTGATTTATTTTTCACTCCTTCCTTGACTTCGTGTGTCCTTGTTTTGACTTTGTTTATCAGCTTTGCTATACTGTGTGGCCTTGTTTAGACCTTGTTCTTTCCGCTTTATTGTATTTGGGCTTTCCCCCTCCCTTTTGTCCGACTTTTCAGCTTATTTTGGGCCTTGACCCCCAACCCCCTCCTCCCCTACTGCCTTAGTCCATCTCCAATTTACGGAGATCGACTTTCTTTCCTCTTGCCCACCCGAAGCGCTTCCCCTCCAATGCTGCGTTACGCGTCACTCGTTAAAACGAACTAGGGGGGAGAGCCTCATTCCCCGCTCAAGGCTCTCCCCCCTTACCTCTCTCTTCACTCGTCCATTAGTTAGGGACTCCCCGTCTGAATCCGATGCTTGGGGTGACATTCTCCAGCCTTCGTGACGGCAACCCTCGTTTTGGTCAATTAGAGGAGCGCACCCTGGCAACGAGCGCGCAGCGCTCCCGTGTTGCCAAGGTGCTTTCCTCACCCTTGCTCCACGGAGACTGCTGAATCGTTCGCTCGAGCATTTTGACAGTTGCTCGACGGACGATCAGCTGATTTTCTCCGATTTTTACCACTCTTCCCTAAATAGAAGCTGTTCACTTTTTTTTATGCTAAATAGCATATAAATTTCAATAATATTATAATCTTTACTGACTTACCTTATTTACCACTCCTTAAGCTATATAAAAAAAAAAAAAAGGAGAAAAGATAAGAGGGAGCATCACAATTCATAATATTTACAACCAAAAAAACAAAAAAAAAGAAAATAATTTAATTAAAAGACTTAAATAATATTTATCTTCATATGTCTGACAATGAATCAGACGAGGCCAGCGCGCCAATTCCTAACATGGATAATGAGGCATTTAAAAATCTTATACATAAAGAAATGAGATCCTGTATGTTGGAAACTTTATCCAAGGTCGTGACTTCTAAAAGATCACTTCCCTCTGACCAAGATGACCTTTTTGAAAACCAACATACCACATGTAACGAAGATCTCAACGAAATCAGGGGGAAAAGACATAAAAAAACTAAGAATATCATCTATACTACCCCCAAGAGCACGGGAGGTCCTAGCACCTCAAGTTTCACGGGAGGTCACCGCACCTCAAACAATACGGGTGTCCTTAGCGGCACAACTTTTAATGGTGTCCTCAGCGGCACAAACTATCAGGGTGTCCCTAGCGGCACAAACTATCAAAGTGCTCATGATATTAATTTCCAATTCGAAGACGATATTTTTGATGACAATGCCTCTGACGTACCAGACGAATACGTCCTAGATCTGGATGAAGATGATCATGAATTCGATTCTCATCCTTGCGAAAGTGAGCTTCCCTCTTCTTCCTCTAATGATAATATCACAGACCCTCTAGGTGGTGAAATGTTCTCACCATTGAATATAAAACACCCTAGGAGCTCGGAGTGGTTTCCCCATGAACATGTCAGCAAATTTATTAAAAAATGGTTAAGGTACCCCCTTGTGAGAGATACCAGAAACCTTCTAAGAGCCGAATGCTCAAGACCTTCCATAGATGAAAAAGTATGCCAAACCCCAAACCTTGACCCCGAACTTATTAAATACCTTTTTAAACTCGGAAGAGACCCGAGAAAAGGTATGGAGAGGTCACTAAAGTCTTGCCAAGACCGTGTCCTCGATATCCTAGGCCCTCTAGCCAGGATCATTGATACAGCAGAACATAGCCATTTAAATGGGACACCCCTCAATACTGAAGTAATTAGAGGTCTAAGTCAGAGAGCCTTGATTCTCTTGGGCAATGCCAACGCTAGCCTCAATTCAGAAAGGAGAAGAGTAGTTCTTACAAAAATCTCTCCTAAACTGAGTGATCTGGCTATCAAAGAGCCCTCTATCAATCCTAAAGGACTCCTCTTTGGTGAAGAACTTATCAAGACACTTGGCAAATACGTATCTACCTTTACGGCCCTGGACAAAGCACATCAAAACATGAAGAAGGTCTTCAACACCAACAACCTTTTTGGTAGGGCCGGAAGAAGGGGCCTTTCTTCCGGCCGCTTTAATCGCAGGCCCTACTCCAGATACAGAGGTTATGGCGGTAGAGGCTCACAACCCTCTAGCACCCCTGAATTCTACCCACAAAGAGGAAGAGGTTTTCGTTCTCGAAACTTCAGATCACGTGGAGCACCCGACACCAACTTTGCACAAAGTGAGTACAATCCTTCCCCCTCCCCCTCTTTCTTCTTCCCCGAAAGTAGGAGGCAGACTAAGATTCTTTTTTCAGAATTGGAAATCGATTACTCAGGACCCTTGGGTTCTCAATACAGTAAGGGGATTTATGATAGACTTCATAGAAACCCCCTATCAGATTTCTTTCCCAAGAGATATTCCTCTCACCTTAGATCAGGAAAAAATTATAGTGGAAGAGATATCTTCAATGCTTCTGAAAGGAGCAATCGTAGAGGTTCCTATAGAGAACCTAAGGTTCATAAGTACTCTCTTCCTCGTAGAGAAAAAAGACAAAGGGTGGAGACCTGTCATAATCCTAAGGGAGCTCAACAAATATCTAGTCTACAGACACTTCAAGATGGAAGGTATCCATCTTCTCAGAGATTTACTACTAGAAAAAGACTGGCTAGTCAAACTAGACCTAAAGGACGCCTATTTTACCATCCCTATGGCCCAAGCCCACCAACCCTTTCTCCAATTTATTTGGAAAAACCACCTTTTTCAATTTCAGGCTCTTCCCTTCGGACTTTCCTCAGCTCCACGGTGTTTCACCAAAATAATGAGAGCAGTAGCATCTTCTTTGAGGGAAAAAGGGATCCGTATGATCATTTATCTAGACGACATCCTTATTCTTTCACAAGACCACTCTCAGATAATCAAAGACCTGGAAACTGTAGTAAACTTACTGGAGAGTCTAGGCTTTATCATAAACCAAGAGAAATCCATACTATCCCCTTCCAGGACCATGGAATTTTTAGGATTCACAGTGGACACCACAAATTGTCTTCTCCTCCTTCCCCCGAAAAAAATAACAAAAATCAGAAAGGAGATAAGGCACGTGTTAAAATTGGAGAATTTATCCTTGAGGGAACTAGCCAGACTTCTAGGCCTACTTTCTTCCTCCATCCAAGCTATCTTTCCTGGCCCTCTAAATTACCGTGCTCTTCAGAGAATAAAAGCCAGAGCTCTTCGCTCAGGCCTTTGGTACGGGGATCGTATTTCCCTGGATCCCGAAGCAAGAATAGAATTGACTTGGTGGTTAGAACCTGGATGCTTGGAACGGAAAAGCAATTTTTGGTTCAGCACCAGAATTCGATTTAGAATCCGATGCAAGCCTTCATGGTTGGGGTGCCTGCCTCTTAGATCAGAACACAGGGGGTGTTTGGTCTCAAGTAGAATCCGAACAACACATAAACTTCTTAGAACTGACCGCCGGCCTATATGCTCTAATGAGCTTCAAGCACTCCCTTCAAGGGAGATCTGTCATTTTGAAAATGGACAATATGTCCGCAGTTGCATATATAAATCGCCTAGGTGGAACCAGATCTGTAGACCTGTCCAATCTAGCCAGAAAACTATGGATGTTCTGTCTGGAACACAAGATTTCTCTGAAAGCCGAATACCTTCCAGGCAAATCCAATATTTCGGCGGACTGGAATTCAAGATTCCTTTTGGACCACAGCGACTGGAAACTCAACGTCTCTGTCTTCAATTCTCTCAACAAATTTTGGGGGCCATTGAAAATAGATCTGTTTGCCAGCAGACTAACTTGTCAGCTAGAAGACTACTACAGCTGGATGCCAGACCCGGGTGCTCTAGCAGTAAACGCTTTCCTTCAGTGCTGGTCGGGGAAGAAAGCTTATGCCTTTCCCCCATTCGCAATGATTCAGAGAGTTCTTCAGAAAGTGAGACATCAACGCTGCTCAATTGTCCTGGTCACTCCCTTCTGGCCTTCTCAGGCTTGGTTTCCAACAACGCTGGAACTAGCTTGCGATCTCCCCTTCTTGATTCCATCCCTAGTAGATCTTCTTACAGACGTAGACGGGAGAATCCACCCTCTTGTTCTTTCAGGGAATTTGAATCTTCTTGCCTGGAGGGTGTCAGGAGATCCAATGATCTCGCAGGCCTTTCGTCAACAGCTTCAACTCTCCTCAGAGAATCTTGGGCACCAGGCACACACTACCGATACAATAGCATCTGGAAATTTTGGGTTTGTTGGTGCTTGGAAAGGAATCTGGATTCCGTGGAAGCACCTATCGTTGACATAGTTAATTTCCTTGTGGAACAATTCGAGCGTGGTCTTAGCTATAGATCGATCAATTGCTATAGATCTGCTATCTCTGCAGGTCATTCTCTCATCAATGGCAAAACTATCTGCAAAAACCCTATAATTTGCAGGGTACTTAAAAGTATTAGACTCATGAGACCTCCTAAACCTAGATATCAGTCTCTATGGGACGTTAATTTGATTCTTGATCTCTTTTCTAACTGGCCTGATAACTCTCTTTTGAATAGAAAAAAGCTATCAATCAAGCTGGCCACCTTACTCTGTCTCATTTCTTGTCGCAGAGTTTCAGACGTTAAAGCACTTGAAATCTCCAATAGATCCTACAACATGATTGGAGTCAAATTCGATTTATTTAAAAGAACCAAAACCATGTCTGATTCTATTTTCTATCCTCGCTTTGACCTTTGCAAAAAACTTTGTGTTGTGGAGTGCATGAAAGAATACGACTCTAGAATGAACCCTCTACGTTCCCCTGATGTAAATCAGCTGCTTATCTCCTTTGTTAAACCTCACAAAGCTATTACTACTGCCTCCATTTCTAGGTGGGTTAAGATTGCTATGAGCTTGGCTGGTGTTGATTTAAATATCTTTAAAGCCCATTCTATCAGAGGCGCTATGGCCAGTAAGTCATTCTGGTCCGGAGGTAAGTTGGATGACATCCTTAAAGCTGCTGATTGGTCTAATGCTTCTACCTTTGCTATGTAAACCAGTTTCGCATATGTCTGATGTGGTTTTACAAAGCTACCAACATGCATAATGTAGCCTCCGGTCTTGTAATGAAATTGCGATTCTCCTATTTACATGACTAGAGAATCTGGATTTCATTAAAGACACGGAGGCTAACATTATCCCTCCCTCCCTTTCCCTTTATTGTCTATTTCTTAAGACATTTAACTTACAGTACTAATGTCTGCTGTTTACTCTTGTATTTTTTAACGTATTTATCTTTTTGATTCTCTCATGATGATGATTATTTGTTATACCTTGTCTAACTTCTTTTTTGCCTTCTCAATTTAGCATTTCTTTCTCTGAAGTTACTTGTACTTCTCTTTCTTTTTCAGATATTCAATCATAACCTTTCCCTCAGAAGATTTCATCTCTGGCTCTCCCATCGTTCTTCTTTCTTCGTTTGTTGATATTCCAATGGATCTCTATACTGCTTTTTATGGACTGTGACTCTTCGCATCTTATCCTGCTCTACATTGCATTTAAAAGAGGCTGATTGTTATGGTCTCATGTCTTTTACCTTTTGTTAACGTTCTATTCTGGAACTTGTTCTTTATGATGATTGCGGCTGCTTGGTGACGCATTAAAAGTAATATGCATAATGTTAGCCTCCGTGTCTTTAATGAAATCCAGATTCTCTAGTCATGTAAATAGGAGAATCGCAATTCTCAGTTCATCCAGGGTGCTCCCATATTGGTATAATGAATTTATGTCTACAGTTTTGAAAAAGTTGCATTTTTCCTCGATTAGGTTTGTGAGTAACATTTATCCACCTTAGACCAAATCAGCCCTTTTAAAGCAATAGTTTACTTGATTTCTCATTGTGATAAGGATAATCAAATTGAAAAATGGTGTTTCAGGATTTTTGACCATAAATTAGTCTGTACAATTGATTTGATGGCTAAATTAATTTGATCTACTGAATCCTCTTGTACTGAAGTTCCAGATGAGGTCCCAGCTACGGTTATACAATGAAACCCTGTGTAATGGGTTAAAGATTTGTGTGCTCTATTTAATGCATTTCTATTTATTGACATCATTTCTGTCCTGTGGAGAGGGAGTGTGGTATTAACCATATATAAGATTATCTCTCCAGCTATAGGTCCTTAGCATTATTCCGTGTAGCTGCCAAGTTATATGTGAAATACGTCGTACATCTTTTGAATGTGAGGTCAACAAAATAGGTCTGCTTCCTTTTGAGCAGTATGGCTTTGGAGCAAATTGCTCAACAATTGATAATATCATGTCTCTGAGGTTGCTATGTTACAAATATCCCATTTATATAAAGCACCTCATTTATGCAACCTTCATTGATTTTGCATATGCTTTTCATATAGTTGACCATATTTAATTATGGTACATACCTGTAAATTGAGCTTTACCTTTACTCCAATTAAATACATTGTAGGAGCTTTGCACAGAAAATAGGTTAAAGGTTCTCCTTGGTGCAGTCAATTAATGTAGTGTTACCATACCAGTTAAAAATTAACCTAATAAGGGATATGAATTAGACTCCTGCTGTTATCTCTATATCTTTTAACCTACCAGCGGAATTATACAAAAGAAATCACATTCGACCCACTGTTGTGCTGGCAAAATATTAAACTTTTAATATATGCTGATGACATTGGTTTATTAGAACTTACACTCATTATCCTCCAGAGGAAATTGACAGCTTTGAAGCAGTTTGAATATACATATCTTCTTCAGAATAACATCTCAGAGCCAAAGATCGTGATATTCCGAATTTTACCTAGAGTACTGATAGATAAATATTAATCTTGTTCAGCAATATGTCTATCTGGGTATGGACTGTAAAGCAAGTCATAGCACAAAATTACATTTCAAACACGGTGTAGTGAAGCTTAATTGATTTGCACAGCTTACTGACTTTTTTCATTGCGATTGGTTGCTCTAGTTGATGCTTTGTGAACAGTATATACTGCAAAGCTACCAGCTATATTTGCCTATTGAACTGAGTGTTGGTACACAAGAATGCTTAATTTCGGGGGAGGAGCCTAGCGCGCAACCAAGATGGCCGCGTAGGCACAGGGCTCCCGAGGGCCTCCACAACCTCCCACGTCTATCCTGAATTTATCCTGATTCTATCGACGGGCTTCTACGGGCGAACCTACGTGGAGGTGATACCTGCTGTCCAAATTCAAATCGGACATCGGGAGCCGGAATAGTATAGATTCCAAGTTGGCGGCCCACTCCGGACCTTGCCCCGGACTCGAGTTGGCATGGTGCCCGGGCAGAAAGTGAACAACAACGGCATGCAGGACTTGGGCCGGTGCGTACCCCCTACTTTCACTTTCGGTTTCGGGTCTCCTCGCTGAAACTGAGGGGCCTTGGATTGTCAGCACACATTTATAGTGGGACGATTGGGTAACCTGCCTGCTCTTGGACACTAGCTGGGACTACCCCTTGGGGTCTCCGAGGTTTCCTAGATTGGTTCTCCGGTGATCGCCCATCGTGTTGGTGGCCGACACCCTTGGCGACCATCAGACAATGGCGGCTAGATTGGACGGAGATAAGCAAAAATCCAAGACGACTAGGCGGGGAGCTCATACCCAAGCTAACAACATGGACCGCTATACCCAGTCGAGAGGTTCCCCTGTTGGCCCGCATAAGTCGCCGGAGAGACCCAAGGATGGCCCGGGATCGTCAACGGAGTTAACATTGCAGGACGTCATGGGTGCCATCGAGGAGATGAAAGCGGCGGTCGGCCAGCGATTCGATACATTGGCCGATAAATTGGACACAGTTTTGATCGATGTTAAACTAGTCAGAGCGGACCTTTCACAAACGAATGAAAAGGTCAAATCCTTGGGTCTGACGACGTCGAGTCTGGTAACGGACGTGTCTGACCTGCAAGCCGAGGTCCGTAATCTGCGGACATATACTGCTTTGTCTGTCCGTCGACTGGAGGATTTTGAAAGTAGGGCTCGGCGGAATAATGTGCGCATAATCGGGGTGCCGGAGAAATCGGAGGTCCCTGCAGCTGACCTCTTTGTGGAAGACCTTGTGATCAACCATCTCGCACCCAAAGGCTTGAGTAAATTCTTTGCGGTTGAGCGGGCCCATAGAGTTCCGGGTCGTAAGCCCAAACCGGGCGCTCCCCCAAGGCCCATCATCGCCAGAATTTTTCATTTCAGGGACAGGGATGCTATACTGCAGGCCTCGAGGGTGAGTGGGCCGACAAAGTTCGAGAACACTCATATAAGTTTCTACCCGGACTTCACACAATTGGTCCAAAAGCAGCGACAGGAGTTCATGGGTGTCAAACGGCGACTGAGAGACATGGACCTGAAATATGCGATGCTCTTTCCGGCCAGGTTGCGGGTTGAGTTTGAGGATCGGACGCACTTCTTTGATCGGCCGGAGGAGGTTGGAGATTGGCTTGATACCCTGCCTCAGCAACGACGTCGAGAGGGACAGACCGAAGGGAACGGAGTGGGCTCGGCTGAACAGGAGTAGACTTTTGGTCCCCGGTGACTGACTATTGTGATGGCACTTCCATATTTTGGTTTGGTGTTTCTATTCAGCGCCTTATCCTTCAATGTTCGGGGGTTGTGGGGTGCTCAGTGAGGCTCTTTCCTCCTCTGGGTTTTCTTTTTGTAGCGTAGTTAATGTTAGGGCGACAGGCAGACTGCATGTTGGGGGGGCTACATGGGCTCACGCAGGGGTACAGGGTGGGGGGAGTTGTAACGGGAAGGTTGGGGGGGAGGGGGGGAGTTGGGGAATGTTTGTTTGTTTCACAAGGCAATGTGAGGTTAGCTGCTGATTTGTCCTGGTTGTGTTCTCCGGGATGTGGGCATCATGCACGGGAGCGGGATGGGGGGTAAGGGATTGAGAATACTTTCGTGGAATGTGAACGGACTGGGGGATAGGCTCAAGCGCGGGGTGGTGTTGCAGTTTTTGAAATGGATCTCGCCCGACATTGTTTTCCTGCAGGAGACACATCTGATTGGGAACTCCTTCCATGCCCTGAATAGGCGGGGCTATCGCCTTGCTGTTCACTCTGGTTTCACTTCTGGCTCTAGGGGAGTGGGTATCTTGGTCAGGGCCTCTCTCCCGTTGGAGGTGGACGAGGTGCTCCACGATGATAGAGGGCGATATGCAGCATTGGTGGGGAGATGGGAGGGTAGAACTGTTTCGCTCGTTGCTGTTTATGTGCCACCGGGATTGCAGACGGCTACATTTGCGGATTTGGGGCGTTTGGTCCTGGGACTCCCTGGGGGGGTTCTGGTGTTAGGGGGTGATTTTAACGCTGTTGTATCCGGTATGGAGGACCGTCACCCCCCCCAGGGATCTCCCTAGAGCCCAGGCCTGGCTGGGTGGCTTTCTAGATACTTTAGGACTTATAGATTGCTGGAGACTGATGCACCCGGGACAGGCACAATACACCTTCCACTCGGGGGCCCACGGGAGTCTCTCGAGACTTGATTATATACTTATGCCAGCGTTCCAGGCTGGAATGATCGGGGAGGTGCGTCATTTGGCCCGAGGTATTTCTGACCATTCCCCTCTATTGTTGCAGATGGAGGTTGTTCCTGGGGCGGAGGGAAGGGTAGCGCCAATTAACCCCTGGTATTTACGTAACCCTAATGTTCGCGCTGAACTGGTTAAGTCCATTGATCACTACTTCAATGATAATGTAGGGTCAGTGTCGTCTGCTGTCTCCCTATGGGAAGGTTATAAAACGGTGATCCGGGGGCATGCCTTGTCTCTTATTTCCCATGCTAGGAGGTGCGGGAGGGAAGAGGTGGTCCGCCTGGAAACTGACATAGCTGAGATGGAGGGGGATTTGGAGCGGGGTGTCACGGATGAGAAACTGCACGTTCTCAGCCTTAAACAGTCAGATTATAGAGCGCTGGTCACGGATGCTGCTAAAAGGATGAGTAGAGAGCAACAAGGACGACTGTATGATGTGGGAGATAAGGCCGGTAAGTTGATTGCTTGGTTGGACAGGAAGGAGAGAGCGGGTAGAGTGGTGCCGGTTGTGGAGAGAGTGGATGGCGTGTGTGTGACTGACCCGGTAAACATTGTTGACTGCTTCGCGGATTACTTCCGTGGGGTATACTCTCCGGTCTCTGGGTGCTCGGAGGAGGACTCTCATCTGTTACTCAGAGATATTGCATTGCCGTCCCTCTCGGAGGCTGATAGCATATTGATGGAGGCGAAGTTGTCGCCAGATGAGATTGCGCTGGCCATTCGCTCGATCGCTTCTGGTAAGGCCATGGGTCCCAATGGTCTCCCCATTGAACTATATAAGTTGCGTCCAGATAAGATAGCACCATATCTCCGTGACATGTTCCTCGCTGTACGGGCGGCGGGCTCCCTCCCCCTTGACCAACGTCTCGCTACCATAGTTGTGATACATAAAGAAGGGAAGCCGCGAGACTGCTGTGCCTCCTACAGGCCTATCTCGTTGTTGAACGCGGAACCCAAAATTCTGGCTAAGGTATCGGCCAATCGTCTGGTTCAGGCCGTGGGCGACTTGATTCATCAGGACCAGTCCAGTTTTATACCTCATCGTAATACCGCTCTGAACCTGAGGCGGTTGCATGGCGTGCTTGCTAGAGCGGAGTTTATGCGTGAGCCGGCCATCTTGGCGTCTTTGGACGCTACCATGGCGTTCGATACTTTAGAGTGGCCGTATATTTGGGCTGCGTTAGCTAAATTCGGGTTTGGCCCTGAATTCATTGGGTGGGTAAAATTGCTATACGCTGACCCATTGGCGCAGGTTGTGGTGAATGGTAGGGCGTCGGCTCCCTTCGCGCTGGGGAGAGGTACGCGACAGGGCTGTCCGTTGTCGCCCCTTCTCTTCGCACTTTCTTTGGAACCTCTCGCCGCCTGGTTGCGTTGGGAGCCGTCGCTGCGGGGCATTAGATGGACGCCGGAATTTGAGGACCGTGTCTCCCTTTATGCGGATGACATTCTTCTGTATCTCACCTCTCCTCGACAGTCGCTAATTGTATTGGTGGACGTATTGAATTCCTTCAGTCGTAACTCTGGCCTGGTTATCAACTGGGCCAAGTCATGTGTTTACGTCCTCTCGGGCGAGGCCCCCCTCCTGCCGCGGGGGTGCCCTATTCAGATTGCTACATTGGGGTTCAAATATTTGGGAATCTTCATATCACTGGACCCCGCGGTCCGCTATGAGCGAAACCTTCTCCCTCCACTCCAGCGATTGAAGGCCGACGTCGCGAGGTGGCGACGGCTTCCGCTCTCGCCGCTCGGACGGGCGGCATTGTTTAAAATGATGTCACTGCCTCGTTTTTTGTATGCTCTACAAAACACGCTAGATGTCGTGCCGGCCCGTTACTTCCGTGAGGTGGAGGGTCTTCAGCGTCAACTGTTTTGGGACGGGCGACCGAGGATCGCTCTCGCCAAGTTGACACTCCCTTGGTATGATGGGGGTGTTGCCCTCCCCGATATTAAAAGATACTATTGGGCGTCTCAATTGGCGGCGGTGAACCACGGGATATACGGTCCTGCTTTGAATCCGGCCTTCGAGATGGATAAGTTATTACTTCCGGGCGGGGATTACAATAGGACACTGTATTCGGCGACTCCGGATGCACGGTTGACAGGACCAACGCAAGTTGCGGTACGCGTGTGGCATGCGGCGAATGCTGCGATGGGGTGGAGGGATCGCTTGACTCGAGCGACGCCGTTGTATGCCTCCCAGCGCTTGGGTTGTCTGTGGAAAACGAAAGGCTTTGAGAAATGGGATATGATTGGTATAAGTAAGGTGGGTGACCTCTGGGCGAAAGGGTCCTTTAAAACATTTGAAATGCTCAAAACTGAATACAAATTAAATGATAGGGAGTACTTCCGATATGCACAGGTTCACCATGCGCTGTGTTCGTTTTTTCCGGATGTTGCTGCTATCCCAGAATATTCCCCGTTGGAAGATAGGGTGTTAGACGGCTATGTGCCCGACAGCACTATTTCCCTGATCTATAAAAAACTTATTAATGATCGTACGGACTTGCTGACCCATCTGCGGGAGGCGTGGACGGCCGACGGATTGGAACTGGACGATGAGGATTGGGTATCGGCGGTGGCCTCCCCGAAAGAGGTGGCGATCCCGGCCCGCCTTAGATTTGTGCAGCTGAAGATACTCCATAGAGTGTATGTTACAGGGCCTGGTTTGATACGTATGGGTTATTCGAGGGATGGACTGTGTAAGCGTGGCTGTGGCTTGTTGGGTACCTTTCTTCATATCCTATGGGAATGTTCGGAGGTCGTACGATTTTGGAGCGGGGTACATACTGTAACGGAGGAAGTCACGCATGTCGCTTTGTTACCAGAGGCCAGGAGGTGTTTGCTGAATGTCTGGGAACCAAATGACTATAATGCGGCGCAGACGCAGTGGGTGACTTTGGGGTACATGGTGGCTAAGCGCAATATCGCACAGTTGTGGGGTTCCCCGAAGCCGCCTACGATTTCGGTATGGTAGGAGAATATGGATTGGTGTATGTTCAGGGAGAAGACGGTGTATGTGGCGAGAGGCAAGCCTGGGAGGTGGACTAAGGTGTGGGGTCCATGGAATTCCTATCGTGGGAATGTCTGCGCTCCGCCTCTGCCGCGAGAGGTCGACGTCGCTTTGTCCCCCTAGCCGCACATTCTACGTAATTGTGCATGCTTTGTCCTCTTCTCCGCCGCCCCCCACTACCACCTCCTGTCAAGAGTTATTCCAGATAATGTGGATCTTCCCCCGTCCTGGGGAGCGCACGCTGCTATTTCGGACTCTCATTGCCTTGTTTGTGTGTTATTGTTGGGGGTTTTTTTTCCCCTTTTTTTTTTTTGTTTAGAAAATATGAAACCGTCCTTTTTGATCGCCCTTGGACTATGGCCGCGGCCTGTTATATGTGCTTTCGAACTTTAGGGAGCTTTTGCTTCTGGCTCATTTGAATGTGTGGAGTTGCCTTGCTAGCTCCCGAGCTTTCTAGCGGCCGGCCCTTGTGGTTGTAGGCCCTTGTTTGTATCTTTTTAATGTGTAATAAAGGTTTCTTCTTAAAAAAAAAAAAAAGAATGCTTAATTTCAGATTTTTGTAAATCTTGTATGGAAATTTTATTTCATGGTGTAGAAATCTGTGCCCATCAAAGCTATTAGGTTAGAATTAGGAATGATAGTCCTTGTCAACAGGGGTTTAGGCCAGATTTTTCAGACATGAAATGCTATTAAAATGGCTAAGCCAGGGTCTCTGTGAGCTTTTATTTGCACGTAAGAGAATTCTATGAACAACCAGTATAGATTTTCAAATCTGTTCACAAGTTAGAGATACTTTGGCATCAAAGAGTCAGATATAGATTTCCCTTGGTCTAAGTAGTATTTTAAAAGTTGGTTCAACAGATTGATGACACTGAAAAGCTTTGAGGCAGGTTATTGGCATTGCTCATAATTAAAATACCTTATTCCAATTCGTGGGGCAGACAAAATTATTCATATTCAGCCTGTATGTGTGTTACTTTGGATCCTAATGTTAAGCGCTCTCATATCTATTTTAATTCAGGTGTGCTTCACTTTGGAAATAACTATAGGAGTGACTAATTCTAGAAACAGTCCATTTTGATCTTGTCAATTACAAGAAGAAATTCATTTTAGGTGTTTTTGTCCTTGAGTGTCTCAATTGGTTGCTTTGTATTTAAATGTAATATTCTTGAAGCATAACATTGAAACTGTGTATGCTGCTAATTTTATAATGTAGTGCATTCTAATAAATATACATAATAATACTGAATAGAATGGAAGGGGGAATCCGTGCCAGATTTGTAGGATATCCACAACATAAATGTGCATACAACAAATCTAAAAAGGAATTATTTACCACTCCTTATACATGTCCCTCTGAATCCCACTCTTCCATATTTAGTCATTCTCCCACCTCTCCCCTTCCTTATTTACTGCCTTTTCACCAGGATGATCTTTGGCTTTGTACCTAGCGCTACAGAAGGACTACCTCTAATCCCTCCCCTGATCTCTTCAATGGAATGTTAGCTGATCATCTCTCTCCTCCGTTCTTCCACTTTGACCTTTGCCTAATTGGCACTGAAGGTAGACGGCATGCAACTCTCACCTTCTCATCGTTTCTATACAAAGACAGTCTCATGCCTTACGGTTAGTCACAAAGAATAACATCATTCGAATCATGTTTGACTCAATCCCTAGTCCAGTCTCCAAACAAAGTTGAGAGCTCTTTCATGCCTTCTGCTCATGTGCAGATCTAATGTTTAACATAAATTAGAAGCAGCAGACGTCATTGTCTGTTGCAATAGTGACCTACTGCTCATGACAGAAATGTGGCTTAATGAAGCCTCACACTCTAATACAGGCTTCCTCCTTCCATTTGGCTACTCTGTCATTTAGCTCGATTGTGGAAGTAGAATTGGGAGAGGAGTAGCTGGAATCCACATAGACTCCATCCATTTGCCTTATCATTTATCCTGTTCCACCGTCCAATGCCTGTTGTAGGCAGTGATTATTTGAGCCGGTGGTTTCCGGTGCTCAATGCCAGGACTTAATTGTCAACACTGACACTTATGACAGTCTGCCACATGGTGGCTGTTGGACCCGGCATCTTTTGGCATGTTTCCAGTGTCTTTTTGCTTTCTGACCTCCTGTTTCTGACTCTGTTTTTGCTGGTTTAGTGTCTCTGCACACTTTCTAACTGGTGTTCAGTGTTAAAGTGCAAGTGCTCCAATTGTAAATTAAGTTATGGATTGGTGTTTCCATGATTGGCATGTTTGATTTCCTGGTAAGTCCCTAATGAATTGCACTGATAGTGTCAGGACCTGTTAATCCAATTGTACTCGTGGGCCGGCAGCACTGATTGTGCCACCCACAGAAGTAGCCCTGTAAAGGTATCTCAGACCTGCCATTGCAGTGTCTGCGCGCAGTTTTTACTGCCATGTCGACTTGGCAAGTGCACCCACTTGCCAAGCCCTAACCATCCCTTTTATTACATGTAAGTCACCCCTAAGGTAGGCCCAAGGTACCCCTATGGGCAGGGTGCAGTGTATGTGGAATGTAGAACATGCACTGGTTTGTGTGACATGTTCTGGTAGGAAACTACAGTGTATTTCGTTTTTTACTATTGACTATCTGTCCCATAGGATAGAATGGGGGATACTTCGTAACGGGGAACAACCTTTACAACGCAACTTTTACAACGCACTACCTTTACAACGCATTTTTTACAACGCATAATCCATTACAACGCATGACATTACAACGCATGACACTACAACGCATTTTTAAAAACTACCTTTACAACGCATTCCATTACAACGCATACTACCATTACAACGCATACCATTACAACGCATAATATTACACTACACTATCCAACACTTACCCTACTGTTGCACCCCCTGGAGTTAGAATAGTAATTTTTACCCCTATACTATCCAACACTTACCCTACTGATGCACCCCCTGGAGTTAGAATAGTAATTTTTACCCCTATACTATCCAACACTTACCCTACTGATGCACCCCCTGGAGTTAGAATAGTAATTTTTACCCCTATACTATCCAACACTTACCCTACTGTTGCACCCCCTGGAGTTAGAATAGTAATTTTTACCCCTATACTATCCAACACTTACCCTACTGTTGCACCCCCTGGAGTTAGAATAGTAATTTTTACCCCTATACTATCCAACACTTACCCTACTGTTGCACCCCCTGGAGTTAGAATAGTAATTTTTACCCCTATACTATCCAACACTTACCCTACTGTTGCACCCCCTGGAGTTAGAATAGTAATTTTTACCCCTATACTATCCAACACTTACCCTACTGTTGCACCCCCTGGAGTTAGAATAGTAATTTTTACCCCTATACTATCCAACACTTACCCTACTGTTGCACCCCCTGGAGTTAGAATAGTAATTTTTACCCCTATACTATCCAACACTTACCCTACTGTTGCACCCCCTGGAGTTAGAATAGTAATTTTTACCCCTATACTATCCAACACTTACCCTACTGTTGCACCCCCTGGAGTTAGAATAGTAATTTTTACCCCTATACTATCCAACACTTACCCTACTGATGCACCCCCTGGAGTTAGAATAGTAATTTTTACCCCTATACTATCCAACACTTACCCCACTGTTGCACCCCCTGGAGTTAGAATAGTAATTTTTACCCCTATACAATCCAACACTTACCCTACTGTTGCACCCCCTGGAGTTAGAAAAGTAACTTTTACCCCTATACTATCTAATACTTACCTTAAATGTAATTTAATATTATGCGTTGTAATGGTATGCGTTGTAAAGGTAGTATGCGTTGTAATGGAAATGCGTTGTAAAGGTATTTTTTAAAAATGCGTTGTAGTGTCATGCGTTGTAATGTCATGCGTTGTAATGGATTATGCGTTGTAAAAAATGCGTTGTAAGTGCATGCATTGTAAAAGTGTGCGTTGTAACGTCATACATCCCTTGGTAACACCTTACAAGTATAACTTCCCATTGGGACAAGATAGAGAAATGGAGTTTAGTATTCCTGAACTCAGAATGTAAAAATGCATCTTTTAGTAAAGATAATTTTTATGTTGGGTGTTTGAAAATACCACTTTTAGAAAGTGGGTATTTTCTTGCTGAACCATCCTGTGTGCCTCTGCTGGGTTGTGGATTGACTATCTGACTTTAGAGTGACAGGGGCTGGGGTTGTGCATTCACTGTAGACAGCCACAGGGGAGATTGAGGTGTGTCCTGCCTTTCCTAGAAGAGTCAGGCCTGGCTGAATAGACCTGGTCTGCATTTAGAGTAGTGGGAGGAGATTTCTTTGTAACTGAATAGGCCTCGTCTGCCTTACACAATGCTGTTTACACCTCCTGCCAGGAAGCTGGGCCAGAGAGGACAAACCTGGTTTGGCCTAAGCACAGACACTCTTTGCCAGAAGAACAAAGGAAACTGTGGTATAAATATTGGGGCCCAGACCCCAGAACTTTAGAACTCTTTTGGACTTAGAAACCTCCCAAGAAGAAGAGCTGGAGAAGCTGTGAGGAGGAACTACCACTTTGCTATGTTGGCCTGCAGTAACTGCTTCTGTCTTGGGCAGGGAAAGTACTGGACTGAACTTTCTGCAACTTCTTTGTTTGAGTTTCTCCAAGGGCTCGAGGTACAGCTTGCCCCTTGTTCAAGAAGTCTCAGGAACAGCAAAGACTTCACCTTCCTCTGGGTTCTGCCTCTGGGACAGTATGTCTCAGTTGCTACAGAGGGAAACCGCAACTCGATACTGTCACCAAGACCGCCGGCGGTTCCATCACCTGAAGGCACCGCAGAAGGCACTGCCGCACTTTGCACCGCAAACCTGGTCTCACTGATGACAACGACTACCGCTCTCACCGAGCCGTGACCTGTGGGCACCGCACTCCGCACCACCTCGCTTCACTCCGGTGTCCTGGTCTTACAGACTCTGCCATTGCCAGGTAACATTGACACCGGGATCTGGGGGCACTGCTCATAAGCTACACAAGGCACTGCCCCGTCCCACACCGCAGCCACATACCACCGATGCCACTGCTTGCACCGTGACCATCAGCACTGCGACGAACACCGCCCTGTTTTGCACCGCAGCCCTGGTCTCACCGACGCCGCTGGAAGACCGCCACCGAGCCGCTGCCTGCACCGCAACCTGAGGGCAAGGCACGCCGCACAGCTCTGCTTCACACCACAGCCTCGACTACTGCCACCTCCAGTCCACACCGCCGCGGTCAGCCGGAACAAAAGATACTGTTTACAAGTCTTCTGACACCGATTCCGGTCTACACCGATGCAGTTGGCCGAAACTATTGGATTTGGTTGTTTTCAGCACCATGGTAGCACCGGACGGAGCTACCGACTTCAAGAAACTGCATTTCTAAGGTTATTCTTGCAAAGTGCATATTTTGATCATTGTATGTTGGATTTTTATTGTTTTGGTCTTGTTTTACACAGATAAATATTGGTTATTTTTCTAAAACTGGTGTGGTGTCCTTTTGTAGTGTTTTCACTGTATTACTGTTGGTTATGTGCAAATGCTTCACACACCGCCTCTGAGATAAGCCTGACTGCTCATGACAAGCTACCAAGGGGATGAGCAGTGGTTATTTCAGCAGTGTATCCCCCTTATCCTGACTAGGAAGAAGGGTCTCTACTTGGACAAGGTAACAACCTACCAAATAGAGACCCCTATTTCTAACAGTGACGCTGTCTGTCTAATTTACAGATGAGCCCCACAACAGTTGTTTATCAATTCAATATACATGAAAAATGGCTAATAGCTGCCGCCCAAGCCATTCTTATAGCGTTGGGGGCCTGGAATAGTCTGAATTGCCACACTTGTAGGAGTGTGATGCTTAGTAATTGTGTTGGCACTGTCATTGGCAGAGATGGCAGAGGCAATAGGTAGAGCAAGTTGCTGTGGAGTCCTGACGAGGGTCCTGGCACTTATGCTTTTCACAAACTAAGCACTGGTTGTAGGGCTCAAACTGACTTGTCTTCTGCCACCAGATGTTGTATCACCAGGTGAAGTTACCACCTTCCATGGAGCATGTGATGGCCTAGTTGATTCTGTAGCAGTAATACCTTCATGGGTGATTATAATCTACACTTGGGTGTTTACAGTGACAGATCCGCATCCTACATTGTGCAATTCCTGTGAGAAGATGACCTTGTTCAACTCCATATCTTTCTGAATCTATAAATTGCATTGCTGTGTTGCATTACGGTCAGAGATTGGAGTACAAACCAAAAGAAAGTGGACATATTTAGGTAGTCTGAATGCTGTCTGATTGGTCAATATGATGCATCTTAGAGAGAATGGCTTTTAATGATGGACCATCCTATGACCATTTTGATACTTTGCGCTTTGAAATCTAGTATCGTTTAAATCTGGGAATGTTTGGCTATCTGATGTAGATTTTTCCCTTCCTGAATTCAGGATGCGTCTTCTACTCGTACTGCTCGCCACCATTTGGTGCGAGGGGACGTCCCAGGAAGGGTTCCCTGACATCTGCGTGGCCAAGCTCAAAGACATCCCGGTGAACCCCATGTGTGTCTACCGTAACCCCGAGAAGAAGCTCCAGGAAGCTGAGCCTGAAAAACAGGAGAAACTCCCAGATGCCACCAACCCCCGTATCTGGGAGCTGTCTAAGGCGAACTCCAAATTTGCTGTCAGTTTCTACAAGCTCCTGGCAGACTCCAAGAAGAACGATGAGAATGTTTTTTTTTCTCCACTCAGCATCTCGCAGGCTTTCACCATGACCAAGCTGGGGGCTTGTGACAACACTCTGAAGGAGCTCATGGAGGTGAGTGCAGTCCACAGAGGCCAATCTTCTCAGCAGTCTAGGTCTGAGGCATCTACTGTATGCAGGCTGTCGATGTCTCTAACTAAACAAGGTGTCATCTTAAGCAGACTGAGAGTGTCTCTTACTCAGCGAGGTGTCACCTTAAACATGCCAGGGGTGTCTCTTCTTGAAGGAGGCATCACATAAAGCAGAAAGAGGCTCTCTTACTTAATGAGGTCTCAAGTCATACAGGCTTATGATGTCTCATACTGAATGAGTTATCACTTTAAACAGGCTGAGGATGTCTCTCACTGTATTAGACATCACTTAAAGTTGAAAGAGGATCTTTTATTGAATGAGATGTTACCTCAAGAAGGCTGAGGATGCATCTCACTGAATGAGCTGTGACTCCTTCTGATTGCAGTATGATCTGAAGCATCTTATGAGCTAACAACAGCAGCGAGTGACTGGCCTTACGTACAACAGTCCTCACTTCACGCTGAAAGTTAAGAAGTATTGTAAATAACATCTCTTATGATGTGAGAGATGTCATATGAAACTGAACAGGTTGTAGTCTAAGATTGTCTCTTGCAGGACGAGTTGGTAGCTAAAGTTAAGAGCTAAAAGCACCATGGGGGTGTTTGATTTTAAGGCAGAAGAAAACTAATTTAATACTAGTTATGAATTCAGAGGGATTGCAAGTGACGTCTCTGGTGGCGTGGGAGGTATCGTCTGATTCTGATGATGAACATAAGTAAATGGGTTTAATGTGAAGTTCTCCAAAACAGCGCCTGTTTGTGAAATCTGTTTGTTTTTCTCTTCGTGTCACCCGCATAGGTTTTCCACTTTGACTCACTTTCGGAGAAGGCTTCTGATAACATTCACTTTTTCTTTGCAAAACTTAACTGCCGTTTGTACCGGAAGGCCAACAAGACCTCAGAGCTTTCATCAGCCAACCGCCTCTTCGGTGACAAGTCCCTGAGCTTCAACCAGACCTACCAGGAAATCAGTGAGATTGTCTATGGAGCCAAACTTTGGCCCCTCAACTTCAAAGTAAGACTCTGAATCCCCTTCCATCCTCTTCGCTTGGTCCACCTCTTCTTTTACAACCTCCCTTCCCTACTTCGTCCCTCCTGTCCCCCATCTCAATCACTCCTGTTCCTCTCTTGTTACCCATACTTCTGCCTTCCTTCCCCCTTTCTGTTCCCCTTGCAATCCCCCCTCCTCCTCCTCTCTTACAACACCTTTTCATCCGCTTCGTCACCTTCCACCCTGCTGTTTTGATAATCTAACTCCCTACTTCTCGCAAGTTCACCCCTCGCTTCATGTTTTCTGCCTCTTCCTCTCCTCGAACCCCGACTGACCCTATCTCCCGATACTTCCTCTTCCCTTTCTCTGTTTCCCCCTTCTTCATTTTCCTCCCCAGCTTAGCTTTCCCTCCTAGGCTAGCCCCTCTCTGCTTCTCCCCTCTAACTCTCAAACTCCTTGCTCCAACCCCATCTTCCATTTCCCTCTCGCCTCCTTAGCCGTCCCAGATGTAAGATCTCAGCTCAGTACATTTTCAGTCTGACTATTGTTCCTCGAATGTTTCATGTATTGCGAGACAGTACTTTTTTGTTACATTGTAAAGGTCGCTGACACCCCCCCTGGGTACAGTGGCACTATAGAAAAATAAAAGAAGTAAAACATAAAATAAAAGGTGAAAGCGGGTTAAGGACAAGATAGGCCTGGGTAAGTGTGGCACCTGAGTTATATTGCTAAGAAAAGAAAATGGGAGTACAAGCAATGACGGCTGACATACTAAATGGAATAAGAAGATTTGTGGGCTGATAAATAAGGATACATTCTATAAGGTGTTTGAGGTGAGTGTTTCCAGAGAAAGCAACAAAAGCAATTCTCTTGGCAGGCTTTAATATGCCAAATAATTTCTACAGTTTTGTGGCCAGATTCCTTAAGTAGTTAGACTGAACACACATTTGCGTAAGGCACATCAGTGCCATCAGGATTTCTGTTCACCTCATCTTTTAGATCACTTATACTCCTGTTCAAGATGGCTGACATCATCCTGAGGAAACCTGAGCATGACATTCACCCTATGCTATAACAACCAAGCTCCATGCACAGCAGTCAGTTTCTCTGTCATCACAACCACCTTTCTCTAATCTGTACATTGCATCATCAGTTGGCACTAGAACTTCTCCAAGTTTGACAGGCCATCATCAGTGTTAGACAAAAGCCAACAAACCGACCTCTGGAGAGGACGAGGTGTAACAGCCAGAACTGCCAACTTTGAAAATGGGGAACCAAGTTCGAATATCAGCGTTGGGGCAACATTCTGTGATTCTGGGCAAATCACTCAATCTCCGCGTGCCCAAAAAATAAATGTGTCCATGTGTAATGTGACTGGTGCTCATGTAAAGTGCTACAATACCTTCAGACAAGTTTGCCCTATGTAAAAAAGAAAACAATAAGTGAAGAGTCAAAAATGTATTTTCGCACATGCTGAAGTCACACGTGAATTGCATACAGTAATGAGCCGAAAGCTTGGGCTGGCTTTCTAAATCGCCTAACTAATCTCTGAGCCTTAGCAGTAATGAGAAGATCAAATACAGATGAGGTGCAGGCAGTCCCATTTCATCTTCATCTTCATTCTCTCCATCTTTCTCTTCATTGATCTTTCCTCATTCTTCCTCTTCATTTTTCTTCTTCTCTACTGATCTCGACTCGCATCCCGTATCGCCCCGTGATGACTTGTTGACATTTAGACAATTAGACCTTGACTTTCTCCATGGCACGGCACACTAGTGCCTTCACTTTTAACCCGTCCGCGGCGAGTCTACCCCCCCCCCCCCTTCCGGTATCACGCCTAGTCTGGGTTTCCGATAACGTTGTCAGACCACTTCACGAGCACGGCCAGTGAGTTCTCACCCCGCCGGCACGACACGCACTGTCGATACCAAGCGGGACTCACCTCTCCCTCACTGGATCTTTTAGTTATCTTTGCACCGGTCTTCCCACTCACGCTGGCACGAACGTGGCACCAGGGGTTTGTGGGATGCCGTCGCTTGTCCGTTAGTGAACCAATTTGCAACCATGCATGTTATTTTCTATATAACCCCCCATTATCGACAGATCAGTATGTTCTGAGGGGAGCATTTTTTGATAAAGTTTTTTTGTTCAAATTACTACTGTACAATGGTTATTGATGATATATATTATAATCGAACAATCCAACAGTTTTTTCTTCCTGTATCAGTATATACATGTATGTTTTATTCAGCATTTTCTCCGCTGACAGTATCATGTTGTAGGCTTGATGTCTCCTTTACTCCCTGTCATATAGTACACCCGCTCAATTGGTCGGGTCGTCTTCCCTCATCTATGAGGCTCCACATCCTACCTTGAGGAGGTAAGATTATTTTCTCGTCCTTGACAACGTTACCCCCCGTAACTGTTTGGCCCTACCACATTTGTGTCACTTCAGTCATGTCATGCTGTGAACTCTTACATGCCATGTTCCTTTTAATTGTTCTCCTAGCGTTTGTTCTTTTATTATCCCCTTGTTATTAATAGATACCGGCCTCATTTGGCCTAATCTGGATGATATATTGTCTCTTGTCTGGATGAGATCTTGTTTTCTGTCTCAGCTGATTAGATCACAGTCACGAATTCTGACGGTATCCATATCCCTTTCTTTTCTCCTTGGCCTTATCTACACAGGAAGAATACCCTTAGGATAACCCCAAGTTGAGGATTCTATCCTTCTGAAAGGGTACCTACCACCCATGACTGTTAACTAAGCGGTCATGGTATTCCGGTCCTGAAGAAGTGTCGCTTGACTTTGAAGCACATGACACGAAACATGTTGACCTGACTTAGTCCACCAATGGCTACTAGAATACCTTAATTATCATACGTAGCCTCACTGTTTTTAACAAAGTCCCATCCTTGACCATTTAATAAAGTGAACTAAAAAGGTTAGGGGCCTTTTTTAACAATCACAATCTACACCTTCACCAAACAATGTTTTTCTTATAGCCCCACACACCGCACTCACCATACGGCGTTCACAGATCAAAAGATCTCCGATAAAGATGCCACCAGGCCCGTCGGACATTGCAGCGCCGGTCCGACGAGGAGCGCCCAATGATGAAGCATGACACCCTAACAGGTGTGTGAGGGCATTACGATCTGGATTTGCAGATCCCCCCGGATACCATTTGTAATAGTGTAGTAGGTCATTGTAACCCTCTACCCAGGCCCATAGAGAGGAACTGTTCCCCCTTTTTGATATTAATCGACTTGTTGACATGCCATCTGATTGTCCTCCAGCAGATCCCAAGATCTGGCAATTATATTACTCTGCTTCTCCAAAAAAAGAGTCTTGAGGCTAACACTGCACTAAATGCCTCCAGACTGCACCGACTACTGCGTTTTAGGATTGCCTCAAACCCTTCAAAGATAGTAACTGGCTATTTGCTTCTGACCTCTAGCCATGCACCATGAGATCCATTTCTGGGAAGGTAACAGAGATTCTGAAGCTGTGTGTTAGGATGGCCGCAATGTTCCTCCTTGAGAGTGTCTTAATATCCTCCCGATGGCACCAACATGCTCAATGACTGGCATCAATAGATACACGTCTGCCCAGGCCAACACTCTGACCAGGGCCTCACCTTCAGGTCGCCGGGATGCAGCTGCTTCTAGGGATCCTCAGTGAAGTAATGGGAAAGTTGTGTTCACAGCCCACTCAGAAGTTCCAGTTTAATGACACCGTCCTGGACACCTCTCCTCTGTACAAAAGCAAGTGAAACTTCCAGAGCTGCCAATGCACCTTAGCCTGGCCTGACCGACTCAGAGCCCGATGGCCACCTGAATGGTTAATGATGGAACAATGCAAGGAAATACTCTGCATGCCTTTACCGCACATTTTCCCCCCGCATGTTTTTAGAACACATATGCCTTTACAACCTATGCCTTTACCATGCATTGCTTATATGTATATATATCTATATATCTATATCTATCTATATATATATATATATATATATATATATATATATATATATATATATATATATATATATATATTATCTACTCGCGGTCGCCGGTAGATAGTTATAGTTAGGACCTATTTTCCATAGGTAATCCGCAACATTCTATTCCCAATAAGTCTGGCGCCGGTTGACGAATCATCACAATATTTTCCAAACTTTTGGCCAGCTCCGGTCCGCTCCTATCCTGAAAGTTTCGTGGTGATTCGTCAAGTGGGGGCTTAGAAAAAAGGGGGGTCCCAAAACGCGTTTTCCCCATGCAATTTCCCATAGGACCTGTTGACGCAGCTACAGCCCGAACTGCTGAACGGAATTACACCAAATTTGGCAAAGAGGTAGTCCTCAGTTCAGACACGTGCCTTTTGCATAAATGGTGTAAATCTGTTCAGTAGTTCCTGAGAAACTTAGGGTAAAAAAGATAGATATATCTATGGCCTCGGAGGATCCGCGCACCCTACCTGCACCGTGAGCGCACCCTCTCCGAACCGAGCGCGCACCCTCCCGATCACGCGCTGAATGCTAATTGACTGTCGAGTGTCTGCCAACATTCGAAACCAGGAACTGTTGGCAGCCATTTTGTGCCTCGGTAGAAGCGAGGCTGAAAAGTAAGGGGCATAAGTGTGTAAAACATATAAAGGGGGCAGAGTGGGAATACTCTGACCCTCTAGACCTGCTTAGGGGGTCCCAGAAGTACCCCCTGGGCCCCCCCCCTTTTTTTTTTTAAACGGCGAAATGCGCGCAGGGTATGCGGATCCAAACGCGTTGGGTGCACGGTTTCTCACGCGTTGGGTGCGCGGTTCCTATCGCGTTCGGATCGAGAACGGTGCGCATAGGGTGCGCGGATCCCAACATTTTTAAAAAAATAAATAAAAAATAATGTTTTGAAAATATAGTTTAAAGAATATATATATTTTTTTTTTTAAATTAACAATTTATACCAAAAAACAAAAAAGCAAATAATATTTTTTTAATTTTTAAAAGAATTAATTGAAAAGATAAGTTAAAAAAATGGTGATAAAAAAGTATTTAAAAAAACATAATTAAAGGAATTGACACACTGAAATTGAAAAAATTTGAAATTCAATGAAAATCATTAAACATCATAGCTTTAGAGATACATTATAGATAGGAATTAGCATTTAAAAAACCTTTGAAATTCACTGAAAAACCCATAGGTTTCATGCACGTTATAATTAGGAATTGCCATTTAAAAAACCTTAGAAATTCACTGAAAAAACCATAGGTTTCAGGGGTGTTATAGTTAGCTGGACATTTCCCTCGTACAAAACCCTAGAAATTCCCCCGTAATAGTTAGTTCAGCTAACTATAACTCGTGCGCCCCCGCAATGCACTGCTGATGACGTCACATATTACATCACTCATGTATCAAAGGTTATATTAGGGTGTGAGAAGATGCACTAATTTATTACATGAATGACGTTTTGTCATCGGTGATGTCATCAGTGGTGTCATTTGAGATGTCATCAGTGATATCATCAGTGATGTCACTGACCATGTCATGAGTGATGTAATATGTGACGTCATCAGCAGTGCATTGTGGGGGCGCACGAGTTATAGTTAGCTGAACTAACTATTACCGGGGGAATTTCTAGGGTTTTGTACGAGGGAAATGTCCAGCTAACTATAACCCCCCTGAAACCCATGGTTTCTTCAGTGAATATATATATATATATATATATTCACTTAAAAAACCATAGGTTTCCCACATGTTATAGTTAGCTGGACATTTCACTCGTAAAAAACCAATGAAATTCCCCCGTTCTAGTTAGTTCAGGCAACTATAACTCACGCGACCGCAATCCACTGCTGATGACGTCAGATATTACATCACTGTATTTAGACACTTATTTACCCATTTATTCTTCCATTTATCTTTAGCTATACCTATATTACAAATATTTATTTTACAGAAAGACACATATGTCATCAGTGATGTAATATCTGACGTCATCAGCAGTGGATTGCGGTCGTGTGAGTTATAGTTGCCTGAACTAACTATAACGGGGGAATTTCATTGGTTTATTACGAGTGAAATGTCCAGCTAACTATAACATGTGTGAAACCTATGGTTTTTTAAGTGAATTTGCAAGTTTTTTTAAATGCTAATTCCTAACTATAACGTGTGTGAAACCTATGTTTTTTTTTTTAGTGAATTTCAATGGTTTTTTAAATGCTAATTTATGTATTTATTTATTTTTATTTATTTTTTTGAATTTGGATAAAGTTGAACAGCATAGTTAATATCTTCTTTAAAATTATAAACAGTTTGAATTTTTTTTTTTTTATGGGTTTTTCACCGTGCGCGCAACGTGCACGCACGGTGCGCGCACCTCGCGATTTTTTTGTAAAAAAATAAAATGCTTTTTTTCACCCTTCGGGGTCCATCAGGGACCCCCTGACAAAGGCTAGGGGCTCAGAAACTCTCTACCCTGCCGCCTTTTCACGTTCTTATATGTGTTTTATTTTTTTTTAAGGGTTTTTCACCGTGCGCGCACGGTGCGCGCTCCCCGCGATTTTTAAAACAAAATCAAAATGTTTTTTTCACCCTTCGGGGTCCTTCAGGGACCCCCTGACAAAGGCTAGGGGGTCAGGAACTCTCTTCCCTGCCCCCTTTTCACGTTTTCCACCTTTTTTTCCACCTTTCCTTTTCAGTGCGACAGACAAAATGGCGGCTGACACTTCCTGATTTCGACCGATTCGAATGTTTACTGACATCTAACAACCAATCAGAATTTTGCTCTCGCACGGCACCGTGCGTGCACGGTGCGCGCACGGTGCGCGCTTATAGATATTTATATGCTTTTAAATGCAATTTTCTCAGGAAATACTGAACAGATTGACACCAGAAAAAAAAAATAATGTTTTTTTCACCCTTGGGGGTCCTTCAGTGACCCCCTGACCAAGGCTAGGGGGTCAGGAACTGTCCACTCTGCCCCCTTTTCACGTTCTCCACCTTTGTTTTTCACTGCCTCAGACTGTGAGAGACAAAATGGCGGCCGACACTTCCTGATTTCGACCGATTCAACTGTTTACTGACATCTAACAACCAATCAGAATTGCGCTCGCGCACGTCGCCGTGCGCGCACCGCGCGCGCCTATAGATATGTATGTACTTTTAACTGCAATTTTCTCAGGAACTAATGAACAGATTGACTCCAGATATGCAAAAGGCACATCCCTGACCTGAGGACTACCTCTTTACCAAATTTAAAGTAATTCTGTTCGGCCGTTTGGCCTGTACCTTGGACTAAAGGTCCCTATGGAAAATTGCATGGGAAAAACGCGTTTTGGGACCCCCCTTTTTTCTCAGCCCCCGCTTGACGAATCCCCCCGAGACTTTCAGGGTAGGAGCGGAGCGGAGCGCCCCACCTATTTTGAAAATTTCGCGAGGATTCATCAATCGGCGCCAAAGTTATTCCAAATAGAATGTTGCGGATTTCCTATGGAAACACGGTCCTAACTATAACTATCTACTGGCGACCACCAGTAGATAATATATATATACACACACAAAATGTATTTGTGGAGGGAGACCCCCCACACCCATGAACTTACCTTAAATGCGTGGTAAAGACATATGCTGTAAAAGCATATATGTTCTAAAACCATGCGCGGTAAATAATTAGTGGTAAAGGTACAACGTGGTAAAAACCTTGTTGTAAAGGCTGTTTTCTCTCCTGAATCCCATTGGCCCATGGAAAGGTTAGATTCAACCAAGATGCTTATTCAGCCATTGTCTCACTGGGACCAGGACTTGTGACAGTCGAATGGCACAACAAATATCTTGTCGGTCCCATCCTAGCCATGTAGGTTCTGATTTACAACCTTCTTCATGGTGCACTCTTCAGACTCAGCTTGAGCTCTGAATCAACAAGATTACAGAAGGATCGTTTGTAATTAAATGACACTACCCATTGCCTCTGATCCAAAACAGAAAGATCATACCCTGCACGTCAGCAAATTCCGAGAAAACCGATGCTTAGTATTTGAAAAAGCCTGCACATTCTTCGTAAGAGTTTCAGACACAATAATTCAGCCACATTTTGCAGAGAATGTGGTGCAATCTAGTGCGACATTGAACAAGTCAGAAGGTTCAATAAGCATTAGAGCATTGCTGCACCCACGCGGCGCGCCCTCCTTACAGAACATTTTAGAAACCTTTTCCTCGTAGCAAAAAACACGTTTCTAATGGCACAGCCATGTTGATGACTAGTGGATTTGATCACAGTGCCCCTGAGGGTCCACTCTGGGTACATTATTTACGTTTACACATCAGAAACTGTAAAGGGAGCTCTAAATATACAAAACTCACTTATAGCTCCAATAATGCTCCAACTGTACTTTTAGAATAAAAACTACAAAGTAAACAAAGACACAAGGCAAATGTTGAGGAAACTCACTTTTCTGTCACTCTGACCCCATTGTCTCAACAACCAGAGTTCTATTTGGCACATCGTACTTTGTATACAAAACAGTCAAAAGTGAAAATCAGTGGATCAAAGGTGATCAGATTAGGGTGGTGTTGGTTGAAGTGCTCCTGGAAGAGATTCAGCATTAATAGCATTCAAGCCCAAAAACTATACCAGAATCGGATTCCAAAGTTGCCCAAATAAAAGGCCTGTTGCTTTCCTCTCTTAATTTCTTGAACAAGAGACCACACCAACATGGGGCAGATGGCAATATAAGGGAAAATGTATAAAATAGAGGACAACCAAAGAAAGGATTAATGTGATCTTGTGATCTTAGCCTCCTCGGCTCTCTGTTTTCTTCAAACTCCTCCTCCATTTCTCTTTCCTACACACTGTCTATTAATTCTAGTTCCTCCGATTCTTTTTATTTTTTTTAAAGCACGAACCTGACCAATGCGCGTTTCAACAGAACCAGGCAAACTCTCCAAGGGCCATAATTACTTCCCAAATCTTATGTCAGCCCTGGCCTCCATATACGAATTTTTCTACAGCCACACTTTTTAGGCACAGAGAAAGGAAGTGATTTGCCCAAATTTACCACAGGATGTTGAGTCGAGACCGGGACGTGAACCTTGTTTATTACCTTTCAGAGGTCGCCACCACTAGCTTTTATGCCACAACTCCTCCTTCCCATCCAAGATCGTTGCTATGAGGTGGAAACATTTCTTCTAGCAAAGTATACGAAACGTATTTATTGTAGACCAGATGAGGACTAGGGGACATTGTTTATTTATTTATTAATGAGTTTTATATAGCGCTAGCCAGACCCGAAGGTATCGGAACGCTTTACAACATAGGTAACGGGGAGATCATCAGACAGAAAATAGAGAAAGCAATGGTATACATGTTGATTCCATGCGAATCGAAGGTCTCAGAGCACATTACAGCTAAGATAGCAGTAAGGCACATAATATAGGAGTGAAATACACACTGACTCAGGAGGGGGACCCTTTCTGGAAGGGGGGTACAGTGATTGTGCAGGCTGTGGCAGAGTGGCAGAAGTGATTGGGATTCATATTGGCAAAACCTGCAGTGAAATGACCAACTAATTAGTCTCTTTTCCCCTTCCAAGGAAAATCCTGAACTTTCGAGGACCATTATCAATGACTGGATTGCCAACAAAACTGAGAAGCGCATCACTGATGTCATTCCAGAGGGCGCCATCACAGAGCTCACCACGTTGGTGTTGGTGAACACCATCTATTTCAAGGTACTTAGCCTTGCCTTTAGGGAGGGCTTCCTCCTGTGAGCAGCCTAAGCCAGCTCCTTCAGTAAGCGGCCAAGCCAAGGCGGTGTATGGGAGTTAATGTGAAGTAACAGAGAGCTCTACCATGATATCAAAGCGTAACTATTGATCTGCACTTATACAAATTCCACAGTATTGATTACCAAAATAACCTCAAGGTAAGTAGAAAAGGAGTGAAGACTAGTGATTTCTTATGTATGCTTACTGTGACATTATATTGGTAGTCAACATTGTTGAGTCAATATTTGTACGTGTTGATATTCCTCACCTCAATATTGTAACATACTACTTGCAACATTGCTACAAGCGGGAGGAATAAAACAGAAGTCACATTTCACTGGGTTAGCCAGTCCTGGAGTTTTTAGACAATATCGCTTTGATGTCTCTGATGTTTATAATAAGCAAAAACAATGTTCACAAGGAACTCATTTACCTAGTTAATACTGTTCCTGCAAGAAATGGTATAACTTGCGTGAATAAATCAGACAAAAATTCATGTAGAATAGGACCTTAAATAAATTCAGTCAATCAATATTGTATACATTGAAATAGAAGCCCACAGGACAGATATCAAAACTGTACTCACTTGAGTATAATTTATTTTGCATTCATAGTATTCAAAGTACAAAAAAGTCAAGCAGAAGTATTCAATTATGTATTTACACTATATACATTTTCACATTCCAACATGATTTTGTGACCCCAGTGAAGTGACCATAACCAGACAGTGATATACATATAGTGCTAAAGAAGGGGGAGGTAGTGGTTATTGGTATTAACACAAATTAGAGAGCCTAAGAAAATCAAAATATTTATAACAATTGATTGTATTATAATAGCCAAGAGCTCCTCTTTGTGTTAATACCAATAACCACTACCTCCCCCTTCTTTAGCACTATATTTATATCACTGTCTGGTTTTGGTCACTTCAGTGGGGTTCCCAAAATCACGTTGGAATGTGGAAATGTATATAGTGTAAATACATAATTGAATATTGTTGCTATGACTTTTTTGTACCTTGAATACTATGAATGCAAAATAAATTATACTCATTTCGGATGAAGTGAGTACAGTTTTGATATCTCTCTTGTGGGCTTCTATAAATCTATACAATATTGATTGACTGTATTGTATTAAGGTCCTATTCTACATTTTTTTTTGTCTCTGATTGATTCACGCAAGTCATACCATTTCTTGCAGAAGCTGTATTAACTAGGTACATGAGTTCCTTGTGAACATTGTTTTTTCTTATTGGCAACACCTACTTTGCAAGGACGTATGGGTTGATCTTGTTTTTTGTGAATATTGTCCTTGATATTTAAGCCAAAAACAAGAAGTCAAAACCACAACACAAAATACTGCTGCTTGTTGCCACACATGACATAAGGTAGACATCAAAAGGCAAAGAAATAATTGTCTTCTTTTTCTCTCTCCATTCTTCTTTTTCACGTTTCTATGGTGTCTTTTGGGGCCAGTTTGTACAAGGCATAAATCCACTCTCCCGTACATTTATAAAAAAAAAAGGGGGGGGGGCACACACTGTCTTGCATAGCAGCACACATTTTCCCAGATGCTTTGTGGTAAATACAGTGCATGATCACTCTCACTTTAGTTGAGTTTATAAGTCTTTGAACTATACATCTTTCCTGGAGAAGCCAGTCCTGTGTATCTCTGAACCAGTGTTTCAGGATTGTTGATCGCAATATGACTCTTTATGTATTTTTTATATTATATGCTGTTAGACCTGGCACCATTGGCGTGGGTCACCCTTCCATTTTTTGTCTGTGCCTCAATGTGTTTTTGTGTTGGTGTTAGCTGCTCAGGGCACTGTGCCACTGCCATCCAGTGCCACAGTGCAAGTGCTCCCTATGGTAAAATGTATTATGTGAATTGACTTCCATGTTTGGCTTATTTGGTTTACTATCAGTCCCTAGTAGAGTGCACCAGGGGTGCCAAGGGCTTGTATATCCAAATGCTGCTAGTGGGCTTGCAGCACTGGTTGTGCCACCCACAGAAGCAGCGGGGTAAAATGTGTCTTAAGGTCTACCACTGCAGAACCTGCGCGCGGTCCGGTACTGTCGCGCTGACTGCGCAGGTGCCCCCACTTGCCAGTCCCTAACCCTTCCCTTAACTACATGTTAGCCACCCCTCTGGTAGGCCCAAGGGCAGGGTGCGTTGTAGGCATAAGGTAGGACATGCCCTGATGTATGTGGCATGTCTTAATAGTGAATTACAGCCATTTTCGTTTTTCACTATTGAAGGCTACCTGCTCTCCATAGGCCAGAATGGGCTGCTGGGATTACTACACGCTGCGATCCCAGTGGACTCATAGAGCATGGTAGAAAGTCATGTTTAGTATGCCTGAACTCAGAATAATAAAATACTTCTTTTAGCAAAGTTTATTTTAATATCCTGTGTTTGTAAATACTACTTTTAGAAAGTTAGTATTTACTGGCCTGACCATCTCAGTCCGCCTCTGCGCTGTGTGTGTGTTCTGTCTAGCAACAGTAGGAGCAGGGCTGGGGGGAATTCCAGGAGACAGGTTGGCTGCCAGGTGGTGGGTAGAGAGATTACACCAGGATGGGTGGGAGGAGTACACCTTGACTTTTGAATAGACCTGTGCTCTGCCACCACAATGCCGGCTCCGCCCCCTGTGGAGCGGCTGATGTCTCTGCCCTGCTGCTGAAAGAAAAGAGCAGAGCCACCACAACAAAGTGCTCCAAAACTGGACTGAGCCAGGCCCAGGCCCCCTGGCGACAAAGAACAAAGGATTTGCGCTTTAAAAGAAGGAGCCCTGCTCCTAAGAAATCAGATCCAGATTGAACCACGAAGGAACTCTGCCCGACTAGAAGGACCTGAAAGAAGCTGAAGGAGGAGTAACTTTCCCTGACCTGGGAGATTGGCCTGCAGTAGGTGCCTTGCTGAGAAAGGAGAGGAAAAGACTGAAAGAGACTTTGTACTTTGTTTTTCAACTATCTCCAAGGGCTTGGAAGAAGAGCTTGCCCCCTGAACTGAACCCCAGGACCAGTGGGTTCCCCGTGTCTCCGCTCGTCTGAGAATCGAGCCGTGTGCTTTCTCCCGCCGGAGTGCTCTGTGCACCTTCGCACCCCCTCCTAGGGCCGTGACACCCAGAAGCTTGGCCGCCTCCACTCGCCGAGAGCCCCGCTCAACCTGAGTTGCTCTGGATCCACCGGGTCTGGCCGCCCTGCTTCCCTGTCTCCTGCCTACCACTGGAGCGTGCTTGGTGCCCTCTCGCCCTCCCGCCGGATTTCTAATTGGGAAGTGAACTCAAGCCCCGGACGGCCGCCCGTACGTCGTAACGTATCCGGCCGCCCCGCTTCACCTCCCAGCCAGAGTCTGACCGTGCCGCCCCCTGAAGTGACCTCCCGCACTGTCCGTGTCGGAGGTCCTGGGCCGCACCTGTCTACTGAGAGCCGCCCGCTGATTCTCGATCCGGAGACCCTCGAGGTGTAGAACCTGCACCTCCCACCGAAGACTCGTCCAACACCCCGCACGCTCTCAGGTACAGTGAACTCCCTTTCGGACTCGGGGTCCGCAACGTTCTGATTTCCCCGCATCACTGTACCCCGGGTGCACTGCGCATCACCGTGACTGGACGAACTCGACCGAGCCTTCCGAAGCGCTCGTCATAGAATAACTTACCGTGCCTAATTATCATCTTGTGGCCCCCATTTCGCAACCGTTATCTATGGTCTTGTATATGCCTGCGTAACAAAGAATCTTTTATATAAAGTCTACGTATTTTTGATACAACTTACGCCTGGTGTCCGTTTGTGGGGGATCTTCGTGGTTTACTGTGTGTGATCATAAATGCTTAACTGACAGCGCCCTGAAGTTTAGCCCTGACTGCTCGCGCCACACTACCTATAGGGTGAGCAGGGGTTGTTCTGAAGGGGTAATTCTCTTGCCCTGAATAGAAGAAGGGACCACTGCTTGTCACAAGTACCTACCTGTGCCAACCAGAGGTTCCCCATTCTAACATGGGTGGCAGCGGTGAGGATTTCGAATTTGCATTTATGATTTACATACAGTGGATTATTGATCACCACGTAGAGCAGACCTATAACCCAGCCACAGATTGATTGACAGTTGTTGCTAAAGAAGAATCTCCACTTTAAGAAACCATGCCTAGCTCAGTCAGTGGAGGCGGAGCATCCTCTATATTCTCTGGAATTGATGACATAGATTGGGAACAGGAGGCACTGAGGAAGTGCACAAATGAAGTCTTGAAAGGATATCTCTCCAAGTACAGAATTAAACAAAGCGGATTAACAACGAAGGATCAGTACATAAAAGCGCTGAGAGCCTGGCACGAATCAAAGTTCCCAGAGAATGCACGAGAGGTGATACCCCCCGAAGGTGTTTCTGAGCCTAGCAGAGGCCTGTCACCAGAGGAAATGGCCGACAGGAGTGCTGCACGAGCACATGAAGTGGAGATGGCAAAACTGCAAATGGAAATGGAAAGACAAAGGCTGGCCATGGAGCATGAGGTAAAAATGAGGGAGTTGGATCTCAAGGCCAGGAGTTTAGACAACTCGCCCTCTGGTGGCAGCAATTTAACAGAGTCAAGGGTGCACATTCCTAAAGATGTAGTCAAAGAATATTATAAGCAGGATGATATTGGGCAATGGTTCAGGGCCTATGAAGTAGCCATGTCCTCCCACCGGGTCCCTGAGAAAGATTGGGGAGCGGGGTTGTGGGGAAGGTTCCTGAGTGAGGGGCGGGACACACTGCTGGATCTCCCCTCGGATGTCAAAACATCCTATCCACACATGAAGGAAGCCCTTATGACAAGGTATGGGTTAACTCCTGAATTGTACAGACAGAGATTTAGGGATTGCACCAAGAAACCTGGTACCACTTATGTAGAATATGTGACCTTTTTTTGCAGAGCGCTGGATGGTTGGGTGAAGGGTAGCAAAGTGAATGATTACCAAGGGCTGTTTGATTTAATTGCATGGGAGCACTTGTCTGATAATTGTTTTACTGAGCTACGCCAGCACCTGATCGATAGCAAGCTGACTAACCCTAGGAAGCTTGCTGAGGAGGCGGACCGCTGGGTCAGCACCAGGGTCCACAAGGGTCACGTGGGAGGCCCCGCCAAAGGTGTTCAGGGTCCCCAGCAGAAGAATGGTGGGGACAAGGGTAAACAGAGGGAGTTCTATAGAGGGCCCCAAAGTAATCCCCAAGGGAACCAAGGGAAAGGTTCTCAGCCACCCCCACCCCCGAAGCAGACCTGGGCCCCGACACGTAACCCTGTTCAAAGAGGGCCCCCCAGATGTTACAAGTGTAACAACCTGGGGCACTATTCCATGGATCCCAAGTGCCCCATGTATGGTAAACCAGCACCCCCTGGTGCTCCACCCCCCAAGCAGGTGGCTAGTGTAGCCTTTGGGAGGGAGGTAGATGTCCAAGGGGAGGGGGTTCCCGTACAGATGACCCTAGTCTCGTTAGGAGACAGTGAGATGGTCGCGGAGGCCCAACTGCCCCCCAATACTCAAAAGTATGGGCAGTGGGTGACCATAAATGGGAAAAGGGTGGGGGCTCTTAGAGATACAGGAGCCAGTGTGACTGCTGTCAAGCAACACCTGGTGTCTCAAGAGCAGGTTGTCCCACACGCATTCTGCCGTGTTGTCAACGCCGACAACACAGAGAGTCAGTGTCCAATGGCTCAGGTTCCCTTTGAGTGTGGGGGGGTCTCTGGTACTCTGCAAGTGGCTGTGAGAGAGGCCATGCCTGTTGATTGTCTCCTAGGTAACGATTTGGAGAGCTCCCCTTGGGAAAAGGTGGAGAAGAAAGCTCACCTGCGGATGGTGGGTTTACCTGATTGGGCGTGCGTGACCACCCGGTCGATGGCAGCCAGTAGGGGTGTTGAAGGAACCCTGGAGCCTGAGGAAGAGGCCCAGGAACCGGTCTTAGAGAGAGGGCAGAGGAGGCACGGGAATCCGGCTCCTGAAGTTCCCACGGCCCAGGAGGAGGCAGACCTTGAGGGGGATGCCCTGGAGCCTACCGGGGAACAGATAGCCGAACTGGGGGACCTGCCTGAGCTGACCCATTGGCAGCAAGAAGGAGGCCCCACCATGGAGGAATTCTGCAGGGAGCAGAAAGAGTGCCCCTCTCTAGAGGGTATGCGGCAGCAGGCTGAAGCCCAGGCCAGAGGTGATCAGTCCGGAACTCACTTGATCTACTGGGAGAACGACCTCCTATACTCAGAGCCTAAGGTTGCTGAACCTGGGTTAGCCCGTGCGCTGGTGGTACCCCAGAAGTTCAGAGCCTTCCTACTGGGGCTGGCTCACGACGTTCCATTAGCAGGGCATTTGGGGCAGGACAAGACCTTTGAAAGACTTGTCACCCACTTTTATTGGCCTCAAATGCGCAGGAGTTCTGACACTCACTGCAGGACATGCCAGACTTGCCAGGCAAGTGATAAGAGTGGAAGGAAGCTGCGGGCTCCACTCCAACCTTTCCCTGTGGTCAGTACCCCATTCCAGCGAGTGGGGATTGACATTGTGGGGCCACTGGACCCCAAGACAGCCATGGCCAACAGGTTTATCCTGGTCTTGGTGGACCATGCCACCCAGTACCCTGAAGCCATCCCTCTGAGGACAGTGACGGCCCCCGTGGTGGGACGAGCACTGATGGGAATTTTCTCACGAGTAGGATTCCCTCTAGAGGTGGTGTCTGACAGGGGGACCAATTTCATATCCAAATATATGAAATCCCTTTGGCAAGAGTGTGGTGTGACGTACAAGTTCACCACCCCTTACCATCCCCAAGGAAATGGGTTGGTTGAGCACTTCAACCGAACCCTGAAGGGCATGATTATGGGTCTCGAGGAACCCATGAGGCGTAAGTGGGACGTCCTCTTACCATGCCTTCTCTTCGCGTACCGCGAGGTACCACAAAAGTCTCTGGGGTTCAGTCCCTTTGAGCTGTTGTATGGCCACCCAGTATGAGGACCTTTTAGTCTGGTCAAGGAAGGCTGGGAGCAATCTCCCAGGAAACCTCCCCAGAATGTATACAGTTACATGCTGGCTTTGCGGAACCAGACTAGGCGTTTCAGGCAACTTGCTGAGGCAAACCTGGAAGCCATCCAGGAGGAAATGAAGCAGTGGTACGACCAGAATGCCACTCTGGTTGAGCTTCAACCTGGTCAGAAGGTGTGGGTCCTGGCCCCTGTGGAGCCTTGTGCACTCCAGGACAAGTGGACAGGACCCTTTGAGATTGTGGAGCGCAAGAGTTCTGTCACCTACTTGGTGGACTTGCGGTCTCCGAGGAACCCATTAAGGGTCCTACATGTCAATCGACTGAAGCCCCACTTGGAGAGGTCCGAAGTGGGCATGCTCTTGGCCACCGATGATGGGACGGAGGAGGAGTCTGAGCCTCTTCCTGACCTCTTGGTAGCCTCAGAGCGAGACGGGTCAGTGGATGGAGTTAAACTCTCACCCACCCTGACCCCTGAGCAACAGGATGACTGCCGCCAGCTGCTGGGGCAGTTTCCTGACCTGTTCTCCCTGGTTCCTGGTATCACAGATTGGTGCGTCCATGATGTAGATACAGGAGACAGCTTACCTGTGAAGCACAAAGCTTACAGGGTAACTGACAGGGTCAGAGCCTGCATCAAAGAGGAGGTCTCAAAGATGCTTGCTCTTGGGGTGGTTGAGTCCTCCAGCAGTCCTTGGGCCAGCCCAGTGGTCTTGGTCCCAAAGGCTGCCTCGCCGGGTGCCACACCCGAACTCCAGTTCTGTGTGGACTACAGAGGACTCAATTCGGTCACGAAGACTGACGCGCACCCCATCCCAAGAGCTGATGAGCTCATCGATCAGTTAGGGGCTGCACGGTACCTCAGCACGTTTGATCTAACGTCTGGGTACTGGCAGATCGCCTTGACCGATGGGGCCAAAGAGAGGTCCGCATTCTCCACACCAGATGGGCATTTCCAGTTCCGGGTTATGCCATTTGGGATGAAGAATGCCCCTGCCACCTTCCAGAGGTTGGTCAACCAGGTGTTGGCTGGGCTGTCCGAGTTCAGCGCAGCATACCTGGATGACATCGCAGTGTTCAGTGGCACATGGGAAGAACACCTGCGACATCTCTGGGAAGTGTTGATGGCACTGCGCAAGGCAGGCCTCACGATCAAAGCAAGCAAGTGTCAGATCGGGCAGGGTTCCGTGGTGTACTTGGGACACCAAGTAGGGAGCGGCCAGGTGGCGCCCCTACAACCCAAGATAGAAACCATCCTGGCTTGGGAGCCCCCAAAGACCCAGACGGAGGTGAGGGCCTTTTTAGGACTCACAGGGTACTACAGGAGGTTTGTCAAGGGGTATGGCAGCATCGTTGCCCCCTTGACCGAGCTGACTTTGAAAAAGCAGCCCAGAAAAGTGATATGGACTGACACCTGTCAGAAGGCCTTTGACACCCTGAAAACTGCCATGTGCACGGCGCCCGTGCTCTTGGCTCCTGACTTCTCCAAAGAGTTCCTGGAGCAGACAGATGCATCAGAGCATGGTGTAGGGGCTGTTCTCTCACAGATCACTGAGGAGGGTGTTGACCAACCCGTAGCCTTTATTAGTAGAAGGTTACTTCCCCGGGAACAAAAGTGGAGTGCGATTGAGCGAGAAGCATTTGCTGTGGTCTGGGCATTGAAGAAGCTAAGACCCTACCTGTTTGGGTCTCACTTCCGGGTTCAAACAGACCACAGGCCCCTCAGATGGTTAATGCAGATGAGGGGTGAGAATCCTAAGTTGTTGAGGTGGTCCATATCCATACAGGGGATGGATTTCACGGTGGAACATCGCCCCGGTACAAACCACGCCAACGCTGATGGTCTTTCCAGATTTTTCCGCCTTAGTGATGAGAACTCCCTGGGGTAGGGTAGTTCTCCCCACATTTCAGCTGGAGGGGACACGTGTTAGACCTGGCACCATTGGCGTGGGTCACTCTTCCATTTTTTGTCTGTGCCTCAATGTGTTTTTGTGTTGGTGTTAGCTGCTCAGGGCACTGTGCCACTGCCATCCAGTGCCACAGTGCAAGTGCTCCCTATGGTAAAATGTATTATGTGAATTGACTTCGATGTTTGGCTTATTTGGTTTACTATCAGTCCCTAGTAGAGTGCACCAGGGGTGCCAAGGGCTTGTATATCCAAATGCTGCTAGTGGGCTTGCAGCACTGGTTGTGCCACCCACAGAAGCAGCGGGGTAAAATGTGTCTAAGGTCTGCCACTGCAGAACCTGCACGCGGTCCGGTACTGTCGCGCTGACTGCGCAGGTGCCCCCACTTGCCAGTCCCTAACCCTTCCCTTAACTACATGTTAGCCACCCCTCTGGTAGGCCCAAGGGCAGGGTGCGTTGTAGGCATAAGGTAGGACATGCCCTGATGTATGTGGCATGTCATAATAGTGAATTACAGCCATTTTCGTTTTTCACTATTGAAGGCTACCTGCTCTCCATAGGCCAGAATGGGCTGCTGGGATTACTACACGCTGCGATCCCAGTGGACTCATAGAGCACGGTAGAAAGTCATGTTTAGTATGCCTGAACTCAGAATAATAAAATACTTCTTTTAGCAAAGTTTATTTTAATATCTTGTGTTTGTAAATACTACTTTTAGAAAGTTAGTATTTACTGGCCTGACCATCTCAGTCCGCCTCTGCGCTGTGTGTGTGTTCTGCCTAGCAACAGTAGGAGCAGGGGGGAATTCCAGGAGACAGGTTGGCTGCCAGGTGGTGGGTAGAGAGATTATACCAGGATGGGTGGGAGGAGTACACCTTGGCTCTTGAATAGACCTGTGCTCTGCCACCACAGTGCCGGCTCCGCCCCCTGTGGAGCGGCTGATGTCTCTGCCCTGCTGCTGAAAGAAAAGAGCAGAGCCACCACAACAAAGTGCTCCAAAACTGGACTGAGCCAGGCCCAGGCCCCCTGGCGACAAAGAACAAAGGAGTTGCGCTTTAAAAGAAGGAGCCCTTCTCCTAAGAAATCAGATCCAGATTGAACCACGAAGGAACTCTGCCCGACTAGAAGGACCTGAAAGAAGCTGAAGGAGGAGTAACTTTCCCTGACCTGGGGGATTGGCCTGCAGTAGGTGCCTTGCTGAGAAAGGAGAGGAAAAGACTGAAAGAGACTTTGTACTTTGTTTTTCAACTATCTCCAAGGGCTTGGAAGAAGAGCTTGCCCCCTGAACTGAACCCCAGGACCAGTGGGTTCCCCGTGTCTCCGCTCGTCTGAGAATCGAGCCGTGTGCTTTCTCCCGCCGGAGTGCTCTGCGCACCTTCGCACCCCCTCCTAGGGCCGTGACACCCAGAAGCTTGGCCGCCTCCACTCGCCGAGAGCCCCGCTCTACCTGAGTTGCTCTGGATCCACCGGGTCTGGCCGCCCTGCTTCCCTGTCACCTGCCTACCACTGGAGCGTGCTTGGTGCCCTCTCGCCCTCCCGCCGGATTTCTAATTGGGAAGTGAACTCAAGCCCCGGACGGGCGCCCGTACGTCGTAACGTATCCGGCCGCCCCGCTTCACCTCCCAGCCAGAGTCTGACCCCTGAAGTGACCCCCCGCACTGTCCGTGTCGGAGGCCCTGGGCCGCACCTGTCTACTGGGAGCCGCCCGCTGATTCTCGATCCGGAGACCCTCGAGGTGTAGAACCTGCACCTCCCACCGAAGACTCGTCCAACACCCCGCACGCTCTCAGGTACAGTGAACTCCCTTTCAGACTCGGGGTCCGCAACGTTCTGATTTCCCCGCATCACTGTACCCCGGGTGCATTGCGCATCACCGTGACTGGACGAACTCGACCGAGCCTTCCGAAACGCTCGTCATAGAATAACTTACCGTGCCTAATTATCATCTTGTGGTCCCCATTTCGCAACCGCTATCTATGGTCTTGTATATGCCTGCGTAACAAAGAATCTTTTATATAAAGTCTACGTATTTTTGATACAACTTACGCCTGGTGTCCATTTGTGGGGGATCTTCGTGGTTTACTGTGTGTGATCATAAATGCTTAACTGACAGCGCCCTGAAGTTTAGCCCTGACTGCTCGCGCCACACTACCTATAGGGTGAGCAGGGGTTGTTCTGAAGGGGTCATTCTCTTGCCCTGAATAGAAGAAGGGACCACTGCTTGTCACAAGTACCTACCTGTGCCAACTAGAGGTTCCCCATTCTAACATATGCTTTACATAATTAGATCTTTTTAGTAGTGTTTAGAAAGTCTTGAGCATTTGAGCGCCATCCGTTTACTATTCATTGTTTGTCTGAGACTGCAGATATGTCTTAATCTTTTAAGAAATGTACGTTTTTGTTGGGAATAATGTGCTCTTATTGAAAATCTGTTTTATGCAACAGTGTGTAATATTATGTCACATTTTTAATGCAAAGTGCATTGTAAGGAAATTAAAATCATGCAATCTAAAAAGTGGTCTTCTTTTGTAGCACCTCTATAAAGAAAGAAAATTAATTCCAGTGTGGGACAGTGTAGCTTTTTAGTGACAGGGTTTTACATTTACATTTTTATTTTCACACACTAGGGAGGATTCAAAGTTAGATGTTTGCATCAAGGACGGGCCTGAAAGGGTGAGTTTGTCAGGTGTGCTGATTAATGGTCCGAGAGCAGCACTGTTCCCATGAGGCATAGGGTCAGACTGATTTGCATATGGCCATGTCTGAACTGGGGTGGTGGAGTGAGCTAAAGAATGATGATGGATTAAACCCAGATCATTTGACTGGGGGTGAGTGTTTAATTTGCTCAAGCGCTCCGTCCATCATCCCCTATGGTATTGCTTTGTTCGCCCTAAGTTGGCAGGGTATGCCCAAACGTGGGTCCCTTGCTCACTTTGCCACTGGATTCAAGATAGCCTGGCTGACGAGGGTTATGAACCCGAAACCGGTCCCAGGATGCTTGTTTCCGGTCCAGGGAAGACATGGCTTGGCAGTTCGGGCTGGACTGTTCCAATGAGGCACAGGGTCAGAGTGATTTGCATATGGCCATGTCTGAACCGGGGTGGTGGAGTGAGCTAAAGAATGATGATGGATTAAACCCAGATCATTTGACTGGGGGTGAGTGTTTGATTTGCTCAAGTGCTCCGTCCATCATCCCCTTTGGTATCGCTTTGTATCAAGGCTGGAGCGAGGGCAGAGAGGCAGGAAATTCCAGACACTTCTGTGGGGGAAGGCTCCACAACTTTCTCTTGCTTCAAAGTGGGCACGGGGTATAAAAATGAGACCCTCAGACGCACTCTTCAGTTAATTTTTGGGCCTGCGGAAGAGCTCCCAGGACTGTCTGCTGCTGTAGCCTGCAGTGTACTTCAGAAGACTGTCTTGATGCACCAAGAAGGACTGCTTTGTTTCCTGAAGCCTGCCTGTGCCCCAGTGATCTGCCCTACTGCTCGAGACCTTACCTCCACCTTGAACTCAGAACTTCCAGGATGACTCCAAAGACTAGTTGTCCTGCCTCCTGATCAGAGCCTCAGGGACAGAAATGGATCCAACCATCTTGCACCAGCACATGGACCCTGCCTGAGTGAGTCCTGACGCTCCCACTCATTTCTCTCCGGCCCTGGACCCTTGGAAGTGGTGCTAAAGGTGCCTTGTTAGCCCAAATCCAAAACCTAGGACTTAGATTAATTTCTTTCAAAACGTGTTCTGAAAACCAAGAGGGGACCGGTATATACCTGCTCATCCCTCTGCCCATGGTGCATTACAAGTTGGCCTGACTTTACGTTACATTTCACTACGTTCTTCTCCGCAGCAGCAAATCCTGTACAGCAGCTCCTCGTGGAAGGGATATCCAGGCTCATGGAGCCATCAACGGCTACAGGGTGCAGCTTTGTCTAGCTGGAGATTTGAAAATTCCAAAAAAGAGGCTAGGGGCTAATTTATATGTTGGCAGGAAGAGAACTTCATTGCTGTGGCGACGGAGTTCCCTCCCCACCGACATAGAGGTCCCCTCACCCAATTTCATTTCGGGTGGACCATCAGTTTGACCACGGCAGAGACTAGTCTGTCTCCTCCATGGCCAAACGTCTCCAACAGTCCTGCTGAGTAAGGGCTGTTCGGAGAACTCCCGCCCATTTTAGATGGACGAACACATAGCCATTTTTCTCTGTCTTTCACCGCTAGGCAAAACCTGGTGATGAGGAACTGTAATCACTGAAAACAAAAAAGATTACTCTATGGTATAGGGCTGCATCCTGCTGACACAGCCCCGTAGCACAGAGTAAAATGTATTCACAGGAACCGCCTTTGACGGCGGTTAATACTAATACTTTTATAAATGACCACCTGCTTAGTGGCCATTTATAAACTGGGCAGGTGGCCCCGTCATGTGAATGGAGTAATTTACTTCGTCCACACTGCAGAACTATGGGCCGTCTGCCCTGATATAATTCAGGGTCTAAGTCCAAATGTAGGAATCTCCACCACAACTTCATCCAGCAGTTCCCCAAAGATGACACGTCCTCCTCTGACACTGCTTGCTTCCTTGCCCAGCTGAACTTTACCCTTTCAGGCCTTTTTCCATGAAAACGGTGTGGAGACTGGGCCCAATCCACATTGTGTATCCGAACCACACTCTATCACAGTCGGACGTAACTTTTGACTTTGCCCTAGACTCGCACAAATAGATTTGCACGGTTGGCGTTTTAATCTTTTAGGTGCTAGTTTTCACTTTAAACTTTAAAAATTCATAACTGGTTTTACTGATTAGATTTTTGTCATTTTGGTACTCTATGTTTCTAAATTGGTTTGGGAATTTTGTTGTGTTGTGTTTTCACTTTATTACTGTTTGTGTGTTACAACAATGCTTTCTTTATTGCCTCTAAGTTAAGCCTGATTGCTTTTGTTCCAAGCTACCAGCAGGTTAAGCACAGGTTAATTTAGTGACTTTTTGTGGTTCACCCTGAAGAGGCTTTTGGCTGTTGCTTGACCAGGGTTCCACCCCCTCATCCAACAACCCAGTTTCCCACAAAGAGGAAAAGATATGTTAAACATCCATTTAACTTTATTATTCATTTATGAAAGTTAAATACCCTGCAAAAGAATTCAACACTGTAAATTATGGGAAATAATTCACAGTTAGACTTCTTTTCTGTGAAATATTAGCTTCAAAACCACTGGCAAACACTCAATAAGAAGGTTTAGCCATGTGAAATAAATATACACACACACATGAATGCACGCACTTGCACTCACGCACACGCACGCTCACACATACACACACATCTAATACACTTACCATAAATGATGCAAAGAAAAGGCAATCCTGATGCAAACTGCTGATGTAAACTTACTCCCGATTTATTTACTGTGATGTCATGTCTCCCAATGTAATTGATCATGGAATACCGACTTACAGTCTCCTTAGCCCTGGAACCTATTGTATTAGAAAGTGCCATATTCACAAACGTTTGTCTGGTCTATGAGCAAGGGAGCCGGATTCCCTGGCACAAGTTCTGATGGTTAAGGCTGACATCCAGGTGCTCAGAGACTGCTCCCTAACTGTGAAAAGAGGGGCTTGCAATTGATCTATTTGTCTCTTTTATTGAACACAATGCGTGATTTCGCAAAGTGTTCCCCGCTGCGGAAATTGAGACACTCCGGTTTCTCTCACCATTCATTCTGCATGTTGGGCGATGAGATTAATATGCAATTAGGCCATAAAATAAAAAAAAGATTGCACCAAATTTTAACCTTAAAAACTTGAATTCTGAGTCTAACTTGAATTTTGAAAAACTTTTTTTGACCCACCCAGGGCCTCTGGAAATCTACATTCAACCCAGAGAACACAAAGTCTGACATTTTCCACAAGCATGACGGGCAAACTTGCCAAACCCCAACCATGTACCAGGAGAGTCAGTTTCGCTATGGCACATTTGCAGATGACAAGGTTCAGGTGCTGGAGCTGCCCTACAAGGGCGATGACATTACCATGGTGCTGGTGCTGCCATATCATGACATGCAGCTGTCCAACGTAGAGCGGCACTTGACGGTCGACAAGCTGGATGGTTGGCTGGGAGCCATGAATGAGGTCACACTGTCTCTCTACATGCCACGTTTTCGCATTGAGGACAGCTTTAGCCTGAAGGAAAAGCTACAGCAGATGGGCTTGGTGGATCTCTTTAACCCAGAAGCGGCCAGGCTGCCAGGTGAGTGTGGCGCACAATGGTACTGCTCTTTAAATGTCCTGTCGAACAAGAGTGTGGCCCTCCCCGTTAGCCGCACTTATGGGTTAGCAGTAGTTGAGACGAATGCATTTATTGTTCTCTTGGCTGTCCTAGCAGAAAGAACTTTCTAACCTAAGAAAAAAGATCCCTAGATGTTCCCATCTTCTTGTCCAACTGGTAGGCAATAGGATTTGCTGGGCATGGTGTCAGTGTCTGAGAAGCCTCCGGTCTCAGTGTCCGTCCATACTAAACAGGCACTTGTGACCCTGGATTTTGGTTCCTCATCAGATCATAGGGGCATATTATCAAGAACGGCGGTAAAATTATCGCTGCTTTAGCGGCAGAAAACTGCAGCTAAAGTGGCGATAATGGGCTTGGTAATATGCCGCAGAGAATTCCCATAGAAGCCAATGTTGACACCAGAACATGGACTTCTATTGGAATTCTCTGCGGCATATTATCAAGCCCATTAACGCCGCTTTAGCGTCAGTTTTCTGCCCCTAAAGAGGCGATAATTTTAACGCTGTGCTTGATAATATGCCCCATAGTTTGGCATTGTTTGAGGTCTCTGCGGGGAATCCTTGGGGCTAAGAGAGTTTTTACAGGTCTGCTTCTCTTCTGTTTTCTACGTCTAAGATCGTCAAGTGAAAACAGAAGGAATATAAGGTGACAGGTCCAGAGAGTGCCACAGCTTGGATATAACATATTTCTGCATGATCTGCCCTACACAGTTCTGGCTGTAGTATACATAAAGGGTAAGAGTGGGATATAAAAACTGACAAACTTTCTGGTCATGTTGTCTGCAGTGGTTAGATAGACGTATAACTTTTGATGAGTGATCCTGCAGCAGAATTTATGTATAGACCTAAGCACGTGCCGGGACCTTGGATAATGTCACCAGTTGTTACTACCAACAGGAAAAACAGTTTCACCATGTCTGACATTGATGACAGAACAGCAGGGTGGTAGTCTTGTACCCTTGCGGTCCCTGACATACGAAAATGAAGAATTATAGGGTAAATAGACTTAACTAAACTGGCAGAAGCACTGATCACCAGAGCAGAGATCTGTGTTTCTGGTGGTGGTAACATTAGTTGTCAACTGGAAATGAGAACATATGTACTACCACATTCGAACTTAGGAACTGCATCGAAACTAAGCGGCAAGGCAATGTCCAGCCGGATGAAAAGGAAATCGCCATTTGCACATGTCACATATATTATTTAAAGTTATGTTATTAGCATTTTAATGGTGTGCAGATGCCACTGATAGGACATGGAGAGGGCTTTGGATAGTCCATGGATGATTTTTAAGGCAGTTGTGAAGTTTACATTTCATATCGCAGCCATGTTTGGCAAGTGAAATGGTGCCCTGAGTATTATAATCCTAAAATGCTGAATTGCAGTATGCCCACTGTTTAGTACCTTCAGAATGTTGTAGGTAGTATGTCTGCTGTTCAAATGCAATGAGCTATCTGATGTGAAGCAATACAATATTGAGCTGGGGGATTACAATGTCCCCATGTGAAATGGCTTCTGTAAACAGTATGGCCTTTGATCACTTGATCACATCACCCAGCCAGCATGCTTGCTTTTATTTATGGAAATTAAATGCTGATTCTGCTCTTGTTTTGTAGGTATAATTTCAGGTGGCCGTACAGATCTCTACGTCTCTGATGCTTTTCACAAAGCATTCCTCGAGGTGAGTGTCTGATTGTGGCCTGTGTTCTTCTGTTGTATTTTTGTAGCTAGGAAGACACAGGCATCCTTTGTGGAGGATCTTTTCAGTGTGGGGCACAGAACAATCAATAAGCCCCGAAAGTCATTTTCTCACACATTGAAAGCGCGAACATGTTTCACAATATTGTGTTGGGCAATGCAGTTCAATGGAATGCCAGTGACAGAACCGACTCGACAAGATGGTCTTCAGGACTACAGGTGCTCAAACATAGTATGATCTATTAGCCAGTCTTTTCTGATAGATTCTTCTAACCATAGATTCAGGGCGTAGCTTGGTCATTAAGAGTAGGGGGTGTAAGCCTCAGATTTTCCGACAATCACACTGGCGTATCATGTAACTCATTATGGGGCATATCAGCAACAACCGGCGATAATTATCGCTAAGCGCACTTAGCACTAGGATAATTATCGCCAGCTAGCGTGGATTTTTATCGCTGAGATAGCGTGCTATTAGCAACGCTTATCTCAAAAGCGATAAAAATCCTCTCGCTAACTGCCTAACATGAGGTTATCGCTGGAAACCCTGAGATAATCTCACGCAATGTGGCGTTAGCTTGATGATAGGGACTCACAAACTTAGCCATGATATCCACCTTCCATATGATATCATGGCTAAGTCAGTCCTGAAGCAGGCATAAGGAAAGTAGCGATAACAGGGGTTATCGCTACTTTTCTTGCTGCTATGCTTCATAGCGTGGGGCTTGATGATAGGAGAAATGTTGCTTAGCGACATCTCTCCTGTCATGTCAGGTCAGGAACATCCACTTTGCATCTCATTAGAGATGCAAAGCTGGGCGTTAGGAATTCCTACGCTAACGCAAGTTTTCACGCATTAGCGTGAGCTTGCTACTTAGGCGATAAAATTATCGCCGCTTTTCGTCCGAAAACGGCTGCAAAAGCGATGATAATTCTATCGCCTCGCCTTGCTGATATGCCCCTATATTAGAAGCAGCACATGAGGTGGGCTTAAGGGATAATTGAAAGGGAAAGGAGTGCGGATTGTTAAGGGTACTTAAAACACAGTATTTTGTAAAATAACCATATTTTAAGACCCTCAACACAGAGATGAGAGTGTCTGTGTGTGTGTTTCTGTGTGTTTCTGTCTGAGTGAGTATTTAAAAAACGCAGGTGAAATCCAATAGAGACCTTAGCATACCCGACTGAAAGCTCCTGTACCCAACTATCCATTAATGAATGCATTTAATAGAGAGGTGTAACACCCCAAACACCTCCCCCTGAAGCTACGCCCCTGCATAGATTCCAAAAGTTGTAAATAATTCCCAGCTGTTAGAAAGGATACATTAACTTGAAAACAGTACTCCTGAGCAAGTGCCGGTAGGTGGTGTGTGGGTCTGCACCAACATCCTTCTGCTCTGGAAGTGATGAACAGAACTGGATATAATCACCAATCATGCACTCTGATGGCAGTTCCTTTCTTTCCATGGCTTCAGGCCTGGATCCGGTACTACTTCTTAGTATTTTTAATATTTGTTTGCAAACCTTTTCCAGTGTGTAAGAAAAAATGTCACCTCCTAAGACAACAGAGTCCAAGCCATGCAGGGACTGTTGAAATGAGAAGTTTGTGACAGACTATCACAAGGTTTTCCCATCGTCCTTTGGGCCAGAAGGAACACGATTCCCAGACCTGTGATGAGCGCGCCCAGTTGAATTCAAAGGCCGTACACAACTGCAAGGAAATGTTTTATGTTGGCAAATATTGGAAGACATCACGTCATGACTGATCAAGGTTTAAAGACAAGTCCCATTCCTGCTCCCGAATTTGTTCCTGTGACAGATCTTCATTGCAGTCAAAATCTTCAGGTAATTCCAAGAAGAAGCATGAGAAACCTAAGTGGGAATCTGCCCCTTCCTGCCACTACTAAACTTCAGAGAAGGTGCGAGGACATCAACATGCCACTCGTTCTAGCTCTCCATCTCCATTAGAGTCAATGCCAAGCATAGTTCCGATGCACCCCGAATTTCTGGGTCTATAGTTCACAACACAGCAAATGGAGGTCTTTATGGAGGTCACACAACACATATTTGGCATTTTACTGGTTCCCTCTGATGTGCCTTTGGGCCTCAAGGATCCACAGGCACCTCCAGTCAGATGTCCGCTTGCAGATCCAATCTCGGCGCCATCTGTGCCCCTTGAACCCACTTTAGGCTCAGCAATGATTTCAGTCTGCCACAACCAGCTCAATTGGTTCCCTTAGCATCAAAGCTGATCCCGGTGCGCCTGATGCCATAGGATGATTCACAACCAATTATGCTGACTGATTCATTGCAGAATCTACTTCAACCTTGACTGGGGCAGCACCTTGATCCCACCGGAGGGCAGGCAGCCATCAACTCTTCAAATTCTAATACCTTGCCTTTATCACGCAGTAGGGCTTTCACTCTACATTGATTTTTCAGCACTGGCTCGGTCAATGACAATTTTGATGAAGGGGATTATTTTTTCCCTTAATATGATGAGGAAATTTGGTATGAGATGGTAACAAGATGGCAGTGGCTTGGATACTTCTCCAGTTACTGGCCTTGTTTCTCCTCCCAGCCCTGCCACCAAAGAAAGAGCATCCTTGGCTTATTTAGAGTGCACAGAAATACTGTACCCTAAAACTGCCTACTATGAAGGTGAAAGCAAATGTTCTCCAGTCTTATCAAGCACTTACAAAACCTCTATTACTATTTAACTAAGCCCTCACAAGTACCCTCCTGCGCACTTGGGTGAAACCATGTTTGGGACCACCAATCAATAGACAGGCCACTCTGGTCATCGACCAGCACCAGGCAACTCTGACTTTCTTACACAACAACTCATGCCATTGAGCTTAGTGGAGCGGGTGTTCACCAGTAGGGTAAGTAACAATGCCTTCCCCACCGCCCCACCTGATTCTTAGACTAAACGGATAGGGACATTTGGCAAGTGCATCTTCTTCTTCATTAACCTTGTTATGCGATTGTTAAACACCAGCTCTTCTTGACCACTACTCTCATTTCCTAGGGGGCATGGTGGCTTAAGCTTTACCAGCAGTTTGGATGACCTCTGGGCATCCCTGACCCAACCTATATAAGATGACAGCAGTGTAGCAAAGTTTATAATCCTCTGTGGCTTGGACACTGCCAACTGCCATGGTAGGGTGATTGGCAAGAATGTTGGGCTTCAGTGCCATGCATAGATGAGGTCTACTGGCTCCTCATGGGATGTCAGGCATCCCTTATGGATATGTCACTCAACGGCTGTCGCCTTTTTGGTGAGTACTCAGTCCTAGAATGTTTTAAGGATAGCAGGGCCACAGCATGTGTCTTGGTACTGTCTTCCCCTCCAGACAGTTCTAGCAAAATGTTTGCCCCCTCTGGGTCTATGATAGGGGTTTCCCATACTGCCAATGCCAGCCCCCAGCCCAATAGCCTCCCAGCTATTTGTGGCGCACATAGATAAATCAGGGCATCAGGGACAACTGGTAGATTTATCTACCAGCTGTTACCCCTACAAAACCTGTTTAGTGTGCCCTTTGCTGCACACATTCACCCTGTCAGGTGCAGGATTCGACATTTCTTCCAAAGGTGGTAAGCCATTATGTCAGACAATTGGGTCCTCCAAATTGTGAATCAGGCTACATCCTCCCTTTTGTTTCTACCCCCACACCTTCCACTACCATTAGGCTGACAGAGGACCACATGCCCAACAAGCAGCAGGATTTACAGACCCTTCTGGCCATAAGAGCCATCAAGACGTTTTCAGCCTCAAAAGTAGGAATTGTTTGTTACTCCCACCACTTCCTTACACCTAAGAAGGATGTAAACCTTTGTACTATCTTAGATCTTTGTCTTCTCAGCACTGTCCTGTAGCAGGACAAATTCAAGGTGCTTACGCTATTCCAGGTTCTGTCTGCTCTAGACCCCAGAGACTAGATGGTGACCTTGAACCTGCACAACATTTATTTCCATATACCCATTCTGCAGTCACACAGGCCCTACCTGCGGTTCACAGTGGGTCAGGAGCATTGTTCAATTTGCAGTGCTACCTTTTGGTTGCACCAGTGCCCCTTGAGTGTTCAGGAAAGTGATGCCAGTGTAGCAACACACCTTCTGAGGCTGCGTATACCAGTCTTCCCCTAACTCGGCGACTAGTTGTTGAAGATGAGCTTGCCCCATGCTGTTGTCAATCACCTCCAGACGAAGGTAAGCCTCCTAACATTGTGTTGGAGTTCACTAGCAAACTGACTCCTTAGCAGACTCTCCTGTACATCAGAGCTATTCGTTAGACGCAACAGTTTTGTGCCCTTCTCCCGGAGCGGAGATTCCAGGACATTCAGGCAAGGATCCTGATGTTTCAGCCTCTGTTCTGGATCTCAGAGCAGATGACTCCGAGGCTGCTAGGATTGCTGGCCTTCGGCATCCTGCTAGTGATACGTGCCAGATGGTGTATGTAGGCTCTACAGTGGGATATAAAGTTCCAGTGGGTCAGCATCAGGGTAACTAGATTTCAGAGGAGACTGCAGAAGATTTGCAGTGGTGGCTGCCAGAACTAGATTGGGGCAGTGGCGGACCCCTCTCCTTACCCCACCCAGATTTGACAGTGGTGACGGATGCATCACTTCTCGGTTGGGGAGGCCATCAATAACTTTTTGAGGTACTGAGGTCGTGGAGGAAAGGCCAAGTTCAGTGAGCAGCAATTTGCATGCTCAATTGCTGGGAAGATTCACAGACAGAAAGTCTAAAAGAAAAGCGACCCGCAAAAGGAGTTGAGTGTTGCTCACATAAGATATTGTAGGCAAGCAAAGCAATTTGGGTAGTCACAGATTAGGGCGCTACAAATGAAGGAAGAAATCATGACACAAAAGCTAAAAACAAAGCAGTCAAACCATAAATAACATCTTCATTCATTGCAACGAGACAAACAAATCTGTTTCTGATGGTCATTTCAAGGTGGTTAGAGGTTTTTGAGATGGTGAAAGTATACATTTTAAGGCCCAGTTCCATCTTTTCCCGAGGGTTATTTCACTAGAGTGTGTGCAATGCTAAGGTTGCAGTGTTATATAGGTGAATGTGCTTGAGATTATACACTTGTCTGTCTATATGAACCACTGGCACACACCAATTCACATAATGTTTATCTCCATTTTGTTTGGCAGGTGAACGAAGAGGGCAGCGAGGCAGCGGCTGCCACGTCTATAATGTTCGCCGGACGCTCCTTGAACTTGAACAGGGTGGTCTTCAAAGCCAACAGGCCATTCTTGGTCTTCATCAGAGAAGTTGCCATCAATGCCGTTATCTTCATGGGCAGAGTATCTGACCCTTCTACAAAGTGATCTTACCTATGCAGAAGCCTCTGGCCATTTGCACCTCTCCCCATAGTCCGAGCTTCCTAAAACAATTATTTTAACCTTTTATAGTTAAAGGCATATTTCCATTCTAGATTCATCATAAGAACACCCCTCCACCCCCAACTGTTTTAAATGCATCTCACAGTAACAGAGATTCACCTTCTCTGCCCACCATGAAGAATGGATATTCCAGGGAATGCTTTAAACTCTTCACTCTGCAGTTCACGGCCACTCTTTTCTGTCCACAATAACCAATGGGCATCAAATCAGTGCCTTCAAATATTTTCTTCTTCCCCATTGATCAAAAGACTAGGGCGATCAACGAGCGTCTTCACCTCTTCCTGTTGCAATTCCTACTTCATTGCTTTGATACTTCAAAGACTGGAGAGATCACCCATTGCCTCAAACTCTTTCTACACTAAATCGTATCCTTGTCTCTGTTGATATCAAACACTATTACAACTCTTTCTCGCATGGATTGATTTTCCAGAGGTCTGCTACCATGGACCAAGTAACAAATGACTCTAGTTCTTCTCTTGAGCATAGATTCCCCTTCTTCATTGGTCTAGAAATTTGAAACAAGTGACCAATGCTTTTAATTATGCTGTCAGCCATAGGTTCCCATTCCCATTGATCCACTATCCTGGACTGACTAACAAATACTTTAAATTATTTCTACACCAATAGGTTTCCTTCCTTTCCATTATCTTAGACCAGCCACTTAACATTGTACGTTTTTCTCTCAGCAATTTAATTAACACTTTTCTATTGAGTTTGGAAAGTTGGCCAACCAATGCCTTAAATTCCTCCCTCAACAATATAGATTCTAATTCTCCACTGCATTGATCAAGTGGACTGGACAAACTAACCAGTGCCTCAAATTCTTGCTCGATCAATACAGATGCCCCTTGTCCAGTGATCATACAGGCTGAATTACACAACCAATGCTTGCACTTTTCATATTGCAACACAGATTGCCTAGATTCATCCATCATTAAAACCAGTTTTCCTAGGAATGCCTAAAAACTATTCATGTGACATCAAGCACTTCTCTTCTAAACCCACCACAAAGAATGGGTTGTACAAATAATGTCCATTTTCCTCTGTAACAGAACATCTAACAATCTTCTTACTTCAAACCAAGATATTTTATTTTTAAACTGCATAGTGGTAGCCATCAGCCAATGCCTTAAGCCATTTGCACCCCACGGCATATTCCAATCCAGGGCTGGACTGGCTGTAGCGGGAACCTGGCGTTTCCCCTGTGGGCCGCCAGGATGGGGGCTGGTATCGGACCCCTGTGGGGCCGTTTGTGTTACCGGGTGCCGGTTTTGCAGCATAGCTGCAATATCGGCTCCCTGTAAAAAAAAGCAGCTGCAGTGTTTTCACGCACCCCCTATCTTCCCCCTCCCGGCGGCCGGTCCAACTCAATTGCCAGGGCCAGTTGGTGTTCCCAGTCCGGCCCTGTTCCCATCTGTGATCCGAAGGTGGTAATATGGTATGCCTATATGGTGTGCCTATATGGTACGCCAACAATGGCTTCCTTAAGACTAATGCCATGAGGACCAAAAAAGGGAGCAGCTTATCTCTTGATTGGAAGGAATGTATCTCATGTAATAAAAAATCTGTAAGAGACTCTCAACAAATAATGTGTACGCATTTCTTTTTTGTCTCATCAGTTGTGTCATGGCAGGCAAGTGATTCCAGATTAGTTGTCTTAAATGTGGGAAGCATCAGCCTCAAATGACCCTTCCTTACCAATGGCATTATTTTACTCAAATAATGGTATTTGCAAACAAGCCCTGACTCACCACAGGAGCTATAGCAACAAGTGAGCCAACCATTTCTAAACAGAGAGGAGTAAACATCACAAAGAAACTGTGTTAAATATAGTTAATTTTTACAGATGATTTTTCTGAATTTAGTGGCAAAAAATACATTAGTTTTAGGGATAGCCCTGACTGGAATCTTTTGAAATAAGCTAATACTTTAAAGCCTCTTATAATACCTCATCATTTTATTACTTTATTACTCCAAAGATGGAGCCCATGGATGCAGAGTAGAGAAATGGCAACTGTTGTTTGCGTTTTGCCCAGCTGATATAAATCTACTCATGCTACATGCATTAGGATCAATACGTTCTAAGGGCCTATTTATGAGAAGGTCAAGCAGCACAACGCAGCGCAGCAAGTCACCTTGCTGCGCTGCACTGCGAGAAAGGGAAAGGGCAGGAATGTACTGTATTTAAGGCAATCCAGAGCTTTCCTGTCCTTTCCCTTGTGCTGGCGCCACCTAGGGAGGCTAGCGCCAGTGCAGGCACCCTTGTGCAAGGGTGCCTGCGTTACAGGCAGGATTGTTTTTGTGCAGGAATAACAATACCGAGAGGCATATTCAGCTTTCTATGTGTGCTGCAGAATGCAGCACACATAGAAAGAGGAAGCATTGAGGAGAAATAAAGGTAGTTCACCTTGTTACGCCTCACCTGAGGAGGTGTATCTATCTGGTGCATTCCGAGGTCTTTCAGTTCTGCTAAATCTGGGAATGAGTCAAAAACCATGCAACGCCCATGGAAAACACTCCCGGGGCAGAGGAAGGCAACACAGCGATTTGCGATTCGTTGCCATACTCCAAATTTATGGAGCCATGCAGGGCCATGCAAAGTGGCCTTGCGTAGCATCGCAAATTACATGTAAGGTTTGCGTCACTCTTGTACCACGTTGCGTGGTGTAAGAGCGACTCAAACCAACACACAAATAGGCCCCTGAATGATGTGTCACAAGCCATAGGGTCTATCATTGCTGCTCGACCAGGGAGCAAAGATCAGTATTTTGGTACCAAAAAAAAATGCCATTAGCCTTACTGTCCTGCTCTCCCTGCCTCCGCTACTCTCTCCCTCTCTCTAAACAGCACTTCCCAATATTTGTTATCCATATTTTTACTCCCTTCTATCAGTGATATTATTTGCTGTCCTGCTATGCTGCCTTTTTTTTCTTTAAACCCCTTCTGTCTTCCTCTCTCACACTTTTTCTTTCATTCCTTAGTGACTCATGCTCTATGGCATCATGCAAAATATTAAACATCCCAAAAACTGGAAGACTAGTTTGCTAGCCAGTCTGTATTTTATTTCGGTCATTCCAGTATTACCGTTGCTGATTCTGCCAGTTTTGCGGCTTGTTGAGGGCCCGAAGACATCTTCTTTTAAGTCAACACACACAGGGGGATATTTACAATAAAATGTCAGAGTGCTGTGTTACTCCAAAATTGGTAACACTGCGCTCTGACATTTTTTTAATGCAGGGATGCATCATATTCACGATACAGCTCACTCCTGTGTTTCCCTTTGCGCTGGTGCTAAAAGCGATTTGCTGTTTCTATGGGGGTATTACATTGAAAGAAGTAGGGGTCCCTTGCAGCAAATAGGCTTGCCAAGAGCAGGGAATGTAACAATAAATGTAAAAAAATATCTTGGACAAGTGAATATGAAACCTGATTAAGGGCACAGAAACAATAACACAGCAAGAATGCCTTATGATAACAGCAATGAGAAAGTATATTTACTCAAAAAGGAAAAGTGTAGCTAAAAGCTCAATACTTAACAATGAAGATAAGTACAAATTGTAAATAACATACATTTTAACCAACAGACATACTCATACATATATACATCCAGTCCTCATCCTTCTAAATATGTAATCAGAAAACAGATTATTTGATCATTTATGATACAAAATTCTGCCAAATATTTCAATATATAATAATGATAGCAAATGATGTACATTTTAGTGGCCCAAAGAACAAAGTTGCGCAGGACAATGGTATTTTTAAGTGATGCACGGCAATGATATTCTCACAATATGATGTATACCTGGTCTTAGTTTTTGGTGCTGCCCCATCCTTGTAAATATGGCCAGCGTAAAAAAACAATGGGTGTTGCGGCAGAACGCCCACTGCAACACCCATTGCATGCCCCTTTTACGCTAAGTGAAGCATGAAAAGGGGCCTTATTTACAAGGGGTTGTTAAGCCACTTTAACGCCGCCTTGTAAATAAGAAGGGGATATCGCCACCAAAACGTCACTTAAAGTGACATTCTTGTGACAAGATTTCCTTGTAAATATGCCCCCAGATTCTTCTCCCAACCACTGTAGTGCGCTCCCTCATCACTTACACTAAACTCTGCTTGACTGTTCCAAGCTTCCTAGCAACCACGCCCACTGCAGTGATCATCACAGCTTAGTAGCCTGCAATAAAGGAGGTCCAACATGGGCACAGTCGAATAAGATTTGTAAGTGGAAGGCAGGAGCGGCCTGTGCAGATAAGAGTGGCGATGGGAGGTGAGTCTACAGTCGGCGACGAGTTTAATAAAAAAAAAAAAAAAGAAAACAACTTACTTTGTGCACGCCGCATCGCCGAGTCGGCAATGTGGCTAGCGCAAGGTAAGTGGTTTTCTTTTTAACATTTTTTACTTTACCTCGTCATTGTCTGTCGACTCCCACCCACCCCGGCCCACTGCTCTTAGCTGCACAGGCAGCTCCTGGTGAAAGACCTACTATAGCTGGAGCAGGTAATCATAGTAAGTTTATAGCATATATTTTGCTAAAAATACTGCGCCCTGGATAATACCGAGCTACTGATGACATTAAGTCCTTGATAATACTGAGACACTGACGATGCTGAACTATCGTTCATGCTCAGTTGCAGTCGATACTTAGCAACAAATAATACTGAGCCACTGATGATTCTGAGCCATTGATAATACTGAGCACCTGGTAATACTGAGCCACTGTCAATAGTGAGCTATTGAGGATACTAAGCCACTGAAGGTAATGTGCCACTATTTATACTCAGCCCCTGTTGACACTCCAATATTAATTAGTACAGAGATAATAATTAATATTCTATTATAGTACTTCTATGTAGAAATAATAACTAATAATAATCTTATTCATTATACGAATAGTACTAAGCTGTTTATAGTGAGGCACAGATGATACTGTACCATTGAAGATATTGAGGAACAGATGACGCACTCAGTGATAACAATGAGCAATGGATAAAACTAAGTCACTGCTTATCATCATCATCATCGAATAAGCTTTATTCGATTTATGCATAAAAAAACATAAAAGCGTACAATTTAAAAACACATATACAGTACATAATTAAGGTTGATTGCAAGATATTCAATTATATAGGATTGGATTAAAAAGCAATTAATACAATTCCAACCTGTATGCTTTACGCAATTCATATATAGATAGATTTTCTGCATTTGATTGTGCTTTTTAAGAATAAGGCAATTGATCTCGAGAAACATTCATTTTCTAAAAGTTGCAGTGCTAAAAATGCTGGTAGACATTGTCTCAGACCCCACAGTTTTAAAATAGGTAAAATCCAACTCCTCCTTTGTGTAATGTAAAATTTGCAGAATAAAATTACATGCATTGATGACTACTGAGACGTTTCGTCACATGGACAATAACTCAGTATTTTTGACCAGTCATTTATTGTGGGGAAGCTTACCAATCGATGAAAGATACCAAGTCTAAGGCAGGTCAGTACAAATCTATCGTAGCCACTCGGTATAATAAATAGATAAGGCTGAATATCGGGAGTACTTAGGATCATTTGATTAGATTTTACCAATGATCGTGATGCCTCAGCAGCACATCTGATTGCCTACAAATGTGACGTACAATATCTTTTAAAAAACTTTCTGGAGATGGAACACATAGAGACTGGGTTGCCGTAGTATTCGGGACGGCCCAGATCAGTCATAAAATCTTTTAAATATTTTAACCAGGGAATCTCTAGTACTCAATCAAGTTTAAGGCTATCTTTTATAATGTTGCTGTTGAAATAAGTTTTTATTGAGGTCCAGATCCGGTGCCATAAGAGAACTGGTTGGGCTTTTAATTAGGTCTGAAATGTACGGGATTCCTAATTCTGTATGGCATATATGAGTTGAAGTGCTACATGGAACTACCAGCAGAAATTTTAAAAATGGGTTCTCAACCTGCTGGATAGGTTTTACATCACAGTATCCCCACACGCCGGCACCATATATGGCCATGCTGACACATTTGGCTCGATAGATGTGCAGCATCTCAACGGGGTTCTTCTTCCTAATTTCTTCGCAAAATTAACTAGAGCTGCCGTGGTTTTCATAAAAAGTAGTTTTCTAGTCTTGACAGCCTGGCACCATGATCCCTTGTTGTCGAATAATATGCCTAAGTAGGGGTATGTGGTAGTAGTTTCCACCTTTGTACTGTCAATAAACATGTCCCTACATTTTGCACTGCCTTTCCTGCATTTCATTATGAAAGTTTTTGTGGTGTTCACTCTCAGACCCAGGTTTTTCATATACTCAGTAGAGTTAGTGAGTGCCCATTGGAGACCCAGTTGCGTTCGGGCATTAGTACTGTGTCGTCCACGTAGAGAAAGGCAGGTAGAGGGCGGTTATTTATTTGTGGCATGTACTGACACTTCTCTACCATAGTTTGCCCCAAACCATTATTGTAGAGTGTGAATGAAAAAGGTGCCAGGACACAGCCCTGTCTAACCCCCTTCTCCACGTTGAGCAACGCAGTACATTCACCCTTGGCTCCATACATGACCCTAGCTTTCGCGTTACTATACAGCTGCCTGAGAAGTGTATTAGTGGAGCTTCCACCCCCATATCGGCTAGAATGTTCCATAATTTACCATGGACTACACAGTCGAAGGCTGCTGTAAGGTCTACGAACACCAAATATAATCTTCCCTTTTTTGACAACGGGTACTTTCCCAGTAAGATATTAAGGTTTAGTCCTTGTTCAACTGTGCCCAAGCCCTCGCGGAATCCAAACTGTAAATCTGATAAAACATTATTATCTTCCGCCCAATCCTGGAGCCGGTTGAGCACTATTCGCCCAGCCACTTTAACCAAGGAGTCCAGCAGTGATATTGGGCGGTAACATGCTGAATTCTGTAGGTCACCTTTTTTGTATATTGGGACCACAATTGATTCCGACCACGTCTTTATGAATCCAGTTGAACAGCAGGCTGCTAAGACCTGCGTTAAGAGTGGGCCCCCATAAATCTAGATTGGATTTAAAAAGATCTATTGGTACTCAGTCCGGGCCGGGTACCTTTCCTCCTTTGCTAGCTTTTATAGCACGGTTTACCTCATCTAGGGTAAAGACTAGGGCTATGGGGTAGGTTGCCGGAGGGATTGTTCCACTCGCCACCCGTAGTCGCTGCTTATAGTGAGGCACTGATGATGCCGAGCCACTGAAGATACTCAGGCCCTGATGATGATGTCGAGTCATTGACAGTACTGAGACACTACTCATGGTCTGCCACTATGACACTGAGCCTCTGATTATACTGAGACCCTTATGATAGCAGAGCACTCATGGCACTATGGCCCACCCTCATGAAGCTGGGTCACTGCTGATACCGGGCCATTGAGGCTCAGCTGATGATGATTCTCAACCACAGAAAATCTGCTGCAAAACCCAGGAGACGGCAGCACTTTAAACATACGTTTTCAGCACTAATGAGAATTAACCCCCGTCACAATAATACTCATGCTCTTGGATTGTGGTTGTAAGTGACGATATTTTCTGTTGATTTATTAATTTTTGACACTATGGTATAGCCGTGTGTATCCTGCAGGGTACAGGTTCCATTTTCAGTTTGAGAGCTAATGGGGAAATTGTGCGATCAGCAGCGTGCAACTTACAGGTCGTGACTTACGTCCCAGCAGGTTCGTCCCAGCCTTTCATCCTTCCCAGATGGACAAAATGAGTTAGGTAATAGGAGCTAGTGTTAAATTTACGGGCAGTGCGGTGCGTTGAAAATGCAATCGTTTGCTCCTTTTTCAAGGTGTCGTTTTTATTTAAACGGTGAATGGTTTTGACAAATAGAACAACCCCAAAGTTCTAATTTTAGCCTAGTTCCCCAGCAAGAACCCCAGTTGTTTCACAAAAGTTCGGTCTGAATAAAAAATAAATCGAAAGTATCAGAGTCTTGCATTAAATGAAGTGTTAATTATTTAGAGTGAAAACCCTAAATGTTTGATTACAATGTCGTCTCTAATCTTTTTTTTTTTTTTTACCAGCGAGTGAGACCAGAAGCACCTTAAAACGATTATGTGTTGCTCCTTTTCTGTCAAAAAAAATATTTTCTGGAAAACTGACCCTGTTTGTAAAATATAGCAATTGGAACCGGACTCTCCCAGGTGGAGCAGTGATGTTGTGCTCAAAGAAGTAAATATGTGAGGGATGTGATAGCATTTACCTAATAACCTCTCTGGGGCTCATTTATGAGGTTTTGACGTAGGGCAGTGCCGCAGGCCTTCCTGCTGCGCTGCCCTATGGCAAAAGAAAAGGGCAGCAATGGTCCATATCTCTCAGATATGGTGCATTGCTGTCCTTTTCCCCTGGTGCAAGGATGCCTGCGTTGGTGGGATGATTGTTTTTGTGCAGGAAGGGAAACCTTCACAAGAGGCTTTTTCCTCTTTGTGGATTCTGCAGCACATGCGGAAAATGGAAAAATGAGGAAAAATAAAGATATTTCTCCTTGTTGTGCCTCCCTTACCTGGAGAGGCGTACGTTTTAGGCGCTGCCTCAGAGTCCTGAGATCAGGTACAACTGGGGCAGTGTCAAAAAGCCATGGATATTGCTGGGAACGCCCCCAGGAACACCCATTGCACGCCCCTTTAATGTAGGAAACTGCGTTAAAGGGAACGATGTTTACGAGGTAGCATTAAGCCAAAAAAAGGGGCTTAGTGCTGCCTTGTAAAACATGGAGTAGGCTCCTGCACCATGGAACGTCACAAAAAGTGATGTTCTGGCAGCAAGGGGCCTAATAAATGAGGCCCTCTGTCTTTAGCATATTTCAAGTATTCAGGGACCAAATACTGTACCAAGGGTTTCTGGTTTTAAACTGATTATAACCAATAAAACACCAATGAGTGGAATATTTCTTTTTGAGTATAAAGTGGAAGACAGTTTTTTATGGCATTTTTATGGCTTTAGTACCCTCTGCCGTCAAAGCATTATAAGTGCTGCCTCTACTTCTCAGCACTTTTCTGTGATGGATGCTCTTTCTATGACCCACTTCGGGCATGGAAAGCCACTTAATACAACAGTTTGACCATTAGCAAGGTCCTGGGTCACCCTGCATTCCCCAGACCAAATTCCACTCCCTTTTTGAGTATGGGTCACCTCATATAGCTTCAGCTCATAGTCCACTGCACATGGCTGTGTAGTGGCTCCAGGATTCAAGGAAGGTAGGATGAAGCTCTGCTTTCTGAAAGCTAAGGTATTAAGATTGCGGCAACAAATATCACTGTGCATATGTGTGCCTCTAGAATCAATGTCTTCCCTTAAAGCACTGTACCCAACACTCCTGTTCTTAGTTTTAAATGCAGTCAAACAGTGAACACTACACAGAAAACAAAGTTTAAGTGCTTTGCATGGCCGTGCTGGAGCACAGTTCTGCACTATTTTACCATAAACAAAGACCGACCTGCATGGTAACAATCAAAACTTAGAAGCTCTCGCACTGGCTTTCAAATAACAAATAATTCCCACAGGCATGGCACAGAAATGTAAAATAAATGTCATTCATTTGTTTTATAAACCTTTTTATTGGATTTTGCAACTTTCATACAAGGTATATATCAATCAATATCAGTAATCAGTGCTTGACTTACATTGCACACATCATCGTGACAAAACCGTGTCAACAGAATACTTATTTGTCTTAGCTTATGTGGTGTATGGGAGTGTATGCCTGCTCGAGGGAAGTGGGTTACACGTTGGACTGTTTAATTCTTGGGTTTGACTGATGCTCCCTTACTGTACGTATATGTCACTGGAAAGAAAAAATCCGTTTGTACATCCTTACTGGGGAGACATAACTTGGGGAAAATGGGGTTAGGAATAAGGGCATTGATCTTCGCTGGTCAAATAACTCCAAGAGGTGATCTCCCACCGGGACAAATGCGGCGTTCCGCTCGGTGCAGGGGGAAGATGGACCTGCTCGAGAAATTCTTGTGTGGTGCGGGGTTTAACTGGGCTGAGCGCCACCTGGGTGGCAGTTGTGGTTTCTATGGGGGTGTCTAGTGCTTGCTTGAAGCTATGCAGGAGCATCGACCACTCCATGGATATGGGTCGTCGCCACGCTCCACGCGCCTCCTCCTGTCTGATTGCGTCCTCCTCAGCAGCGCCTCATTTTGTGACCGCCCCCCTTCTCGCTGCTATCAGAGGACCGTCTGATGAGCGCCAGTGCAGTGTAATGCTTCGTTTTGCTAGAAGTATGACTAGTATCGCAAATCGGGTTTCCACCTTTTTCTGTCTATGTCGCTTAAATATCCCTAGGGTGCTAGCCTCCCATGTGGTGAGCCCTGTCAGGCCTGTGACTGTCAGTATTGTGTCGTGAACTCTCGCCCAAAAGGGTTGTAGTGTGGGGCAGGCCCATAACATATGGATGAATGTGGCATCAGGTGTGTGGCACGGCAGGCAGTCAAACTGCGTTGCAGGGAAAATTCTTTGAGCCACTCTGGCGTGAGATATGCGTGGTGAAGTATGTTGAATTGAATGTTTTTGAAGCGCTGGTTACGTGATACTTTTTTGTGGTGTTCCAGTGCTATGAGCCATTCGTTGTCGTGCAGCGCTCAACTGAATTCCTCCTCCCACTTTAGTCAAAACCGCGTTAGTGGCATACATGTAAGTTCCATGGCAGGTTTGTATATCCAAGTGATAAGGTGTCTCCCTGCTCCCATGTTTAATATTGTGTGCAGCACTGGGTGTGTTTCGGGTTCACCTTCCGTTAGATCCCACGTCTTCCTACAGTCAGCTACAAGTTGCCTGTGAAAAAGGAACTGTCCAGCTGGAAGTCCGCTCTCCTTCGTCAGGCCCTCGAACGAGGATAACCGGCCTTCAGTGAACAGGGCTTCCACCTCAGTGAGTGCATGTTCTGTCGACCCTAGTAATTTTCTAGTTGTGTAGTGCCCATGTCCTTTAGGGAGACCCGCTAGCGATAACAATGGGGAGTATATTAGTACCGCTCTAGAGAGGCGATGGATTCGTAACATGCACGATCTAGCCACTTTCACCAGCAGGGGGTGTGCCGGGTTAGGCTTGGTCCCTGGAAGGAGCATCTGGGTTATTTCTCGGGTTGACAGAGTCCCCGTCCGTGTTTCTGTCTCCTCTAGGTGACGACCATCTGTCCAGCGCGAGAGCCATTGCAGCTGTGCTTCGAGGAAGTAGGACTTTGAGGATGGGGCACCCAGCCCTCCCTTGTCTCCTGGCAGCTGCAGTGTCGTCAAACCTACTCTGCGGCGGCCTTTCTCCCAAATCAGCGATATCAGTATGGATTTTAGCTCACGAAAGAAGGGTTGCGGGGGAATCACCGGGACATTTACAAAATAGTATAAAAGACGGGGCACCATTATCATTTTAGATAAAGCTACCATTCCTATGGGTGCCAAGGACAACGTACGCCAGAAGTTGACCTGGGTTTTTATCCTTCGTAGGGCCCTGTAATGGTTACCCTCAAGGAGATCTCTTGGTGTGTGATATAGTCTAATTCCTAAATATCTTGGGGCGTCCCCTTTCATGACAATTTGGCCTCTCCCACACTGATCTCCGAATAGGGTGTATCTGGGTGAAGGGGGTATATAGTGGATTTGGCCCAATTCACTTTTAAACCCGCTGCCTTTCCAAACTCGTTGAGTGTGGCCTAAAGAGGAATGAGGTCTGCTGTAATGTCCCTGAGGTATATTAGGAGGTCGTCTGCGTATAGGGACACACTGTCTTTTCGTCCCTCGAGCAGTATACCCCATAGTTTGCCCTCCTCCCTCAGTCTCATCGCCAGCGGCTCTATTGCAAAGGCAAATAGTAACGGGGCTAGAGGACACCCCGGGATGAGGGGCGATATATGTCTGCCTATTCGGACCCGGGTGGACAGACCGGTGTACAACAATTTCATATATGCCATGAGTTTGGGCCCCATCCCCACCCGCCTCAGAACCTCAAATAAATATTGCCATGCTAGGGTATTTAAGGCCTTTTCTAAGTCTAGTACTAGCCACGTGCTGCGCGGGAACCTACCCCGTACGCTATCTTGGATCTGAAACAATTTACGTATATTTTGGGAGGTGTTCCTCCCTGGCACGAAACCTGGCATTGGTCAGGGTGTACTAGGTGTGGGAGCACTCCTGTGATTCTATCCGCTAGGATCTTCCCAAGTATTTTGCAATCCGCAGTTAGCAGGGTGATAGGTCGATACGACAACCTAAATAGGGGATCCTGGTCTGGCGTAGGAAACGTCACTAGTATTGATTCAAGCATGGTCTTTGGGAGTATCCTCATCTCCAGAGCTGCCTTATAGACTATGTCCAACTGTGGAACTAGTTGTTGGGAGAATGTGTCATAGAATTCTACGGGGAAGCCATCGTTTTTGGCCAGTTGTCGGATCGCATGTTTGATCTCTATTATTGTGAGTTGTTCGTCCAGGGAGGACCGGTCCTCCTCCGTCAGTTGTGTTATAGCATCAGTGTGTTGCATTTTGCGAATATATTCCTCTCTGTCTGGGGTCGGTTCCCTATATAGTTCCTTACAGTACTCGTGAAAGGCCAACATAATGTCCGCTTGCGCGCACATAATCTCACCTGCCACGTTTCTTATACTGGTGATAGGTTGTGCCTGTAGGTTCTGTCTAATAAGCCATGAGAACAAGGTGCCGGCTTGGTTTCCCTCACTATGGGCTCTAGTGGCGTATGCACGAAAGTTATATCAGCGCAAGCCTGCACAGGCTTCTGCGTATTTAGTCTTGGCTTCCGCCACATGTGCAGGGGGAATCCATCTGAGGGACATGACATGTGCATCGTGGTCTGATACCACCTTGCCTAGGTAGTCTGAGTGTCGAGTTACAGGGAGGATTGTCCGTGTGCACATGAATCAGTCTAGCCGTACTCGCAGATTATGGGGGATAGAGTGGAAGGAATAGAGTTTTATTGTTGAATGTGTGTGTCGCCAAGCATCCGTCAACGACCATTGGTGTGTCCAGGCTTGAAATCAGGCTGTTTGCACGTGGGCTTGTGATTTGTTGGTAGGGGGGTGGGATCTATCTAGGGCAAGATCCATAGAACAAATATAATCCCCTCCTAACACCCATGGGGAAGATGTGAATTGAGCCAAGCTGCTCGACAGGGTCTCCCAGAATTTTGTTTGTTCTGTATTGGGCACGTATATACTGCCTACTAGTATTGGCTGACCTTCTAGTAAACCCTCCAATAACGCATATCTCCCTTCGAGATTTATCTTCCTGCCGGTCTCTAGAAAGGGGACTCCCGGTCGAAGCCAGACTAAAGCTCCCCGTGCATATTCTGAGTATGTCGTGGCACAAAAGGTGCCCGCCATTTCTTTTGGAGCTTGTCTAGTTCCCCTTTAGCTAGGTGAGTCTCTTGTAGTAAAATGACCTGTGCTTGCTGGCGTTTGATATACACGTAGATGGCATAGCGTTTTCTAGCCGTATGTATACCCTGTGCATTTAGAGTGAGAAATCTAATATCTGTCGACAGAATCATGGTGGTTTATTGGCCGTGCGACGTTGGAAGGTGGTCCCGAGAGTCCCTTTGTAAGCCCTCTGGTGCGGATTGATCGTACCTGGTGTGAGGTGTAGATATGTTAGCGAGTGTCTCTGCCCTTTTTGACGGGATGGGTGTATGGTTATGATGTGGTAAGGGGTTGAACTAGAATACTGTGGGGTTGGAGACCCAATACAGAGGACCTGCTGTAACGTACAGCACATCCAAACCGGTACAACCGTGTACCCATTAACGAAACGTACGGTGGGATCCCTCTGGCTCACGCATGCTCCTAAGATCCTCCAGCGGGCCCCATAACATTGGGTGTATAGCATGCGGGGGCGCCTTGCCCTGGTGTGTGGTGTTTTTACCACCGTGGGGCATAATATGTGGTCTGGAGCTAGCTAGTGAGGTTACTTTAGCATCTAGGGTCAATATAGCAACCAGCTCTCGGGAACTGCATATGAGTGTGTCAGCTGTCTGTGGTGTGACCGTTGGTAGGGTCCAAGAGTTCTCGCCAGAGTCACTGGAGTCGTTGGGGTCCTCTTCGGGCGTGAAGATGTGCGGAGTGTCTTTGTGGTCCGATGTGGAGGGGTTCGTTCCCAATTCTGCCGCTTCTTGTATTGCCTTCCGGCGCCCTGTTATGATCTGTTCCAGGTCTGGCAATGTCAGTGATTTATGAAGTGATTGCATGTCTGAGTGGCTCTGGGCTCTCTTGTTGTTGCGCCTTGGGGGCCTGGGCTCCTTGGGTCTTGGTGTTCTAGTGCTCTTGTGCAGTGGATCAATTTGCAAGTTCAGTTCCATCCAGTTTGTTGCTTCTTGTGGGTCTGTGAAGAATATTGTAGTGTCCTTGAGAATGGTTTTAAGCTGTGCTGGGAACAGCAGGAAATATTGAATGTTCTGACCCCGGAGAAGTCTCTTTATCTCAAGAAATGACGCTCGCTTTTGCTTCACTGCTCTGGAATAATCTGGGAAGAGCCGTGATGGGGTTGTTCTGTCTGGCAGCTCGTACGATGGCATCCCTGTCCAGAAGTGGAGTAGCTTCACCAGCATGGGATGAGGAAGAGAGCCTGGGGGAGGGCTTCGCGCCGGTACTCTGTGCACCTTTTCAATTGAGAAATAAGGAGTAAGTTCTTCTCATGGTGTAAAAGACCGGAGCCAGGACTCTGTGTATTCAATGTTGTCTCTTCCCTCCACACCCTCTGGCAGATTTAAGATTCGCAAGTTGCTCCTCCTGGAGCGACCTTCTAGATCATTTGTTCTCTACTCTAGGGTTGTAACTCGGGCTTGTAGGTATTTTATGGAGTCTTGTTGTGCTTTGGTTTGTGGCTGCATCGTCACTAACGTTTTTTCCCCTTCCGCCACCCTGTCCCCTAGCTTCTGATGGTCACCCTGCAGCAGGCTGAGGTCCGTGGCCAGGGTCCCAAAGCGCTCTTCCATGGTGATGCGTGAGTGCTCTATTGCTGCCAGGACTTTATCTAATTTTTCCGACATGGTGGTGTTACAGTCTGTGTCTGTCTTTGAGGCTGCTTGAGTCGGGGATGTCAATCTTGCTTGGTGAGAGGTCTGAGGGCATACGGTCATCTTGAAGCGTCCCATGACTAGGGGTAGTGTAGTAAGCGCTTGACCGCTCTTCTTATTGCTGTGTGAACCAGGGGAAGGGGTCCTCTGTCACCCCGCCCCAGGCCGGTCCGATCCTGGAGCCTGCCGATCCTTGCCAACCTCGTTGCGTCCTCCGAACTGTTAGTAGACCTCTAGGTAGTTCGCCGCAGTGGGCACTAGCAAGGTGAGCCCCCTTGTCTCGGCGATTCAACCAGCACGTTATCCTGGCCCCCTGCGGCCCCACTTGTCTCTGCCCGTTGGCTCTCGGGTAGCTGCAGGAGCTGCGGTATCGTTAGTGGTCAGCTCCGTAGGGTGTGTGGGGATGTCTATTGATTCCAGGCCTCTTGATAATGTACCCTGGGGGGGGTATCAAGGCTTTCCCACAGCTCAGGGCCCAGGTGTGGGAGGCCCCCCCTCCGATAACACCAGCTGCCAGCGCTCTTCAGGCTCTCCGTTTCGGTCTACAACCGTGAGCCAGCCCTCCAGGTCCCTCACCAGTCACAGCCGTGGGGTGATGCGGATCTCCTCGTCTGTGGCCGCCGTCCTCTCCTGGCCCCCAGCTGCCTGGTGTCTCGCTCCAGAGGCGGTAGCCCCTATCACTGGTAATGGTATAATTCACGGGGCGACAGGTGGGTTGGAACACCAGGGTTGTGTCCGCTATCATGGCCTGTCTAAATAAATGTCATTCATGGTGTGAATTACACAGTCTATCGGCAAAGGCATCCACATGCCCTAAAGTTTACTTTCCACCCAAGTTGCTCCTTTATATGGAAGCACAGTGTGCTGTCACCAAAGACCCATAACAGTGTTAATTCCTTAGCCGACTTCTCCCTTACGATGAAGTACAGCTAGATTATGCCTAGACCAGAGTCTAATACCACATTGATAGGGCTAATGCCTATGCCTTTCTTGGTGTCTCAAGACAAAGAACATTGTGGGCAGTGTAACATTGGCTTACAATAACAGAGCACCTCCCAACCTATATCTCATGTCTTGAGTAGGAATTCGTCATTTGCCTATAGACTAGAGCAGCAGGAACTTGTGTTAAATGCTCACCATAAATCTTTTATTTGCTGAAGTCAAATCTTATTATGGTGTAAACGTAACCCCATGAATGAACATGCTGGACATACGGTGGGACCGACCTCTGGAAAGATGAATTTACTTGCTGAGAAATTAGACAGGCTGGGAGATGAGATAAATTAGGGCCATATTATCAAGGAACGGCGATAATGGGCTTGATAATATGCCCTTGAGAATTCCCATAGAAGCTCAGGTTCTGGTGTGAACCTGGGCTTCTATGGGAATTCGCAAGGGCATATTATCAAGCCCATTATCGCCGCTTTAGCGGCAGTTTCATGCTGCTAAAGCGGTGATAATGTTATCGCCGTTCCTTGATAATATGGCCCTAAGTTACTTGCTAAAGTATATTGAAGGAAAAGGTAGAAAAGGGGAAATTAGAAACAGAAAAGAAGGCAGAAAGAATTGACTGTGGGAATGAATGAGGCAAGGAAGGAAATGAAAACCCAATTTTCTATAGGGACTCAAAAAACACCGAGGCATATTATCAAGAAACGGCGCTAAATCTATCGCCGCTTTAGCGGCAGAAAACTGCCGCTAAAGCGGCGATAATGGGCTTGATAATATGCCCTTGAGAATTCCCATAGAAGCCCATGTTCTGGTGTCAACATGGGCTTCTATTGGAATTCTCTGCGGCATATTATCAAGCCCTTTATCGCCGCTTTAGCGGCAGTTTTCTGCCGCTAAAGCGGTCATAATTTTAACGCCGTGCTTGTTAATATGCCCTACCATCTTCATGATTTTGTACAGAGCAAAAAAGAGTAAAAACTGATAACCACTGATTTTTACACATTTTTTTTAAATACTGGAAAGCACTAAAAAAATCTCTCCAGAATTTACAACAAATAGAAACTGGAAACAGGAAAGCCCAGGATGTACCTATTGCCCTCCTTCTTCTTTCCTGACAAAACCGACTTGGAGGCTCTCAAACGTACCAGCAAAAATAATTCCTGGAACATTTTGGGATGTTAATAATTTATGGCTGGGACTGGAAGGTTATTTTGTTGGAATGAAAGCCTTACTTGTGGCTTGGGAAAAGTTGTGCCCTTCCCTATATGTTTAATTGGCCTTCCCTAAGTGTTTCCTCTAGTGGTGGGCAAAATCCACATAATTTGTATTTGAGTAATTATGCAAAATTTCAGAAAAGTCACACACATTTAGGTGAAATCCAAAAACGACTTTGGCTATATATTAGCATAAATTATATCCTCACATTCATTTTCGACATGAGAACACATTTTTTATGAAAAGATATGGTAAAAACACAAGCGCTCAAACAACAGTACCTTGTGTTCGGGTCATTCATGTTGTTACTGTGTGCTCGCAATAAGTTTTTGCTGTGCACACCATATAATTATGTGACGTAGCATAATAGCATAATTTCGGTAATTTTGCATGAGAAGCTTAACATGAAATTTCCCAAAATGACATGAGATTACACCTGCATAGCAGAAATTTTGGCTGGGCCTAGTTTCCTCCTGTGAATGCCACAACCTCATTGAAGGTTGCAGTTCTGTTCCTCTGCAGAAATTAGCTCTCGTGATGGGATGGTGGCTATGGGGGAAGTGGAAGGGGTTCAGTAAAAACTAAACTTCTGGCCTGAGTGAGGGGGATTACTGCCCACTCATCCAATGCTATGAAGAAGGTTGAAAAGGTGACATTTTGATTCGGGTTCAAGGACTGAAACCTTTCTGCCTTTGGGCACAATTGTACCTTATTTGCTATGCAAGAACAGGATCTGGATTCACCCTGCAAAATGAGATGCTGTTCTGATCCCAGGAAGACCTGCACTAGGCCCAGCTGACTGAAGACCCAAGGAACCAAGACACTCGTGGCTACAGAAGGAGTTTCTTTGTGTATCTTATTTTTAATATCCAATCATTTTTTTTGTGGGTCAGACATATAGACAGAGCCAACTCCTGCAATATCAATACCATGTAAATATACGATATGACCAATCTCTAAATGCACCACCGGATTCAAGGACTAATAGATCCCTGAGCTTGTGAGGGACAAAAATGGGATGGGGGTATGGAGGAAGGGCAGGTTTTGAAAGGAGGCAGGTTACCATCAAACGTTACAAGCCTTCATAGCAACAAACCGATAGGTCTCAGTGAATCCCTGCCTCAAGAGGCATAAACTAAGGGTCAGTATCATGGACATCTAGGGGCAGATTTACAAGCCCCTTGAGCTACATTTGCGCCGCCGTTGTGTCACTTTTGTGACGCAGCGCCGGCGCAAAGCCAGTGCCATGCTGCGGGTTATTTACAACGTGACGCATCTAGGGAGATGCGTCACGTTGTAAAGCCCGGCGCAGGAACGCCTCCTAAAAGTAGCTGAGTGAAATCTACAAGATTTTACGCAGTCACTTTTACGGCCATGCTGCGTCAAAACCCTGCGCCTGCTTGAAGCAGGCGCAAGGATTGACGCAGCATGTTAGGCATAGGGGCACCCCGAGCCATGCTGGAGCTGCGTTGCGCTTGCGACGCGACTCCAGCAATGCGTCACCTTTACAGCAGCAGATGCGTCACGCATCTGTCTATTCTTGCCCCATGGTGCGCCGTATTGTAAATGCGGCGCATCCATGGTGGCACAAGAGGTGTCTGCCGTGACGCAAAATAACTGGCGCATTCCTGCTGATATGCAGGGATGCGCCAGTTATTCTAAATCTGCCCCCTAGAGTTCAACAAGACATTACTCCTGAAATGTTCCACCTTAAGGCAACATTTAAGCAAACTAGTAATTTCTTTTTGAGGTTAGGCATGGACTGCAGCCTCGACTTGTGTTAAGAAGCAGCATTTCCCTTCAGCCTTCACCGTCACCTTTTCCAGATGCCACAATGAAGAAGTCATATATAACTTCTTACGCTTTTGCTTTATTGCCTGCATCTTCTACCTGCTCCAAGTGGTCCCCTGGATGTAGACTGGAAATAGCAGGATCGAACGTCTGTCCTGTATGAACAATTTCTTATTTTCTTACCAGCTGTAGTTAAGCTTGCTCCGTGGTCTTGTGGACTGCTCAAGTCACCAATTATGTTATCTCTGGCTTCCTTGTCTCCTTCTTTGCCTTTTGTTGTTAACCTACATACCTTTCTCTCCACCACTGCTGGTGGAGAGAGGTCCTCATACTGTACTTGTCTAGAAACCTCTGTATTTCAGCCCTTGGAGCCACCTCTTCTTAAACCTTGGATTGAAATCCCAAAATATGTACACTGTCAGCACTACTGGCATCTATTAGGGATTTGAGCTTGGACTTGAACAGTATCATGCCTGGAAGTTCTCAACAGCCTTCTTCTAATTGGAGTCTGAGGCCTAGACCTCACTGAGGCCCTCCTCACTGACTGTCAGCCTACTATTCATTCCTCCCAATATAGCCTCAGCTTGTTGCAGTTTCTGGAGGGGGTCAAACTCTAGGGGGCATATTATCAAGATCCGGCGTTAAAATTATCGCCGCTTTAGCGGCAGGAAACTGCCGCTAAAGCGGTGATAATGGGCTTGATAATATGCCCTTGTGAATTCCAATAGAAGCCCATGTTCTGGTGTGAACATGGGCTTCTATTGGAATTCTCAAGGGCATATTATCAAGCCCATTATCGCCGCTTTAGCGGCAGTTTCCTGCCGCTAAAGCGGCGATAATTTTAACGCCGCTCTTGATAATATGCCCCTAAGTTTCTCCCCTGGTGGTTCATCTCTGGCCTCTTCTCTGCCCTTGTCTGAAACAGCTATACCATACTTGGGCCAAGTTGATGATTTTAGGTTTAAGCAATATTCCTTGTCTCTCTTATGGGCATATCAGCAAGGCGAGGCGATAAAATTATTGCCGCTTTAGCGTCCGTTTTCGGACGAAAAGCGGCGATAATTTTATCGCCCTATCAGCATGGACACGCAAAATCCATGCCTTAGCGCCTGTTTACTGAACGCCCAGCTTGGCATCTCTAATGAGGGCGTTCCTTCCCGAAATAACTGGAGAAATGACGCTAACCGACATTTCTCCAATTATCAAGGGAATCGCTAACAACCATAGCGATAAGAAAAGTAGCGCTAACCACGGTTATCGCTACTTTCCTTACGCCTGCTTTAATCCTGACTTAGCCATGTAATCCAATGGGAGGTGGATTACATGGCTAAAACCACCCTGCCCTATCAGTAAGGTATCGCCGGTCACAGTGCGATTATCGCTGGTTTCCCAGCGATAATCACACTGTTTTCCAGCTATCGCTTGCATTTCTATCACTTTGGAGATTAGCGTTGCTGATAGCACGCTATCTCCGTAATAGAAAGCAGCGATAGCCGGCGATAATTATCCAAGCTCTAAGTGCGCTTAGCGATAATTATCGCCGGCCCTTGCTGATATGCCTCTTAGTTTTTTCTTTCTCCTTTTTGTGAGGCGTCACAATGCAGGCTTCTCCAGATCAGCCAGGCACCATTTCAAGCTGTTGCCTACTGTTCAATGCAACTCCTTTAAAGGAGATCCTCTTGTGCAGTCCTTTCTACAATTCACCGAGCCTCAGAGTACACGCTCCCTCATTCGCCTCATCCTTTATATGAGCTCTATGCTGCTGCGTTCTGGGCGGCTCACATTCTCAGCATGAGCTCTGGTTTGCTATTACCCTCTGGTTCAGCACCTCTTCCTCCTGACGTCAACCCTTCTGAGCTTAGGGAGAGCCCCTCCATGTCAGCTGCTGTACCATTCCAAACCTCTCACACCATCAGGTAGAAGGTAAACAACCACTGAAATCTTGGTCTTCACCACATCGCCTTGAGTAGGCTCCATAGGATTTCATAACAAAAAACACTTCATCTATGGAAATTAGGTCCTAATTCTAACTACCAACCGGCAGTATGATATATATATATATATATATCTATATATATAATATGTATATACAGACACAGACACACACACACACACACACACTACTGGCGGTTGCCAGTAGGTAGTTATAGTTAGGACCTTGTTTCCATAGGGAGAGCGTTTTTTGTTTTGCCATTAACTTTGACTTTGTTTGACGAATCCTTGCACAATTTTCAAAACTAGTATGAGGCTCACTTCAACTGCTGTCTTGAAAGTATCAAGTGGAGGCCGAGAAATGTGGAACGAGGTGCACAGACCCCCCGCGTCCCAGGGACCACCACTTCCCGGGGCTTGCTTTTTCTTTAGAAGGAGGGGTCAATGCGGCCCCCCTCCTGGGTCGTTCATGGCTCTGGGGACCACCACCCCTTTGGGGCAGGCCCTTGAGAATCCAAGGAAGAGGGCCACAAAGCACCCCTCCTTGAGCCAAACATGACCCTGGGGCCTGCCACTCTCCAGGGCCGGCTCTTGCTATGTCCCGGGATGTCCACCCCGGGACATAGCTGTTTACTTTAGCTTCTACTTCCAGTGGGTGGAAACTGTAAAAGTGCTCCTGCCCGCTGGAAGCGGAGGATTCATCTCTTTCCCTGCCCGCAGACATGCGGGCAGGGAAAGAGATGAAATGATTGCTCCTGCACGGAGGCAGCTGCCTTTCTAGTAGCTCCCTCCGTACAGCAGCAATGCCGACTCCTGAAAGAGGCAGGGAAATGGCTAGGACCACGGGTGCCTTGAGGCTTCCCCCGCGTTCCTGGGAAAAAGAGCAGAAAGAGGCAGAAAAAGGTCAGAAACGAGCAGAAAGAGGCAGAATTAAGGTCAGAAACAAGCTGAAAGAGCAAGAATAAAGGTTAGAAGCTAGCAGAAAGCAGCAGAATAAAGATGAGCAATGAGCAGAAAGAAGCAAAATAAAGGTCAGCAATGAGCAGAAAGAGGCAAAATAATTGTGAGAAAGGAGCAGAAAGTGGCAGAATGAAGGTCAGCAATGAGCAGAAAGAGGCAAAATAAAGGTAGAAACAACAAAGACACAGAATAAAGTTCAGAAAAGAACAGAAAGAGCCAGAATAAAGGTCAGAAACTAGCATAAAGCAGCAGAATAAAGGTCAGCCATGAGGAGAAAGAAGCAAATAAAGATCAGCAATGAGCAGAAAGAGGCAAAATAATGGTGAGCAAGGAGCAGAAAGAGGCAGAATAAAGATCAGCAATGAGCAGAAAGAGGCAAAATAAAGGTCTAAACTAGCAGAGAGACGCAGAATAAAGGTCAGAAAAGAACAGAAAGAGCCAGAATAAAGGTCAGAAACTAGCAGAAAGCAGCGGAATAAAGGTCAGTCATAAGCAGAAAGAAGCAAAATAAAAGTCAGCAATGAGCAGAAAGAGGCAAAATAAAGGAGAGAAACAAGCAGAAAGAGGTAGAATAAAGGTCAGCAATGAACAGAAAGAGGCAAAAAAGGTGAGGAATGAGCAAAAAGAGGCAAAATAATGATCTGCAATGAGCAGAAAGAGGCAAAATAGAGGTGAGAAATGAGCAGAAAGAGGCAGAATAAAGGTGAGAAACGAGCAGATAGAGGAAAAATAAAGGTGAGAAACGAACAGAACGAGGCAGAATAAAGGTCAGAAACGAGCAGCAAGAGGCAAAATAAAGGTGAGAAACGAGCAGAAAGAGGCAAAATAACAGGCAGAATGAGCAGAAATTGTCAAAATATGCTCAGAAACGAGCAGCAAGAGGCAAAATAGAGGTCAGAAACAAGCAGCGAGAGGTAGAATAAAGGTCAGAAGCTAGCAGAAAGGCAAAATACTAGGCAGAATAAAAGGAAGAAGGAGCAGAAAGAGGCAAAATAGATGGCAGGAGAGAAGAGGCAGAAACCGAGCAGAGGAGGCACAAAACCGAAGGCAGCAGAGGATAGTGGATTGCAGGCAAGCTGGACAGGAGGACTGTCATGGGGTAGCTGGCTTGAGAACCTGCTCCCGGGTTCCCTGTTTTTTTATCGCACACCCACTCACAGATCCACTCACGTACTCACTCACAGCCCTACTCCAGCACCCACTGACAGACATGCTCAGATACTCATGCACCCAGCGACAGCTTCATTCAAGTACTCATTCACACACTCACAAACCCATTGAGAGACACACACACTCACAGACCCACTCAGAGACTCACTCACACACCTACTCACTCACACATCCACTCACAGACCCACTCACAGACACTCATGCACCCACTTACAGATCAACTCTGACACTCATGCGCCCACTCACACACCCACTCAGAGATTCTCGCACACTCTCACAGACCCACTCAGACACTCATGTTCCCATTCACAGACCCACTCAGAGACTAATGCACCCACTCACAGATCCACTCAGATAATAACACACCCACTGACTGCCCCACTCAGACACTCACCTACCCACTTACAAACCCACTCAGACATCACACACCCACTCACTCACAAACTCAGAGACTCATTAATTCACTCATAGACCTTCAAAGACACTCATGAACCCACTCAAAGACCCAGTCAGAGACTCATGCACCAACTCACAGACTCACTCAGACACTCATGCACCCACTCACAGACCCACTCGGACACTTACGTACCCAGTCACAGACCCACTTGAAGACTCATGCCCTCACTCACAGACTCACTCAGAGACTTATGCACTCACTCACAGACCCCCTCAGAGACTCATGTACTCGCTTATAGACCGACTCATGCACACACTCACAGACCCATTTAAATGCTCACACACCCACTCACACACTTACTGAGACACTCATGCCCTCACTCACACACCTACTGTCAAAAGTTAGTGCTTATTACATTTAGGAAATAAAATTTTAAAAAACCTTAGAAATTCACTTAAAAACCAAAGGTTACAGGGACATAGTAGTTAGGAAACAACATTAAAAAAACCTTAGAAGTTCACTGAAAAAAACAAAGGTTACAGGGACGTTATAGTTGGGAGACAGAATTGAAAAAACCCTCAGAAATTCACAAAAAATGAAAGGTTAAAAAGAGTTATAGTTAGGCCCAGATTTCAATTGTACAAAACCAGAGGCATACAGCAGTAATAGTTAGGAACATACGCCTCTACAATGTACTGCTTATGACCTCACATATTACATCACTCATGACATGGTCAGTAACATTACTGCTGACATCACTTATGACATCTCAAATGACACCACTGGTAACATCATCCACAGAACCACTCACACATCCAACTATACCCCTATATAACCTCTCATATACCCACTCACATGCCAACACATTCACTCACATGCCCATTTAGAGACACATAAAAGTACTCACACAACCACTCATTATCCATAGAGCCACTCACTCACACACCCACTCACTCACTCATACACACTAACACAACAACGCATTCACTCATATAGCTACTCATACAACCAGTCACTTACCCATACAGCCACTCCCACAGCCACACACTCACCCATACAGCTACTCACACACCCACTCACTCACCCATACAGTCTCTCAACACAGCCACTCACTCACCCATACAAGCACTCACACACCCATACAACCACTTACATACCCATTCACACATTCATACATGCACTCTTACATCCGCTCACTCTCCCATAAGCCATTCACACAGACACTCACTCTCCAATACGCCAACTCACTTTACCAAAACCCCACCCAAACAGCTACTTACATACCCATTCACTCACTGATATAGCCATTCAGACACCCACTCACTTACCCAGTCACTCACACATCCACTCACCCACCCATACAGCCACTCACCAATAGAGCCACTCACATACCCACTCGCTCATCAATACAGCCACTCACTCACCCACACAGCTACTCACACAGCTACTTATACACCCATACAGCCACTCAGACACAGATACACACAGTCACACAGCCACGTACATAATTTATTTTAGAAGTAGTATCATTCATTAGTAGTGAAGCTAGTATACTAATCTAACTTTTGTAGTAGGTTAGTATATATCGCTAACACTCATAAACTCTTAGAAAACCCACTCACTTGATGATATCATCAGTGATGTCATTTGAGGTGTCATCAGTGATATCACTGACCATGGCATGAGTGATGTCATATGTGAGGTCATAAGCAGGGCATTACGGGGGTGTAGGTTATAGTTAGCTCAACTAACTAGAAGTGCTGAATTTCACTGGTTTTGTACGAGTAAAATCTGAGCCTAACTATAACGTTCCTGTAACCTTGGGTTCTTCAGCGAATTTCTAAGGTTATTTAAAATTCTATTTCCTAACTATGATGACCCTGTAACCTTTGTTTTTTTCAGTGAATTTCTACATTTTTTAAAATTTGTTTTCCAACTAAAATGTCCCTGTATCCTTTGGTTTTTAAGTGATAATATACATACATATACAGGGGTGTGTAAGGGTATTGGGTGGTAAGAGTATTTTTAGGGTTTTCAGTGGGTATGTGTATTGGGTGGTAAGGGTGTTTTTATGGTGTAGGGGTGGGTAAGGATAATATATGTATATATGTATTACCTACTGGTGGTCGCCAGTAGGTAGTTATAGTTAGAACTTATTTTCCATAGGAAAAGTGTTTTTTGATTTGCCAACATCTTTGATGCTGTTTGACGAATCTTCGCGAAATTTTCAAAACTAATGGCCCGCTACGGTCAGCTCCTGTATTGGAAGTTTCTGGGTGATTTGTCAAGCGGGGGCCGAGAAAAAAGGGGGATCCCAAAACACGTTATCCCCATGTTAATTTCCATAGGAAATATTGGAACAGGCTACAGCCCGAACTGCTGAACTGAATTACACCAAATTTGGCAAAAAGGTAGCCCTTGGTTCAGAATGCGACCTGTTTTTTTAAGTAGTGTAAATCCGTTCAGTAGTTCCTGAGAAATTATAAAAAGAAAAATAGCGATATCTGAGCACCGAGGAGGAGTCGCGACTCCTCCCGAGCACGAGCTGACTTCTGATTGGCTGCCAACACTCCAAACCAGGAAGTGTTGGCAGCCATCATGTGACTCGGTAACGGAGTCACAAGAAAAGAGTGGAAAAAAGTTTGAAAAACAAGAAAAGGGGGCGGGGTAGAAACACCCTGACCCTTAAGCCTGCTCAGGGGGTCCCACAGGGATGGGACCCCCAGGGCCAAAAAAAGCATTTTATTTTTTAAATCAGCAGAATTTGCACTGGGTGCGCGAATACTGCCGAGAAAATTAAAAAAAATGAAGGGCAGGCTCCCACGCTTCATTTTATTGAGCCCCCAGGTGGGCCAGTCCTGGGGGCAATGCCACAATTAAATAGCGGGGGATCGTCACCTCCCCGGGGCTATGCCAGTTATATGTGGGGGCATGCGGCCCCCCGCAGCCCGCCACCTCCCCGAGGCTTCTTTTTTTGGATGTGAGGGGGGCTCCCAGGCTTCATTTGATTATGCAGGGGGCACGTGGCCCCCCCGCAGTCCCGGGGACCGCCACCTCCCGGGGCACTAATTATTCAAAATCGGGGGTCCGTTATGGATCCCTGGCCACGGGGACCACCACCTCCTCGGGGCTTTGAAAATGATGCGAGGGGGCCGCGCGGTCCCCTCAAGGAGCTCTTGATGGCCCTGGGGACCACCACCCCCCAGGGCCGGTTCCTGCAATGTTCCGGGGTGCCGACCACAAGACATTGCTGTTATGTTAGCTTTGTTGATGTCACTGACCATGTCATGAATTATGTAATATGTGACGTCATCAGCAGTGCATTGCGGGCGCGCGAGTTATAGTTAGCTTAGCTAACTATAATGGCCGAATTTCTCTGGTTTTGTACGAGTGAAATGTGCAACTAACTATAACGTCCTTGAAACCTGTGGGTTTTTTTTCAGTGAATAATTAAGGTTTTTTAAATGCTAATTTCTAACTATAACGTCCCTGAAACCTATGGGTTTTTCAGTGAATATATATATATATATATATTTATATATATATATATATGTATATATATATATATATATATATATATAAATATATATATATCAAGGCTCGTGGGGTGTATGTAACACTTACCTTAATTATACTTTCCATGCGTAGTAAACATGCGTGGTGGAGGCATATGCGTGGTAAAGACATGTGTAGTAATTGGCAGCATTGTAATATCATGCAACCACTCTAAAAATATTGCTGATTTTGCATCTAAGCTGCAAGTCATGACGGCGTCTCGGTAAAAGTGGCCGCAGAATTTGTGTGGGGTCATGAACAAAAAACATTTTCTGCAGGATCAAGCGTACTCAAACCCTTGATACACAAACATATGTGCATTGCCAGTAGAGGCCAGCACGTGTGATGTGGGGCCAGTGCTTTTCTAAGAGACTGGTGATTCGTTGTGGGTTTTAAATGATGTTCGCTTCTAGGGGGTAAATGAACACAGGGAAGCTATATTCTGGGGTATGGTGGGAACAGTACTCTAGGCTTTATCTGTGACGTAAAGATATTAAGCTCCAGATGAATCACAAACAGTTGGACCACACCTCAACTCCTAAAGGACATATACCTCAGACAGCAGAAAATCCTTTGGAGTTTAAAACTCAATCACCACAAATTTTCTGGTCATCCAAAAGTATAGTTTTTAGCATGTTTGCTAAGTGGTGCAGTGAGTTTTCTGGAAGAGGAGAGGTACATGATGTGGTGGCTACTGGAGCGGGCTCCACTTGTGAGAATATTAAGTTACGCTAGGTATGTAGATGAGAAGGAGTGGCGGAAGGTGATAGATAAAGATGATGTCTTAGGAAAAAAGTGAGACGACGTGTCTATGTGAGTGGTTCGGCCTCTTCAAATCTGGCAGATGTAGATTTGAAATCTTACTTTCAGGTTTCTGATGAGTTGCATTTGGAGGATCGAATTGTGAAGAGGGGTTATAATTGTATACTTCTATTAGTGGTAAAAATGAAGATAGTGCACCATGCTCATCAGGCACATTCAGGTATGTTTTACATCCAGATAGCATTGGCAAGAAAATAATGTTTGTGTTGCTAAGTTAATAAATACAAATTGTGTTATACTAGTGCTAAGGAGCTAAATGCATATGCAACCTTAATGGAGCTTATGACGTGCCTGAGAAAGCCTCTAACAAGCTATTTTATTGGCCCATTTAAACTGTTCCCGAAAACAATGAGCTACACTTTTCTTTTGAGAGATCATTTTTCTGAGTGGTCCAAAGTAAATTCTTGGAGACACCTACAAATGGAAGAATGGTGGAATTTCTGGAGAAGGGGTTTTTAAATAAAGGCTTCCATGTGAACTGGTAGGCATTATTGCCTCTCAATGGGTGTCTGATCAGATGAAATAATTTCGAAGACAATGTGGCATCAAACACAGAACAATGGTATGTCACATCTTGCAAGATAATGGTCAGGTTGAAACATTTAACCTTGTCCTCAAGGACAGTAGTCCCTTGGTTATGAAGGGGGAGAGTGGCAGCAGAAAGTAGCCCATGAAAGCTAGTAATCTTACCACATAGATCAGAAATATCTAATTCTCTTAAGTGGGCGAGACTCTTCAAACTCAAGGCAGGTAGAAAGTTATTTTCTATTTAGTTTCAACGGTGGCTAAAATAGAGCCAAGGTGGAAAGGCGGTGTGGACATGGAAGGGGCAAGTAAGAAAGTTTACAGGGCGCAGATTATGAATAATTGTTATTATGATGTGAAACATGGGTTAAGGGCAGACCTCTGAATATGTGGGATGTGGTAATGGCATGTGACACTGAGAGCGAGAAGCCTGTTGTGTGTAACAGGGTGCATTCCATCGATAGTGAACTTCCCCGATGGATTTTGTGTTATGCTTGTGACCACTGGGTCTTATGTAAACTTTGAGTTGTGTGAGTCTGGATTAGTGCATGCATGTAAGTGATTGTTGTGTAATTGTGGTGTCTCTGTGTAAGTTAAGGCATGTATCCTACTATGTGCATGTGTGAATGTATGATAGAAGGGTAAAAAAGAGATATATGTGTATGTCTGACCTCTGCATTTTCTATACCCTCCAAGGTAGTTGCAGCCGGCATGACTCGTGGGTGGGGAGTCGTGCGGGGAGGGCCGACCAAACAGTCAGGGCCCGCAACATTGGGCTAGCCACTCCTCCCATGCCCTGTTGCAGGACCGCCTGCCCCAACCAAATCCTTCTGCTTTCTCGCAGTGCGAGAAGCAGTAACATAAAATGGTATTCATACCATTTTATGTTACTGCTTCTTGCAGTGCGAGAAAGCAGTGTGGCGGCCCTCCTCCGCCCACATAGATGAGCCACCCCTGCTCCAAGGCCACACTCTCTTCACCTCTTAAATCACCTTCGCAGGGAGTCCAGGTAAAGAGCATAGAGGTTCTATCTTTGTTTTTGTTAAGGTTGTCATCCTGTTGCGTCTTCTCTGTTTGGACTTCTTAGGGCCAAGTAAAAACAAGGGTCAGAATATCTTGTCTTGTTCACCCCTTTCCCTTCTGTTGATCCCCAGTTCTTATCATTCCCTTTCATCCTTCCGAACAATATTCTTCCACGGGACTAGTCAGATAGCCTCCTGACCTCAATACTAGAATCAACTCTGTCCTAGGTGGATCCATCAACACATTATGGGTAGCACAGTGTCTCCCAAGGGGACTACTGAGATATTATGCTTTGTGAGTACTTTCCAATTGAGCTGGGTAGATGGCATAATGGGTACTCCAATACGATGCTTCTCTGTCGTTCCCAGTTGGACTGCTCTGAGCATTCACTACAGCTCGTAGATTAATCTTCCATTGCTGACAGCTGCTCCGTGCCAGTCAGAGTGGACTTATTAGACATATATTATGGTTGATTGTATAATGGCTGCCCACTGCAGTTGGAGCCCTCAGTAGATAATATGGCTGGTTGTATGTTGGTTGCTGTACTGTTGCGCCTTGATGGACTACTCAAAACATATATTATGGCCGGTGTTATGATCTCCCATACCAATGGGTTGCTCCTGCCTAGACTCATCAGAGGTTTTAGCATGGATTATTGAACGTTGCTCATTCATATATGTTGCTTCATGCCACTACTGGGTCGACTCTTCAGAGAAAATACTATGACTGGTTGTATAATGGTTTCTCCTCTGTTACTTTTGGGTGGCCTGCTCAGAATATATTATTTTTGGCTTCTGTATAATCTCACATTTCTATGGGCTGCTACTCCACGATTGAATCCTCAAAGCATATCACAACACCTGCTGTTGTTGGATGCCACCCCTCAACTATCCTTGGCATGGGGCTCAAGGGCCGGAGGAATGTCCATCCTTTCACCAAAGTACTGGCATGGTGCTCGCCATGCTCCCTTCCTTGGCGTTGTGAGCGGCATACCGGTGCTTTGATAAAGGGATAGAGATCCCTCTGCCCCTTGAGCTCCATGCTAAGGATGGTTGAAGAGTGACCCCCAACAACAGCGGGTACCGCCAGTGAATCCTTCACCCTTGGATGTTTCATTGGATCCCTGGATGGTTTTGTAGATGCCGTTGCGTATTTTCGTTATTTTGTTTTGAGCACTTGTGAGCAGCAGCATTCCTAGGACCTGTAGAAAGCAGTGACACTGTTGGGTCATCGGCTGAAACATGTCGACCTCTGTGACACACCAGTGAGTTTAATTTGTTTCGCAGTGCCACGCTGTTTTTTAATTCTAGAACAGAATCGTCCTAATAAAATTGTTGCAGGAACCCTATAGTTAGTTTTAATCACTCTCTTTATTTGCTCTGCTGCCCTCACCATCCCAAGCTCCACAATTAGGTATTTAGGGGTAGATTTACAAGCCCCCTGCGCCACCAGTACATCACTTTTCGTGACGTACTGGTGGTGCAGGGGGCTCCTCCATATTTACAAGGAGAGGAAAAGCCACCCTACGTGACTTTTCCTGTCCTTGTAAATACGGCCCCTTCACATGTAGCACTTTGTGTTGGAGGTGCGTTCCATGGGTGTTGCTGTGGGTGTTCCCATGCAACACCCATGGAACAAGACACATCTCCAGATTTAAGAGAAATTGTAAATCTGGAGATGCGTCTGAATGCTACGCCACCCTAGAGGTGGCGTAGCGAGGCACAACGAGAGAAATATTTTCATTTTTCCTCGTTTTTTCCTCGCTTTTTCCTCTTTCAATGCGTGCTGCATTCTACAGCACGCATTGAAATAGGAAAATGCCTTTAGTGATTGTTTTTGTGCAGGAAGGAGCACCTTCCTGCACAAAAACAATCTCCCCATGACGCAGGCATGCCTGCACCATGGTGCAAGGGTGCCTGCGCCAGCGCATGGCTGCAGTTTGTGCGCCAGCACTGGGGAGAGCACAGAGATGCGACATATTCTTGTAAACATGTTGCATCCCTGTGTTTTGAAAGTGCCACAACGTGGCGCAGCCAAAGGACTTGCGGTGCCACGCTGCGGCACTTCCTTGTAGATCTGCCCCTTAGTATATATCTCTTTTAGTACAAAAAACACCCCTTACCTCCTTCCTCTCAGAAAGGTGGTCATAGCCCGTATCATGACTAGACATCACAATAGGAGGAGGTTCCCCAATGACGAAGCATGTCACATTTGGCGTGTGAAAGAAACTGTCCAGTAAAAGGAATTCTCCTAGGTGGGGGTGCTTTGCAGTTAGGCTAATAATCCTCTTTAGACCCAAGGGTTCATATTTGTGTTTTGATATATGAAGTAGGGGAGTCAATTCCTGCAGGTCTTTAAACCTTCAGGCCTCCTTTTTTAAACGGTCCTCAAAGCATATACCGTGGCTAATTGTATAATGGCGATTCCTGAGGGTTGGGCGGGGTTATATTGCCTGTTCTGAAGAGTTTCTCCTTTAACTCTCCTGTTCCTCTGCTCCAGAGTTAATATAAAAAAATTGCATCATCATAAAGATGGAAGGCACCCACATGTGTGAGTGCATTTACTTGAAATATTTTCACATACACCCATCCTTGGGCAAAACTCCATGTCCACTGCAAGATGGTCTGAGTAGTTTCCACCATAGACCAGTGGTGGCTGTGACTTATTGGAAGTGGCAGGGCAGAGCAAGGGGGGGGGGGGTTGAGAGGGCGGGTAAAGAAAACAAATCAAGGGGCATATTATCAGACAGGCGATAAAATTATCGCCGCCTTAGCGGCAGAAAACTGCCGCTAAAACGGCGATAATGGGCTTGATAATATGCTCTATGGAATTGCAATTGAAGCCTATGTTAGATGTGAAGGACATCTAACATGGGCTTCTATTGGAATTCCATAGAGCATATTATCAAGCCCATTATCGCCGTTTTAGCGGCAGTTTTCTGCCGCTAAAGCGGCGATAATTGTATCGCCTGACTTGATAATATGCCCCCAAATTATCCCCTCGCCGCATCTCTCCACTGTTGTCTCTCCTGGCACAGGAACAGAGCACCTAGGAAGCACCCAGGCTCCCCAAAGCCAATCCCAATGCTGCAATGCAGCATTGTGCTTGGTCTGAGCACTGTGGTTCGGGGCTCAGGCAGGGACTGGGAGCCTGGGCATGTTCTCCACCCAGGCTGTAATACAGCCTGGGTGGAGAACATGCAAAGTGCCCTTGACTGTTAGGCCGGCCCGAGAAGGTCGACCAAACTTTCATGCACACTTTCAAAGTGCCCGCCACTCCTCCCTCTGCTCTAAAAGCAGAGCAGCCCCACCCTGCCCCGTAAAGCTGGCGCAGCAGGAAAATATAAAATGATAATTATGTTGAGTTATTATTATTTTATTTTTCCTTTATTCACACTGCTCAAAAGCAGAGGGGCGACGCTCCACCGTCTTACCGGAGGAGCGACCACTGCCATATACCAAATCCCTCCCCACATAGGCTACTCTGCACTTGTGCACTTTCTATCCATCCACAAACTAACGTCTAATTTTTAAGCGTCCTGTCTCCTGCTCTTTTTTGCTTCAATAAATGTCCAGGCACAGCAACAACATTCGAGAAGAACACACCTCTGGGCCTCATGCATGACACCAAACCCTATCCACACTCTTCCACTTAAGCACTCCCATGAAGCAGGGGTCTCCTTGTCTTCCAATGAGCTTTGGCGCCTCTTCAGGAGTTTGAAATGCTATAGGAATAAACCTACAATACAGTGGGGAAGATTTACAAGCCCCTTGCGACACTTTTATGCTGCTGTTGCGTCACTTTTGTGACGCAGCGGTGGCGTAAACAATGCACCATTATGCAACATATTTACAATGTGATGCATCTAGTGAGATGCGCCACGTTGTAAAGCCCTGCGCTACATTATACCTGCGTCAGGTGTAATGTATGCAGGGTGGGCGTTCCGTCACAAGGAAGCCCCGTAAAAGTGAAGCATTGAAATCTACAAGATTTCACTGAGTCATTTTTACGTCCCTGCTGCGTCAAATCCTTACGCCTGCTTGATGCAGGCGTAAGGAGTGACACAGCATATTAGGTATAGGGCACCCCTGAGCAGTGCTCGAGTTGTGTCGCACTTGTGACACAACTCCAGTACTGTGTCACCCTTACGCCAACAGATGCGTCACACATCTGCCTATCCTTGCGCCACGGTGCGCCGCATTCTAAATGCGCCGCATCCATGGTGGCGCAAGGGGGTTTTTGAGTCACGCAAAACTGCTAATATGCAGGAATGCGCCAGTTATTGTAAATATGCCTCAGTGTATGCAAGATATGAACTGGAATGTAAGGGAAGTGGGAATCTGGGAGACAGCAAACGCATTTGCCTTTTGTATTAATTTATTCAATAAACATGACAATATACAATCTTGTACGGACAGTAATTAAGGCACATAAGGTTAGTACAACACATACATACAGTACTAGTGAACCTACATTATTTGCCAGCATCTAAAAAGTAATTTCAATTGGAAAGTGATCCCAAAGAGCCTGCCTGGAGGTTTCAAAAGTCACAATTTGGTGAGCCTAGCCACCATCCTTTGTTGTCCAGAATATGGCATTGGTGCAGCTATTGAATAGTAAGGGTGGGTTTAGAGCTCACTGGCGAGATCTGTGTATAAACTGCAGTTTACAAGTTTCACTACCACTAAAATAGGGAGAGGTTTTATGTTTTGTTCTTGTTGAGAGACATTGTGTATCCTGCTGGTCACTCGTTCCTATCCCAGTACATCCTTTCCGCGCATTAATGCATCTGCTGCAAAAATATGTATAGCACCAGCTGGTCTCTGATTCCAATCCTATTAGATAGCTCAGAGGGTTAATGCACCTATGGCGGGGATCCCTCTGCAAGTGATTGTCACAGAATCCAGTAAGAACATAAGATTACAGGAGAACGAATGCTTCTGCCGAGCTCTTCAGGTTGGCTGTCTGTCCCTACCAAGTCAGCCTCTCAACCTTTGAAGAGCAAGACAACGAGAGTCCTTGAATACAGTGATATGTAAATGTTAAGCCAAGATCCCCTGTGTTAGCAAACAGATGGCTCACCATTTATGTGTATGACACACCGTGAGATGTGCTTTTGTGCAACGTTGCTAATAAAAACAAGTTAAAAATAAAAAAACGATCTGAGTGCCGAAAGACAGTTCAGTCTGGGTGTATACTGTAAATATATAACACATTGGTTCCTCTCTTACCCCCCCCAACAGAATTACATTAGCTGATGAAGTTAAATCGAGAATTATGTTAATGACAATGGAGAAGGGGAATCTAAATTCAGACATTTATGTATCAAATACCTTTATATTTTCATTTGCCTAGGCCCGGGCTGAAAAGGCCAATGCCAGCAAAACTACCTAGGAGCCCATGAGGTATAGGTAAACTGCACAGGAGCCCCACATCTGAGGTCAGAGGTATAGAATGATGGCAAGAGCCAGAGTGAGAAAGCAGAAGAGTTTGAGCAGCAATGGCACCGAAGACCTATCCCGGCGGTCCTCGATGACGCGGGTTCTCGTGGGCTTCAGGGCTCTCTCCCACTGGGTCAGGATGGCGTTCCGAGCTCCGTCCCACTTCCCGGGCCCAGTCAGGCGGAATTGGTAGGGTGTACTAGGACCGAAGAAAACCTCCCTGGCCAACTTTGGGTCTTTTAGCCAGAGCGCCAAGACATTGGGCTTTACACCGGCCAAGACAGCCAGTTCGTCCATGTAATCCAGGTAGTCCACTTGGACAGTGTGACGCTGGCTGCTCACATACCTAGAGACAGAAGACAAGATGCCCAATGTATCAATGCCACACGTGAAATGGACTTTGTTAGAGCAGGTACGTGTAAGGACTTGCAGGCAATACATGTCTCCTCTTTGACTAATTAAGACTATGATGACCATTGAGGCTGCAGTGAGTATAGACCCAAAACACAACAGCCTCCTACTCGAGAAATCATGGGGCATATTCACAAAACAATGTCAGAACATGGTGCTATGCCAAATTTGGGAACACTGCGTGCCCACATTTTTTTAATGCAGGATGTGCTGCATTCACAAGAATATGGCGCACCCCTGTGTGTCCCCTAGCGCTGGCGCAAAAAAAGCTGCCTACCGCCAGCGCAGTCACCCTGCTGCCATGTTGCACGGGTGCTTGCACTGCAGAGGCGATTGTTTATGTGCAGGAAGGGACACCTTCCTGCCTATAAACAATAAATAATGGTGATTTGCTCTTTCTGTGTGTCCTGCAGAATGCAGCAGACATAGAAAGAGCAAAAAACTAGGAGAAATTAATAATATCTCCTCGTATCACCATTCGAAGACCAGGTATTCCCTGGCGTTGGTTTTTGGTGCTGCCTCAGTCCTGTAAATCTGGGGTAGCGTCAAAAAGAAATGGGTGTTGCGGGGGAATTCCCCACTGCAACACCCATTACACTCTCCTTTTCAGCAGAGGACTGCGACAGAAAGGGGCATATTTACAAGGTGGCGTTAAGCCACGATAAGTGGCTTAGCACCACCTTGTAAATATGGGAAATGGCGCCTGGCCACCAGAGTATCAAAAATAGTGACATTCCGGTGGCAACAGGGGCTTGTGCATATGCCTCCATGTTTGTTGTATGGGTGTTTTATAAAGTGCTAGCAGTCTGCATTACTGCTGCTTCTGCACTCTCTGAGACACTGCACAGTACAAGGCAAAGTGATGGAAATAAAGTTTGAATTAATTACAGCCAATGTCTGTCTCTCAGGGTGCCTATGAATCCGTCCCTTTTCAATCAACCCAGACTCAGAACTGCCATGTGCAAATCAATATCAGTCTTGCTCTAATAGGAACAGTTCATTCTGAATTGGCGGTCAGGTATCATTCAGAGTGGATCCCAACAAACCCTAAACTGGTCACACTCTACCTTGAATGGACTGTTCCTGCTGAAGCAGGACCAAGACTGATTTGCATTGACTTCTCTTGTCTAATTAATTGGTTTTACCTTCAATTTTCCATTTGAAGATGGAGAAAATGCATTTTCTCCATTCGTTTGATGTAAACAAATTTACTGCACAGGGATTCATTATGCTTTTGTTTAGCACCACTGCTTTGTTTGTGTAATATGGCCAAAGAAAGTCTCGTGTTTTATCGCTCAACCATCAGATTGTTCTACGGGTTATCTTCAAATACCATACCTTCTTGCCATTTGTTCTTTCTTCTCTTGCATATCCATATTCATGCTCTCTTCTGAAGGAAGCTTGTTCAGTCCTATAACAAAAACCAGAAATCTGTAAAGTAACCTTCTGAAAAGGTGTTTTAATGTCTTATTGTATTGCAAGGGCAATGTAGAATCAGCAATGGAGCAGAGATCAAGGAACAACAATCTGTTGTAAGCAGCTCTTTTTTGAATGGCTCTTAATTTCATGAGTGGGCTGATCCCTCCGAGTAGATTTTGAATAGATTCTAGAGTATTGGAGTAAGTGGTTTAGGAGTGAAGGAATATAGGCATGTCCTACTGGGACAATCCATTGATGACAAGAATGGGAAGCTCTAGCATGCTCACTGGAGTCACCTAAATCAAAGTACAGACACAATAAGTGACATGGGGCGTGATTCAGAATTTGGTGGTGAGTTCTCTATAACAAATATAATGGCGTACCGAGTCCGCCTAACCCTAAGTCTGGCCTCTCTATTTTAAGTTGGGTGCACAGTCAGTTTTCTGACTGCGGTGGCCACGCATCAGACCACCTACACTATTTTATTTAGTCAATAATCTGCTGCCATTTTTTTCTGCTGTCAAACAAAAAAAACATAATGGGCATTCGTTTTTTTTGTTTTTCAGAAACACTCACACTTTGGGTGTTTGTTCCTGAAAACCTTTGGGCAAATTTCAACGAAATGTCAGATCCCAGAGCTATGCCAAATTTGGCAGCGCTGCGCTCTGACATTTCCAAAACACAAGGATGCGCTGTATTTACAACAATACGGTGCACCCCTGTGTTCTCCCTAGTGCTGCCACTAAAATTAGCTGTTAACGCAGGGACGCTTGCACTATAGTGCAAGGGTGCCTGCATTGCAGAGAATGATTGTTCATGTGCAGGAAGGTGTCTCTTCCTGCACATAAACAATCCACAATGGCGATTTGTTACTTCTATGTGTCCTTCAGAACGCAGGACACATAGAAGTAGCAAATTGTCATTATTTAATGAGTGTAAGGGACACATTCATGCACATAAACAATCATTAATGGCGTTTTGCTCTTCCTATGTGTGCTGCAGAATGAGGCACACATAAAAAAAGCAAAAACGAGGAGAGTTAAAAGTATATCTACTAGTTTTGCCATTCTAACACCTGCTCTTGCATGCCGTTTGTTTTTGTCGCAGCCTCAGATTTGCACATCCTTGTAAATCTGGGGCACTATTAAAAAGCAATGGGTGGTGTGGCGGAATGCCCACAGCAACACCCATTGCACGCCCCTTCATGCTAAGTGATGTGTGTAAAGGGGCATATTTACAAGGTGGCGTTAAGCAACAAACAGTGACTTAACGCCGCTTTGTCACTATGGGGAAGGGCATATCTCCACCAGAACATCGCTAAAAGTGGCATTCTGGTAGTGCTATCCCCTTGTAAATATATCCCTTTGTGGGGCATATTTATGAGGAGTTCTGGTGGCGTTAAGTCCTTCGCCTTATTTGCAAGATGGCGTTAAGCCACTTAACGTGGCTTAATGCCACCTTGTAAATAATGCTGCTATTCACGCAGAACTGAGCGTGAAAGGGGCATGCAATGGGTGCTGCAGTGGGCGTTTCCTCCGCAACACCCATTGCTTTTTGACACTGCCCTATATTTACAATGTATGGGGCAGAGCCAAAAATATTGCCACGGAATACCTGGTCTTAGGCAGGCGATGCCCATTCCATGTGCATTCTGCAGCACACATAGAAACAGCAAACCGCCTGTAATGATTGTTTATGTGCAGGAAGGTGTCCCTTTCTGGACATAAACAATCACCCCTGCAGCGCAGGCACCCTTGCAACATGGCACAAGGGTGCCTGCGCTAGCGCTAGGCAGCTTCTTTAGCTCTAGGGGAAACGCAGGCATGTGCCGCATTCTTGTGATATACGGCGCATCCCTGCATTTTGAAACTGTCGGAGCACTCGGAGCGCGGCGTTACAAATTTTAGCGTAACACAGCGCTCCGCCAGTTTCTACAAATTTGCCCCTCTGTGTCTGCACATGTGCCACAGAGGCGGTAGCTCCTGTGAAGGCACAGAGATCACCGCGGGCCTGATCTCTACATATGATGGGTGGGAGTCCAGCCAGTGTGAAGGAGGTATGACCTGCACTGCACTGACAGGCGATGGCCTGCCTCCATGCCTTAAATAAGGCCCAGGGTCTGTACAGTGCAGATTATAGCAAGAACTACAGCACTGTGCCAAGTGGCATAGACTGAGTGCACTGCGGAGGTGCTGTGCTACTCTCGAGATCAGCAGGACTGCTGGAGAACACATAAACATACACCCACAGCTCTCCTGCCGTGTACACTTTGTGCTCACAGACACCGCAAGTGGCAGATGTTACATGAAGCAGGGCTGCCTCGTGTTATCATGCTCTACAATGCAGCTGGGCCGATGAGGGATCCCCCGGTATCCTTTGAAAATACAGTTCAAGTTTACATCTCATGGAGACCTAGCTTGCAAAAATAAGTAAGCATTGAAAGAGGGAGGTACAACGACAGTGTAGGAAAACTGGACTGAAGCCATCAACGTTCTGCAGCACCTCACATCCCTGCGTATCTCTGTAATACAAAGGTCCTGGAGTGTGAACCCCAAATACACATTTTACATTTAATTCCCCCCATTACTTCAGATTCCTCCAGCCACAGCAGTTTGGTGACACCAGAAAGCAGGTGTAGCACACATCAGTTTCTTCAAGGCCCTGGCCATAGTCACACATTCCCAATCTAAAGCTGTGTACAGCAATACCCTGAGAAGATTTCTGGATATAGACAATAGAACTACCTTCAGTTTTATTTTATATTATCTCATAAATTATCTCCCAATACCCAATGCACTGGATTTTTATACAAACTGACAGCTGCCTGAAGATGAGCTTTTAAGAGACAAACTGGTATATGAAACTGATGTCTATGGTTTATGTACTTTAAGGCCGGTGCCTACTTTGCCTATTTGGTCATCCGGCACTGGGTGTAGTCCGCCACAGTTTCATGAGACAGAAAACGAGTAGTAAAAGAGTAATTTTATTACCTGAGTGTAAGGACAAAACCATAACACTTTGGCTCATGAAGCATGAAGAAGTATTTTAAATACATCCCCATTTTACTCTTTTCTACTTAAACATGGTATTGGCATAGAAAAAAACAAGGTTTGATTCAGTGTGTGACAATAGTATTGGTATAGAGAGTCCTCTGTGGTTGTGCCACTTGGCACTATTATGGCTGTTGTACCAGCCATGTACCCCAGGGTGCCAATGTTGATAGTGCCAATGATTCCTAGCCAAGCAGTGCTACTGATTTCTAGCCAGGTAGTGCTTTGTTTGATATTGGTCTTTGTCAAAAGGATATCGTAATTCTTGTTATTATACAGTGTTTTTCTCAGCTTAGGTTACTCACATTGGAATATAGTAATTGGATCGAAAGTGGAACTTGTACAGCATGTGACAATGTGGGGCATAGAGGTGCACTACAACAATAACCTAATCAAGGATGTAATTCTAGTCTATCATGACAAGAAGGATAGATACTATTTGCGTTACACGAAACAAAATCATTGATGAAGCATATTAACATGGGGGTTCTCGTTTGAATCCGTACTTGATGCCTCGAATTGGCTGATTACCTTCTGGGAGTACATTTGCCCTGAAGAAGTCCATTGTTATGGACGAAACGTGTTGGCTGTCTTCACTGCATATATGTGATGCTTTTTAAAGAAAATAAAATAAAGACAAGAATGACTTCCTTGTCTGGGTTATTGTTGTGGTGCACCTCTACGCTCTACATTGTCATTTGTAACCTGTTTTGGGGTATGCACCTTGGCAGCAGGTGCCCGTAGCGTGTGCACACATTGATATACACTTGTGTTGAACTACATTTTTGGAAAACAGGTGAAGTGCAGTCTTCAGGGTCTGCTGCCTTTGCTCTACTGTTATTTGTTCAGCATGTGTTAATATCGACTAAATCCTACCCTCCGTATAAACATTGGACATTTAACCATGACTAAACGCCAGGTTGGCCACTGCTAGTAGCTTATCTTGTGGAATGTTCCATCCAAGTAACTTAACTCTTTTAAAGCCTCAGCCCCAATAGTTATCAAAAGGAAAGACCACAGAATAGGAAATGTGTGTCTTTGCCCAATGACACTTAGTAAGTCTTGCTGAGGGCTTTAGAATGATGAACTTGATAGCCACACATTTGAAGGATGACAGATATTGGATAGTTTAACAGTGGCCTTTCTGGCATCCTCCTCTGTGGACCCACTCAGATTTAAATTCACCTAAAAAAAGGTTGGCCCAGACAGTTTGGTATGACTATGCTTAATTTGAGCCAGTAATTTCCGGTGTTTGTCACCAGCACTTATTTGCGGCACCTGCACTTAATTGCCAGAATCTGCACTTATGACAGCTGACACACGGTGGTGCTGTTTTTGCAATTTTAAGATGAGCAGAAAAAACTGTTGTTAATTTATTCAATATATATTGAAAACAACTAATACCTGCCACCCAAGCCATTCTTATAGCTTTGGAGGCCTCAGACAGTCTGAATTGTCACACTTGTAGCAGTGTGATGGTTAGTAGCTGCGTAAGTACAGTGGCAATGTGTGGTGCAAACTGTGGTGGCCTCCTGATAATGGCCCGGGCACTTATACTTTTACAAATTAAGCACTGTGAAGACACTTGAACCACCCAATTTAACCAATGGTCAGTCAGGTACCTTCAGCATGGTACGAAATGAAAATGTAATAGTTTCCTTGAACTTACCTTTGAATACCCTTGTGGCCCAGCGAGCCTGGAGCTCAGAGATGGGCATGATGGCACCGAGAGGCTGGATTAAGCCGATGACGGCCACGGTTGGCATCTCTAGGTGAGGAGGGAAGACATATTTGTAAAGGGAGACCTGGTTTTTTCTGACGTTAAGGACAGAATTGTCAAAAAAGGGAAAAGCAAAATTATATCCTGTGGCGAAAATGATCACATCAATATTCTCCTCCACTGTGCCGTCTTCAAAGATGGCTGCCGTTTCAGTGAACTCCCGGACATTGGGTTTTACCAGCACTGTGCCGGAAATTATGCGGTTTGGCAAGTCGTCGTTCACCATGGGGTGCTGGTTCAAAAACCTAATAGGATTCAAAATAAATTCTTACATCTTCTGCAGCACATGTAGCATCAACAAAAGCCATTTGACTTCTATGTCAGCCAAACATTAATAGCTTCAACTAGTTACTGTGTTAAGGTGCACCATTACAAGGCAACAAAATACACTTTAATGAATATCCCTTTCTTAACTGTGATGAAGTACAAAAAGTATTATCATCCCAATAACATGCTTCTATTTAACAATAGTTTAAAAATCTTATGAGGGTTGAAAGTGGTCCCTCATAATGTGAGAGATCGGCACATCTGGCCAGTCTTTTTGATGCAGGATGCAAGGTCTGTTTCGTCATCACACAGTTTATTGACTCCAACCCTTCAATGCATGGGAAGACTTTCAGCTGGCAGTCAAATGTATTTGACACTGACAGCGACTAGAGTGCTACAAAGTTTGACAGGTGGTCTATGCATCCAATGTACTGTATAACTTAAAAATACCCCAAAATGAGTTGTCTCTGCTCATTTTGGACCTAGCGAAATTTGATCATATTGTGCATTGACTTTTCTCGCTGCTTTGAACAGGGCATATCATCAACCCTCTCCAGTTGGCCTTCAGAGATCTTCAAAAGGCAGCATCTGAGTAAATCAAGGGGCATATCAACAAGGGCTTTATCTCTGCTTTATTGGCTTTAAAAGCCAAAAAAGCAGAGATAAAACTAGCACCCTATCAACAACAGGGTGCTAACATGCAAATTTGCATGTTAGCACCCTTTTACTCTTCGCTTCCCCTTGCATCTCTAATGAGATGCAAAGGGGGCGTTCCAGAGTAAAATAATAGGAGAAATGTCGCTAAGCGACATTTCTCCTATTATCAAGAATGTCGCTAACCCTGTTAGAGACAAAAAAAGCAGCGCTAACCGCGGTTAACGCTGCTTTTTTACGTCTGGTATTTTTCTGACTTAGCCATGATATCCTAGGGAAGGAGGATATCATGGCTAAGTTTGCCTGTTCCTATCAACAAGGTAACGTGAGATTATCGCTGGCTTTCCAGCGATAATCTCACGTTAGCCTGTTAGCGTGAGGATTTTTATCGCTAATGAGATAAGCGTTGCTAATAGCACGCTATCTCAGCGATAAAAATTCACGCTTGCCGGCGATAATTATCCTAGCGCTAAGTGTGCTTAGAGATAATAATCGCCGGTTGTTGTTGATATGCCCCCAAATAAGTTAGGGGCATATAACAAGGGCTTTATCTCCGCTTTCTTGGCTTTAAAAGCCAAAGAAGCGGAGATAAAAATATCGCCCTATCAACAACAGGGTGCTAACATGCAAAATCGCATGTTAGCACCTTTTTGCACTACTCTTCCCTTTGCATCTCTAATGAGATGCAAAGTGGGCGTTCCAGAGCAAAATAATAGGAGAAATGTCGCTAAGCGACATTACTCCTATTATCAAGCTTCACGCTAACCCTGTTAGAGACAAAAAAAGCAGCGCTAACCACGGTTAACGCTGCTTTTTTACGTCTGCTAATTTTCAGATTTAGCCATGTAATCCAATGGGAGGTGGATTACATGGCTAAATCCACCATGGGCTATCAACAAGGATATCCCTATCCTTGTAGTTTTATCGCTGCATTACCAGCAATAACCTCCCAAAATGCCGCTATCACTGGATTTTATATCGCCTAGGCGGTTAGCGTTGTTAATAACGCGATAACCAGGCGATATTATCCAGCGATAGCGGCGTTAAAAAAATTAACGCTAAGCGCCCTTAGTGTTAATTTTCCCTGTTCCTTGTTAATATGCCCCTAAGTTTATATAGCGTAAAAGCAGATCCCTTTGCTCTTAACATAGGGGCATATCAGCAACAACCGGTGATAATTATCGCTAAGCGCACTTAGCGCTAGGATAATTATCGCCGGCTTAGCAACGCTTATCTTAAAAGCGATAAAAATCCTAGCGCTAACTGCCAAACGTGAGATTATCGCTGGAAACCCAGCGATAATCTCACGAAGTTTGGCATCAGCTTGATGATAAGGCCTCACATACTTATCCACGTTCCATAGGATATCATGGCTAAGTCAGTCCTGAAGCAGGCGTAAGGAAAGTAGCGATAACAGGGGTTATCGCTACTTTTCTTGCCGCTATGCTTCATAGCGTGGGGCTTGATCATAGGAGAAATGTCGCTTAGCGACATTTCTCAAGTCATGTCAGGTCAGGAACGCCCACTTTGCATCTCATTAGAGATGCAAAGCTGGGCGTTAAGAATCTGGGCGCTAATGCAAGGTTTCACGCGATAGCGTGACCTTGCTAATTAGGCAATCAAATTATTGCTGCTTTTCACCCAAAAACGGACGCAAAAGCGGCGATAATTTTATATCGCCTCGTTGCTGATATGCCCCATAGTCTCTCTATCAGATCCCATATTTTATTGCATCACTTCAAGTGGCTGGACCTTAACAGTGAAGCGCACCTCTGTAGGAAGCCCAACTCGAGCGCAAGCTGAATCTGCCTCTTTAGGAGGTTTTATAACGGCCTACAAAAAACCTGGGGGTATATTATCAAGACAGGCAATAAAATTGTCGCCGCTTTAGCGGCAGAAAACTGCCGCTAAAACGGCGATAATGGGCTTGATAATATGCCCTATGGAATTCCAATTGAAGCTCAGGTTAGATGTCCTTCACATCTAACATGGGCTTCAATTGGAATACCATAGGAGTATCTGATTATCTCAGACTCCTGAAGACAAAAAGAAAAAATCTGCCTAGAGGAAGTAATGTCTGCCCCCTCCAGGGTGCCTATGATCAGGAACCTTGTACAAGTTAGACCAGAACCAACAAAAGGTGAGCCCATTAGTAATGGTGGTGGAGAGAAGTGGGTTTGGGGGCTCAAGGAGATAGTACTAACCCCCTCTTTAGGATGTGGGTGCTTACTCTGGGGACCTGGCTCTCAGCTCTTGAGAGTAACCATGTGCACACAAGGAAAAGTCTGATGGACTGTGAACACTGGAGATGAGATCTGTGGAAAAGTTTGCCAATTAAATCAAACGTGAAAAGGGAAAGGCCTTGTCCCTGGCACTGCGTGCCGTCCACACAGTTCCAGGTACAAGGGAGAGCATGAAGTAAACAAGAGATGGTGGAAGATGTAGCTTGAATAGCAAGGTGCAGAGTAGGAGGAATAGCCACAATAAAAAAATAAAAAGACGGATGAAGGCAGTGCTTAATTTGTAAACAAATAATGTTCAGGTCCTTCGTCAAGAGGCCACTACAGCCTCCACCCCCCATTGCCACTGCCAGTGCTGCCAGCGACAGTACCTACACAACTACTAACCATCACACTCCTACAGGTGTGCCAATTCAGACTATTTCAGGCCCCCAAAGCTATAAGAATGGCTTGGGTGGCAAGTGTTAGTCATTTTTTATGTATATTAAATTAAAAAAACAACTGAAGTTCTGCTCATTTCTAAATTACACAAAGAGTGCCTCCAAGTGGCAGACTCTCATATGTGCTGGTGTAGACAATTAAGTGCAGTTGCCGAGCACCTGAAACCACCGGCTCAAATTAAGCACTGACGAAAGGAGAGATGTAGGATGAGAGCAGAGAGGAAGAGGGGGATTTTCAAGAGAAGTGACTAGGGGGCATATCAACAAGGGCTTTATCTCTGCTTTTTTGGCTTTAAAAGCCAAAAAAGCAGAGATAAAACTAGCGCCCTATCAACAACAGGGTGCTAACACGCAAATTTGCATGTTAGCACCCTTTTACTCTACGCTTCCCCTTGCATCTCTAATGAGATGCAAAGGGGGCGTTCCAAAGTAAAATAATAGGAGAAATGACGCTAAGCGACATTTCTCCTATTATCAAGAATGTCGCTAGCCCTGTTAGAGACAAAAAAAGCAGCGCTAACCGCGGTTAACGCTGCTTTTTTACGTCTGCTAATTTTCAGACTTAACCATGATATCCTATGGAAGGAGGATATCATGGCTAAGTTTGCCTGTCCCTATCAACAAGGTAACGTGTGATTATCGCTGGGTTTCCAGCGATAATCTCACGTTAGCCTGTTAGCGTGTAGATTTTTATCGCTATTGAGATAAGCGTTGCTAATAGCACGCTATCTCAGCGATAAAAATTCACGCTAGCCGGCGATAATTATCCTCACGCTAAGAGTGCTGAGCGATAATTATCGCCGGTTGTTGTTGATATGCCCCTTTGGGGCATATCAACAAGGGCTTTATCTCTGCTTTTTTGGCTTTAAAAGCCAAAAAAGCAGAGATAAAACTAGCGCCCTATCAACAACAGGGTGCTAACACGCAAATTTGCATGTTAGCACCCTTTTACTCTACGCTTCCCCTTGCATCTCTAATGAGATGCAAAGGGGGCGTTCCAGAGTAAAATAATAGGAGAGATGTCGCTAAGCGACATTTCTCCTATTATCAAGAATGTCGCTAACCCTGTTAGAGACAAAAAAAGCAGCGCTAACCGCGGTTAACGCTGCTTTTTTACGTCTGCTAATTTTCAGACTTAGCCATGATATCCTATAGAAGGAGGATATCATGGCTAAGTTTGCCTGTCCCTATCAACAAGGTAACGTGAGATTATCGCTGGGTTTCCAGCGATAATCTCACGTTAGCCTGTTAGCGTGAGGATTTTTATCGCTATTGAGATAAGCGTTGCTAATAGCACGCTATCTCAGCGATAAAAATTCACGCTAGCTGGCGATAATTATCCAAGCGCTAAGTGCTCTTTGCGATAATTTTTGCCGGTTGTTGTTGATATGCCCCCAAGAGAGCTGTGGGAAGAGAGATGAGAAACTTAGAGCAGGATAAGGAGAGGTGAGGTAGAGTAGAGAACTGTAGACAGAGAGGTGACAAAATTACGCTCTGCATGCAAGAGGAGACATGAAGGAGCAGCAGAGAGATTAAGAAGGAGATATGGGAAGAACAAAGGAGAGATGCAAGACAGTAAGAAGTGGAGACATAGAACGTGAGGTGAAATGGAGAAGGAAAGCTTCACGTGAGTAGTGGGAGCGCTAAGGGAAAGCTGCAGAGTGGGAAGGGGAGAGGAACCTGACAGAGGAGAGGTGACAGGGAATGGAAAGATAAAGAGCGGAGAGGAGAAGAGAAAACAACAACTGGAAAAGTGAGTTTGAGAAAAGAAAGCTGTAATAGGAGAGGCAAGAGCAGTTGCGAAAGCTGCAGATGCAAAGGTGAAAGTCAAGGTCTCTTCAGCGGGAAATAGACACTGAGTAACCATGAAGAGTCTCAAGTCCCAAATGAAGTCTGGAATGACTATAATGGTGAGTGAGATGGGAGAAGAGTCCATGGAGTAGCTTTTGCTACTGATAAAGTTGTTGGTGCTGTGACTGTGATGCTTTGGTAGCTGTTATTGGTAAAATGTTTGCTACGAAAATTTGCTATGAATATTTTCGTGCAATATCCATTGATGTCTCGGGATGACCTGTACACTAAGGCAGAGCTCGGTGACATTATCCCACCACAATGAGAAGCAAATGTTACTTTCACAACCTCTTCATCTGAAAAGGACACCGGGGAATCACTTTGCGTCGCACAAGACTACTCCTTGCACCGACCTTTATCCAACCACAATATCACGTTTAATTGCCAGTGGTATCACATGTACCCGTGCAGTCGCGACACATATTTTCAAGTCCCACCTACCCATGCTGTGGTTTCAAGCCAAAGTTGGCATGGTCAAACCTCCGATTCAGCTTCTTCTCTCCCAGCCAGTTGATCACAGATAAGGGAAGCGTGCGTTTGAAAAAACCAAGGAAGCGACTGGAGATCATCATGTCCACAGGATAACCATAATCTCCTACCCGGTTCACGATCCACGAGCCACGTCTGGTACTGAGGTATACCTGTCCCGGATAAACGGGGAAAATTTCAGCAGGGACAACCAATGTATCGATGCATAAGTACTGAACGATGAATGCCAGGTCCAGCTAGTCTGCCAGTTCTGTTATATGGCCCAGTGCAATGCTTCCTACTTAATATCTTGCCCTGTCTTTGCTCTCATGCTATAAATAATTTTTGTCTCTTTCACAATTACTGATTTTGTTCTTTTATTTCTCCTGGAAAGCGCTCCAGAGCATTCTCTTACCAGGTTCAGCAAAGCATCCCTCCGATTTTTCTACCATGCCCTCTTCTTGTAGGATCATACCTTAACATGTATATGTCTACTCCTGACACAAGCACAGGGGTGTCTTATAGAGTAATACCGAGCTGGCGACGAAGCAGCGCCTGGGCTGTTGAGGCTGGCAGTTAATGGACACACTAGGTGGGCTTGGCAGCCCTTCTGAGCTTTCTGGCTTGCTGTAGAACATAAAATACATTAATGTGTAGGTACTTCTTTATTTTGTTGAGCGTTTAAGTATTTTGGGGCATATTTACAAGCAGGCGATAAAAAATTATCGCCGCTTTTGCGGCCGTTTTCGGCCGAAAAGCGGCGATAATGTTATCGCCTAATTAGCAAGGCCACGCTAACGAGTGAAACCTTGCTTTAGCGTGGGGATTCCTAACGCCCAGTTTTGCATCTCTAATGAGATGTAAAGTGGGCGTTCCTGACCTAACATGACAGGAGAAATCTCGCTAAACGACATTTCTCCTATCATCAAGCCCCACGCTATGAAGCATAGCGGCAAGAAAAGTAGCGATAACCCCTGTTATCGCTACTTTCCTTACACCTGCTTCAGGACTGACTTAGCCATGATATCCTATGGAGGGTGGATATCATGGCTAAGTTTGTGAGTCCCTATCAGCAAGCTAACGCCACATTGCGTGAGATTATCGCTGGGTTTCCAGCGATAATCTCACGTTAGGCAGTTAGTGTGAGGATTTTTATCTCTGAGGAGATAAGCGTTGCTAATAGCACGCTATCTCAGCGATAAAAATCCACGTTACCCGGCGATAATTATCCTCACGCTAAGAGCGCTGAGCGATAATTATCGCCGGGTGTTGCTGATATGCCCCTCAATGTGTCAAACACACATTGCTGGATGTTTGCATACAGATATTTAAACACCTACATAGAGAAAGTACTCAATGCACCAGTTGGTTATCATTAAATAGAAATCCTACATATTCTACTATCAATTCTCATGACATTGATCACTGTGACTGTAAGAATATATGCAGGGAGTCATTACTTTGGTTGCTAAAACCCCAACCTGCCAGTAAGGTGCCGCAGAGCATATTGCAGAGATAACCCCGCGGTCTAGTTAGCAGCACGTTCACTGTGTGACCGGAAAACCTGAGCTCTAATCCTGAATTCACGCACTTGACCAAACTGTCTGATGCTAGGCTGATCATCGAACCCTGTCTCTCACTTCCCTTGCTAAAAAATGGGGGGGTCTTAGGAACATACTACAACCTTTAATTTTCAATAGGCTGCACAAAAAAGCTTTTTAGATTCCTAGCCTATTGTGAGATGTATTGATACAAGACCAAATGAGGACTCAATCATTAACTATTTTTGAGGAGTTGCTGAACATAACCTAACTTCTCTGAAATCTTGGGATCGAAGCTGCCCACCAATGAATTCTCCTGTGGAAGAATACAGAGACCTGGCATATTAGTCTACGGCATCATCAGGCAGCTCAGTTTTGCCCTGTGGCATCATAAGCATAAAGGTGCCAATTTCCTGAGTGAATCATACTAGCATCCTGCCGCTAACCCATGCCTAAAAATATTGCGATTCGTGTGCCGCGTGGGCAGAGAGGGAGCTATTCTGGTAGGCTGGGGAGTTTACGATCCATCTTAAACACTAAACTGTCCTATGGTCTTTTGGAAACTCTCAGACCAAAACACTTCATCAAAGCCAGACTGAGAGCTGAAGGCAGCCATGGCAAATACTTTAACACAAGACTTACATCGCCATTGATGCCACTTAACCAAACTAGCAGCAGTAGAGGACGCGGCTCAATGTACCCTTTTGTCAGGTATCTGCATCATAGGAGATGGATACCACATAAAACTAGACAGTAGAAGGCGTAGAAACAGGGCTCAGATCCTTCCTACTTCCTTCCCACTTCTTCTTACTCAAGCTCATGCCTCAAATTAATACTCCTGCAAAGTCAAGATTCTACTATCACTAGTTTGCAGAATTTCCAGTACCTGGACTACTTGCAGTGTGAGATGGCTGTCATGCTGCATTGTGTAGACAAGGCTTATCTTGGTGGTCTGCAATATTTATTATAAAAACTGCAAAGGCTCCAGGATGCCGCCATTTGCATGCTCTCAGGACTAAGATAAATTCAGCATTTTGCACTGGCCCTCTGTATGCCACTTCGGCTCTCAACCTGCCAAAGAGTATAATTTATGATTCTGTGTATGGCCCAGAAGACAATCAATGGAGGAGACACACTATTCACAAATTCAAAGTAATATGTAACTGCCTATCCTTTAACATGATATTACTGCAGACTTTTATGCTGCTAGCTCCCCATACCAAAACATTCAAATCAGAGAGTGAGCCTTTTCCTTTTAAAGGAGAAAGTTTATCTGTTTCACAAATCTTAGGCTTGGGCAAAAAGGCAAAGTGTAGCCACTTAATAACTATTGCAATAAGCAGGTTAACCTCCTGGAAACTGATTTGTAGTTATTTTTCTACTTTGTATTTCAACTTTCCGACAGGCATCCAGTTATGTTTTTTAATATGTGTGCATCCTCCTTTGCACTATACACAGTGGCATCAAAGACCTTTGTTGACAAGTCAGTCTATGAAAAAAAATCTGTGAGAAATATAAGTAGCCAAGAGCAAAGACCGAATAAGAAACCCCAAACATCGACAGGTTGCTTTAAATAATTAAGGGGCATATCATCAAGGACTGGCGATAATTGCGCACTTAGCGCTAGGATAATTATCGCCTGGTAACGTGGAATTTTATCGCTGAGATAGCGTACTATTAGCAACGCCGCTCTTAAAAGTGATAAAATTCGAAGCGCTAACTGCCAAATGTGAGATTATCGCTGGAAATCCATCAATAATCTCACAAAGTTTGGCGATAGCTTGATGATAGGGCAAGGCATACTTAGCCATGATATCCACATTACATAGGATATCATGGCTAAGTCAGTCCTGAAGCAGGCGTAAGGAAAGTAGCGATAACAGAGGTTATCGCTACTTTGCTTGTCGCTCTGCCGGTTAGCGTGCCCATTGATAATTGGAGAAATGACGCTTAGCGACATTTTTCCAGTTATGTCAGGGCAGGAACGCCCACTTTGCATCTCATTAGAGATGCAAAGCTGGGCGTTCAGAATACAGGCGCTAATGCAAGGTTTAACGCGATAGCATGACCTTGCTGATTTGGCGATAAACTTATCGCCGCTTTTAGTCAGAAAACGGACGCAAAAGCAGAAATAATTTTTTATCGCCTCGTTGATGATATGCCCATAAAATAGTAAATGCACGTAGTTAATTAATGATAAGGAAGGACACCAAAAGTGTTGCATACACCTCTTCTCTGTCTGCAGGGTGAAAATATGACCTTTAGCTCCCTTAAATGTAGTTTGCTATCACTGAAATCCACAATTGCATGTCCAGTTGGTTTAATTCAAACCTGAAGCTTTTCCCTTTAGGAAACCCAATGTTTTTCTTCTCTATGAGTCATATAATATCCCATCAGAGCCTTAGAACACATCATGTGCATGTGGCTAGACTAACCACCACATTTCAGCAGGCAGAATCACTGCCTGTTATCCCCCAACTACCTATTTTATGCACATTTTCTCTGCTTCCAAACTAATTTAATCATTCACTTTTTGGGGGAAGAGTTTTTTAGGAGAATAGTGCTTCAACTATTTTTTTTCTGAAACATTGAAATTATTACTAATGATAAAAACTCTGAGTGACTGACTGCCTGGCAATTTTTTTTATTCACTGTTATAATGCAATACCAACATTACTGTACACAGTGCTTGTATATACCACACCTGGTCTGCTGTCCGGCTGAGCTCCACAGCAAGGTCTCCACCAGAGTTCCCAATGCCGATCACTACCACTCGCTTCCCCTTAAATCCTTCAGGGTACTTGTAGTCCCGGCTGTGCAAGTACTGGCCTTTGAACTTCACTATACCTGGAAAAAAATAAAGCTTAATCTCACGCAGACGAGATATCACTGAGGAATATATGATGTTACAATGCAAACAATTACAACGCATGCCTTTACAACGCGTTTTTTACATCGCAACTACCATTTCATTGCATGATTTTAAACGCATGTCATTACAACACATTTTTTTTAAACTACCATTACAACGCATACCATTACAATGCATAATACTTTTAGGGTAACAGTGGGGTAGTGTAGGGGTAAAAATTACTATTCCAACGCCAGTGAGTGTAGCAGTAGGGTAAATGTTGGATAGTGTAGGGATAAAAATTACTATTCCTAATCCAGCAGTAAGTGCAACAGTAGGGAAAGTGTTGGATAGTGTAGGGGTGAAAATTACTATTCCCATGTACCCCAAAACCCATACCCGCCGTAAAACTAAAAAATCTCCATTACTCACCTTACAATGCGTTGTAATGGCATGCGTTCTAGTGACATGCATTGTAATCACTGCGTTGTAATGGCATGCAATGTAAAGGCAGTTGCGTTGTAACAGCTGCATTGTAAAGGTAGTGTGTTGTAATGACTGTTTTGTAATGGTTGTATTCCATCCCTTAGGGGTCTTACAATGGTAAACTTGTGGTTCCCTTACCTCATTTAGACGTAGAGATTTGCTAGCTTTCTCATGGCACAGCCTCAACTGGCCTCACCATCAAAACCCTTGAACTGGGGACCCCTCTGTCAATGGGCCACCAGGCCACAATGGTGTAAGCCACGGTCTGTTTACGAGAAGGCTACCACCAGTGTTTTTCCATGACTAAAGGCACCATGCTTGACGAGGGCTGTGAAAACAATTGCGCCCAAGCCTAGGAAGAAAGCTTCCTGCACATTGGGGCCATTTTTTTTAGTTTTTCTGAAAAAAACTCCCACATTTGAACTAGGAGAGATGATGCACTTTTTAAGGGTGCTTACATTCGGTGTATGCTGCATCACGGAGCAAATCTTCCTACCACAGTATGTGCATGATATGTTCCTTTTCTGGTGTTCTATTTACGTTGTAGCATTTCAGCCATCTTTCTGTCATTTTTGCTTATTCCAGCAGAACCTCCTGGAATTCTCCCTTTTTAACATGTTTTGGAGCATCCTTTGCCATTGTAGATACATTAAAATATGGAACAACCTAAGGCCTAATTTATCAGGCCCCTTGTGCTGCCGGAACGTCACTTTTTGTGACGTTCAGTGGCGCAGGAGCCTGTTCCATATTTACGAGGCAGCACTAAGCCACTTTTTTTGGCTTAATGCTGCCTCGTAAATATTGTTACCTTTAACGCAGCTTTCTGCATTAAAGGGGCATGCAATGGGTGCTGCTGGGGGAGTAGCCAGCAACATCCATGGCTTTTTGACACTGCCTCAGATTTACGAGAAATTGTAACTCTGAGGCAGAGCCAGAAACGTATGTCTCCCCAGGGGAGGCGTAAGGGAGATACAATGAGGAGAAATAACGTTATTTCTCCTTGTTGTTCTTTTTTCTATGTGTGCACACATAGAAAGAGGAAAAAGCCTCTTGTGGTTGTTTTTGCGCAGGAAGGTTACCTTCCTGCACAAAAATAATCATCCCCGCAAAGCAGGCACCCTTGCACCATAGTGCAAAGGTGCCTGCGTTGGCGCACGGCAGCCCATTATGCACCGGTGCAGGGGAAAAGCTGTATCTGATAGATACGGCGCATTCCTGCCCTTTTTTGCTGTATGGCAGCGCAGCAGGAAGGCCTGCGTCACTGCCCTACGGCAAAACCTCAACAATGAGGCCCCTAGTTTGGATGCCCTATTCTAGCAATCGTTAGGAACTTGTAGAATCAATGTTACAGCACTTCAGATAACAAGCATCTTCCTGCAATTGTTGTAAATTGAGGACCAATTAAAAAAATCCTTCATTAAGCATAGTAGCATCAATTGTGAACCAATTGTAAAATCTTAAGTCAGCAGAAGTGTTAAGCAAACTATTTCCATGGGAAGGTGCCAGGTTTTAGATGCTGTGGATGGGCAGAACTCAGTCTGACGTATTCCCATTGGGCACATATTTAAAAACATCAGGGGGCATATTTATCACTATGTGACGCAGCGCAGCAAGCCACCATGCTGCGCTGTGTGACAGGGAAAGGGGAGGAATGCACTGTATTTGTTATAATACAGCACATACCTGCTTTTTTCCAGTGCTGGTGCACAATGTGCTGCCTAGCGCAAACACAGGCACTCTTGCACCATGATGAAAGGATGCCTGCATTGTTAGCAGGATTGTTTTTGTGCAGGAAGTGGCTCCTTCCTGCACAAAGACAATCCCCAGAGGCATTTTCTTCTTTCTATGTGTGCTGCATAATGCAGCACACATAGAAAGAGGAAAAAACGAGGAGAACTACACATATTTCTCCTCGATACGCCTCACAAGGGGAAGTGCAGCAGTTTGGCGCATTCCCAGGTCCACCACTTAGGGTAAATCTTGGAACGTATCAAAATCCATGGGTGTCGAGTGGGAGCACCCATACTCCATCCATGGAAACCCCCTGTGGTAGAGTAATGCAACGCAGTGATCTGTGCTGCGTTGCTTTACTCTGGATTTATCAAGCCACTCAGGGCCATGCAAGGTGATATATTGCACTTAAGGTTTGCATCGCGCTTGCACGCCGTTACACGCTGCAAAAGTGATGCAACCCGTTGATAAATATGGCCCCTAGTTTGCTGTGTGGCACAAGCACTGAGCTGCAGAAAAGAATGATACAAAGATTGGATCGTTAAGAAGAATCCAATATACCTTGTCTTTTCAGAGCACTGCAGTGCTGTATACTCTCATGTAGGAAAGAGAATAAAATTAGGGGAAATTTCCAGAGTCGAGAGTCAGTCCATGAAGCAGCAAAGAGCATTGTGACATTTTAGACAGAGGAAATCTACTATATTCCATTTCCTTCTTGCATAAACAGACAGAAAGGACTAAAACAACAAACAAAGGGGTCCTTTTGGACTGGAGCTGAAGCACGCAGGGTCCAAGCTTAATTTCATTGAGACAAAGAACCGAGGAAACAAGACACATAGGAAAATAACAAGCATTTGCAATGCAATCGGTCTCGACTTTGGGACCTTATATGTATTTAGCTATGCAGCACATTAGCCTGGGTGCTGAAACATCTACTGTTCTTTAACATGGAGGGAAAGTAAGCACCAAACTGCGTGACACGCCAAGAATGGGAATACATGGAGAGAAATATTGCCTTTCAGCGGGAAATGATATGATCCAAAGCTCTGTTTTTAATTTAATATCAGGGCCTTCCGTGGTCATATCACTGAAAATACAAGATTTGAAAAAAAATATTATTGTCTACGGGTTCTCGTGGATGGCAATTTTTATGGACTGGAATCTAGAGAACGTTAAAGTGATTTTGGCATTTTACTGACCTCTACTGATCGTTTTCTATCAAGAAAGTTAAATAGAGGCAGTTGAACAGAAAAAAAGCCCCTAAGCAGAAGCAGACAAGTCCTAGGGCTGATCTCTAGAGCCCACAAAGTACATACATATATAAGTATATACTAAAGTATATAAGTATATACACAAGTATATACACAAGAGGTCTTGAATGCTCAACCTAAAAAGCAGGGCTAATGTCTTTATCAAAGGGGTCAGTACATCCACATATACAAAGCAGACCTATAGTGTTTGACAAAATGTTACCAATAACTATAATTAAATATATATTTTATAAATTCATAAATTATAATGTTAAAAGTGATTGTTTCAAAATACTTCCAACAAAGCATTCACACAAAAAAGATACATGTCTGAGGCTTTTTAAAACAGCTCGGAGTTTTTTTAGATTCAATGACTAAGGGGAGAGAGAACGAGAGAGAGTTTTTTTTTATTTTGCTGTTGGGCTGCTGCACTTCTTGTAGCACTCCACAACATAAAATGCCACGTGGGGCCCTTGCCCCTTTTAGGAGACCAACGGGATAAAAAATATAACTAAAAAGCACTTGCAGGGCAGTATGGGGCACTCCTTCCTGGAGTAAGGAATAACAACAGAGCGTCTCCTGCTGCTCATTTATTGATTCTCTTTCGGGTGACCCCCATCTCACCTGGGACACCCACACTTTAAATTAACTTTGGGGCCATGGGGAGAGTCATGGGCCCTTAATGGGTGTTGACAGGAGGCATTGTATATTTTCCGTGGGCGCCCAGGCAACCACTAAATCAATCCCTGGGGCTATGGAGGGAGCCCCACGGCCTCCGCTGGCTCCCCAGCCAGCACCCATAGTGGTTATCAGTGGAAATCTGCCTTTATTTTTCGCGTGTCTAAGCGCTTTGTTCCTCATGTCCTTCGTGAAGGAGTTCAATGTATAATAAGCTGGCAACCACCCACCCTGCATCTGCAAGGAAGAAAAATTCACACTGCGGGCCATGAAACAAAAAGAGATCTGTGTGGATGTCTCAAGCACAGGCTATGGAGCTCAGCCTCCTGGCTTGACCTCGGCATTGAAAACCCACTAGCAAAACAAAACGAGGAATGTCAGCGGATGGTAACCATTTAACGATGTGCACAAAGGGTGGCACAATGAGCTGACCTCTCTTTCTGCAAGAAGCTACCGCCTAATTTTGGGGCATATTATTATGGTGTAAACGTAACCTCATGAATGAACACGCTGGACATGCGGTGGGACCGACCTCTGGAAAGAGGAATTTACTTGTTGAGAAATTAGACAGGCTGGGAGATGAGATCAATTAGGGCCATATTATCAAGCACGGCGTTAACATTATCGCCGCTTTAGCGGCACAAAACTGCCGCTAACGCGGAGATAATGGGCTTGATAATATGCCGCAGAGAATTCCAATAGAAGCCCATGTTGACACCAGAACATGGGCTTCTATGGGGATTCTCTTAGGCATATTATCAAGGCCATTATCGCCGCTTTAGCGGCAGTTTTCTGCCGCTAACGCCGTTTCTTGATAATATGCCCCTTTGTTTTTTAGCAACTCCGCCCTGCAAAATCCCGAAGACAAATTGGCCGGGTTTTATTTCAATGAAAGGATCGCCACATCAGGCGGACGACGTCAAAATCTTGAAATGTGGATGAAACCAAGCAAAAATGTCATCTCCAATCCCAGGAACCATCAGGCCTTTGTGTGCATGATCCAGTTTGGCGAGAACCATCTTTCAGGACTGCAAGCAAAACTAATTTAAAGAAAGCCTGTGAATCCTGGTGTGACAAACAAGGTATAAGCAGGGTTACTGGAAATTTACGCCAGGAGAAGGCTAAATTATGCGGCAGGGTTGAGTATAATATCCAGCAAGAAAAGATACATTATGCGGCACATTTTGCAATCGTATTACTTGTTTATTAGTACCAGTAGCAATAAGCAACAGCAAGGTAACCAGTCCAGCTTTGCAAAGGGTCTTCCAATACGTGGTAGCCCGTGTCACTGCAATTTTAGTAACTTTTGGACAGTTTGGGCTAGAAACAATTTTTTTGCTAAAATATGCAGATTATGCGGCAGATTGATAATTTATGAGGAAAATCTTAAACTATGTGAAAATCGCTGCAGTCGCACAATCGTATAATTCCAGTGGCCCTGGGTACAGGTACCACCACTACCCAGGGAAGAGGTGGGAGAGCTGTAGGATATATCTTAAAACAGCAAGAATAAGCAGACTGCGCAGATTGCGTAGCAGTCTTCCTGATGCCCTGGACGTCTCCACTCAACATGGAGGGCCATGCTCAGCATTGTGGGTGTCCACCTTAATTGCAGGTCTCCAGACCATGCCAGACCATGAAAACGCGGTGGCAAAAAATACATACTGTGTGACGTTATAGGAGAATATTTGTACTGCAACAGAATTCTCGAACATACTTTAGCCAGAAGTAGTAATTGCAGCACACATCTGCCCCTTCACATTTATTTAAGGCCTGGCTGGCATTCACTTTATCAACCAAAGTTTGAAAAAAACAACACACCCTAGGAAAGGTGTCACGCTACGGTAGATTGTCCTACCAGAGCACGAACATCTGCAAATGATTGCTCTTCCATGAAAGACGCATCCTCACGCTAAATTACCTGTGCAATATGAAGTAAGAGACGAGATGTGGTAAACAATGCAGATATCCTGCTCTGTAATCATTCTGCAGATCTTTCGTGTTCCACAAGTCTTGTAGCATGCATAGATGTGATGGCAGCTGGAATTATTATATATACCACAAAAGAGCCGCCACCACGTTCGCTCACTTTACCACATATATGCCGCATGTCTGCAAGCTTGTTTTTTGGTCTCTTAACGCAAAAGAATGTGAGCTAAAAGAAATGAGGCGGTGGCACAAAAGAGGTGATAGATTGTGTTTAAACGCCATAAAAAGGAAAGCTTTTTAGTGCAGTACTGTTAAAAAAAACTATGATGCCTGAACCACTTCACGCAAGAATATTACATTTCATGCTAGCCAGCGACAGGCCTCAGTGGTTGTAAAACACCATCGATTATCGACAGAGGCCGAGGAGAGTGTCGCTGAGAAGCCCATAAAAACGACTTGAATTACAAGCACAGGGTTTGCTTTCACAGAAGACTGTGTAAAGTACCCCTGTGTGCGCTGTGTCTCAGAATTAAACTCGCCTACTAACATTCCACCTACCTGGTTATGTAATCGCACACTGTAACAAGCATTTGGAATCCAATAGGACTCGCATTTATGCGAGACCCATTGCATTGCAAACGCGGGGGGGTTAGAGAAGGCACCGACAATGGGAGTGCAGGGGAGAGAGGGGCGAGAGAGCATGGACAGTGGGAGAGGGGAAGTGAGAAGAGATTTACGCTTATAATAGTGTCAACTGACACGCACAGAGGTAAGTTACACACACCCTTCTACTCCTCCGTAGTGCACCCACATGGTGATCCTCCAGCTGCTGCGGGTGTTGGTGAACGCTCATCATGTGACACACCAGCTGGGTCTATCCAGGGAGGGACGGGAACCTGGAACCCGTAACCAGGCAAGGATGAAAGTCCAGGAAAACTACAGCGCCACACCGACACAGAAGAAGGACTAGCCGCACAGAGGAGGTGCCCTGCCGCTGACATAAAGGACGGACTCACAGCATCGCAGAGGGAAGGTTACAAGAGAAAGTTAACTTTATACAAATTGAAAGAAACAGGGGTAGTAAATAATTAACCTTGCAATGCAATAGGACTTGCATTTACGCGAGACCTATTGCAGTGCATTGCAAACGCGAGTGTGGCGGGGGGCTGGTGGATCACGAAGGGGTGCGGTCAGCGGGAGTGCGGGGCAGGGGGGCGAGAAAGCACAGACAGCGGGAGTGGGGGGATGGGAGAAGGGACAGTGGGAGTGCGGGAAAAATAGTGCTCACAATCTCAGTCACACATACCATGCAAAACTCTCAGTAAAGGGGCCAGTAGCCGTGGAAGGAGACAAATGACTGACATGGCTGTCATGGGGAGGGACTAACAAGCTTAAAACCAATCGGAAGGCAGCATTTATAACCTAAGCCAATGAAGAAGATGGGCCGGAGAGTTGGCGGATCTTCCACGAAGCTTCCACACTATAGTGTATACTGCATGCCTCGCAAAGCGATGGCAGCGCATTCGCGCTGCAACGCTAGGTGAGACGTACAAAGGGAAAGCAGACTTATGTCTCACGTAAGATCACCCCTGTCTTCTCAAGAATGCTGGCCCTTGAGTTGCAGTATGATGGTCATGTTTGTGAAACACATCATACTACCCTGGTTAACATCAAATGTAATAATCCTAATTAAGCACTATGTAACCTGGAGGGTAGAATGCATAGTATTGAGACATAACTGCAGTCCACCTCTCTTAAGATTGCTGGACACCACAGTGCAGCAGTTTGCAAAAATCAATATGGCATCAAATGCATAGTAGAACACACAGCAAACAAACAGAGGACGGTGAACATCTGTGTCTTGGAAATTGGTGGGAAACAGGAAATAGAGGAGCTCATGCCATTCTTTGAAATATGGATACTAGGGCCTGTATTACAGATAGGGCACACTTTTCCCTGTTTGCACCACAATGCACCTTTAAGCAGGTTTGCCGGGTGCAAACAGGGAAGGTGCACCCTAGTAAAAAGTATGCGCTGCCATCAGGACAGCCACAAACTCACACTGCCCCCAGGCCAGCACATCCAAGAGAAATTTGAAGCAGCTGTTTAAAATCTCCTCCTTGTTTCTCTGAGCACAATGCAGCCCACCTGCGCTTTCAAGAGGGGAGAGCGATCCCCTTGCAGGCGGTTGCAAGGAGTGACTGTGCCCAACTGCAAGGGGATGTCTAGTGGGGTCTTTGGGGGAATACATGACATTACAACGCAAACAAATACAATGCATGCTTTTACAATGAGGTTTTTATATCGAAACTACCATTACATCGCATGATTTTACAACGCATACCATTACAACGCATAATAATTTTAGGGCACCAGTAGGGTAAGTGTTGGATAGTGTAGGGGTAAAAATTACTATTCTCACTCGAGTGAGTGCAACAGTAGGGAAAGTGTTGAATAGGGTAGGGGTAAAAATTACTATTCCCACTCCAGTGAGTGCAACAGTAGGGAAAGTGTTGGATAGTGTAGGGGTAAAAATTACTATTCCCATCCACCCCAAAACCCATACCCACCCTTAAAGTAAAAAATCTCTATTACTTACCTTATAATGGGTTGTAATGTCATGTGTTGTAATGGTATGCGTTGTAATGGCACGTGTTGTAGTGACATGCTTTGTAATGGCATGCGATGTAAAGGCAGTTGCGTTGTAACAGCTGCGTTGTAAAAGCAGTGCGATGTAATGACTGCGTTGTAATGGATGTTTTCCCTCTAGGAACTCCTTTACACCTTTTTATGGCACACTTTCAGTGCGCCTCCTACAGGCATGTTTGCCTCTGCACCCACATCGGTAATATGGTGCAGGCATAGAGGCTAAGTGATTCCCCATTTGCATGGGGCCATGCTTCCATGCAAATGAGGGAACCCCCTCTTATGATAGTGCAGACACTACATGCGCCAGATCTATCTGTATTACAGAAGGGACCGCACAAGCGTTTGCGGCACCTTCTGTAATACCAAAATGCCCTGAGTGCACACAAAGCGGGCGTAAATCTCCCTTGCGCCCTTGGGGCACTTCTGTAATATGACCCCAGAACTCCTTGCCTTATAAAATAAAAGCCAGCCGTGCACGCATACCTAGGTATTACAGCCTGAGACCACTCAAGAATTGGCAGAAGATATAGAAAGGGAGGCTAACGCTACTGACTATGACAAGAGACAAAGCACTGAAGACCAAGTCTTGGAAGCTGCATAAAGACACGGCAGAATGATACAGGGTAACTGTCATGCCTACCTGTTTTAGTTATATGCCAAGTTATAGATAAAAGGTTCACTGAGACTACAGGCAAAAATATTGTTTCAAACCAGACTAAAGGTAATGCTAGAATATAAGAGTACTTGTTCTGGGGAAAGATAAAGCTCAGGACCTGTTTCCATTCACTGAAAAGAGTAAAGAAAAAACTAGGGGTGTGTGCAAAATTCATGTAATTTCATTTAGTGTAATTAAACAATGCTTCAGAAAAATTAATAAAATGTATGCAAGATGCACACCTGGCATTTAGCTCCATATTTTAGTGTAAAATAAATCCTACAAGTGTTACGAACAACAGGCACTCATGTTCAGTTTATTCACGTTTTTTCTGTTCTCCCAGATTAGGGTTTTTACTTGAACAAACTTGAAATTAAATGACGAGACATAATGGTGTAATTTGAGGACTTTTGTGCAACAAGCGTAATGCAGACTGCCAAACATTATGCAAGATTTTGCCACTGTAATGAAAATGTCACCTGGGCCAATAGAAAACACACGAGAAGCCTGCTTCAAAAACAGGGGAAGAGCTGAATAGTAAACCTGTCACTCCCGTTTGGTTGGAGGTGGGGCGAGAGATCTTCGTATTTATAGGTGAGAACTTAAGAGGCAAAACCACAAGTAGTACCTTATGACACAAGAGTACTCAATGAGATAGCGGAGAACAGATCTGCCAAACACTGCAAAAATGTATCACAATTAAAACATTAGAATGTTGAGGCTCCATTGAAGAAGATGGAGTAGCCCCACATTTATAATGGCTGGTATAAGCCCAGAGCTCCAACATTCCAATGTTTGTCTTCATGTTTCTCACTATTTAAGTTAGAACATTCTACTCTTAGTGGGTGAAATGTTCAAATAGCCTTTTGGCCCTTATGCATCAGGCTATACCGGATGTTAAAGGCCATCTCCCTCATTATAGGCCAGAGCCACACTTGGGTTTCAGGGAATTTAACAATTGGTATAGCCCTCAGCAGCGGGCTATAAGGCTGTATTATTATCCATACATGCTGCCCCAAGGGAAATTCTCTTGCCCTTTTACCCCACAACCATCAGTGCAATCCACCCATGTTTTCACCCATTATCCTTCATACTGCCTAGACATTTAAAACTGGTATGATTTTATACCCCTCGAAGTAATCGCACACACATGGTGGTCTAGTGAAAGCATTGATAAATGCAATCGATAGTGAAGAAGACCCCCAATAAGTGAGATTGTGGAGAGACACAAATCAATTAAATGGAACTTTGGAATGCTACTAATTGCAGACAGAAAGATTTACTGATGTTCATCGTGATCGGTTTGAGGGAGGCTTCCTGTGACTTTACTACCCGAGGATGAATTTAAACAAAGTTTAAACACAACATATTAGCCCCTTGCTTGTCATTTGTATTGACAAAAAGACAAATAAACCATGAGATAAAACAAGTCAGCAGAAAAACCTACGTGCAAGGTGTTGGTTCAGGACAAGTACATCACGTTTTTATCTGATTCACGGTCATCTTTTACAAAAATGTTTTTATAAATCTTTGTTGAATAAATATTTATTAACATTACAGTAATTCTGTTTTGCGAGAAGTGGAGTGATAAGTGGAGTGATTGCTAGCGCGCCTATTGAAATTGAAATTGAAGACCTCTGAGGCAGAAGCCGGAGGTGGTGTAACTCGTGATTTTAAAACTGCTCATTTTCTGATTATTTTACATTTGTTTAAACTTTGTGTCCACTGAGAAACCCACTCTGCATTTGTAAAGTCCTGCAAGCACTTACAGCGGATTTTAGCGCTGTTCCTTGCAGCGGACTTCACGGCCGCCATCTCGAGCGCGAGGCCACGCCCACCCGTTAGGCCACGCCCACCCTCCCAGCCTATTAAAAGCGCTGATTGCTAGCGCGCCTATTGAAATTGAAATTGAAGACCTCTGAGGCGGAAGCCGGAGGTGGTGTAACTCGTGATTTTAAAACTGCTCATTTTCTGATTATTTTACATTTGTTTAAACTTTGTGTCCACTGAGAAACCCACTCTGCATTTGTAAAGTCCTGCAAGCACTTACAGCGGATTTTAGCGCTGTTCCTTGCAGCGGACTTCACGGCCGCGAGCGCGAGGCCACGCCCACCGGTTAGGCCACGCCCACCCTTCCTCTCCTTAAATGTGCTTCCTACGCAAGCGCAGCGGGAGCGCCGTCTTCGCGCCGAAGGCGCGCCTAAGGCAAGCCCGTCTGCGCCCGTCCGCGGTCGTACGCGGTCCAGGGCCACAACCCCTGCTCCTCCAGATGGCCACATACGGTGGAGCAAGCAGGATCTACTGAACTCTTGCCACAAAATCGACGATTCCTGCAAGCATAGTCTATGCGTGGAAAACGATATGGGTTGCGAACACTGTCACTTCTCATTCGACCTTGGTAAGAATACAACCAACATGAACTATACCATACAATGCGGACTGCTTAACGTACGCTCACTGAGAAAACACAGGCTAGACCTATATCATCTACTTACTGAGAACCAATGGGATCTTGTGTTTCTAACAGAGACATGGCTAGATAATGAGTCTACACCCTACTCCCTTGAGGCAACTCCAGGAGGGTATACAATACATAGACTGGATAGACCCACAGGCAGAGGAGGCGGAATCGCAATTATAGCCCGCGAAAACCTACGATGCCAGCTAGATAGCTCTCCCATCCTGGACAGTGAAGCAGGGAGCTTCACTGTCAAAGTGAATAATAACTACACGCTAAAGGGCATACTAATTTATAGACCCCCAGGCCCCATAGCCAGGTTCGAGGAGAGTTTGGTTGAAGGAATCATGGAAACCGCACTGTGCACTGACAAGTTTCTGGTACTCGGGGATCTCAATCTTCATCTTGATAACCCCTCAGACCACGTCAGTAAGAATTTTGGCCAGGCACTGAAAGCCCTCCAACTTACCCAAATTGTTAGAGGCCCTACCCATCAACAGGGTCATCTGCTGGACCCCATATTTGTCAACTGGGGGGAAGCGGAAGCTATGACCCCAATTCCCATCCCATGGTCGGACCACTATTTGGTCCCTTTTTCCATACGAATCCCGGGAAGCAGACCCCCACAGCCACCAGCTATGTACCACCTCAAACGGAAATGGGCTACATTCTCTCAGTCCAAATTCTGTGCAGAATTAACGAAAGGAGGAAGCCCAGGAGGGAAGGATGCTGACACAGCCAATGCTAACCTCTGCACACGCATTAATCAGGCACTAGACTGCACAGCCCCTTTGCTAAAAACCAAATCTGGGGGACGCATAAACAAAACTGCCCCGTGGTTCAACGCTGAACTAAGAGTTCAGAAAACTGCACTGAAAAGAACCGAAAGAGAATGGCGCAAGACTCTCTCTGAAGAAACCAGAAAGAATTATCTAACCGAGAGACGAATCTACCATGGACTACTCAGAAAGACAAAAACAGCATATTTTACGAATAGGATCAGTGAGGCTGGTAACTCGATGAAAGAGCTGTTTTCACTCTACAAAACTCTTTCAAGCGGAAACCCAGCTATTGCCCCCGCTGACTGCTCGCCAGAATTGTGTGACAAAATCGCAGATTTTTTCTCAGATAAAATAACAAAAATCTACTCAGCATTCCCTACGCAGTCCAAAACCGGGGCAGACTTCGTTGAAAGCCCAAGGGAGTGGGGAGATAAACCTAGACTTATCAACTTTACTACCCCTCCCACGGAAGATCTTCTAAAAATCTGCAGGTCGGTGAAGTCGGGCTCTCCGAGAGACCCTACCACACCCAAACGCCTGACGGATAGTCTAAGGGTACTAGAACCATACATTAGACATGTACTCGATGTATCTTTTACCACCAAGACAGTACCTAGGGAGTGGAAAAAGGCGGTGGTTCTGCCCCTCAGGAAGAAACCTACCATCAGTTTTGAGAAACTTGACAATCTCCGCCCAATTTCACTCCTGCCCTACCTAGCCAAGGTGGCCGAAAAAACGGTCAATAAACAACTAATGGACTTCGTGGAAAAGGCTGCCTTATTGCACGACACCCAATTCGGATTCCGCCCCCGCCACTCTACAGAGTCCGCACTGCTTACTGCAGTTGAGACCCTACGTCAGGGGGTAGATGAGGGACACACCATGGCCCTCATCCTATTGGACCTGAGTGCAGCGTTCGACACTGTGGCGCACGACAACTTGCTACAGTGTCTGAACAACGGAGGTATATCCGAAGCTGCACTCCAATGGTTACAATCCTTCCTGACAGGGAGAAGCTTCCAGGTTCGTCAGGGCGACCACTACTCGAGAAACATAGGTTTAGGTCAGGGCGTCCCCCAGGGTTCGTCCCTGAGCCCAACCTTGTTTAACCTCTATGTCTCTCCAGTGGCTTCAATTGCCGTGAGTCACGGATTGAGCATCGTGTCATACGCCGATGACACGCAGCTGGCTATCTCCCTATCGTGTGCACCCGGTCTTGCGATGGACAGTTTCAGGAACTGCATGCAAGAACTTGCAGCCTGGATGTCCACCAACTGCCTTAAGTTAAACGGCAACAAGACCGAGGTGCTCGTTGTGGGGGGGAACCCATCTGTTTGGTCATCGGCGTGGTGGCCTCCATGTCTGGATGAAGCTCCCATACCCCGCCAGGGAGTAAAAAACCTAGGCGTATGGCTCGACGATGACCTATCTTTTGGACCCCAAATAGACCGAGTTGCAGGCGTCTGTTTTGGTGTCCTAAAAACCATAAGGAAGGTCCTTGACCTCCTTCCTATGTCAGCACGGAAAACACTGGTACATGCCCTTGTGACATCACCCTAGACTACGGCAACCTACTTTACCTGGGTACCACCTGCAAAGCCATGAATCGCCTTCAGGTAATACAGAACGCGGCAGCCCGTCTCATCCTAAAAATCCCTAAACGATCAGACACCAAAGCCGCTCTCAAAACCCTCCACTGGTTGCCAGTAAAAAGCAGAGTGGAATTCAAAGCCCTCTGTACATGCCACCGCATCCTGGCTAAGAAATCTCCTATTCCACTCCAGAACTTAGTGACAAGGTATACACCTGCGCGCGAGCTGCTCTCCTCATATGAGGGCCTACTTAAGGTTCCTAGGGTCAAAAGAGCCCGTATGGGCGGACGCTCCTTCCGCTATCTGGTAGCGAAAAGCTGGAATTCCCTCCCTCTCCATCTCCGTCTGGATCCATCCGAATCCAGCTTCCGCAAGAACCTAAAAACACACCTGTTCTCCAGATAACGGATCACTGGTCTCCACCTCGCTCAGAGTTCTTCAGTTGCAGCGCGGGGACACGCTTTGGCGTAACCAAGCGCTTTTATAAGCTACCCTTAATAATAATTATGTTGCCCATAGCGAGTACAGAAGATTTAAAATTCCGTTAGTCGGGTATTATTGTGTGGCATTTATCAATCAAGGCCAGGTTAGAAAATGACTTGTTTAAGTGGTGGATAAGGAAGTGGAGAATCTGGATTCATATGGTCAGTGTGGTATCACAATGAAATTTTACTTGTATTATGCACACTTTCAAGTCACAGCCTGTTGGTGAAAGTGAGAAGGGGCTAGTGATTTTGAGTAAATTGTACAATGTATTTAAATCGAAACTAGGAAAGGGTTTCAGCATTGGATCAAGTTGCTAAGCTTATTCTCTGCACAGTATACCATTATCTGTGAGGGAGGCTGCCATAAGTATATTAACAGGGTATACCAAGAATGCATGATGGAACCCATTGTGTCTGCAACTTAGATATCCTCTATCGTACTGGTCCACAAATTAAATCATGGGTTACGATTCTGTGTAGACCTGTGCAGTCTGAATGCCAACTTAATTGTGGCACATGATTTTGTGATTGATAATAAGTCTACAAGCCCTACAGTTGTTTAAAATCTGAATTTGGTGTATTTCACCTCAGTGGATGACAGTGACTACTGGTTTGGTACCAGTTTGTTTCAGTTCAATTGCCATTTTGAGTTCACTGTGGCAATCGCTCCTGCCACCATGCAAACAGCCAAATGGAGCCACATGATAGCTTAACACGAAACACTGGCCTGTCTCTGCACAGTGGAACTCATTCTTTCAGAGGGAAAAGTATGTTTATAATACGCAGGGAGCATTAGCATTTAACATAGTTTTTTTAAACACCTTCACAAGTACTATTTCTGGGTGGAATTTAGCCCAGGTAGTGTGAATGTGCATGCTGCCTAGTTATAACGCTTACAAGTGGGCCCCTGTTACATTGTTATAAAACAGGGACAGTCCTTGTTTTTGTACCAGGTTGAATGTTATTCAGGTTGGGAGAGTGAGGAAGAGAGGATCCTTGTTTTGGAAGACAATGGTGTGTTTTGCAGAAGATGCGCAATACTTTCAGTTGCTGCTAATACGCGAAGTATGTGAAGGTAGATGATAAGGGGGCCTACTGAGGATGGTCAATTGTGTGGAAGCTGGGCACTTGTGGCTTCCAGTGAGATCTGCGGAAACGTATAACAGTTGGATCACAAGGGCCATGTTTGCACAACAATTACCAAAGGTAAGTTACAAGAATAATTTTGGGGGCAACATACCGATGTTACTGTAGAGTGTACAGTGGCAGGAAGTATCTGGCTACACTGTGGTCTCCATCTACCAGTTTACTTCAACTCATGATTCTTGTTCGCTGTGATTGCTTACTGGATAAGTAATTTTACTCTCAATTCTTTTTCATGATATGGAAGCATCAGTGAATGCATTTCCCTTTTATTATACGTTTTTACTTTTTTGTTCCCTGGTCTGTAAATGGTATATTGAAAATAAACCGAATAAAAACAATTATCAGTCTACTGAAAGTTTTACTTTCGATATCAGTGCGCTCTTACCGGGAAAGGAATCCAGAGGCAGATGTGCGTCTGTGTGATGTCCGGTACAGACCAGAATGGCATCATAAACCGCTGACGTCTGCTTCCCCTCTGTCTCTGTGACAACATTCCACTGGCCGGAGGAGGAGAAATCTGGGCACTTTTTTATGCTGCACACCGTAGTCTACAAATAAATCACGTACTTTTAAGATTTCAGCCATGTCACTCAATGAAGCAATACATGGCATAAGAATATGATGAAAGGAAGGCCGGAACTATTTTAATGACATTTTTTGGCTGAACTCTCTTTTAGGAACCCTTTATGGTGCATCATCAGTGCCCTGCATGCAGGTTCAACAGGGATATAGAAAGTGAGGCGACCTGTGGCACAATTAACTGGGGTTTAGGGAACAGCCTGTAGCAATGAGGGATCTACTCAGGAGCAAATCTAATGGGGCCATCAGAAATGGTGCAAGTAGACAGAAAAACTAATCATGGAACCTCTATTCATTGCCTTGATTGCATCCCATAACATTGTAACAGAGGCGCTCCTCTACTATCTTTTACTAACATCTTTATCTTTTGCTGGTTTCGATCTAGCAACATGTCTTCTTTTATGTTCTGTTGTATGGTTTTCAAGTTGGAGATTGTATTTTTGAGAGTAAGATACACTCACTCATGACCGGGCTTCCTGCCAAAAGAAGACAATGTTTATTGGTTAATATATAATAAATTTTTAAACAGCCGGCATGTGGATGTGAAAAAAGTGAATTGATGTGTAGCTCATTTATAAACCACAATTTCAGATGTAACCAAAATGTTCTCTTGGTACACTTTGGTACTGACTCCAAGTGTGCAGTCTGGTGCAAGAACATGGGAAGCTCTTAGCCTATAAATGTGAATATACACTTCTTATTCAGCAGGAATGAAATAAATACTGCTAATGAAGCTCCCAGAGTGACTAACAGCATGGTAGACATGGGCACTTCCAGTAGGTCCACCAGGGATGCTGACAATGGGGATAATAGGTACACTGGCCTTTGTGCCACTAGAATACTACCAGCAGGGCCACTTTCAACCTAATCTGCAGGATCCTCACCTACCAGTAGGGGCACAGCATGAAGGCACTACAGGGCTCTTAGCGACATAGCCAGATTGATGACCAGAAACACACACAACATGATTATAAAAGATAGCTATCAATATAAGAAATCTCTCTCTAATGTTGATGACAGGGCAACTGCTCCTTCACCATGCCAACAAGCTCTCCTCCGATGCTCACCTTGAACTGGATGTACTTGTGAAGGTTGAAGTGCTTAGCGTAGTCGCGGAAGTAATTTAGGATCTTGGAGTTGTGCATGTAGTTGGGATAGTCATCCGGGATGGGAAAGTCACTATAACACATCATTTCCTTGGACGTGTTTATAATGACAGACTTGTAGATGCTTGCCCGGCCTTCTTCTGGAATCTCCTGTGGAAATGAGTTAGATATACTGGTATTTCAAACCCCACAAAACCACCTGGGTTACACACATTTTAAATGGAGCACAAGTTTGAGCAAGAGAAGAACACCCCAGCCCTTTTTTTAAATGGGCGTTTTAATGAAAACATTAGGAATTCTAATGACTATGAGTTTAAAGTTATGCGTACAGTCACATGTAATTGAAACTGATTTATAGTAAAAATGCGCAGTCTGTAGATATTGTCATTATTATTACCTTTTTATGTTGAAATAATTATGGAACTCAGACCTTTGATTTTTTTTGTATGGAATACAATGGCTAGATTTGAACGTATCAAATTTTAGAAAAAAACATATTTATACTTAACAATTTTCGCACCTATTTTCATATATGCATACGTTTTGTATTTTATTTAGGTTTGTTTACAAAAATCCTTCAGACAAATAGTTGATGCCTTTTTACTATCGTTTTTGTGAATGCAGCAAAGCAGAATTTCTGCATGTCCAACATAATGGCTGTAATGTGAGCTGTGACAAGAAGAGAAATGGCCGATTTTGTGATTTGTTGCGCTGCAAGCATTAGGCAGGAATTGAAGTTTGCTTCTGTATGAAACAACTCCAACGGCAGTCCATATTTTCACTTGTTTCAATGTGGTAGAAAATAAATCTGGTCTTTAGAGACAAGATTTGAAATGGAAAGGAAGTAAATATTGTACTGACTCACTCAAAAAGCGAGAAGAGCTGAAATGAATGCCTCACCACAGTAGTCAACAAAACATGCTTCTCTCTCCCATTGGTTTCCACTATCTACTTTCATATCCCCCCTTTTCCCACTGGACCTACATGCCTTCAATCTACTTTTCCTCTCATTCTTCTTTGGCCTTTCTCTTTCTTCCTCCTCCTTCATTCTTATCTCTTTTTCTCTGTCTTCTGATTCCCCCTTTCTCTATATCCCCTCTGTTGCTTCTCCTTCTCCTTTCCCCGTTACTCCTCATTCTTTCCCACTCCTTTTCATCGTTTGCATACACTTTTCAATCTCTTTACTCCTTTACTCTCATAGGGCCTAATTCACAAAGACAGTTACGACTCGTAACTTTCTGACTGCGGAATCTCTGCCCTCTGTGCGGAGTCTCCATCCTCGGAGCGGAGTCTCCACCCTCGGGGCAGAGTCTCCATCCTCGGAGCGGAGTCTCCACCCTCGGGGCGGAGTCTCCATCCTCGGGGTGGAGTCTCCACCCTCGAGGCGGATTCTACACCCTCAGGATGGAGTCTCCATGCTCGAGGCGGAGTCTCCGTATGGCCATACGGAGACTCCCCCCCTGACAGAGACTCCGCAGCCGGAAAGTTACGAGTCGTAACTGTCTTTGTGAATTAGGCCCTTTGCTTTTGCTCTCTTGCCTTCTTTTCACTCCTTTGCACCCTCAGATCTGATATCCCAAGTCAAGCTGGTGGGCATTAGAGCCTTACAAAATACTGATTATAATAGAAAATATGATCTCACTGTAATTCTTTACTGCAGTATAGTACTGCAACAAAATCACAAGTTTCTAATGCGGTCTCTATTTGGGTAGAGACCAGCCACAAAAACATTGTTAGTGCTTCAAAAGTGAGTGAGCTGTTAGCATGTCCTTCACTCTCCTACCTCCACCCTCTTCAACTTTTAGGAGGGACATAGTGCTGGAAAGTTTTTTTTATTAAAACCTGCTCCCACACTGCCTTCCGCATCCAGTGTGTCAGACTGCCAAGGTAGGTTCTCCCCTGTACTTCATCGTCACTGACAAGGCTGTCGTGCTTGTTCTGTGTGAACATCCACACATACCTACGGAAATAGGTTCCATGCTCCTTAAATGCACCTTAAACACACAAACAAGCATAAGCTAAAAAAGAGAAAAGCAATAATTTCTGTCTAGAGAGCAACATTTAAGGGTGTAACGAACGCCATCTTGCTCTTGAGCTACAAATGAGGGACTTCATCTCTATGGTAGTTTCTTGTTCAACATGTTAACTTCCCTACATTCCCTATCAGTAACTAAATAAATTATAATTATTTTAAAAGTTATAGCTTTAACTTGACACAAGAGTGTATCATTTGTGACTACTATGTCATACTGAGCTCTAAACGTCCTACCAGCTGCTAGGGTGCTCCTTGTCTGCTCTGATTTGCTGCACCTGGTGAGGCAAGTGTACAATGGGCACAAATTTGTTACTCAGTTGGAGCGCAGTAGTACCGGCAGCCCTGGACAACCACTAGTAAGTGACAGTACCCACACCCCAGTAACCATTGCCAGGCCGAGGACACACAAAAATGTCTGCAAAGCAAAAGTCCAAGCAGGCCATGTTTATGCATTTGACATGCATACTCTTTTATACCGTCTGTGGTCCTAATATCAAGGGTTTGCAGATAAACATCTGCTACATGGCCCCAACACTAAACTCCAAAAACCAAGACCTAACACCCAACTGACCCAACCCTTGAACAGCTTCTGACTCTACTGGAACCCTACACCCGAGGAGCAGTGTTGGGGGGAGCAAATTTCTCTTCAGTTTCATAAATTTTAGCGTGCAGCTAAGTTACACAAAATTTATTTTCTTTGTTTGCTGTTATGTTCTTGGTGACTCTAATGAGCTGAACAAGGTTGTGCTTTCAGAAAATGAACCCAAGCTTTCAAGCAGTATCTCTACAACAGCCACTTACTTTAAACTTCCAAAGTCCACCGATGTCATCAGTCCGCTCGAAGCAGGTGGGCTCCAGCCCCTCGTCCAGGCAACACTTGATAGAGACCAGCCCGCTGGCGCCAGCGCCAATCACTGCAACCTTCTTAGCCATGGTTGTGCTGAAACAGGGGACTAAAAAAATAAAACATTTCTATAGAATCTTCCAAGAAGGTGATATGGACTGTGGTAATTTTATGGGGGTCGTATACATAATTTGGCAAGCAGGCTACTGGGGGCAATCAATGCCTTCCTGTTGTAATTTATACAGTATGTAACGCCTCACCCTTGAGAGAAATACAACTGCCATTATTTTTATCTTCCTTAATTAATTATCTTCATTTAACCATTTATACACGCATATTCCATCCAAGCATTATAACCGACTATCTATTTTTCTTTTATTTGTACATGTTTAATATATCATCAATTAAAACTAATTTATTCTATATATTTGGCATTTATTTGTACTGTGTCAGTGTAACATGAATTCAAATTAAAACATCCTCTACATTTCGGTGCTTCTTTACACCGTCCTCAAGGATATAATAGTTCCATTCTAAAAAATACATAATAAATAAATGTAGTTTATATCAGGTGTTGGCCCTGTGATCAAACTCTACCACAACTTCTACTAAATACATTTCAATACCCTCTCTCCATCACAAACATGTAGTCCATACAAAATGCACTCCATCTTTCTGGTTCCCGTCCCATATTTCTTAAAGGTGTCATCTTGCTGTGGCAGCCTGACGGGTTTCCAACTTTCCCTTCCGCTTTGCCAGTCCTGTTTTCTTCTCCTATTTCATCACCTGGGGCAAATTTGCAAAGGGCTTGTGCTGCCCATGCCTCATGCAATGCAAAGCAACGCAAGCCCTTTAGTGGAATTTACTAAGCTATGCAAAGCCATCTTGCATGGCTATGCATGGTTTAATAAATGCAGGGTAATGCAAAGTAGCTCAAATTGCTGCCTTGCATTACTGCGCATTGAGAAGGCATTCCATGGGTGGAGTATGGATGTTCCAATGCATCCACCCCCAGATTTTGATACAATCCCAGATTCACTAAGGCTAGTTAACTGGGTTTGCATCAAAATGGTACGCCTCCTCAAAAGAGCTGTAACAAGATGAAATATCATTCTGTAGCATTTTTATGCAGGAAGGTGTTGCCTCCTGCACAAAAACAATCCTGCCTGTAACACTGGCACAAGCACTAAGGGGCATATTATCAAGGACAGCGTTAAAATTATCGCCGGTTTAGCTGCAGAAAACTGCAGCTAAAGCGGCGATAATGGGCTTGATAATATGCTCTGGAGAATTCCCATAGAATTCCATGTTCACACCAGAACATGGACTTCTATTGGAATTCTCAAGGGCATATTGTCAAGCCCATTATCGCCGCTTTAGCGGCAGTTTTCTGCCGCTAAACCGGCGATAATGTTTAAGGCCGTCCTTGATAATATGCCCCTAAGTGAGCAATCGCAGAGAGAGTGCAGGAATGTGACTGCATCATATCTTACTAAATATGGCTCATTTCTGCTCTTACCCTGTCATGTAATGCAGCTTGCATCGTGTGCCTTTGATCCTTTTTCTCTCTTTCTTTGTTAAAGTCGCTTTACAAAAAACACATTCAGGGGCAGATTTACAATAACTGGCGCATCCCTGCATATCAGCAGGGATGCGCCAGTTATTTTGCGTCATGGCAGACACCTCTTGCGCCACCATGGATGCGCCACATTTACAATGCGGCACACCGTGGGGCAAGAATTGACAGATGCGTAATGCATCTGCTGCCGTAAAGGGGACGCATTGCTGGAGTCATGTCGCAAGCGCGACGCAGCTCCAGCAAGGCTCGGGGTACCCCTATGCCTAACATGCTGCATCAATCCTTACACCTGCTTCAAGCAGGCGCAGGGTTTTGACGCAGCATGGCCGTAAAAGTGACTGAGTGAAATCTTGTAGATTTCACTCAGCCACTTTAAGGAGGCCCACATGTGGCGCAGGGCTTTGCAACGTGACGCATCTCCCTAGATGCGTCATGTTGTAAACACCCCGCAACACGGCGCTGGCTTTGCGCCGCTGCTGCGTCACAAAAGTGACGCAAAGGCGGAGCAAATGTGGTATACGGGGCTTGTAAATCTGCCCCTAAGTTTCTAATTGCTCAATCCACGTTCTTTAATTGGGACCGCTTTTTGAATGAGCTCATCCTTGTTTGTAAAATTTGAATTGGCTGATGTTGCTATCATATCTCATGAACTGTCTAACGACTGTTGATTTTTTCTTCTGATATCTGTACAGTGGAAAGACAACTTTACTTTTCTTTCCATCATGTCAGTGTTTATTACATATATGTACTTTATCGCACAAACACAAAAGTCTGTTACATGTTACAATTTTTTTTTAAAGTAATTGGAAATTCACTACATGACGTGCAACTGTGACTCCTTTTAATACATAACTGCAATTAGTACATTGAAAGCATGGATAAGTACATTTTTTGTAGTTGTTAGTATTCTTTATCTTCATCTTGCATCCTCATACTAGTTACCACCGTCCCAATGTTAGGGCCCCTTTCATAAGCACACATAGGTTTGCCCTTAACAATTCTTGACAATTCATTGTCACGTTCAAGTAATTCACCAATTCTTTATTAAAGCCTTTTTTAATATGCTAGCATTGTTCTAAACATTTTGTCACAAAAGTGAATGTTTTTCAGTTATCTCTTAATGTTTTATCAGACTTGTTCAATGTGTTTATGATACTCTATCTTCAGTCTTTATTTACATTCATTCTGCATATCCTATTTTTAGGTCGAGCTTTCGAGACCTTTTGCATATACTTTAGTATATACTTCTGTCCAGGCTTAAATCCCACCCACTGCTTTCCATTTGTTTGTTTCAGTGTCCTTTAAAAATCCTTGCTTGCTAGTGGCTAGTCCTTCCCTTTTGTCCCTTCTTTTTGTTTTTCATTTCCTCCCACAGCACAGGGACCAAGCACTGTATCTTTACGCTTTGGTTGTTTATCTGCTCCTTTGTGGGGGACTATTCGAGTCTATCCTTTATGTCTATGACTTCAGCTGTGTCCCCTTCCTATAAATCCCCAGCGAGAAAAGGGCTTTAGTAGTCCCTGCATGGCACCAGTGCAGCGATTCTGGAATCCCAGCCTGACCGTGGGCAGTAGTAGGAAGGGGCGTTGCAGCAGCAGTTCCGAGGGTAGACCCGCGCACAGCCCCCTGATTAGTTTGACCTGCATGTGGGTAAGAACATACAGAAAATATTTGTATTCCCGTTACAGTCCCTACTGCTTACAGAAGAAGAATGTCTCTGCAAGGGGTGTTCAAGGCAACATACCAATAGGGATATGTGGGGAGTGTTTGGGCCTAAGAGCTAACCAGGAGATGAGCTCTCCACATATTAGACATGTTAATTATTGCAAGCACATGGTGTGAAAAATCTGAAAGACTTTTAAGATTAAAAAACGTGTGTTTGATCAAATTGTGGAAGTATTTCAGAATAGTACATTTGATCATTTCACCACATTGAGTAATCGTTGTTCAAGGCTGTTCTATCAATAGAGCAGTAGCTGCCGTCAAACTTGAAGCCAATGTTGTGAGGGTCCCTTGTAACTCCAATTTTGAATAACTTTTAAAACCGTACTCGGTGGGGGGTGAGTTTTCTTGTTGGCATCAAGGCCCTTGACAGCCTTGCTACTCCACTGCATTTATTAATAGTGAACGTAGTGAGCGTTTCTAAACATGAACTTTCAAACATTTGTGAGCCCATCCTTGTTCGTCGTGACGCTGATGCCATGGCCTGAGGCATAATGCAAAATGAAGCTCCCGTCCCAGCAAAATGTGGTGATGGTCTCCCTAGACTTCCAACTATTACAGATATCCCCAGACTTTAGACTGAATGGGGATCCCCTGAAGAGTAGGTGCCTCTTGCGCTTCAGGGGCTGCAGGAGTCTGTGTTACACCCCTGTCCATGAGTAAACAAAGAGTCAAGTCATTAACAATGTGTCTCTGTCATAAGGGTAATGTTGCTATAAATTTAGAAACACAGAAAACTGAAATAGACTACTTCATGGTCCTCATTGATGAAGGCAAGAGAGACACAGTGAAGTCATTTGACTAAGATCATTCAATTTGGTAAAGCTGGGATTTGTACCCAGGTTCACTGGGTAAGCAGCATGCTATTTAGTCACTAGAATGATAACTTATTTTCTATCCCATTTAAGCCACCTTGCTTTTTGTTAACTTCCATCAGTGGCTAAATAGTACACTGGGTTAAGTAAATACACAGGTCCCATGTTAAATACCCCTGATTCGAGTTGTTCTTCTAAAACAAAAGTGCAAAGTTGAGTTATAGGAAGGCATGGTACTCTTTGTATGTTAGTAATAATGGCTTCCACTGATATAACAATGAAAACAATTTAAGGAGTGGATCAACACCTTAGTCCAGGTGATAAAACATGCAAGCAAAAGAAAAAAGTGTCAGAGATTGGATGGAGAACATGGGCACACTAGGCAGTTGCCTGGGGGCCCCACGAGCATATGGCCCCATGCAGACCAGAATTTAACACACATTTTCCATTAAAATCTTTTATTCCTGTGAGTAGTAGTGTAGGCAGGGCCCAGTGCATTGCTTTGACCGGGGCCCTATAAAGCTGTTAAGATGGCTCTGGGATAGAGATGACTCTGCAGATACTATTAGTCTTCAGTGAGCCACCAGAAGGACAGAAAACACCTGCAGAGTCTTGTGAATGCATTTGTATTACCCAGATAAAGTTCAAGCTGATCCCCACCCTTTTGGAATTTATGTTTGTGTACAACTGCCCTGTGCTAAACAATTTGTGTTATTTAAAAAGACTGCACAGAAAAGGACAATGCCTGAGATAACAGGTTGGCTGTTTTTTGATGAGCCAATCACTGGGGTAAAAAGCCAGAACAGACTCACACATTCAGCCGAAGCCACATTTGAGTCATGCTTGTCTCTCCCGCCTACAGCCTCTAATCTCAAGTATGACATGAGCGCTCTGATGGTATCCATGTCCTCCAGCTGGGGTTTGTGCTTTGGCATTATTGCCATTTTCCAATGAAGTAAAATTAGTAATTTACTAAATAGTTTGCTACCAGTTGCTATGAAAAGGCATTGCCCATAGATATAATACTTCGGCCTGGATTCTGAAAGGTCTAGCGTTGGGTAAGTGATACTTTTGTAACGCTAACCCGACGCTAAACCCATTTTGTGATTCACAAACTAAAGCAAATAAATATTTGCATTGGTTTGTACGGAAAAGTAACGCACAGCAGCGCGAAACGCTGCTTTGCATTACTTTGCGTTAAGGCGGTGTTACGTGAGTGGTACATTGTTGTTCCCATGCAACCACTGATGCTTTTTGAGGCCATGTCATCTATTGTTGATACTAATTCCTCTTCTGATATTTCTATCCCTAGGTCCTCTGATCATCTGTGAGGAAGCTGAGAAAGTAGAATTAATGGTTCCCATGCCATGACGCATTACTTGTATTGTGGAAATGCCAATGCTCCTGCATGCCTTAACATGTACTGAGCAAGAAGTGTCCTAGCCGTCACCTTTCAAATGCTGCTATATTAATTTAACAGACTATGAACCAACAATTCAGTTGATATTGGCTTGAGGCATTTATTTGCTGCTCATTTCTATGTACTTTACTCCACATTAGAATCATGGGTCAGAGAAGTTCGATACGTTTCAGTCTAGAACAAATTACACATATTTACGCCACAGATCAAACAAAACATACAAATTTTGTGGTGAAGTAGTGTGATGTAAAAAACAATACATGAACTAGTGCTACAAAACAACAAATTATACAAACATTATGTCACCAGTCTTAATTCACAAACAAAGCAGCTACTTGGATATCCTTTAACATCCACATTGTATAACTAAGTTAAGGAGCTGCTATCACAGGGAACAAAACAATCAAACCTAGTAGTGAGGCAATTCCAAAAACATTTCCACTTGCCAGAAAATGTAATCAAATACAACAGTCCCCATGTCGTGTAATGCCAACGCGTTTCGATTCCCGGCGGCATTACACAACACGGGGACTGTTGTATTTGATTACATTTTTCCGCCCAGTGGAAATGTTTTTTGAATTGTCTCACTACTGGGTTTGATTGTTTCAGAAATCAAATCCTTCCCTCTCTATGGCATGAGTCTTTCACTCAAGTCATCAAAGAAATAACAGGTAACCCATTTCCGGGATATATACTTCAAAATTAACAAAGGCTGAGGTCAGCCGTAAGCAGGAAATATCCAAAAGCGAAAGAGAAAGCACGGTAAACTGACCCACGAGGAATGCAGCTGCCACCCAGAGCGCCGCTGCTCGCTCCCGAGAGCAAAACGCAGTGTGAGTGAACATTAAAAAAGAGGTGGGACATGCGCCCGCCTTTAGCCATTTGCGTGCTTTCATTATTGAAAGACACACGCAAAAGCCAATCCTAAGTGTGGGAGGAGTCAGACCCACATGGAGTAAACACAAGAAGCCTCACAGAGCAACGCATGAGCATTGGCTCAGGCTCGACCTAAAAAAGATGAAAAGGGTAAAGCGATTGCACGGCAAATTTGCCATGCACATCTAATGCTGGCTTCCATGTTCACATCCTCCCCTTTCGCTAGCAGCTGGCAGCAAAGAATGCTCCCCTCCTGCCCTTCTCAGGTGAGGGATCCAATTACTACTAGCATGAGCTCCCCTCCCCCTCCAAACGTGCAGTCCCAACCCATCTAAGCAGAAATGAAAATAAATGAAAAATTGCGGAGAAAGGAACAACAAGCATTTGAAGTGTAATAGGTCTCGCTTTTACGCGAGTTTCAGCTTTTGCCATTGTAAATGACAATGCCTTTTATTATGTTTTAAAAACCAAAACATAAATAAAAGGCAGTGGCGTCACTAGGGTTGGTGTCACCCGGTGCGGGTAACTCATGGTGTCACCCCCTCACGACTTACCGCATGGACCTCCTCCGCCCCGAGACCGCCAGTGGACAAAGTTGGCAAATAACGGGACCATACAGAATCCTTAGTAACGTTTGTAAATGTAGGTCCTATATTTACAAAATGTGCCTGTTAACAACAGTGTGATAATGATTCGTTAATCAGGTTGTACAGTGGGCTACCTGCTAGTCAACAGTTTATTGGAATTTATAATATCATAGGTATGGTACTTTTTACTGGTGTGGTGTTCCCACTATCCATCAACACGATATATCAGTGGTCGAAGTGGGGGAAAAATAGTAGGGGAACTCTGGGCGGAGAATCAAAGGGCGGGAATAACCCAAGGATTGGATCAGTGGGCAGAGCCAGAGGCGTGGCCAGAATGCGCAAACATCCCAATTTTTTGTATTTGTTTGGTTTCACTGCCCAGTTTTATCAACCAATGGATACACATGATTATTTAAGTTTATAATGAGTTATTGACAGTAAAATGTGTTCACAAAGTGGGATATGCTTCTAATCACAGAATGTCCCCAAATACGATAAAATGTGGAAGCACAAGCCATTTGTCTCCGAGCCATGGAGTTTCTGTCATCAGCACTTCTCCCTTTACCAAAACAGCAGTTCAAACATGAATGGCTAAAAATCCTAGTTTGCAAATGTTTTCTAAATAATAATGGCTCTGCCATATTTGCCTCATAATGCAAGATCTGCAGCATGATCTCACCATTTAAACTAATACATTGTTTGTTGCTCAAACGTATCAAAAGTTAATAAAAAATTTGACTTGTGTTGCTGCGGAGTAGATGACAGTTAATAGCTCACTGTTCTATGTTAGGATTTTAACTTATAAACTGCAAGTAACAAAAGGATCTCTCTGACAAAAGCAGTAGCCCACTGGCCTATTTACATTATGTGCACTTTGTGATCTGCATGGTACATGTTCTTTGCAGCAGGTACATTAACCCTCTGAGCTACCTTTCCATGAGTCAAATCTTCCATTAGACAAAATTCCGATCTCTCTCTAGGAAGAACATTAATCACCAGAGTCATCATGACATTTTTATTGTTACCGAAAATTACTGGAGGCCAGGAAGGAGGCAGCAAGCGCTTTTAAAACCATAATATACTTGCAAAAATGATGCCTCCACCGAAAGTGAGCACCTGGTGCGGTCACACCGGTTGCACCGCCCTAGAGCTGGCCCTTCTCAAGGGTCCTGTGATCTCAGTGACAGGGTCACTGTTCTAGGGTGTACTGCTTCATAGGCCTGCCGCAAAACTGGAGGTGAACTTCAGTATGAATAGTGGTGGACAAGCCTTGAAGGTTAACCTACACTTGTCATGCTAGGGTCCACCTGCTGGTGCTACGACACTGGGGCTTCTAATGTCTTGCGAAGCCTTCTAAGGTCTAGCATGAGATAGTGCTCTCTCAGGAGAGTGGTCTGGCGGACTGGTTATTAAGGCTGAACCTGGTTCCCCAGTTCCAAATTCAGCAGCTCTGGCCATAGTGCCACATCCTCTCCCCCACTGAACACCATACTGCCCCACTGAGAAAAACTCAGACTGCCTTCAACTACAACCCAATTGTTGCCAGCTATAAACACCTGGATGCGGCTCAATTTAAATTACGCACTGTGCAAGAGCAATAGGTGGCCTATAAAAAAAAGTGACAGCATCCTGGAAAAAGCAAACAATCATAGGGAATGCAACATTTTGCAAACCATGTGAAATGTAAGCAGGAACAACATGGTTACCTTAACGCTTTTACACTCACTGTTCAGAAATCAGTGAGTGCTTTTGCCTGAAAAGTTAAGGACATGACAACAGGGCCCTGAATGGACCCATTTCAATGGCCATTGCTTATATCCTTACAAAACGTAAGCAGTATGGTAAAAAAAGACAACATCCCTAGATACAGAGCAGCAGTACAAATTTTGTTTTTCAATCCTCACATTGCAGTACCTCCAGGATTGGTGCACTAGTTCCAAGCCCAGGGAAAACAAAGCCAAGACAACAAAAATGGCGCTTCACTGGCAAACTCTGTAAACGTGGCGCTAATGTGTTTGGGTGTGAATAAAATCAATCTGGACAGTTTGCTACCACTCTGTCTTACTTTATTTAGTTATTTACTTTTCAAATTTTTAAACTTTTATTCCTGATGCTGCATTTTGGAATTAAATGTCAGAAAAATACGACATTGATTTCCAGCAAAAGTGATTTTCTTTTTTGGATCCATTTCACAGGAAGCAAATAAAAGAAAGGAGAGGAAACAGTGTGCACTGCGCACAGGCACGTCCTCTTCCTAAAAGGTTAGGTTGCTCTGCGCACATGGGCCCCAGGGCCGGCTTTAGCGCTGGTGGCGCCCTGTGCGACAATGTTTGTTGGCGCCCCCCCAATGACCACCTCCACCACGGATTCTCTCACTAGCACCCTTTAACAGTGACCAGGTCACCATAACCACACTCTCAGATGCATTGAATTAGTTATATAGCGCCACTCATACCAGTGTAGGGTGTCCGAGTACTTTGCATCACACACACATTACACAGAGACAATCAATCATAGGTGTGTAAATCCGTGTATAGGAAATGATACATAAACCAAAGGACTGAAAGTGTAGGAGTCACATGTCATCCATACTGGTAGGCAGTATAGTGCTTGGTGTGGAGAAGCACAAACTCAGAGTCGAAAAAGAAACAGCATAGTTGGGAGTTTTCTTTAATAATAAGAATCTATTTCTAGCCAAATTAACCCTTTTTGCAACATTAATCAATGTTCTAATAATGTATACTTTGCAGTGTGTATGCAGTTCTAGGATGAAAGTTAATAGTTCACTATTCTATATTAGGACTTTAAGTTATAAATTGCAAGTAACAAAATGATGTCTCTTTTGAAAGCAGTAACCTGCTGATCTGCACTCTGTAATCTACTTGGCACACGTTCTTTGCAGCAGGCATATTAACCCTCTGCACTAACTTCACCTAAGTCAAAACCTCAACTTTACAAAACACTGATCTCTCTCCAGGAAGATAATTAATCACACCAGTTATCTTGACATTTATGTGAGGCCTGGTAATTGCTGGCAGAAAGAAACGCTGCAGCAGGTGCTTCAAAAGCATAATAAACTTTCAAACACGGCGCCCCCAGGAAGCCAGCACCTGGTCGCACCGCCCTAAAGCCGGCCCCTGACGGGCCCTGTTGGTGTCACCCCACTTGAGGGTGTCACCCGGTGCGGTCCGCACCCCCCGCACCCCCATAGTGACGCCGCTGCTCTCTGTTGGTTATGTTGTTTCTTTGTTACTTGCAGGGCCGTTTCTAGGGGGCATATTAACAAGGAACAGGGAAAATTAACGCTAAGGGCGCGTAGCGTTAATTTTTTTAACGCCCGCTATCGCTGGATAATTTCGTCTGGTTATCGCGTTATTAACAACGCTAACCGCCTAGGCGATAAAAAATACAGCGATAGCGCCATTTTGGGAGGTTATCGCTGGTAATGCAGCGATGAAACTACAAGGATAGGGATATCCTTGTTGAGAGCCCATGGTGGACTTAGCCATGTAATCCACCTCCCATTGGATTACGTGGATAAGTCTGAAAATTAGCAGATGTCTCTAACAGGGTTAGCGTGAAGCTTGATAATAGGAGAAATGTCGCTTAGCTACATTTTTCCTATTATTTTGCTCTGGAACGCCCACTTTGCATCTCATTAGAGATGCAAAGGGAAGCGTAGTGAAAAAGGGTGCTAACATGCGATTTTGCATGTTAGCACCCTGTTGTCGATAGGGCGATATTTTTTATCTCCGCTTTGGCTTTTAAAGCCAAAAAAGTGGAGATAAAGCCCTTGTTAATATGCCCCTAGGTGTTTCGCCGCCCTAGGCGAGAATTGAAAATGCCGCCCCCCCCTCTCAGCTGATGTACAGTTCTTAGTGGAGAACTGGTCACGGTGGTACTGCTATGCATATATGAGAGAGGTGTGCGTGCCCTAAACACCGCCTGCCCATCCTCTGGTCCCAGACTCGGAGCGGGTGTTCAGGAGGAGTTTAATTGTTGTCAGGAGACACCAACAATTACTGGGGGGCCCAGGCTGGGGCACAGGTTGAGGGTGGCGGATATCCTGTGATATACATAAGCTATAATGCACTTTCGTGAAGGGCCAGAGTGCCTTTCAAGTTCAACAGCATGGTATTATGTCTGTTTATCTAGGAGAAGTGTGTACAACCAAAGTTTGCAATATTTTCATTCAAACATGCATAGTTTAAAGTTGTTACCAGTTATTTCATCGTAATTTGCACAACACTGTTTGGCTCAATGATCAGAAAGGCTTAAAAACATGGGGGTATATATTCAAGAGATATATCGCCGCGTTTTCGGCACAAAGCGCTGAAAAAGCGTCGATTTTATTATCTCAATATTTGCAAGGCGTCGCTAACATGCATTAGTGCATGTTAGTGGCTGAATCTGCAACGCATCTCATGGCAGCGATAGATATCGCTAATTAGAAGCAAAGTAGGCGTTCCCTCCTAGGACAACATGTGAAATGATCGCAAAACCAACATCGCGGTATTAACAATGCTGCCCCTGAACAGCGAAGCGATGACAAAAGGCGTGGTAAGCCCCCATTATCGCATGATTCTAACTCCTGAATAAAACCTGACTTAGCATTATTGCCTATGGGAGGTGGATTGTATGGTTAAGTACAAACTCCCACATTACCAAGCTTTTTATTAGCGCTCTGAAATCATCGCTGGATTTCACACGCTAATGATCATTATCTCAGTCTATCGATGAATTGTACTTCGACTGTTAGCAAAGCATTGCTAATACGCCGCTAACACAGCGATGTAATTCAGCGATAGAGGGCGATAATGAAAAACGCGCTAAGCGCGATTTGCGATATTTATCGCGTGTTCTTGATAATATGGCCATTGAAGCTTTATTTTTTAAACACATGCTCGCAAAAAACAGCAACATTGTATGCAAGGCAGCGAGAGAAAATGAAATTGTGAAACACGCTATCATGCGGGGCAGCGAAAGGCTGCTTTACAATAGCTGAAAGTGCATCACAATTAACACCAACCTCTGCAAACACTGCTCCACTTCACCAATTCAGCTGTCATGATTTACAAACCAGGAATGAGAACCCTCCGTTTTTAGGTCTCGCCCAGCGAATGCAGCGCAGCTGCTTCGCTTGGCGAGACTCTATTGTTATGGCTTTCATTCACGAAGGGAGACAAACCATGTGCGTCCCTGGACAGGCGATGTGCATGCGCATGGCGTCTCCTCTCTGGCATCTCCTTTGCAGTGATAGGAGCCTTTACACGCTCCCACCGCGCGCTTGATTTATTAGCGCTTGTCTGTCCTTTGGAGCCTCTCCAAAAGTGCCTGAGTATCTGTTTCCGATCACAAGCTGTACATCAACAGACTGGTGTTAACATAATTGGCTCATCCCACAGTTGGCCCGAAAACTTCCTGGTAACAACAGCACTGCTGTGCAATGTAAACTCCACAGCATAGTGCACATTTCTAAGTCCGCACGTACCATCCGTACTTTTAAGAATGTAATGTTATTTACATTTTCATCTATTGCAATACAATGATGCTGCTCCTGTAATGCATGTTCATATTTTGGGTTTTGTGAGCTTGTTACTGCTGTGTGTAAAGAGAAAAAATATTTTCACTACACAAAACTCTGAACTAATGGTTCTGTTTTTTTCTTGTTTTTTGTGTGTGCAGTTTTATATAAAGCTAACTTGAGCTGAAGGTACTGGAGCGCTTTACATGAGCTTCAGGTGCATTGCGCAAGGTCACATGCATGTTTTTTAGGCGCGGGGAGCAGCACATTCATTTTTAGGCATAGTGGGATTAAGTAATGTGCCCACTGGATGTTGCGCTGATGGCTTGACTCGAACTTGGTTCCACAGTTTCAAAGACGACAACTTTGGCCACATCTTCTCCCATTTGTGTAACAACCACTCACCAATGGCAACCACTCCAGCAATCAATGAACAGGCACCTTTTATTAGTGAAAACAACTTGATCCCAATATACTGGCAATTCTTGTTCGTTAGTTTTGCGGTGGAGTGTGAAATGCGGGCTGACCGACAGTCCCCGCAGGGGACCCTCATAAGAGGCCCCAAGATGGCACACTGGGCAGCCTAGTCTTTTGGCTGAAACCCCTGCTGGGGTCCCACGCGTCACTTCCAGCCGTGGGGGGTTTCAGGGAGAGGTATATAGTCCTCCCCCGCCCCCCTGGCGGCCTCTTTGTCCCCTCGCCCTGACGCCGACTCCCTCCCATCCGCTTACCCGGCGGTCAGTGTGAGGGGAGGAAGTATGTTCTAATCTTTTTATTTGTGTTGCAGGCGGAGTTACATGGCGATCCAGAGGCGGAAAGGTACTCAGGGGTACCCTCTTCAGGAGCGCAAGGGGTGCTGAGGCCGAATATCCCCAGGAAGTCTGTGCGGTGGACCCCTGGGGTGCGACGGCGCCCCATCTGTCCTACGGGCGGTTGGAAACCTGTACAACCGGGGGTCGCTTGAGCGCTTCACCCCTCGTAGGGGGGGGCGTGAGTTATATGGTGGACCAATGTTTCACCGGAAGTGGGAGGGGCTATCCTCTCACCACAACCGCTAAGCACCGATTGGCTAAGACCACGATGCAAGTTGGCCCATCAGGTGGTAGGCCGCGAGGGGCGGCTTGCCTTTCGATCGCCTGTAAGATAACCCACCATTTTGGCATATTTGGTATGCTAATAAACCTGCAGCAATTTTCCCCACCAAAAGGTTTTCTTGTCTGCTTATTTATGCTACCTGTATGTTGCTGCGGGAGGGCTGGTGAGTGTGGCCGATATTGGCACTGGCGGATTTTAATCAGTTGTGAGTGTTTTTAACTGACATGACACTCGTGGGCTCGGGATAAACTGAAATTTAGCCTAGATTCTATCTGCCCCGGCTGGACACAGAGTTTGAGTAAAGGAAAAGTAAAAAAGATAATGTTTTACTGGGCAGTTTTTATCTGCATTAACTGAAAACTCACAGACAGGACAAGTTCAACGTGGTTCATCTTGTGTGCCGCCCCTGGCCTCCTCTCTGTCCTCAGAGCCGTCTCTCCCTACGGGTTTACTCTTGCGTCTCCACATGTGCCTTCAGTTATTATTTCACATTCTCTGCATCATGGCGCTTTTTACTTTAAAAGAGGCTGTAAGTGCTGTTCTGATAGAGGCGCGTGTGGAATTTAAATCCAGCGGAATAACTCATTAGAAGCCGAAGAGAGTGGGCGCTGTCCTGCTGAGAAGCAAACCACCCCACCCCCAGGTCTCCTTAAAGATGGTGCTGTCCAAAGGCGTCACCTCCGAGCACCTGTTCTCATTGTTTCTTTAAAAGCTCTTTGGGGATACCCACGTTTTACATTTTTTGCTGTGAATATTGTACTTTTTTCTGAATTGTTTAATGAGCGGGGCATGGAGGGGTGGGTGCGACAAACCCAGTTTGGGGCAAAGAGATCAAATAAAAACATGTATTACCCACCTTTCGCTCCGCGTTTCCTTCTTTTTATATTTATTTATCACAATTACGCTGGCTGTGAGAGCACTCTGACATCTCTAACAGATAGATAAAGTTTTTTTCCTTCCGCTTTGGGGAAGTGGTGGCAGCTGTAAAATGATCACGTGTCTCCCTTGTTGGTTCTCACACTAGCACCTATCGTTCACTTCAGTGTGTTTACCAGGAAAGAGGAAGGCGGGGCCGGCATCGGCCCCGCCGCCATTATGGCGGGTCGGCCGTGCCCCCGTCTCTCGCCCATCTCGTTGGCCCCGCGCTTGCTGGGGGCCGTGTCCCGGAAGCGATTGGATCGCTTCCGGGTTATGGGAGGCTCCACCGCGCCCCGGAAGTGCTTCGATCACTTCCGGGGCGTAGGTGACCCTCTTGCCAGGAACCAGTTTCAGCTGGTAGATTGGCTGACCCTTTAAAGCCGGGGGGAGCGCGAAGTGCAGTCTCTTGCTCTCCGCTCCCCTCGGCAGCACACACGTCGCGTGTGCCCCCTCCTCCCTCGGGAGGATCTTTAACCCCTTTTTTCCTTTTTTCCCTGCAGGTGCGAAATCTCGTGGAGCGCCGGGCCAGGTTTCCCGCATTGCGAAAGGCGCGCACAAACGGTGGCAACAACGAGCGGGAGAACGCCGAGACTTCACCGAGTGCCTGGCAAGGGTCACGCATCGTGAGGGGCGCCCAGCGACACAGCGCCGATCGTGTGAAGGCAGAGCAGATTTTCAAAGAGCCCAATCGGCGGGAGCAGGCAAGCGAGTGTCAGCGGTGGTGCACGCATCAGGAGCAACACACGAGGACGTGGGGGCCATCGCTGAGGGTGCCTGAGGACACGCACAGGGTCTGCATTCCGGCGCTGCTGGGAGCCAAGCGGGTTAGAGCCTGCTACTCACCTGCCTTGCTGGGTTAGCCAGTATTGAGGCTCCGGTAGCGTGGGTGCTGTGGCCGGTCGTGTTTCCTCCAACGAATCAGTGGTAATAGTGTGCAGGGTAGTGTTAGTCTGTGTACTTCCTTGTGCCAAAGAAAGGCAATAGTGTGCAGGGTAGTCATGCCTCCCAAGGCTAAGCGCGGCGAATGGCGCCCTGGTATTGCGAGTGTGTTAGACGCCCTGATGCGGAAGATTGGGGAAATGGACAGCACCATGGCACAACTGGCAGACAGGCTGGATGCGCAGGAGGGGTCCTCGGGGAGGTCACGCAGGGACGCTTTACCACCAAGAGAGGCTTTCCGCCCCTGCCAAAAAAGAATAGGGCAAAGAAAGTAATGCAGGTTGTCCCTGGGAATGGGGGGGGCCCAGCTTTGCTCGTAGGGCCCGCGTCCCCCAGCACACCGGTGAGCGAGCCTTCTCCCATAGATGGGTAGGGGGGCCAGTTCCCGTGGTTCCTAATTTACTTCCGTGTACCCCGGCGCACATTATTTCACCGCCACCGCCAGGAAATCCTATCATCCCGCCGGGGGTACCAGTGCCAGGGGTGCCCAATGTCTCGTTAAATGTTCCCCCTGCACCCGGGGGGGTACCAACACTTCCAACTGATTTTGTCTCCAGCCTAGCAGCCGTGCTTCCCTGGCTTGGGGGCATGGGGATGAATTTGAGTGCGGCGGGTGTGGCCGGGGCGGACGCATTGGAAAAAACGAGACAGCTAATCGATCAAAGCAAGCTTAAAGAAGTATCATTGGTCGTGGCCCCCAAAGACTCTGCGGGACCCTCGCATGGTAAGCCACAGACATTGCCATTGTTGGGCATGGGCGAATCGCGCACATCGTATGAATCTCTGTCCCGCCATTTGTCACAGGAGCTTAAGGAGAGAATTTGGAAGGGAACATATATTGACATTTTCTCACTCTTAATAGACGAGGTTGAGAGGGAGGAGATGAAGAGGAAGAAAGATTATATGCCCGCGCGTGAATGGGCGAATGAGATGCTAAAGTACAGGGTGGAGGAGAACATCAGGCATTGGATGCTGGCATTCAATATTTACATGGCTGTGATGATGGAGCGTTGTTTGTTGCATTCCATATCATGAAATGAATTCAGAACTCCAGGAAAAATGACATTTTGTCTATCAAGCGCTCCCTCTCCACTTTTAATAACGTTTTCTGTTTTTCTCTTTTGGCCATTTGTGGTTGCCCTCTAAAAACCAGTTGCCTTTAATAGCTTTACACTATCCGGGCAAAGATTTCACCTCATTAGTACCAGACTAACATCCAAGTATAGTAATAACTGGCAGATGACCCGTGAAGCTTTGCAAAGGGCTACATGGGAACACATAACCCCATGTTTTAGCAATGCTAGCCATGCACACATCATATGGTTTTGTGGCTCTTTCATTCTCTTGACCAGAAAAACATGTCTTTAACCAGACACTCTGCTCCCTCTCACAGCCCCTTTCCTTGGACTAATTTCAAATTGAGTAGTTACATGAGATGTAGCTGTTGTTTATTGGACGAAGCTACAGTTATATGTATTTATGGGGTCTAATGGTACCTAAGTAGTCAATTGGCATGTCTGACCACGACGGCCTGTTTATTATTTTCGTTTTTTTGTTTCTTGCATTCCATTTCATGCAATGATTTTCGATCCCCACGAAAAATGGTACATTTTGGTTTTCGGGCGCTCCCTTTCCCCTTGTACCAAAGCCTTTCTGGTGCTCTCTCTTGGCCATTTGTGGCTGCTCCAGAAACCAGTCACCTTCAATGGCTTTACACCATCTGGGCAAAGATTTCGCCTCATTTGTACCAAATTAACAGCCAAGTACAGTAATAAGTAACAAGCAGATGACCAGTTAAGCTTTGCATGGGGCTACACGGGAAAACATTTTTAGTAACTCTAGACGTGCACGCTTATCTCATGGTCTGTGTCACCTTCATTCTCTTGACCAGAGAAACATGTCATTGACCAGACACTCAGGTACCTTTCACAGCCTCTTTCCATGGACACTAATCAAATTGAACAGTTTCATAAAATATAGCTACTGTGTACTGAATGCAGGTGCAGTTATAAGTATGTGCCTAATGGAACCTGGCTGTTCCTTTGGAAGGCTGACCAGGACTGTCTGTTGGTTATCTTGTTTCTGTGTTTCTTGCAGGGCCGTTTCTAGGGGGCATTTTAAGAAGGAACAGGGAAAATTAACGCTAAGGGCGCGTAGCGTTAATTTTTTTAACGCCCGCTATCGCTGGATAATTTCGTCTGGTTATCGCATTATTAACAACGCTAACCGCCTAGGCGATAAAAAATACAGCGATAGCGCCATTTTGGGAGGTTATCGCTGGTAATGCAGCGATAAAACTACAAGGATAGGGATATCCTTGTTGAGAGCCCATGGTGGACTTAGCCATGTAATCCACCTCCCATTGGATTACATGGATAAGTCTGAAAATTAGCAGACGTAAAAGAGCAGCGTTACCCGTGGTTAGCGTTGCTTTTTTTGTCTCTAACAGGGTTAGCGTGAAGCTTGATAATAGGAGAAATGTCGCTTAGCTACATTTTTCCTATTATTTTGCTCTGGAACGCCCACTTTGCATCTCATTAGAGATGCAAAGGGAAGCGTAGTGAAAAAGGGTGCTAACATGCGATTTTGCATGTTAGCACCCTGTTGTTGATAGGGCGATATTTTTTATCTCCGCTTCTTTGGCTTTTAAAGCCAAAAAAGCGGAGATAAAGCCCTTGTTAATATGCCCCTAGGTGTTTCGCCGCCCTAGGCGAGAATTGAAAATGCCGCCCCCCCCCCCCCCTCTCAGCTGATGTACAGTTCTTAGTGGAGAACTGGTCACGGTGGTACTGCTATGCATATATGAGAGAGGTGTGCGTGCCCTAAACACCGCCTGCCCATCCTCTGGTCCCGGTCTCGGAGCCGGTGTTCAGGAGGAGTTTTATTGTTGTCAGGAGACACCAACAATTACTGGGGGGCCCAGGCTGGGGCACAGGTTGAGGGTGGCGGATATCCTGTGCTATACATAAGCTATAATGTACTTTCGTGAAGGGCCAGAGTGCCTTTCAAGTTCAACAGCATGGTATTATGTCTGTTTATCTAGGAGAAGTGTGTACAACCAAAGTTTGCAATATATTCATTCAAACATGCATAGTTTAAAGTTGTTACCAGTTATTTCATCGTAATTTGCACAACACTGTTTGGCTCAATGATCAGAAAGGCTTAAAAACATGGGGGCATATAATCAAGAGATATATCACTGCGTTTTCGGCACAAAGCACCGAAAAAGCGGCGATTTTATTATCGCAATATTAGTAAGGCGTCGCTAACATGCATTAGTGCATGTTAGCGGCCGAATCTGCAACGCATCTCATGGCAGCGATAGATATCGCTAATTAGATGCAAAGTAGGCGTTCCCTCCTAGGACAACATGTGAAATGATCGCAAAACCAACATCGCGGTATTAACAACGCTACTCCTGAACAGCGAAGCGATGACAAAAGGCACAGTAAGCCCCCGTTATCGCATGATTCTAACGCCTGAATAAAACCTGACTTAGCATTATTGCCTATGGGAGGTGGATTGTATGGTTAAGTACACACTCCCCCATTACCAAGCTTTTTATTAGCACTCTGAAATCATCGCTGGATTTCACACGCTAATGATCATTATCTCAGTCTATCGCTGAATTGTAATTCGCCTGTTAGCAAAGCATTGCTAATACGGCGATGTAATTCAGCGATAGAGCACGATAATGAAAAACGCGCTAAGCGTGTTCTTGATAATATGGCCCTTGAAGCTTTAGTTTTTAAACACATGCTCGCAAAAAACATCAACATTGTATGCAAGGCAGCGAGAGAAAATGAAACTGTGAAACACGCTATCATGCGGGGAAGCGAAAGGCTGCTTTACAATAGCTGAAAAGTGCATCACAATTAACACCAACCTCTGCAAACACTGCTCCACTTCACCAATTCAGCTGTCATGATTTACAAACCAGGAATGAGAACCCTCCGTTTTTAGGTCTCGCCCTTCGAATGCAGCGCAGCTGCTTCGCTTGGCGAGACTCTATTGTTATGGCTTTCATTCACGAAGGGAGACAAACCATGTGCGTGCCTGGACAGGCGATGTGCACACGCATGGCGTCTCCTCTCTGGCATCTCCTTTGCAGTGATAGGAGCCTTTACACGCTCCCACCGCGCGCTTGATTTATTAGCGCTTGTCTGTCCTTTGGAGCCTCTCCAAAAGTGCCTGAGTATCTGTTTCCGATCACAAGCTGTACATCAACAGACTGGTGTTAACATAATTGGCTCATCCCACAGTTGGTCCGGAAACTTCCTGGTAACAACAGCACTGCTGTGCAATGTAAACTCCACAGCATAGTGCACATTTCTAAGTCCGCACGTACCATCCGTACTTTTAAGAATGTAATGTTATTTACATTTTCATCTATTGCAATACAATGATTCTGCTCCTGTAATGCATGTTCATATTTTGGGTTTTGTGAGCTTGTTACTGCTGTGTGTAAAGAGAAAAAATATTTTCACTACACAAAACTCTGAACTAATGGTTCTGTTTTTTTCCTTGTTTTTTGTGTGTGCAGTTTTATATAAAGCTAACTTGAGCTGAAGGTACTGGAGCGCTTTACATGAGCTTCAGGTGCATTGTGCAAGGTCACATGCATGTTTTTAGGCGCGGGGAGCAGCACATTCATTTTTAGGCATAGTGGGGTTAAGTAATGTGCCCACTGGATGTTGCGCTGATGGCTTGACTCGAACTTGGTTCCACAGTTTCAAAGTCGGCAACATCTTCTCCCATTCGTGTAACAACCACCCACCAATGGCAACCACTCCAGCAATCAGTAAACAGGCACCTTTTATTAGTGAAAACAACTTGATCCCAATATACTGGCAATTCTTGTTCGTTAGTTTTGCGGTGGAGTGTGAAAGGAGGCTGGCGGATTTTAATCAGTTGTGGGTGTTTTTAACTGACATGACACTCGTGGGCTCGGGATAAACTGAAATTCAGCCTAGATTCTATCTGCCCCGGCTGGACACAGAGTTTGAGTGCAGGAAAAGTCAAAAAGAGAAGGTTTTACTGGGCAGTTTTTATCTGCATTAACTGAAAACTCACAGACAGGACAATTTCAACGTGGTTCATCTTGTGTGCCGCCCCTGGCCTCCTCTCTGTCCTCAGAGCCCTCTCTCCCTACGGGTTTACTCTTGCGTCTCCACATGTGCCTTCAGTTATTATTTCACATTCTCTGCATCATGGCGCTTTTTACTTTAAAAGAGGCTGTAAGTGCTGTTCTGACAGAGGCGCGTGTGGAATTTAAATCCTGCAGAATAACTCATTAGAAGCCGAAGAGAGTGGGCGCTGTCCTGCTGAGAAGCAAACCACCCCACCCCCAGGTCTCCTTAAAGATGGTGCTGTCCAAAGGCGTCACCTCCGAGCACCTGTTCTCATTGTTTCTTTAAAAGCTCTTTGGGGATACCCACGTTTTACATTTTTTGCTGTGAATATTGTACTTTTTTCTGAATTGTTTAATGAGGGGGGTATGGGGGGGTGGGTGCGACAAACCCAGTTGGGTGCAAAGAGATAAAATAAAAACATGTATTACCCACCTTTCGCTCCGCGTTTCCTTCTTTTTATATTTATTTATCACAATTACGCTGGCTGTGAGCGCACTCTGACATCTCTAACAGATAAATAACGTTTTTTCCCTTAACGTTTTTAGGTCGAGGACTATCCGTCTGCCGAAGGCAGAACCGGAAGTCGGAGATTTAATGTTTCCTAGAGTAGCTATTTAGCCCACCTCTCTTTTTGCTTCTCCTCCATTGGCTGGCTTCCTAAACGGAGGCCAGCCATTGGAGGAGAGAGCCGTCCCTCCAAATAGGCTCCGTCTTTTTCAGATTCGGGGGCGTGTTCCTTGCTGTTCTTTCCACTTTTTAGCTACGCCCTTTTAGACCAGCAGGAACACGCCCTCGAAGCCGAAAAAGTTTTGAAGCTTCCCATGTTGGCCACCCAGTGTCCTCATCATCAAACCTGCAGCATTCACACAAAACCCTACTACCAAGACAATGCCAGCCTAAAGAGTTGGGGAATTAAAATGTAACAGGACAGATTAGACCTGAAAATGATGTCTAATTTTTTAATTTTGTTTTTAAAAGGTCAGTCGTTGTCCAAGTGTTTATTTCTATCGGTAACATTTCAACCTGTAAAGGGCGATTTGGGAAAAAGCAGGGGAATGCAGCTTCCCCATTGACTTATGAAAGCAGAGGCGATTTTAGGCACATGACTGCTACAATTAAGCCGTTCTGATCTATAAAATTTGGGAGTCTCCCGCCGCAACCGGGTCTGTTGGCAATTGATCAGCAATACACACACCCTCTATATTTAAAGTACAGTGTCAGGCCTTCCATGTTGGTTGAGCTCTCCTACGCATGGCGGGGGGCGGAGCATCTTAAAATTCCAAAATGGCCTCCACGAGCAATGCCAGCAGCGGGTGGCATTGTTGTCACTCCTTCTTCTGTGTTGATTACGTTCGAAGGGACAGCTGCATGACAGAGGGCCAGTGCACCAGGGCGTGTACTTATACTACGAAAGAGGCGTGCTGCGGGGGTGGGCCAGAGCGCCGGCTGTGGAAGGGTATAGCTACTTGTGCCAGCCAAGAAGGGGCGTACCAACAGAGCAGTCCTTGAATGAGGCGTGGCCTCTGTCCGTCTGCAGTCCCTTAAAGACATGTCTGCTGAGCTGTGCTGGTTGTTCGTTTGCGCCTGTCATTGTCTTCGTATTCACCGGGACTGTCCATCCTCTACCTTCAGACATGCAGTCACTTATCCGCTGGACCTCGCGGACCCTGTTTCTGTGCTGCACGCGCTGATGGTAAGTCTGTCTGGTGCACACCCCCCCCCCTTTTATCCACCCGATTGTCAGCGGCGTTAACATGTAGCGCACCCACCCCAAAGGATCATCATTGCTCTCACCCACACGCACCAGGAACATTTTCACTACAAACATCTTCTATGGTACGCTACCACATCACTCACGATAATGGTTTTAGTGACCTAGCGCTCTCCCATACTCGCGCACTCTCCAGTCGACCCTCCCCTCCGAGGAATAATACTCCTCACCAAAATAGAGCACCAGGATAACGTTAAAATTCCTACTCTAGGATACAGTCCTCCCTGAGTTTAGAATTCCTTTTTTTTTCTTCTTGATTTGGCTCTGTGGTTTTGCCCCTAGAAATCTTGCCAGACGCTTGGTCTCAACCGACCGGCTCCCTCCCCTTTGGCTGCCATGTGCTCAGCCTACACAAAGACGCCTGCCTGCCAGCTCCATACTGTACTTATGTGAAGCCCGTCCCCCATCAAGGCTTGCGGCTACATATGTGTAAACCCACTGGTATGTAGCCCTCCTTTTGTTAACGGCTTCTTTTTAGGTCGAGGGACCGTCCGGTCTGCCGAAGGCAGAACCGGAAGTCCGGAGATCTTATATCACTACATCACAACATCACTCTATGCTTATATATCACTACCTCACAACATCCCTCTCCCTCACTACCTCACTCTCTATCTACCTCACTCTCTATCTCACTACCTCACTCTCTATCTACCTCACTCTCTCTCACTACCTCACTCTCTATTTCAATACCTCACTCTCTCTCTCTATCTCACTCTCTCTCTGCTAATGCAATAGGTATCACATATGCAAAAAAAAATCTAATGCCAACAGAAATGACAATGCCATTTATTTAGGGATACAAAAATGATAAAAAAATAATGAGCAATACCAATAGCTCTACCTATAATATTGCCGAGACCATTGCATTGTAAATGCTTGTTTCCCTTCCGCTTTGGGGAAGTGGTGGCAGCTGTAAAATGATCATGTGTCTCCCTTGTCGGTTCTCATGCTAGCACCTATCGTTCACTTCAGTCTGTTTACCAGGAAAGGCGCAGTTATGGAGTGCCAGGCTGGAGAGAGGCCAGGGTGTGTGATAACACGCACTGTCCAAAGTCCGCTTTCTGTGTTTTTCTGACACACAGATTACTTCACATAATGCTGACTGACATCTCGGTTCCCTTAACTTACACCTGCTCTCACACCAAGCTATGCTGGACAAAAAAGCCAGACTGTTGGTGTGCACTGTAGCTCGTCGTTTCTTTTATTACTAGCACAATTTCCCTTTTTTAGGTCTCGCCTGAGACAGCGCTATAGCGCTGCTCTCGCGAGAGCTTTTGTAAATGGGGGATCTGGAAGTGCAAACGAGTGCTTTCAGGCCTCCAAATACAGTGCATGTGCGCCGGCCGGGCGCGCGCACCATTTGGAGGCCTGAAAGCACTCGTTTGCTTTCACTTTCTCGGGCCGCACGGCCGCTTTGATGTTTGATCGCGATCGCGATCACTTTCACACAGTGCATGTGCTCTGGGCGCGCGCACCATTTGGCAGCCTGCGTGTACATTTTGCGGGCGCTTTGATGTTCTCAGTGAGCCGCGCGGCCACTGCGAACATCAAAGCGCCCGCGAAATGTACACGCCATTTGCCACCCCCTCCCTTATCCCACTTCCTGCTTGTCTTGTTTGACAGGCATCTTCTCTTGCTTTTTCGAGTACCCTTGAAGGGAGTGATGCAACGTGTTGATAAAGTAACTTCTTGCGTAACTCGTGCTAGCACTGGCCTCCATCTGCCATAGGTCCCTTTGATGGTACTAAAGTGGTATTTTTCCAACACATTACAGCGTTAGTTTAGGCTTTTCATTCATTGATTCAGTCCATCTCTGGTCTCCAGCTATGCATGCTACTTACACTAACAAGCATTTGCAATGCAATAGGTCTCGCAGTTACACGAGTTAAAGCTATTGGCATTGTAAATGACAATGCCAATAGGCATTGTTATTTACAATGTCAATAGCTCAAACTCGCGTAAATGCGAGACCTAATGCATTGCAAATGCTTGTTTCTGATGGACACTGTTTCTGTATCCCAAGGGCCGTGTACATTCCGATGTGCTGCAAAAAGAAGTTTGCATCCAAAACGGAATCCCAGCTGTGTTGCAAATTGTGCACTAAGGGTTTCTACTTGTTGAGTTTGGAATTGACTGTTCCTCGCAGCCTCGCAGACGGAAACATGAATGTATGTGTATGTGTTTGGTGTGTGCGTGCCTGGGTGTGTGTGCGCATCTGTGTATGTGTGCATGCCTGTGTGTGTTTGCCTGTGTATGTGAATGCATCTGTGTGTGTGCGTGTCTGCGTATGTGTGCGCATTTGTGTATGTGTGCGTGCCTATGTGCGTGTGCCTGTGCATGAATGCGCATCTGTGTGTTTGCATCAGTGTGTGTGTTTGCATCAGTGTGTGTGTGCGTGCCTGGGCGTGTGTGCGCATCTGTGTGTGTTTGCCTGTGTATGTGAAAGCATCTGTGTGTGTGTGTGTTTGCCTGTGTATGTGAAAACATCTGTGTCTGGGGATGTGTGCCTGCCTATGTGTGTGTGCCTGTATATGTGTGCATCTGTGTGTGTGCGCATGCGTACCTGGGCCTGTGTGTGCATGCCTGGGCGTGTGTGCGCATCTGTGTGTGTGTGCGTGCCTGTGTATGTTTGCCTGTGTATGTGAAAGCATCTGTGTGTGTGTGTGTTTGCCTGTGTATGTCAAAGCATGTGTGTGTGTGCGTGCCTCTGTGTGTGTGTGTGTGTGTGTGTGTGCGTGTGTGTGCGTGCGTGCGTGTCCAGGGCAATGCAATCCTGCACTTCTGTTAAGATTAACATAAAAATGAATGTTATGTTTGTATCACCTTTGCCGTTGTCAGAATAAAAAGAATGCCGATGTGGCCAGGCCTCGCCTCGACATAGGGTTCCTAGCTGTTTCCCTCCAGCCTGAAGTGTGTTTTAGGTCAGGCAGAGCTCAGTGTTGTGGTTCATGCGAGGGGTGAGCTGAGGTCTGGCATTTTGTTATTTCGAAGCATGTTCCCCTGGTCAGAAATGTGAGCACACACGTGTTTTGAGTTAACTCTTGTGTCCACCTTCCTAGACGGAAACGCACGCCCAGGCGTCCTTAGGACAGCAGCGTTTAATATGTGCGGGGTTATTGAGGAGTCATGTAAAATGAGTAAAGCAGGGTGCAGTATTGTTGGTATGCATAGAGAGCGGAGAACGAATAGAAGAACTTTAATTTTGAAGTTTTAGGTAATTCACAGAAATATTTGTCTGTCTAACCCCAAAATCCCCCGAGCTGCAGGCTGTGATCTATTTCCAATGACCTCTCTGTGGGGAGGCGGGAGGGGGGCGAGAGAGCGAGATCGGTGTCTGTCTCAGAGTGTCTCTTGCCTCTTCCTTACTGGGTGTTGCAGGGCTCTGTCTTTTTAGGTGTCTTAGTCTGTCTCTTTCTGTGTCTGTCTCAGTGGCGTCACTAGGGTTGGTGTCACCCGGTGCGGGTAACTCATGGTGTCACCTCCTCACGACTTACCGCATGGACCTCCTCCGCCCCGAGTCCGCCAGTGGACACAGTTGGCAAATAACGGGACCATACAGAATCCTTAGTAACGTTTGTAAATGTAGGTCCTATATTTACAAAATGTGCCTGTTAACAACAGTGTGATAATGATTCGTTAATCAGGTTGTACAGTGGGCTACCTGCTAGTCAACAGTTTATTGGAATTTATAATATCATAGGTATGGTACTTTTTACTGGTGTGGTGTTCCCACTATCCATCAACACGATATATCAGTGGTCGAAGTGGGGGAAAAATAGTAGGGGAACTCTGGGCGGAGAATCAAAGGGTTTGAATAACCCAAGGATTGGATCAGTGGGCAGAGCCAGAGGCGTGGCCAGAATGCGCAAACATCCCAATTTTTTGTATTTGTTTGGTTTCACTGCCCAGTTTTATCAACCAATGGATACACATGATTATTTAAGTTTATAATGAGTTATTGACAGTAAAATGTGTTCACAAAGTGGGATATGCTTCTAATCACAGAATGTCCCCAAATACGATAAAATGTGGAAGCACAAGCCATTTGTCTCCGAGCCATGGAGTTTCTGTCATCAGCACTTCTCCCTTTACCAAAACAGCAGTTCAAACATGAATGGCTAAAAATCCTAGTTTGCAAATGTTTTCTAAATAATAATGGCTCTGCCATATTTGCCTCATAATGCAAGATCTGCAGCATGATCTCACCATTTAAACTAATACATTGTTTGTTGCTCAAACGTATCAAAAGTTAATAAAAAATTTGACTTGTGTTGCTGCGGAGTAGATGACAGTTAATAGCTCACTGTTCTATGTTAGAATTTTAACTTATAAACTGCAAGTAACAAAAGGATCTCTCTGACAAAAGCAGTAGCCCACTGGCCTATTTACATTATGTGCACTTTGTGATCTGCATGGTACATGTTCTTTGCAGCAGGTACATTAACCCTCTGAGCTACCTTTCCATGAGTCAAATCTTCCATTAGACAAAATTCCGATCTCTCTCTAGGAAGAAAATTAATCACCAGAGTCATCATGACATTTTTATTGTTACCGAAAATTACTGGAGGCCAGGAAGGAGGCAGCAAGCGCTTTTAAAACCATAATATACTTGCAAAAATGATGCCTCCACCGAAAGTGAGCACCTGGTGCGGTCACACCGGTTGCACCGCCCTAGAGCTGGCCCTTCTCAAGGGTCCTGTGATCTCAGTGACAGGGTCACTGTTCTAGGGTGTACTGCTTCATAGGCCTGCCGCAAAACTGGAGGTGAACTTCAGTATGAATAGTGGTGGACAAGCCTTGAAGGTTAACCTACACTTGTCATGCTAGGGTCCACCTGCTGGTGCTACGACACCGGGGCTTCTAATGTCTTGCGAAGCCTTCTAAGGTCTAGCATGAGATAGTGCTCTCTCAGGAGAGTGGTCTGGCGGACTGGTTATTAAGGCTGAACCTGGTTCCCCAGTTCCAAATTCAGCAGCTCTGGCCATAGTGCCACATCCTCTCCCCCACTGAACACCATACTGCCCCACTGAGAAAAACTCAGACTGCCTTCAACTACAACCCAATTGTTGCCAGCTATAAACACCTGGATGCGGCTCAATTTAAATTACGCACTGTGCAAGAGCAATAGGTGGCCTATAAAAAAAAGTGACAGCATCCTGGAAAAAGCAAACAATCATAGGGAATGCAACATTTTGCAAACCATGTGAAATGTAAGCAGGAACAACATGGTTACCTTAACGCTTTTACACTCACTGTTCAGAAATCAGTGAGTGCTTTTGCCTGAAAAGTTAAGGACATGACAACAGGGCCCTGAATGGACCCATTTCAATGGCCATTGCTTATATCCTTACAAAACGTAAGCAGTATGGTAAAAAAAGACAACATCCCTAGATACAGAGCAGCAGTACAAATTTTGTTTTTCAATCCTCACATTGCAGTACCTCCAGGATTGGTGCACTAGTTCCAAGCCCAGGGAAAACAAAGCCAAGACAACAAAAATGGCGCTTCACTGGCAAACTCTGTAAACGTGGCGCTAATGTGTTTGGGTGTGAATAAAATCAATCTGGACAGTTTGCTACCACTCTGTCTTACTTTATTTAGTTATTTACTTTTCAAATTTTTAAACTTTTATTCCTGATGCTGCATTTTGGAATTAAATGTCAGAAAAATACGACATTGATTTCCAGCAAAAGTGATTTTCTTTTTTGGATCCATTTCACAGGGAAGCAAATAAAAGAAAGGAGAGGAGACAGTGTGCACTGCGCACAGGCACGTCCTCTTCCTAAAAGGTTAGGTTGCTCTGCGCACATGGGCACCAGGGCCGGCTTTAGCGCTGGTGGCGCCCTGTGCGACAATGTTTGTTGGCGCCCCCCCAATGACCACCTCCACCACGGATTCTCTCACTAGCACCCTTTAACAGTGACCAGGTCACCATAACCACACTCTCTCAGATGCATTGAATTAGTTATATAGCGCCACTCATACCAGTGTAGGGTGTCCGAGTACTTTGCATCACACACACATTACACAGAGACAATCAATCATAGGTGTGTAAATCCGTATATAGGAAATGATACATAAACCAAAGGACTGAAAGTGTAGGAGTCACATGTCATCCATACTGGTAGGCAGTATAGTGCTTGGTGTGGAGAAGCACAAACTCAGAGTCAAAAAAGAAACAGCATAGTTGGGAGTTTTCTTTAATAATAAGAATCTATTTCTAGCCAAATTAACCCTTTTTGCAACAGTAATCAATGTTCTAATAATGTATACTTTGCAGTGTGTATGCAGTTCTAGGATGAAAGTTAATAGTTCACTATTCTATATTAGGACTTTAAGGTATAAATTGCAAGTAACAAAATGATGTCTCTTTTGAAAGCAGTAACCTGCTGATCTGCACTCTGTAATCTACTTGGCACACGTTCTTTGCAGCAGGCATATTAACCCTCTGCACTAACTTCACCTAAGTCAAAACCTCAACTTTACAAAACACTGATCTCTCTCCAGGGAGATAATTAATCACACCAGTTATCTTGACATTTATGTGAGGCCTGGTAATTGCTGGCGGAAAGAAACGCTGCAGCAGGTGCTTCAAAAGCATAATAAACTTTCAAACACGGCGCCCCCAGGAAGCCAGCACCTGGTCGCACCGCCCTAAAGCCGGCCCCTGACGGGCCCTGTTGGTGTCACCCCACTTGAGGGTGTCACCCGGTGCGGTCCGCACCCCCCGCACCCCCATAGTGACGCCGCTGATAAAAGGCACTGTCATTCACAATGCCAATAGCTCAAACTCCCGTAAATGCGAGACCTATTGCATTGCATTTTAATTTACACATTCTACTTCGCACGATGAACGTACCAGCCACGTGCACCATCCAAGGCAAGATAAGAGAAAACGAAGATTTGGCAGTCAGCACCATGAAGCGGTCGTCAGATGGTGTAGGTATGAACTATAAAAGCAGCCCCATAAATTATCAAGACGCTTTATGCACGGGCTGGAAGCAGAGAAGCTCCCATCCGTCGCTGTGGTGTGGGTGGGGGGCAGACTGTTCTTTCCCATTCCCCACACACCCCTGACTTTGCGGGGAGAGCGATGACCCTGCTCAGCTGGAACCCGCTGATGCACCGTGTCCCCCTTTCACCATTTGCAGTGCTTTAAATGGGCCGGTACTCACAGGTACTGAGTACCGGCACTTCTATTTTTTATCACTCTGAGTACCGGCACTTCTCTACTGCCGTGGAGAGTACCGGTACTCATGAAGGGTAGGTGCATTGGCCGCTAGTGGTGGTTGCCTGTCTCTTTGACAGCCAATGCACTTGTATAGCCCTGAGCTGAGCCCCCGCTGAACTACTCAGCGTGGGCTCATTTGCATGAAATCCGGGTGTTCGCCGTCATGCTGTGTAAGGAATCGAGGCAGCCCAGTGACAGCACAGTGAGGAAATCCATGGGGGGTAAGGAGGTTAAAGGGGCTTTAATCCCGCTTGATTCTTTTGTGTGCGAGCCTGCCTATGTTTGTCTGTTTGCCTGCTTGTGTGTGCGTGTTTTTGTGTGAGAGAAAAAGGAGAAAAATATTACTAAAAATATTACTACACAAGGAAATGTTAAATTATCACTGTGTTTAACTTTCGTTTTGTATAACGAATTCACCTGTTTTGTTTATAGAAACACATGTTTTGGTATGTGGTGCAACTCAGGCGCGCAACACCCATTGGACTCACAGGGCTTCAGCCCCCCCCCCCCCCCCGTCGTGTGTGGCAGCCCGGGATGAGACACCTTCCCGGGCAAAAAAGCAGCCGCACCCGAGCACTTCACAGGTCTTTAAAAGACCATTTGCATGTTAATGAGGCCTTGCTGTTGTTTCACCCCTTCTAAGAGCCCCTGCAGCTCCACTCTGCCTATTGCTTACAGTTCAGCCCCTGAAATGTGGCTCTAGTTGCGCCTCTGGTGCAACTAGTATATAAGTCAGTAAGCTTCCCATGTCTTGCCTTTAGCCGCCCCGCCCCTAGCCCCGCCCACTCACCACATTTAAATGAGTACCTGCACTATTTTATTCCCATTTAAAGCACTGACCATTTGTGAACTATATCGAGAGGGAGGGCTGCGAGGGACCTCCGGCCCAGCGCATCATCACCCATCTGCGGCAAGGGCGAATTACCAAAGTCCCCTCGGGAGCTGCAGCCAACGCCAGACTCCATTTACACCCTGCGAATGGGACAACATGCCAGACCTGCCCCTCCCCCCAACACCCAGGGTGTTGGGGTACTGTGCAGAGCTTCACCAGTGCAAGAGCACACACTCACTGTACTAGGAAACCACCAGGGAGGGAGGCTAGACATGCTAACCAGCAAACATTACCAATGCCAACAGCAGAGCAAGCCACCTGAGGCATGCACACGCTAATTCATGATTTATCCGCTTTAGTTTATCATGACTAGTGCCAAAACGCTGCCACGTAGAGACAAGAAGTGCTACGCGCTAATAAAGAAACGTTATATAAATGAAACAGCTCAATCTATTTCCCGGTGGTTTAATTTTGAGAATATGACCGATGTCAAAGTAACATGGAATGTAAGCAGCATTCACTTTTACAACTGTGTGCGCAATAAACTGCAGGGCTCGTGGCCTGACGTGTCTACCTCCACTTCATTACTGGAAACAACTGAGGTTCTTATGCATTTTATAAATTCACTATAAGGGGTGTTTTGCTCTTATACACGTACGTTTCATTTTAAATGCGGCTATACATTTTTAAAATCACAAAGCTGGAGGGGAGGTGTGCGGCACTCATCCATTCTTCCCCTTCACATACTTATGTGTGTTGAATTTTTGAACTCTCAGTCCCTCGCGCAGACTCATTGAGCATGCCACGTGCAGCCACGGGCCCACCGTGCTCTGGCACATGCCAGCGCGCGCCACTATGCCTCTTTCTACAGGTGCGTGCCCACGTCTGGGGCGACTATTGATTAAAATCAGAAACTACAGAGAGACTGCAAATCACCCTTTTCCGAAGCCCCATACGATATATGTGATATATAAAGATACAGGGGCAGATTTATGACGACTGGCGCATCCCTGCATATCAGCAGGGATGCGCCAGTTATTATGCGCCACAGCTGCGCCACCATGGATGCCCTGCATTTATAATGCGGCGCACCATGGGGCAAAAACGGCACAGATGCGTGACGCATCTGTGCCGAAAAGTGGCGCATTGCTGGAGTTGCGTTGCAAGCGCGACGCAGCTCCAGCAATGATCTGGGGGGCCCTATCTGTACAATGCTGCGTCAATCCTTACGCCTGCTTCAAGCAGGCGCAGGGTTTTGACGCAGCATGGGCCTAAAAGTGACTGAGTGAAATCTTGTAGATTTCACTCAGCCACTTTTAGGAGGCGTTCCTGCGCCGGAACGCCCCCACCTGCCCTGGAACGCCTACATGTGGCGCAGGGCTTTACAACGTGACGCATCTGGGAGATGCGTCACGTTTGTAAATGCCCCGCACCATGGCGCAGGATTTGCGCCGCTGCTGCGTCACAAAAGTGACGCAACGGCGGCGCAAAAGTGCCGCAAGTGCAACATAAATCTGCCCCACAGTCTTTAAATAAAGTACATTACTAACAAACGTTGCAGTGTTCGCTTTAGAATGAATGACACGAAGATAGCACTACTGCAATATTGCATCGAAACCACCAGGCAACTTAGAACGTACAGATTTCTCTGAACAGTCCATCCACTATTGCATGAGTTAACCCATCCACACACCCATTCATCTATCCACGTCATCCACCCTCCATCAAATCCATCCACTACCCGTCACCCATCCATTCATCACCAGCCACCCTCCACATGCATGTATGTAACCAGACCCAATCCACTCATCTATCCACCTCACTTAGTTCCAGCCATCAATCCGTTAATTCACCCATCCACACACCACTCTGTTCCTCTACCTCCCCCTCACTTTGTTCTGTCTACCAGCGCCAGGAAGCTTCGGTGTCAGTGCGCTTTATAAGCAACACTTAACATAACATAACACACCCACTCATTTATCACCCCATCCTTCCAATCCATCCATCAATCATCTGAAAACCCACCCAAATCCAACCGCTAGATGTGACAGTCAGCGCACCAGTGTTTACCGCTGGCGCGCGCCGGCAGATGACCACCCCTGCGCTCACACTGGCTGGCGTGATCGCGTGCATAAAGAAAGATGGGCGAAGCTGCGTAGGCAGTCCACGCCTGACCAGCATACTGTGTGCGCGTCGTTCTTTGCCGCTCGCAGCAAGGCCTCGGCGTGCATCGCACCACGGGAGGGTTGTTTCCGGTCCAGGGAAGACATGGCTTGGCAGTTCGGGCTGGACTGTTCCCATGAGGCAACGCACGTCTGCTCCAGTCCTGCCCTGCTGGGCTGCATTTCGCTAAATTAAGGCCACGAGAACACCTCAAGAGTGCTACAGGCCCCGCCGGGCGACACCACAATAGACCCTGCCTCGCCTCATCTCCTGCACAGGCAGCTGCCAGGATGCAGCAAAACTCGGCAGCTCTTCCCCGCCTCAACATCCGCCGGTCAGGCGATCGGTGCCACGCTACAGGGGTGAGTCTTGCATGCTCCAGGGGAGGTCACAAGGACACAAAATTGACCCATGCCAGCCAGGAAAGTGCCATACGACCAAGCACACGTGGGCCTAAGCGACACCCAGTGCCCTTGCACCATCACCTGCACACCTAGGCCCACCACGAGTAGACAGCATCCTCGCTAGGCCGCACACAGGAGCCCACGTCTAGCGCAATGGAGGATCAGGACAACGCCGCCCAGGCCCCTGCGCCAGCGACTCTGCACCACCCTCCTCAGGTATCCTGTCTCCGTTCAGTGAGTCGGCAGACCCCACCACGGCAGCACCAAGGTGGCAGGCCTGGCTTGGCCGCCTGTAGAACTATTTCATCGCCACGCGGGAAAAGGATGGGGCAGTAAAATGTTCGCTGCTACTCTATTATGCGGGGGAAGAAATCTACCTACTGTTTAAGCATCTACCAAACACAGGGCCCCTGAGAACTATGCTGCAGCGGTCACAACCCTGAATGCTCACTTCGACCCCCAAATGAACCCAGACTTCGAACTTTTCAAGCTGAGGCAAGCCAAGCAAAGAGAGGGTGAGTTGGTAGACGCTTTTCACGTGCGGCTCAGAGAACTAGCCGACACTCACCTTGTGGGAGATCGAGCCGCGGAAGATATCAGAGCCCAGCTGATTCTTGGAATAAAGCAAAGTCCTGCGAGGCCTCATACTCAGGCAGCCGAACATACTGATGAACGACATCCTCGTACTGGCGTGGTCTCATGACCTGTTGGTGGCGCGGGCGGAAGAAATGGACATGGAAAAGAGCATCGCTGTCAAAGCAGAAAGGACTGACACAGTCAGAACAAGAGACAAGACCTACAGACCACGAGATCATCAGCTACAGACCCCAAGGAACCACTGCGGATACTGTGAGTACGAGGAACACCCCTCACAGTCATGCCCGGCACAAGGGAAAACTTGTACTAACTGTGGCATCGCAAACCACTTCGCGTCAGTATGCAGAAAGAAGGCACAGCGCAAGGAAGGGAACCGACCCAAGCATATGAGAAGGATGGTCTGACAACTATCGCAGGTCTCACTAGCATCACAACCTGGAGGGAAGAAGAGAGAACAGACAGTCTACCAAGGAAACAAGTCTACATCAGAAGACGAAGGGGAGACGTATCTAGTCTCGTTCACCCGAGCCCTGAAGAGTAGGAGGCGACCCCAACCTCGCTGCACAATGCAGATTGCAGGGTCAGACGTCAATGCGGTAATCGACACTGGAGCCTCAGTGACAGTAATGGGGACGCAGCAATACAACAAGCTAAGGCCCAAAGCGGAACTCAGATCGTCGAAGGCCCAGATCTTCGCGTATGGTAGCAACTCGCCACTGCCTCTCCCGGGCAAATGACCGTGCCAGTGCGGTTAGAAAGCATCGAGATCACCATCGATATCCATGTCCTTAACCAGGAGGCAGACACGCTGCTCAGCAGCCATGCGGCTGAAGACCTGGGTCTGGTGATGTTCGCCAGGAGAGTACAAGCAGACCAGACGGAAGAGTTGCTGAGCCAGTTTGAGGACCTGTTCAAGGGGCTAGGGAAGATAAAAAGAGCCCCCATCCGACTACACATAGACCCGACCATCCCGCCAATGGCCCTAAGACACCGGAGGATCCCTTTTCACCTCCGACCACTGGTGGAGGAAGAATTACAGCAGCTTGAAGATCAAGGGGTCATAGAGAGAGTGTCCCGGCCCACGCTGTGGGTGTCACCCATGGTAATTGCGAAAAAGCCTCGCCAACCGGGGAAGATCAGACTCTGCATTGACATGCGCCTCCCTAACAAGGCCATTCGGCGCGAACGCTACATTACGCCGATTATGCATGACATTGTGGCCGATCTGAATGGGTCCAGATGGTTTTTGAAGCTGGATCTGAATGCAGGCTTTCACCAACTAGCCATTGCCAAAGACAGTCGATACATAACAACTTTCAGCAGGCACCTAGGCCTCTGGAGGTATAAACGGCTGAATTTTGACATATCCTCTATCGCAGAAATATTCCAGAATGCCGTCAAAGAGATCCTGGTCGGACTACCTGGTGTCCTAAACATGTGTGATGATATCCTCATTCACTCGAAGACAGTGGAAGAACATTACCGGCACGTGAGAGCCACGCTGAAGAGACTCCTGGACCACGGGTTACCCTACACGAAGAGAAGTGCCTGCTGTTCCAACAAAAGATAGAGTTCTTCGGCTATATGTTTACCCAAGAGGGCATACAGGTCGATCCACGGAAATCCCAAGCCATCAAGACTGCAGCTGTCCCACTCACCGTGGCGGAAGTATGCAGTTTCCTGTGAATGACCACGTACTGTGGCCACTTCATTCCAGACCTAGCCCCCCTTGCGGAGCCCCTCCATAATCTCACTCAGGTTGATGCCATGTGGCAGTGGGGTCCAGCCAAAGAGACGGTGTTTCATCAAGAAGGCCGTCCTCAATCACAACACGCTGGTGTGCTTTGACCCTGCAAAGAGGACGAAGATACTTCTCGACGCTAGCCCCGTGGGCTTAGGGGCCATCCTCACACAAGAACAGGAGCCCGGACGATGGGCCACGCTAGTGTACACAAGCAAAGCGCTATCCCGACAGAGAAACAATACTCTCAAATTGAAAGAGAAGCCCTAGCAATCCGTTGGGGCTGCTGACACTTCCACTTGTACATATGCGGAAACCTGTTCACTGTGGTCACGGATCACCAACCTCTGGTGCCGCTATTCAAAGAATCAGCGCCTCACCCGCCGCCACGCATTGAAAGGTGGGCTATCGGGCTCCAACACTACGACATGGACGTGATCTACCGGCCTGGCGCCGAGAACCCTGCCGACTTCCTATCACAACATCCAGACACAACCGGAGATGGCAGTGAAGAACCCAGCAGTGATGACACTGAGGCACACCTGGACATGATCGCGGCACTGACGTGCCCTCGAGCACTGACGCTCAAAGAAGTAGCTACCGCGGCCGGGCAAGACCCAGTCATGATCAAGGTTCAGGTCACTATCCAAGGAGGGATGTGGCGTCAATTTCTACAGTCTGCAAACACATGGTCAAGCCCAGAGAAGGAAAGCCTGATGCATATGTGGAGGGTGATGAACAAACTAAGCCTCACCCAAGGAGGCATTCTCCTAAGAGGACCCCGAATCGTCATCCCGGCATCCCTGCAGCTACGGACAACACAACTTGCCCATGGAGGGCACTAAGGAGTGGGTGGAAAAAATGAGGGCCCGCATGAGGGAAAAAGTCTGGTTCCCGAGGATGGATGCCCGGGTAGGAGAGACCATCTGGAAGTGCCCACCCTGCCAAATAACGAGCGGGCCCGAGAGACCAGCGCCCATCCACACAGAAGAGCACAGCCAAAGCCCATGGGAAAAGGTGAGCGTGGACTTTGGGAGTTTCCCTGATGGGTGTGTCACACTAGCCCTCATCAATAGCTACTCAAAGTATCCAGTGGTAGAAGTCGTGAACTCAACTGCCTTCCTGCATGTTGGCCCTGCCCTAGAGAAGATATTCAGCATGTTCGGATGTCCGGATGAGCTCCGCAGTGACAATGGGCCGACGAATTCTGCGAGTTCATGCACCATCATGGCATCTGGCACCGGCGTATCACCCCACAATGGCCCCAGGCCAATGGGGAGATTGAACGTCTCATGAGAACGATAAACAAGACTCTTTGCATTGCCGTGGCAGAGCAAAGCGACCCAGAACAAGAACTGCAGAAGTTCCTGCGGGAGTATCGGAGCACGCCACACTGCTCAACACGCCAAGCACCCTGGGCGCTAATGTTCAACGGCACCCGCCGAGATTGTCTCCCCACTGCTCCGGGGTGGTCTCCCCCTCCATTTGACGAAGAAGGTGCCCTCAGGAGGAGAGAGAAGCACAATAACACCGCTAGCCAAGCTCGGAGAGCAGTATCCCGCCAGCTACAGCAAGCAGACACCGTCATCATGAAGGACCGGAGGCCAGGAGGGAAATCCCAGACTCGGTATGAGCAGGGGTACTGGACAGTGATTGATAGACGAGGAACCATGGTGACTGTCGAGAAGGAAGGAGAAACAGTGACCCGCAATATCTCGTGGTTCAAACAAGTGGACAGGCCCGCTTCTCCTACTGCTATCGGGGACCATGCTGAGGAGACCGAGGCCAGCCAAAGGGAGCCCCAAGAAGCTGACGACCACCATCCAGGGGCGACCCCATCGCCGGCAAGTCCAGAGGCCGCCCGTGAAACCCCCAATCTGCCTCCAGTACCCAGCACCCGGTCCCTGCCTCAGCCACCAGACGGGGCCCCTCCAGGTATGCCCTGAGAGAGAATCCTCCGCTGAGCACTCGCTGGAGGGACTTTGCCTATCAAGTAAGTGAACTATGAGACTCTTGTGATCCAGTCAAGGACAGAGTTAAGATGGGATGTGACAGTCAGCGCACCAGTGTTTACCGCTAATGCGCGCCGGCAGATCACCGCCCCTGCGCTCACGCCGGCTGGTGTGAGCGCGTGCATAAATAAAGATGGGCAGAGCTGCGTAGGCAGTCCGCACCTAACCAGCATACTGAGTGCGCGTCGGTCTTTGCCGCGCGCAGCAAGGTCCCGGCGTGCAGCGCACCACGGGAGGGCGGACCCCCGCAATCATCACACTAACCATCACCCATCCAGAAATTCATCATCCAATCACCGCCTACATAAGATTAATCCATCCATACCATCCTTAACCAATAAATCAATACATCCATACATCTAGCCAAACCTATCCGATCTAGCCACCACACTAAGTCCGTCCATCTATCTATCCCCAGACACCTACCCATCCCTCATTGAATCCATTTATCCAGTCACCCATCGACAGCGACTCGCTATCCATCCAGCTGCATGACCTACCCCAGGTCTGTCCCCTTCAGCAAGCTCCAAGGCTCCTGGCTGTTCATCCCAGGACACTCAGGACACACGTGAGCCCCATCCCTCGCACCCACGGAGAGTGCTCCCAGGATTAAAAAGTTTGCTCTTAAAGGGAGCTTTCCCCTCCCTCAACCTCAGCCCCACCCTGCTCGGTAATTAGGCTTAACAGAAGCAATTAACAAAATAAACTGCTCTGAGCCCGATGGCCTCATAATTTTGGATTGTTTGACCAGGCGAGAGACAGCCCCCTCAACGAACAATTCCCAGCTCGCGCAGACACTCGCTTCTTGTTTCCATTAACAGACTCATAAAGATCACCATTAAATGTGCTGACCTGTCTAGTGGGGAGTGTGAAATGGAAGATAGTGCAGGGGCAAGGGGCATGACCATAGGCAATTTAGAAATGTACGATTTCACGAGGTGGGAAGTCTTCACACAGAGGGTACCTACCCTGCGATTAAATATACTAAGAGTACACGTGATGAACACAGTGGGCCTTTCTCCAACCCTGCTAAGGGATGCAAAGGGATTACATTTATTAATGTCTGCAATATTCATTTTCAAAAACGCAAAACCTACTGTGTTGGCTTATAGGGCAGTTCGCAGTATAACAAGGACCCATTGTGTAGGCCGCTGCCTGGTGGTGACCCCTGACTGCATAAGCCAAGCGATGCTATTGCACATTTCATTTCCCTCTGCTTCCATTTGTTTTTAGGTCGAGCCTGGGCAGCGCATGCGCTGCTCTGCGAGCCATGCTGTATTGGAGTATGGAATAGAAGCCCTGCCCATATTTGTCATCGGCTTGTGTCATTGTCCCTTGCTCACTTTGCCACTGGATTCAAGATAGCCTGGCTGATGAGGGTTATGAACCCGAAACTGGTCCCAGGATGCTTGTTTCTGGTCCAGGGAAGACATGGCTTGGCAGTTCGGGCTGGACTGTTCCCATGAGGCACAGGGTCAGACTGATTTGCATATGGCCATGTCTGAACTGGGGTGGTGGAGTGAGCTAAAGAATGATTATGGATCAAACCCAGATCAGTTGACTGGGGGTGAGTGTTTGATTTGCTCAAATGCTTCGTCCATCATCCCCTTTGGTATCGCTTTGTGTCATTGTCCTTCATAAATGCTGACTTCTGATTCGTTAATAGGGTTGTTAATCCCTCCTTAGTACCGCCTTGTCTTCATTTGTAACCTCACATGAGGACTGGCCGTTTTACTTGTTACATGGTGTGTCTTATTTAGTCTGTAAGCATTATTTTCTTTAATGAGATTCCCCTACTGCAGGCACGACATGCTTTCCTGCAACATTCAGCACGCCATGCGTGCTTTCACTTTCCAAGCAGCCGGGACAATGGCAGCCGCTTCTTTGACATGGAAAAGGTCTCAGATTTACAAGCTATTGGTATTATATATGACAATGCCTTTTATTTATGTGTTAATTAGCAAAACATTTACAATGCCATTAGCTTAAACTCTCGCAAATGAGAGACCTATTGCATTGCAAATGCTTGTCTCCTTTGAAATGGATGTTTAAGACAACAGATGTTATCTGCTTTTATTGTGACATGTTATCAGCTTACAAATGTACTTTTACTATTCATGGACGTAATTGCTTTCTTTGCAATGGGATTTTTTTTTATAAAGGTCTTATTTCTTTCTTTTTGACACATGGGGAGATTACCCGATTTGCTCAGATATGCGTGTTGTGCCGAGACCGAAAAAGCACTGGTAAAGTCAATAGGTCTCGTTTTTGAGACTCTTGGCTCCAACATTGCCTTTTATTCATGCTGTATAGCATGGGCATTGCCGACTTTGGCAATAATTTGTAGCCATGCTGCATAGCAGCATGGCTGCTGTGCAGCATGACTAAAAATAATTACAACAAGCATTTGCAATGCAATTGGTCTCGCCTTTGGGACCTTATAAGTATTTAGCCATGCAGCCATAGACTGAATACAGCAGTTGTAACGGACAGTGTCTACAAAAGTGCACCAATAAAAAGGAAGGTAACACTGCAAGATTATTTCAAGTGGCCTGAAAGACAGATGACTACCTATGCCTCGACGGACCGAAAACGCAAACCAGAATTGCTAAAAGTGAGAGACCTTTCTGATCCTCTCGAATGGCCAGATGAATTGAACGTAGACTCTTCATAGGAGCCTTTCCAAGTCGTCTAAGGTATTGGAACGACCCTTCTACCCCTCAAAGAAAGGGAGTTGGCCTAGAGGCTAGGGCGGTCGACTTAGAATCTGGGGAACTGGGTTTGAGTCTGGGCAATGACGCTGAACATCCTGTGATTCTGGGCAAATCACTTAATCTCCCTGTGCCTAACAAAAATGAATGTGTCCTCATGTGTTGCAATGTAAAACGCTCAGATAACCGATTCAGGTCAAGTTCGCGCTATATAAAACTCTGAAAGAAAGATAGGGGTCCTTCGCATACAATATCATCACAGCTGAAATAGATCTGATCGACTGGACATTGGGACAAACAGCTAACAACCTTTATGGACGTGACAACGAAGGAAAATGATTATTCACACGGAGAGAGTACTCATTTATTAACACACAGAAGGATTGTTAGTGAAGCAAAATCCACAGTTTTAACCCCTAAGGCCGAAAACCTGCTTTTAAATCGCAGCAAAGCATAACATTTACAGACTTCTTCAGTTCAGTGCCCTTCGGTTTTTGGGAGGGCAGGCATTTGAATTAATTACTTTTTAAATGTGAGGAGAAACGGAGCAAGTTGGTGAATTGGGGGTTCAAAGATGGTGGGACACTCTAGAAAGGTAAGGGAAAAGAGTCCTGGGAGCAGTTAAAAGTAGGTTACAGCCCACTTATGAATTACATTTGCTGAAAAAAGCAGCCAACTATGTGATTCGTGGCAAATGAGCACACTTGAGTTGGTAAAGCCCCTTTCTCCCTGCTCTGTGTTTATACAGAGATATGATTACCATTTTAGCAAACATGGCGCTTGTTTACTCACTCATCAGGTAAATCGCTGTGGCACTAAAATTGATCACATGTAGAACAGCCGAGCTGAACTTCACAAAGTATCTTGTAAGTCGTGGATAAGTTCACTGAAACGAGAGCGCGACATGCATGCTGCCCAACGCTAAACCAATATTAAGAGCCATCTGAAAATCAGATGGGTGACATAGTTGCAGTTAAGGATATCCTGAACTTTTAACATGACTACAGATAAAGGTGTGTGCTGCATAACTCTAGAATACATCAATATGTTTTAATTCATTTATTTGGGAAAACAGACGATCATACAAGTTGACAGTTTTTTCCCAATCTGTCAAAATTATCCACAAATGTCTGCATACTCTAGATAAATCAGTTGCTGCTTTAAATGTTAGCCACGTCATGGTTAAGTTTTCATAAAATCCCATGCCAATTAAAAAGGGAATGAGAACACCCGAATCAAATTAATAAGAAGTGGTGCCATTTTCCAAAAACCCATTAATTCAACATAGCTGTAAGCTAAAAAAATAACAGCCTTCTCCTGAAGGAGTGGTTTCCAGTCAAAATCAGCCAGTCAGCGACAAGGCCGGCTTTTGTCGAGGAGCCGGCCCTCAAGTTACTTCAGTGTGTGTGATCTGTGCCTGTGACGCTCCGACTGATCCATTTCAAACCACCAACATCCATAGTTAGAAAACAGGGACAAGGAGGATGCTTTGTAGCCAAACCACATGTCACTCGTACTTGTCTTCATAACTCAATGTTACTTCCAGGCCCCCAAATGAGATGTTAAATCCGTATACAAACCGGACTCGGCAATTACGCCCTTTTTTGTAGAGATAAGGTTCCTGTATTCAGTTGGGATATATTTCCTCTATTTATAATGGACACTCTTGTACCCGCTTTCTTTCTCCACTGTTCATCTGGAGAACCCGCATTGATTTATAATTCCACTTTAACTTTTATTTCGCAATGCCAGGCTCTATTAATTTCAAAGCCGAAAACCGGCGGCGTCTTTGTACGTCCGTCCTGGTGTTTTCTATCTGGACGATACAAGAGTGTCCATTATGAATAGAGGAAATATACCCAGCTGAATACAGGAACCGTGGGGCAGATTTATGTTCCCTGGCGCATCCCTGCAAATCAGCATGGATGCGCCAGGGAAGATGCGTCACGCAAGTTTGCCCTTGCGCCACCGCAGATGCGCCGCATTTACAATGCGGTGCATCGTGGCACAAGGACAAGCAGATACGTGACGCATCTGCCGGCGTAAGGTTGGCGCAGTGCTGAAGTTGCGTCGCAAGCACGACGCAACTCCAGCACTGCTCCACCCTACCCTATCCCTAACATGGTGCGTCAAGCCTTACGCCTGCTTCAAGCAGGCGCAGGGTTTTGACGCATCAGCGTTGGGAAAGTGACTCAGTGAATTCTTATAGATTTCACTGAGTCACTTTTCAGGGGCGTTCCTGCTACGGAACGCCCCCCCCTGTGTCAAAAAGCCCACGTGAAACCTGACGCAGGTTTCACGTGGCGCAGGGCTTTACACCGTGACGCATCTCCATAGATGCGTCACGATGTAAATGGGGTGCAACGTGGCGCAGGGTTTACGCCGCCGCTGCGTCACAAAAGTGACGCAACGCCGGCGTAAAAGGGGCGCAAGTCCCTCATAAATCTGCCCCCTTATCTCTACAAAAAAGGGCGCAAGCGGAGGCTGGGACTTTCCAATCAAGGCCAGGTTGCCGCTATATACCAGGTGCCCGAGTTAAACACTACAAAAACTATGAGATAAAAAATTGAATAATTGGGACTCACAGTATTGAGGAGACCATTGTAACTTAGGGGCAGTTCTCTCGCCTCACATTTTAAAAAAACAGGAGTCACAAAAATTACTGTCTTGAAAAAGAAGGCGTTATATGATTAGTCCTTCGAAACGCATCAACGCTCTCAAAAATAGCCACAAATTTGTTTGTATACAAAATGATTGTAGACACCAATGACTTATAAAAATACAGGACTAAGGTGGTCTAACTTTCTGACTTGATTGTGGCAACTGATGACAAATGTTATTGTCTGTCTCTTTTTTAAAAAAAAACACTCGTGTAATGATATTGGTATTTTTATAATGAACTGGTTTTAAATATTTAATGTTATGCAAATGCTGTATTGTGATCTTCTTGATCAAAATGTTTTTTATACAATGGTTTTTTGATTAAATATATTATTTTTCATAAACTTCAGCCATCAATCCATCTATTATGGGTTTTTGTGCCAATATGCAACAGAGTGTGAGTGGCCCATTAGAGTGGACCTGAGTGAATGCTACGTATATTATGAATGTGAACTGAGGTAGGGATATCTAATTTCTCCCAGAGGACAACTTTATATAAAATTTTCTGTGTGAACCCCAGTCCTTTGGGTAACCAAGGGTTCCTCTCTTTGTTTATATATACCATATTTACAAGGACAGGAAAAGACACCCACCGTGGCTTTTCCTGTACTTGTAAAACCGGCCCCTTTAACTTAGCACTTTGCGTGAAAGGGGCGTTCCATAGGTGTTGCTGTGGGTGTTACCACGCAACAACCATGGAACCAAACACATTTCCAGATTTACGAGGAATCGTAAACCTGGAAATGTGTCAGTATGCTACGCCACCCTAGGGATGGCATAGCGAGGCACAACGAGGAGAAATGTTTTCATTTCTCCTCGTTTTTTCCTCTTTCAATACGTGCTGCATTCGACAGCACGCATTGAAAGAGGAAAATGCCTCAAGTGATTGTTTTTGTACAGGAAGGTGCACCTTCCTGCACGAAAACAATCTCCCCATCTCGCAGGCATCCTTGCACCATGGTGCAAGGGTGCCTGCGCCGGCTCATGGCAGCTGTTTGTGCTCCAATGCGACATATAATTGTAAATATGTTGCGTTCCTGTACTCTGAAAGTGCCGCAGCGTGGCGCAGCTAAAGGGCTTGCTGTGCCGTGCTGCGGCACTTTCTTGTAAATCTGCCCGACCGTTTTTAGGTAGAGGGATGGGAAAGGGATAAGTAGGGCAGGAGGGGGGCAGCAGGGAGCACAGACTGACAAGCTGCCAGCACCTACACCCAGACAATGGAAAGGAACAGCAGCACCATTGCTTGATGCAAGCTGCTCAGACAGATTCCTGTGGGGGAGGGCGGGGAGGAGTGTTCACATGAAATAGATGAGGTGCCATGATTCTTCTCCCAGGTGATTTTGGATTGCAGCAATGCAAACACTGTGTGAGCAGCTGAAGGGTCCTTTCCTTGGTATCCTCAATTATGTATTTAAAAGCCGGAAACAGTTGTTTGCCTTCCCTTAATTGTGTTTACAGTGCATCAGAGCTCCTTTACTGATGCAGGCTGCATTGTCCCCGTACATACTGTCAGGGTGCGTCCTACTCCTGTCCTTGTCTGCTGAATGGCGAATGACTTGTAGAGACTGGTCCTCCGGGGAACAAGCACACCATGGAAGGATCTGATTTTTTTGTCTGATGTTATCCATCACCTTTAGATTTTACTAAAAATATATTTATAATCTTATTGGGGCTTTGTGCCAGCCCTCTTCATCCATTGGTCCGTTATTGCCATTCACATGTTTATTCCACCCACAACAGCACACATGGGGCACAAGGTCTGCCCGCTTCAGTCATTGGCTAACTTTGCTGCGAGTGACCTTATTCTGTCCTTTTACAAGGAGCAAATCTGAACCCAAATTAGTATTTATGGGGCATATCAGCAACAACCGGCGATAATTATCGCTAAGCGCACTTAGCGCTAGTATAATTATCGCCAGCTAACGTGGATTTTTATCGCTGAGATAGCGTGCTATTAGCAACGTTTAACTCAAAAGCGATAAAAATCCTAGCGCTAACTGCCAAACGTGAGATTATCGCTGGAAACCCAGCGATAATCTCACGAAGTTTGGCATTAGCTTGATGATAGGGCCTCACATACTTAGCCATGATATCCACCTTCCATAGGATATCATGGCTAAGTCAGTCATGAAGCAGGCGTAAGGAAAGTAGCGATAACAGGGGTTATCGCTACTTTTCTTGCCGCTATGCTTCATAGCGTGGGGCTTGATGATAGGAGAAATGTCGCTTAGCGACATTTCTCTAGTCATGTCAGGTCAGGAACGCCCACTTTGCATCTCATTAGAGATGCAAAGCTGGGCATTAAGAATCCGGGCACTAATGCAAAGTTTCACGCGATAGCGTGACCTTGCTAATTAGGCGATAAACTTATCGCCGCTTTTCGCCCGAAAACGAACGCAACAGCGGCGATAATTTTATATTGCCTCGTTGCTGATATGCCCCTAGGTGTCAGGACTACAAAGGCACAGTGTGCTTTTTTAGATTGAAATCTTTTTCTTGATTTAACAACAAACAAGATGCAGTGAGAAATGAAGCCCAGGTCATTGGCCGGCAACCATCTTATTGCTTTGCAGAGCATCAAAAATAAAATCAGAATGAACCTTCTCGCCTCCCTCCCTCCCCAGCCCTCTCCTCCCCCCTCCTGTCTCCTCCCCCATTCGAACTGCTTGGACAGAAAAGCAGAAATCAGGTTCAGTACTCTATTGCTCAGTGCGGTGATATTCAGGTCACCTTTTAGCTCAACTCGGGGAGGCGCAGTAGCTGCAGGTATCTAGGGCACGATAGCTTGCGGAATTCGGAGCATAGCAGAGTGACAAAGGGCCACCACACGTCAGCAAAAGGAAGCCGTATCTCCTTGAAGCGAGAAAGAGATGAGTTCTATGCCAAGAACATACCACAGTCGATAGAGCCATTACTGTATAGTTGGTGTTCTGTCTGTGACCCAGTGTGATAATATATTCTGTAGTGCCGCCCCTAGAGCTATACCTAGTTGCTTACCTTTACGAGACTTGAGGGAAAGGTAAGCCTATCAGACACTCCCAAGACCACATATGCGGGGAAGCGTAATAGTGTGGTATCAAAATGTCAATCAATCTAGTCCAGTTCTTGCATCCAGTAAGGTGTAAGGGTGGGGCATTCCCACAACAGGTGTAATAGTGTGCCTTTCGCCTCACAACCCCTCCAGCAAGTGGGGGAACAGTCAGAGTCGCTCTTGTGAAGTGGGGAGGGTGTGAGATACCAGTACATCATAATCTTAGTGGCCGTCTCAATGCTAGATATGTAACGCGCTGAGTGTCGGACTCTGTGATGAATATCTGCCCATTCCTTGGGGGTCAGAGTCCATCCAAGCTCAGCCTCCCATCGTCTTTGGCCCGCTGATTTGACCACCTGTTCTGGGGGACGTAAGTTGTGGTATAGTTCTGTAATGAGTCGCATTGTGGATTGTTTCGAGAGCAGCCGCTCCCGGACGAACCTGGGGCTGCATGACCCAATGTCGTATTTGCAAATAATGGTAGCGCTCAGTTTCGGGTATGTTAAATTCAGATTTAAAATCCTCGAAGGATCGAGGGCCCTCAATGTAAAAAAAAATGCCCCATAGACCTGTGCCACGCTTTGTCCCAGTGACTAAATGCCTCCCAGTCAAGGCCCAAAGAGAAGTTCGGGTTTTCGGTAATAGGAGTGAGGGGCAATGGTGAAGTTGTCAGACCACTGCGTGAGGCTGTAGTGTCCCAAGCTTTCAAAGTAGCTCGGGCCACAGGAGAGCATACAGCCCAGGGGGCCTGGAGGCTTTGCAAAGGAAGGGAACCTTCCAGAGAGACTTTCCTGCTAGCCCGCGCTCCATAAAGAGCCAGCATTTCTCGGATTCTGGTTGTGCCCATTCTAGTAGAGTCCGAAGCTGTTTCGCTTTGTAATAGCGGTCAAGGCCGGGAGACCCCCAGCCCTCCCTCTTCATGGGACCTGAAGCTCAGGTCCCTATTTATTCGCGGTCTCTTATCCGCCCAGACAAAAGCTATAAATTCGGACTGGAGCTGCTTCAAAACACCCAGAGGAGGTTCTACTAGAAGGATTTGAAAAAGATATAAGACTTTGGGGAGTATGCTCATTTTGAGAGCTGCCACGAGAGATTAAACGGCCGCCATCTTTTGAGCTCCTGCCTAGTGTGTCGCAGTAGCACGAGTGTAGTTCAGGGATATCGTCTAGGCGGTGGATAATGACAGCATGATGCCCAGGTACGGCATGGCTTTTTGATCCCAGCGAATGGGGCATGCTAGGGTCAAAGCAGCGGTAGTTGCCTGCTTCAAAGAGAAGCCCAATGCCTGAGACTTGACCTTAAATCCGGAAGCTGCTGCGAATTCCTCTAACTTGGCCCGAACTGAGGTTTGTGGGGACTCCAGCGTGGCGATGACATCGTTCGGATAAAGGCTGACGGAATGCCGCTCTCCCCCAAAAAGGATCCCCTTGATCTGTTGATTCTCCCGAACCCTCTGAGCTAACGGCTCCATGTAGAGAGCAAACAGAAGGGGGGAGAGTGGACAGCCCTGTCGTGTGCCTCTGGTGATATGAAAGGGATCAGAGGTGAAATTACTCACCCAAACAGTGGCTGAGGGGCGGCTGTAGCCGCTGAACACCCATTGGCGGAATCAGTGCCCAATTCCAAACCCCTCCAAGACAGTCTCCAGGAAGGGCCAATGGACCCTGTTAAACGCCTTTTCGGCATCTATTGCTAGGAAGACGTGCTCCTCTGACTGACGGTGTGATTTATCCAAGAGATGCAGTAGCCTTCTGGTATTGTTGCTACACTGCCTAGTCGCAACAAATCCGGCCTGGTCCGGTTCTATCAATCCTGGCATCATAGGTCCCAATCTAGCCGCAAGGATCCCTGTGAAGAGCTTAAAGTCTATATTCAATAAGGATATCGGCCTATAAGAGGCACAGTATCTGTTGTCCTTCCCTGGTTTGGGCAATACTGCTACCGAAGCTAGAAGTATCATAGGCGGCAGCTCCATGGTGTCGTCGATAGTATTTAAAAGGCGAGTCAGTGTTGGGGCTAAGATTGAACAAAAGGTTTTATAAAAAATGGCGTTGAATCCGTCTGGGCCGGGGGATTTAAGAAGTTTAAGTCGAGTTATGGCCGAGATAACCTCTTCGATTCTAATGGGCCTGTCAAGAGCAGCCGCCTGATCAGCTGTCAACCTGGAGTGTGTTATGCCCTGACAATACCTGGAGGGATTCTGTCAGGCAAGGGCTGTGCAGTATATAGATTTGCGTAGAAATCCCGGAATGTATTAGCTATATCCTCCTCCCGTGTAATCTCCACACCCCCTTCAGTCCCGAGGAGCGGGACTGTTGCCGCCTGTCGCTGTACACGCAGTTTATGAGCCAGCAAGCGGCTGCATTTGTCCCCCCCGGTGTAAGATGTGTGCTTCAAGCGAAGTGCAGCGTATTCCGCTCTATTGAGGTCTAAGCTGGCTAGCTGCGCCCTCGCTGCTTTTAGTTTCCTCCAAATTCGGAGGGCCCCTGTCCTCTTGTGAATCACTTCTAATTCCAGTACTTGCTTAGAGAGTTCATCCCTCTTCTCCCGGCGTACCCTATTATCTGCAGCCGATGTAGCTATGAAGTCGCACTGGGCTACTAATTTAAGGGTTTACCAAAACTAGATGATTGAGGTTGCCTGGGTATCGTTGGGAGCTAAAAAGTCTTCCAGTGTTTTGGTAAGGCGTGTTACGACTTCAGGAGCGTGTCCCTAAGTCTCCAGGAGTATGATGGTCTAGAGGTGGGGGAAACAGCAAAGTTGCAGTCAGGGCCGCATGGTCTGAGGGTGCTTGGGGTTCGATTACTGAGCTGTGCGCTACCTGGAGGAGAGATCGAGTCATTAAGAAGTAATCTAGCCTTGCATATGTCCCCCAGGCATGAGAGTAGAAAGTGTAGTTGAGTGTATGGGGATGAAAATGCCGCCACAAGCAGGGCCCGACTGGCCGTAGCGGGCACCGGGCAATCCCCCGGTGTGCCGCATGGGTGGGGGCCGGTTTTGGGCCCTTGGGGGCTGTTTTTGTTACAGGCCCTGTAACAAAATCGGCCAAAAACCGGCCCTGGAAAAGAGCTCGGCGGCACCCCCAAACTCCGCGGGTGGGGTGGGGGGGCGGCCGAGCACTTTGCCAGGGCCGGTTTTAATTCCTAGTCCGGCCCTGGCCACAAGTCTACCAGTCCAAAGTTGTGTAGCCACTGGCGGTTTGTATCAGAAAGAGCCCCCGTTTGTCCCTGCCTATGTGCTGAATAGTCAAGCTGACTGTCGAACACGATGTTCAAGTCAACCCCTATAAAAATGTGCTGATCGGGCGTAGATGTCAAGTCTCCTATTGCCTTATGTAAGAATGTCTCCTGACCCTCGTTAGGAGCATATTTAGTGGCCAGTGTTAGTGTGTGTCCCCCTATGGTCACAGAGAGCACCAGGAGCCTCCCTCTAATCTCCGATCCTCTGGCTCCCACCCTCCCAGGGAACGTACGTGCAACAAGGATGGTGACCCCAGCCTTCTTGGTGGGTAAGGAGGAGAAGTATTGTAAAAAAAAAGGCCTTCGAGCACATCCTATGTGTATCGCTGGACAGCAAGTGGGTATCCTGAAGTAAACAGATATGGGCCCCAGAATTTTCCAAATAAGACAGGATAGTCCTGCGTTTAACTGGGTTGTTGAGCCCTTTCACGTTCAACGTCAGGATTGTGACACTCATTTATGTGGGGGGGGCGCTACACACTGCAAGTGCATAAGAGCCACTCTAACCATTGATATCCTGGTCCCAAAATATCCCAAACAGAGTGCCAGAGTTGCGAGACTGTGCGCAAGTCAAGGGAGACTCAGCAGGGGGGAGGAGACCCCAACAATGAAAATTAAAAAATCAAACGAAAGCATGAACATAATACAAAGAACCAGAGTGTTTTGCTCTTGGAAAAAAAGAGAAAGGGGTACCTATGGCCGTGGCTCTCCGCTCCCACCAGGTAAGGCCCATAGAAAAATTGTCAACACCATCGGCATAGGGTGAAGGTGCACCTTCAAAATACCAGAATGCAGTTGGTGCGAGTTCCGCCTCACTCCGAAGATGCCCCTGCGAGGGATGATAGCACTGCTCGCCGCTCTTTGGCCATACTGTCTGGCTCAGGGCGCTCTGTCGGGCTCGGGGCTTAGTGGTGGTCCATCCATGGCAGCTCCGGCATCTGCGGGGGCGAAAGTTTTTACTGGACTGGTCTGGTGCAGGTTCGTCAATGCCCAGATGTTTATAGGCCACTGGGAGTGAGCGGATATGTCTCAATTCCCCTTTGTAGGAAAAGATCAACCTGAATAGGTGTCCCAATAAGTATTTTATGCCAGATTCCCGGAGATGAAGTGTGATCGGCCGGAAGGACTTGCGTCTGAGCAGAGTGGAGGCAGCCAGGTCATGGAATAGCATGGGTTTCTGCCCTTGGTATGTAAAGTCTGGGTATCGCCGAGACTCACCGAGGAGCCTCTCCTTCAGCTGATAGTCATGGACACAGGTCAAGATGTCCAACGGGGGCGCAGCGGCTGCTCTCCGTGGGCCCACCTTGTGAGTACGATCCAGCTTGACTGGGAATTCTGGGGGTTCTCCAAGGATGGAGCGGAAGAGGCCCACCACCAGCACCTTGATGTTGCCATCACCTTCATCATGCACCATACCTCGGATGTGGATGTTGTTCCGCCGGGACCTATTTTCTAAGTCCTTGGTGTGGCCCTGGAAATCCAGATTCCGTTCTTGCAGCCGGAGGACTTCTTGTTGGAGGTTCTCAATTTCCTCGTCATGACCTATTTCATGCTCCTCCAGCGTGTGGACTCGCTCTCCCAGGGAATCCACATCGCGATGTACGTCTCATAAGTCTGCCAGCAGTTCGCGTTTCATTGTGGATAGATCATCTCGGAGAGAGGAAAAAAGCGACTCCAGGAAGGATTGACTGAACTGAGCCTCTGGGCTTTAACTTCCCTCCATCTCGTCTGCGTGCCCCAGACCCGGCTGAATCTCCGGCTGTTGAGTGGATTTGAGCAAGAGATCTTTCACGGACCTGTCCTTCCTGCTCTTGGGGGCAGCCATGACTCCTGCACGTGCTGGGCTCGCCGCCGGGCTGGGGGCAAGGTGTACCGGGATCCATAGGCGGGGGAAGCCGTGAGAAAGAACTGAAAGGCAGTATCACATCTCAGGAACTCTGTCCTGTCCCACCCCCACTCGAGCCCTCCGCATTCACCTCGTATTCAGTACCACATGCGGGACTGTTGTGGATATCAGAGGCCTGCTGCTAGGGCCTTACTGTCCCAGCGCCACCGCGTTGTCACTGTCTTACCATCGAGACCACCTGGGAATGCGCTTATCTGTCCTGGAAGCCCCACAGCTCAAGGGGTGCTGGCGTCCGTTGCAGAGACCCTGGGGGCCTCTTAAGCAAGGCTGGTGGATGGAGGTGCACCGCCCAGTCCCCCAACTGGGAACGCCTGTGCCTCCAGAAGTCCCTATGCCTGGGCCAGGCCTCAAGACTGCCTCACCCGCTCGAGCCCCTCCTCCGGCCTCCGAATATGCGGCAGAACCCGCCGCCAAGCCAGACCACCTGACGATGCGATGAGCCAGCCTGGGCCCTCCGCCTGGGTGACAAGTGCTGGTGCCGATGTCGGAAACATCGGAGGGCCTCCCAAGACAGGCCAATGGGCGGAGAAGCTCAGCTGAGTGCCCCTACCGTGAACGCTCATGTCTGGTGGTTCATTAGTGTCCGGGCTGGGTCTACAGGCTCCCCCGTCCAGGCATGCCTCTTTGTGCGCCCGTCCACCAGACCAACACCAGGAGCCACACTGACCTGGGTTCGGAAGGTTCATCAAGCCAGTATCAGGAAACTCCGCGTCAGGCTCTTCAGGTGAGGGATATGGCAGGTAAAACGGTGTTAGCAGGGTGCCTCGTGGGACACGGGCAAGACGACTCCTCCCAACCAAGCTTCTAAGGTTGAGCCCTTCTTTTGCCTGCAGAGCCAGGCCTCGCGTGATGGTCGCGGCCCACGTCCCCTCTGTAGTGTTTGCCAAGTGGACCCGACCACTGTCACGGGGGTCCCTGGCAATAGCGAAAGGAGTTTACCCCTGTGAGCATGCACTCCGTGGACGTGCCTGACGTCCACACCGGAGGCACATGATAAAGTGAATAAAGGGCCCGGAGTGCTGGGCGTGGCAAGCATTGTACTGGCCACTACAAGAGTACACGTGTGGCGTCCCCTGTCATTCCTAGGCCTTAGGCCACGATACTACACTGGCGACGAGGTGGTCTAGCCACCCCATCGCGTGCTCTGCCACCTCACGCTCTTGCCCAAGGAGCGGATCGATTCCCCTCCTCCCGAGACCGTGCACCGCCCCTGTGTGGGCCCCAGCCGTCTCCAGGCTGCCTGCCTCTTGCCCAGCCGTGCTGCTAACATCCCCCGCCTGGTCAGGCCCACTGCAGCCCCCTGGCCCCCAGCTACTGCCTCTGTCCTGCCCGGGAAGCTTGTGGGCCTGCGGAGCCTGCACCCGCGGAACAACGCGACCCGCATGCCATCTCTCACGCATCTCGCGTGCAACGCGAGGTCCGGACCTGCCGTTTCTCACGCATCTCGCGTGAGATCCGAATTCGACCTTTCTGAGGCGCCCCAGGTCGCCCCTCCAGCTTCCCTGGATGCCCCTGGAAACCGAGGCGACCCTAGAGACAAGCGCTCGATGCCGGGAGGACTAGTGCACCGCCCCCGGAAGGGTAAAGGTGAGCCCACTCCCTGCTGCTGCTATTTTGCTGCAATACCCCACCATTCTAAGATGGCGCCTGCACTGACTAACCCTCCCGTATAGCTTTCCAATCGACAATGCTCTCACCTCCAATTGGCCACACGTTCCTCAATTCTCATTGGCCACACGTCCATTCTCTCGACCACATGACCCCCCGCTCACTTTCACTTTCTGAAGCACTTCCAACTTTCGCCATCGGATGCGGCCACGGAACACTACCCCCTCGATTACACGAGGTAAGCTCCCGTGCTGTTGATTCACTCTCCTATCGCTTTGACCACATTCGCAATATGCTTAAGCCCCTTTTTTCGCCTGTTTTTGCAGAAGGATTCCCTACTGTGGTCTCTATTCATCCCCAGATATTTAATCCCCGTGAGTAAGCTTTTGTTTGTCCGACCGCACTCCTTCACCCGTTTTTCACCTCCGTCTCATAGGCACTTTTATTTCTCACAGGCAGCCCATTAAATCCCCTCGAGCCTGAAACGCGACACCTGGGACCAACCTGTACATCGCTCCGTGCCCATGATGCCGTTTATTCACACTCTTTAAAAACACTCGAGGTAATAATTGTTCTACCTCCCTTCGAGATGATTGCGCTATAACACTCGCTCTTTTGTCTTATTTTTACCAGTCCATTATCTCCTCTTTAGTCCTATCCATGCGCAGGCGCTACGCCACTCCCTAATTACAATAACGTTACGGCCCTTGCTTCAGTTAAAGTTGTGATGTCAAATTGGTTTACATACGGTCAACTAATTGTCGTATTTCTCTCTATGTCTGGTTTAAGACAATGTTGATTGCCCATTGTGTCCTGTTGCAAGTTCCTTTACATAATTCACGTTATTTTAGAATCCATTTTTGTGACGGCCACTGATACAACTAGCTAAATGGTCAGTACTTCGCTAGCCTTCGCGCTTTTCTGCTGAATTGCTCCCCATTTTGTGCCTTGTTACGTTGAGTGTTCTAGGTCATTTGTCACACAGTTCTAACTATAATTATTGGCACCCAGTCACTACTCACTTCAGTGGCCCTCTAGGGCAACCACCCATGGATTGTATCCTCCACCACCGTTTTGGTTGTTTCGCATTGAGAATCTTCTGATAATTTGTCTAACAGAGTTCCCATCTGACAGATATCCTTGTCTCTTCTATTGTTTATTTAAACCTGTATCTTTCTTTTTTCTCCCTCTTCCTTCCTTTTTCTTCAATTGTCATTTCGTTGTTATATGTCATTCAGGCATTTTTATACGGGCAATTTTATTTAATTAGTCCTGATGATGATCCGATGTCCTCCTGATAAGAATCGAAACGCCGTCGACACAGTTGTCCACCTTACACACTCTATTTACTGTATATAAATTACTGTGAAGGTGACCTTATATGTATCAGATGTTTCACTATCTTAAGTATTCACTGATTGAAACACCGATGTAAATTGCCTAAGGATTTTTCGCACTTTGTTTTCCATGTGATATGTAAGTTGTAGGATACAGGCTTGTATCCCACTGATATTTAACTTACATTCCTTCGATTATTATTACTAAATCCTGTATATTTAAGTTGCCTCTGTCCGGCTGGACACTGGCTGTAATATAGAACCGACTGAGGCTATATTCATTGTACCACTAAACTTCTTTTGCTTTCAGGGACCACTGTTTCCTGCAAAAATAAAGAAGCTAGCCAGCACGTGCACCCTCCCCGACGTGGACGACGAAATCCGTGCCCAATTCATCCAGGGCTGTGCGTCTTCGAAGTTGTGAGAGAGAGTGTTGGAAGCGGACAACATGCCCATGCGTGACATCCTCGTACTGGGGCGGTCAAAAGAGTTGTCTAAGGCCAGAGCCGCGCACATGGAGCCAAAGCCGGTGGTCGCAATCAAGACAGAGCCAGTGTGCGCCCTCAAGACCGATGCCACCGAGAACCTCACGAAGCAACCCCGGCGGAGAAACCCGAGACTGGCGCAAGCCCCCCCAGCCGCGCCTGCGCGTGGTGTGGAGGCGCGACACCCCACAGAGGAGCGTGCCCGGCACAAGGCAAAATATGCAGCGCGTGTGGAAAAGCCAACCACTTCGCAAGTGTATGTCTGTCGGCACCCAGGAAGAAGAGTGGCCCACCCAGGAGGGTAAGACAGGTAGAGACGCTACCCAGTACAGCCACCAGCAGCGACATGGATGATGATGAAGCGGACGTGGCCTCCGTCCATGTCGTGAGAGTGCTTCACACCCTGGCAGCTACGCCATCCGCAGAACCAATGTGCACGGTCAACGTGCGAGACCAAGCAGTAGCGGACTTGATCGACACAGGCGCGTCAATCAACCTGATGGCCGCCAGCGTTTACCGGACGCTAGAAAATGCCCCGGCACTCCATCCCGCGAGGGTACAAGTATACGCCTACGGCACCAGCCGCCCACTCTGCCTGTGCGGGCTGTTCCGGACAGATCTGTCCCACGACACCACTCGCCTGCAAACCAAGGTCTATGTGTCGCAAGAGGGATCGGGATTCCTGCTTGGTTGCCGAACAGCCCAAGACCTCGGGCTGATCCATTTCGCACTCACAGTCCAAGGCCACAGCCTCGACCATCTGGTTCTAAAACACACATCTCGGTTCGAAGGGATCGGCTGCTTGAAGGGACCCGCCATCCACCTCCACATAGACAAGTCGGTCGCCCCGGTAGCCCTCCGTCACCGACGCATTGCGTTCCACCTACGACCCAAAGTTGAAGCAGAGCTGAGGGTACTCGAGCAAGCTGGAATCATCGAGAGAGTAAGCGGGCCCACCCCATGGGTGTCACCCATCGTGGTGGCCAAGAAGCCGAAACAGCCGGATGCCGTGCGAATCTGTGTGGACATGCGCATCCCCAACCTCACTATCAAGCGCGAGCGCCACCTGACACCAACCATAGATGAAATTGTCGGAGAGCTGTCTGGCTCAAAGTGGTTCTCAAGGATGGACCTGAGGTCTGGGTACCACCAGATTCCCCTACACCCTGATTCGCGCCCGATTACCACTTTCTCCACGCATGCGGGCCTCTGGCGTTACACCTGGCTCAATTTCGGAATATCGAGTGCGGCGGAGGTGTTTCAAAATATCATCCAGAACGTACTACAAGGGCTCGAGGCAGTTCTAAATGTCAGTGATGACATTTTGGTCCACGCACCAACCTTGGACGAGAATATTCAACGCCTCCAGGCAGTGTTCACCCGGCTTCAAGAGCAAGGGCTGACCCTTCACCGAGAAAAATGCGATTTCCTACGCAGGGACAGCAGTTTTTTTGGCTACAGGTTTTCGGACCAAGGAGTCGGCCCGGACCCAGAAAAGGTCAAGGAAATTCACGCGGCCGCCGCCCCCACATCAGTGACAGCAGTCCGCAGCTTCCTCGGGATGGTCACCTACTGTGGGAGGTTCATCAAAGATCTGTCTGACCTCACCGGCCCCCTCCGGGACCTCACAAAAGCAGCTGCCACCTGGGAGTGGGGTCCGGCACAGCAAGAGGCATTCCAAAGGACCAAAGCGGCACTCTCAGCCGACACAACTTTGGCTTACTTCGATCCCCGCAACGAATCACAACTTGTGGTGGATGCCAGCCCAACAGGCCTGGGGGCCGTGCTAACCCAACAACAAACGTGCGGAGAATGGGCCCCCATCGCATATGCGAGCAGAACCCTCACACCAACGGAACAGCGGTATTCGCAGATTGAACGAGAGGCCATCGCCATCCTGTGGGGGTGCTGGCACATCCACATTTACCTGTACGGACACCCTTTTGTGGTCATCACGGATCACAAACCTCTAGTCCCGTTGTTCCAGGGCTCCTCCACACGTCCTCCTCCTCGGATAGAAAAATGGGTGCTCCAGCTCCAGGAATTCCAGCTCACGGTGGAGTATCGGCCGGGTACCCGGAACCCTGCCGACGTTTTGTCGAGGCACGCACGTCCTGCCACTGACTCGGAAGCCGCGGCCACGGAGGAGTATGTCAGGATGATCGTGGAAAGGTCACGGCCGCTACCGATCTCTTTGGAGGAAGTGGCGCGAGCCACCAAAGATGACGACTGCCTACAGATCGCCATCCAAGCCGTCACGTCAGGCAACTGGAAACCACTCCAAAGCCCATCGTCATTCCGCACACCTGGTGCCCAGGCGACGCTTAAGGCACTCCATCAAGTCCGGAACGAACTGTCCGTATCTCCGGAAGGATGCCTCCTGAGAGGGCCCCGTCTGGTACTACCTGACTGCCTCACCCAACAGGCAGCCCTCCTGGCGCATGGCGCGCACCAAGGCATCGTAAAGTCAAAAAGCCGCCTTCGGAGCAAGCTCTGGTTCCCTGGCCTCGACAAAATGGTGGAAACAATTGTCCAGCGATGTTCAGTGTGTTTAGCGACCAGCCAACCCAACCTTCCAGCGCCAATAGTCACCGAGGAAGGACCAACGTCTCCATGGGTGCGGGCCAGCGCAGACTTCGGCATTCTCCCCGGGGGAAAGTACATGCTGGTAGTGGTGGACGACTTCTCGCAATACCCCGAAGTGGAATTCCTGTCCTCGACAGCCGCATCTGAGGTAGTTCCCAAGTTGGAAAAGATAATCGCCACCCACGGCCTCATTGGGGAACTGCGCACGGACAATGGTCCCCCGTTCAATGGCGCCGAGCTAGCAGAGTACCTGCAGTCCCACCGTATCAAGCACCGATGCATAACCCCGAGGTGGCCTCAAGCTAACGGGGAAGTCGAGAGGCTAATGAGAACCCTAAACAAGACCATTCAGATCGCACTGGCGGACGGGCAGGGCATAGAGTTAGCCCTCTATCAATTTCTATGTGAGTACAGGTTGACGCCCCACTGCACCACGGGGATTCCCCCAAGCAGCCTCTGTTTTGGCAGAACAGTCGCCGACACTATCCCACACCATCCCAGGTGGGCGTCAGCACCAACCCCGCCCAACCGGTCCATGGAACACAGGACAAAAACCAACCGCAAAGCATCCTGGAAGAGGAGAGCTGCTGACAGCCCCATCCAAGTGGGAGACCGGGTGCTTGTGAAAGACCGCCACCCAGGGGGAAAGTTCCGCCTGCCCTTCGAGCTAGACCCCTGGATGGTCACGACGATCAATGGAACACTGATCACGGCAGTCAGGAATGGTGAAGAGGTCACAAGAAATGTGGCCTTCTTCAAGAAAGTCCCAGATGAAGGAGGGGAGGAGTCTCCCGAGCCAGAAGGCTACCGGCCAGCGGCAACCCCGGGTCCCTGAGAATCCACGGAAGAAGAGACAGCCGCGGAAGGAGAGACTCCACGCAGAACTGAAAACGCAGAGAACGCCGCGACCACACCAGCCCAAGGAGACCGGGAGTCGCAAGGGACACAGAGCCGCCCCAGCGCGGCGGGTACGGACTGTTCGGAGGACATGTTTCCAACCCCTCCAGAAGGGCTCAGCCAGAGCAGGTACCACCTACGCCCATGTCCGCAGCCGTCCCAGAGGTACCGAGACTTTGTGGCCCGCTGTCAACTCCCGATGTGGAAGTGAGCGACACCTCTGCTAAGACCAAGTAAGACTGTTCTTTTTGTTTGTTCAGGAAACCTGCAGAGACTGAGGTTGAGACCTTAATGATGGGTTGTGGTTAGGTTTTACGTTTGTTTAGTTCTTGCATTTGTGGGTAAAGGAGGAATGTAGTGTTTGCCAAGTGGACCCGACCACTGTCACGGGGGTCCCTGGCAATAGCGAAAGGAGTTTCCCCCTGTGTGCGTGCACTCCGTGGACGTGCCTAACGTCCACACCGGAGGCACGTGATAAAGTGAATAAAGGGCCCGGAGTGCTGGGCGTGGCAAGCATTGTACTGGCCACTACAAGAGTACACGTGTGGCGTCCCCTGTCATTCCTAGGCCTTAGGCCACGATACTACACCCTCTTACTTGGCGCCACGCAGGCTCGTCCTCTATCTCACCGGAAGGGCTCTCTGCGGCTTACACGATGCGGCGGCCTCTTAGACCATACAGGGACCACCGTGAGATGCTGATTGTATGCCCTCTTCGCTGGGATCGTTGGGATCGCCTCTGGGCGCCCAGCCGCTATGCAGGAGTCGCTCCGATGCAGCGGCAAAACCGGCGTTTTGGTGCTGCCGCCTCGTCTTCCCAACAGTGTGGCGCGACTCGTAGGAGGTTTTCTGCCGGAGTCGGCACCCTCTCACCGCCGGGATTGCTGGGTAAGGCCCTGTGGGAGCGGAGAGCTCCGAATTAGCGTCCTATCAAGACATCATCTTTGGCTACGCCTTCCAGTGTGCTTTTTTAGACGAAAAATATTTGTGCTTTTAGTCTTTTTTTTTTTTTTTTTTTTTATTAACGAGAGACTGGCTACTTCCTCAGCTTTACTTTTTTTTAAAAAACTATTACTAAATAAAGCAACATTTGACCTTGCCAAAAGGCTGCTGGCTTACTCATACATATTTGCTGTTTCCAGTGCTTGTACTTGTTTGAACTGGAGAAGTCAAGTGACTGCAGATGCCACTTTGGTAGGAGTCCTGACTCACCTTTGCTTACTACATGGGCTGTCAGTGAGCATCCAGACCGATCCCTCTCCCGAAGTTGGAGCAGGGCTTTGGGGTGTTATCAGGTGACAGAGGACTTGTGGTGGGGGGAAGGGGGGGGGATTGGGGCAGGCGTGGTAGTTTTTGCACACAAAATGTGAGGGCAGATCTGCTTTTTTTAACAAAGTTTCACCCAGCACATTTTCTGGATATAAAATATTCCACAAAGCAAAATAATCCACACCTGGTATGGACATTAATGTTGTGGCTCCTATTGACGAGGTGCTGATGAATATTACGGATGTACAGTACGGTATTCTGTTGGCCTAAAGTGTTATTCACTTCATACATATGGAATTGTTTTTCGTCCCCTAGAGTCGTATCATCTGTGGAAAGTATCAACTGTGGCAAGCACATGGCCATAGTGGTTTGTGGTGCTCTATATTTTCAGAAGCTATGTCATACAGAAAGTAGAAGAGCTTCAAACTATTTCTCACGCACATAGAATGCATATGAAATACATGGGATACAGTTGTAATAATGGTATATACCATTAGGTGCAGAGTTGCATTAAAGTGATTCTCAAACAAATCACAATATTTGTGAAAAAGGAATCTTGGTGCCTAAACTCCTCAACATTAATAGTTGAGCAGGTGGTGAGTGATGCCTTGCATGCGGCTAATTAATGTTTGTTTCACTGTGGACAAACAGACACCTCTTGTAAGATGGGTGGGCTTGCAGTGTGATTTGTGAAGTAAGGATTCACTGTTACTCAGATTCACAGAGTTTTATTGTACTTACTGAAAGATTTTGATTGATCTTAACTTTCAGCTTTTAAAGTTGAAAAAATGGACAAGTTATTTTGCTAATCTCTGAAAGTAAACACTTGGCAGCTGCCGCCCATCTCCTTGCTTACTACTTTTAACAAGTTTTAAGTGAGAATGAGATCCCTGATACTTCACGTTATGTGGGCTGTCATGCCAGCGAATTTGGATGAATCTCCGAATTTGTACTGTTGGTTATTTATTGCGCACATTTTTTTTCAATTGCCTAGGGGGCGCTTAACCAACACTATATACATGCAAACCTTTTTCCTTCTTCCATCCCTTCCCTACCCATCTCAATCCAAATTACTGACTAACATATCCACCACTCAAATTACTTTCATATTTCACTATACTAATTCAACACTAATCCTTTATGGGTTTAGGAGTAGCGTGCTACCCGCCAAAAAAGCGCTTCAACACCCCATTAGGGTTTACAAGCGCTATATAAATGCAAACTTTTTCCCTCTTCTATCCCTTTGGTATCCTTCTCACTCCAAATAACTATACACCACTCAAACTACTTTCATATTTCACTCTACTAATTTAATACTAATCCTTTATGGATTCCGGAGTAGCGTGCTACTCGCCGAGAAAGCACTTTGACGACTCGTCAGGGGTAGTAAGCGATATATAAATGTATTTACAATACAGTACAATACTTCTAGCAGCTTTTCCAGGTGGGCTGAGTATAATGACCCCTGGCTTCAGTAGTAGTTGGTGGGTTTGTAATCCTACCCTTTGCAAGCAGACTCTTAGGCCATTGCATGAATTGCAAATCCACAAAAATACATTGGAATCGTCTCTCAGCCCCACCCTTTTCAACAACTACATGGCACCTCTCACCAACATCGCATCACAGTACCTCCCTGTCCTCTCCTACGCTAATGACACCCAACTCCTCTTCTTGACAGACAAAACAACCACCACCAGAACCAACTTCAACTGCATTACACTGGTAGCAGACTGGATGCAACCCAACTGCTTGCAGCTCAACTCAGATAAGACGGAAGTACTGGTCTTCGGCAACAAGACCTCCCAATGGGACTTCACATGGTGGCCATGAGAGCTCAAGTCAATGCAGTGTGCGCCTCCTGCTTCCACATCCTAGGCATGTTGCGAAAAATCTTCAAATGGTTGCCTCAGAACACCAGATGAACTGTCAAGTAAACACTCATCACCAGCAGGCTGGACTACAGCAACACACTCTATGCTGGAATCTCCAAACAACTCCTAGACAGACCCCAGGCCATCCAGAACACAGCTGCAAGACTCATACTTTACCTCCCATGCCTCACCCACATCAAAATCCACCTCAGGAAACTTCACTGGCACTCCATTCACAAGCACAGTTGCCAAACTTCTCATGCAGACATACAAAGCCCTAGACAACACAAGACCACAATACCCGAAAACCACATACACTTGCCTCACTCAGTTGTACACATTCCCAGCTTCTGCAAAACTGGAGGTCTGGCATTTTCCTACATCGCACCCAAGACCTGGAGCAGCCTCCCTTAACACATCAGAGCCTCCGTCCCACTACTTGAATTCCACAAGAAGCTGAAGCCCTGGCTCTTTGTATAAGCACCTTGGGGACCATAAACCTACACACCTGCCTAAGCGCCTGGACACCCTCTCGGGTGATTAGTGTGCGATACAAATCAATATCAAATAAAATAACATTGATTTGATGATGTGACTAACACGCTTGCTAATGGTTCACCAATTAGTGGCTAAATGGAATACCTAGTCTTGCCTATGTCACTCAAATGGTCAGCAAGCACTTGTTTGGTTGAGCACCATTACTTTGGGCAAGTGTAGAAAGTCTGGCCTGCCCTGCCTTTTTCATAGGAAGGTTATCATTGATTTCGCCTGCAGTGTGCTGTGGTCTAATTATTTTTAAGTTCAGAAAGAAAATGTTATTGATGAAAATAAAGATGTCAATAAAAAAGTCATAACAATAAATTCATGTCAATACAATACAATAGGTTGCACTCTACAAAATAGAATCGGACTTATGGATATAAAATAAACAGTTGATACATAAAAGTAAACCATAAAAGTATTGGAGTTATATATAATCTAGGAACGTATAAGGAGGTCAAGGGGGTTTTAAAACTTCCTGCTGAGATGTTTTTAGCTGAGAACACCGTTTGGCACATACATCAAGATAAAGTGTAACAGGGGACCACAAATCCAAACGTTTCGCTGCCATCTGTATAAGATATACAAAAGAAGTGTCCAGCCTATGATTATGGCAGACAGCATACCACCATGCCTTGTAAGAGATTTTTGTGAAATTCTTCCAATTAACAGTGATTTTCTGAAAGGCAACCGCTATTAACAGATCGATAATTTTAACATTAAATGTGACATTTTTCCAGCAAGGTGAAAGACTCCCCAAGAAAATATGGGTGACGGAAAATGAGAATTTAGTTCCAAAAACTAGGTTGATTTGAGACCACACTTGTTTTCAAAAGCTGTCTAGTACTGGACACAAGAATAACATATGCAATGAGTCAGCATTTGGGAATGAACACGACCTACAAACATCTAAGGTAGTCGCAAATCTTTTGCTCAAAACACTCGGAGTAAGTAAAAGTCTATTATAAACAAAAAACAACGTTTGTGTTATGTTAGCTGCTCTAGAGGATTTACGCAGTTTAATCCATATACTATCCCACAGAGTTACTGGCCAGGAGAGTTGAAAATCTCGTTCCCATGCTTCTTCTATTTTAGATTTCTGTCTGACAATATCCTTGTCCTGTAAATACTTGTATATAATGGAGGCTGTGGGTTTAGTTTTAAGCAGGGTATAAAATTGTGAAGAAGGGTTCTGGGGAGTTGGAACATTAGGTGTAGCTGATAACTGAGTATATTTGTCCATAACAGCCATCTTAAGTAGATTGTATTTGTGTAGAAATGAGGCAGGTAAATCAAATAATTGTCTGAGTGAGGGAAAAGATAAAAAGGTCGAACTTGAGAATAACTGGTGTATCCATACTAAACCTCTCTGCCGCCAGGTCCTCCAATAGATTGGTTTGTTACGAATAACCAAGTCCTTATTATGCCAAATTGTTGAATTCAGAAAATGTTCAGTAGTGCTGGGGGGAGGAGGGGATGTAGAAGCCAAAAGTTTAGAGGTCATTTTAATTAGGGGAGTGGACACAGCCTGCGGCTTACGTGAAAAGGAAAGATACTCAGAGAAAGAGAAAGGAGATAAAAAAAGACGTTCAATTGTGATCCATAGGGGGCCATCCTCCGAAGGGTCAAGCAACCAAAGAGAAGCTTGACGTAGGAGGAAAGCTTTCTGATAAGCCTGAAAGTCGGGGAAATTACCTCCACCTTCCGTTTTAGGACGCGCCAATTTAGACAGAAACATTCGGGATCTCTTAGAATTCCACAAAAAGGAGGAAAGAGTAGAATTAATCTTTTTTTAAAATTTAGCAGGAATGGGAACTGGAATATTAGAGATGGTGTATAAAATAATGGGTGACAGCATCATCTTCATAGTATCAAAGCGACCCCACCACGATAAGTAGAGGGGATGCCATTTGGCCGCTAGGTCCGTAATTTTCTGTATAGATTTATTCATGCATAGCGCCACTGTGTCTGGTATTGAAGAGGTAACATGCAAGCCGAGGTAATTAATATGAGAGGGGCTCCAAGTGAAGTTCGAGGCATTAAAGTCCGCCTTAAAGATATACTTGGTCAAGGGAAGGATCTCACATTTATCGTTGTTCAATTTGTAACCTGAAATATTAGAGTAAGCTTGTACCTCCGCCAAAAAGGCAGGAATGGATTCACCAGGTTTGGACATAAAGAGTAAGATGTCATCAGCATATGCTGCTAGTTTAATGTGTGAGCCTGCCATTTGAAAGCCATGTAAATTCGGATTTTGGCGTAATTTAGAAAGAAATGGCTGCAAAGCCAAGTTAAAAAGGAAAGGAGACAAGGGGCAGCCTTGACGCACGCCTCTGCCTAAATAAAAAAATGAGGAGATCAAGCCATTAGCACAAATAGCAGCACGCGGGCTGGAATAAAGAAGAGAAATCAGGGATGTAAATTTAGGCCCAAAACCAAACCATCTAAGGGTATAAAACAAATAAGTCCATTCAACCCTGTCAAATGCTTTTTCAGCATTGAGTGCAATTGCCCCGAGGGAATGTTTTAAGTGTGAAGATTTAGAGAGAACATTGAAAAGGAGTCGCGTGTTGTCAGTTATAAATCTACCCTTGACAAATCCCGATTGTTCCTTACCTAATAAATCAGGCAAGTAAGTATCAAGTCGTACAGCTAAAGCTTTGGAGAAAATCTTATAATCAATATTTACCAGGGATATGGGTCTGTAGTTTTTACAATATCTGTGATCTTTACCCTCTTTAGGTATAAGGCAAATGTGTGCTTCTGAGAAAGACCCTGAGGAGCTACCTGATGTGCTAAAGAGAGTAATTAAAGAATGTAATTTGGGCAGTATGAGTTTAGAAAAGTGCTGATAAAATTCTACTGTGAAACCATCGGGCCCCGGCGCTTTGTCTTTTTTAAGCTGCTGAAGAGCATCCGACAATTCCTGCTGCGTTAAATCAAACTCCAGAGGGGATAGATCCGGCCGAGTATGAGATGGTCTTTGGAGAGTAGAGAAAAAGTGAGAAAGGGATTGATCAGAGGGTTGTGTCTCCGAAGCATAAAGAGATTTGTAAAAAAGAGAAAACTCGCGCAAAATATCGGCGTCTTTGAATTTTAAGTCTGAGCGATCGTCATAAATAGATTCGATATTGAGTTTGTTGTGTTTAATTTTTAAATAATTAGCCAATATTTTCCCTGCTTTGCTTTTACCCCCATAGTATTTGGCGCTGGATTTTAACAAATATAGTGAGGCATCCTCCGTTGATTTCTTATTGAATTGCAATTTGGCATTTATAAGAGCTGTAAGTGTCTCCTTCGAGTGCGAGGTGTAAAAAGAATGCTCCAGTTTTTTAATGTGCTGTAAAAGATCTTTGGTGAGTGTACGTGAATTTTTCCGTCTCTTGGCAACAAAACTAATAATAAAATCCCTCGCTGAGGCTTTGAATGCGTCCCATACAGTTGAGAAAGGCATGGATTCGGTTTGATTCAGCACGAAAAACTCATCAAAAAAGGTGGTAAAAGAGGCAGTAAATTTTGGGTCCAGGAGGAGAGTATTATTAAAACGCCACCTTTTGGGACCCATAGCCTTAGGTAGAATCTCGAGACCAATTGAAACAGGGGCGTGATCTGACAGTAAAATGGGACCAATCTCCGCATGTGTAAGAGTTTGTGAAATGGAGTGAGAAACAAATACATAAGCAATTCGTGATTGAGTCTGGTGTGACGCAGAATAAAAAGTATACTCTCTGGCAGTCGGATTACAGAGACGCCAAGCGTCAAAAAGCTTGTGTTGAGTTATAGCTCGCACAAATGATTTCTGAGACTTGTTAGGAATATATGAAACTTTGGAGTTCCTGTCAACAAACGGGTCATAGGTCTGATTACAGTCGCCAGCTAAAATAAAATTGTCCTCCATGCAAAGGGTGATTTGTTTAGCCAGCATGGACCAAAAGGAGGATTCGCCAGATGTAGGGGCATAAACATTAAAAAGAGAGACAGGAACTCCCTTCAAGGACAATTTAACATTCAACCATCTTCCATCTACATCTGAATCTTGAGCCAATAATAAAAACGGTAGGGACTTTCGGCAAAGAATCATCACTCCATTTCGTTTACCATCACCTGGTGAGAAGAAGACTTCCCCCACCCATCCCCTCTTCAACTTTAACGATTCCACATCAGACAAGAGAGTTTCTTGCAAACAACAATATCAGCATCTAGTTTGGCTAAATAGGTTAAGATTCTTTGCCTCTTGATGGGAGAATTTAAACCCTTAACGTTCCAAGTAATTAATTTCAAAGACATAGGTAATCAGAGGCAAAACATAGTGCAAACTGAAAACAAAAGTCCGATTCAATACAAGTGCAATATAGAGTAAGAAAAGGGCAGAGCAAAAAGTAAACAAATTGTCCAATGACATAAATAAAATGAAGAGAAGAATCAGAGAGCCGAAGCCAGGAGAGATAATCAGAAATTACAATAGGAAAAAGGATAAGGCAAGGGAATAGATAACAGGGGGATAAAGAAATGGTTATGACCAAAAGAATAGTCAGAAAGATTAGATAGAATGAGAAGAATAGACGGAACACACCGATTGACAAAAAACTACCATCAATCAGAAAAAAACAAAAGACAAGAAACAGAAAAGAGAAGACAGCTACGAAAAGACAAGAAAAGACCATACCTACAAAAGAAAGTTGAAGAATATACACGGGGGGAGGGGTGGAACCACAAGGAGTAGGCAGCACGTCTGAGGTCGGCTGAGCGGAAAGTCAGGGAGGAACCACAATACAACGATGGAAACCTGTGAAAACAACAGAGAAATAAACCTGTAGAATGAACAATAAAACACGAGAATATAACATATAATGGATCGGGCGAGAACAAAAAAAACAAAAAAAAACAACAATAGCGATATAGAACTAAGCATACAAATGCAACTTCATGAGAACAGCATCAGAAAAAACAAATTCTGCTAGTAAAACATTTCTGCAATATTCAAAATGTGATAAAAAGGTTGACAAAACCTGAAGAACCTGTGAAAAAAGAAGGGAGAGAAAGAGAACCTTCAGGTGTTCAATGAAGAAGAAGGTCCCGAGGAGGCCATAGCAACTGTTTTGCAGGAGTTTATGAAGCTCTGTAGATGGAGAGGATCTTCGTAAGTCATTGTTCGATTGTTATAGGTGACTTTGAAGAGGCACGGATGGAAAAGACCAAATCTGGCCCCAAGGAGCGGAGATCGGCTCTCATGTTGAGGAAAGCTTTATGCCTGTTAGCTGTAGCTTTAGCGTAGTCTTGTGTGAAAAACAAAGACGATCCTGACCATGTAATCCTCGGAGAAGCTCTAGCCGCCGAGATCACTTTCATCAGATCAGTATATTCCAAGAAGTATAAGATGACACCCCTTGATTTCTGCGAGGGGTTAGCGTGGGATGAAACTCGGCCCAGCCTTTGAGCCCGTTGAATATTTAGCTGCGTCTCTTCTGACAAGTGAAGAACTTTAGGGAGAAACGATTTAAAGAAAGCGATCGGGTCCGACCCTTCAAGTCCCTCTCCCAGGCCGTAAATGCGCAAATTATTCCGTCTGTTGCGATTTTCAAGGTCCTCGACCTGTTTCTGCAACAGAGAGACCTGAGAATGTAGATGAGAAACAACCGAACATGACTCTTTTAGAGAAGAAACGGACTGTTCAACAGTAGAAACCCTTACATCTAGTTGAGACCAATTATCCATTAAGATTTGCAACTTGGTATTAGTCTCCTCCATAAAGGGTCTGAGGGCCCTAATCTCCTCGAGTAGTAGCTCCATCGATACAGGTGAGTTCGACTTGGGTGGCGAGGGAGGGTCCTTTTGAGACGTTTAGTGTGAGATTTACCAGTAGTTCCAGAAGAAGAATCCATAGTTACGCCTGAACACTGAGGTGTAGTCGCTATAGGAATGCCAAGCTTAGAAAATTCCGTAAAAAGTTTGGAGTTTTTTTACAAAAATATGCTTCTTGGAGGAAGAGATACGATTTCCTGCTGTTCTGCCCATAAAGTGCCGATCTAAAATTCCCACATCAGATCACGATGGGTGCACCCGGGGTATACGCTGTGAGGCGCCTTGTAGAAGCATCCAATCACTATCGCAGACGCTCTTCTCCCAAAAATGTCGATGCAAATGCGACCCAAATGCCCAACAACGTGCTCTGAGGCAACAAAGAGGAGATGCGCTAATGATTTAAATACATGGGCTGGCAGAGCGCATTGAAAATAAAGCCGTAGGAAAAATCAATTCGAAGATAATATGGTGGTGTTTAACAATCCGCATCATCAAAACAATGAGACAGGAGCTCCACGGAAATTCCCACAGAGACTGAAAAGACTTAAAATGGCCACCATGCTTGATTTCCTCAGATCTCCATCAAACCCCCAACAGCACATCACAACCTCCAATCCCACACCAGTCTCAAGCCTTTTTTTCAGGGAAGCACCTGTATTTAGAGATGTTGGGGCAGATTTACAAGCCCCTTGTGCTGCCAGTACGTCACTTTTTGTGACGCACTGGCAGCTCCAATACACTGCCCCATATTTACAAGGAAAGGAAAAGCCACCCTTCGTGGCTTTTCCTGTCCTTGTAAATATGGCCCCTTAAACGCAGCACTTTGCATGAAAGGGGCGTTCCATAGGTGTTGCTGTGGGTGTTCCCACGCAACACCCATGAAATGCGACACATTTCCAGATTTACGAGGAATCGTAAATCTGGAAATGCGTGTGAATGATACCCCTCCCCAGGGTGTAGGGAGGTCCAACAAGGAGAAATGTTTTCATTTCTCCTCGTTTTTGTTTCCTGTTTCTATACACACTGAAAGAGGAAATCATCTCTAATGATTGTTTTTGTTCAGTAAAGGTTTCCTTCCTGCACCTAAACAATCATTGAAAGAATGCTGTTTTTCAATTTCTATGTGTGCTAATGCAGCACACATAGAAGTTGAAAAACGGCATTTCAGATTGTTTTTTTGCAGGAAGGGAACCCTTCCTACAGAAAAACAATCTCCCTACGACGCAGGCATCCTTGTACCATGGTACAAGGGTGCCTGCGTCGGCGCATGGCAGCAGTTTGTGCGCCAGCGCACGGGGAAGCACAGAGATGCGACATATTGTTGTAAATATGTTGCATCGCTGTGCTTTCCAAACTAACGCAGCACGGCGCAGCAAAATGACTTGCTGCACCGTGCTGCGTTAGTTTATTGTAAATCTGCCCTGTTAGACAGGAACCAATCGCTTTCTCCTATCACGCAAATCTGCATCCTGTCGCAGTGCATAGCCTCACCCCTTTTCATGAGGCTAAGTGTTTGCTTTTATCACAGAAAAGACTTGTGACCTTTCTTTCAAAATCATAAAGTGGCTGCAGCGCAATAGCTTTTTCCCTAAACGGGAAACAGCGTTTACATCGCATGCAGTACAATGCATGCGATTACAATGTGGTCGTTACAATGACTGCGTTGTTACAACGCAAGCCATTACATCGCAAGTCATTTCTACGACTTTCTGTAGTGGGCACGCTAAACTAAGGGATAGTATAATTTACTATTCCAACACCTTCCCTACTGTTGCACACGCTGGAGTTGGAAAAGTAAATGTAACTATTGCTAAGTCCAGCGCGCCCCCTACAGCAAGTTGTAGAAACGATTTGCGATGTAATGGTTTGCGTTGTAACAACGCACTCGCTTTAACGACCGTGTTGTAATCGCATGCGTTGTAGCGCATGCAATGTAACATCGCAAATTCTCTCTAAACATTCGGGATGTTTGCATGCATTGCACATGGCACTTACTGCAGACAGACCTAAAAGATGCTTCTGTTGACTATATCTGTGTACTTGCCCCATTCCACCCTTTGGTGACAAATGGACTGGCTGCTATTTAGGCAACTTTGGGAAGCAGAGGTGCCTGTGAGCTGGGACAAGGCGACGATGTATTGCGCCACTGGCTGCTAGAGTTGCAGCTTGTCTAACGAGGCTCTTGCATTAGGGAGAAGGCCTCAATAAAAGTGCACATTGTTTAATATTTTGGCCCGACGTGTTTACTTTAAGGTGTACTGACCCATTTGAATTGACTTGCCATGCCTCCTCTGCAATTGTGCATGTGTCTAGGGTCTTCAGCGGCTAGAATTGTGTCCCCAAAATGAAGGTGCAGAGTTGTGTGGTAGCTTCACTGGTTACTTATAACAGCCCCAGGCTCTGAGAACAATCCTTATCGCATAAGATTGTGATCCAACCAAGGTGGGGTTGTGTTGCACTTCTAACGAGTTATCAGGGTTTGCAAGGATAATGTTATTGTGGGGACAGTGTAGACCGAACTTTGTGTGCCATCGAGAATTGTGCAAAATTCAGTGGGATATGGTTGCCTTTGCAGAGCTATGTGAAGTTCTGATTTTAAAATCTCATGTACACTGTTGGCTCTCTGAGGAAAGAAAGTACATTTTCTGAATTCTTTCTCTCTGATGTAAATGCACTTTATTTTGCTTGTACATTGGTGGAAAGTTGCTGCGTACTCAGTCACGGTAGCTCATTCTACCAGCGGTCATATCCTTTACGTTTTCATTTGATCTACCAAGTGATTAATTTCTGCACAGGATATGCTGCCTCTTGAAAATCCAGTTAAAAGTTCCAGCTAAACATTGCCCAATACCCTGTGAACTAACTAGGCACGGTTTCGTAATTCTTCCCAGTAGGGCTAAGCCCGCATGCACCTGTGATGGATGAAAGTGCCTGCCTCGGAAGGCATCTCGGTTACAGTGGATTGAGCACCTGCAGCTTCTTTACTGAGAGCAACTTAAAGGTTTTTTTGTTTGCCGGGGATGGACTGTTAATAATCACTTGTTTACTTGCCAGAATGGTAAGTGCTAAGCTGGTTAAGACCTGCTCATCCAAGCTTGGAGTCAGATGATTTGGTGGTACATATGATATATCTGCAAACTTTGCTGCTTAGGTTTTGTGACTGCATTGAATACCATTACAATAGAGTGTGTTGGTAGCATGCACTCCTGTTTGTCTATTATGAAAGATGTTTGCTAGTCAGCTAGTCTGAGTGATCTAGAAGTTCTCCTAGATAAGTTGTGCAGAGCTCACAAATTTCCATCTTATGCCCTTGAAGTTACTATGGGGCATATTATCAAGCCAGGCGATAAAATTATCGCCGCTTTAGCGGCAGAAAACTGCCGCTAAAACGGCGATAATGGGCTTGATAATATGTTCTATGGAATTTCAATTGAAGCCCAGGTTAAATGTCCTTCACATCTGACATGGGCTTCAATTGGAATTCCATAGAGCATATTATCAAGCCCATTATCGCCGTTTTAGCGGCAGTTTTCTGCCGCTAAAGCGGCAATAACTTTATCGCCTGGCTTGATAATTTGCCCCCATGTTTGTGGACTTAACACAATTTTACCAAAAGGAGAGATGTACCCGGAAACACTGTTTTAATTTTCGATGCTTACCGTAGGATAATTTTTAGGTCGAGCCTGGGAAGCACATGCGCTGCTCTGCGAGGCATGCTGTACTGAGGTAGGGACTTGAAGCTCCTCCCACATTTTTCATTGGCTTGTCATTGTCCACTGTGTAAACTGTTGCTTTTCATTGCTCAAAAGACTTAGTAGTCCCTCCTTAGTACCGCATTGTCTTATTTTTTAACCTCCCATGGCGACACCCCCTGTTACATGCGTTGTTGCTCGGTAGGCTTTAATTATAGCCTCTGAGCAGTATTTTCTCAAATAGCGTTGTCCTGCCTGCAGTTGCAGGGAGCGCACACTCTCTCCTAATGTATAAAAAAAAAATGTATAGCACGCATGTGCAATGCAATAGGTCTCGCATTTGCGAGAAGCTATTGGCATTGTAAATGACAATGCCTTTTATTTATCTGTTTTAAAAACACATAATTAATAGGCATTGTCATTTACAATGCCAATAGCTCAAACTCTCATAAATGCGAGACCTATTGCATTGCACATGCTTGTTTCTATTATGTGAGTGCTGAGCTGCTGACTTTGTCAATGTATGTCCATTAAGTGTGGTTTTAAAAAATTAAAATAAAAAAAATCCAAATACTGGAAGAAAAGTAAACATATTTTACGAATCTCAAGACTGCACTTTTAATTCAATGGGGGCTGATTCACAAAGGTAACTTACACTTTTGAGAAATTTGCACTTTTGAGTATGTTTACAACTTTTAGGCTATTCAAAAAATTCAAGTGTAAATTTACTCCAAAAGTGTAACTTACACTCAGCTTTTGTAAATAGCCAAAAAGTAGTAAACTTACTCAAAGTGGAGGTTACTCAAAAGTGTATACCCCTCCCAAGCCCTTCAAGTTCGTGGGGACATGTAAGTTGCACTCTTGGAATATATTTACACACAGATTTTGTGAATAGTCACAAAGTAGTAAACTTGCTTACAAGTGAAAATTACTCAAATGTGTAAATTACCTGTGAGAATCAGGATTATTTATTTCAATCTTTATAACTGGCATGGTTTGTTTTTCAAATACTTTTCACTCAAGAAACTCTGAACAGAATTTTAAAAGCATAAAGAAGTGTCAAAATTTAAAGGGAAAGGCTTGCAAAGGCCTAATTTACTCTTCACAGGGTACAGTCATTTGCCCTTCTGCAGTAGCACAAGGAACATGTTTATGGGCCACCAGGAGAAGCATTTTGTTAGGTACACTTTCGGTCTCAGAAACTAGCTGAGTGTGTGCAGCAGATGACCCTTCACACAACGCCATAAAAGCCTTTATGCACCAAACCCTGTGCTTTCATGCAATATGTGGAATGCTGGAGATAAAACAAAAACAGCCCTTAAAGTCTGGTCTTCAGCTATACCCAGCAAATGAATTGCTGATACTATACTTTCACAGACAGGCTGAGAGAAGTGGGAAGCAACACAGTGTGAGGGGCTGAGTTTTTAAGGGGCAGTTCAAGAGCGGGAGAGTTAGAAAACACATGTACTCACATGGAGTGCTGAATAAAAAAGAAGAGAGTAACCTCCTAAACATGAGCAATGAAGATAATTAAAAGGAATGTAAAGTAGCTATGGTCCAGGAAAGACAAACACAAGAAGAAGTCAAGCTATGGAATAAGAGGTAAGCAAATGAGAGTGACAATAAAGCCAGCCAATGGTAAGTAGCTTGTGCTGTTTGACAGATGAGACCTAAAAACAACTATACTTGAGCTGAGATAACAATATCTTACAAGCCTGTTGTACCCAGAAGTTATGTTATTTCCTCTGTAACTTTTAATCATTTCAAAGTTAACCAAGCTTATAACTATTACCATGCATTGAGTTGTTGGAAAAACCAAAGAACTGGACGCTATTAAAGACATGAAAAGGCTTAGTACGGTAAACTAAAAATACTTAGGCCCTGATTATAAGGTGGGGTCAGTTCCGCTAACACAAATTGGAAAACACTGCAGGAAAATGTGGAGTACATTCCACTGCAAATTCTATTACATGGTGAATTTTGTGCAGAGAACATCAGTTTTGCATGTAAGTCCCCATTCTTTCGAGGAAAACTGAGAATGTATTTACCACACCGTGTAATTCTGCATCCATTATTATCAGTGTTTACACTTTATGGTAAACGCCTCACCTTTTACCGCCACCCTTCCCTTAGGGCCTTAGACCGAACTTTAGTTTGTAGGAAAAGGCAGTGCACATTCTTGGAAGCTTCTAAATTTATCCTGAGATTTTAATATTTTATGCAGAAACTTACTTATTTACTTATGACTACTACCACTTCTGGTGTATAGGCCATCAACCAGGACTCCCCAGCCATCTCTGTCCTGGGCTTTTATTTCAATCTGACTTCAGGTGTAACCCAGGCATTTCTTGAACTTCCTCTATGCCTTTTCCCTTGAGGGTGCCAGGTGAGGGCTTATCTGGTGTTGTTTCATGCGAACTTGTGGAGAGTGTGATCTCCATCCACAGCGTCTTTTCATGATTTCTTCATGAATAGGGAGTTGTAAAGTCTGCTGTCGTAGTTCGTTGTTGTTGATGGTGCTTGGACAGTGGATTTGGAGGATTTTCCTCAGACAGTTGTTGATGAAGGTATGGACTTCATTGGTGGTGGTCACTGTTGTCATCCAAGTTTCTGCTCCATATAAAAAGACTGATTTTATGTTGGTGTTAAAAAGTGTGATCTTGGTTTGCAGCATTAGGTCCTTGGAACTCCAGAGCTGCTTTAGCCGCATGAAGGCAGCCCCTGCTTTACTGATTCTTGCCTTGACATCGGTGTCTGTGCTGCCCCGCTTGCCATGACACTGCCCAAATAGGTGAAGGTCTTAACTGTTTCCAGTGCATCACTTGCAAGAGCGACTGCAATTGTGCTGGCTGTGTTAGCCTTCAAGATCTTGGTTTTGACCCTGTGGATGATGAGGCCAAGTTGTGCTCAAGTGTCTGCCACTTTGTTGGTCTTATCTAGCATCTGCAGATGGGTATGGGAGAGTAGGGCAAGGTCATCTGTAAAGTTATGCAGAGACATTGCGCCCAATTCATTACGGCATTTTTAGCCACAAATTCATTCAAAATTTCAAAAGCATTCCAGAAGGAAGAAACGCATTTACTATTGCAGATTGTTGGAATGGAAAAGTCACCTGCATGATGCCAGGCATGCACCCCTACCCTGAGTGCCCGTGCTGCATGGCTATCTGGACTCTGGTACTGATTTTAGGTCATAGAAAAACACTGATTATGCGTGTGCCCCATGACCTAGGCCTATCTCATGATAATGCTGTCTTGTTAGACCTGGATAGGTGCACAAAGAGTTATCCTTGTAGTGGTAGAGGGCACAGCTCTTGCCAGGAGTAAAGTGACATGGGTGCAGTGATGGCAGTATTCCCATTTTCTGTTTAGTAGTAATCAGTAGTGAGAACGGGCCTTTTTACCTGGGCCACTGGACTGGCACTTACTAGCCCACTCATGTAAGGTTCCCAGGCTTTGTACTGAACTCACCTGTGTCCTACAGGATATCAGACCAGGGAATGATAAAAGAGGGAAGGGCTTAGGCCATTAAACATTTGTGAAGCATATTTCAGAGGAGGCTGACAGCCAGGTGTGACCCCAGTTGCTCCTTTGGACTATATTGTGGGTCTTTCGGAACTGCAGATGCTCCTTCAGTGCTTTGACAAAGGACAGAGGAGAGGACACTTCCGAATTCGACACCCGAAACATAACTTTCAAAGGACCAGGCTCTAAAACACATCCGTGTCTGGATATGGACTATTCCTTATTTGCGAATCCCAAATTGAGATTCGCAAATAAGGAATACCTCGCCATTCATTCCTATGGGCTAGAAGGCCCATAGGAATGAATAGGAAGACATTCTCAATTTGCGATTCTCAATTAGAGAATCGCAAATTGAGAATGCAATTTCAAGGTTGCAAGGGTGTCAATAGGACACCCTTTTGCACCCCTGAAATAAACATGTGTGCACATGTGGCGCACATACATGCGCTAAGGGCATGCATGTGCGCCACATGGCACTTTGCAAAATGCAAAAAAGTGCATTTTTCAAAGAAATCGCAAATTACCACCAACCTGAGGTTGGTGGTAATATGCGATTCCTTAAGCCAAAATCGCACAACTTGGGTGCTTCCTACATTGCATTTAAGGAATCGCAATTTGGGATTCCTTAAATGCATTAGCAAAATAAGGAATCGCAAATTTTGCGATTCCTTATTTTGCGTGTGGGTTTTTGTGTGCTACATAGCACACTGCCCAAATTGCGATCGCAAACGCTGAAATTCGGCGAATGTCAGCATTTGCGATCGCAATTTGTCTTCCTACATATGGCCCTTTGTCCTTTTCTATCTCGGCGTGGATGGCACTGTGCTAATCCTATGCTTAAAGACTTTGATAGAAAAGCAGACATTTGAGGTGAGCAGATCTAGAGTGTCGCTGGTGTTGAGAGTGCTCTATACAGGAGCTGCTTTCCACTTTAACTTGAGAACTACACAGAGTTCTCTGCTTCTTTTTTGCAAAATGTATTCGTCACTCTATGCCTGAAAGGGTATTTTTTTTACTTATACTGGGTGCTACTTTGTGTCTGGACAAAGCTATACCTCTTTGAAGAGCTCTAATTAGAGCGAAACACTGTGTCAGGGGTTGCTTTTATTCATTTCAGGTTGGCTTGGATGGTATTTTACCAATTCAAAGCTGTAATACTGTGCCTGGAGTGGTAAATGGCTTTTGTCATTTTACAGCTCGGCAAGGACAGCACTGTGCTAGTCCTATGCTTAAAGACTTTGTCCTTTTGTATATCAGCATGGATGGCACTGTGCTAATTCTATGCTTAAAGACTTTGATAGAAAAGCAGACATTTGAGGTGAGCAGATCTAGAGTGTCGCTGGTGTTGAGAGTGCTCTATCCAGGAGCTGCTTCCCGCCTAAACTTGAGTTCTCTGCTTCTGTTTTGCATATATATATATATATATATATATATATATATATATATATATATAGGTGTCTAACTAAGAATATTTCTATGGTCGGAATGGATTTGTATCAGCAAGAACAAGGTACAGCTATGGGCACCTGCTTTGCTCCTAGTTATACCAACTTACATCTAGGCTGGTGAGAGGAACAGGTGCTTTATGGCCCTGAGCTGGAGCATTGTATACCACATGTATTGTTGTGGGTCAGATTCATTGATGACGTGTTCGTGCTGTGGCAGGGCACAGAGGATAACATCAATACGTTCATCAATGATCTGAATAGGAATGATCTGAATCTGACATTTTTGGGGCAATATTGTAAAATATGTATTGACTTCCTAGATGTACGGGTTACCGCCAAAGAAGATATGCTAGAGACTACTATCTTTCGGAAGCCTACAGCGGGCAATACCATCTTGCATGCGGGGAGTGCTCACCCTGCCTCTTTAATCCAAAGTATACCTTTCGGAGAATTTTATAGGGCAAGAAGGACTTACAGTAACCTGGAGGTATATGGGAAAGTAGAGAAAGAAATTACTGATCGCTTTCTCCAAAGAGGATATCCTCAAGAAATAATACGAAAAGCCTCTGAAAAAGCTAGGAAATTAAACAGAGACAGGATACTCTTTGACCCATTTGGTACATATAGAAGAAATAAACAGGAAGTTGGTACGAAAACCCACTGACATCATTGACTTTAAAACTCCTTTTAATAAAACTTTTAAAGTGAGAGGCCATCTAACCTGCAAATCTAGTTTTGTAGTGTATAGATTGTGCTGTCCATGTGACAAAGTTTATATAGGGAGTACTACTCTACCTGTGCATCAGAGAATTCTGCAGCATAGATGAGCAATAATCAGTAAAGATAAGAGTTACCCTGTTGCCAGGCACTTCAAGAAAGAACATCAAAGTGATCCAAACCTGATGAGATATAGCTGCTTAGCAGAGGTCCCAAGAAATCGAAGGGGAGGCATCAGAGAAAGGGAACTTCGAAAATTGGAAACCTGTTTTATAATTGAATATAACAGCAGAGAGCCCAATGGGCTGAACATTGATGAAGATTTATTTACCTGCCTGTGAGAGAATAAGAATAGAAGAAATGATAAAGAATATCTACACACACAGAAGAACTGTTTTTTTTAAACTATATTAATTAGATATGGAGGAGAAGGACAAGGGACACATGCACTTTATTATTTAGCACTTGCAAAGAAAGCACTTGCACTTTACAAATATTTTATTATTTTCGGCTCTCCTGTTCGTTTTTACAAAATAATGCAAATAAAATTGAAAGTATATGAATTTGAATATACAGAAGAATAATGCTGTTAACAAAGCAAAAAGATTTTTTTTTTTGCAACAGGGAGGTACGATTGGTTTTATATAAATAGAACAATAAAAGAAAAAATATACAAGCACTTGCACTTTAGAAGAAATATATAAGCACTTGCACTTTAGATTAGTACTGCAGCACTTAGCACTTTAACTAAGCAATTATCGCAATTGAATGAAATGTATTTACATTTTTTAATTGGCGTATCAACAAGAGTTGGTAAACAAGTGGATCAGGAAGCAATTTTAGAAACTAAAATGAAATTTTATAAAAATGTATTTATTTATTTTTTTGAAATCTTTACAAACAGTGATAAATATACATTGTGAAAAGTTGGATAAAATACTTTGATTTGGATGCACTCGCATGGAAATTAATTGTAATGCAATAAGTAAAAACCAACTCCAAGATGGCGCCCATCTTTACTGTGAAAATGTGGCTTAGATGTGCATCTGGGAAATGTCCTTTATCAATGTTTGCATTTTAGTAGAAGTGTATTTAAAGTTTTTAAAAAATGGCTCTATGTATCATGAACAAGGCTGCGCTGATAGCTGGAATGCGTGGATGCCATTGCTCAAATAAATATTGGAGATAACTAATCCCCTCAGAGTGCTGGATTATTTATGGGCAAGGTGGAAATTGGTTGTTGAATATATATATAAACAAAGGTTATAGGGACAGTACAGTTAGGAAATAAAATGTAAAAAACCTTAGAAATTCACTGCAAAAAAAAGATTACTGGGACGTTATAGGTAGGCTCAGATTTCACTCGTACAAAACCATAGAAATTCAGCAGTTATAGTTACCTCAGCTAACTATATGTTACACCCCTGCAATGCACTGCTTATGACCTCACATATTACATCACTCATGACATGGTCAGTGACATCACTCATGACATCTCTGCAAACAATCTGCTTCCAGCAAGCGGGAGCTGTCAAAGTGCTCCTGCTTGCTGGAAGCAAAGTTTTCATCTCTTTCCATGCCTGCAGATATGCAGGCAGGGAAAGAGATAAAACTATTGCTCTTGCATGTATTTCCAGAAGCTTCCAGCATGCAAGAGCAATGCTGGCTCCCGCAGGAAGAGGTGAGATGGCTGGGCTCATGGGGGCCTTGAGGCTCTCCCTGTGGTCGCATAGCATACTGGGTACCCTGGGTGGGACCAGGGCACTCGGGGATACATGGGATCCCTGGGGCCAAAATCGGCCTGTGGCCCCCCTCCCCCTTTGAATTATGCCCGGGCCCCGGAGAATGGGGTCCTTGGGGCTGAAAACAGCCCAGGGAGGGGGCCATGTGTTCTCCCTCCGCCATTAAGTCATGGCCGGGCCCAAGGGGATGGGGTCCTTAAGGCTAAAATCGTCCCGGGGAAGCGGGCTGCGTGGCTCTCCTCCCCCTTTGAATTAAGGCCGAGCTATGGGAGATGGGATCGCCTCCCCCATTAACTTTTGATTTGGCCCTAATGCTCATTACCAAGAATTAAATCTCGACGGGAGACATTTACAAATATAAATATAGCAGGTGCCCTCATTAAGGCTCCACTTCTGTAAAGGATAAATGATCCTAACTTCTGGGCTTGGCAAAGGCAAACATGTGTGTTTTCTCAGCAATTCCATATTGAAAGACAATCTGAAAACCTTTGTGAAGGTGACTGCATAATGATCTATTGGAGAGCAGTCTGTATGTGACTGTGACAAGTGGGTTCTTTCTTGTCCTTTCCTGTTGAGAGCAGAGTCCATGGTTCACCCTTTAAATTATTTTGAGTATACAAATGTGCAAATCACTTGGAAGCTTTGCTCGTTTGGCCCGCCCACCTTAGTAGTATGCAAAGGTCTTCCTGTCTTTTGCCAGGATGATGAACAGCTTCATAAGTGACCCCCAGCACGTTTCCCACTAATTTTAATGAGGTGTTCTTGATGACGAGGAATATGAGGACATCTCCACCAAACAAAGAAGCACTTACTTCATATAGTTAAGAGGAAGGACCCTTGTTTGGTGGAGATTTACCTCTTTGAAATCTTTTCGTTCTCTCTATAGGAAGATTCATGTTATCACACATTTCTGGATAAAGATGCATGAGGATCACTCACATTGCCAAAACACACACAAATTCACTGGTGACATTTCCTCACGCTCCATTACGCAGCTGTAGTGCAGAATACGTACTGAAAATGTACCTAAGGAGGTAGCACTTAGTAATTAACCAGTAGAAAGTGCTACAGTTGGGTAGATATTTTGTGCAAAACTGTGGCCTCTTTTTGGATAAAGGAGCAGATGTGGTTGTGTTGTGGCCCAGTAACTGACACAGCTACTGACATACTCATATAGACACTTAGACACCCACTCACACACTCAGGCCCTCCACTGGCAGACCAAGTCAGACACTCCACTCCATCTGACATACCCACTCACAGGCCAACTCTGATACTCTTACATGCATCATAGACCCACTCAGGCACTCATGCACCCACTCACAGACACACTCAGACACACTCACACCCACTCACAAATACACTCAGGCACCCACTCACAGAACCACTCGGACACTCTCACAGCCACTCACAGACCCATTCAGACAATCATGTACCCACTTACAGACCCTCTCATAATCTCTCACACCCACTCTCAGACCTACTCATAGACTCATGTACTGGCTCACAGACCAACTCAGAGACACTCACTCACAGACCCACTCAAAGACTTCCACACCCACTCACAGACCTACTCAGACACTCACTCAGACATCCATACACCCACTAAGACACCCACTCAGACACTCACACACCAACTTAGACCCACTCACATGCCCAGTGAGACACTTATACAGCCACTCCCAGGCCAACTCAGACCCTCACACATCTATTGAGACACTCACTCACACACCCACTGAGGCACTCATACACTCACTCACACACTCATTCTCAAAGGTTACATGTTGCAGTTAGGAAATGCAATTTGAAAACCTTAGAAATTTACTTTAAAAAACCAAAGGTTATAGGGGCGTTATAGTTACGCTCAGATTTCACTCGTACAAAACCATAGAAATATAGCAGTTATAGTTAATTGAGCTAGCTATAACTTATGCCCCCGCAATTAACTGCTTATGACCTCACATATTACATCACTCATGACATGGCCAGTGACATCACTCATGACATCTCAAATGACAGCACTGATGACATCATCTACAGAACCACTCACACAACCATAGAACCTCTTATATACCCACTCCCACACAACCCCTCACATACCCATTCATAGACCCATACCAGTACTCACACAACCAATCACTCATCCATAGAGCTACTGATACATCCATTCACTCATACAGCCACTCACACGCCCACTAACTCACCCATACAGCCACTGATGCACTCACTCATCCACTCACTCACCAATACAGTCACTCACACATCCAGTCATACAGACATGCAGACATTACACACCCACTCATATACCCTTACAGCCCCTCACACACCCATTCAATCAGAAACTTACATAGCCACTAACTCACCCATACAGGTACTCACATACCCACACACTTATCCCTACAACCACTTACACTGCCACTCACTCACCAATACAGTCACTCACACACCCACACTTATGCAAACAGCCACTGACACAGCTACTCACTCACCCATACAACCACTCACACACGCGCTCAACCACTTATATACCCATTCAAATGTCCATACAACCACTCACTCACCATTATAGCCAGCCACACAGACATTTTCTCTCCAATACAGCCACTCATGCCCACTCACTTAACTATACTCATACTCAAACAGCTACTCACTCACCCATACAGCCACTCACACACCCACTCCCTCACCCATACAACTACTCACTCACCCATACAGCCACTCATACACCCACTACTACTCCTAAGCAGCAGCTCACGCAGCTACTAACTCACCCATATAGCCACTCACACACCCACTCACTCTCCAATACAGCCACTCACTCACCCATACAGCTACTCACATACCCACAAACACATCCATACAGCCACTCACACACCCATACATCCACTCAGACATCCAGTCCCACACTGATACAGTCACACAGCCACTCAGATGAGATATGTTATAAATAGTATGACTGATTACTATTCCAGAAAGATTAGTAATTTAACTTATGCTGTAGCTTAGTATATATATCTTTAAGGCTCAAAAACGTTTATGAGACACTCACACTTACTGGATAATGTCATCAGTAATGTCATTTGAGATATCATCAGAGAGTGAATGGCTGTGTGAGAGGCTGTATGAGTGAGTGAGTGGGTGTGTGAGCGGCTCTATGGAGGAGTGAGTGGGTGTGTGAGTACTGGTACGGGTCTATGAATGGGTATGTGAGTGGTTGTGCAGGTGTGTGAGTGGGTGTAAAGAGTTTGTATGGGGGTGTGTGAGTGGTTCTGTGGATGATGTAATTTGAGATGTCATCAGTGATGTCATTTGAGATGTCACTGACCATGTCATGAGTGATGTAATATGTGAGGTCATAAGCAGTGCTTTGCGGGGGTGTCAGTTATAGTTAGCTCAGATAACTACAACTGCTGAATTTCTATGTCTTTGTACGAGTGAAATCTGAGCCTAACTATAACGTCTGTAACCTTTGGCTTTTCCAGTGAATATATATATATATACATATGTATATATATATACATATACATATGTATATATATATATATATATATGTATTACATACTGGTGGTTGTTGCCAGTAAGTAGTTATGGTTAGGACCTAGTTTCAATAGACAAAGCGTTTTTTGTTTCATCATAACTTTGCCATCGTTTGATGAATCTTCAAGACATTTTCAAAACTAGGGTACTAGTCACTTCAGGTGCTGTCTGGAAAGTTTTGGGGTCATTCGTCAAGTGTTGGGCAAGAAAAAGAGGGGGTCCCAAAACACTGTTTCCCCATGCAATTTCAAATAGAGATTTTAGACACAAAACAGCCCGAACCGCTGAATGGTACTACATCAAATTTTATTTGCTGCTGCGGCTTGGCACCGTCGGGGACACTTCTGACACGCCTGACAAGTGCACATGGGAAAGCGTGGTGCACAACAATGCCCTTAGGATCTCGGACACTGACTGAGAAAAAACACAAGTGATCTCCTTTGTCTTAAGGCACCCTTGTTTCTTACTGCACTGAAGGCTCAATTACAATCATATACATAATATTTCAAAGATCAATAGCATTTCTTTGAAGCACGGTCAGTTCTTAGAGCGTCTGTGCTCTGCTCATGCAGGCTCTTGACAAACCGTTCATATCAGAAAGCCTCACTGGAGTATTTTTTTCTCAGGGAACCATTTTTGAGCCAGAGAGTGGGATATCGAATCTTACTTTATCCGGGCGCACACGGCATTGCTTTACAAGCAGCAACCTTTATAGTATGTGATTTTTTTACCACGAGTGTTGCTATAAAATGATAAATTAGGTAGGGTGTTTTATGATATTGTCGTGCCGTTTTGCATTACAATATGCTCTATACATGGAAATGACAAAACGGTGGCATGTTCCTGCACAAAAAATTGATAAAACGGACGCTTACCTAGAAATAGAAAGTGAGGCGCCTTGTTATCTGCTTTGATGGCATGATCCATATTACTGAGAAGCAAAGTCACCCCCAAGGAAGCAGAAAACCAAAAAGTTATTAACAGCACTCAAAGAATACAAAAACCTGCATGCTGCATCTTATTGTAGAAACACCGAAGATTCAGGAAGTGTAAAACAGCGGGGTTCAGTCCTCAGGTTCAAGCTGTCTTACTGTGACAAGGGGAAATACATTGCTTGGTTTGCTATTGTCTCTTCCTGTACACTTAGGGGCATATTTTCAAGCCCCTATCGCCACAGGAGCGTTCCTGTGGCGATAACCCCTTCGCCTTATTTACAAGGCGATATTAAGCCACTTAACGTGGCTTAACCCCACCTTGTAAATAAAGCCAACTTTCACTCTATACTTAGGGACTCATTACGATGTCGGGCTGAAACGTTCCGCTCGACACTGTATCGGATTCAGGGTCTGACTGACTCGTGGTAGGCGGTTCCGCCCAATCAATTACAATGCTTCTGAACACCGTTTGGAATGACTCCCATTGACTCCTATGAGAGCCTGTGTTCTGACCGACAACACAGGCTCTCATGGAGAAAATGGGTGTCTAAGGAAAACCTTGCACCCTGTGGCGGGCACCCCATGGTGCCTGCCACACAGTGCATGATTTTAAAGGGGAGACCCTTGGGGACCCCCACGTCCCCAATCGGAGGACTCACGAAGAAGTGGGACCTGCTATGGACCCCCAAAGTCAGTTTCTGACAGACTTTTCGTGTCAGACAAAGTGAGTCGGAAAGGCTGTTGGAATACGACACCGTAATTGGTCGGTCGGAAACGCTATCCATACAGTTGTACGATTCGGCTTCGATCGACTCGGAGTCTCCTAATGCCGGTTGGAACCGATTCGGAATTCTCCTTCCGACCGCGAGCATCGTAATTGGTCGGTCGGAATTGTTTCCGACCGAGTCGGGCGGATGGGTTCCGACATGCTCTAGGATAATCCGACTGTCGATTGGAGCCTTTCCGCCCGACATAGTAATGAGACCCTTGGAGTGAAAGGGGCATGCAATGGGTGTTACGGTGGGCGTTCTGCCCCAACACTCATTGAGTTTGACGCTGCCCCCTATTTACAATGGTGGTGTAAATAGGAGGGAGCACCAAAATTAAGAACAGGGATAACCTGGCCTTAACATGGCAAAAGAGGAGAAATGCTTAATTTCTCCTTGTTTTTGCTGTTTCTATGTGTGCTGCATTTTGCAGCACACATAAACAGTAAATCACCATGAATTATTATTCATGTGCTGGAAGATGTCCCTTCTTGCACAAACACAATAATAAAAAAAATTATGATTTGCAACTTCTTTGTGTGCTGCACAATGCAACACACATAAAAGTTACAATTCGCCATTCTGGATTATTTATGTGCAGCAAGGGACACCTTCCTGCACATAAACAATCATTCCCCCCATCGCGCACACCCTTGCACTATGGTGCAAGGATGCCTGCGTTGGCACTAGATTTAGTGCCAGCACTAGGGGAAATGCAGGGGTACCAGCATCCTTGTGAATATGGTGCATCCCTGTGTTTTCAGAATGGCAGAGCGTGGCGTTAGCAATGTTTGCTTAACGCCACACTTCGCCATTCCCTTGTGGATATGCCCCTCAGTTTCAGTGAGCCCCCCCTCACTCAGCCCATAAACCTTACTGCAATGTTTAAACATGTAATTTATGTGGCAGGCAGGCGAGACTGCTCTTCCTACTTTCTGACCTTCTTAAGTACCACTAGGATGTAAGTGCTTCCCATAACCCATATCATATTGATCTTATGCTGAAGAGACCTCTTTTCATTTTTGTGTAAACGTGCTCATTGCTGACACTGATTTATGTACAGAAGAGAGCATGACTATGAATTGCTAGCATGCTCATCGTGCTGCAAAAAGAAAACAACTTTTGTTCCTTAGTGCAAAAATTGAAAAAAAGTAAAATGCAATGCAAAAATCAGTGCTACAAAATGGCAAAAGCACTAGCAGCTGTTATATAAAAAAGTTATTAGGATCTTTTGTAGAGACTGTGGATACAAAATAAGCATGCTTTCCAAGACAGGCTTAGCAGGAAGGACACAGAGGAGATTTAATTAATGTTCATAAGAATTTTGATCACAAGTATACATTTGCCAATTCAGTTCACGCAGGCAATTAAATTAATTCTATATCACTTCACAATTAATGTCTTTACTTGTAGGCATACCATAATGGTAAAACAATCTGAGTACAAAGATAAATCTCACTATTCGTAATTGTAAATGCTATCCACTTGCCCAGTTACTACTCAAAACATTATTTTAAAAGGCTGGTCTATGGTGTGGTTGTCTTAAGCGGGTTAAGGCTTTGTGCACATAGCATAGTGCCTTGTACATAAATATTTTCCTGACAGGGAGCCAGTATAGAGAAGGCAGTAGAGCACAGACTATTTGAGTGGGTGGGATATTGAGGATTAAACATGCTGCTGCATTTTGGACTGTCAGGGGACAGGAAATGTGTTATTGTGGCAATATTAGATAAAGGCTGTTGCTATTGTCCGTATTGGAAGGGATCAGAGCCTGGATCATGGCTTTTTGGTAGGCACCAGGCTGAAGGAGAAGGATTTTATATAGGGATCTGATAAAGAAGAAGCAAATCCCGACTACCGGTTAAATTTGCTTTGGTTTGGAATTAAATAGGAAGCCAAGATTTCTAGCCAAAAGAACCGGAGTGCAGGAGGGCTCTAGTTTATCCAGCAGCTGATCTGTGGACAAGGCAGAAGTGTTGTTACCAAAATCTAGTCAGTATTGAACTGTAGGTAGTTAGCATGCACCATTTGGTACCAGGGGAAATGCAGGTGGTGAAGTTTCCTTTTGTCGAGTCAAGATTCTCAGAGGTAGATAAAATTATCTGGATATCATCAAAGTAGGAAATAATCTGAAAACCAAAAAATCAGATCAAAGAACCAAGGGAGGTGATGTAACTTTAACACAGACCCATACAACCACTCACACACATACTCATACACCCACCCATCACACGCTCACATGCCCACTTATACACTCACACAACCACTCATATACCCACACAGCCACTCCTAGACCCATTCACACACCGATGCAGCCACTCACACATCCACTCAAAAACCCACAAAACCACTCACACACCCAGTTACAGAGACACACAGTATCTCACACACCCACTCTTATACTCATTTAGCCACTAACACAACCATTCACAGGCCTTTACACCCACTCACACCCCTACTCTCAAATCCATACAGACACTCACATGTCCACTCAGACCCTTAGACACTCACACACCAATACAGCCACTCACACACTCACTCACAGACCAATACAGCCACTCACAGACTTACTCACAGACCCATAAGCCACTCATACACCCACTCACAGATCCATACAACCACTCACACACTCACTCACTGACCCATACAGCTACTCACATATCCAATCACAGACCCATGCAGCTAATCACACATTCACATATTCATACAGTGACTCTATATTTACTCACACACCAATACAACCACTCACCGACCCATACAGCTACTCACACACCCATTCAGACCCATGCAGCCACTCACACACCCAAACAGCCACTTACACATCCACTCACACACCCATACAGCCACTCGCAGACCCGCATACCCACTCACACACCCATTCACAAACCCACACTACCACTTAGACACCTACTCACACACCTACACAGGTATTCCTATACCCAGCCACAGACCAATGCACCCACTCATACACCCATTCAGAAACCTACACATCCATTCACAGACCCACACAGACCCACTCACATACCCATACAGACACTCACACACCCACACACCCACACAACCACTCACACACCCACTTACAGATCCACAAAGCCAATCACACCCTCACTCAAATGCACATACATCTATTCTACATTCACTCAAACACCCAATCAACCACTCACATATACATTCACTGACTCATACAGCTATTCACATACCCATTCACAGACCCATGCAGCCAGTCACACATGCACTTACAGACCCATATACCCACTCACACACCTGCTCATAGACACACGGAGCCACTCATACATCTATTCACTGACCGATACAGCAATTCACACACCTGCTCACAGACCCATACAGACACCGACACACCTACTCACAGAGCCATACAGTCACTCACACACCCAGTCACTGACCCACTCAGCCACTTACACACCCAGTCACACACCCCACTGCCACTCACAGACTAATTCACATCCCCATACATCCACTCACACACCCATTCACAAACTCACAGCTACTTGGACACCCACTCACACATCTATACAGGTATTCGCACAAGCACTCATATACCCCTTCACACAATCACATGCCCACTTACACACTGCCACAACTACTCACACATCCACTCACAGACCCATAGACACTCACCCACTCATACATCCATACAGCCACTCACACACCCACAAACCACTAATACATCACTTACAGATCCACACAGCATCTCACATACCCACTCTTACACCCATTCAGCCACTCACTCATAGCCCCTTACAGCCACTCACACACCCATTCACTAACTCATACAGCCACTCACACACCCACTCACAGACCCATACAGCTACTCACACAACCACTCACAGACCCATACTGACACTCACACACCAATACAGCCACTCACACACCCACTCACAGACCAATACAGCGACTCACACACTCACAGACCAATACAGCCACTCACATTCCCCTACAGCCTCTCACATACCCACTCACTGACCAATACAGCAACTCACACACCCACTGAGAGACCCATGCAGACACTCACACACACAGCCACTCACAGCCACTCCACATTCACTCACACATCCATACAACCACTCACACTCCCACTCATTGACCCATACAGCCACTCGCAGACCCACTCACAGACCCGCATACCCACTCACATACCCATTCACAAATCCATACTACCACTTAGACACCTACTCACACACCTATACAGGCATTCATATACCCAGCCACAGACCAATGCACCCACTCACATACCGATTCAGAAACCCACACATCCATTCACAGACCCACACAGACACTCACAGACCCACTCACACATCCATACAGACACTCACACACCCACTCACCCACCCACAAAACCACTCACACACCCACATACAGATCCACAAGGCCACCACATGCTCACTCAAAAGCACATACATCCACTCTACATTCACTCACACACCCAATCAACCACTCACACATACACTCACTGACTTATACAGCTACTCACACACCAATTCACAGACCTATGCAGCCACTCATACACACACTCACAGACCCATATACCCACTCACACACCTACTCATAGACACATGGAGAAACTCACACATCCATTCACTGATGATACAGCAATTCACACACCTACTCACAGACCTATACAGACACCCACACACCTACTCACAGAGCCATACAGTCACTCACACACCCAGTCACTGGCCCACTCAGACTCTTATACTCCCAGTCACCACCCACACTGCCACTCATAGGCTAATTCACAGCCCCACACATCCACTCACACACCCATTCACAAACTCACAGCCACTTGGACACCCACTCACACATCCACACAGGTACTCACACACACACTCATATACCCACCCATCACACACTCACATGCCCACTTACACACTCACACAACTGCTCACACATCCACTCACAGACACTCACCCACTCATATCCATACAGCCACTTACACAACCACAAAACCACTAATATCACTTACAGATCTACACAGCATCTCACACACCCACTCTTACACCCATTCAGCCACTTACTCATAGACCCATACAGCCACTCACACACCCATTCACTGACACACATACCTACTCACACACCCATACAGCTACTCACACAACCACTCACAGACCCATACAGACACACACCAATACAGCCACTCACACACCCACTCACAGACCAATACAGCCACTCACAGAGCAATACAGCTACTCACATACCCCTACAGCCACTCACATACCCACTCACTGACCAATACAGCAACTCACACACCCACTGAGAGATCCATGCAGACACTCACACACACACACTCACACAGCCACTCACACACCCATTCAGACTCATACAACCACTCCACATTCACTCACACATCCATACAACCACTCACACACCCACTCATCAACCCATACAGCTACTCACACACCCATGCAGCTGCTCATATACCTACTCACAGACCCATATACCCACCCACACCCACTCATAGACACATAGAGCCAATCACACACCCATTCACTGACTGATACAGCTACTCACACACCCACTGAGAGACCCATGCAGCCACTCACACACACACTCACTCACACAGCCACTTACACACTCACTCACAGACTCATACAGCAACTCCACATTCACTCACACATCCATACAACCACTCACACACCCACTCACCCACTCACCAACCCATACAGCTACTCATACACCCACTCACACACCCATGCAGCTGCTCACATACCTGCTCACAGACCCATATCCCCACTCATATAGACACATGGAGCCACTCACACATCCATTCACTGACCGATACAGCCACTCACACACCCACTCACAGACCCATACAGCTAGTCACACGCCCACTCACAGACCCATACAGCCACTCACACAGCCACTTACACACCCAGTCACAGACCCACACAGATACTCACAGACCCACTCACAGACCTGCACACCCACTAACACACCCATTCACAAACCCACACAGCCGCTTAGACACCCACACAGGCACTCCCATACCCAGTCATAGACCCATGCACCTACTCACACACCCATTCAGAGACCCACACAGCCAGTCACACACCCACTGACAAATCCACACAGACATTCACACACTCTGCTTTTAAATTTTGTAATCATGTGTTAATAATACTGTATCTATAAACTTATAAAAATGCATATTACTGAATTGAACTGATGGCTCAAATAATAGTACAATTTATATTTAAAAGAGCGTAACTAATTCACTAAAATACTAAAGGTTACATGCACGTTATATTTTGGAAATACCATGAAAACCTTAGAAATTCACTGGGACAAAAAGGTTAAAGGGATGTTATAGCTAGGTTCAGATTTTACACACACAAAACCATAGAAATTCAGCAGTTATAGTTTCCTGAGCTAACTATAATTTTCGCCCCACAATGCACTGCTTATGACCTCACAATTTATATCACTCGGACACTGTCAGTGACATCATTGATGACATCAATGATGACATCTAAAATGATATCACTGATGACATCACTGACGACATCATCCAGCAAAGTAAACTTCGATATACTTAATGTAATACCATTTACATTTTTTAAAAGTAACAAGTAGCCACAGGTGAAGTACATACAGCACAGAGCTCACTGTAATCTTATCAACTACTACACTCACTTATCACGTAAGAGACAGTTCTCAGCATATAATACAGTGTTTTCTAAACTACTACTCTAAACACTAATTATCCAAGTAAAATGTGCATCTGTATAGTCTAGTCCTTTCAAACCCCAACAACAGCATTCGTGAACCTGGAAAGAGCTTTTAGTGCAAATGTCAGATTTACACAGACCACTACAATACACACCCAGTAGAGAGGACTTACCAGACATGCCACTGTGTCACAAACCACTAGCAAAATGATTGTTCATTCTGGGGAAAGGTGTGAGTAGAGAGTACAGTCTGTGGTAAATGTCTACTACACTGAACCAATACCCTAGAGAAAGGTCTTACTGAACAGATGAATGTATTACAATCTAGTACTACAGTCATTCATCACAAAGGATAGAGGTCTAAGGAAACTTGTCAGTATGTCATAAAACAGAACTATACCCAGCCATCACTGTGGACTGAAGTCTCAATGAACAGCTTAGGCTGTCACAAAGCACTGCCATAAAAACAGTTTGGCTGTTCGGGCTGGACTGTTCCCATGAGGCACAGGGTCAGACTGATTTGCATATGGCCATGTCTGAACTGGGGTGGCAGAGTGGGCTAAAGAACGGTGATGGATCAAACCCAGATCTGTAGACTGGGTGTGAGTGTTTGATTGGTTCTGATGCTCTGTCCATCACCACCCCCTTTTGTACCGCTTTGTTCGCCATAAGTTGGCAGGGTATGCTCAGACGTGAGTCCCTTGCTCACTTTGCCACTGGATTCAAGCAAGCCTGGCTGAAGACGGCTGAAATGCTAGAAACCGGTCCTAGGAAGCTTGTTTCCGGCCCAGGGAAGGCATGGCTTGGCAGTTCGGGCTGGACTGTTCCCATGAGGCACAGGGTCAGACTGATTTGCATATGGCCATGTCTGAACTGGGGTGGCAGAGTGGGCTAAAGAACGGTGATGGATCAAACCCAGATCTGTAGACTGGGTGTGAGTGTTTGATTGGTTCTGATGCTCTGTCCATCACCACCCCCTTTTGTACCGCTTTGTTCGCCATAAGTTGGCAGGGTATGCTCAGACGTGAGTCCCTTGCTCACTTTGCCACTGGATTCAAGCAAGCCTGGCTGAAGACGGCTGAAATGCTAGAAACCGGTCCTAGGAAGCTTGTTTCCGGTCCAGGGAAGGCATGGCTTGGCAGTTCGGGCTGGACTGTTCCCATGAGGCACAGGGTCAGACTGATTTGCATATGGCCATGTCTGAACTGGGGTGGCAGAGTGGGCTAAAGAACGGTGATGGATCAAACCCAGATCTGTAGACTGGGTGTGAGTGTTTGATTGGTTCTGATGCTCCGTCCATCACCACCCCCTTTTGTACCGCATAAAAACATACATCAGCAGGGGACATGTCAGTGTAGAGGCTAGTTAACTGATAAATTCCACACCCGCTTTAAAAACCGAATTATAGATCAGATGACATATTTTAGATATAGTATCACACATTAGTAGTACAGAAAGATCAGTAATTTAATATATGCAGTAGCTTAGTATATGTCTTTAAGTTTCAGGCACTTCAATGAAACGCTTACACTCATTGGATGATGTCATGAGTGATGTCACTGACCATGTCATGAGTGATGTAATATGTGAGGTCATAAGCAGTGCATTGTGGGGGCCTATGTTAAAGTTTGCTCAGGTAACTATAACTACTGAATTTCTATGGTCTTCTGTGTGTGTAAAACCTGAAACTAACTATAACGTCCCATTAACTTTTGGTTTTTTTCAGTGAAATGCTAAGATTTTTTTAATTCTACTTCCTAACTATAACATACCTGTAACCTTTGTTTATTTAGTATATATATATATATATATATATATATATATATATATATATATATATATATATATATATATATATAAATATATATGGAAGGGGTCTGTAACCGAAACAGAGAGGTTCATTGAGGGACTTAAGAACAATGACCGCAACATACAACTTACTGGCAACATTAGCAACACCAGAGCAGAATACCTCGATGTGCACTTAGAGATCAAACGCAACAAGATTCACACCAGCTTGTTTCGCAAGAGCACTGCAGGGAACAGCATACTGCATGCCCTTAGCAGCCACCCAGAATCTCTAAAATGGAGTATCCCTTATGGCGAACTGCTGAGGGCAAAAAGAAACTGCAACAGTGAGGAAGCCTATAGACTGGAAAGTGAAATCATGATGGAGAGATTCAAAGCTAGGGGTTATCTGAAGTGGATACTCAAGAAAGCCATCTCCAGGGCTGAAGGCGTTAGCAGAATCCAAACACTCAGTGAAAAGGAGGACAATGAGAGTGAAGTGTGTGATGACAGCACCAGAGTCATCATGACCTACAATTCAGATGCAGTCAGTATAAGACGAATTTTAACACAGAATTGGAATATTCTCAAATGCGATAACAGCATAGGTGACACCATCCCTGATAGACCCAACATAACTTACAGAAGAGGTAGGAGCCTAAGGGATATGCTGGTGCACAGTGACATCATAAGACAGCACGACGCAGGGACACTCAATCTGAAAGGGTTCTTTCCTTGCGGGCATTGTAAGGCTTGTCTGACTAGCAGTTTCCGCAATGAGTTTACACACAAAACCTACAGAAAAGAAATCACACAATTCCTCACTTACAGTACCACTTTTGTGGTATATGTCATTGAGTGCACATGTAAGCTTTACTAAATAGGAAGCACCACATTGATGGCGAAAAAGAGAATCCTGGAGCATAAAAGGGCCATTACCAACAAGGATCCCAAATATCCTGTGGCACGACACTTTCAAGATAACCATTTCTCAGATGCCGCTCTCATGAAATATTTCATACTGGAACAGGTCAGGTTGGGGCACAGAGGGGGAGATAGAGTACTGAGACTTAGACAGAGAGAGTACAGATATATTGTGGAATTTCAAACTCGAATCCCATGGGGGCTCAACCAGGATGAATAACGTGCCATTCACCTTAAGACCGAATGATTATCATGTGGCATTTCCATGGTCCATGTACTTTGACACTACATGCCTTTACTAGTTGTCTCTCTCTTCCCCCCTTTCCCCCCATTTCCCCCCACTCTCCTTTAACCTGCGAACAGACAGAGTATTCTTCTGCTGTCTGTTGTTAATTAGCTGATGCCAACATTTGTGCCCTACCCTCCGTAACTATGTGCATTAGAAACTGTTTGTTTAGAGTTTTATAGTGGCACATTCGTGCCACAGCGTTGAACATCTTTTTATTTAATTTTAACACTTTTTTCTGTTTGTTTCTTTTGCAGGAGGGAAGGAAGAAACCCACCCACGCACAGGGCTACCTAACCTTCTCTTCAAAATCCCTTTGGGACTTCACTGATTGGGTATTTTTAACATAGGATTGCGACTCACAAATAGAAATAGTAAATTGAGGACAGATCACTAAGCAGCGGGTCTGAATAATTATGTTTCCTTTGTTCCCTACTGTTAAGAACTTTCTGACCGCTACCTGTGGATACCAATCTATTAAACACTATGCAAACATAGACTTTGAGCACCAGGCGATCACTTCTGAAGCAGGGGCACGTAGATTTTTAATATCACCATGCGAATACCTGCCACATGACGCAATCCAGACACTCACAGATTGAGCATTCGTTAGCAACTTGGGCTTTCACCTTTCGCGTTCCCATGTGTCTTTGCCATGTGCTGCATGCCTGCAATAGAACTATGTCACTTGCCATGATATACAATCTTTGGTGCAATTTTACACCACGTTTGGAGACATGTAATACATGTGTTGCATTCCAGCATTGTCATGTTTTACCTATTTCGTGCATCACATGATTATATAATGCATATTTACCTGACTCACTAACATGATGTTGGATTTGTACTAACCATTCAAATATGGCCGCCAATGTAGGCTACCTACAATGTCCTTTCTCTGTTTTGTTTACTCCCAACCCGATGTTACATATACTCTTTTGATTGTGCACTCAGTACACGTGAGCAAGGCTGCGGACACAGTCGAAACGCGTAGTGGAATAAACCTGGTTTGCATTGGTATTTGGATTGTGTGTCTTTTGACCCTGAGAGCGCACTTACTCTGATTATTGCATGATTATTGACTTTAACAGCACGCTCCGCGGGTGTGTAAGCCACCTTCCACGGGTCAGCAGTTCGAAAGGAGCAACTTCTTTGGGATATATATATATATATATATTCACTGAAAAAACCATAGGTTTCACACATGTTATAGTTAGCGGAAATTTTACTGATAAAAAACCAATGAAATTCCCCCGTTATAGTTAGTGCAGGAAACTATAACTCACGCGACCGCAATCCTCTGCTGATGCTAATACTGTATTTAGACACTTATTTGCCCATGTCTTCTTCCATAAATTTTTAGCTATACATATATTACAAATATTTTTTTTTCATAAAGACACATATGTCATCAGCAGAAGATTGCGGTCGCGTGAGTTATAGTTTCCTGCACTAACTATAACGGGGGAATTTCATTGGTTTTTTATCAGTAAAATTTCCGCTAACTATAACATGTGTGAAACCTATGGTTTTTTCAGTGAATTTGCAAGGTTTTTTAATTGCTAATTCCTAACTATAACGTGTGTGAAACCTATGGTTTTTTCAGTGAATTTGTACGTTTTTTTAAATGCTAAGTTACTTTACGCCATTCGTGGCGTGCGCGCCCACTTAACGCAGTTCGTTCCGTGCGCGCACGTGCGCGCACAGTGAGCACGCGGTGCGCTTCGCGCACCGCGCGCCCACTTTACGCAGTTAGTGCCGTGCACGCACGGTGGGCACGCGGTGCGCTACGCGCACCGCGTGCCCACGTTACGCTAGATGGGCCATGTACGCACGATGCGCTTCGCGCACCGTGCGCACATGGAGGACATATGATGCACTTCATTTTGAAAGGTAATATTTTAATTTTTCGTATATGTTATAAGCCATGCACAAATGGTGCCCTTCGGGCACCATTTGCACACGGGGTGGAGAGAGTGTGGATAATTTTTTTTTTAATTATTTTTTTTTTTAATATTTTAGTTTAACTCATCTTTAATAAGCCATGCACAATTGGTGCCCTTCGTGCACCAATTGCACACGGGGTGGGGAGAGTGTGGATAATTTTTTTTTTTATATAATTTTTTACCGTACGCATACGGTAAGCGTAATCGGCGAAATTAGCGAAAAAATAAAAATTCCGTTTTTGGCCTTGGGGGATCTTTGGGGACTCCCTCAACATTGCTATGTGTGTGGGAGCTGTCTAAACAGCCCCTTTACATGTTTTTGTGCTTTATATTTTAAACATCACTCTCAGTGCGAGAGAGAAAATGGCGGCCGCCGCTTCCTGGTTTCGGCCGATTCGAATGTTTACTAAGATCTAAGAGCCAATCAGAATCGCGCTCGCGCACGCCACCGTACGCGTACGGTAAGCGTACCGTAAGCGCACCGTAAGCTGGCTCAGATATATATATTGATTTAAAGGCTATTTTCTCAGAATCTACTGAACAGATTTACACCAAACCTACAAAAGGCACTTCCTTGACCTGAGGACTACCTCTCTGCCAAATTTCTAGTAATTCTGTTCAGCCGTTCGGGCTGTAGCCCTGTCTAAAGGTCCTATGGAAAAATGCATGGGAAAAACGCGTTTTGGGACCCCCCTTTTATCTCAGCCCCCGCTTGACGAATCCCCCCGAGACTTTCAGGGTAGGAGCGGAGCATAGCGCCCCACCTATTTTGAAAAATTCGCGAGGATTCGTCGATCGGCGCCAAAGTTATTCAAAATAGAATGTTGCGGATTTCCTATGGAAACGTGGTCCTAACTATAACTACCTACTGGCGACCGCCAGTAGGTAATATATATATATATATATATATATATATATATATATATATATATATATATATATATATATATATATATATATATATGTGTGTGTGTGTGTGTGTGTGTGTGTGTATATATATATGTGTGTGTGTGTGTGTGTATATGTTCATGCTATGCATATAGTCAAATGTTTGACCTCTGGTTAACATTCTGACGCAATCCATAGATCACTGGGCACTGGCCCTAGAGCATGCCTTCTTCCTCTGATTGCCGGTCCAGGGTTTGTTAGATTGTTATGATGGTGCCAAAGGGGCTTGGTTTTAAATATATAAAAATGTGTGAAAAAAGTGTACAATTTATCTTTTGAAAGAAATATAAAAATATGGAAATTGTATTGAAACACGAAGTGTGCAAGGTGAACAGATTACATTAGTGGGAAAGCATAATGAGAATTGGTTATGCTGTCTTTTATGTCTATTGTACTGTGCCGTTAAATAGAAAAAAATCTAACAAAAAAATCACTTTAACAAAGGCTGTGTACAGCCAAAATGTGTCTGGACGGACATCATGCCATGAATAAATAGAGAATATGCTGCTTACAGGGAGGGCCTGCATTGGCTCTTCTTTGTGGGGACTGGTGTAAGATATATATATATATGTTCACTGAAAAAACCATAGGTTTCAGGGACGTTATAATTAGAAATTAGCATTTACAAAACCTTTGAAATTCACTGAAAAAAACATAGGTTTCAGGGACATTATAGGTAGTTGGACATTTCACTCGTACAAAACCAGAGAAATTCCGCCGCTATAGTTAGTTCAGCTAACTATAACTCGCGCCTCCGCAATGCACTGCTGATGACGTCACATATTACATCATTCATGACATGGTCAGTGAGATCACTGATGACATCTCAAATGACATCACTGATGACATCACTGATGACATCATCCAGTGACTGTGTGTTTCTATAAAGTTTAAATATGTTTTAAAAATATATGCCAAGGTGTATTGAAGAATGAGTGGGTGTATAAGTGTCTGGATGGAAGATTTAGTAGGTGCGTGACTCACTGTATAAGTGAGTGATGAAATGTGTCTTATTGAACGAATGGGTTATTGACTAAACTGTGTGAATGTCTCTATCAGTCTGTCTGTTGTTGTGTAAGCTGCTGCATGGGTTGGTGAGTAGCTACATGAGTGTCTATATGGGTTATTGATTGGTTGCTTGAGTATTTGTATGGGTGCCTGAGTGTGTGTGTGTGGTTGGGTGGGAGGTGTGTGACTCTTTGCATAGATGTGCGAGTGGTTGATTCACTGGGTGTATGGGTTCAAGAGTGCATGTGGAAACAGCTGTATGGGTGGGTGAGTGTGTGTATGGGTGTGTTGGTGAGTGAATGGATGTTTCAGTGGTACATGTGCGAATAACTACAAATGTAAAAGGCAGTATATGTGAGTGATGGTGTATATAACTAACTATATGTGAGAGTGAGTGATTGTGAGAGTGGCTGTATGGGTTAGTGTTTACTTGTATCAGTGATTGTATAAGAGAGTAAGTATGCGTTAATATCTGTATGAATAAGTGAGGTGGTGTGTGTATAACTGTATAGGTGAGTAAATGGAAGTGTGATTGATTCTTTGCATGACTGACTAGGTGTGTGAGTAACTCTGGATGAGTGGCGGTGTGTGAATGTCTGTATAGGTGTATGAGTGCATATGATAGTGTTGTATTGATGAGTGACTGCATGTATGAGTGACTGGGTGAATGAGTGGATGTGTGTGTGTAGACCTAGGAATCAGTGAGTGCATCTATAGTAACTGGTATTGGTGTGTCTATGGTTTCGAAAACGGCAGTCCGTATTTTAGAGTGGGTGTATCAAAGTTTATATTAGAGTGTGAGGAGGTGCTTCAGATTTTCATGTGGATGTCATCAGTGATGTTATTTGAGATGTCATCAGTGATGTCACTGACCATGTCATGAATGATGTAATATGTGACGTCATCAGCAGTGCATTGCAGGGGTGCGAGTTATAGTTAGCTGAACTAACTATAATGGCGGAATTTTTCTGGTTTTGTACGAGTGAAATGTACAACTAACTATAATGTCCCTGAAACCTATGGTTTTTTTCAGTGAATTTCAAAGGTTTTTTAAATGCTAATTTGTAACTATAACGTCCCTGAAACCTATGGTTTTTTCAGTGAATTTCAAATGTTTTTTAAATGCTAATTTCTAACTATAACATACCAGTCGCATTTCCAGAGTGGTGTAGAAAGGTGAGCATTGCCTCCGAAACACTTCTTAGCAATCCCACTGTGTGGGATTTACTGGAGGTAACAGGAGGAGTAGTCAACCTTGGCGGCCAACTACCCCTTTTATTACCACCAGTAAGTCCCACACAGCTGGATTGCTAACTCTTATATCAGGCCCCGCCCCCTCCCTGGAGCACTCTGCAAACGCACCCCCTGGCGTGTTGTAAATTGGGGGATTAAGTCCCCTTGAATCCTGAGGGTCCCTGGGGGCCAACTAGCCCACCGGGTACCTCCAGTAAGCGCCACAGAGCTGCGTTGCAGAGAGGTGATCTGAGGCCACGCCCCTTTTTACACTTCTCTGCAATGCAACTTGGTTGCACTTACTAGAGGTACCTGGTGGGCTAGTTGGGCCCCAGGGACCCTCAGAATTCAAGGGGACTTAATCCCCCAACTTAAAACGTGCCACGGAGTGCGTTTGCACACTTGTCACATCAGGCCCCGCCCCCTGCCTTCACCACTGTCACCACTGTGCAAACGTGCCCCATGGCGCATTTTAAGTTGGACCCCTGCATTTCCATATTTAGTGTCCCGGGGAGGTGGTGGTCCCCGGAGCGTATGGGGGGGGCTCGAGCCCCCCCACAGAGGTTTTAAAAAACAAACAATAGAGCCCCGGGGAGGTGGTGGTCCCCGGGGCTGTGGGGGGGGGGCTGCATGCCCCCCGCAAAATAAAAATAAAGCCCCGGGAAGGTGGCGGTCCCAGGGGCATGTGGGGGGGCTCGAGCCCCCCCACACAGGTTTATTTAATTTAAAATGAGAGCCCTGGGGAGGTGGTGGTCCCCGGGGCTGCGGGGGCTGCGTGCCCTCCAGCAAAACATAAATAAAGCCCCGGGAAGGTGGCAGTCTCCAGGGCTGCGGGGGCCCCTACGGGCACCCACTATTAAATTTGTGCATGCCCCTGGGTCCTGGCCCACCTGGGGGCTCAATAATAGGTCCTAACTATAACTACCTACTGGCGACTGCCAGTAGGTAATATATATAATATATATATATATGTGTATATCCAGCTCCTTGTTGCACCGAGAACCAGGGCACTCAGGGGCGGGTGCTTGTCGTGGCAGTGCTCCACGTAAAATCAATGCTCCCAGCCAACACACCATACAGTGAAAGTCCAGCACTCGGGGGGTTGCTCCACAGATGTTTTTTAATATGCCGCTCAAGAAAACAGACGCGTTTCGGGAATACCTTCGTCAGTGTTTACAATTCTCGCGGCGCGGCAGCATTTTTAAATAAACGTGCACGTGATGAGACAAGTGACTTCTGTGATCAGAAACTCAAGTTAATCTGTGAAAGTGGCGGCCATCTTAACATGGTGTATTTGATATACATGGATGCATGAAGGTTTCCGTAAAACAGCCCTCAATCAATCAAAACAACAGCATAATCAAAGGAAAGTGTCACTGTATCCAAACTATATATTATCAGACATGTTGTTTTGATTATGAAACCTCCGAGTCAGACCTTACTGAAAATGATCAGTCAGGTGATGATGGAGCGACCCCAACCAGCGATCAAGTCAAGACTCCTTTTCATTTGGAGTTCAATCTGATCCGCCAAACGTGGCTCAGAGATGGGGAAAGCAAGCCACCAGAAAAAGACGACCAACTAGACGAGGCGGTTGGAAGGGGCAGAGGAAGAGGCAGAGGCAAACGCAACAAGAGGGGCAACAGATGGTAGAAGCAGCAAGCAATCTCACCATTGTGAATTTAACATCGCAAATTCTTTCATCAGCAGAGGAATCTGCCTTGCAACTTGGACTGACATTTTCTCCTAATGAGAAAATGGAATTTACACAAACTTGGATAGATTTATTTAAATTCATCCGCAAATTGAAATTACATAAATTTTTCAAATTGAAACCATCTATCACCGAAGCACGACGGTTAAAATTAAAACCAACAATGAAGGATACCGACCTCCTCACAATACAAGATCTTAATATGCTTGAAATACTTGAAGAACTGCGCCTAGAATTAAGAGAAACTGACGAAGAATCTACCGACTTAGTGGTGAGAACTAGACAAGTATGGACTTTCACTGTATGGTGTTTTGTCTGGGAGCATTGATATATGTGTATATACATTTGAACTTACTAGAAGGAAAACTTTTATGCTCACATTGGGGACTTCGTGTCCCATAAGGCATTGAAATTGTTTGCACTGAGCATGCGCCCACTGAGGGCTTGACTTAAACCAATTGAATAAATTAACCGGAAATACGATCAGTGTGAGCCTCAAATGATTGTTTGCAGCAGCCCAGGAAGAAGAGGTCAAGTACCTTGAAACGCGTTGGCAAAAACAATATTGGAGTGAAGCACGAAGGCAGGCTGCATCTTTAAGCCAGGTGGCAGAGTGCTGTCGAGTGACCTTCTGCAGCTCGAGGGCAATTTGTTTGATAATATATATACATATATATGTATATATTTCAAACAATGGCCCTTACGCTTCGGGAGATCACTCGACGGCGCTCGTGTGCCATGCAGCTTGCCTTCTTGATTCACAATTTATTAGTTTGCCCAACGCGTTTCAAGGTAAAACACCTCTTCCTCTGGGGCTGCAAATTATACATCTGGGGCTCGCATCATGTGTTTCACATCTGATTTTATTAGCTTCTCACACCGCCCCCAGTGGGCGTGTGCACAGTGCCTGTTGTTGTAATGCATGATGGGACATTTAGTCCTTGATGCGAGAGTCAGTGATAATTTCAAATGTTTATTTGCATATTTTTTCTGTATATTGTTACCTTAGTAGGTCGTTTTTCATTCCAGCAAGTTAAATTTGCATATGGAGCGTCGTGCTCAGCAGGTTCAGACAGTGCAGACCTGCAGCCTCGTTCGTCTGGTTTCCATTTCGCTGCCAGATGACGATGGTGCCTCTCCCCACGGCCAGGCTGCCGTGTAACAATATTTCAAACAATGGCCCTTACGCTTCGGGAGATCACTCGACGGCGCTCGTGTGCCATGCAGCTTGCCTTCTTGATTCACAATTTATTAGTTTGCCCAACGCGTTTCAAGGTAAAACACCTCTTCCTCTGGGGCTGCAAATTATACATCTGGGGCTCGCATCATGTGTTTCACATCTGATTTTATTAGCTTCTCACACCGCCCCCAGTGGGCGTGTGCACAGTGCCTGTTGTTGTAATGCATGATGGGACATTTAGTCCTTGATGCGAGAGTCAGTGATAATTTCAAATGTTCATTTGCATATTTTTTCTGTATATTGTTACCTTAGTAGGTCGTTTTTCATTCCAGCAAGTTAAATTTGCATATGGAGCGTCGTGCTCAGCAGGTTCAGACAGTGCAGACCTGCAGCCTCGTTCGTCTCGCATCAAGGACTAAATGTCCCATCATGCATTACAACAACAGGCACTGTGCACACGCCCACTGGGGGCGGTGTGAAAAGCTAATAAAATCAGATGTGAAACACATGATGCGAGCCCCAGATGTATAATTTGCAGCCCCAGAGGAAGAGGTGTTTTACCTTGAAACGCGTTGGGCAAACTAATAAATTGTGAATCAAGAAGGTAAGCTGCATGGCACACGAGCGCCGTCGAGTGATCTCCCGAAGCGTAAGGGCCATTGTTTGAAATATATATATATATATATATACATCTCGGCGTGGATGGCACTGTGCTAATCCTATGCTTAAAGATTTTGATAGAAAAACAGACATTTGAGGTGAGCAGACCTAGAGTGTCGCTGGTGTTGAGAGTGCTCCATACAGGTGCTGCTTTCCACCTAAACTTGAGAACTACCCAGAGTTCTCTGCTTCTTTTTTGCATAATTTATTCATCACTCTATGCCTGAAAGGGTATTTCTTTGACTTATACTGGGTGCTCCCTTGTGTCTGGACAAAGCTATACCTCTCTGAAGAGCTCTAATTAGAGCGAAACACTGTGTCAGGGGTTGCTTTTTCTCATTTCAGGTTGGCTTGATCGGTATTTTACCAATTCAAAGCTGTAATACTGTGCCTGGAGTGGTAATTGGCTTTTGTCATTTTACAGCTCGGCAAGGACAGCACTGTGCTAGTCCTATGCTTAAAGACTTTGCTGTACAAGTGGCAAAACACTTTGTCCTTTTCTATCTCGGCGTGGATGGCACTGTGCTAATCATATGCTTAAAGATTTTGATAGAAAAACAGACATTTGAGGTGAGCAGATCTAGAGTGTCGCTGGTGTTGAGAGTGCTCCATACAGGTGCTGCTTTCCACCTAAACTTGAGAACTACCCAGAGTTCTCTGCTTCTTTTTTGCATAATTTATTCGTCACTCTATGCCTGAAAGGTATTTCTTTGACTTATACTGGGTGCTCCCTTGTGTCTGGACAAAGCTATACCTCTCTGAAGAGCTCTAATTAGAGCGAAACACTGTGTCAGGGGTTGCTTTTATTCATTTCGGGTTGGCTTGATTGGTATAATACCAATTCAAAGCTATAATACTGTGCCTGGAGTGGTAATTGGCTTTTGTCATTTTACAGCTCGGCAAGGACAGCACTGTGCTAGTCCTATGCTTAAAGACTTTGCTGTACAAGTGGCAAAACACTTTGTCCTTTTCTATCTCGGCGTGGATGGCACAGTGCTAATCCTATGCTTAAAGATTTTGATAGAAAAACAGACATTTGAGGTGAGCAGATCTAGAGTGTCGCTGTTGTTGAGAGTGCTCCATACAGGTGCTGCTTTCCACCTAAACTTGAAAACTACCCAGAGTTCTCTGCTTCTTTTTTGCATAATTTATTCGTCACTCTATGCCTGAAAGGGTATTTCTTTGACTTATACTGGGTGCTCCCTTGTGTCTGGACAAAGCTATACCTCTCTGAAGAGCTCTAATTAGAGCGAAACACTGTGTCAGGGGTTGCTTTTACTCATTTCAGGTTAGCTTGATTGGTATTTTACCAATTCAAAGCTGTAATACTGTGCCAGGAGTGGTAATTGGTTTTTGTCATTTTACAGCTCGGCAAGGACAGCACTTTGCTAGTCCTATGCTTAAAGACTTTGCTGTACAAGTGGCAAAACAATTTGGGGCAGATTTACAAGCACCTTGTGCCATTTTTGCATCACTTTTCCCATGTTAAAAGTGACGCAAAAGTGGCGCAAGGGGCTTGTAAATCTGCCCCTTTGTCCTTTTCTATCTCGGCGTGGATGGCACTGTGCTAATCCTATGCTTAAAGATTTTGATAGAAAAACAGACATTTGAGGTGAGCAGATCTAGAGTGTCGATGGTGTTGAGAGTGCTCCATACAGGTGCTGCTTTCCACCTAAACTTGAGAACTACCCAGAGTTCTCTGCTTCTTTTTAGCATAATTTATTCGTCACTCTATGCCTGAAAGGGTATTTCTTTGATTTATACTGGGTGCTCCCTTGTGTCTGGACAAAGCTATTCCTCTCTGAAGAGCTCTAATTAGAGCGAAACACTGTGTCAGGGATTGCTTTTATTCATTTCAGGTTGGCTTGATTGGTATTTTACCAATTCAAAGCTGTAATACTGTGCCTGGAGTGGTAATTGGCTTTTGTCATTTTACAGCTCGGCAAGGACAGCACTGTGCTAGTCCTATGCTTAAAGACTTTGCTGTACAAGCGGCAAAACACTTTGTCCTTTTCTATCTCGGCGTGGATGGCACTGTGCTAATCCTATGCTTAAAGATTTTGATAGAAAAACAGACATTTGAGGTGAGCAGATCTAGAGTGTCGCTGGTGTTGAGAGTGCTCCATACAGGTGCTGCTTTCCACCTAAACTTGAGAACTACCCAGAGTTCTCTGCTTCTTTTTTGCATATATATATATATATATTTATAATGTTTTAGGATGGATTTTAGAAATTGGCAAAGGAAAGTATATTATATGCTTCCATTGTTTTTTGAATAATTTCTGGCAGGATCTACCTAACATATTTGTATATTTATTTATTGTCATCCCGAACTCATTTGCACTTTAAATATACTCTTGCTGTCTGCACATCCTTTCAACCCACAATAGAGCTAATAAGTGGGGTTGGTAAGGCATTGAGGTTAGGATTGGTCACCTTTTGATGATATAAAATGATACAAATGATAAATTGAAATTTTGTAATGTTTATTATTAGGTATAAGGGTCATTAGCACTTTATTTTATTTTAATCTTATTTTGGCAAGCACTTTTGTAAAATGTCAATTTTGGACATAATGATATATGGAATGAATTCAGCATTTATGCTAATATTAATGCCTCGGGAATTTTAGGAAATTAGTTTACTTGGGGCAATGTTGGGGTACATATATATGTTTATTTGTATGAACAAATGAAAAGATGGATAATAGAAATGTTTACATTCATGTAATTATTTTACCGTCTTAAGTACCTCCTCGTCACATTGCAATGTCTTTTTTCTATGTCCATTAATTGAGTCATCTGCATTTGCACTTTAAATAACGTGGTTACAATTCAAAGAGTTGTCATGTGATCAAGGGCGGGATCGCCCGAAACGCGTAATGGCGGATATGGCTTAATAAAATACAGCACAAGATTTGTTGGGTCTGCGCTCGTTTGTTTCATGAGACAAAGAAAGTGAAGGCGAGTTGGTGCATATATATATATATATACATATATGCTCCTTTGCTGATACTGTGCAGCCGCTTCGGGAGTGGCACTTCGTGTCAGGTGCGGCCTCTGACTCAAAACACCTCGACAGTCTCTTGCAGTGCAAAGAGTACACGCACTTAAAATAAGTGAAAATGAGTTTCATTTAGTGATATCCAGCTGCTGCTATGCGTTTCAGCTTTTCAGCTTTGTTCACACACGGGGTGACTGTGCTACCCTTACACCATATAAGCTTTGTGAACAATAGACAACAAAGTAGGACTAGTTAGTGCAGCATCCAGAAATTACACAAAACTAAGCCACCATCTTTGACTGGGGTAAAGTTACAAACAATGGTACAAAATTCTGCAAAAATTAGCTTTGGGTCCTAGGAAGTTGAAAAATATTCAACTAATTTATTTAAAATCTCATTAAATGTATTAAACAATCAAGCAATGCGGTACACCACATGCATAAAATATTATGTAAATCCATTGATAAGATCTACAATAAATCCAGATAATTCATGATAGACCAAAACGGAGCACCAAGTGTAGTTAGGAAAAGTTGTACTAAAGCCTAGTCTAAGACATGCCCTAGGGATGAATGATCCAATATGTGAATTCTACCACCTTCTTCATTTACTGCTCCCTTCAACAAATCCAGAGCTGATAAGGGCCCATCCTGCGATTAGGGACCATCCCTTGTCCTTTCCTTCACCAATTGTACTTATCCCATAATTCCCAGCAAGCTGTGGTCCTCCTGATTGGCATTCAGGGCCACGTGAGCTGAGGTCACATGACATAGTCTTTTCCATTAATTAGAACTCAAAACATCCCAACCTGAACCTCTTGCAAAGGGTCAAAAGTGCTACCAGCCTAAGGCACTCACCCAGTCCTATCACCAACATTTTAAAATAAATACTAGAAGGAGATACGCAGCATACTATGTCCTCAGAACCAGGAACAAGGAGGCTATGCATCAAAAAGATAAACGTTTTGCACCCCTGCCCTGATGGCAGGTCCTTCACGTTGGGTTATTTTATGCACATTGTCTACAAGACCACATACACTACTTCTGCAGTCACTGTCACGTGTAAACATGAACGCTGCACATAGTGACACACGTGCTGCACCAGCACAAGCAACAAATAGCATCTGCACCACACCTGCTTGCAGTGTTACTGGCAGCACACCTGCACCCAGTGGTACCTGTGCCCATGGACACATACAACCTTTACCCACCTGCACAGACAGTGGGATAGAGAGAACACTGGTATTAGCAAAAAGACAATAAGAAAGCCAGACACAAAGCTGGTGCATGGAGACACTAACATTGGGTACCTGTAGACACTGATAGTAGGGACAGAAGGTACTTCCAGTGATACAGACGAGAATTGAAATGGTAACTTTGACAGTGAAACAGAGAGACACACACCGACACAGAACACGGAGGAATACTCACTGAAACTAACAAAGGGAATTGCTGACACTGGGATAGGGAGACACCCACGCTGGATACAGAGACACAATCACTGACTAATGGGATGGAATTGTCCCCTGCAAGGTATACAGTTGTGTTCTACCTGCCCAGAGCACCTGACTGCTAGTATTTGGTATCCTGTTTTTTTTCTTTTTCTCCAGCTTCACTCTACTCCAGTGTGTGAAGCCTAGGTCTGCTCCTTGACATGAGTGAAGCCCAGGACCTCTCCTGTGACCTAGAAGGGTGCACCAAGCATGCCCTAATTTGACTGACTGTGAACTACGGTGACTGTCAGATGTTTAGCACGTAGAGTGAACGTGGCATCATACCATTTCATACATAAGCAAAGGTGCACCACATTGCATAGTATAATCCAACAGGACAAATATTTCCAAAACAAATAGTTCTTTGATTATTTCTTTTTATTCCAGTTTCATTTTGCGTAGATAAAAAAGGAGAGTCCAGTTCTAATGACTCCACATACAGTACAGCCGACGCATTTCGTCCTAATTTGGGACTTCTTCAGGGCAATGAACAGAGATGAGATCAAGTACTTCCTTCAACTGCAAGTGCATCAAACTCACTATTCGTGATTTCTCCTCTAGTGCGCCATATAAATATATCCACAGTCCGCGAGCTATCAGTATAGAGCCCACGACTGGCTGGGAAGTGCACGGAACGACCCACAATAGGGATCAAAGTAACATCAATTTATGTTATATTGAATTGCCGAGCTAATTCCATAGGTAAAAGATCTATAAAGCATACAGGTGGCGTGAACGTATCAGCGTCCGAAAGTATTTCGGTCACAAGTCACAATATGATAATTGTAAGAAGAGTATGCGCTGAAAAACGTCGCTCCAAAGGGGATCCTTGCAAGAAAAGAAAGTGACATCGTACCATATTGCGTAAATCAGTAGTTGCAGTCAACCCATTTTTTCTGTGTCACTGGAGTGGAGACCTACTAGTCTACTAGTGTAAAGTTCCACTTCTATGCAGTAACCCAGATCCTAACATCCCAAGTGTATGTTATGCATATTTGTATTTATGTAGCCTGTGAGGTGCATGCGTTGTTTGTATGATCGAGTCAAAGTGATGGAGGTCTGTGGGTTCCATTTTGAAAGTCCCTGACCTTCTCATGTGCATAATATGGAGGTGAGGTTCTTTTACCAGACAAGGGCAGTGTACTGCTCACAGGCCTAAAGCAGGAGGGAGGAGACCTAGACACTGAAGTGGAGAAAGACGAGACAGGATTTCCATCCCAAATTTTATGATATCCTTTGCTTAGAGGAGCTGTTGATTAAACTTCCTAAACACTGCTAATTTGTAGATGGTGGGAGTGAATCGTGGAACTGCAGCCCCTGCTATTCAAAGTGTGAAGTGTCCTTTATGTGAGACCAGCTGTTTGTATCTTTCCTGATCACTGCTCAGTGTAGCTGTTGATAGCCAGGTGCAGAATGGTCACATCTCTGTGTGCCCTCTTGTGAGTGATCCAAACTGGAGACGATCCTGCTGTGAGGAGCCTCATTCTACAAGCATCACTGTGTTTGGAAGACAGCCCGGACAGGACACATGGCAGAAGAACCAACCCAAACTGGGTCTGAGAGCCCAGACAAAGAATACACATTCCCTCTTTGCTTTACTTGTATAAACGTGGAAGCTTCTGACACACTTATTGCTCTAGTTACAAGTTCTCTTCAACCAAGGAAGGGAGTACTTTGCAGAATACTCAGAGCATTGCTGTGCAACGAGAGCTGATTTCTGGCAGACAGTCAGCCTCCCAGAGGTGAGGGGACATCACTTAGAGTCTGACCTAGAAGGAACAGCGGTCTTACTGTACTTAAGTGTCTGGAGACTGACCAGCCTGAGAATAAGGGGAAGGAGTGTGCCGATCCTACAGGTGTGACTAACCAGGGCAAGCAGAAGCGGCTGGCACAGATATGAATGTCTGTCTGCCCAGAGAGACTGCTCCCAAGACTGGAGCGCACACTTCCTTGACCAAGCCTTCAGCACCATGGCATTGCTCTGAAGTGTGCCGGAGAGGATGGCATCGCTGTAACCTTGAAGTTGTGCATGAGTGTCCGGCACCGTGGCACAGTCCTGTGGTTTGCCCGGGGGTGGTAGTTGTGCCACTTTGTTCCTGAAGTGGCCAGCACTGTGGCACTACCCTAAAGAGTGCGCAAGCGGAACTTAAATAGTGTGCCCATGCGAACCTGGCAGCTGCAAGTCTTGTAGTTGTGGCTAAAGATAAGTAAGCCACTGTGACAGCTGTATGGCCCGGTGCCAACTGTGATGCTGTCCCATCCCCAAGAGCTGAGTTGGAGCTGTCCAACCACTGTGGAAGTTCCTGCAGTGGCCCCATGATCTCTGGCCCAGCAAATCACCATCCGACTCAGAAGAAAGCCTGTGACCAGCCGGGACATCCGCATCGGAGCATGCTCACTAGAACAGACTCCGAGTGGTGGCCTCCACTGCGGCTTCTGAGGAACGGAACTGAGTGCCAAAGCACTTGTAGCCAGTGCATCTCCTCCCAGAGGAGGGAGTGAGAACCAGGTGCTCACTGCAGGACCAGCCGTGATCGGCACCTCTGAAGAAGCTTGCATTGTTGAGCTATGAACATTGCGGCCGAGACTGCTGATAGCAAGAACTTTAAACGTGAGGGGTACCACTGAAGCTGTTCCTAAAGCCTGCCATACCAGACCCATTCATCAGTTTAGGAGACAGAGTGTGAGTGTGTGGGGGGTGTATGGCAGCAGAGAGGAAACTATGGAGCATATTAACAAGCCAGGCGATAAAATTATCGCCGCTTTAGCGGCAGAAAACTGCCGCTAAAACGGCGATAATGGGCTTGATAATATGCTCTAAGGAATTCCAATTGAAGCTCAGGTTATATGTCCTTCACATCTAACATGGGCTTCATTTGGAATTCCATAGAGCATATTATCAAGCCCATTATCGCCGTTTTAGCGGCAGTTTTCTGCCGCTAAAGCGGCGATAATTTTATCGCCTGGCTTGATATATGCCCCTAAGATCTCTGGATCCTGTGACCCAGCTCCAGTTGATTCCACACCTGCATATCGTACTATGTAGTGTTTTTTATGTGTATTAAGGTACTCTCTATTTTTTTTTTTATTTCAAAACTATTTTATTATTTTAAAGAAGCAAATACGGACATGAGATACAAGCAAAAGTGATACAATTGATATCAGACAAAGGCAATAAATATGTTAGAATAAAATTAAATAATAGGAAATCAAATCATTGTCATTCATTAATCCGCAGATATCAGATAAATAAATTAATTAAGGAGAGACGAAACAAATTGATATCCGGCAAAGATAATTATCAAAAGTATCACCATCAGATAGCAAAATAGGGATAAGAAGAAAGAAAAGAGAGGAAGAAAGAAAAGACGGAAAAGGTAGGAAAGAGACGAAGAAAGAAAAAGAGAGACAGGGAGGAAAAAAGGAAGAGGAGAGGATTTCCAAAGGATTCACCCGACACACAAGACAACACTAAAGAGACAAATCAAAGGGATATTGCTCCACCAACCCCTCGGAGGCCAACACCATGTACGAATCTAAGGCTTTCCAAACACCAGTAGATATAGAAGGAGAGAGATGAGCATGGTCAACTGACGTATGAGCACTTCGTAGAAAGGAAACCCAAGCCCACCAAGTATGGTAAGAGACGGATGAAAAGGATTTCCACTCCATGAGAATTACTTTGACTGCAATAGTCAATAAGAGATCCAGCAACTGTAACTCCATGGGATCTAAAGGCAGAGGGACTGGGGCCGCCAACGGACCTAAAAGGATTAATGGAAAAGAAAGTTGGAATTTAATATTAAAGATGAGCATGAGGTGTTTGTGAATTAAATCCCAAAAGGGTTGGAGAAGGGAGCAATCAAGGAACATATGTTGAAAATCGCCTGGTAAAAGCCCACAACTCCAGCACAGATTGTCTTCTTTGAGATTTAGCGAATACAAACGAATGGGAGTCCAGTGAAGAAGATTAATAGAGAAAAACTTAGACTGCATTAAAGAGGGGGCGATTTTGTTACGAAGAGAAAATTTACCAATATCTTGCCAGGTATCAGAAGAGATATGATCGGTAACTCTATGATCAAAATGATGTAGCCATTTTTGCTGTGCGACAGTTTGAGAAGGAAGTGAAGAGGACGATAAGAATTTGTAAATCCGAGACGCAACATGCCCAGTCCTGATCCATAACTGAAAAAGCGTAATCATAGGGGAAGAAGGATGAAGGTGCTTTTTAGCAAGTGCTACCTTTATCTTAAGAAAGGTATAAAAGTCTAAATTAGATAAAGAGAATTGTTGAGCTAGGGATGAGAAAGGGGAAGGGTCATTGTTGGAATCATAGAGATGTTTAACAAGTGAGACACCTTTCCCAGCCCAGTAAGACATCAACTCTGGATCAATATTAATTTTAATTTTAGAATTCCGCCAAATAGACGACCATCTAGTTTTATGCAGTGGAATTGCTACTCTTTTATCAACCTTGCGAACCGCAGCAATAGTGTCTAAAATAATAGAACGAGAGAATGGAATAAAAAGGGTATTCGTGGTTAAAAAAGAGGCAGTCGGCAGTGGGGATGCCAGTTCCTGTTCTATTGTCAACCATGCTGGAACATGAAGAGATGGAGAAGAAAACCAAAGGGCACCCTGGGACGCCAGAAAAGCAGTTTGATATTTCCCCCAATCAGGAAAATTACAGCCTCCCATATCATAAGATTTCCGTAAAAATTTATAAGCAATCCTAGCCCTTCTGTCATTCCATAGAAATTTGGAGGTAAGTAAGTCAAGTTCATGAAAGAAGGAATCAGAAAGCCTTACTGGAAGCATAGAGGAAACAAAATTAATAATAGGTGTGATCATCATTTTAAGAGTCTGCAGTCGGCCCCACCAAGAAATATGCTTCGGAGACCAAGTTTCTAAAAGACGTCTCACCTTAAGAATAGTTTGGGATTCATTATAAGTAGCCGTAGCATATAGAGTGGAACAAAAATAGATACCCAGGTATTTTAGCTGTTTAGATTGCCACTTAAATCCCGCCGAACCCATATGAGAAGAGAAACAGTAAGCATTTAAGGGGAACATCTCTGTCTTATCTTTGTTCAGAGTGTATCCTGAAACTTTTGAAAAAAGAGAAATCGTGTCCGAAATAGCAGGGATGGCCAGTGCAATATCATCAGAAAAAATGAGAACATCATCTGCATACGCAGCTGTTTTAATCTGATGAGACCCAAAAGAGAACCCCTTAATACCTGGATGTGAGTCAATCATTCTAAGAAGAGGATCAATAGATAACAAAAATAAAAGAGGAGACAAGGGACATCCCTGCCTAGTACCTTGGCGAAGGTTAAAAAAGGACGACGTAGCTCCATTCACTCTTATGTTCGCTCTAGGTTGGGAGTAAAGAGACATAACCATACGGATAAAGGAGTCACCAAGATTGTGCGCACATAGAACAGCTCGTAGAAAAGGCCAAGAGACCTTATCAAAGGCCTTTTCCGCATCAAGGGCCAAGGCCGCTGCCGGAAGCTTGGAGCGCTTGGCAGAACCGAGAATGTGACAAAAAGTGCGGATATTGTCACGTGCAAGACGACCCTTCACAAAACCTGTTTGGGAAGGATGAACCAATAGAGGAATAAAGGATTCTAGACGTTTAGCTAATATTTTAGCAAAAATCTTAGCTTCCATGTTAAGAAGAGAAATAGGACGAAAATTTTTGGGATCCGAATGATCTTTTCCTTCTTTGGGGATTACTACAATAGTAGCATCAGCAGCAGAGCCAGACACAGAGCCATCTTTAATAAAAGCATCAAAGACGGATTGAAGCTGCGGCACAATCTCAGGTATAAAGGTTTTATAAAACAAAATAGGATATCCATCAGGACCAGGAGCTTTACCAGAGCGAGTTGCTTTAATTGCAGAAATAATTTCGTCAGAGGTAATCGGGCCATTTAAAGAGATATTATCTGCCTCCGATATAGTTTTCACCGGAACTGTCTTTAAAAACTCTTGGCATTGTTCAAAAGAAGATTGAGTAGAAGGGGTATATAATTTATTATAAAAATCTCGAAAGACCTCAAGAATTTCAGTAGTCTGAAACTTTTTCTTACCAAGATGATCATTAATAGCAGAGATTTGTGAAGATTTATAAGAAGAGTCTTGGAACTTTAATGTAGCCGCAAGCATCTTGCCAGCCCGGTTTTTTAGCAGCAACTTCTTAGATTTCTGAGCCTGAAGACCTATATGAGCTCTCTTAGTGACTATAGTATTATATGTATATTTTAAATTCTTAATAGATTGAAGGCAAGATTTATCTTTAGATTGCCGAAAAAGAGATTCCTGAGTTTTAATTTCCGCTGCTAAGTCCGTAAGTTCCTTTCTGATGGCAGCGTTCCTCTTTGACATACATTTAATGACCTGACCACGGAAAGTGCATTTAAAAGAGTCCCAAAGCACAACAGGGGAATCAACTGAACCCACATTCTCACGGAAAAACAACTCAATAGCATGGGAAAACTCTCGAACCTCGGAAACATCATGTAATATTTCTGTGTTTAGTCTCCAAGATCGAGGACTCGCCCTAGGGGTGAAGGACAAAAGTGTGAACGTCACCGCGGCATGGTCCGAAACCAAGATAGGGTGAATAAGCGGAGATGAGGAAGATTGAACAAGAGAGGAGTGAACCAAAAGAAAGTCAATACGTGAAAAGGACGAATGAGGAGGCGAAAAAAAGGAGAAATCACTGCCAGTGGGATTATGAAGACGCCAGACATCCTGAAGATGGATAAGAGAGCACATATTGAGCATTTGTTTATGTGATTTAGGGGGACGAAAATTAAATGCAGAATTCCTATCTAGGATAGGATCCATTGGTAAATTAAAGTCACCACCTACAATAAGATTACCAGAATGAGGTGTGTCATTTAGCTTTTTGGTGATTACTTTCCAAAAAGAGGGATCATCCTTGTTAGGGGCATAAATGTTCATGACAAAGAGATCAGCATTACCATCAGACAACTTAGATAATAGCCAACGTCCCTCTGTATCCTGTTCAGAGGAAACAATAGACAAACCAGAATGTTTAGAAACTAAAGTAATTACCCCATTTCTTTTGCCACAAGCATCTGAACAAGCAACATCAGAAACCCATTCTTTCTTCAAAAATGACGCCTCCCTAGCAGAGACCTTCGTCTCTTGAAAAAGGACTAGATCCGAAGAAAGAGATTTGCAGTAATCTAATATCTTTGACCTTTTTACTGGATGATTTAAACCTTTCACATTAAGAGACAGTATATTCAATCCAGACATAAAACCAATAATAGGGAAAAATGATATTCTATATTTGATAGAGGATGTACAACAACCAAAAAAACTTGAAACCAAACACTAGCCACCAACACAAAACAGGAAGAATCCAAGGAGGAAATCCGAAGAGAGAAGAGGAAAGAAGAGGAAAGAGAAAGCAGGAAAGTAGGCAGAAGAAGAAAGAGAAGAATCAACAAGGAAGGTCTGAAAAAGACCAAATTCATACCAGGGGGGACATGGGAAGATGAGCAAGGGGACCATCGCGAGGGATAAAACAATCAGCATAACCAGCCCCAAAATAGTACATAACTGATTATACTTAACTTAGAAGGAAAAATATCTGATACATGAACTAGAACTAGAATTCATTAGAGAATTCTAAAAACTATTCATCATGTAAGTCTAGATCGGAACATGTATATACCAAATTAATAAATATGTAACCAATACATTGTAACATAAAAGAATGGAGAAAGCAGAAGAGGGAAAAATGTCCAATGTTACAAATGAGGAAATGGTGAAAAACAAGCTAATAACCATCTCAAATATGAGAAAGCATCAAAACCGATACATAACTTATGAAGAGCAGGAAAGAATAAAGAAAAAGAAACGATTTCCACAGAAGATTATAAGGTGTAGTATGAAGAGAGAAGATGAAGCATAAGAAAGTAAAGGATGAAATAACTGACCAATATAACAGTCAATAAAGCTCTATGAAAGATAAATAAGAAAGCAAGTACATAGTAAAAAATGTAACATCTAAAAAAAGTTATCTAGTAAACTATCCGCAAATACATAAACACTTGTTATACTTAATTTAAAGAGGCAAGAGTATCTTAAATATATAACTATATAAGTAAAATAGCAGTGGAATAAAATAGAAAAACTAACTATACAGACAATAAAGTTATCTCTATATATAGCAATTAATAAGTGTCTACGAAGCAATTTATGCAGCTAAACCATAAAACAATACAGATAATAATCAATAACGTACTCCATAGAGACGAAAACACCAAAACAAAAGAAAAAATACAACACCGCAAGAGTCAGAAATTGAAACCAGGAAGAAAGGAAGAACAAGAATGAACCGGAACCTGACCCATATAAAAAAACAAGCAAAAAGGAAAAAGAATAGTATGCACGAAAAAAGCGAACAGGAGTGAGACCAACCTATCAAGAAACAATATCACGAAACAATAGAAAGTACATAAAGAAGAAATATCGAAGATATCGGTCCATTTCACCATAAAGATATGAGGTAGACCTGACAAAGAAACGGCGAAAAAACACAGGCCACACTGAGCTTACACCGTCACGCACGAGAAGAACAGCCACAGCACACCAACAACAGCGGACTATAAGACCACCATGCAGATCTAAAAAAGACAAACTTAATAGATCTGGATAAGAGAAAACTCATTGCAGTTATATGTAACCACGTCAGGTGCCAGAGGAACCAGGGTCCCGCGAGGCCTCCACTTGAAGTTCCATCTGCAGCTCCATCTGATTATCCAAAAATGAGGCTAAATCAGCAGGTTCATCAAAAATTCTGGCACGACCTTTGAAGGTAATGCGGAATTTTGAAGGGCCAGAAAAAGAAAAGGGAATATTCATCTCAGAGAGACGTTTCCGGAGATTAAGAAAGCCCTTCCTCCTTATTACTGTGTCCCTAGCGAAGTCCTGAGAAATTGAAATGCGATGGCCATTCCATGAGACAGTTTTAACCTTCCGCATATGAGCCAGAATTTGTTCCGTATGTTGATGGCGCAGGGGCTTAAAAATTATCGCTCTTGGTTGCGTGGCAGATTTAGAGCGAAAGGTGGGAACACGGTGTGCCCGTTCCAGCTCAAAGTCTTTTTGAAAAGAAATTTGTAGCGTAGAAGGAAGCCACTGACATAAGAACTCAATCATAGCAGGGGCATCCTTCTCAACACCCTCCGGAAGACCAAAAATGCGCAGATTGGATCTGCGGTTACGATCTTCTTGTTCAGTGAGATCTCTCCGCAATGCCGCCATTGAGCGTTCTAACTGGCAAAGAGTCCTAGATTGCTTCTGCATAGTATCCTCTGCACCACTAATGCGAGATTCTGTGGCTGATACACGAAGGGAGAGAGCCTTGAAATCATTCCTAATGGCTGCCACCTCCACTTGCAGCAAATCTGTGTTAGTCTTGGTAGACTGCGCAATGTCGTGAACCTCATTAAGGCGCGTCAGAATAGTCTCAAGCGTGGAAGTGGTGTCTTTGTGAGGATTGTCCGGAGTAGGAGATATTTGCTTGGACCTCTTAAGAGAAGCTTTAGAGTCCTTTGCGTCTTTAGCAGTTGGTGACAAGCCCATATTTGCAGCCATAGAGCACACAGCCACCGTAGGCGCAAAATACAGCACCTCAGAGAAATGAAGGGAAGGAAAAAGCCAAAGGATACTAGTATATAATATATAAAAAAGAAATGAGCAAAAAGTGGAAAGCGCACTTTCAGCAGCCAACACAGGAAAGAACTAATGGCGGGCTTACATGGCAAATGAGAGGAGTCTCATGACAAAAATATAATGTTCTCCAGGTATCAAGAGAAACGCCTTCCGAACACAAAAAGACCAAGAAGCAGGGTGTCATAGAGCAGAAAAACACCAAATAAAGGCATCTGAGGCACTCTGAGGAGAAGTATAGTTAAAGAAAGTCCAAATATTCTCACCACAGGTAGTAATGCAGCGTGGGTAATGAACGAAGTCCAATATAAACCTCCAGAACTATAAAGATAATCACCAGCACCTGCTTTCCATCATTCCTGGCAAGTTCGGAGAAAAAGCGCCACCGTGTTGTGGAGAAAAAGCATCTCCGTCAGATAAGAAAAAACAAAATGGCGGCCGCTCGTAAAAGCACCGAGCACCACCACAAAACGGCAGAAAAACAGTTATGGCAGCTCCAGAGATCGAAAATCCCGCTCAGGCAACACACGGCAACATCAGGGATAAAAGGCCACCTTTCAGCATGTATGGGGCAATGTGAGGTAATAAATAAGCCTCCGACGGCCCTCGCTCGGCACGGAGCTCAAGCGCAACCCGCCATCTCGTAGCGGCGCGCAAGCCACGCCCCGGTACTCTCTATTTTAATAAAAGATTAGCACTGGGTGGGACGATAATTTATTGTGCTATTGGGTGAGTGGTGAGTTCTGAGATGGAAGCACTCCCACGCTTCCTCCTTGAGAAGCCTGTGCATATTCGCCACCGCTACCCCTGAGAGTCAAGTGTTGAAGGGGTGTTCTTGACCCTGTTTACAGAGCCACAGTAGGCAAACAACCCCCAATGTTGGGGACTCTTCGCCCATGGTTGCCCTGTGAACGAAAGGGATCTAACATTGACCATGAACCCCAATACAGAACCTCTCTAAACAGGCTCGAGGCTGCACACAATCACAGATCAGCGAGGTCTCTTCCAATCACGCAACACTCAGAACTGCGAGGCAACAGCAGCAGCAGGGGAGCGAAATGTAAATGCCAAGTAACAATTTCTTCTGTACCAGAGCGCTTGAGTTTCAGAGCTAGAGAGTTCTCAGACAAAAGGAGAAATATCTATACATGATGAAAATGAGTAATATTACCTTAAACAGAAGACGCTACTCGGCGACAACGAGAAGCATAACTTCAGGTGTCTGGCAAATGGCAAAGCATAAGAAATCACCAGGGAGCAGTTAAGCAGTAGTAAGCTGTTTCAGGCACGTGTAGTTTTAGTACAGCTTCGCCCACACTTCCAGAAAAGGAAAAGGACAACTGGTTAATGGCAGTGGGCGGAAATGTCCCAGAAGCACACTTCTGTGCCCCATACGCTGCTATTCGTACGTGTGTGGAGCGGCTCCCAGCTGTGCTTCCATCTGTCCTGCTGCCTATGCGCTGGTTGTCAGTGGTTGCCTTCCGGGTCCTCTGCTACAAGAGGCAGGGGGTGGGGTCGAGAGAGGGAGGCGATAGCAGAAGAGGGAAGAGGAGGAGGCGGACTAGTTGAGAGGCAACTGTATTTGCATCTGTCTACTTATTTCCACCGCCCTGCCGGCTGCCCCTCACCCCTCTCCTTCATTCTTTGAGGGTCGGGCGATAACTTCCGGGTATGGCGGCTGCCCGGCTGTCTTCAAGTGCTCATGGGCAGGCAGAGAGGACGCAGCGATAGATAGTCGTAGACTAGAAGGAAGTGCCGTCAAAGAGGAAGAGAGCGGGGTTGGGAACTTGGGGTAGGAAATATGATGGTTTGAAGGTGAGGTAACGTATAGAGGAAAGGGGGAAGGCATAAGGACTGTAGGAGGAAAGAAGGGGGCTGCTGACAGTAGGAAAGATTATTATTTATTAATGCGATTTTATATAGCGCGGACATTACCTAAAAGTGTCGGAGGGCTTTATTATATAGCGAAGAACGTTAAATAAGACATTAAGGGGCATAGGCAGGGCTTTAAGTGGGCCGGGTCTCACCGGTGCCGAGCACCGGCAGTTTTTAGGTCTCGCCTGAGCCAGCGCTTTAGCGCTGCTTTGGCGAGAGCTTTAGTAAACGGGGGATTTGGAAGTGAAAACTAGTGCTTTTAAGGCCTCCAGCTACAGTGCATGTGCGCCGGGCGCGCGCACCATTTGGCAGCCTGCCTGATCACTTTTGCGGCCGCTTTGATGTTCTCAGTGTGCCGCGCGGCCACTGAGAACATCAAAGCGGCCGCGAAAGTGCTCACCATTTGCCACCCCCTCCCTTATCCCACTTCCTGCTTGTTTAGTAAGGACTTGGACGAGGTTTTAGTCGCTTAGAGGTTCTAGTTCTTCTCTTTGCAGTTTATTTCACTACCTGGTTTGAAATTAGGGGTGGGCGGAAAATTCCGTTCCGCCAGCGTAGAATAAAAAAGCAAGCCACCCCGGCTCACGGGCCCGGTCCTTGCTTCTGAAAGCAGCCAGGCCGGGGAGCCTCCTCCGGGCACACGGAGCCTAGCAAGGCCCGGGGAGAGCCTCCCCGGGCCCCGGTGGACCCCCGTCCCCAGCGCCCGGATCCTCGGCTGGCTTGCGGGACAGGGGGCTCCCGCACCCCGGGACGGAGCTCCAGCACCGGGCCCAGCTTCCGGACCTCCAGCCAGGCCGGGGAGAGACTCCCCGGGCCCCGGTGGACACCCTGTCCCCAGCGCCCGGACCCTCGGCTGGCTTGCGGGACAGGGGGCTCCCGCACACCGGGACGGAGCTCCAGCACCGGGCCCAGCTCCCGGACCTCCAGCCAGGCCGGGGAGAGACGCCCCGGTGGACACCCTGTCCCCAGCGCCCGAACCCTCGGCTGGCTTGCGGGACAGGGGGCTCCCGCACCCCGGGACGGAGCTCCAGCACCGGGCCCAGCTCCCGGACCTCCAGCCAGGCCGGGGAGAGACTCCCCGGGCCCCGGTGGACACCCGTCCCCAGCGCCCGGACCCTCGGCTGGCTTGCGGGACAGGGGGCTCCCGCACCCCGGGACGGAGCTCCAGCACCGGGCCCAGCTCCCGGACCTCCAGCC